>NC_136059.1:1610590065-1612990065 GCF_964261635.1 Lissotriton helveticus | reverse complement strand
TGGGTTATCCAGATAGGCCTGCACCATCGACTCAAGGTTCTCCACGGTTGCTCCACTTTGTGTACCATCTGTGGCCTTTGCAGCACTGGAACGAGCAAACCCTTGATGAGTTAGCCAATCGGCTTCAGACAATATCATGGCTGGGCCTGGTGCAGGTGAGGATGATGATACGGTTGCTGCTGGTGTTGTTAACGGCTGTGAGGGAAAGTGACTCCCTTCGGCCACAGATTCAGAAGTGGAACTTGACGCCGGATGGCCTGCTAATTCAGTTGTACTTCTGCCGGCTCCTTGAATTTTCTGCTGCTCTTTTTCGAACCGAGTGGCTGACACAGCTAGCCAATGTTTGTACTTTGAAACATCGGCTTTGTCAAAAGGAATGAATGCTTTGCTGGCCACTGCCTTTTTGTACCGTGGATCCACAATAGTGGCACAAATCTAATGTTGTTCTGTATGTATGGTTTTAAGCCTTTCATTGGCAACTAGGCGGCTTAATAACCTTTCCGCCAACTGACATACGTCTTGCTTTTCAGCATCATCTCTGAACATTGAAGACACCGCCTTCAGTTGGTGCTCTAGCATGACCAACAATGGGATAGCTTTGCCCAAAGAACAGTCCTCCCTGCTGACTTCATGCGTGAAGACCTCAAAAGGACGAAGCATGTCTGTCAGGCTTGCAACTAGCTTCCATTCCTCCAACTCTAGCCTCATGTCTTTCATAGTAGAACCCAGTTTATAGACGTAATCATTTATTACCCCCCCTGCTCAGACAGATGCTCAAGCATATAAAAGGTTGAGTTCCAACGTGTTGCCACCTCCTGGATGAGTCCTTTGACTGGCAGTCTACGTTCATGTTGAATGCTCCTCAGCTCCTTCCGGGCCTTAAAAGAATGGCTGAAATGTGTGCAGATTCTTCGGCAGGTGGTCAGTAACTTGCTGACTGTATTTTCTTTTTTCAAGAAATCTTGCACCACAATGTTAATACTGTGCGCCAACCACGGCACTCTGAAATAGCCACCTTGTTGCATGGCCTTAACTATATTACTGCCATTATCCGTGGAAACATAACCAACTATGCAATTTCTTGGATGCAGCCATTCAGAGACCTTCCTATCAAACTCCTCCAAAAAGTTAGGTGAAGTATGAGTTTTCTCCATGGTAAACATGGCTAATGTTGCATGTTTCCGAGTAGCTTGAAAAACTGTGTCCTGGTCAACACCTGCATTATTTTTGTCTCTAACCCCTGCAAAAGAGACCCAGTGTGCAGTGATGCACATGTAATCAAGGGCTTGGCAACTGGTCCACATGTCTGTTGTCAGGTGGATAGTGTGAACAGCACTCTTCTGAAAAGCTGCCCCAATCACCTCCAGCACATCTTGATGTAGTGCTGGAACCGCAACTTTGCCAAAATAGGACCGGCTAGGAACCTTCCATTTAGGGCAGACTGTTGCCACAAATTCTAGAAAACCCACCCCTTCCACAAAAGAAAAAGGGAGAAGGTCCAGCGCTAGCATTTTAGCCAGCTTTGCGTTATAGATTTGTGCCGTTGGGTGGTTGCGTTCAAATGGCGCATCCGACCAAAACATGCATCTAATGGTGGGCTGGACCGATTTACGTGATGATAATGATGCAGACTTCTTCAAACCAGTTAGGCTCATTGGTGGAGGTGCTACTTTGACTTTCAATGCCAGATGAAGTGGAGGATGGGCGTGGCTGAATTTGTTTCTGTTGTTCACTTACAGCACCACTACATGAGGTAATGGAGGTCGAGCTGGATGGAGGTCCCTTCCGGCCCTTCTGACTAAAATATATGGAAGCTGTAGGTTGTGTTGGTGTTGTAGTTAACTGCGTTGGTGGTGGTACCAGTGCCATGCCGCCCATACCCCGCTCAGCATCCATTCGTCATAGGGTGAAAATGTCTGTCTGCTGCATGCCCGCTGGGGCTGGAGTGACGTCTGTGATGACTGGGTCATCGTCAGACTGTTCATCAGCAGCAGAAGACACCACTCTTGTTCGTAATCATCACCCATAAGTCGAAGCCTTGCGGGAACCTTCATTTTAGGCTTAGCTACCTTTGTCGGCTCATGGCGTGCCTGACTGTCAGACTGCATTGCTGGGTTCCAATCAAGATCAAGGTCATCAGAATGAAAGGGGCTTGAAGAAGAACTTGTAGTAGAAGTAGTAGCAGCCCTCCTTGACCTTTTTCTTGCTGGGGACCTGGAAGACAATGGATCATCATCAGGGGGAGTGGCTTCCTCGGATGATACCTCCGCTTGAATATCAATTTCCTGATGTGCCCCTACTTCTGGAGGAACAAGCGTTGTAGGCAGTTGTGCCGCTCCATGAACCTCTAGTTGCATCTCTCCATGCACCTCTTCATGCGCCTCTCCTTGCGCCCCACCTTGCGTCTCTCCTTGAGCCTCTCCTTGCCCATGTACTTGCGCTTGTACTAGTTGCACCTGTGGTTGTCGTTGCGGCTGTGGTTATTGAACACTCATCAGCTGAGTTAAACCCGGCGTCGATTGTATAGTACTTTCTTGTGATGAGCCAATGTTGGACCTGTCAGCCTTAGGGTGGTCTTCCCCTACCCTTTAGCCTCTCATTTTTACCTTCCCTTTTGTTGGACTTAGGACTCTGGGCGCCTCACCACTGCTAAACAGTGCTGAGGTGCAGGTGCTCTTCCCTAAAACCTTTTGAGGCTGGGATATCTGCCACAAGCCACTGCTACCGCAGTAAGGCTTAATCCTATATAGGCTAACATTGGGAACTTCCCTTTAAGGGATAACTTCTGACAGGGACCTAATAAGTCTGTCATGTTTGGTCTCGTTGGACTCGGACGGGGAGCCCTTTCCAATGATATATAGGGTTTTTGCATTACTACGCTAGGGATCCCACTTTTATAAAGGGGACCTTTTCCTGCCTACACTTAGATTAGGCTCTGCAGACTCCCCCCTCTGCATACTGATAGCCTGCCTGGGTTGGGAGGTGGGAGTGGTGATTCACACCTTCTTCCCTTAGATGAGCTGTGATGGGCTGTCCACTGTAGCCTTAACGGCCTGTCTCTCGTCACTTTGACAGCTAGGCCAGGGAAGGCAGGCAACATACCAGAACTCCCTGGACTCTTCCAGAAGCCCCTGCCCCCTGACCCTTCCAGGGACTTCCACCACTTTCTAGTCCCTGGACGGTAGAATATATAAGGGAGGGTCCTGGCCTCACATTCTTGTTACACTGCTGGACCTGGAAGAATCCCTGCTGGAGAGAGGACTGCTGCGTAAGAGGATTGCCACTGGGAAGGAGGCTGACTGCTCCAAGGAACTGCTGCCCCGCAACCTGCTGAGCTGCCCTACTGTCTGCTGATCCTGCCCTGCATGGGAGACTGCAACATCACCACCAGAGTGTCTCCACAACATCCCAAAGGAACTACTTTTCTTTGAACAGCATTTTAAAGAGTCTTCAACCTTTTAAAGATTGCCTTTTAGGGACTGCACCCTTTTTAAGCTAAAGGAAACTACCTGTCCTTGGACCATAGCGTTTTAAAGACTGCCCTTTGGAACAGCAACAACACTCTCAAGATTTGCCCTGCAACGCTGTGCCTGCCCTTAGCACGGCTTGCCCCGTGATCCTCCTGAGGGCTCTGTGATTGCCTCTGCTACTGGCACAAGCCGACTGAAACTGGCCATGAGGTCACCGCCACTGGGACTGGAGCGCGCTGTGTAGCGCTGAGAAGCGAAGCGCTATGTGGCAGGAGGCTCCGTCGTCGCCCCGGACTTGGAGGCACTGTTAAGTACTGTGCTAAAGGAGCGCTGTGTGGCCGTGACCCCCACCCGTGCAGCGCCTGCTGAGCCTGAGGCCCCAGGGGGAGAGCAGCCTCACACCCGCGCCTGCAACCACCACCCCAGGTAACGCAACCAGGCTGCTGCGAGGGGGCGGGGTGCGGGTTGGCCGGGTACCTGGAGTGTGAGCGTTGTGCTTGGATGGGAACCGTCCTTCACTGACCGGCCTACGGGGGCATAATTACTTGGTAATTGACACTGGGGTATGCTTTGCGCCGCAGGGGGAACACCTTCACATCGCCTCTGCAAGCATTGGGGCATTTTTTTTGCATTACCAGCAGCGCCTGGGTAGGCGCACTTCCTACGCTGGGAGCATCAATTCTATGAGAGGCACACTTATTAAGCTACAAGGGAACTTTGGTCTAAGAACCTTCCCACAGTGAATTTTGACCATAATAACCTACCTCAAGTGAACTTTTGCCATCCAAGGACACTGTGAGAAAGACATTACCAGCAGGAGCCCTTGGCACACATGAGCTTTTGGTGATTTGATCAGGCCTGGGAACTGGATTCATTCTTATTGGTTATTGATCTTGCTTGGAAACTGGAATCCTTTTTATTATTGATCTTGCCTGGAGCTGGATTTGCCTGCTTTTGGTTCTCGCATAAATTTTAGATAAAGAAATTTGTATTCTTATACAAAACTGGTGTGGTGTTCCTCTTGTGAGTGTTTTTACTGTGTCATCGCCGTTGTGTGTTGCACAAATACTTTACACATTGCCTCTGAAGTTACGCCTTTGCTGCTCTGCGCCAAGCTACCAGGTGGAAGCGGTGGTCCCTACTTGGACTAGGGCGCATACCCCTGCCAACTAGAGATCCCGGTTCTAACATTGGTGACCGAGCAGTGGGATAGGACTTGTGCTTGTGTAACACCAACCAGTGACTCAGTGTACACCACAACCCTACACCTGACTCCACTGAAACCTTTTTTGTCTATCCTCTCCAATTGGCATTTTTATTTTTTAATTCTCCCTGACTGGCTGCTCTTTTGCAAAGTTCTATTTGTCAAGTTCAATTGGTTTTCTCTAAGAACGTCTGAGGTCCTACCTGGCAAGATTGAATTTTAGCTGGCCAACCTGGAAACTTACACGGCGGCGCAGCTCAAGGAATTCTGCTAGGAGAAAAGGGTGCCCTTCAAGCAGAGCGCCAAGACGATGGAGCTTCAGAAAGCCTTGAGGGCATGGGTTACGGCCCACCCAGAAGGAGAGAGAAGGGGACGGGCAGGGAACGGAGCACAGCGCCACAAGAGAACTTGACCTGCTGCTCTTGGTGGAAAATGGCAACTTGTTACCAGGTACAAGGGTACCTTCCAGGGCAGGCATTAGTGTATCAGTAAGGACCCTGTCCTTGGAGGAATTGGAGGACAGGAGAGAGGAGAGACAGTTTAAATTTGAACTCGCCAAATTGGAAAGGGAGCGCGAGAAAGAAAGGTGGGCCATGGAGGAGAGGAAACTTACCCATGAGCTCAACCTGAAGGAACTGGAAATTCAAGCCCTACAAGCAGGGACGAACAGCATCAAGAGTGGTGGCAGCATACCTACGGGAGCTTCACGTGAGTCCAGGGTCTTTATGCCTAAAGATGTGATGTCCAGTTTTAAGGTGGGGGATAATATTGATAAGTGGTTAGCTGCCTATGAGGTGTCACAAAGAGCCCATGGGGTCCCAGAGAGTCACTGGGGGGGTGGTCTGTACAAGTACATACCTCCGGAAGTTAGGGACAGCCTCCTTGGCCTAGAAAAGGAAGACCAGACCAACTATTCTGTTATGAAAGAAGCATTGCTTAAGAGGTTCGCTCTTACCCCTGAGAGGTATAGGCAGAGGTTTAGGAATAGCCACAAACTTCCCAAACAAATCTGGGTAGACTTCCTGGACTACGCTAGTAAAGCTTTAGAGGGCTGGGTGCGGGGAAGCAATGTGCATGACTATGAAGGGTTGCATGACTTGTTTTTAAGAGAGCACCTTCTAGAGAAATGTTTTCCAGAGCTGCGCCAACACCTGGTTGACCGCAAGTTGACCAATCCTAGGAAGCTTGCAGGGGAGGCGGACACCTGGGTCAGTACCAGGGTATCCAATAGGGGTTCTTGGGGGGGACTCCCAAAGGGGTGGTCAGGGTTCCCACCAGAAGAAAGAGGGGGGAGACAAAAAGAAAGAGTTCTCCAAAGGCCCCCAAAATAATTCACAAGGGAAAGGTTCTGGGTCCCAGCCCCAATCTGGCCACCAGAAGCCCACTTATCCTGACAAAGGTCAGCAGCCCAGAATTGTCCGGTGCCATGAGTGTGGTGAACTTGGACACTACAGGGGGGATCCCAAGTGTCGCAAGAGAGCACCACAGCCCACTGGAGGTAAAAACTCCGGGGTGGCTAGTGTAGCGCTGGGGGAGGAGCTGTCCCTAGATGATGGGAGTGAGGGGGCAGGGCTTGTCCTAGTGTCTCTGGGGGACAGTGTGATGGTTCCTAAGGTCCACGTGCCCTCCAATACTACTAAGTATAGGCAGTGGGTCATCCTCAATGGTCAGGGGGTAGAGGCCCTGAGGGACACAGGTGCCAGCATGACTATGGTAAGGAGTCAGCTGGTGTCCCCAGAGCAAATAATTCCCGATGCATTCCATCCAGTTGTGATGGCTGACAACCGGGAGGGTCATTATCCCATAGCACAGGTTCCATTTGAGTGGGGAGGGGTTTCAGGCCTTTTAAGAGTTGCTGTGAACCCTGCCATGCCAGTGGACTGTCTGTTAGGGAATGACCTTGAGCACACTGCCTGGAAGGAGGTAGAGCTCAAAGCACATGTGGAGATGCTGGGGTTACCAGAGTGGATCTGTGCTACCACACGGTCCATGGCTGCGCGGAAAGGGAGTCAACCAGGGCTGGAGCCTGGGAAAATGGCCCAGCCAGCTGCTAGAAAGGGAGGAACCCGAGGGCGTGGGAAGTCCGCCCCGGGGCGGTCACCCCGTGAGATGGATGGGGTGCCTGAGGAGGTTGCACCGGAGTCCACGGAGGGGGACGTTGTTCCCTTGGGGGACCTACCTACCCCTGCAGGGTGGCACGTGGAAGGAGGGCCCACCAGGGAGGAGTTTTTCTGGGCACAGAAGGAGTGCCCCACCCTTGAGGGCATGAGGCGACAGGCCGAAGCCCAAGCAGCAGGCAATGTCTCCGCAAAGTATCATATTTACTGGGAGGATGGGCTCCTTTACAGTGAGCCCAAGGCTCCTGTGCATGGGTCATCAAGGGCCATAGTGGTCCCCCAGTGCTACAGGGCCTTTCTTTTGGAACTGGCTCATGGGATCCCATTGGCAGGACACTTGGGCCAAGACAAGACCTTTGCTAGGCCTGTCCCACATTTTTATTGGCCGCAGATGAGGGTCTCCTCAGATACATTCTGCAGGACCTCTCTGACCTGCCAAGCTAGGGGGAAAACAGGGGCTAAGCTGAAGGCTCCCCTGGAACCACTGCCTGTCGTTAGCACCCCCTTTGAGAGGGTGGGCATCGATATCGTTTAGCCCATGGATCCACCGACTTCTTCTGGTCACAGGTTCATCCTGGTTCTGGTGGACCACGCCACCCGGTACCCTGAGGCTATTCCTCTGAGAACCATCACTGTACCTGCAGTGGCCCGGACCCTGATTGGGATTTTTACCAGAGTGGGTTTCCCGAAAGAGGTGGTGTCCGACAGGGGCACCAATTTTATGTCTGCTTACATGCAATCCATGTGGAAGGAGTGTGGGGTTACTTATAAGTTCTCCACCCCTTACCACCCACAGACTAATGGTCTCGTGGAGAGATTTAACAAGATCCTAAAGGGCATGATCAGGGGTCTGCCTGAGGGCCTGAGGAAAAAGTGGGACATCCTCTTGCCCTGTTTGCTGTTTTCCTATAGGGAGGTACCGCAGAAGGGGGTGGGTTTCAGCCCCTTCGAGCTTTTGTACGGTCACCCTCTTAGGGGACCTCTCAGTCTAGTGAAGGATGGGTGGGAGAAGACTCCAAGGAGGCTTCCCCAAGATGTAGTGAGATACATGCTGGCCTTCCGCAGCCAAATGGCCAAGTTGTGGAAGAAAGCTTCTGACAACTTAGAGGCCAGCCAGGCGGTGATGAAGGAATGGTACGATCAGAACTCTCACCCTGTGGAGCTAGAACCTGGACAGAAGGTGTGGGTCATGGAGCCTGGGGAGCTTAGTGCCCTCCAGGATCGCTGGATTGGCCCTTATGAGATATTGGAGAAGAAGGGTAAGGCCACTTACCTGGTGGACCTTAAGACCCCCAGGCAACCCCACAGGGTGCTACACGCCAACCGCCTCAAACCCCACCATGAGAGGTCTGAGCTCACCTTACTGATGGTGACTGATGGGGCCGTGGAAGAGGAAAGTGAACCTCTCCCAGACCTCTTTGCTTCCAAAGAGAAGGATTGATTGGTAGAGGGAGTGGTCCTCTCCCCATCCTTGACTCCTGAGCAACAGAGGGACTGCCGCCAGGTCCTGGGGCAGTTCTCCTCAGTGTTCTCCGTTATCCCTGGAATTACCCACCTGTGTACCCATGATGTGGACACAGGAGACAGCTCCCCTGTCAAGTCCAAATCTTACAGGCTGTCAGATAAGGTGAAGGCCAGCATCCAGACTGAAGTCACTAAGATGCTGGAGGTGGGGGTGATAGAGCTCTCCAACAGCCCTTGGTCCAGTCTGGTGGTTCTGGTACCAAAATCTGCCCCAGCGGGCACCACACCAGAACGTAGGTTCTGTGTGGATTACAGGGGACTGAACTCTGTGACCAAGACTGATGCTCATCCTATCCCTAAGGCGGATGAGTTCATTGACCGGCTGGGGGGCTGCCCGATACCCGAGTACCTTTGAACTCACGTCAGGGTACTGGCAGATCACCCTAACAGACGGAGCTAAAGAGAGGTCCGCCTTTTCCACCCCAGAGGGCCACTAACAGTTTAGGGTGATGCCCTTTGGACTGAAAAACGCTCCTGCCACCTTCCAGCGGCTGGCGAACCAGGTCCTCTCCGGTTTAGAGGCCTTCTCTGCTGTCTACCTGGATGACATAGCTGTCTTCAGTAGCAGCTGGGAGGACCATCTGGGTCACCTCCAGGAAGTGCTTCAGGCCCTGCAGCAGGCAGACCTGGCTATCAAAGCCAGCAAATGCCAGATAGGGCAGGGGTCGTTAGTCTACCTAGGACATTTGGTAGGCGGGGGCAAGGTGCAGCCCCTACAGGCCAAGATAGAAACAATCCTGACCTGGGATCCTCCCAAAACACAGACTGAGGTAAGGGCATTCCTGGGCCTCACAGGTTACTACCGCAGATTTGTCATGGGCTATGGCACCATTGTGGCCCCCTTGACTGAGCTAACCTCTAAGAAATACCCTAGAAAAGTGATTTGGACAGAGGCTTGCCAAAAAGCCTTTGACTCTCTAAAGCAGGCCATGTGCACAGCTCCTGTGCTCAGGGCCCCTGACTTCTCCAAAGAGTTCATTGTCCAAACGGACGCCTCAGAGCATGGCATAGGGGCAGTACTTTCGCAACTCAATGAGGAGGGGTGGGACCAACCAGTTGCTTTCATCTCCAGGAGGCTACTCCCCCAAGAACAGCGGTGGAGTGCGGTAGAGAGGGAAGCCTTTGCGGTGGTCTGGGCTGTGAAGAAGCTGAGGCCATACTTGTTTAGCTCCCACTTCCTGATTCAGACTGACCACCGGCCCCTCAGGTGGCTCATGCAAATGAGGGGCGAGAATCCCAAATTGTTGAGGTGGTCCATTTCCCTACAGGGGATGGACTTCAGGGTGGAACACAGACCCGGAGTAGACCACGCAAATGCTGACGGTCTCTCTAGGTTTTTCCGCCTTAGTGATGAGAACTCCCTAGAGGTTGGGTAGTTCTCCCCACTTTTAGCTGGGGGGACAAATGTTGGACCTGTCAGCCTTAGGGTGGTCTTCCCCTACCCTTTAGCCTCTCATTTTTACCTTACCTTTTGTTGGACTTAGGACTCTGGGGGCCTCACCACTGCTAAACAGTGCTGAGGTGCAGGTGCTCTTCCCTAAAACCTTGTGAGGCTGGCATATCTGCCACAAGCCACTGCTACCTCAGTAAGGCTTAATCCTCCATAGGCTAACATTGGGAACTTCCCCTTAAGGGATAACTTCTGACAGGGACCTAATAAGTCTGTCATGTTTGGTCTTGTTGGACTCGGGGCGGGGAGCCCTTTCCAATGATATATAGGGTTTGGGCATTACTACGCTAGGGATCCCACTTTTATAAAGGGGACCTTTTCCTGCCTATACTTAGATTAGGCTCTGCAGACTCCCCCTCCCCTCTGCATACTGATAGCCTGCCTGGGTTGGGAGGTGGGAGTGGTGATTCACACCTTCTTCCCTTGGATGAGCTGTGATGGGCTGTCCACTGTAGCCTTAACGGCCTGTCTCTCGTCACTTTGACAGCTGGGTCAGGGAAGGCAGGGAACATATCAGAACTCCCTGGACTCTTCCAGAATCCCCTGCCCCCAGACCCTTCCAGAGACTTCCATCACTTTCTAGCCCCTGGACTGTAGAATATATAAGGGAGGGTCCTGGCCTCACATTCTTGTTACACTGCTGGACCTGGAAGAATCCCTGCTGGAGTGAGGACTGCTGTGCAAGAGGATTGCCACTGGGAAGGAGGCTGAATGCTCCAAGGAACTGCTGGCCCACAACCTGCTGAGCTGCCCTACTGTCTGCTGATCCTGCCCTGCATGGGAGACTGCAACATCACCACCAGAGTGTCTCCACAACATCCCAAAGGAACTACTTTTCTTTGAACAGCATTTTAAAGAGTCTTCAACCTTTTAAAGATTGCATTTTTGGGACAGCACCCTTTTTAAGCTAAAGGAAACTACCTGTCCTTGGACCACAGCATTTTAAAGACTGCCCTTTTGAACAGCAACAACACTCTCAAGATTTGTCCTGCAACGCTGTGCCTGCCCTCAGCACGGCTTGCCCCGTTATCCTCCCGAGGGCTCTGTGATTGCCTCTGCTTCTGGCGCAAGCCGACTGAAACTGGCCCTGAGGTCACCTCCACTGGGACCGGAGCGCGCTGTGTAGCGCTGAGAAGCGAAGCGCTATGTGGCAGGAGGCTCCGTCGTTGCCCCGGACTTGAAGGCACTGTTAAGCGCTGTGCTAAAGGAGCGCTGTGTGGCCGTGACCCCCACCCGTGCAGCGCCTGCTGAGCCCGAGGCCCCAGGGGCAGAGGAGCCTCGCACCCGCACCCGCAACCACCAACCCAGGTAACGCCTCAGTGCAACCAGGCTGCTGCAAGGGGGCGGGGTGCGGGTTGGCCGGGTACCTGGAGTGTGAGCGTTGTGCTTGGCTGGGAACCGTCCTTCACTGACCGGCCTATGGGGACATAATTACTTGGTAATTGACACTGGGGGATGCTTTGCGCCACAGGGGGAACACCTTTACAACGCACAAGGGCGACAGTGCCTCTACAAGCATTGGGGCATTTTTTTTTGCATTACCAGCAGCGCCTGGGCAGCCGCACTTCCTACGCTGGGAGCATCATTTCTATGAGAGGGACACTTTTTATGCTACAAGGGAACTTTGGTCTAAGAACCTTCCCAGAGTGAATTTTGACCATAAGAACCTTCCTCAAGTGAACTTTTGCCATCCAAGGACACTGTGAGAAAGACATTACCAGCAGGAGCCCTTGGCACACATGAGCTTTTAGTGATTTGATCAGGCCTGGGAACTGGATTCATTCTTATTGGTTATTGATCTTGCTTGGAAACTGGAATCCTTTTTATTATTGATCAGGCCTGGGAACTGGATTCATTCTTATTGAATATTGATCTTGCCTGGAAACTGGAATCCTTTTTAATATTGATCTTGCCTGGAGCTGGATTTACCTGCTTTTGGTTCTCGCATAATTTTTAGATAAAGAAATTCTTATTCTTATACAAAACTGGTGTGGTGTTCCTCTTGTGAGTGTTTTTACTGTGTCATCGCTGTTGTGTGTTGCACAAATACTTTACACATTGCCTCTGAAGTTACGCCTTTGCTGCTCTGCGCCAAGCTACCAGGTCGGAAGCGGTGGTCCCTACTTGGACTAGGGCGCATACCCCTGCCAACTAGAGACCCCGGTTCTAACATCCAACATCAATGGTCGATGGCGATTGAGAAAGTAAAGTGGCTGCCTCAGCAGCACTCATGGTCTTGGACCTAACTTGGCGTGCTGGCACTGAGCCCAACGAAGCAGAGGTGCTGCTTCCAGCTTGGTCCCCGGCAGACACCGCTGCTGCTGCAAGCGTAGTTTTTTTTCTCCAAAAAAGGTGTCGGTGGGCACACCAGTCTCCTTGGTAGGTGGTGCCACTTGCTTCTTCTGCTCCTTCTTACTGGCAGTGGCACTGGCAACTTTTTTCGCTGAGGCGCTACAGCCACCTTTCTTTGGGCCCATCTTCTTCAGATGTCAGAACAGCAGACTGCAGTTGCACGAGTTGCAGAGTTGTCTTGTCTGTGGCCACACGTGACGTCACGTGACGTTGTGATGCACACACCGCTGCAGGACTTCTTCCTGGCACTGGTGGTTCTCTTGTGCACCTAAAGGCAATGAAAGCCAGAGGAACATCAGTTAAACACCCCAAAAAGTCGAAAAACACACAAAAATCACCACAATCCAATGCCATCCATGCCCTCAATGATGTTTAAATTCAAGACACCCCACCGAAAGACTTGGTCCATGTACCCCTCACTACCCCTGGGCCTAATGGAAGAAAGCAAGGCAAACTGAGTGCAGGCCTGAGCACACTGCCTGGCTTCAAAATGGGCCCTTGACCCCCCAGCCACATGGCCAGGCCCTGCCTGGACCAGGCCTCAAAATGGCCCCCACCCACATGGCCAGTCCCCAACAACACCCCAAAAAGTAAAAAAACACACAGAAATCACCACAATCCAATGCCATACATGCCCTCAATGATGTCTAAATTAAAGACACCCCACAGAAAGACTTTGTCCATGCACCACTCACTACCCCTGGGCCTAATGGCTAGTGAGGCCTTACAGGCACCCCAAATTTAAAAAAAAATCAACATATAACATTGAGCTAAAATTCCATGACATAAATGAGAAAAATCACAGTAACAGTTGTATCATACACCCATGACTAACCCTGTGCCTACTGGATACTGTAGCTACCCACAATATATATTTTTTTTAAGTTGTGAAAACAGTTTTAAAACTGTGCTTGCAGCAACTGCAATGCCCCAAACAAACAACACCAACTTACTTGTAAAATCTCAAGTCCAAAAGTGATCCGAACTCCAAAGTCCAAAAAGTCCTCGAATACAAATATCCAGCAGCAGCCACAAAAAGTAATCCTTCCAGCTCCAGATCCAAATAAAAAATGACTAGGACATGGACAAAGCACTGGGATTAGCCTGCTGGACAGGAACAGGAAGTTGGAGACTCTGGGGCACTTCCATCCTCCCACCCCCCTCCCAAAAAAGAACTCCTTGCACCAAAAAGTGCAGCCAAATCTCAACCTGATAAGTTATTCTGATCAAAATTATCATTTTCAGAAGGTTTATGCTGCCTGCGGTGGATTTCTTGTGCAGAATTGCAATTTTTGCAATTTCGGGAAAGCGAGCTGTTCAAATCTCCCGCCGGAAGTCAGCTGCGCGCCGCATCTACGTGTTCGGCATTGTTTACTCCCGCAATGCCTGATCACGGGCCCTTTTGACGTACTCACGTTGTCAAACTCTCGCTGTGCAGGATGGCGAGCCGCGATGACGTAATCGTGGTTGAAAAATTCTCGCGCGATCATGCAGCAAGATCCAAAATGGCGCACCACACGCAAACCGGGAGAAAAGCAACTCGGCGAACACAGAATCACGGTAACTCAACGCGGCGCGCGCGATACTGTATTTTTCAATCGCGACCAAGCAAAAAAATCCGCAGCTTGCGAATTTGCGGATTTTTGGGCAAATTTGCGCGATTCGCAGATTGCGAAATTGCCAAAAATCCGCAAATTCCGTGAACGAAACGGATTTTACGCCCACGCTTAGAGATTTTAATGTTGTGTTATCGCCAGTTGCAGACAGACAGGGAGTGTCACGCGAACATCATCCTAAGGCTGTGGAGACATTGTCCGGTATAATTACAGATCCATATTTGGTGGACTCTTGGAGGGCACTACATCCAAAAGCAAGGGAAGGCACGTGTGTGACACATCATCAGAACACATGGTCTAGACTAGATTATTGGCTAGTGTTGAAGGATGTACACACGTTATTAAAACTGCAAATACCAGCGCCATATGTACAATCATTTGCCTGGAGATTTCCATCTAGTGCCCTCTGGGATCAGGTCTTCCGGGAAGAACTTCGGGGGAAAATAGAGGACTACTTCACGCTAAATGAGGGATTGGTAGATTCACCGGGTATACTGTGGGAGGCATTTAAGGCGGTCACCAAGGGCAACTGCATAGCACTAAAAGCGGGCGTTCTCATGGATATACGTGCCACACTAGGGAGGTTGGAGCGTTAAATCGGGGAACTAGAATGATCTTTCCAATTGAATCCTTCCCCTTACACTACTGCATTAATACGGTCTAAATTGATGGAGTTCCAAGCTGAGGCAGAGAAGGAAACGGCATACCTACATAAATATACGCAGGCAAGATGGTACGGGGAGGGGGACAGGGCCGGGAAAACACTGTTGGGTCTGTTATGGGCGCCAAGAGGAGCTGAGTATATTACAGAATTGCAAACCGACGGAAGTACAGTAGCCAGGATGCCACATGACATCCTTACTACCATGTCCCACAACTACCAACGCCTATACATGTCCCGCACTGACCCGTCGTTAGCTGACATAACTGAATATCTGGATACTGTAGCATTGGGGTGGTACAACAATGGTGCCCCTGGGTATATAGAACTGCCAATCACAGTGGATGACATATGTCAAGTCAGCAACAGAATGCCGACTGACAAGGCCCCTAGAGCAAACGGCTTGACAGCTGCCTTTTATAAGGAGTATGTCGACATCCGCGCTCCCAGAATATTGCAAGTATATCTAGAGGCAATGGACACTGGTACACTCCCCTTACCTTGAAAGAAGCCACAATTATCGCTTTACTAAAGTCTGACAAGGACCCCACTACACCCGATTCATATAGACCGCTATTGTTAATTAACCTTGACGCTAAGATTTACGCTAAACTGCTGACAAATAGACTTTCGCCGATGCTATCACAGATTGCACTCCAAGATCAGTTCTGATTGATACCGGGTCGTTCGACCGCCCACAATTTGCGCACGCTATTCGGCCTCCTGCATTATCTTGCTCCCCATGTGCAGGCCGTGGTGGCGCTGTTATATGCCACCAAAGCTTTTGATTTTTTAGAATGGAAGTTTCTCTTCGCATTGCTATCTCGCATTGGTCTAAGCCCCATATTCATTAAACAAATCCAAATTATATACTCAAATCCAATGGCGAGGGCACGGGTTAATGGGCAGGTGTCGGAACCATTTGTCATCACACGTGGCTCACGGCAGGGCTGCCCTCTGTGGCCATTGCTCTTTGCTATTGCCACTGAACCATTGGCAGCTAGGCTCTGCCAACATCACACGCAAAGGAGCATAGGCTTCACATCTAGAGGGCTATTGATCTCAATGTATGCCGATGATATGATGATTAATTTAATGAATCCTAAGGAAAATTTCAACATAGTAATGAGGTAATTGATTCGATATGGTGGCCTGATGGGAATCCAAATCAGCTGGGCAAAATCCACGATCCTAGCACTCACAGATGAAACCATTCCATGTGACACGGAATATCCTAACCAGTGGGCGGTGACCGAAATCTATATTTGGGCATTAAGATAAGTAGATCTCTGCAAGAACTGTGGAAAGCAAACTAAGGGACGGTTATTGATTGGATAGAAAGCAAAGTGCAAAGATGGAAACAATTGCCTCTCCTTACTAGGATGTATAGCAATTACGAAAATGGTGTTGCTGCCAAAATTATTATACTTGTTTGTAAACATTCCAATGCTGCTTACTGTTCACTTTTTTAAGCGTCTTCGGACTATCATCCTTGAATTGGTATGGGCGGGCAGACAACCTCGTGTTTCGTGGAACTTACTGATGCTGCCTTTTAGTCAAGGGGGATTGGGAGCTCCAGATTTTGAGCTCTACGCATATAGTGCACAGGCACAATATTTATACTTTTGGCAGCACCCAACTCCATATCAGCCGCATGTGGCGATAGAAATAGATAGGCTCACTCTGGTCCCATTAAATGCAGCAGTATACCAACTTTACAAACGGCCTCATCAGGAAATTGATACGGTAGAAGCTACATGGTGGGCATGGCGGGGAATAGCCAGAAGGGCGGGCTTACAGGAATTATAAGCTCCATCTATGCCCATAGGGGGCAATACGCTGCTGACACCACTGACGGATAAGGCTACTACACTGTGGGCGAAGGCCCACAACCTGGTCACGGGTATTGTTTTATACCCTGATGCTACATTCATGTCACTACAGCAGATGTGTAAACTGCAAACGCCTTCACCTTCAGACATGCTGTTGTATTATCAGCTCAGGGTTGCTTGCAGAGCAACATTTACTAATTTTGCCCAGGAACCACCGGCTTTATCGGCGTTGGAGAATGTATTGTCAAACCCCCCTCCCTGTAAATTGATAACACGTATACTGCATACCGCAAGCGGCATCCCCATAGTGTCGTACACGTCAAAAATAGATTGGGAAAGGGAATCTGACTCATCAATAACAGATAAGCAATGTGAATACTGCTGTTCACAATTACAACACCTCTCACCGAATTATAGATTACGGCTGATCCACTTTAATTTTCTACATAGAGTGTACTGTCCACCGGTGCAATTGCACCGTATGGGATTACACCCAGACACTACATGCTGGAAATGTGGATCTCAGGACACCACATTCATACATTTGGCATGGTACTGTAGACCGATAGCATAGTTCTGGTCGGATGTAGTTAGACACATTGGGGACATTACTACTGGGCAGATACCTCTTACACCGTTGGTTACACTGCTGGGGTTTGTCATAGATATCCCAAGGGGTTCTTGCAAACTTGCATCCATGTTGCTGCTACTGGCCAAGCGCCAAGTGGCAATCCACTGGAAGAAGCCTCAGCCCCCTGTGGTGGCTGGGTGGCTGCATGCTGTCACATATTGCACGGATCAGTTATCCCACTACTGGGAATTAATACCTAGCAGGTCAAGGCCTTTGGATATATGGGGACCTTACGTGAACTGGCTGGAATAAGGGGGTGCGGACCACTGTAGGGATACTGCCACGTGAACTGCCATGTTGAGTGGTGTACTTGACGTGGGAGCTTTTGGGCTGGTTATCAAAAGTTATATCCAGAGCTGCTTCAGGCTTTAGGCTGATGACAAGTATTGATGGAATTCCCAAAGAGTTCTAATGTGCGGAATCGTGAGCTGGATAGATAATGTGTGGTGATGGCAGATGGGGGGAGGGAGGGGTTATAAGTTACTATTGTTTATTCCTAAACCCAATACACGTGAACAGAAATGCGATCTTATCAAGTCTGCACATGTAGTTTTTTAAGACAAAAAAGCTGCCCTTCCCCCGGGCTGTCGGCATATAAGCTGTGTACTTGTTCTTTGATTTTTCGGTGTTAAATGCTGCTGGACCAAGGGTTGTAGGCACAAACAAGCTGTGTAAGTTGTGCAATCTGCAATAAAAAAAATTACATTTAAAAAACCATTAGCGGGAGACCAAATAGATCAAAATGGTACGCCTCACCATAGGAGGCGTAACCAGGAGAAATACATTTATTTACTTGTGGGCCAGATTTACTCATCTATAATGTAACTAAGTGTAGCACAGCAACTTGCTGTACTGCATTGCGTAAAAGGGAGAGAGCAGAAATGTGCCATATCTACTAAGATATGGCACACTTCTGCTCTCTCATATCGCTGCCACACTTCAGGCAGTCTAGCGCCAATGCAGGCCGCCTGCATCATGGTGCAAGGGTGCTTGCATTACAAGGAGAATAAATATTTTTTGTGCAGGAAGGCATACCTTCCTGCGCAAAAATAATATTTTGAGGCATTTTCCTCTTTCTATGTGTGCTGCAGATTACAGCACACATAGAAAGAGGAAATAACAAGGAGAACAAACATCTTTCTCCTCATTCTGTCATCCTCAGGGAGGCTTAGCGTTTTTACTGAATCCCATGTTTACAAACCTTTGTAAAACTTGGATTGCCTGAAATCTTTGGGTAAATGCATGGGAATGCCCATGTTTCACCCATGCAACGCCTCCCAGAATTAAAGAAAATGTAATGCAATGCAGTACACAACACTGCATTGTGTTACATTTTTGCACAAAGTCACACAAGACCTGGCATCACTTTTTTATATTACTAGCATTTTGTGTCATGGATGCAACACAAAAGAAGTACAACCAGGTGCTAAATGTTAGTAAGTCTGGCCCTTCGTTTTTCCTCTAATGCTGCTGCAGCACACATAGAAAGAGTAAAATCCCTTTCAGGATTGTTTTTGCTCAGGAAGGTGTCTCTTCCTATACAAAAACAATCCTGCTTACAACGCAGGCACCCTTGCACCAAGTTGCAAGTGTGCCTGCGTTGACGCTAGGCAGCCAAAAGTGCACCAGTGCAAGGAAAGGACCGGAATGCGCCGTAAGATGTTAGATACGGCTTGTTCCTGCCCTTTCCCTTTCACACAGTGCAGCAAGGTGGCTAGCTTTATTGCGTGAAAGTATGATAAATATGCCCCAAAATGACCAATATCACTAGCGCAAAAATGTGTGCAAAAGCACACTCCCACTGGACACGTTGGGATCAGAAATAGTCACATAGAAATGAGACCATGACATGATGCAGTGTTGATAATGAGATGGGACCATTGTCAGAACACAAAAAAACAGCTTGAGGTAAGAATTTCCTAGAGATCTAGAATTGTTGCCATTCTCGATGGTGGGCTAGAAAATCCCTTATAAAAAGATAAAATACAAATGACAATTAATAGATGAAATGCACTAAGAATGGGTATGGTAGGAAAAAAAACAATATTTTGCTTCACCTGACATTTTCATCATGCGGTATGCATGATGGAACACTTTTCAAATTGGATTACAATGTAATTTAGATTTGTAATAGTCTGGCTCAATGGTGCATGGCTGTCATAGTGAGAAGATATATGAGAATGACATAGTAATGTGTTTTGCATAATAAGTTGTTGCCATAAATCTTAGGATTGATTTGGATGCAATTCATCTGAGATGAAGAAGGGGTGCTGTAGGTATAGAAAACATAACTTTCCAGCAAGAGGTTTGCCATTCACCGGATGATGCAAACTTCAGCTTGTACATAACACAGCAATCTTTGTGGCCCATCAATAGTTTTCATGTGAAATAACATATTTTCTTTATCATCTTTGTAGAAAGCTAGATCTGCAGGGTCACCATACACTATCTACATATACATCTGTTATTTCAGCGCCAAGATACCCCGTTCCTGGGGTGAATGTGCGCTTTACAAATACACGTTATGTTATGTTAATCGCTAGGCTATACTATTTATGCATTCCAGTTTGTGGGCTACAAATATGCTTTGTCAGAGGAGGGCTAACTTTACTTCTTCGCAGATAGTGCTGCAAATGTTATCTCCAACGTGCATATGCTCTGCATTCAGCAAAGTTCCCCTGAGCATTGCTACTAACTTATAACTAGGCAAAGTGAAGTGTATGCTTCCACACCAGCACATTTTAAGGATTTTGGGGGGCCCGGGCCAAACGTATTTTAGGGGGGTACCTGTTCAGAGCAGCTTTGCATTTATGATCTGATTTTAGCTCTTTCAGGCCTTCTATGGCCATTTCCATGACACACTGACAGGCATATTGATCCAAATTTTAAAAATGTTTCCATTTTATATTCAGGGATAGTGATACGTGTTGTCAGTACTGTAATACAGCAGTAGCTCAATAATATTATAGCAAATAATGTATGTGACCCTCTCCTGTTTCCAATATGTGAAGTCCTGTTTCCGATCTAAAGTAAACATTTTATGGATGTTGCATGACGTTGAAAAACATACACACATTTCTCTGTAAAATGTCTGTAGCAAATTCCCACACATAGCCCATATTAAAAATAAATGATAGGAAAACAGTATTTAAAATCATCTATGTTTAGGAATCATTCCAGTAGTGTTGGGGGGTTGGAGGAGCACACCTATGTGTGCCTATGTATTCACTATATTTAAATTCAAACTGGTTATTAAATGCTGCTACAGCGCTACACTTGCTGTCTGACCAAGTGTCTACTCAAAAGAATGATATTACAAGTTTAGTAACTTGTGTGCACTGTGCACACTTCACTAGGTTTCTTCACTGGGTTTATTAGCAAACCATAACTTTTGATGCAAAGTTTCTTTCTAAAAATAATACTCAGTCATTTGTGTTCTCGATTTATACCAATACGAGAAACTCCTAAATCTCCAATAGTACAAAACACCATTACCTGCCTAACTAGTTTGCAGTCAATATTAGTAGTGTAGTACCTTGTTACGTAAAACGTTTTCCAAAAGAATGGTGATTAGTTAAGTATGTAAACACCCGGTGTGCAAGTAAAACTAAAAGAAATGACCTGATGTTTGATCAAATACCTCATGGATGAAAAGCAACAGCGCTGGAGCACAGTACTCGTAAAACCAGCCCTGTGTAAAGGAAAAAGACAGTGTGACCTACTGACCTTAAATCGAGAACACAAATGACTGGGTAATGTTGTGTTTGTATATTTGCTGATTACTTGTTGATAAGCTCATTAGAGTATATATATTTTCTTCTTTATAGGTTGGCCCCTGAGGAAGGGACTGTAACGTCCCAAAATGCATTGGACATTCACAAGAATGTTGTGTAATTATAATTATGTGCTGTGAACTCTACAGTAGTATTGTTAGATAGCAATTGTAAATTGAATCATGATCATTGACGTTCACGTCTTTTTATGTTATGCCTATGACATTGTCAAAGATAAAACAAATAACAGTTTCATTTATGTACAAATGATATATTGTTGAATATTATTTTTAGAAGGAATACTTTGCATCAAAAGTTAGGGTTTGCTAATAAACCAAGTGAATAGTGCAGAGTGCACACACATTACTAAACTTGTAACAGCATTCTAGGAATCATTCCAGACCATCAGGGCAGGACAGTCTGCAGAACAGAGCTGGTTCTATCAGAGGGCCCCCTGAAAGGCTGGGGTCCTGGGCCAGAGCCCAATTTGCCCATGCCTTCAAACGTTTCTGCTTCCACACGAAGTCCAACACCTTTTTTTACACTGTGAATACTATTGGCACGCATCTCTTTCTTAAAACTAACACTAACATGGTCTTTACTGTGGGGTTTTCCTGAGCCCTGTCATTCTCTATTCCAAATATAAGTTCATGCTTGAAATGCATTCATATTGCGTCATGCCAATTTTGTAACATAGATTTGCTACACTCTATTAAATGTCAAAACCTGGACATGTCATAGGGATGCATGTCCTCTTTAGTTTTCCACATGCAGGGTGGATTAAGAAGTGTGGAGTTTCTTTGTGTATGGGCGTCCATGAATTGTGCATCCATTAGTCCTAATCCACCTTTCCTATCCATGTCATGCTTATGTGCCTTTTGTTTGGAAACATGATGGTATAATCAACTCATTGTACTTCAGGAGAATCATTGCCCATTGTCCTTAGCTCTAAAATGGACATTTCTATTTCCAGTCCAAGATTTTTTGATTTAGAATCATGACATGCATTTTCACCAAACATAACTAACTAATGCCAGGCTGTTCATAGAAAGCATCGGCAGGATGTTGCACGCCATATTTACTCGTTACACAGAGGGTCGCGTACACTACATGGTGTACAGAGTTCGGCATTAGACTCGCCCCGCACTAGGTGTAGTGCATGAACCACAATGCCTACTTGAATAGCCATCTGCAGAATCTAAATAATAATGTCTGTCACCCCCACCTTTTAAAGAGTACCACTGCAGTCCTCCGTTCCCCTCCCTACTTCCTGCTACCAATAATGCCCCTCAGTCTGTGCTGGCAAAGATAGAAAGGTCACTGTGTTAATTTTAGTTTCCACATAGGCGTTTAAATGTGTATTTTTACAAGTAAATGTGTGATAGTTTTAAAATAGCATATTAATGGGCTATCAGGTCAATTGCTTTTGAAAGTTTTTTAAAATTTCTGAAACTGTTTTTGAGGTACAGATTTTAGTAACAGTACGTACATGATGCCCAACAAATAAATGCAACTTTTCAACAAAGTCTGAAATTTATATTTTCAAAGCTTAAGCTGCACAAATCTTTTAATGTGTGTCAATTTTGATAATAAGTAGGTCTGGGTGGAGTTTGCGGAGTTCCTCTACGCAGAACTACACAAAGCGGCCAAAAAGCTCTGCCACGCTGCGCGGAGTTCCGCAAACAGCGGAGTGTGTTATGCTACACTGTTTGCACTGATTTTTAGCACCAGGTGTTTGTCCCGCAATATAAAATCAGCGCAAATGACACCAAGTGCAACTCAAGAGGGCATTACTTCTTTCTGCTGCTTGAGTAGATGCTCTACGCAAGCGGCAGCTTCCTCAACATGAAAGGAAGGTTTCTCAACGTGAGCGGTAGTGACCATCCGCGATTGCCCGCATTGAGAAATCTCGCCGGGAGGTGGTCTGCAGTAGGATTTTCCTTGCCAACTTAATGCTGGTGAGCGAGGATAAAACTCTGCTCCGTGGAGTTGTTTGGAACTCCGTGTGTTACATGGGGCGCTGAGTGGGAAAAACTCTGCAAACTCTGCAAGCAGAGCAGAATTTCACTCCAGGCAGAAGAGCAGTGGCTTGCCCACTGTTGAAGGCACAGGCTATTTGGTAGGGCCCAGGGTCACCCAAATCAGTCATTCACACTCTGCATTTTCTCTATGTAAGCTGTATGCATCCTACATAGAGAAAATTGAATCACCAAACAGGCCTGTGGGGTCAGCGTCCCAGCCAATCACAATGCTGCCATTGCAGCGTTGTGATTGGCTTAGGAGAGGGAGGATGCCCGCTTCCTATAAGGCACAGAGAGACGAAAGAGCGACACGGGACCAGAGGCAAAGGTAGGTTTCAATTTTTTTTATTAACCCCCCCTCCCCACACGACCCCCTCTGGCTCAACCCCATCCCTGTGCCACCCCCTCCCTGCGCGACCCCCCTCACCCTCCACCCACGAGCCATGCCGGCCACGACTGTAACCCATAGTAGTGCTTTTGTGTGTGTGCGTTTTTGGCCAGATCAACCACCACAGTAGTGCTTGTGTGTGTGAGACTGAGTGAGTGAGTGAGTGAGTGTGTGTGTGTGTGTGTGTGCATGTGCATGTGTGCGTGCATGCGTTTGTATGTGTGCGTGTGTGGTGGGATGAGGTCGCACAAACTATAGGTGATGAATAAAAAACTCCTTAACCAGGCCACACCAAACACATATTACTGTTTTATTCGAATTGCAGGTGTATACAGCCATCAGCACATAAAAATAGTATTTATTGCTATTCCATTGTTAATGGCCATTTATTTAGTGCTCATGTGAAAAGATCATTGCCCTAACTGTGGAATTTTGCAGCATGAGCAGTAAACGATGACAATCATTTATGGAAAATAATGCGCAAATTGTTTTGTTAGTGACTACTGAATATCTGCCACAAAAAGCTTAGGTATGTGGCTGAATACATCTTTAACGCTTGACTCTCAGGCTGTAACACTAGCAGCAATCTGCTATGGGATTTTGAGGATGTTACAGAAGATTCTCCACCTTCATCATTACATTCCAAAAAGGTTGATGGTCAAGGTGCTTATTTTGTCACATTTGTACTATGGTAATTCATTGTATCTGGGCACACCCAAGACCACATTAAAGAAACTTCAAGTGGTCCAAAACTCTGTGTCACGAACTCCGGGTAACATATCGCAACATCAATCTGCCCGCCAGGCCTTACCTCATCCACACTGGCTCCCATAGCAGAGAGGATCAAATGTAAGTCACTGTGCATTGCCCCTAGGGCCTTATGTGAACAAGGGCCTTTGATTTCCCGCCCCCCCCCTGTTATCCTTTTACATACCATTGAGATCGCTGCACTCTTGTAATGCCTTTTTTGCAAAGATCCACATCATCAAGAGAATGAAATATTGAGGGCGCTCATCTTCTTATACCGCAGCCAAACTATAGAATCACCTCTCCCTCTCCCATTGCTCCCTTGAAAGGGAACTCCCCTTTTGGAAAGCACTTAAGACATGACTTTTCCAAAGTCACCTGCGGTAACTCCCATAATATTCAACATTGTATGGTGCGCTAACAGCCTTGGATGCCCCTTGGTAACGACGCACTATATAAGCTCCTATAGAATAGAATAGAATAGAATAGAATAGAATAGAATAGAATAGAATAGAACATCAAATTGTAAAATGAAATTCCTGGTTTCCTATCTATGGGCCTCATTTATGAGGCTGTGTGTCACTTTTACGCCGCCGGTGCATCACTTTTTGTGATGCACCAGTGGCGTAAAAAATGCGCCTTGTAGCGCCATATTTACAAAGTGCTGCATCTACCTAGATGCGTCACTTTGTAAATATGGTGCTACAAGGCGCATTTTTTACGCCACTGGTGCATCACAAAAAGTAAGCCCCTGCGCCACATGATACCTGCTCCAGGTATAATGTATGCAAGGGGGGCGTTTTGACGCAAGAAAGGGTCATGAAAGTGACGCAGTGAAATCTATAAGATTTCACTGCGCCATTTCCTGGCCGCTAATGCGTCAAAATCTTACGCCTGCTTTATGGCAGGCGTAAGACTGACGCAGACACTAACAACATGGGACTTGCCCATGTGAAAGCACACATTGCTGGAGTTGTGCCAGCAATGCGTCATTTTTGCGCCTAGAGATATGTCAGAAATACTGACGTATCTGTAACTCCTTGCGACATCATGCGTCATATTATAAATATGACGCATCAATCATGACGCAAGGAGTCCGCACTGAGAAGTGACGAATCGCTGCTTTCACGCAGCGATGCGTCATTTCTCATAAATGAGGCCCTTAATATTTAAATTCTTTCGAATCGGTATATACCCAGGCAAAGCCCACTTAGCCACATCTTCTTAATAATCAGATATTTGGAGTGAATCCAAACCAAACTGCAAACACAAATAGTCTTGCATTGTTACATTTCTGGTAGCAATATATTTTATTATTGTCCATACAATGTGTCGGAATGTACGGCTTAACCGTTCATTTGCACCTGCAAATACTTTTTGTAAACTATTTTCCCTGAAAGCAATACACAACGAATATTTTCTCAGAGAGCCAGAACAACTATTTTGAAGTGTATTATTCTGCTTGAGTTGGAAAACTTAAGCATGCATCACATTCAACACAAAATCCACTTTGACATTTGTTGACGTGTGTAATTTTGTTCGGGGCTTTGCAAGCTCTAATCCTGATTTGTGTTTTAGCAGTTGTCGTCCTTATCTCACGGTCTATGCTTTTTGCACTGATGTCGTAATGGATGGAGGTTACCATTATTCCGTTGCCATGGCAATACAACGTGCTCATTTAGCGTAAACAGAAGAAATAGTTAGATTTACAAGACTACTACTAATGCCCTGCAGCAATCATAACATCTCTCCAATGAGATGTACTCATGGAATGTGCGACAAGAGACTGTTCAGGTATGTGGAGGCTTGCCAATGTAAGTGTAGTTAATAAGGTACAATTAAAACGTAGGCAACTCAACTTAACATTCGTATTTCGTTTTTGCTATTTTTACAGCAAAAACAAAGAAAATGTCTAATAATGGAAAAACTGGTAAAACTGACAGCGCTTTAAATGATGCGCACACATTTGTTTCACAAGCAATGGAAATGCTACTTGTGCTCATCAGCACTTGCTCGAAATTACAGATGATGCTCAGGGTGGGGCCTTGCACGCACAACCACAATGTACTCCGGATATTAGTTGTATGTCAGAACATCAAGGCCATAAATACCGGCCTGTGAAAATATTGAGAGAAATGTATAAAGTATCACTGTATTGTCAAGGCAAATTCATAAAGGTGGGTAAAGAGTTACTATTCTTAGCTTCTCATCTTTGTACCATTAATTGCAGAAATACAGTTATGCAGACCACTAGGCATTTAGGGGCATATTATCAAGGACCGGTGTTAAAATTATCGCCGTTTTATCGGCCGGAAACTGCTGATAAAATGGCGATAATGGACTTGATAATACGCTCTTGTTAATTCCCGTAGAAGCCCATGTTCTGGTGTTAACATGGGCTTCTATGGGAATTAACAAGGGCGTATTATCAAGCCCATTATCGCCGTTTTATCAACAGTTTCCTGACGATAAAACGGCGATAATTTTAACACGAGTCCTTGATAATATGCCCCTCAGTCTCAATATGTATGTTACCAGAATGCCTTCATGCCATTATTAGACCATATTACCATGTCTATCTATCTATCTATCCATCCATCCATCCATCCATCCATCCATCCATCCATCCATCCATCCATCCATCCATCCATCCATCCATCCATCCATCCATCCATCCATCTATCTATCTATCTATCTATCTATCTCTCTATCTATCTATCTATCTATCTATCTATCTATCTATCTATCTATCTATCTATCTATCTATCTATCTATCTATCTGTCTGTCTGTCTGTCTGTCTGTCTGTCTGTCTGTCTGTTTGTCTGTCTTACCTACTGGTGGTCGTAAGTAGGCAGTTATAGTCAGGACCACGTTTCCATAGGAAATGCATTTTTTGACTCTCCTATATTCTGGTGCAGTTTGATGAATCTTCACAAAATATTCCTAAAAAAGTGCTCCGCTGGTTCTACTTGTTCTTTGAAAGTTTTGGGGTGATTTGTCAAGTGGGGGCTGATAAAAAAACTGGGGGTCAAAAAAGTGAGTTTCCCATTTAGATTCTCTTAGAGATTTTAGACAAAACTACAGCCAAAACCGCTGGATGAAATTTGATCAAAATTGGCAGAAAGGTAGCGCTTGGTCCCGAAAGTGTGCCTTTTGTTATTTGGTGTAAATACCACAGATCGCATGGGTGGGATCTGATTTGCTGGGAACACTTCATCCAGGAAGTGTTGGTAGCCATCTTGGGGCCAATATACATATTAGCACTCAATTGAAATGCACTGTAGTGAATGGCAGCTTTTGAGGGTCAAAAAAAGGATAAAGTATAAAGGATGGTAACTGATTTTAGGTACAACATAAATGATTTGTTGATGGTAGCATGCTAATTTTAGGAATAGTGGTGTGTTCTAAGGTGATTTTACCCTGTAAAAACCCTTCTGCAATGTCATCAATCATGTTTGAGAGAAAACAGTGTGTTCATGATTTTATCATAGAGGTACTGAGAGGTACTCCAGAAGTTAAATGAGAGCATATTTTCTGTAAATTTACACTACCTCTCTCACCCATATGACAATGAATCCCGACTTTCTCAGTAAATCGTGCACTGCACTTCCCTTGTGTTCTACCGCAGCCTCCCAGAATGGTCTATAGAACAACTAGAGCATTGACAGTCTTACATATGTCAAAAGTATGGCACATCTGAAGCCATTTTGATTGCATCAAACTGGTCTTAATTCTAATCTTAAAACATCTAATTTTGAAAGGAACAGAATGATATTATGATTAGCGCTGTAGAAAGAAAAATTAATTCCAAACAAAAATGAGAACGTGAGGACCTTCCCCATAGGCACTTATGACGAACCAAAAGATAGAGCTAAATAAAATCTCAATCGACCAGCATCCCGTTAGTCAATGAGCTGTCTCCCTAGGAAAAAAGATAAATTAGGACACATTTTAAGTGACTTCTCTAAAATCTTCTTCATCTATCTCATTAAATCATTCTGACATGAAGACTGAAAAACGTACTTTCAACACCAGCAGCAGACTATCAAATAACTTTCTGGTAATCAGCAGCTTTACTCCAGTGTTCTAATAGGCAACTAGAGAGCTAACATTCTGAATTTATGCCAAACGTGAGGTACATCTGCACGCCATCTTGATGTTAAATGAGAACATTATGAAGCTTTTATAACAAATGAGTGTCCCAAGATGGTGACCAGAACAAATGGAGTCCAAATATAGCACAAATATCACCCAAATGTAGCCCAAGTAAAACCCAATGTCAAAAGTGTGCAAAACACTACATTCTTTAGTTTTTTTGCTGATTCATATAGTGCTGACTTGATCGGAAGGTATTGGAGTGCTTTAAATGAGCATCAGCTACCTTACACAATGCTAGGCATGGGGAGATTAAGTGATTTGCTTAGAATCACAGGATGTCAAGCTGACACCAAAACACAAATGTGGTTCCTCAGTTTCAAAGTCTGCAGCTATGGCCATAAAGCCACATTCTCTCCCTTAAGTATAATCATGTTCTCAACTGGATAAAAAAAATAAAGAGAGCAAATTATTTAAAATTTAAAAGGACTTTGTTGCTATTTGAGAACCCAGAAAACATGTCATCATTTTAGATGTTTAGAGCACTAACCATAATTTCAAAGGGAATAAGACCCTCTCATGGAGAAGGGTGAAGAGGTAACACGTTGACCACACTGGGCATACGGGAGGGGCAGTGGCAGCACAACAGACCATGGAGGGCAGGGGAAAAGTGGGCAACAAACCACCCATGCAGGACAGGCAAGAGAGGCTACGGCAATATGAAAGACCAATGAGGGCCAAAGGAAGAGGTAGTGGCAGTACAACCATACATGCCAACAGACCCAAATCAGGCAGGAGACTCCCAATTGTTTTAAACCCAAAAGGCTTTATTTTATCTGTCACTGGCCTAAAATCTCCACTTTTTGCAATCTAAGTCAGTAGGGAAAATCAATTCCCCAGGATTTTTTCGAAAATGTCCCTCATACCAAATTAAACCTTTTGACAAGTATAACACATTGGCGGATATTCACAAATAAATGGTGGTAAGAGGTGTTAGCCTCCTTGGTTTAACACCTCTCACCGCCACTTCGGAAACGCTAGGCTGCACTCTATTCACTAGAATGAGGTGCAGCCTGGCGTTTCCCCCATCAACGGCGCTAAATCTAACAACTTAATGCCAGAACAGGCACCCTTGCACCAGATTGCAAGGGTGTCTGCAAGCAGGGAGGTTTGTTAATGCACAGGAAGGTGTCCCTTCCTGTACATTAACAAACCGAAAATGCCAGTTTGCCTTTTGAATGTGTGCTGCTACATGCAGCACACGTGGTAAAAGCAAAAAAGAGAAGACATAAAGGTTTTCTCTTCATTTAGCCACATTAAGACCTGATTTTATTAGGTCTTAAGTTTGGCGCTGCCACTTATTATCACCACCCTTGATAATAGGTGGTAGAGTCAAACTCTATGGGTGTTGCGGTGGTACACCCACCACAACACCCACTGCATGCCCTCTTTCACGCTAAGATTAGCATTAAAGCAGCCCTATTATCAAGGCAGTGTTAAGCCACTTAACCTGGCTTTAAGCCATGTTAAGTGTGTTAATGCTGCCTTGAGAATAGGGCTCTGGCCCTATCGCCACGGAAATGTAAAACAAAGTGACGTTCCCAAGGCGATAGGTGCTTGAGAATGTGCCCCATTGGATCACGGAGGGCAGGAGGAATGGGGTTGGGACATGGAGTCAGATAAGAGAGGGCAGGAGGGAGAGAGACAGGGGCACCAAACTAACCTTACAGGGCAGGTGTTAGGAGTTGCAGCAGTAAAACACACCACACAGTGCAAGCAGGACGGCCGTGCAGCATGATGGACCTTTGAAAGCAATAGGGAGGGGACAGGGCCATGCAGATGTACACATTGTAGGTCTTATTTTCCTTTGTACAAATTACTATATAAACAGGCTTGCTTTTGTACCACATTTTATTTTCTCACAGAACCTGCATATGTTTTCACATTCTGTTCTTTTCCTGGGATTCAGTCTGAGCACCACCAACAATCTCAAACAGCAATGTCCCTTGCTATTCTTTCTGGCCAGTCACTAGCACCTAGACATAACACAATAATGCTAATTTTGTTTATGTGCACAGATGTCCTATTATATTGAGGAGTACAGGAGCCACGGACACACACATGGAATGAGAATTCTGACAAAAGAGCACTCTGTCCACTGAGATTTAGAGCCTCCATCTGTATATACTAAGGTACAGGGTCATCTGGTAATCCCAAAGATCTTTCACTTAACCATTTTGCTTTAGTAGCAGGGGGGTGAGGTTAGGTCACTCTGTCCCATAAAATGACTGCGCTTTTCATAGTGTATGGATTTTTAACCATGCTAACAGTATTTTTATTAATCATCTGTTTTCTTTTTGTGGCATGTATACTGCATTTCAGAGCATGATACTTTGAATAAATATACTACACTTTCTTCATGTCTCCTGGTTATCTCATTGTGGACAAGAACGAGTGAGAGAGCAAAAGGGTGTGTCCTATTACTGCGATTCCTGAGAGGATCGAGAGTGTTGTGTTCTGGGGATGTCAATTTACTTTTTCTTCTAGTAAGGTTAGCAGGGCAAGTGAAGCACTATAGCTAGTAAAAAAAACTCAGACTCAGTACCTACATACTGATGTTCTATGGTTCCCAGCATAGTTCTCTTCCAGAGCAGAATCCCTGCAACATGTCGCCACCAACATTTGGTCTGGTACTTGCTTGCAGGAACCCCGAGTAGTGCTTGGGTTTTTCCACAATACCTAGCAACTTTTCCCAGAGACGTCTGTGGTTTTAGGGGTTTTTCCTCCACAGAGTTTAGGCAGTACCTATTTCTGATGGATTTTCAAGTTTGAATATTGAAATGATTTTATGCCCTCTGTGTGATATGGTTTAAATCGTTTTCTGGTTGGCTATTGCTCAACCTGTAAATAATAATGTTAATTGCCTCGCAGAAGTCACTCAACATTTGCTTCAACATGGAGTCCCTAATGCAGGAGCTCAATTAATTTCTGCAGTTGAGACGGATGCTGCATTTCACTTTGAGGTGTTTTTTTCATGGGTCACCAGCAGTGGATACTAATGACAATACATTTCACAACTGGTGTACAGTCTTAATATCGAGTCATTTATTTCGACTGGACATAATATCGACTAGAGAATATCGAGATGGCATTAATATCGAGGTAAGTAATATCGATTTATTTTTTATCGATTGTTATGTATATTAAAAATATCGACATAAAAAATATCGAGTAAGTAATATCGTTAGTAAAAAATATCGATATGTTTATTAGTTTAAAAATATCGAAAGTTGTGTTATCGACTGTCACAATATCGACTCTCATGATATCGAATTTTAATATGGATATATATAATATGTAATAGTTCAATGTACACTGTTTTAATGTTTAATAATAGCATTTTGTGTTAAAATGTATTAATTTTATTTATTTATTTATATAGAATTAATGTAAAAAATAATTAATAAATAAAAAAAAAATTATATTACTATAATAATTTCTAGGAGCGGGTAGTGGGTTTTTAGGGGAATAGGGTGGGAAGTATTTTAAATATAATTAATTAATTATGTATATATATTAATTGGTATTAATTAATTAAATATGTAAATATATTAATTGGTATTAATTAATTAAATATGTAAATATAATTATTGGTATTAATATGTAATTAATTGTTAAATTACTATTTAATTAAATATATAATATGTAATTGGTAAATATGTAATTTTAATAGGTTATTTGATAATTATGCTTATTTAAATAATTTTTGTCATGTAGCGGGTTGTGGGATTATAGGGGATTAGGGTGGGAAGTAATTTAATTGTAAGTAATTAAATCTGTTAATTAATTAATTGGTAAGAATAAGTAAATAATTGTTAATTATATTAAATATGTTAATTATATATAATTTAATTGTTAATTTATTTAAATAAATGGAAATATTGTTGAATATGTTAAATCTAACTTTTTTAGGATATGTAGTGGGTTGTGGGATTATAGGGGAATAGGGTGGGAAGTATTTTAATTGTAAGTAATTAAATATGTTAATTAATTAATTGGTATGAATAATTAAATAATTGTAAATTAAATTAAATATGTTAATTATATATTATGTAATTGTAAATTTATTTAAATTAATGGAATTATTGTTAATTATGTAAAATCTCACTTTTTTATGTTATGTAGTGGGTTGTGTGTTAATAGGGGTATAGGGTGGGAAGTAATTTAATTATAAGTAATGACATATGTTAATTAATTAATTGGTATTAATAATGAAATAATTGTTAAATAAATAAAATATGTTAATTATATAGATATAAATAGATATAACTAATATTATAATAATTAAATATAAAAAATATATATATGAAATATACTTATATAATTAAATATAATTACATATATATAATATATATATAATTAGATATATAAAGAGATATATAACATATATATATATAATTATAGATATTCTCATATATATATAATTTTTTATTTGGGGAAAGAGGTCGGTTTAGTGTTCTGGGTTAGTTTTCTGTTTGGGTATTAAGGGGTATATGTTGTGTGCAGAGTCAGTTTTCAGTTTTTTGGTAAAGGGGTAATTTTAGTGTTCAGGGTTAGTTTTAAGTTTGTGGGTAAAGGGGTATTTTTAAGTTTCCTGGTCAGTTTTCTGTTTGTGGTTATGGTGTATTTTTAGGGGTCAGGGTCACTTTTCAGTTAGTGGTAAAGGGGTATTTGTAGGTTTCAGGGTCAGTTTTGTGTTTCTGGGTAAAGGAGTATTTTTAGGGGTTAGGGTCAGTTTTCAGTTAGTGGGTAAAGGGGTATTTGTAGGGTTCAGGGTCAGTTTTCAGTATTTGGGTAAAGGGTAATTTTTTTCTTTCAGGGTCAGTTTTCAGTTTGTGGATAAAGGTGTTTTTTAGGGGTCAGGGTCAGTTTTCAGTTTTTGGGTAAAGGGGTATTTTTAGGGGTCAGGGTCAGTTTTCAGTTAGTGGGTAAAGGGGTATTTGTAGGGGTCAGGGTCAGTTTTCAGTTAGTGGGTAAAGGGGTATTTTTAGGGGTCAGGGTCAGTTTTCAGTTAGTGGGTAAAGGGGTATTTGTAGGGTTCAGGGTCAGTTTTGAGTATTTGGGTAAAGGGTAAATTTTTTCTTTCAGAGTCAGTTTTCAGTTTGTGGATAAAGGTGTTTTTTAGGGGTCAGGGTCAGTTTTCAGTTTTTGGGTAAAGGGGTATTTTTAGGGGTCAGGGTCAGTTTTCAGTTAGTGGGTAAAGGGGTATTTGTAGGGGTCAGGGTCAGTTTTCAGTTAGTGGGTAAAGGGGTATTTTTAGGGGTCAGGGTCAGTTTTCAGTTAGTGGGTAAAGGGGTATTTTTAGGGTTAAGGGTCAGTTTTCAGTATTTGGGTAAAGGGTTTTTTTTTGGTTGCAGGGTCAGTTTTCAGTTTGTGGGTAAAGGGGTATTTTTAGAGGTCAGGGTCAGTTTTCAGTTTTTGGGTAAAGGGGTATTTTTAGGGGTCAGGGTCAGTTTTCAGTTAGTGGGTAAAGGGGTATTTTTAGGGGTCAGGGTCAGTTTTCAGTTAGTGGGTAAAGGGGTATTTTTAGGGGTCAGGGTCAGTTTTCAGTATTTGGGTAAAGGGCTTTTTTTTGGTTGCAGGGTCAGTTTTCAGTTTGTGGATAAAGGGGTATTTTTAGGGGTTAGTGTCAGTTTTCAGTTTTTGGGTAAAGGGGTATTGTTAGGGGTCAGGGTCAGTTTTCAGTTTGTGGCTAAAGGGGTATTTTGTGGGTTCTGGGTCAGTTTTCAGTTTGTGGGTAAAGGGGTGTTTTTAGGGCTCTGGGTCAGTTTGGGGTTTTAGGTTAGAGGGATACAGGGTAAAAATACGGTAAATTTAAATGTCTATTAAATTAGTTACTTTTTAATATATTTTATATAAAATATTTCTATTAATATACATTAAACACAATTATTGTTATTGTAGTACTTTAAATATTAATACATTTTTAAAAATATTTAAATTTATAAGGCATTTTTAAATAGATTATTTAATATGCAAATAATATTTATATACAATAATAAAGAAGGAAACATACACAGGGATAAATGCAATAAATGAAAAATTGTTTATTCACATATAAAAATTTATTTGTAAGTAGACATTAATTTTTTATTTATATTCAAATGTTTTCATTCAATGTTTTTATGAACATAACAAAAATATGAAGTACATATATATGTTTTTAACACATAAATTATATTAAAATAATTTTATTATATTTTACATATATTAACATTTAAATAGTTTCAGAAACAAATTGGTAATATGTACTTTTTATTTAATAACAAAATATTTATTCAGATACACATTGAATATATTGTCATTGAAAAATATGTACATTTTTTTTGTAACAGTAACATTTTTGTTTTTTACCAAGTCATGTTATATTTTTGGAAATAATTATTATGAATATTGAACATATTTATAATATTCATTTTTAAATACATAAACAACAAAAACATTTATTATATACATACATAATGTTTTACATAATATTTGCAAATTTTAAAAAAACATTTCTTGTAACAAACTTATATATGCAATTTATTTTTACATATACATTATTTACTAAATGTATTTATAAATCATAAAATAATTTTTTAACTATAACATAACAGTTGAATAATTATTTCAAACTTATGAATATTTATGAAATAATTTTATACACTTTAAATAAATATTTACACTTAATATAATACTCTGTGTATTTTTTTAAGTGTTGGAATATAGAAATTAAATAGCATTTAGCTGTATACAGGGACTACTTTTTAACCGCGTAATGTTACTTAGGCGTATTTGGTGCTTCTACAGATCGCGGTTGGGTGCTGCTTCGCGTTAGAGAGGGTAAGTTTGTTTTAATTGTGTTTTATAAGTTTCTGAACTTATTGTTAGTGTATGTGTGCTGTGTTTATGTTTATGTAGGTAGAGTTAATTAGAGAAGATTGTGTGTTCGGTGTTAGGTAGAGTGTACGATATTGGATTTTTACCGCGTTTTTGTTGTAGGTGTGTGAGGTGAGGTAATATGTTTAAATGTTACTCAGATAATATGTTTGATGTATAAATATGTGTTTTTATATATGTATGGGTGTTTTTATGTGGGTGGGTATGTCTTTTATTTTTTCTAGGTTATCGTCGCGTTTCGCTGTTTTGGAGGACTCCCTTCTTTTTTGATCAGAGCTGTGTAACGAGTATTATATACTCTTATTTTTGCACACTATTTTTTGGGTTTTTACGTTTTCTTGGAGCGTTTATTTTTCGGCATTACGGATTTTGGGGTTTTCTATGGTATCTGGTGTCTACTGAAGTGGAAAGGAGTCGCTATGGATTTGCTTGTATTTTTGCCTTTTTTTTGGGCTTCCATGGATTGTATGGGTTTTTGGAATGGTGTCCTATGGATTGCTTGGAATTGGATTACGTTTGAAGCTGCATCAGAAATGTAAGTATTTTCTGGAATTTTAATGGGTGGGAAAACTGTTTTAAATTTTGCTTTACTTACGTTGTATGTAACATTTTGTAAATACATTATCTAAATACATTTTATATATGTTAATATTATGTATTTGATAATTTAATTGCAATTTGTTACATCTTATAATGAAGGATTTTAGGAAAAATATGTTTAGTTTTACGTGTATAGTTATGTAATGTTTTAAAGAATAGTTTTGGCAATCATTGATAGATATTCTAGTCCTTTGCTAGTTGGATAGAGGGTGACTTGACTTTGGAGTGTGTTATACATTTTTTTTGTTTCTTTGGTGAGTTTAGGTCCGATCAAAGTTACTGATTGCTCCATTCGGAGCTCCTGGTAACTTTGTTCTTTTTGTAAGGATTGTATTAATTTGTGAAGGGTAGGCGTTCCTCGGCCTGTAGTTGCTTGGAAGGCATTGTGCCATCCTTCAACTGCATTGTTTGTTTTTGCTTCCTTATTTAGTGTGCTAAGGTAGACATTCCACCAAGCTATTTGGTATTTGGGTTGTCTTCTATGGCCTGATCTGTGTAGCCTTCCTACCCATGTGTCTTCGAAGTAGTCAAGCATAGGGCTTAGTTTATCTTCGTTTCTTTTATAGTAGGGGCTGTCTATTAATAAGTTATAGTGCTCAGTGACATCTGTTAGTGGAACATAGGCTAGGGCGATGAGTTTTTTAATTTGATAAGCAAATGTGCTATCAGTGGCGTATTGGATACTCAAGGTTGATTTTTGTAGATGTCGCCAGATACATTGATTAAAGTGGTAATAGCAACCTTGTATTGCTGTGTGTGGGTATGTTTTAAGGATGCTGTTTATCATAGCTTTTTCAAAGTCAATGATAATTTTTTGTGGAAAATAGTTGTTAGTATGTTGCTTGACTTCAGTTAGTATTTCTTGATAGGTAGTTTGCTGTTTGTTTGGTAGAAGGGCATAAAGGAATGGAATATTTGCATTTTGGAAATGACCATGGATGGTGTATAATTGATAAAAAGGTTTGGGGCATACAGAAAAAGTACCGTCCATCATCCAAGTTTGGCATTGGGTAAGTTTTGTCATGTTGTTTGCTGTGGCAAACACTATAATTCTTTTATCTTTAGATTTGTTGTCATAGAGTATAAAATTTTCTTTATTGTGAGTTACAGAGAGTTCAGGGGGAATTTGGACTTCTTCTAAAGTTTTTGGTGTGGGAGGAGTAGTGCATGTTGCTCTTTTTTGTCTAGCTACTGTTCTTTTAAGGGATTCAATAGATGGTAATTGGCTAGAAGCATGTTGGGGAAGTACACTTAAATGGTGTTTCAGAATAGCAGTTGTTGGTTGATCAGTGCTAGTACTAGCTTCATTAAGGGAATCTAGCATTTGTCTAATCTCTATTTCTGTTACATTGGGTGGGTGATTATGTTCTTTAGTATAAGTAACAGTAGTTTCCTGAGTTATAGCTCTACCATAACATTTGTTGGCATAATATTTCGTACACTTCCAAAACACTTTCAAATCTTTTTGTTTCTCTTGAGTGTAGACATATCCCATGTAACAAAGAAGCATTTTCCCTTTTTGTGAATAAATGAATTTAGCTCCTTCAGTCATGATAGTATTGTAGTGCTAGGAGGTAATTAAAAGAGAATGTAAATATTTTTTAAGAAAAAATAATGTTCTAATCACATTATACAGTTTCATACATTTTTATTTTACCTGTAAATGTTTTGATGCTTTCAAGTCGTTATTTTCAGCTGTTGATGTTCTTCAAACTGTTATTTTCTGTGTATATCTTTTTGTACCTGTGGAAGTTGAGAAAATGTGTAGAAATATTTTATTACTATTTATGATATTTTGTTCGACGTTTTTAGCTAGTTTAGATTTAGTTACCTATCTATTAATTCTCGATTTTACATTTCTAATATATACTTACTTTTTAATATGTAACTTTTGATGTCCAGGTGTTGTGTAGGTCTTCTGTTTTTCTTTTCGTCTGTAGGATGAGTGCTAAAAAAAAAAGATATATTTGATGTATTTTGCTTTTAAATATAGGTGTGAGCTTTGAGAGTTACATTTTCGCTGACTAATAATGTAGTAGTACTTACTTTAGATATGTGTAGCTCTCTTTCTGTTGAAGTCCATCAGTTTTCTTCCAGAAATCCAGCAGAGTTTCGTCTTCCTTTAGTTAGGAGATGTATACTGCGTTTTTAGTTAGTTATTATTTCGTTTATATAGTATTAGGTTAATTGTTTCAGAAATAGGATTGGTTGTTTAAATGGATAGTCTGTTTTTATTTGTGGATTTGAATTTTTTTCTCTGTTATGCTAATTGCTTTCCTTATATGGGTGACGCCAATTAACGTTTATTGAATGTGTAAGGCTTTATTTTGTATAGGTAATGTTCTAGGTAATGTTATTTTGATATTTGTAAAGTGGAGGAATATATATAATTAGTTGTAAGAAATGTGTAGAAGGTCGAAACATTGTTTATGTATTATAAAATGTATGTTAGTATTTATTGTGTGTTGTAAATGTTATGAAAATATATAATATATGTCATCTATTTATATTAACTAAATCTGAATTTTTATGATTAGTATGACTTAATTATTAAATAATAAAGTCATTTATTCTAGGATGTATTAATGGCGATTTTTTTACAATCGATAAATTTGCTATCTATGTTTTTGTAATCGATATTTTGACTGTTGTTATATAAATATTTAATAATCGATGTTTTAGAAATCGATAATGTTGTGAGTCGATATTGTTGTAGTCGTTGTTTTTAGTAGTCGATATTGTGTAATCGATATTTTTGATGTTTGTTGTGTAAGTATAGTAAATCGATAATTTTGTTGTCGATAATTAGTCATCGATATTTTGTCCAGTCGATATTCGGTCTGTCGAGGTTATGTCAGTGATCCTTCACAACTATACAGTGCCTCAGGCACTTGCTGCATGCCGTCCTTATCCACTTCTTGAAATTTGACTTATGATTTGGGAACACCAAACTTGGTTTAATGGCACCCTTCCACATCTCCTTAGGACCGTTTGAATGGGTCCCTTAAGTAATGATTGGGCCACATGGCTGACATTAGCAGGCTATAACCTGTGTCTGGATTTAAATGAACTCAATTTGGTTCTGGCACATGCTCTATATACTGTTCTAGTCGGCTTATGTAGACTTCCTACACAATTCATTTCCTGTACTTTATTAGCTGTTCCAGACAGAATTGGCCTGCAGGCGCAGACACAGCAGCCTGCTGGGCCCATAATTAGCCCTGTTGTTGTTAATTCAGTAATGGGCAAATGACCCGCGAATCATGAAGAAATATCCTTTTGGAATGCCCAGAAAACAGATAGGCTTGAAGTGGTGTTTCCCCTTATGGGAGCACAAGACAAGCATAGGATCCTATCCATGTGCTTATCCAATGGTCCGCTTCCCACTATGGCTGACTGCAACACCTGGGAGACGATTTTTGCCACAGTTTACATACTTTGTCTTGGCACTCCCTTGATGGTTATTCATCCTCAAACAAATATACAATGAGCATGGAGCAGGCCCTACCCTTTATTTGTGGATGAAACTCATTGGAAATGCTCCTGTTTTCTCCATAATTATTCTTTCTAATGTTAAAAGTCAAGCAGCATCTTTGAACTTATCTCAACAACTTGCCACAGTGGCAGTTACCGACTGTGAATGTGAGTTTCCTCTCATTAAAACTAATGTTTATACATCTTTAGGATGCAATAGTTTGGAGACTAGACCTGCAGGTGCCCCTTTAGGCACACCTGGTTACAACAAGAAAGCCAGGCCAGCTTATGAGTTCCGTAAGAAACCATGGGACAAATCAACAACAACAAAAACGAGACAACGCTGGGGTTCTCCGCTCCCTGATTCATCTGAAAGACAGTATGATGTTTGAGATTGCACTCAAATTAAAACTGGGATAGGTATCAGATTCCTAAACCGTGTTCTCCTCGTTCCTTTATGGAATTGTCTGATCAACTGTACGATAGAGGAGGATGATCTGATCACAGACAAGAGGAGTATGTGCAACCAAAACGGGAGACACAATGCTCATCTGACATGAATATAACGAAAGAGGATATACCTCTCCTTATAAAGCCTCTTTTCAGAAAAAAGAGTTGTGCCATTTACAGCTAAATATGCCACAGATGGTGAGAACCCTGCTCCTGAACAAGAGTTGTGTGGTGACTCTCCTCGACAGCGCAGCAGAGGTCACCATAGTATGCCGGAGTCTCCATGAACGTCTGGTGGAGAGAGCAACTGAAACATTTATTAGAGTTAAAACCATGGATACCCGCGTAGCTCCACCAGACAGACTATATCACTTGGATATTCAAATTGAAGTTGAATTTAAACCCACCAATCTTCTAAGACAATTTAACTACATCATATGACATTCTCTTGGAGGAGGTCAACTGGCCCCTTTTTTTCTTACATGGCCCCAGGGTGAGGATGTCTTTCTCCCATCTTTTCCACACCATGCCCCTGATGCCGTCAAACAACCTTATGCGCCTGAATGAGTTCTTGCCTAGGCCGTTGCAGTTTATCGTAACCATAGAGGTTGGGATAGGGATTCTCCTTACCACGTTTTCCCTATACGGTCCATCCCTCATGTACAGCCGCAGTATCCTATCAAATGGGATGCTAAAGCACCAATTAAGGACATTCGTCCCCATCTGGAGTACCAGGGAGTTATTGAACCCTGTGTGTCTCAAATGAATAACACTCTTTTTCCTGTTCTGAAATCAGTTCATTCATACCATATTGTCTTAGATTACAGACATTTGAATAGTCACACATTCACCTTTGCGGTACAAAACATGCAAAGTACAGCACTTAATAATAATGTAGCCTGAACAAAGTATAAAACTTCCATGGATATTTCTAATGTTTTTTTCTGGTCCCAATTTTGCTCTAGAGATTTGTGACTGGTCCTCTTTTTGCGCTCTTGGCTTTTAGAGGTACTACACCCATCTTCCAATGGGCTACAAGAACAGCCCGGAAGTCTTTGCAGCACATATTATGTTGATTCCTCACGAAGTCGACCCAGGCATTCTGTCCTACGTGCATGATATCTACTATCAATCGCTGAATTGAACACTCATTTAGCGATAGTTGATCACATTCTTTTGCGATTTGCCATCCTTGGTTTCCAATGTAACTTTAAAAAAACTTACAAATCTACTTTTTTAAGTGTCCTATTCTTGGGATATGAGATTACAAATGAGGGTAAAAGGCCTGCCCCTCAGTTTCTGCAAACATATGCTCAGTTACAACCTTCAGGTACACTTAAACAATTGCTGTAGCTGCTGGGATTTTAGAATTCTGGCAGGACTTACATACCTGACTATGCACAACACATTCACATTAATTAAGCCTTGATACGCCTATATTTTTCAACTTCCTGATGGCCATTAGAACACACTGCCACACTCAGACCTTTACAGTCTGACTTACTTGAAACACACCGCTTACATACACATCTGCTAATACTATGGGTCAGATTTACAAGCCCCTTGTGCCTCTTTTACGCCACCGTTGCATCACTTTTGTGATGCAGCGGCGGCGCAAAAAATGTGCCATGCTGCGGGTATTTACAAAGTGACGCATCTGGGAGATGCCTCACGTTGTAAAGCCCTGTGCCAGAAGGAGGCATTCCTGCCCATGAAGGAGGGCTTTCCGGCACAGGAACATCTCCTAAAAGTGGCTGAGTGAAATCAACAAGATTTCACTCAGTCACTTTTGCGCCTGCTTGAAGCAGATGTAAGGATTGATGCAGCATTGTAAAAATAGAGCCCCCCAGAGCATTGCTAGAGGAGTGTCGCACTTGCGACGCAACTCCAGCAATGCGCCGCCTTTACGGCACAGATGCGTGACGCATCTGTGCCATTTTTACCCCATGGTGCCCCGCATTGTTAATACAGCCCATCCATAGTGGCGGAGGCGTGGTGCACAATAACTGGCGCATCCCTGCTGATATGCAGGGATGCGCTAGTTATTGTAAATCTGCCCCACAGAACTTAGTCATCCGAGTCTTGCCAGCTGCGATTGAATTTACTTAAGTCACCTTTAATGAAGGTGAAATAGTACCCATGGCTTATTAATCACATTTGCATTCCCCTGCAGAAATGTGTTTTGCTTACAATCGGCCTTGGAGGCTGTTGCGAAAGTCAGCGTTCGTAATTCTAAAGCACTCCACCCTCATTGAATACAGTGGGCTACGTCCTTATCAGCCATCAATATTAACTTTGTCTTTCACCTTTCTTTGCAAACAAAGTAGTTTTGGGAATACGAACATGTTTATCCTTTGCCTTCATCTGTTCTGCCGCTTGACCAATATAAATCCATTATTTACACTCATGATTCTGCTCAGCATGCTACGGGTTCTAAACAAAAATATTCTGCATCATACACCATCTTTCTTGGTCTATTTCCGATGGTGTTTTTCTCCCTCATTTTACCTGCACACATTCTCCTTGGAACTGTGCTGTGCAGTTGGTTGAATTAAAGGCTTTGTTTCTTGCACTTGAGAATGCGGATCCTTAATTCCCCACAATTATAGTGTGTGATTCAAATTATCGAGTACAATTTTTTTATGATAATCTACATTTTTGGAAACAAAATGATTACAGAGATTCCAAGGACAGCACAATCAGACACAAGTTGCTTTGGGTTAAAGTGGCAGGTATTAAAGATAAATTGCCACAAGCTCATGTTATACATACATTGAGTCATCAACGTGTGGGAGCACATAGTGTGGGGAATTGTTTGGCTTATGAAGCTGCCATATCTGCAGTAGCTACAGCTAATATAGCAGCTATAACTTGTTCTAAGTCTCATATCGATAATTATATTTTGGTAGCTTATTTATAATTATATTTTGGTTGCCGTGAGTGCTTTTAAAAACAGCACCTCCTTAAATAGGGGATTCCCTTCTAAATTTTCCTGTGATTTAAATGACCAGAATGTTCCTCTTGTAACTATTCCTGGCACAGGAGATTTCATGATTCCCAACGCAGACCTCTGGCAGGATTTAATAGTAGCTGCACATGAAGGCATAGCTTCTGCACATGCCGGCGCGGCTGCCATGATTTCCCTCTTGCAGCAAAAATATTGGTGGCAGGGTTTAAATCAACAAACCAGAAAATATGTTTTATGCTGTGACCTTTATCGACAAATTAAATGCTCTACAGTGTCTCATTCACCTTAGACACAAATGTACATTTCCAGCCAGCCGTTTGGCTGCATTTATTTAGATCAGTGCAGTCCTCTTGTTTCTGATACTGCGTTCAAATGTATTTTGGTTGCAGCTGATTCTTGCTCTAAGTTCCTCTGGGTTTAGCCACAGTGCTTGGCTGATGCTTCAACTCTTATTAAAGATTTGCAAGTCTTTATCAGGGTTTATGCCTGCTGCACATTCCACTCGGACCGAGGTCAGGCTTTTACTTAAGCCCGGGCAGAGCTGGGGTAGTGCCTCTACATGGAGCTCCAGGGAGTTGGAAAAAAACTCAGTGGAACTCCGCTACGGTCCTCTCCCTCCCCCCTCCCTCATTAATTATACATTTTTTTTAAATCCACTTACCTGCTGTGGCTGCCTCCTCTCACCAGGGCCACTCTCCTTCCTCGTCTTCACCATCCTTGTCTATTGGAAACCCCTATGATGTACGTCATGCGTACGTGCAAGACGTACAACAAAGGGGTTTCCAATGGAAATGGACGACAAGAATGAGGAAGGAGAGTGGCCATGGTGAGGAGGATGCAGCCACAGCAGGTAAGTGCCTTTTTAAAAATTATAATCAATTAGTGAGGGTGGAGGGGCCGGCTAACTCCGCTCCGCCACGGAGTCAGAGTTTTGCCTAAACTCTGCGTTCTCAACGGAACACGGAGTAGGCAAAACTCTGTAAACTCTGCTGGCAGACTGGAGTTACCCACCTGGGGTTACTTTCATCTCTAAGGTGCACCGTGATTTTCCTTCTTTATATAGACCCAAGGGTAATTCTTTTGTGGTGAGAATTACCAGTAACGTAAAGCAGTCCTTAACAGCTAGGGTACTAGGCATAGGGTGTGGCTGGTTGAACCACCTATATGGGGTTCAATGAGCATTAAATAATCTCCCTAAAAGATCTCTGGGTGGGCGGACCTCATACAAAGTGCTTTTTAGCATCAAGATGTATGTTCCAGACCTTGATGGACCAGATAATGTGGTAGCTGCCACAACTTTTGACGTGGATGACAAGTATTCAATTACGCTAACTCAAACATTTTCCTACATCTCATCCTTCTGCTTCTAAAGTTACTCCTCCAATTTCTGTCTGGCTTCCAAAAATTGTAGACTTCATTTGAGGGAAGTTGACACTCAAGAAGAAATGTGGCTCAACGTACCGTTCTCCAGTTCAAATCCTTGGCCTTCAAGGTACATGAACTATGATGTTCCCACCACTTCCTCTTTCTTAAAACAAGCACTTTCCTTCCTTTGAACACGTTAGACTACACCATGTGGCCAATACTTAGTAATATGCCACAGGATAGCCGTTCTTTTTTGGAGGACTTTTCTCTGCAGCCTGTGAGCGCCATCAATGCTACTACTCCCCAGCTGAGGGAGGGGGAGGCTGAGTCCTGTGGGAGGGATAGGCGGAAAAAGAGTTTAGGAGGTCTTATGCGGGGATCAATATTGATAAAGTTTTATTGAATCAACAACAAAAAATAGAACAGGTCCACGGCCAGTCCAGGTCTTCTGTGATTCCGGAGCGGTATTCTTGGCTTTTCTTTCTTGTGAAGTATGTGGTGTCCCGAAGTACCGTAAGGAAACAAAAAAAAAAGAAAGTGGCGGTAAGTCGTACTGTCTATTAGACGCTATTGGTGAGTCAAACAGAGGGAAGAAAACCCGTCACCAGTCAATCCGTGAGAAAAAGGGAAATACGAGGGATTTGTGCTTGTCAGCAAAAGAAACAGCCTTTCCTACGGAGGCAAAGTGCTCTCTCCGTCTCAAAAGGGTCTCAGGCTACAAAGGGAGATCCAACTAATCAGCAGGAAGGAAAATTAGCAAAGAATAGGCACAAGCAAGAGCGTAGTTCCACAACCCCTTTTCTCTCCTCCCCCTTTTAAACTAACATAATAATCACGTGTATCATGATACGAATCCCCTCCACAGGGATCTCAAAAGTAAAGCACCATTGAAAATGACCGGGATGTCCCTGCTCCCTTATCCTTCCCCACGGGCAGAGGATAAAACATTCTAGGTACATTGGTTCCCGGGGCCCAACACCTCCCCTTCAACACCCTCCTTTCACCCTTCTCCCGGACCACGCACCGCGGTGGCCGCAACTCTCCTGAGTTACGGCGGCAAGCAGTCGTCCTCCGGGGCCAACAACCACTCTTCGGACCAAGTGTTTGTTTTGGCGGTCTCGTTGCTTCCATCCTTGGTGCAGCGGTCTTCGGTCCTTCTTCCTTGTGGTTTGCGGCTTGGCAGGGCGATAGGCGTTCCTTCCTCCGGTCCTTCGGGCTCCCTCCTCTTCTCCTCGCCTTCCTCCGTCCCCGTCTCCTCGGCGTCTTCCTCTCTAGTCCTTCCTTGCTGTTGTGCCGGTCTTCTGTGTCCCGTGCTGGTCAGTGATTTTTTTCTCCTGTTTCTCTGGGAGGTCCTTTGCCTGTGTGAAAGGGAAGTCCAAAGAAGTTAACCCTCGCGCTCCGGCTGAGGTCCAGATGTCCTCGAATTCATAGGAAGAAGGGGCAAAGGTGGGGGAGAGGCCGACCTCCTGCTCACAGTCCTATATTGGCAACTTTCCTGCCACACAGCTTGCTTTCAATATCACATCTTCTACAACAGATGCCATTTACAATGATCCACCTATGGCGAGTCCATCTGAGTTGGCCTTACCCAGTCCTACTGCTGCGTCCCATGTTCCTTTATTTCAGCTGAGTACATCCGGGTACTATATGGATCAAGATAATTTTTCTGACAGTTCTTCTGCTGTGTACATGTCTCCAGCACTGATTTGTGTTTTGATTTCCTGGTTAAAATGCACTTATCTAGTCCCTCCTTGGATATATGGCTGAATCATACTTTCCTTGGTTTTCTTGCTCATGTGGATTGGATTTGTGACTGTTTTATTCCTATTGATCAATTGCCATTACCACCCAGAACATTCTGCTAAACAACTGGTTGACGGGGCAATGGCCCTCCATTCTTCGTTGCATAATGTGAAAAGAGACTCGTCCCTCATTAACATTTCAGCTGTTCCAGTGACTGATAGAATTGTTTGGGATAAAGTTCCTTTTGATGTATTTGGTCCAACAGAGATGCTGCAGATACCATAAGTGTTCAAAGTGTCTATGGGTGACTAATAGTACTGGCATTACATTCAGACGAGTGGGATGTTGACACTGTAAATTCTATGCTTTCTGAATTAAATATTACATCAGAAGATCTATACCTTAATTCCGTTAACTATGCTGATATGTTCTGCTTTGATCATTATGGACACCATTTCCAACATGGACCTTGTAGGCAGCGTCCCCATTTTAATTATACACAACTGGAACATAGCCCAACCAAAAAGCAAAAGGATAAGTAAACCTATTTCATGGGACATGTGTCATATTTCACTATTATTATTATAAATTAAACCCAGCACCACCAAAGAAATATATGCTTACTCAAACTAAGCTGAATTATTCTGATATATATGTCAATCAGTTGTACCTAAAAGGTTATGATTACTGGAAAGACACCATTGATTCAAAATTGGTATGGGGTATGAAGTCCTGGCAGGTTTGAGGCACAGAAACTTTATTTCGAGCATGTTTAATGCCCACACAAATGATTTTCTTGAAACAATCCAGCAGACTACCTGTTTATTATTGGCAATAATTAAAGAATTTTTTACCCAGACCATTTCCTTTATTGCCCATTTTGAAGATTGGCAGAATTTTACAAATTATGCAGAAGAGCACTTAAATAGCATGTTGCAGAATGGTACATTTGATTTAATTCTTCTTTTTGAGTCTGGTCGCGTGGACATAATTGGTTCTCATGCTCGTTTTCTCAATCTCACTTATGTACTACAAAAATAATATAAAGGGCTATACCTAAATAACCCAATCTCCATTTACCAAATAATCAGTCAGTTGGCAGTGAAGAAAGATCAATCATTTATTAGGCAAAATACTCTACAGAGGAGCCTCTCCAACCTTCACCCATCAGGTGTGTGGAGAAGACTGCTGGCTTACATTCAAACAGAAGGCTATATACTTTCAGTTCAACACATAGAATAATTGTAAAAGGAGAAACACTAGTTGTCCCTCGGGCCCCAAGGAAGGAACATATATGGCACACATGATTAGTTCAAAGCTTTACTATTTATTACTGGGAAGGTCATCCGGGGTGACTTCCTTTCATCTTGGTGCCCGGGAGTGTAGGCACGGCGCCTCCTGGAATGCACTTATCACACCCAAAGCCAGATGCGACCTTGAGTCTCAGGACAGTCGAGTAAACAGCCTAGGTTCAGCTGCTCCCAGTAATTCAGATGAAATGGGGCTTGACAACTGCCGGAGACTAACACGTGATCACAGCCCGTGTTCGAGCATAGGTCTGGAAAATGGCATGTGTATGGTTCTCGGCCTACTCTGTTAGCAGTGTTAACGCAAGGGGTGAATAAATGCTGTCCTCCCTGCAAACGCAATATATATATATTTATATATATCAAGAAAAGAGGGTACATATAGATGCATCATGCTAACATAATATGGTCCGATACTCCTTATGTATGGGAAATCTATTTTTTATCCCTCAGAACGGCCCTTTTCGCATGATGTAGCTAACTAAAACAGCTCAATCTTCAAATATTCCTTCACCAATCTGCATTAAATCTTTGAGCTCCTGCTGAACCAACTGACCCTTTACTGCTGCTGGGGATGGACCGGCCAAGGAGGAGGTGGGTTTAGTTGCGCAATAAGAGCAACATGCAGGTCCACATTGTATGCAAAGGCAACAGGTGAATATGATACCGGCTACACCTGCCAGCACCATCAGTATTTTCCATCCCCAAGTAGATAACAAACCCCAGAACCAACCAGAGAGGGACCAGGTACCCGTCTCTGCATGTATTTCGGAAGCCAGACGATGTAGCTTCTGAATGGCTAAATGAACAGAGGGGGTGGAGTCAGGGATATAAACACAACAGGAACTGCCGATCACACGGCATGCACCTCCTCGATCTGCCAAGATAACATCTAAAACCATACGGTTTTGAAGCGAAACGTGTCTCGTCTCTTGTAGATCTACAGTTAAGTTAGTCAATATCCCTGCAGTGGTGTTAATTACCCTTTCAACTACTCTGGACAAATGGCGTACTTCTTTTCTGGTGATTATAGGCCCCAAATAGGAAACACTCCTTTTACAATGTCGATAAAATGCTGTTCGGGAATATCTGTCTGATCTATGTCAATGGTATCCATCTCTCTTCTATTTGAAGAATATGAATAGCAGACTCCGTTTATCTAAACGGTGATCCTTGTGATAGTTAGAAGGGGCTATATAAACTGGAGGGTACAGGAAAGACAGATAACAGCGTCCAGCCCAACCTCAGGGAAACCAAGTATAGGCATTCTCTCCACAAACAAAATATACATTAGGAGGAGTTCACAACGGAGGGCTGCTAAAGGTACATAACCGATAAGTGTAATTACATCGACATTCTCCTACCGATATGTATCCTGTTCCTTGAACACAGAACGCAGAGGTGCTATTCAATATAGGCACTGGAATCGCCCTATCATCCATAACATTTTGTTCTTGAAAATGTCGTAAATACTTAGTGAAATTAAACTCAGCAAAATCTAAAATTTTGTTTGTCACCCAAGTGGTGTTTTCATACGTTGTATACATATTCATATATGCATTCAGATCTAGTGATCCCTCTCCATTATTTCCGTCAGGGTAAAATCCTTGGTGAACCTCAATATATGCTAAAATCATTTCGTAATCTTTTTCCGAAAATCTTTGAGTGTCTACTGTATAATGCATATAAATCATCGAAAGTAATTTAAACCATGCTTCGCAACTTCCCAAATGAGACAAGGGTAGGCATATGAATAAGTCGTGCTTGTGCATAAAAGAGGGCAAAAGCCCACAAACCCAACAATTCGTAGTATTAGTAGTGCTATGTGTTTGATGATTTACAACAAGGGGTGGTGATGGACAGAGTCTCTGAATTAAGCAGAGTACTCTCACCCAGTCAAGAGATCAGGGCTAGATCTAACACCGTTTTTTAGCTCATTGCACCATCCCAGTTTCAGAACCTGGCTGTATGCAAATTAGTCTGTCCCTGGCCCAGTGCATCATGGGAACAGGGCAGACCAGACCACAAAAGCCAATTCTTACACTGGGAAGGAAACAAGCTTCCGGGGACCGGTTTCTGCCATTTCAGGCGTCTTCGGCCCGGCTTGCTTGAATCCTGATGGTGCAATGAGCAAGGGACTCACATCTGAGTATACCCTTCCACGCTTAGGGTGGACAAAATTATTTACAACAAGGGGTGGTGATGGACAGAGTCTCTGAATTAAGCAGAGTACTCTCACCCAGTCAAGAGATCAGGGCTAGATCCAACACCGTTTTTTAGCTCATTGCACCATCCCAGTTTCAGAACCTGGCTGTATGCAAATTAGTCTGTCCCTGGCCCAGTGCATCATGGGAACAGGGCAGACCAGACCACAAAAGCCAATTCTTACACTGGGAAGGAAACAAGCTTCCGGGGACCGGTTTCTGCCATTTCAGGCGTCTTCGGCCCGGCTTGCTTGAATCCTGATGGTGCAATGAGCAAGGGACTCACATCTGAGTATACCCTTCCACGCTTAGGGTGGACAAAATTATTTACAACAAGGGGTGGTGATGGACAGAGTCTCTGAATTAAGCAGAGTACTCTCACCCAGTCAAGAGATCAGGGCTAGATCCAACACCGTTTTTTAGCTCATTGCACCATCCCAGTTTCAGAACCTGGCTGTATGCAAATTAGTCTGTCCCTGGCCCAGTGCATCATGGGAACAGGGCAGACCAGACCACAAAAGCCAATTCTTACACTGGGAAGGAAACAAGCTTCCGGGGACCGGTTTCTGCCATTTCAGGCGTCTTCGGCCCGGCTTGCTTGAATCCTGATGGTGCAATGAGCAAGGGACTCACATCTGAGTATACCCTTCCACGCTTAGGGTGGACAAAATTATTTACAACAAGGGGTGGTGATGGACAGAGTCTCTGAATTAAGCAGAGTACTCTCACCCAGTCAAGAGATCAGGGCTAGATCCAACACCGTTTTTTAGCTCATTGCACCATCCCAGTTTCAGAACCTGGCTGTATGCAAATTAGTCTGTCCCTGGCCCAGTGCATCATGGGAACAGGGCAGACCAGACCACAAAAGCCAATTCTTACACTGGGAAGGAAACAAGCTTCCGGGGACCGGTTTCTGCCATTTCAGGCGTCTTCGGCCCGGCTTGCTTGAATCCTGATGGTGCAATGAGCAAGGGACTCACATCTGAGTATACCCTTCCACGCTTAGGGTGGACAAAATTATTTACAACAAGGGGTGGTGATGGACAGAGTCTCTGAATTAAGCAGAGTACTCTCACCCAGTCAAGAGATCAGGGCTAGATCCAACACCGTTTTTTAGCTCATTGCACCATCCCAGTTTCAGAACCTGGCTGTATGCAAATTAGTCTGTCCCTGGCCCAGTGCATCATGGGAACAGGGCAGACAAGACCACAAAAGCCAATTCTTACACTGGGAAGGAAACAAGCTTCCGGGGACCGGTTTCTGCCATTTCAGGCGTCTTCGGCCCGGCTTGCTTGAATCCTGATGGTGCAATGAGCAAGGGACTCACATCTGAGTATACCCTTCCACGCTTAGGGTGGACAAAATTATTTACAACAAGGGGTGGTGATGGACAGAGTCTCTGAATTAAGCAGAGTACTCTCACCCAGTCAAGAGATCAGGGCTAGATCCAACACCGTTTTTTAGCTCATTGCACCATCCCAGTTTCAGAACCTGGCTGTATGCAAATTAGTCTGTCCCTGGCCCAGTGCATCATGGGAACAGGGCAGACCAGACCACAAAAGCCAATTCTTACACTGGGAAGGAAACAAGCTTCCGGGGACCGGTTTCTGCCATTTCAGGCGTCTTCGGTCCGGCTTGCTTGAATCCTGATGGTGCAATGAGCAAGGGACTCACATCTGAGTATACCCTTCCACGCTTAGGGTGGACAAAATTATTTAAAACAAGGGGTGGTGATGGACAGAGTCTCTGAATTAAGCAGAGTACTCTCACCCAGTCAAGAGATCAGGGCTAGATCCAACACCGTTTTTTAGCTCATTGCACCATCCCAGTTTCAGAACCTGGCTGTATGCAAATTAGTCTGTCCCTGGCCCAGTGCATCATGGGAACAGGGCAGACCAGACCACAAAAGCCAATTCTTACACTGGGAAGGAAACAAGCTTCCGGGGACCGGTTTCTGCCATTTCAGGCGTCTTCGGCCCGGCTTGCTTGAATCCTGATGGTGCAATGAGCAAGGGACTCACATCTGAGTATACCCTTCCACGCTTAGGGTGGACAAAATTATTTACAACAAGGGGTGGTGATGGACAGAGTCTCTGAATTAAGCAGAGTACTCTCACCCAGTCAAGAGATCAGGGCTAGATCCAACACCGTTTTTTAGCTCATTGCACCATCCCAGTTTCAGAACCTGGCTGTATGCAAATTAGTCTGTCCCTGGCCCAGTGCATCATGGGAACAGGGCAGACCAGACCACAAAAGCCAATTCTTACACTGGGAAGGAAACAAGCTTCCGGGGACCGGTTTCTGCCATTTCAGGCGTCTTCGGCCCGGCTTGCTTGAATCCTGATGGTGCAATGAGCAAGGGACTCACATCTGAGTATACCCTTCCACGCTTAGGGTGGACAAAATTATTTACAACAAGGGGTGGTGATGGACAGAGTCTCTGAATTAAGCAGAGTACTCTCACCCAGTCAAGAGATCAGGGCTAGATCCAACACCGTTTTTTAGCTCATTGCACCATCCCAGTTTCAGAACCTGGCTGTATGCAAATTAGTCTGTCCCTGGCCCAGTGCATCATGGGAACAGGGCAGACCAGACCACAAAAGCCAATTCTTACACTGGGAAGGAAACAAGCTTCCGGGGACCGGTTTCTGCCATTTCAGGCGTCTTCGGCCCGGCTTGCTTGAATCCTGATGGTGCAATGAGCAAGGGACTCACATCTGAGTATACCCTTCCACGCTTAGGGTGGACAAAATTATTTACAACAAGGGGTGGTGATGGACAGAGTCTCTGAATTAAGCAGAGTACTCTCACCCAGTCAAGAGATCAGGGCTAGATCCAACACCGTTTTTTAGCTCATTGCACCATCCCAGTTTCAGAACCTGGCTGTATGCAAATTAGTCTGTCCCTGGCCCAGTGCATCATGGGATGGCAGAAACCGGTCCCCGGAAGCTTGTCTCCTTTCTGGTGAAGAATTGGCTTGGTAGTTTGGTCTGCCCTGTTCCCATGATGCACTGGGCCAGGGACAGACTAATCTGCATATAGCCGGTTTCTGAGCTGGGATGGGGCAGTGAGCTAAATAACGGTGATGGATCAAGCCCTGATCTTTGGACTGGGTAAGAGTGGTCTGCTTAATTCAGACACTCTGTTCATCACCACCCCCTTTTCTGAATCATGTGTTTGATGAAGCATTTCAACAAATACATTTTTCGTATAAATCAGTCGGATACGCCACACGGGGAGACGATGCAGATGGACCTGAAGTCCTGAATCAGGGACACCGTCCAACAGCTGAATCGACAACTACACATAATAAGTTGACTCTACCACTTCGGAAAGAACCAAACTGATGCATTGAAAACTGGGTCTACATTCGTAACATATTGTCCTTAAGGTTCTGATCCAGGGACTCTTACTAATCACTAATCTCAACAAAAAGAAATTCTCCCCTCTGTATGGGAATAGATGTGGGTCCTCCTTTGTGACACACCCTACAACAGGAGGTATCACAAGCTATTTTTATAAAACGTTTGGGGCCGACTCTCCTTGATAAACATTATCCACATGATGACAACTTGAATTTGCACTACACAGTCGTAAGGCCCTAATCAGGCCATAAGCCCTGAGGAAGCTCCCTGTATGGGAGAGAAACGCGTTGGCTCAGCAATTCCTTTTTGTATACGATGAAATCATTGGACTACTGCACTCAAAATAAAATTGTATAAATAAAAACAAGAACTTTGGAAATATAACCTGTTTGCTTTGGACTTCATATTTGTGCGCCCCCACTCAAGTTTAAAAAGTACTTTTTGATCTGGAATCACAGGGACGCCACTCAGCAGCTGGCGCCAGGGGTAGCAGCACATACAAGGACACTTTGTTGGAACTGGGACTACGGTGCGGCACTCTTTGGGTCCGCTGCTGCTCTTTTGCATTTAAATTACATTTTTCGTATAAGTCTGATGGTGTCTTTCCTTATGTGGTGCTAAAGTATAAAACACATTTTCCGGAGGTGGGGTAGTGGTTCCTAAAACAGTATGCCTAGGGTGGAGAAATTCTAAATATAGGAACACTCCCATTAATATAATTAGCAATGTCGTTATAATGACCACGGATGCAAATTTAACACCAACTAGAAAAGACAGGCATATTTACAAGGAAATAACGTGGTGTAAAAGGGCGTTCCTCTTCGGGGACAAAATGAGCAAAGGGATACATGCTAGCTAAAAGTCCAAAAATAAACTCAGGCAATGCAGTCCAACCTGCCAGAGGGTGCTTCTTTCCTGTGTCCATTTAGAGCCTCACAGGCAGGCTCCTATCGTTCATCACAATGAGACCAAATAATCTTCTCACGTTGGAGGTATGTTCTCACACAACTCTTGAAGTAAAACACAATCTGGGCCTTTTACACAAGAAATTCAGTCTTTCTTTCTGAACAGAGCAAGCGAATGTTCAAGGCTTTCAGTCCAGTGTCTCGCTCAGTACCCCAAAAGTGCATCTAACAGACATTCGTGGGATAGGTCTGTACACTATCAGTCAAGTCTCTCCGTATCTCCTACCATCTTCACCTGGGGTACTGTGTTGTTTTCTGGCAACAGGTTGTATAGAACATGGCCAGACGCTTCCTGATCAGAAAACAAAACAGAGGATGAGGAATCCAGTGAAACAAGAGTAGTACGAGCCTCTCATTCAACTGCGGGGGCAACCTAATCCGGGGCAATGACTTGTGCAGATGACAGAGCCCCTTTCGAGCCCGATACCCCTTCTCCTTGCCCTTTTCCAATTTCCTGGGCATCACAAAAAGGGACAAAGTGAGGGGCTCGTTCACTTTCCTGGGTCAGAACTCCTTCCTGGATTCGCTAATCATAGGAAAGTAGGAGGGGTAGTTTTTTCACGTGCGATACATGAATCCAATGTCGCTTGCCGTTCACCTTTACCGCCGTCCGAGTGGCCAATAGGATCTGAAGTGGCTCAGACCAACGGGGAACAAGGCTGGATTTCCGTTGATAGTTACGGACCAGAACCCACTGTCCTGGCTCCAAGCGTTTTCCGGGACCCTCCGGCAGGGTCTGCAAGACTGCTGAAACCTGTTGATGAATGGAACGAAGATCTTTAGTCACAGCATACAGATAGTCTGTCAACATAGGATACTCAATATCACAAAATGCTCTGGGTCTCGGGACGCCCCAAACATTGGCAGGGCGCCCAAAAATTACCTCATAAGGAGACAAGCTGGAACAAGAACGTGGGGTAACCCGTATTGACATCAATGGCAATGGTAGGGCATCTGGCCACCTTAACCCAGTACTTTCTTGAATTTTTGCTAATTTAAGTTTCAGTATTCCATTAAACTTCTCGACCAACTCAGCGGACAGGGGGTGTTGAGCCGCATGGAATTTCTGCTTAATCTGTAATCCATTGCAAATGTGACTGATAAGATCTGCATTAAAGTGCCCCCGTTATCACTCCAGATCACCCCAGGCAATCCATAGCGTGGGGGAATATTCCTTTAGCAAAGCCTTTGCTGTTGCCAAAGCAGTATTTTCTTTGGTCAGGTAGGCTTACACCCGTTTACTGAAAGCGCACACCACGACCAGAACATATTTCAAATTATTCATGCGCTCTGGTTGAATATAATCCATTTGGAGCACCTCAAAAGGCAAAGATGGTGGTGCAAAATTTCCACTCAAAACAGGTTCCCTGCCCCCAGGATTATGTTGTAAACAAACCATGCAATATTGCACCAAATGAGCAGCAGTTCTTGGGATATTAGGATTATTCCACACAGGGTTTAATAATGCACAAATACCCTTTGCCCCGATATGTGCTGAACCATATGCCACGGCATTCACTAATTCATTGGGCAACAACCATCGCTGTTTCTAGGGGTAGCTTCTTTCTGTATTTCCGGAACACTCTCCATAGTGTTGTCGAACATTTCTGTTTCTGCCACCCACCTAGCAGAAGTAGTCACAAACATTGAGGTCATTTTAGATTTTGCAGTTTCTTTAGCTACCTGAGCAGCAAAGGCATTACCCTCACCCACTGCATCCACCACTGTCTTATGTGCACTGCATTTGACTACAGCCACCATTTCTGGTAATTTCAATGCTGTCAGTAATCATAAAATCAAAGGGCCATGTTGTATTTGCTGTCCATGGGAAGTAAGAAAACCCCTTTCTGCCCACAGTCGGCCAAAATTATGAGCCACGCCGAAGGCGTATTGGCTGTCCATGTAAATATTTACTCTCAATCCTTTACTTAACTCACAGGTCCGGAGCAATGCCACTAACTCAGCTGCCTGTGCTGACTGATAGGGTTACCGGGAAGCCTCAACTACAGTGCGTAGAGTAGTTATCGCATATGCAGCAGTTGTCATCTGATAATTTGAAACAAGAGCCATCAACATACAATTCCCCTTGGGGGTCAGATAGAGGAATGTCTGTGAGGTCTACCCGTCCTTCGTCTCTTCATCCTTCCAAAATATACAATCATGAATATCATTGTTCTTTTCATCCGAAGGGAGGGGTAATAACGTAGCAGGGTTCAGAGTGGCACATCGTTTAATCGTAATGTGGGGAGCAAACAAAATCAATTCATAACCTGTAAGACGTGCACTCATAAGGTGCTGGGTCTTCGTTTTGTTCAATAATGTATCCACAGCGTGTAGTACCATCACTGTGAGGTCAGTGTTCAGGACGAGCCCTTCTGACTGTCGAATAGCCACCGCAACCGCAGCAGTGGCCCTTAAACAGCTAGGGAGTGCTCTGGCGACGTTATCCAACACCGCCGAGAAATAGGCACAAGGTCTCTGCTTACCACCAAATCCTTGTATCAACACAGAAAGCAAGCAACCGTCCACCTCGTGTACATAAAGCACAAACGGTTTTCGGTAGTCAGGAGTACCCAGAACTGGTGCAGAGCAAAGCGCAGTTTTCAAAGAGTCAAAAGCTTTTTGGCAAGCATCCGTCCAAGGTAGAGATTCATGCACATTTTTAGTGGTTAAGTACAGGAGAGCTTTAGTAAGAAGAGAAAAATTAGGAACCATTGGCGACAGTAAGAAGTTATGCCGAGAAATGCACGAACATCACTCTGAGTACGAGGTACAGACATGTTAGAAATGGTACTCTCACGCTCAGGGGTTAGTCTCCTCCCCTCTTTCGACAGTAGATGACCAAGGTAGGTCAGCTCCTGTCGACAATATTGGAATTTAGAAAGAGATACTTTATTACTATTAGCCGCCAAATGAGACAATAATTTAACAGTGGCTCCTTTACAGCCCTCCTCGGTGTCGGAAGCCACCAACAGATCATCGACGTATTGCAAAAGTACATTACCAGGGGGCAGGACCAAATCATCCAACAATGCTTTTAAAGCCTGACTATAAATACTGGGACTCTCTGTGTATCCCTGGGGAGCGCAACAAAATCGGAAGCTGCGACCAGAAAAGGAGAAGCCGAAAATGTGACGGCTATCAGGATGGATCGGAATGCTAAAGAAAGCATTCTTTAAATCGATCACGGAAAAATATTTAGCAGTGGGAGGAATCATAGTGAGAATAGTAGTGATGTCAGAAACCACAGGGTACTGGGGCACTACTATTTTATTAATTTCATGCAAACCAATCACAAAACGGTAAGTATCAACATAATTAGGATTGCTCCCGACAGGGGTCTATTTCAAAATCGATAAAATGGGACTGTTGCATACATTGGCACCCGTCTCTTCCACCACACCCTTTTTGATAAGATCTTGCATGATGGAGAGCAAAGCTTTCTTGCCTGCTGGAGAAATTTTGTATTGAGGTATACGTGGTAACCGAGCATTCTGTTTCAAAGTAATGGAAAAAGGTGGAATCTTTAATAATCCTACATCTGTGTTTCCAGTGACCCATAGTGTCGCAGGGATAGCAGCAAACTCAGGAGAGAGGGGTTCATTTTTAGTGAAATACTGCTGAGTATGCTTACCCGGGGATTGAATAGTCAGATAAACAACATTAGGGGGAACAAAGAATTTTGTCATGTAATTTCTTCAACAAATTCAATCCCAATACATTTTCACCACAATGTGAAGTCAAAAGAAACGGGGAGTCTATCGTGACTGGGCCAATTGTGAACGGAATAAGTTTGGAAATGGGGCTCACAACTGGAATTCCCGAAAATCCCACCGAAACATTATTTTGCCCGGACAGAGCAGCCCCTGGGACCAGCGAACGAGAAATAGAACTATTCATCGCACCCGTATCAACTAGAAACTGTTCAGATGTCCCCATCAACCGCCCTCTTACATAAGGACCTTGCTGATCAGCGGGTACTGACACCTGGCCCCCATTCTGTCCTTGGCTGTCCTATGTGTAAGCATACCCTTCGGTCCCGTCTATCACACAGTTCTGCCTACCTCTTGGATTATCGAAATAATTATTTTCCGATTCGCCGTGTGTTGCTTCCTCTCGCCACATATCTCTGCGAACCAACCCACCTCGTCCCCTTCCTCTCCCTCTCATTGCCCCATTCTGAGCCAGCAATAGTGGACACTGAAATCGCCAATGCCCTTCCTCCTTACAGTAAGCGCACTGGTTTTGTCCCAAAGTAACAGCTGGTCCTCCGCCTCGTCCAGCTCCCGCCCCCCCTCGGGACAAACCCTCTACCGCCTCTCTCTCCTCCTCGTCCTCGGTCGACTTGTTGCAACAACACCCGTGTCTTAAGATCCTTCGTTTTCATTTCCGTCTTATCCTTACTCTCATTTTCCCTATGTTCGTAATATTGAGCCATACTCAGTATGATCGAGGGCGTAGAAGTGGTCCAAGTACTCTCAGCGGCTTGTAACCGCGTGGAGATTTCCGGCAACAAATTTGTCACGAAACGATTAACAAATAATCGTACACCACCTTCTACTGATAAATCATGTCCACTAAAGTCAATGAATATACCTCCAAATCTAGTGAAGAAATCAGAAAAACTTTCATCCTTCTTCTGCTTATCCCAATCCGCCTCACGAGGCGGAATTAAAGAATGCATGTAAGTGATAATCTGGCCCGGTAAAGCCAATAGTTCACGTTTCGGTTTATCACCAGGCTTTCGATCCTTATCGCAACCGTTTATTTGATCCCAAGTCCCGCCTAACTCTTGAACATGGTCCTGATCATGCACCTGATGCAACACATCAATGGGGACAAGTAACCCCAAAAAAAGCTCTATGTCAGCTAGGGTCATAACAGCTGAGGAAGCTGCCTCTGTGAGTTCTTTATAATAGGCCGTAGGGTTTTTACGGGGGTCAGGGAGTTGTGACTTTAGCTAGAGGACTTCACTCCTCTTCCCGGGAGCGTAAACCCATTGTTCTTGTACTCGTGCTTCCACACGAGGTCTAATTACCACATCCTGATCATTTTTTAATTCCGGTACTTCAGGACGGAAGATAGGATGGACCTCTCGCAAAGGATGCTGAGAGTCCCATGATGGACATTTCTGGTGCATTCGCCCTCGATAATTCAACAAAACCTCGACATTCCTGTACACTTCCTCTGGTCATAGTTCAGACTTATGAGCCCTGTCCCGAATACCATACATCACTTGGGGGGCCATCCCACCAGGGAAACATTGCCCCCATAAAGAAATAAGACATGCGGCCATTTGTTTCATGGCATGTTGCTGCATAACAGGCTCGTAGTCTCAAAGCGTGCTCCATATATCAGTTAGAGTATAAAAGGATTGCGCATCCACTGGGATGATTGACTCGCAATCATCTGCTTCTCATCTAGTCCTACCGCCGAACGAGTAAAACAACCTCCGTGTGCCAAGATCCTCAGAGCACGAGATGGAGTTGGGTCAGCTAGGGTTGGGGTTGTGCTAGAGGACTGGGAAGCCCAGGAAGAAGTAGGGGGAGACAAAACAACTGTGGACATAGCAGAAGACTGCAACGCATCGGACCATAAAGTAGCCGCCCCGAACGCGGAGGGAGATAAAATAGAGGACGTTCCCGAAGAGACAGAGGAAGATGAAACTGGAGCAGAGGCTATAGAGGCCTGTGCTGGAGTTAAAGGGACAGCAGGATATATATATGTTTTGGAGCATAAGGGGGAGGTGGACGCCTATCCAATAAATACTCCATCTCATCCTCCGCCTCAGTCCTGGTCACATAAGTTTTATCCACCTGTAATCTAAATTGTCTGTCTGCACCATCAATTCCCTTTTCGGTTTGAGCTTTATCATAAGCTATGGCTTTCTGCTTAATCGAATGACCTCCCTTTATTTTACATAATTTCTCCTCCCTTATACTTCTACGCGTTGCTTCCTTCTGCCACATGTTTAGGGAATCAAACATTGCCTGCCTGCTTTGTTTAGAAAACAATTGATCCAGCAAAAAATGTACCTTTTTCTCATCAAAAGACCTGGTTAAGGACCATTGCAACTCCACATTGTCTTTAGTATATTTATGCCATAGCGTATTAAACAAGATGGGTGTAATACCATGTTTAACATACATATCATAACTCGGACTGCCCTCGGGCGGGGCAGGTTGACCTTCATCATCCAAAACATAATTTGCTAAAACACGGCATAATGATTGTTGACAGTTATACCTCATTCAAAAAACAGTCTTTTCAAATATGGCCATGTTCAAACACTCCCAACATTTTTACCCACTCTCCAATTCGTACACAGACACAGAGCAATATGTATATATATACAAAAAATTTCAAAATGACATATCTCCTTTTATTTTTCCCTTTCCAAACAAGAGAACAGAGACCGTCGTCTCCTGTTCATGGAGAAGTAATCAATTCAGATTCCAGACCAACAGATACAAAAAATAAGCAGCCCAAAGACTACCCAGAGACCGTCGGACAGGTATAACCACAGACTGTCCTACAGACCATTCCGGGGCCTTCCTGGTTCACCTTTGGGACTATTCTGACTAAGCTCGCTACTATAGCACCACTTCAGATATGTCCCAGAGGCTACCAAGGTACAACCACGGGCCTTTCCGAGACCAGTCCAGCCGGGTGCGTACCACACGAGCCACACCAAGGTGTCTGATCAGCGTCTCTATTATTCACAAAAACAAGTCCGTGGAGCATCTACACATGCAGCCACAATGCTGCCCCGTCAGACACCCAAAATTCTCCGTGTTACACCGACCACCAAATCCAATACAGTTAACTGCTCCAAAGGCACTGCTCAACAGCGCATTCCAAAAGACACCAAAAAAAAACCACTCACCTGGTGGATGCAGGTACAATTGCGTTTTCTCCACTGCCAACTCCTGAAGACCAATACGTCAGTTCCTGGGTTATGCCCGTAGGACTCCAGCAAAGGGTCACTAGCAGCTGGGGCACCCTGATCACGAGACAAAACTAAGTCGAAATTTTCCAGTCAGTCCACCAGCTCGACCAAAGCTCCCCTTTCTTTTGTCCTTTTACTCGATTACGGGAGGACGACCCTATCACGGAGTCCCACCAGAGTCACCAACTGAAGTACTACAAAAATAATATAAAGGGCTATACCTACCAATAACCCAATCTCCATTTACCAAATAATCAGTCAGTTGGCAGTGAAGAAAGATCAATCATTTATTAAACAAAATACTCAATAGAGGAGCCTCTCCAACCTTCACCCATCAGGTGTGTGAAGAAGACTACTGGCTTACATTCAAACAGAAGGCTATATACTTCAGTTCAACACATAGAATCACTGTAAAAGGAAAAACACCAGTTGGTCCTCGGGCCCCAAGGAAGGACCATATATGACACACATGATTAGTTCAAAGCTTTACTATTTATTACTGGGAAGGTCAGGAGGGGTGACTCCCTTTCGTCTTGTTGCCCGGGAGTGAAGGCACGGCACCTCCTGGAATGTGCGTATCGCACCCAAAGCCAGATGCGACCTTGGGTCCCAGGACATAGAGAAAACAGTTTACTTTCAGCTGCTCTCAGTAACTCAAATGAACTGGGGCTTGAAAACTACTGGAGAGTGACACGTGATCACAGCTCATGTCTGAGTCAGAAGAAAGAAAATGGCGTATGGTTCTCGGCCTACTCAGCTAGTATTAGAGACACGGGAAAAGAATAAACCTTTTCCTTCCAGCTGACGCATATACGGGTTATGTTATGTGCATATCAAACAAAGAGGGTATATAGATACATCATGCTAACATAATATATGTCCGATACTCCTCATGTATGGAAAATCTCATTTTTATCCCTCACTCACAACTGGATTAAAATCAAATAGACCTGATCTGTTATATTTACAGTCAACACTTTCTAGCACTATAACAACTTATTCCATAAGGAAGTTATGTCAACACGGTCTTTAGACAAACAACTTCTTTCTTTCTTGTACTAGGACATCATTTTTTCAGATTTTATTTTAGGTTCCAAATCCTATGTTCTACAAACTTTATATATGAAACCTATATTGAAATTTGGAAATGATCCCAGTTGGAAGCTGCAACACTCATAATGTAAATGTAAATGTAGTTTACTTGTAAAGCGCACAGCTGCCCCAGCAACGGGGCGTCCTGGCGCTGTATAACTCTGGGGAACCCGTCCTGGCTTTCCCTGTGGGATGGTCCCTGCTGGGAGTCCCCAAGGTGGAGCCAGGCATCCCCGGAATTGGTGGGGCCATTGTGGAGATTAGGCAAGCTAATGCCCAGAGTTGCCGAGTGTGATCCCTGATTAGAGTAAGCACCGAAGCGAGAATTATCGAGTCCGCTGACCAAGGTCCACGACCCTGCCGCGTCGGGAATCGAACCCTGGTCCCGGGCCGACTTCTGCTATCGGATCTGCCACCGCTAACCAGTGAGCCACACTACTCCACCAAGATTGACCAAGATAATTTGGATAAAGTGCTTGTTGTTGTTGACAACAGTACTAATACGTTGTCATCTCGTATTTATACCTTGAACAATGTTGTACCATTTGTTCCTGGTATTGTGCAAAGTGACATGTTAATGTTGTATCATGGGCAAACTCAGCTTAGATTTATTATGTAATTTAGATGGACTCTTCAAACACTTAAAAAAGGGCATGTTTCATGACATTACTTGATTGTACTGATTTGTTTACAGACTTTAATTTAACACATAAGCAACAATTAATGGTCATGAAAGACACAACCTACACAATGTTACATTTAGAGAAGCTAGAACAACTTCCATTCATTATAGCTGAAATGCCTTCAGTGGTGGGGTTAATACATTGAGTTAGTTTGCTATCTATTTTGACATTTAAATTCACAGCTTGCATGAAACATTTTCCTGTGGGTTGATAAGAAACATCTAGGTAGTAGTTACGTACATGAAGTATAGTCTCTCCCCTTTGCCTATTGTTGTGAAAGTAGTAACAAGGATCTTTTTATCACTGGTGAAGAGTGTGAATCTACTGTCGGACTTTCAATTGTTTGTAAACACGTAAAAGTTCATGGCGCATGCAACACTTCAGCGCCCAATTTGGCTTGTTTTTTTAAAAGGAATTCCATTTCCTGCAATTCTTTCCTTCATTAGGATACTCTCTAACGGGAGTTATGTAATACTTAGTGATCAAGCTTGTTGCGGAATGCGAGCTGGAGTCCCCTATATTGTGTCCATTTCCCAGTTAGTCACTTGTTGCAACAATGCTCTGTTTTCCCCTCCACAGGGGATAGCATATAGATCACTGTGGCTTTGCATTCCAACTTTGAAGGTGGACTTTTGCAAGCTGAGCAGACTCAAAGCATCATAGTTTCCAAAAGAAGGAGATCTCACATCTGGTCAAGAGACTTTCGAAATGCAGGTGGCTAGAATGTCTAGTGAAATATACTCATTGTTAAACACTAACCTTTCCCTGCATTTCAGTGAATTGGTTCATCAAATCTTTAATGACTCGAGTACTGCAAGCTTTGCTCATTTTTTTAAGGTTGCAGTCTCTGACCCTGTTAGTTATTGTCAGACCAACGCTGCAGTACTCCTTGCTTTTAACCACTCCATTTTCTCTATTGTATTCGGAGGAGTACTGTGGCTGTTATTCATCATTTGCTGCATTCTCATCCAGTTCCTGCTTCTCCGCAAAGGATGGTCTGTTTGTGGACACCCTGGAACTGGCATTGCTCCAGCATTGCCATGAGCGAGTGAATCATATATTTAGGAAGCTTCTACAACATAAACTGGATCTCAATTGGTCTTTGTCATTCCGGCCTGCCTGGTTTACCTGTGTGCAACCTGTGTTCTAGTGCATTTGGTGTCCCTTTGAATAAGCATTGGATATTGCCTAGTTTAGCTCCCTTAGACTTTGAACTGCTAATGAGTCCCTTAGAGATCCATTTTCAGAATTGTTGCTTGGGGTTGCGACTTCTGCGCAATGCAAGATTTGAGTCTTAAACATATGAGGAGATCCGTGCATCGGCAAAGGGATCAGAAGAAACAGGCTGGGTTAACACAGATGCAGGTTGCCTGGAAATTGTCTCAACATCAGCTGAGACCAAAGAGCATGTTTGCTCTTTGGAGCTCATGACTTGGGCTGTTGACCAATCGTTCTGTGCAGAGTCAGATTCCTTGATAGATTCTTTGGCCTACGAAATGGCGAGTAACATGGGTTCCTGCGAAACGCCTTAATCTGACATTTTTTCTGAATTGCCATTTTTCTTCTCTGTTTCAGCTTCTTTTACCTTTTATTAGTTTATATTTGTATAACAAATTGCTTTGAATTTGTTCAGCTACTCATTACACTAGTATTCCTTATTATCTTTCTAGTGCTATTCTCGTGACAAAGGGGAGGGTGTCATGTGTTTCCTGCATTGCCCATTGTAGTTTTCTCTATTTTAGCCTAACTGTACACATTGTAGGCCTTATTTTCCTTTTTCTAATTGTGGCATGTGTATTGCCTTTCAGAGCATGATAGTTTGAATAAATATTCTAAACTTTTGCTGTGTCTCCTGGTTATCTCACTGTGGACACGAACAAGTTAGAGAGCGTCTTGTTACCACAATTTCTGAGAGGGTCAAGAGGGTTGTGTGCTAGGTGTGCCAATTCACTTGTTTCTCTGCTAAGGCTAGGAGGGCAAGTGAGGCGCTATTGCTAGTCAGACTCAGAGATGATATGGTGACTCAGTCCATACATACTGATGCTCTATGGTTCCCAGCATTTAGCTGTTCCAGAGCAGAATCCATGCAACAATATACAACAGAGGGTAGCGGGGTAAGAGGTAAGCTGACAATACCAGACAGCCTGGAGAGACATTTTAAGCAAAATGGACAATGAAAGGCAGGGGCACAACAACGGACCAGATCAGGTAGGAGGGAGTGAATTGGGGCCTGTACATGGAAAACAGAGGGCAGGTGTTAAGGGAGCAAGTCTGAAACAGCAAATTAACAATGGAGGGCATGTGGGATGTGCATCGGAAGCATAACACATCATGGAAGATGTTATAAATGGGGTCTCTAGTTGGCAATGGTATACACCTTTGTCCAAGTAGGGACCCTTACTTCTAGTCAGGGTAAGGGGACTACACTCCTAAATAACCCCTGCTCACCCCCCTTTGGTAGCTTGGCATGAGCAGGCAGGCTTATCTCAGAGGCAGTATGTAAAGCATTTGTGAACACATACAGTAAAACGGTAAAAACCCTACAAATGGATACCACCCCAGTTTAGAAAAATAAGTAATCTTTACTAGACTTAACACAAGACCAAACAACAAAAATCCACAAAAACGTAATCAAACATAAGACTTTAAAATGGTAAAAATAGCTTAGTTCAATGTAGAGGGTAAATGCATCACTTTACTCTCAAAGTACCGTGGATGCGTAACGCAAAACAAACAAAAGGGTCTCAGGGAAGGTATTGCGTCGGTTCCTTGCTTCGGGGGAGGTGATGTGTTGGTTCCTTACTGCAGCGCAGAGGAGACGATCCGTCGGTTCCTTACCAGAGAGGAGGTGATGCGTCGGTTTCCTACTGCGTTTTGGGTACGATGCGACAAGTTGGTACCTCGATGTGATGCGACGATCCAGTGTGAAGCGACAAAATGGGGTCTTTGATGAGATGCAACAACGTTGGATGCAATGCAAGCATGCCCGATGGCCTTGCAGCAAATCGGTGAACTCTTGAACCATGACAGGCCCTGCGACACGCTTCTCCAGTGATGCCACGGCGACCTCTGCAGTGGCGTCACTCTTCTCCAGTGATGCGACACGCTTCGTTGGTGCTGCTTCAGCGAACAGCTGCGACGGCGCCACGCTTCTTCGGCGATGCAGCAGCAACTGCTGTGGCTGCGACATACTACTTCCTTGTTGTGTCGTGCTGCCAACTCCGAGCGACACACAGTCTTCTCAGAGGGCCCAAACAACAGTAGGCACCTCTCTGCAGGTAGAATTTCCAGCAAAGGAATTCAGGGGAGATGGTGGTGAAGTCTTGTATCCCTGAGACTTCAGGCACGAGGCAAGCACACTTCAAGCCCTTAGAGATTCTTCTTCAAGACAATGAAAGTTCACAAAGTTCCTTTTCTTCTTTCCTTGGTAAATAAGTAACCACTGCAGGCCAACCCTAGAAAATAGCACAGCACAGGGGCAGTCTCCTCCTTCAGCTTCTTTTGGTTCTTCTCCTTGGCAAAGGGTTTGTCTTGATTCCCAGAAGTGATCTAAAGTCTGGGGTCTGGGCCCCATATTTATACTTCAAAATCCTTTGTTCTCTGAAGACAGAGAGTGTCTGTACCTAGTCAAAACCTGTTCTCTCCTCCTGGGTACAATTCCTGGCAGGAGGATGAGACAGCCTTGCTTGAGAGCAGACCTGGCTACGATAGCTGATAGGAAATCTCCTCTCCCTACTCTCTATTCTATGAGGGCTCAAGGCAGTGAAAGGAAATCTCCACCCCCTACTCTCTATTCTATGCAGGTCATATTGAGCCCAGCCCTGACACATCAGACTGCTGGAGCCAAGCCCCTCTCCAGCCCCCTGTCACTCACAAACCAGACATGGAATACACAAACCTAGCAGAGACAACTGGATGGCTAAGCAAGAAAATACCTACTTTCTAAAAGTGGTATTTTCAAACACAGAATGTAAAAATCACCCTCACTAAAAGATGTTAACATTCTGAGTTCAGGCATACTAAACTTGAATTTCCACCTTGTTCCCTGGGTCAATTAGGATGGATTATAAGATGTTATAATCAAATTGCCCATTCTGGCCTATGGGAACAGGTAGCCTTGCAATAGTGAAAAACGAAATTGGCTGTAAGTCACTATCAGGACATGCCACATACATCAGGGCATGTCCTACCTTTTACATACAATACACCCTGCCCATGGGCGTACCTTGGGTCTACCTTCGGGGTGACTAATATGTAGAAAAGGGAAGGTGTAGGGACTGGCAAGTGGGTGCACTTGCCAAGTCGACATGCCAGTCCCAGACTGCACACAGGCTCTGCAATGGCAGGCCTGAGCCGCCACATTTTACAAGCTGCTTCTGTGGTGGCACAACCAGTGCTGCAAGACCACCGGCAGCATTTGATTTACAGGCCCTGGCCACACATGGTGCACTGTACTAGGGTCTGACAAGTAAATCAAATAGCCAATCTTGGAGTCACCAATCCTTTACAATAATTTACAACAGAGAGCATATGCACTTTAGCACTGATCAGCAGTGGTAAAATGCCCAGAGTCATAAAACCACCAACAACAGGTCAAAAAAATACAGGAGGAAGGTTCAGGGATGACCCTGCAAAATGGGCTGGGTCCTGCAGAGGGTAACAGTGGGACTATAATAGAATACACACAGACAAGAGTAGGAAAGTGGTAGGGGGCCAGGGAAATGAAACTGACCACACAGGGCAGGTGGAAGAGGCAATGGCAGCAGAGTAGATCATGCATCTCAAGGGGAGTGTGAGTAGCACCACAACAGCCATGGTGGGCAAGAGGGATGGGGCAGGGACATGCACAAAAGACTGTGGAGGATAGAAGGGTTAGGGTCCGGACACAGACAAAAGATTGTAGGGGAAGGGGCTTCACAAGAGACCACGCAGGACAGGCAGGGGGAGTAGTTCTGGCACAACAACACGTGGAAGGTAGAAGGGAGTGGCAGTAAAAGCAACCATGGAGAACAGGAGGGAGATAATAGGGGCATAGAACTTGGGAAGGAAGGGTAGAGATGGCAGGGACAGGCAGCAGCCATCTGACCATGCTAGACATGTGGGACCGGCAGTGCAGCTCACCTGAATAGTCAAGAGTAGATAGGAGGGTCAGTGGCAGGTCCATGTAGCATGGTGGGCAAAAGGGAGAGATCAGGGGCACATACACAGACATTTAAGAGCAAGGGGAGGGAGAGTAGGGGTAGCAAGCTAACCACACAAGCTAAGCATGAGGGCAATGATGGGACATAGACTTAGGCAATGAAGGGCAGTAGATCTGGGCAGGGACATCAAGCTAAATGGAGGTAGATAGCAGCATTTTGGACCATGCAGGGCAGGAGGGAGGGGCTGGTGCATCGACTCAGACAACAGAGAGTAGGGAGGAGATCGATGGAACAGCAAGCTGATTGTTCATGGCAGGCAGGAAGGGCACTGGCAGAACAATGGCCACACAAAACTGTAATGAGGGTACAGGGGCATGGACTTGGACAATGGATGGCAAGGAGGAGGGGGCAGGGGCAGCACAATGCCAGGCCAGGCCATGCATCCAATGTCCCCCACCATGCACTGTGATGGGCATCTTACTTGACATTAAATAAAAACCTAGATAATTTACTGGAAAAAAAGCAAAGGTTACATGGATGTTCTAGTTAGGAAATAGAATTAAAAAAACATCAGAAATTCACTGAAAAAAAACAAGGTTACAAGAACGTTATAGTAAGCTCAAATGTCACTCATACAAAACATGTAAAGTTTAACAACTATAGTTACCTGAGCTAACTATAACTTGCCCCCCACAATGCTCTGGTTATGACCTCTCATAATAAATAACTCATGACATGGTCAGTGACATCACTCCTGACAGCACTGATGACATCACTGTTCACATCCAGTGATTGTGTGTGTTTTCCAAAGGTGTATGAGTTTCAAACATATATACTTGGGTACTTTAAAAGTTAAATTACTACACTTTGTGTACTACTAGTGAGCGATACTATTTCTAACAAATATTAAGTGAGTGGCTCTGTGACAGTGTCTCTGTGTGTGAGTGGATATCTGAGTGGCTGCATAGACATGTGAGTGGGTGTATGGGTGAATACGTGGGTGTGTGAGCAACTCTATGGGTGTAGGAGTAGCTGTGTGACTGGCTATATGATTCAGTGGGTGTATGAGTGGCTGTATGGGTGAGTGGGTGGCTATATGAGTGGTTGTATGGATGAGTGACTGTGCATATGAGTGGTTTTATGGAGTGAAGGGTGTATGAGGGCCTGTATTGATGAGTAAGTGGGTGTATGAACAGATGTTTGGTTCAGTGACTGGGTGTGTGAGTGGCTGTATGGGTCTGGGAGTGGGTGTGTGACTGTATGTATGCATGAGTGATTGGGTATATGAGTGGCTCTGAGGTTAAGTGAGTGGATGTATGAGTGTCTGTATTAGTGTGTGAGTGAGTGGGTGTATGTGTGGCTGTTTGGGTCCGTGCCTGGGTGTGTGAGTGGTGGTATGAGTCTGTGAATGGGTATGTGAGTGTCTATATTGAGTGTGTGATTAGTTTTAAAGGTGTATGAATGGGTATGTGAGTAGATTTGTGAATGGGTAAGTGAGTGTGTGAGTGGCTATATAGGTCTGTGAGTGGTTATGTGTGGGTTTATGATTGGTTTTATGCAAACCTGTGTGGGTGGGTGAGTGGGTTTGTGAGTGGCTGTATGGGTGTGTGAATGGGTATGTGTGTGGCCCTATGGGTCTCTGTATGGGTGTGTGAGTAGTTATATGGATATGTGAGTGGGGATGTAAGTGACAGCATAGGTGTGTGAGTGGATGTGTGTGTGTTCTTCCGTGGATGAATGAGAGATGTAATATGTGAGGTCATAAGAAGTGAATTGCAGGGCCATACATTATAGTTAGCTCAGTTATATATGGTTTTGTGCATGTAAATTCTGAGCCTAACTATGACGTCCCTGTAACCTTGCTTTTTGAGTGAATTTTTGTTTTTTATTTTATTTTATGCCCTAACTATAAGGTCCCTGTAACCTTGTTTTTTCTGTGAATTTCTATGGTTTATGTGTTATTTTCTGACTATAATGTCCATGTCACCCAAGTTTTCTGTGTGAATTTCAATGGGTATTAACATTTTCTTCCCTAACTGTAACCTGTACCCTTCGTGAGTGGGTGTGTGAGTGGCTGTATGGGTCTGTGAGTGGGTGTGTGAGTGGATGTGTGGGTCTGTGAGTGGGTATGTAAATGGCTGTACAGTTCTGTGAGTGGCTATATGGGTCGGTGAGTGGTTGTGTGAGTGGTTTTATCAGCCTTTGAGTGGGTGTGTGATTGGCTGTATGGGTCTGTTTTTGAGAGTGTAACTGGTTTTGTGGATGTGTGAGTGGCTGTTTGGGCCAGCGATTGGGTATATGAGTAGCTGTATGTGTCTGTGAGTGAGTGTGTGAGTGGCTTCATGGGTGTATGAGCAGGTGTGTGATTAGTTTTGAGGGTGTGTGAGTAGATTTGTGAATCAGTGAGTAGGTGTGTGTGTGGCTGTATGGGTCTGTGAGTCAGTGTGTGAGTAACTGTTTGGGTGTGTGAGTAGTTTTGTACACACCTGTATGGGTCTTTGAGTGGGTAGGTGAGTGATTTTGTGGATGTGTTAGTGTATGTGAGAGTGACTATAGGTGTGTGAGGGGGTGTGTGGGTGTGTGTGCGCGGATCTGTGAGTGTATATAAGAGTAGCTGAATGGATATCTGAGTTGGTGTCTGAGTGTCTGTGTGGGTGTGTTAGTAGCTATGTGAGTGACTGAGCCAGAATGGAACCTCACCTGCACCTTTTTTCAACAAGTATCCACAGTTTTGTACAAACTGTCTACCCAAATGGAATACTTCATACTGGCTAATTAGTAAATGCTACTTGTCTGGGTAAATTTCTAATGAACAACTATACTACAGCTGGCTAATGGATCACAATAAAATGTCTCCAGTGACCTTGTGTGCATGTCATTTCAGAAATGTGATTGTTTCTCGAGGTCTTGATCCACTAGTCGATAACATTAATTGGTTCAAGAGAAGAGTATGAGACTTCAAAGAGGAAAATCTCCTCCAAACAAGGGTACTTCCTGTTTACTTTTCTAAGTAAGTGCTTCTTTGTTTGGTGGATATGTCCTTCTATTCCACTGCATAAAGAACGTGTCACCAAAATTGTCAGTAAATGCATTTGGGGGCCTTTTGGTAAGCTGTCCATCAACGTGGGTAATGGCGGGAAGACCTTTACATACTACTAAGGAAACAGAGATGAGGCCAAATGGGTAGAGCTTGTTTTTGATTTTGGGCATTTGCATACTTAGGGTAATAAAAATAAGAACCATGGACTCTGCTCTTACCAGGAGACTACTAGAAGGAAATCACTTGTCACAGTCACTACAGATCAGATTGTTTTCCACTAGATCAATGATGCATTCACCTCGATTAAGGATTACAAATAGTATTTTGATGTAGAATACAAGAGGAAACAATGGTGAGGCGAGCTGCATAGCCCCCCCTTCCTTGGCTGACTTCACTCCCAGGGACACCTTCTGCCGGGGCCTAGTCTCTTGATACTGGGTGCTCTGGAGTCCACCCAGGACACCCAGTGTGCAGTGTTGGGGATCGTGGGGGATCCTTAATGCCCACACTTTCCCTGCCAGCTCCCCAACTCCAGTGGGAGCTGGAATTGCTCCCGCACAAGACAGCAGACAACAATGCTGCTCCCTGCATGTGGGAGCAATCTTTGTACCTGTTTTCCTGCCCGCTTGATAGAGAGAAGGATAGAAATGAAAAGTCCACTCCCAGTGAGCGGGAGCAGTTTTCCTGCTCCTGCCTACTGGGAGCAGATTTACTGATTGCGTTCACTTGGCTGAAGCTGTCAGAGCACCTGCCAAGCAAGAGCATAGACGTCACCAGAGAGCAGCAAGTTGACGAACTGTACTTCATGGGAATTGAGCCTGCATTGTGCAGGGGAGTGTTACCTTCACTCCAAGGAAGCGTCTCTGCAATTTCTCATAAGCCAGACATGACCTGGGTTTCTTGAAGTCCTTTCAGGTTTCTGAATGACACAGCAGCAGCGATTGTCGAGTTCTTTTTGCAGCTGGCAAAGCTTGGCCCCTTTTCTTTCTGCAGCAGATTCCTGGTCTTCTTTGGCCTGATTAATCTGAGGTTCAGCCTCTTGGGAGCCACCTAAACACTGAATTTAGGAGCATTACGAGGGGAGACAGGTAATAGCCAGTGGCTACTTCCCATTATGGTGCCTACACCCTCTAGAGACCAATAACTGTGAGAAGAGGCAATACCCTAGCCCTGATGGAGGTTTTCTCACCATCTCATGATGGTGGCATTTCAGAAGAGGGAACCCCTTGCCTGACGCTCTGTAGGGGTGGTGTAGAATGAGGGGGGATCCTCCTCCTCATCTAACTAGTTTTCCTACTGTAGTGTAGTTCCTATATTCCCAATAGGCTCTGCGCATTGGAATAATATATCCTATAGATTACACGTAGGACTGAGGTCGACTAGGTCTCTATCGAATATACTAAACTTAATAGTGAGTGCCAGCTAGCTCAGAGGTCACTAGAAACTTTCTCGAATTCACAAGAAGGGATTAGTTTCTGACAACCACATAAACATGACAACTTTGTTTCTCAAAAATAGGAAATATATCTCTAGAGTCACAGAAACAATTGACAAGTATTTCACTAAGTCAATTGTGCATGCTTCGTTCCTACAGAGTTGCAGAGAAATAGAGAGACAGGCGTTTTCAATAAAAGGTTTATTGAACAGTCTTCTTTCTCATACAAGAAAAGTGAACTGCTACAATCGTAATGTAGACTGCAAAGTAAATAATACTGTAAGAGCATTGTATGGTTTCTAAACCATATAAAAATACATACATAAATAACAATGACTAAAAATACTCAACTGGTGCTTCTAAAATACGCCTACCCCAATGTACCTAACCTAAGTCTAGTACGCGAGAAGAAGTGAGTATTTTGCAGCATAGGTTTTAGTTTTCTTTGCCAAGAATCTATCCAAGAGTTCTCTAGGTTCTAATCAGCTCCATACCTTAGTTAGAATGAAGGAGGTCTGGTATCTCTGTCTCGGGACTCGATTTCCCAACACCCCGCAAGGGGAGCTTGGAAACACTGAAGCTGTACTCTCAGCAAGAGAAAGGCAGCCTCTTGATCAGTGCATCTGCTGGAGGGTCGGCTTCCTTCAAAACTTGCTGTAGCGAGCTGGTTCGGGCAAGTAGATAGTCGAACTGCTCCGAACCACCGTGTCTTGCTAGAGCAATTGAAGGTATATTTATACCTTGAAGGTGTCTAGGAATGCCATAGTTTGACGTAAAGTCGGGCATAATAACGTCAGGAAAGAACTCCTACGGAATAGTCGTTCTTTGCAAAGTACATGAGTACTTGGACAAATCAATATTCAAGTAAGGGAAGTTCCCGAACTGCTTTAAGCCGATTTTCCAAGAAATCGTTGTGACGTTTGGTAAGTGTGGAAGTAGCCATGTCTATTTGGTCCGCATGGGCTATGTCTAAATAAGGGATTGATTTCTATGCCTATATTAGGGCAATGTGAAATGTACCTATATAAGGGCATGAATCGGGAAAATTCACTCAGAGCGTAAAAAAGCCACACAACACTACCTTTCCTCCTGCCAAAAGTGGAACAGGAAATGGAGCTTGGCCTCCTCCACTATATGGCGGTTCTGGGGTTGGATTTCGAAGCCAGAGTATGCCTTTGAAGTTACCCACTAGGGCTGGCCATTCTGTTTTGGAAGAGTTGTAAAATACCCCCGCTCAGAGCAGGCATTGTTTCTGTCCTCTGAGCACCCTGACTCTCACCCCATGAGGTCCGAAACATGTCTGGTGGTGGTAGGCTGGTGAAAATCAGCCAGAGACCCCACTTTTGGTTGGTTTGCTTTAAAATGGTATCCTGTGTGAATTTATTAATACACCCAACACTGGCATTTAGGACGACTTATTAAGACAAGATGTTTGATACCAAAATCTTAGAAATCAGTGAAGCTATCATGGAGCTAGGAAAATCATGTTGATAAGTATCCAGACTATGCACTCTTCATGGCTTCCCTGTTCACTTACAACATCACAGAATGGATTGTACATTACTTGTGCATATCATCTCATTCTGATATCTCCACACATAGGATATAGTGTACCCTGCCATACACTAAAGACCTGTATCAGGGGTAACTTAACCCATATCTTAAGCATTGTATGGTTGCAATGTCGACTCTTTAGATCATCCTGCACCAAGACACACAGACTGCACTCGCAGAGTGTATAGCCTTGGTGAGGTGGCCCTTTGATGGGTAAACCAGTGCTGCACACTTCAGTACTAATAGCCTAGATACTAGGGGTCCCACCTACTAGGCGCCTAAAGGGACTGCTGAAGTTGTGCCAATTGTTGTATAGATTTAGGAAAAGAACACTGATACCGGGAAACTGGTTAGCAGGGACCAAGTATACCACAGTCAAAGTCACATCAAAAGCCAGGCAAAAAATGAGGAGATACTGCAACAAACATCCAATTTCTCATCCAAGCCCCCCCCCCCAACAAACAGGCCAGGAGGCTCAGCCAAACCTGGGAGAATCTTTCTAGTCTGTCATAGACAAGGGAATTTAGGGGAACTGGTTAGAGGGTTGCAGGGCCACCTCTACCTTTAAAACCTATGTCTAGGTCGGTTCCTGTGAATGCCGAAACGAGTAAGTACCTTCTGTGAATACCAAAATGAGTAAGTGCCTTCTGTGAATACCAAAATGGTAGTAAGTTTAGGATTCTGTCTTAAGTTAGTTCTGTAAATCAGGCCCACAGTGCTCAAGTGGATTTACAGGTAAGTCCACTGGGTCTCCTTGGAGGGAAGACATTGCAGGGGCCTGAGAACCATGCGAGCAGGGCTAGTTGGTCGGTGCTGGGGCCGGTGGGGCTGGGTGAAGAGTGAACAGGTCATCAGGGCGTTGTGCATCTTCAGGTCCTCATGGTCAGGAACTGCCAACTTGGAAAGGCAATCTCAGAAAAGCTGGGCCACTCAAGAAGTGGGACATGGATGTCTTGAGATCCCTCAATGGGCGCTTGCTTCTGGTGCTTTGGGAGCCCGAGTGGGACTTGTGCTGTTAGAATTTACCATTGGGTGTCTGGTACCTCGTCCACTGGTAAACTTTTGCTCCGGTAGGTCCTGATGCCTCGAAACTTGGTGGAGAGGCAGGTCTGACAATTGGGAGCTGTTGTACCTCTTCTTGCTTTGGTGCTGAGTTGAGGTCATCAAGACGCAAAACTTTTAGAATCAGACTCAGTCAAAGATCAAAAAAAGTTAAAAATAAAGAAAAAAGGGCAGGGTAGGCATACCCTCCCTTTTTGATTATGTATTTGTTAAGGTGAGGTGTGGGGTCCCCGGGGCTGAAACAGGCCCGGGGATAGAAGTCCCCTCCCCTATTGAATTAAGACTAAGTCCCAGGAAAAGGAGTCCCCGGGGCAAAATTTGGCTTGGGAGGGGGTGACATAGCCCCCCTCCCCAAACTTATCTCGGTGAGGCCCTGGGGATGGGGTCCCTGGGGCCAGCCCCTGTACCCAGTGCTTAATTTGTAAAAAAAAATAAGTCCCAAGGCTCTCGTCAGAAGGTCACTGCAGCTTGCACCACACATTCTCCTTGCTATGCTGCCAATGATAGAAACATGACAATGTTGACTATGTCATGCCCCCAAAGCTATAATAATGGATTGGGCAGCAGGTAATAGTCATTGTTAATGTAATCAAATTAATAATTACTGTTGTTGTCATCTACCATTGACTCAAATTAAGCACTGTTCCTCTCATATTAAGCAACTTAGGGCCAGATGTACGACATGATTTTGCATGCGGAAATGGGTTTGCGACCCGTTTGCGCATGCAAAATCACTGTGGGCAAAGTACAACCACTATTTTGCGAGATTAAAAAAACTGCAATTCGCAAAATAGTGTTTAGCGACTTGCACATAGGAAGGGGCATTGCAAAGACGTCCCTTCCTAATTGTGATTCAGTCGTATGTGTGAATGTTTTGCGACCGCAATTGTGGTCACAAAACACTCGCAATTTACCACCCTCTTCAAGAGGGTGGTAATGCAATCACAAAAGGGAAGGGGTCTCCAGGGTACACCTTCCCATTTGCATATGAGGGGAAAATATTTTTTAGGGCAGGCAGTGGTCCCAGGGGCCACAATCGGCCCTTAAAAAATGAAACAAAAATGTTCCTTTAAGGAAAAAGGACTGCATTTTTTAAAAAAACTGCTTCATTTAAAAGCAGTCCCAGACATGGAGGTCTGCTGAGCCCAGCAGGTCACCATCCCTGGGAGGACCAGCCTTTCCCAATGGGGTCGCACATTGCAAGTGCCTCATTAATATTTATGAGGCTCGCATTTTAGGTCTGCTGAGCCCAGCAGGTCACCATCCCTGGGCGGACCAGCCTTTCCCAATGGGGTCGCACATTGCAAGTGCCTCATTAATATTTATGAGGCTCGCATTTTGTGACCCCATTGGGAATTGCATCAGTGTCTCGGACACTGTTGTACATTTGAAATTTAGACTCGCAATCAAGCGCAATTAGAGAGTTGCAATTTCAAATGGTCGTACATCTGGCCCCTAGTAATTAACCAGTAGAAAGTACTCCACTTGGCCATATATTTTGTGTAAAACTGTGGAGCCTTGGTGTTACTCACACAGCTTCTGACACACCCACACAGACATTTAGACACCCACTCATAAACTCAGGCACTCACACACCCATTCACACACCCACTCATAAACTGGTGCACCCACTAACATATGAACTCAGACACTCATGCACCCACACACAAACCCATCCAGCACCTCCCCTTGCCACTCACAGACCCATTCACGCACATACACCCACAGGGCTACTCATACACTAATGCACCCAGGCAGAGATCCAAACAGACTGACTCATACACTCAAGGAAGTACTCACAAACTCACTCAGACACTCTTACACCCTCTCATAGACCCACTGAGACACTCACTCAGACACTCATGCACCCACTCAGATACTAACACACCCACTCATATGCCCAATTAGACCCTTATAAAACCACTCCCAGACCCAGACCCAAACATACACACACCCACTCACACACCCATTGAGATACTCACACACTCCCTCACACACCCACTGAGACACTTACTTAGACACTGACACTCAAAGATTACAGTTTACAATTTTTATTTTTTTTTGCAGAGTTTTATATAGCGCAAACTAGACCTGAACCGAATCAGGTATCAGAGCGCTTTACATATTTTCCAGTTACGTTACGACACACTTTCATTTTGTAGGCACGGGGAGATTAAGTGATTTGCCCAGAATCACAGGAGGTTTTGGCTTCGTTACCGAGACTCGAACCCAGATCCCCAGGTCCAAGGTCGAGCGCCCTAGCCGTTAGGCCAACTCCTCTCCCCTTAGTTAGTAAATCAAATTTAAAAACCTTAGGAATTCACATCAAACCCAAAGGTTTCAGGGATAATACAGTTAGGAAATAGAATTAAAGAAAACTAGAAATTCACTGAAAAAACAAAAGGTTACAGGGACGGTATAGTGAGGTTCACATTTCACCCATACAAAATGAGTGACATTCAGCAGTTATAGTTAGCTAAGTTAACTATAACGTATGCCCCTGCAATGCACTGCTTGTGACCTCACATATTCCATAACTCATGATATGGTCAGTGACATCACTGATGATATCTCAAATTATATCAATGATTATATCTCACAACCCTATAAAACCATTCACTCACACACACACATAAGCGCTCGCAAGCTCATTGATAGACACTTACAAGTACTCACACAACACTCACTCATCGATAGAGCCACTCACAGACCGACTCATACACTCACCAATACAGACTCTCAGCAAAGCCACTCACTCATCCATAGAAGCACTCACACACCCACACCACCACTTACATGCCCATTTACACATCCATGCAAGCACTTGCATGTCAACTCACTCACCCATACATCCATTCATACAGATACTTACTCTATATAACAGCCACTCAAATACCAAGTCACACAACCAAACACCCACTCGAACAACCAGTCACTAACCCATATAGCCACTTACACGGCCAGTCACTCACTAATACAGCCATTCAGTAACCTACTCACTCACCCATGTAGACACTGACATACCCACTCACTAACCAATACAGCCACTCACCCACACACACAGCTACTCACACACATACATATATACCCATACAGCCACTCATACCTACTCACACACCCATACAGGCACTCAGACAACCACTCACCCATAGATGCTATAGTCACACAGCCACACTGTGGGAAACTGGGCTTTTGTTGTAGTACACCCTCACTTTATGCCTGGTTTCTGATGAAACTTTAATGAGGTGTAATGGGTCCCTACTAAACATGTTCTCACTACCAGTGTTCTTTCCCTACAATTGTTTCACAATTAATTTGTGCCATTGTGGGACAACTGTAGGGCAAGAACACTGGTAGTGGGAACCTGGTTAGTGGGGAGCTAGTACACCTCATTCAAAATTGCATCAAAAACTAGGCAAAAAGTGGGGAGCGTACTTCAACAAAAGACAGTTTCTCACAGTGTAGTTGTGTGACTGTGTGGAACTATATGTAAGTGGGTCTCTGACTGCCTGTATCGGTGTGTGAGTGGGTATGTGAGTGGCTCGAGGGGTGTATAAGTAGGTGTGTGAGAAGCTGTGTGGGTGAGTGAGTGGCTTTAATTGGTGAGTGAGTGGCTCTCTCAGTGACTGTATGGGTGAGTGAGTGGGTTACTGAATGACTGTGTTAGTCAGTGACTGGCTGTGTATGTGGATGTATGGGTTATTGAGTGGCTGTTTGAGTGGGTGTTTGATTACATAACTTGGTGTGTGAGTGACTATATTATAGAGTAAATGTCTGTATGCATGGATGCATTGGCGAATGAGTAGATGTGTGACTGCTTACATGGATTTGTGAAAGGATATGTAAGTGGTTGTGTGGGAGTGGGAGTGCTTCTATGAATGAGTGAGTGTCATTTTTGAGTTGCTGTAGGAGTGAGTGGGTGTGTGAGTTGCTTTATTAATGAGCGAGTTGTTGTTTGATTACTTGTATGGGGCTATAAATCGGTTTATAAGTGGTTTTGTGTGTATAGGTTTATGAGAGGTTACATAAGGGTGTGAATGGGTATGTGAGTGCTTCTGTGGATGATGTTATTTGTGATATCAGTTGAGATATCACCAGTGATGTCACTGACTATTTCATGTGTTATGTAATATGGGAGGTCACAAGCAGTGCACTGCAGAGGCATGATTTATAGTTAGCTTAGCTAACAAAAATGCTGATTTACACTCATTTTGTATGAGTGAAATGTGAACCTAACCATAACGTCCCGATAACCTTTCATCTTTTCAGTCAATATGTAAGGTGTTTTAATTGTATATCCTAACTGTAACATGTATCCTTTGAGAGTGGGTATGTGAGAGAATACATGAGTGGCCCAATGGGTATGTGAGTGGGTTTGTGAGTGTCTATGTGGGTCTGGGAGTGGCTCCAAAAGTGTCTCATTAAGTATGTAAGTGTGTGCGTGAGTGTCTGAATGAGTCTGTGCTTGGGTGTAAAAGTATCTGTATGGGTCTGGGAATGGCTATATAAGTGTCGCATTGGGTATGTGAGTGGGCGTATGAGTATCTGAGTGGGTACATGAGTGTCTGAGTGAGTGTCTTGGTGGATCTCTAAGTGGGTGTGAGAGTATCTGGATAGGTTTGTGAGTAGCTTCACATGTGCATGAGTCACTCTGTTTTGGTCTGTGCCTGGGTACATCAGTGACTGAGTGGGTTTGCGAGTGGAAGTATGTGCTTGAGTGGGTCTGTGAGTGGGTGCATGAGTCTCTAAATAGATATGTGAGTGGCTGTTTGGGTCTGTGAGTGGGTACATAGGTATCTGAGTGCATCTGTGGGTGGGTGTGTTATTGGCTGAGTCAGTCAGTGAGTGGGTGTATCAGTTTCTGAGTGGGTGTGTGAGTGGGTATGTGAATACCATAGTATATGAATGTGTGTCTAAATGTCTGTGTGGGTGTGTCAGTAGCAATGTAAGTAAATAGCAACAACCTTCAGAGAGGAAAGAGCTCAATGTCACCAGCCTAGAATAAGCATGAGTGCACAGCATCTCTAAATGGTCCAAAGTGGGTTTTTTGACTGGGGGAAGAAGGTCATATGGCACATGTAATAGGTAGAACATTACAATGTATACAGACAACGATGAATATATAGTAGGCAAAAAGGCAATGCTTTATTGAAACAAAAAATCTGATAGACATACAAGGTAGTGTTTAAATCTGGGGTACACTAGAACAATACCTATGACGATGTGTGTATAGACAAAAACGAACAAATAACTAAAAAAACATATACTTACAATGAATGAACACACATTCCCCATCAGGAAAGAGGACCCACAAGGCTTTTAAAACAACTAGACCCTCAAACACACTAAAAATCCATTCATACTAAAGACTCTCTCTCGCAAGCATACACTTAAATTTCGTGAACAAGAGTGAGGGAAACCAGGATTTAAAGGAAGTTTCCAAAATGAATCCCAGGTTGGGGTTTAGGAATTTTGGTAGATGATGAGGGGAATAGAAGGATGAACAAACAATCAACCCCTCTACAATTGCATGAATATTGTACAAAGACGGGATATTGCAATTTACAGAGTTGTTTTGTTTCTAACACTCTATAGTTTCCGTCAGGCTCAAGGCCGACACACGTTTCGGTGAAGGGCTAGAAACTGTCACCTTCTTCAGAGCAAACAACTATGCAATCCAGAAATAAAATGCAAAACAGGGGACACGGAGCACCAGTACTGGATGGTAACTGACCATCAATAGGGTCCGTGAAATTTTTGAAAGATAGCTCTTAAATGGAGAATCAGTCACTCGTCTGAAGAGGAAAAGTAGCAAGTGCTGGATGAGTCGTCCAGATCAGGCAGGGCTCAGTCTGGATGGATTGGAGTCTCAATTGGGGATAGCCGTAAGGAAAACGAGAAACACTGTAGAATGGAGGGTCACGAGGAGTCCCAGGTGGAGAAAATGTAGGAGTCCAGGGTACGTTTCAAATGAAGCCTGAGAGGCAGACACGCTGCAAGGAGAAAGGGGACGGAGACGATCCGGAGCCGCGCTCCCTCCAACAGCACAAAACTTGGCTTTCAGGGAGGTATCCATCCGGTGTAGTATAAGGATGAATAGGTATGCAAGAGAGAATCTTGCATACAAGAGAGGATCTTCCGAACAGCAGCGAGTCCAAACTGGTTTACAGGTAAAGGGAGCTTTGTAAGTAACTCAGCCACAAAGGAACCACACCAGTTCTTTTAAACAACAAGACTCCACAGTTTCACACAAAATATCTACCAAGTTGAGTACTAAATTAATTAATAGGCGAGCAGCAGTGCTCAATTTGAGCTGGTGGTAGCTGGTGCTTGGCACCAACACTTAATTCTCAACACCGGCACTTGTGGCAGTCTGCCTCATGGATAAATTAAAGATGATCACGACATTCAATTATTAATTCAATATACATTTAAATTAACAATTACTTGCTGCCTAAGCCATTCTTATAGCTTTCGGGGCATAAAATAGTCTGCATTGTCATGTAACTATTATTGGCAGCATAGCAGGAAGAATGTGTGGTGCAAGCTGCAGTAGCCTTCTGGTGAGAGCCCTGGCAAATTAAGCACTGGAGAGGGAGCTTATTGCCTCCCTCCCAGGCCGATGTTGGTCCTAGGAGGCCTATCCCCCAGGGCTTGACCACGACAAGAGTGGGGAGGTGAACCACATGCCCTCAGGCCGATTTTGGCCCAGAGGACTCCATTCCCCTGTACACAGTCTTAATTGTATAGGGGCTGATATTAGCCACGGGGACCCCATTCCGCGGACCCGGCTGAAATGTGGTAGGGAGGGGGCCACCTGGCACCCTCCCTTGGCTCAATTCCGGTCCCAGGGACAACATCCCCCAGGCCGGGTCATGTCTCCTGGGTGGGACTTACCCAGGGAATTAATGAGCAGGATTGGGACTGCAGGATGAGCCTAAAAGTCCTCGTTGTCCCAGTGGGCTACTGTCTTCAGCAGGAGCCGGCATTGCTAATGCACACAGGGAGCTGCTGGACATGCAGCTCCCTGTGTGCAAGAGCAAAAGTTTAATCTCTTTCCCTGCTGACATGTCTGCAGGCAGGGAAAGAGTTGAACCCTCTGCTTCCAGTAGGATGGAACACTTTGACAGCTCCTGCTATCTGGAACTGGAGTGTTTGATTTTGCTCTCCTGCCAAGCAAAAAAGCTATGGCCTGGCGGACCCCGGGGACAAAGCAGGAGCCAGCCCTTGAGGTTGCTTGTCTGTTTTCTGTTTTCCCATAATAATCCAGCATTTGCCTACAGGGGTCTTGCTCCCTTACCCTCCTATGGGGCAAATCGGTCCTCTTTTCAGGGCAAGAAGTGTGGATAATTGCCACCACACGCAAATTAGAGCACAGATGACTGCTATGTTTTTTGCACATATAGCCACTCACAATATTTGCCTGTGCATGTGGCTGAGTGAAGTTTGATGTCAATTTTTACCTTGGTACTTTAGTTACTTCTTTCTAATATTTTGTCTTTGTTTTTTAAGCTTGAAATACACAAGCCGCATAAGAGTGGAGTGTGACATAGGTCACCCCACACAGTGGAACCCTCTCACCAAAGTCTGGTAAGAGTGGAGCCTGCCAATTCATCCTTCTAGGTCCTGATGAATGCCATGAACCCTACTGGGCCCAATGGCAGAAGCATGTCAACCACATTCACCACAGTGGGGAGACAATAAAATCTCCAGCACACCATTAACTTATTTTATTTACCATATAGATGCCAGCTAAACTAAAATTGATTTGACATCTATAATGGCCTTTTAAGTTCACATTTCTCTCTTTTAAGGGTCCCCACTTAGTTTAGAAGTGCATCTCTGTCATCAGGTGTATGCCTGCCCTCTATTAAACCAAGGGGCATATTATCAAGGACCAGTGTTAAAATTATCGCTGTTTTATCGGCAGGAAACTGCCGATAAAACGGCGATAATGGGCTTGATAACACGCCCTTGTTAATTTCCATAGAAGCCCATGTTCTGATGTTAACATGGGCTTCTATGGGAGTTAACAAGGGCCTATTATCAAGCCCATTATCACAGTTTTCTCGGCAGTTTCCTGCCGATAAAGCAGCGATCATTTTAACACCTGTCCTTGATAATATGCCCCCAAGTTTTTAGAGGGTGAGGACTAGTCAATGATGAAGCATGACACCAGGTGGTGTGTGAGACTAGTCTTTCACTTTTAGTAAGATGCCTGTACTCACAGACTTATATTGTAGCGCCTAGGTCCCTTGTTTGGCAGTGGCACATTTTTGGTGAACATTATATGTTGGAAGCTGCCTGCTCCCTGCACCCTGTGCCTCTGGTTTCCTCCCCGAGGCATCTCCTGGGGCAATCGTGGTTATATATGCCCTGGGACTTACCCAGGAAATTAATGAGCAGTATTGGGACCACAGGATGAGCCTCAAAGTCCTTGCAGTCCCAGTGGGCTCCTGCCTTCTGTGGGAGCCGGTGTTGCTAATGCACACAGGGAGCTGCTGGACATGTAGCTCCCGGTGTGCAAGAGCAAAAGTTTAATCTCTTTCCCTGCTGGCATGTCTGCAGCAGGGAAAGAGATGAACCCCTGATTCCAGCAGGCTCAAGCACTTTGACAGTTCCTGCTCTCTGGAACGGGAGTGTTTGCTTTTGCTTTCCTGCCAAGTAAAAAGAAAGAGCTATATCCTGGGGTACCCCGGGACATAGCAGGAGTCAGCCCTTGGGGTTGGTGTTCTCCAGGGTGATTTTGGCCCCAGGAGGGGGCTGTGTGGCACCCCTTCTATACTTTTCAGGGCTGGTCCTAGGGAGGTGATGGTTCCCGGGGCCTAAGTGGCATGGAAGCCTGGTCATGTGGCCCCTCTTCCATTGTTTTGAAAAATATTTGGCCATGGGGAGATGGTGATCCCCCAGGTCTAGGGGGTCCATAGGGCCCCCACATTAGGTGTTATATAGCCCCAGGGAGGTGATGGTCCCCAGGGCGTATAGTGCCTCAGGAGGGCCGACAAGTGCTCCACCTCCTTTTACAAAAAATTGCCTCTTGGTCTCTATTAAAAAATAGCAACGGAGATTGCTGATTTTGCCATAAATTTGTGGCTTCAACACATTTCTGTGTCAGGGAGTTTTTTAAAAAAAAATGCTTTTTTGCCCTGGCTGGCTCCCTCTATGACCCCATGACCAGCCAAGGGGTCAGGGTATTCCTACCCTGCCCAATTTTCTTTTTTAAAATGTTTTTTTGTGGGACTCGGATGCAGCTCACTCTTCCTGGTTAAAGTGTTGGCAGCCAATCAGATTTCAGCACTGGGAAAGTCAGATTCTGGAAGGATCAGCGTCCCTATATATACAAATCTGTTTTTCTTTTAATAAGTCAAAAACTACTGAATAGAATTACACGAAATAACAAAAAGCATTCTTTCCGGACTAAAAAAAGCTAGCTTTCTGCTAAATTTGGTCTAACTTCATCCCGCCGTTCAGGCTGTAGCTGTGTTCAAAATCCATATGTAAATTAACATGAGTAAAACCCTTTTTTTATCCCCTTCCTTTTTCTCAGCCCCCAATTGACAGATTGCCCTGAAACTTTCCATGCACAACTAGAATGCCTGGGGAGATTTTTTTTGGGAACATTTTGTGAAGCTTTATCAAATGGCTCCAAAGTCCAAAAAGGATTTTCCTACTGAAATATAATCCTAACTATAGCTGCTGATTGAGGACCGCCAGTAGGTAATATGTATATATCCATACATATGTATTTTAGGCTTGGGTGGAGTTTGTGGAGTCGCACTACGTGGAACTCCAGGAAGTGTTAAAAAAAACTCTGCTGCGCTATGCAGAGACTAGTATGCCGCCATGTTTGTGCTGATTTTTAGCACCAAGAGTTTAAATGAAGAATTGGTAGTCCACATGTGTTGGCCCCAAAAATGCTGTTGTCATGGAAACACTACCATGGCTGTGATCTATAGGCTTTAAGGGTTTTAATAAATATGCAGCTTCTGTGCCCCAATTTCTTCATCCAGACACTTGTTCCCCTGCATTTCAGTCCCAAATCTAAAGGCTGAACAGGCCCAGATGAACGCAGTGAATCTGTGTGAACAGCTGCTGCCATTAATTCTTCACGGGCGGCTTGTGCTCCTTATTTCCTGCTGGTCATTGTTGATGTTAATGGTGGTAGGTATAGTTATATTTAGTACCTAGTTTGCATAGTAATTGTTTGACAAATATTCACTAAATTTTCAAAATTAGTTTGCAAGTCACTTCAGCTGCTGACTGGAAAGTTTAGATATCATTCTTCAAGAGGGTACAGAGAAAAATGTGGGGTTCAAAAACATGCTTACCATGTGCCATTTCTCATTTGTGGCACGACTACAGTCTGAGCAGCTGAACGGAATTACATGGAATTGTGCAGAAAGCTAGATCTTGGTCGAAAAAAAGTGCATTTTGCAATTTAATGTCAATCTGTTCAGTAGTTTTGGAGTTTTTAAAGAAACAAGATTTATGTATAACTAGAGACTCAGATCCACCGTGGTTCCAAGCGCCAACAGCAATGCTGTGATGCCTGGCCGCAACCTGAGAGAAAAGCTGCGGTTCCTGGGGGCTTGGAAATAATGTAGAAACAGGATACAAGGGGTCAGAATAGAGATATCCTGACCCCAATGGGACTGATGGAGAGACCCCTCGTGGGGAAGAAATTATAGAATTTTATTTTTTTTCGCATGCACAAGGTTCCTTAGATCCGCGTGGCATTCAGCTGGCTTTTGAATCCAATCCAATCCCACACTCTCTAATACCACCACACAAATACTCACAGAACTACTGTCACATCCATACTCCCACTCACACACACACCCCTACATCTTCTCACACACTCTTACAATCAGTGATATATCCACTCAGTGGCCAAGAAAACCACTCACACACCAAGTCACATAAACACACACACATACACACACAGGCACTTATATACCCGCTTAAATGCAGCAAAAGCTCTAGCACACCCAATTACACACCCATATAGCCACTCATACACAACTCAGAGATCCCCACAGACACTTACACATTCTTTCATACACCTAATCACTCACACAGCCATGTCGACACTCACACACCACCCCCTTTGTGACTCTGTGGGGGATCTGCACTTCTGGACCCCAATTAAAAAACACGTACCCCCCACTCACAGACACACACTCTCTCACACCTCCACACAACTCACACACCAATTCACACATCCATAGTCCCACTCCCATACCCATACTGTCACTCACACACTTATACAGTCACTAATCATCCAGTCAGTGACACTGAGAACTACTTACATACCCATTCACAATCCCACTCAGGCACCCACATACCCACTCAGCCATGTATACACCCATAAAGCCACTTACACACCCACTCATAGACCCAGACGTCCACTTGTACATCCACTCACTCACCCATACAGCACAACAACTGACACATCTACTCAGATACCCATACAGTCACTCACACACTACTCAGAGACCTATACAACTACTTACATGCCCACTCACACACCCACCATCACACACTAATACTCCCACTTACACACCCATAGAATCACTCACACACCCATACGGCCACTCACACACCCACTCAGAGACCCAGAAAATTACCTACACACCCATATAGACATTTACATTTGCCCCTGTATGAATCCACAGTGGACTTGTGGATCCAGACCCCAATTAACAAAAACATATACACCCACTCACAGACACGCTAATACACTCTCACGCACCCACACAACCACTCACACACCCACTTACACATCCATACACTCACTCACACACCCAAGAGCATGCCCATACAGTCACTCATACATCTACTCAGAGACCCAGAGAACCACTCAAACACCCACTGAGGCACTCACACACCCATGTATATACATGCAGGCAGGTGGTACACATCCACACACACCCATGCAGCAATATCACCAACAATTCCACTCAAACACCCATACAGCCTCTCACATACCCATTTACACACCCACACAACTCCTCACACACCCACTCAAACACCCATGCAGTTACTCACACATCCATACTACCAGTCACACACAACTCACAGGCTCACATAACCACTTACACATTCACACAACCACTCATACGCTTACTCATACACCCATAAATCTACTTACACCTCCATTCACAGATCCAGAGAACAAATCACACACCTGTTCAGGTACTAGATAGCTACTCACACATCCAGACAGTCACTTTCACACCTATTTCACACAGCCATTAACACACCCACTCAAACACCCATATAGCTACTCACATACCCGCACACATCAGTGATACAGTTATATAAATTGTAATAGGATATGTTTGTATTTACTGTGCTGTTGGTTTTAATGTTTGTTTTTGGTTGGGGATGGATCCACAGATCCGAGTAGATCCATATGCAACATTGCCGGCACAACATTTATTTGGCTGGGGATCTGGAGTGGATTCAAAGCAGATCTGAGTGAGAAATAAAAAAAAGGACTTGAAACAAAAAAATCAGTGTTTGGCAAAAAAGCTTGCACTGAATAGAGCCTTTGTGTTTATGTTATGTAGATGATAATTATGCATAGAACTGGATTCAGTCTTTTAAGTTGTTGATGAACATTCTGGTTAACCCTGGGTGTAGTTTGCGTAGTAGCGCTACGTGTAGCTACCAGAAGCGCACTTCGCACTACGTGAGCTACGCGTAGCACTACGCGAACTGCATAGTGCGGTAGGCAATGCTGTTTGCGATGATTGCACAGTACCGAATGCTTGTCCGCACTGTGCAATCATTGCAAACGACATCTTGCACCGAGCAAGCGGTCGTTTTCCGCCGCTCAAGTAGATTTTTACTCGAGCGGCAGCTTTCTCAACGCAGATTGGTAGTTTCTCATCGCGAGCGGTCGCGAGCATATGCGACCACTCGCAATGAGAAACCTGAACTCCCAGCTTTGAGAATCTAGCTGGGAGGTTTATTTTTCCCGCTCACAATCAGCAACTTGATGTTGCTGATCGCAAACGAGGAAAAAGTCTCGCCTGGTTGCCATTTTGCTCGCTTGCGGTCGCCATCTTGACGGTGAGGACCGTGAGCAAGCAAAAAATTACCGCTACGCTACGTGTGTTTGCACTATGCTATGTGTCATTTGCATAGTGTGAAGTTGCACAAAATTCGCAAACTACTCGAGCGTAGCATAGTGCTTCACCCAGGGTTAATCCTGGTGCCTCTGTCTGTAAAATGGACTCCATCTTTTCAATATATTCCGTCCATGTCGAACCATAAGTTGTTATGGTTAACGGAGCCCATGTTGTGGTCTCAGAGAGATAAAGAAACTGCTATTTCAATGTTTTTTCCAGGCTTTCTCTATCTTTGTAAAAAAAATGGCTTCTTTCTTTGGCTAATGTTGGGAAACACCAATGCAGTATTTGGGAAAAGAGACATTCATTTTTCAAAGGTATCTTTTGTTAGGATTTCCAGTCCTACCCCAGTAATGGTGCCTAAGTCATTCCCACCACAGTGCAAAATCTTGAGGTGTGGCTGTTGGCAATGTGCAATGCTTTCAACAAAAGGCAGCAATTGATTCCACTTTTATCCAACCCAAATAATGTCTACATAGGTAAGCCCGGGTCCCTGGCAATGCCACTCTTTTTAGGTCTCTCTCTGGCCTGAAACACAACACTATGGCCTACAATCGAGACTCTGACCATTTTGGAGACAGGCAGGAGTAGCAGACAGCAAAAGGCTGCAGCAGAATAAGGCAGTTTTGAAGATGAAAGGTAGTTACAATGGAGGAGAGTAAGTAAAATATAAAATAACATATTTGATTGGATGGTGGAGATGTGCAGGGAACTAACATAAGTTAGTGACTTTAAGAAAAAAGTAACTAACACAGTGATTGGCTTTGGAAAATGAAAACAATATTTTATGTTGTCTGGGATATTTTGGGGATTGCAAACAGTCAACCACACCTCCTGCAGTTAATGTGAAGCTAGTATGCTGTTGAGAGAAAGTCTTGAGAACATTTGACCGATTGGTAGGCAGAGACTATTGGATTCATGGTTATTATGGAAAAAGAGATAAAATAATGTGGGGAAGGGAAAAAAAGAGACTGTAGTGTGAAACTGAAAAACAGAGTGGTGTACACAAATTCATCAGATGGGATTGTATGTCTTGTAATTGATTAGGTTTCACAAAATAAAATATAAATGAAAAGCATTAACAGCAAATAGTTGAATGCTTTCAAAGGCTTTCATGCGGATTTGTGGATTTGCCACAGATTCACATGGGGTATGAGCTGAGCCCCATAGCCGATCTACAACTCCATAACCAAATTAGTCTTCTTTGCATGAAACATGGAAAGGGTTAAAATACAGTGACCATTTAGAAGTGGTATAACAAAGAAAAGATTAAAAGAAACCTTTAATTAGCTAAGTACAGGAGTATGAGTGAGAGTGCTCTGGGCAGAGTAGCTATTATCAGTACTTTTGTACTGAGGGTGGAGTATGATTGCCATATTTCTGACTTGAGATTTGCAGTAGAAAACAGATATTAACAGCTATTAAAACAGAATCTAGACAATAGCAAATAGATTTTGCAGGTATGTTAATTAGAATGTACTATCAAAAATTATATTTAAAAAAATCTATGAATGTATATAAGCTGAAAGAAAAGGAGTAGCTTCTAGTCATTACAGTAAATGGAAAAATGAAAGGGAGGTTGGATGAGACAATTAACCAAAATACAGTGAGTTGCAAAGAAGGAGAGAAATTGATATAAAAAAATATAACAATTTTATTGAACCTGTATGAATTAATGTGTTTTAAATTAGATGTGGGTGGTTTCTTATAGCATGCTATTTAATAGTATGTATTTTGCACCCACTCACACAGTCAGGCAGGCACTTACACACCCGGTTACACTCCCACAAAAGCAATTATGTATCCACTACTCATATAGTCAGACAGTTACTTACACACTTGTAACACATACATATACTCACCTATACATTCACTTACATAGTCATTCACAATCCCATACAGGCACTTCCACACCCACTCACACACCCATACAGCCATTCATGTACCCATCACTCAGTCATTTACACACACACTTACATGCCCATACACCCCATTATACACATAGTCACCAACCCATACAGCCACTCACATACCTATTTACAAAACCATACAGTCACTAACACACCCAATCATCGTGCCGGCGATGGTGACCATCACGCCATTGTAACGTGAATTACCCACCGCCATATTACGATGGTGGTGGGTATTGGGACAGACGGAAAGTCCGTCCGCGACTTTTCTGCCAGTCGGCAATCGTTACGATTGCAGGCCAGGCGAGGCTGGGGCTCATATATGATGTTTAGATTTCAATGCCTTTCCATGGCGGTGATGCCGCCATGAAAAGGCTGGTGGGGTGAGGATTTGCTTTGGGGGGCTGTTGCGGGCTCCGGGGGGGGGTGTAGTGGGTGTAGGGGGTGCACTTGGTACATACATGTTCATGCACAAGGTGGCAGGCACCGCGTGGTGCCCGCCACGTTGTGCATGGAAATGCAAAACATGTCATTTTACCATTTTGGTGGGTGCTGCAGCCAGCAGCACCTGCCGCAATGTTAAAATGCCAGATGTGACCGCCACGGTGGCGGTTGCATCATGATCAGGGGTGCGGGACCACCGCATGGCAGGCGGGCAGTCCCGTTCCCACTGGGATGGCGGATGGATTCAGGTCCGTCCCCATCCAAATAGGCCTCAAGGTGTCTAAAGGAGAACTACTGTGAAGAAGGTAACAGGCACATACATCAACACAAAAATAACACGCAGAATTTGCGAATCACAAAAATTATCTAATTGCGATCGCAAACTACTCGCAGCAATGCATAAATGACAATATACCAAAACCACATGTTTTCGCTAAAATAAGTAATCACAAAAGAATCTGAGAATTTTTTTGCGATTTTGTAATTGCAATAAAGAATCACAATTCTATGCATGAAAAATCGCAAATTGCAATTTACATGGAAATCACATTTAAGCAAGTGCAAAATCAGAAGGATCACAACTAGGTGGTAATCATGAGTTCAAATTAGATACAGCTGAAATTCAACAGAAACTTACTTAAACACACCCAGAATGACCATGAACATTTCACAATGGCAGCGCCTTACCTGATGGCGAGGAGGATGAGGTTCCAGACTGCAGCACACAGAAGGAGGAGAATACAGGAGCGCATCTTCAGAGTCTGCATTACATTGCTAGGACAGACAGAAGAGGAGATATACGACAAGTATAGGCTCAATGCTGCAATGATCATTTATTTAATCAATGAATTGGATCCGATTCTGCAGCGTCAAACACGTGGGACCAATGCAATGCCCTCACATGTGCAAGTCCTATGTTGCCTGCACCTACTGGTGTCAGGCAGTTTTCAGGGGGTCATAGCAGTAGCTGGAGGTGTGTCTCAAAGCGCACTTTCACGTTTCTTTAAAGCATTCCTCAATGTCATGATGTCCCGGATCAACTTCCGCATTGGTTTCACCATAACCGCACATGACCTGACCAAGACCAAACAGGAATTATTTCAGATAGCCCACTTCCCACAAGTCTTAGGTTGCATTGATTGCACCCATGTAGCAATATGTCCCCCTGCAGGTAATGAATACATATATAGGAATAGGAAATGTTATCTTTCCCTGAACATACAGGTAGTATGCAATGCAAAAAATATAACTGACATTGTGGCATATACACTCGTATTGTCAGGGGTGAATTTGGAGAGGGACATCTACTTGGTAAATATGTGTTATTAATTCTCACACACATTGTACGTATGCCAATGCATTACCGCCACTGACCTCTTGCTTACTTCCATGTAGGTGACAGTGCATACACCATGCGAAATTACATCATGATGCCGTACCTAAATCCCACAACCCCCAATAAACAGAGGTAAAATGCTGCGCATATCTGCACCCGGAGCATAATTGAGCGCACATTTGGGCTGTTGAAGAGCCGCTACAGATGCCTACTCAAAACAGGTGGAGCATTACAATACAACCCTGAACAATGCTGCAGGATAGTGGCTGCTTGTGCCATTTTACACAATATAGTCACAAGGGGAGGGAAGCCTATAGAGGTGTCTGGCAGCGACTCGGATGACGACAACCAGCAAGGGCCACACCGACATGCAGCACATGGGGCAGGCGCAGCAGAAGGGTACAGGAGATGCATGGAAATCACACAAAATTATTTCTGAGGTGAGTAATGATGAGACAATACATGGCTTTTGCAATCAAAGTTTGTTTATCTTAAATTAAATGGACTTTGGTGTTGACGCACACATATCATGTGCCCAGTAGCACAGGAATAGCATTAATGAACAAAAATAAATGGAAACAATATCATGACTTGAAAGTCAGTCACAATTGTTGTCTCACTCAATGGTTACCTCACCATGTCTGAATCTCTGTGGACATGCCACTCTATCTCTTCCTCCCAATCACACCCAGACGCCTTTTCGGGTGCTGCATCTTCATCCCTCATGTTTGCAGCGGAGGGTGTACTTCTGCATGTGGTGCGCCTTCTTTCAGTGGGGATAGACTGCTGAGGCTTGAGGCCTCCTCACTCCCCTCTTCCAGCGTGACAATGTTAGACCCAACTGCGGCAGCATGCATTACTTCCACTGCATTCGTCAACCGGCCATGGGACATTTCAGTCTGCATTGTCACAGACCTACGTGCCAGCAGTGCAGTGGTGGTGGCCAGCCTATTATTTGATTTGGCATGTACGTGCATGCGCTGCATCAGCTGGCCGTGATGTCTCGTCTGTGACACATGTCCCTCCTTCACTACCCTGGTGAGTACCCTCATGCAATCTGTCAGAACTGCAATGTTGCCTGACATCTTTCCTATTTGTGCCTGCACTAAGCACATGTTTTTCGCCTGCAGGCGCTGTACCCAGAGCATCTGGCACTCCACACCTCCCGAGACATCAGTAGGTTGGTCCTCCTGCCGTGTGATTTGTGACCTGGCTCTACGCCGCCAGCTTCCGACTGTGCTACTCAAGACCTGTGCTTGGGGATTCGGCGCGGGTGTTCCTTGAGCCAGGCTGGTAACGGGTGTTTCATGTGCCTCATCCTCTGTTTCCATTGTCACAAGTGGTGGGGCTGTTGCCCTGCGTGTAGTAGGGGCACGTGATAGTTGTTGTGGTACCACATAGGTGTGTCCGTCTCATCTACAGCGTTAGTTTCCTGTGTGTCCATGCAGTCACTGTCCTCTGTCTTTTCTCGTTCTGCATCTGTGATGTTAAACAGTGCAAATTATCCTTAATTTATGTCTGTGATGTAATGTCACATTAATCATTATTTTCCTGCAATTAAATAATTTGCTGGTACACTATTTTTGAGTTATTTTATTACTATTTGTGTGTTTGCCATAGTACCTGCCTGCATCTCCCATGATGCACTTTGATGTGTTTGGAAAATGTGGACTGGATTTGCATTATGGACACGTGTGCTGTACTGAGCTGATGTGATACCTTTCATATGTATACCAATGGTCACTTGCATGCATCTTACATTGGGATGTGTTGGCTGCTCCTGAGGTGTCCAGCTGCATCACCCCAACGCTAGCTTCAGGCTAGAGTGTGGACTCCACCTTGTCCTCCATGGGTGTGTTCCCAGTCTGTGTCGGTGTTCCCCCTCCTGTCTTCGTGTCTTCCATCAGTCTCTTGGCATTGCACGACTTTGCAGGTCATACCATCTTTTTTTTAATTCATCAATGGAGCGGTGTGTGACCTCATCAGCATTTACTTTATTTTGAGTCCGAATCCATATTTTCCTTTTTTCTTGCTCTGGCACTTTTACTTTCAGTGACAATTTCCCAAACAGCTTGTCATGGCTGTTTACCACATCCACAATTAGTGTCTCTATTTCCTTCTCAGAAAATTTCACTTTCCGCTTCTTGGTTATTTGGCTGTCTTCTGGTGTGGTTGCATCCATTTTGGACATGGGACAGGTGTTTTTCAATAGTTTTATTTCACTCCTGTTCAGTTCCTGCAGTCAGCTCCTTTCTCTCACTAAGACTGTGCACTGAATGAGGCTTGGGCTGCTGACTTCCTGGTTGTGACATCGTCAATATGCATCAATGTGTGACTTCGCTATTAGCGATTTTGCAACTAGCGATTTCGCAATTTGCGATATCGCAAACTGTGATTACGATTTCCAGCGATTCGCTATAAATTCACACATTTTTTAATGCATTGCTATTTGCGATTCCTTATTTGCGATTCCTTATTTCTCACAAATAAGAAATTGCTAATTTTTTAATTGATGGATGTGCCTGCTAATGTATATTGCTTTTAACTAATTTTTATGATCAGGTGGGACTCTCGATTGATCGTAAATAGTAAAAAGGAGTAGATGAGTTCTTAATAGACTTTACTTGTAGGAATGCCTATTGTGGTCCTTGTTTTTAAGAGGAAGTGTGTAAGGGATAAGTAATGTGATAATTATAATGTTATTTCTTATAAAAATTTGATCACACAAGACGTGTGTGGGATAATTAAAAGTAGACAGGCGTAAGTGATATTTGAATACACTCTGGTATGCTCACTTGTTACTCTAGGAAGGAGTCTTACCAGAGATGGTGTTGATCAGAGTCTACTATTTATCCTCAATGATTTGGGAAGCATTGTGAGTAGAGTTAAAGCTTTTCCCACATACATCCTCCTTTTCACACTCGTCATCTGAAGGGGTGTCTGACAGGAGAGGTCTGTTGCGCCACATGCACCCTACTACGTACACCTGTTATCAGAGAGAGAGGTCTGAAAGGAGAGGTCAGTCCATCCACACACACATCATTACAGAAGAGAGGTCTTAGCAGACGCCAGTGACTCCACATACTACTTTACACAGTTGTTGCTCTGTGAGAGGTGTCAATGAAAGCCCAGTCCCCCCTCATCCTACAATACACTCCTGCCATACAGTGAAAAGGTACCAGTAGAGAGAGGTGTCACAGGGATTCCGTTCTCCTACAGAACTGTGCATGGAGACTTGAAACCTCAGTGAGTTAGTGTGTGCCAAAACTCACCTTAGTACCCAAAATCCCCTACCAGACTAGCTATAGTGTCCTATTGGTCATTACAAACTCCCAATGCTTAGACAAACCAGAATATGGACTTAGAATACCTCAGGTAACGTGGAACACATGAACACTCTTTCGTTATACAATCAGTTCAATCCAGAACAAGGAGTAAAAGAGGACACGTGCACATTTGAAATGTTTATTTACTAATACAGTGTTCTCAAACGCAGTATCTTATCTAATACAAGCAAACATATTATAAGAAACAAAATATTCAGCAGAGTTACTAGTCCATAGAAAACAAAAGGTGAACGCATATTAAAATGCTAAATTGAATAGGTTTAAACAACACCTGATTCTCACCCTCCCTAACTAGCATATTATGTTATATCTAAGAAGGTCTCTTTGGGATTTAGCAGGGTGGGCCCATACCTCAGATCTTAGTGGTAAGGGATCACATCATCTTCCACCAGCTCTCTGCATTCGAAGCACCATCAAGTGTGTGTGTATGCTCTGTGCAAAGCAATATAAAACGCGCCTAGCGCCTGAATTTGGCCGCAGCTGCATGTATGTTATGTCTAGGAAGGTACGAAGATTAGACCTCACAACAACTGTGTCGAGATATCCTTGAAGGCTTCAGCACTCACTGTGCAGACACGGTTCACTGAGCAAAGCTGATATCAGAGTAATAACATATTATTCGTGTGTGAATCAAAAACACTCTACTAGGCTCAAAGCTACAATAACAGTTATGTGTCGTGTGCAGAAGCAGCAGAAAGGAAAAATGGTGTTTAAACTCTTAATAAGCTCATGCCAACTTAACACAGCATATAGGCAAAGCATAACTATATGACATCCCCCCATGATCCGAGCACGGATAAGATTAAAAAATAAGGAGTTCTTATTTGAAATGCGGAGTTCAAGGACGAGATTCAATGCAAATTTGAGGAAACGTGAAAAAATATTTTCAGTATCAAAAAAAAAAAAGCTTGCTTACAAGACAATTTTGTGTTCATTTTCAACAAAGTCAATAGTTTTGGGACCTGAAAAGTCATCCATAATTTCAAAAAATATAACCCAAAAAATTTAACGTGAAAATAGCTCTTCACTATTCTCAGCCCAGGACTGAATATGAAAAATAAGCAGCAACAGCTTCCAGAAGGAAGTCACTGTTATCATCCGAAAATAATTCCGCCATCCAATTTAATATTGGGAAAGAACATTCATGTTCTTCATTTACCTGAGCCTCTAGCACCATCAGAGGACAACTCGGCGGTGTGTCAATGAAGCTGTGTGCCAAGAAATCTTGCGCAGCTGCAAATATATTCCAACGACCCAGTACTTCATGCATCGCTGCCACGGCCATAATCCCTTCGTAGGACCAAAGCAACCCGTGAGCCACTAAGGGACTCATGAGGTGATTAAAATCCACGTCAGGAGACACCATCTTACAGAGACACAAATCCAGGGCCCAGTCGAAATCGCAGCTCAGGCAATGAAAGACAGGCTGGACACATGTAAAATAGGAAAATCGAAATGATAATCCATATGCTGCACTTAAGGTGGCGAGCGGCAGTGCGCCATAGTAATCAAGCATCCTGTTGCGAAACAGTGCTAGTAACGGCAGTTTGTTTTGGAACACACGACGTGCATCCATTTTTAATGAAACAAAACAGCACCAGAAAGCCCGGAGCCAGCGCCAGTAAAACGGGAAAACCACCAAAGAGGCTGGAAAAGATCGAATGGAAGAAAGCAGGAATGACTCCAAATATCTTTTCAAAAGAAGTCACAATACCACTGCTAACTACTTTAAAAAAATGAGCCAGGCCCGAAGTGGAGGACGCGTTAAAGATTGTGTGAACCATCTCACTGAAATGTAACGGTAGGTCAGTATTTAATAATGCTTGCACTTCTGTGCGGGTGTTAGCTACGTGAAGGACAAATGTTTCACAAGCCGAAGTCAGCGCAACCTCCTTTTGTGACAATAGGGCTCCTATTCTACTCATTCCATTGAACTCTGTCTTCAAGGTCGGAATCCTCGGCCAGATGGAAACATCCAGATTCCCATGCGGAGGTGGATACAAAACATTTTTACAGCAAACCACCCTTTCACTGACTGTTGCCCAGTGCTTAATTTGTGCCGGTGCTTTCCGGTGCTTAGCACCGGCACTTATTTCTTAGGGCCGGGTCTACTCGTGATATGGATTTGTGCATAACATATTTAAATTTTTCGACGCCGTGGCTACCATCCTTAATATGCCTGGGTGAGGTCCCTGGTCCCTGCCTCAGCTTAACAGAAATAATAGTATACTAGCACTAGTGGCGTGCGCGACCAATCACAATTAAAACACAGATTTTTAGTCTAGCCCCCTTCCGTTACTCCTTCGCGCTGAATCGTCTCTCCCCTTGAGTCAGAAAAATGCAGATCAGACCAGTTTCCTCACTTTTCACTGCTCCAGTGTACTGCACAGCCGCAGCAGCACTAGTCTACTCAGAGAAGCAAGCAGCGTGTGTTGTGCTGAGTCATGTAGCAGCAGGCCTCCAAAACCAAACTCCAATGTAAGTAATTATTCAATTTTAATATTTGGTAGTACTTTAGTGGGAAGCAAGTATAGTTTTAAATGGTTGAGGTACATGCAGGGAAAAGTACACCTCTCCTTTGTTGCGCGTGCTAGTTTTTATGTGAGTGACCTTGACCTGCCGTTCAGTTCAGATTGCCGGGCTACCCGAGTAATTAATAATGTGTCTGCGACATCAAAGAAAGAAAAACATTCATCCCAAAGGTTTTTGGCAACCGCAACAGTGGTGTTCCTGTTCTCTATTGCGTTATAATTCGCATCTTTAACTTCCCAAAAGAATACCAGCAATAAGTATTAAAAACAACTGTTGCTTCATTAGGCTTGCCTGTGGATTATTACACTCAGCCACACTTGAAGGCATAAATGAAACCGAAAGTTATCTGTCCCAGCTTGGACCAGAACACTAAGCCTCTCTGTCGGGCATTCCTTTATTTAGGAGTTTACACAGGAATCGCTGATGGGGAACTGGATTGGGCAGACATTCATGTTCAGAGTGGTTGGTGGGGTATATGGTTTTTTCAAATATCTTATATGGCACTGAGTGAACAAGCCCGTGCCTACTCGTTGAGACCCTAGGGTTCGCAGGCTGCTGCCCGGCTCCTCGCTGACTCACTTCTGACCTTGTACATGGCACCCCCGTTGTCCTGTGTCTACGTTTAGGCACCTCTAATAGTTCTTAATTAGAAACGTTGTCAATGTTATGGATGCTTTCAAGGGATATCACGTTATAAACAAACACTAGTCTGCAGTCATTAGCTCTGTACTCCTGTGGCATCTGTGTGTACACCACACATGTCCATGTCGTGCACTGCGCTTAATTGCATTCTATTCGCAACATTAGAGGTGGGACCTGGACAGCGTTCTGCAGCCACAGAGAACACATCATGTACATGGTTATCTTTACCCACAAAAAGTTTCTCTCAAGGCAAATGTGTGTCCAAATATTTCAATGTGGCGAGGAAATCGTGAAAGTTGCAATGAAAAAAAATGACTCCTCATTTATGAGCCATGCTGCTCGCAATTGTATTAACAGACTTCTATTGAGATTGAGGACGTTTTGAAGCTGAGAACTCAAACTCCGTGCTTTAGTGGTTTTTCCTGTTCCAGTGTTTTCCATGTCACCTCTACCATTTGCCAAAGGATACACTGATTCAACAGCAAATTACTAGTGCTTTTACGTTATGGCAAGGCCAACTAACAAAGAGCAAATGTTTTCTTTGTCAAAGCATCATTAATGTTAGACTCCCTATCTGGTGGTGAGTTAGGGAACACATTAGGTCTCCTCTGCATTGGCTGCTTGGCTCGCCAAAGAATCTGCAACAGGATGATCCATAAAATTGAAAAGAACCCTGAACGTAGAACTTAATTTGTAATTTTTTATAAAGTGCAGAATAGTTTTTTTTAAAAGCCAGCAATTGGGACAGCAGCAAAAGACCAAGGATGTCTAGTATTGGTTACCCCGTCATACCTTTTTCTTCCACATCCTACACTTCTTGTCTGATTGTATTACTCTTGCAGGTTCTTTCATCCCTCTTTTCTACTTTGGTCACTGTTTCCCTGTCTTTCTTCTTAAGGCTTCCTGGCCTCCATCTGTAACTACTTGCCCAAATAAACCACTACCCATATAAGTTTCTCCAAGGTTTTCAAAGCCCATTCTTTCAGGTGTGGAGAGGAAGAGCTACCTTCTTTTCAGAAGAATTTCTGTGTTTGGAAGAACAATACTCTTCACGTCCTGCATCTTTTCTCCTAACTAGAGTTCAGGGATAGGATGGAAGTCTGTTCCTCAGGTATTGGAATCAGGATGACTTTAAGTGAGTGGGGACTGGAAGATGCATTTTAGGAATATTTGTAAGAATGCAATTATTATACTCAATAGTGGAGATGACTAGAGATGACTAGAGATTCAGCAACATCTGTGAGATCTTCCGAAATAAAGTGTTTTATCCTGTGGATGAATATCAGCGTACAGTTGATGTTTTTTGTCCGTAAAGTTAATATGTTTGCGGAGGGGGGGGGGTGCCTACCTATAAGCAAATTGAGAGACTTAGAGAAACTGGTGGTGGTCTGTGTTCATTATAAGATAATTGTGGAATCCAAGTAGGTTGGGACCGGGTTAGAGATTAGGTACCTTAAGATGTAACAAAATCTGTTTTTTGGGGGGTTAAATTTAGACCTGCAGTAATATAAACAGTAAAATGACACTAAAGTACAATAAGATAATCAACATGTGAAGCCTTAATGAAAAGTTAAATAATAAATACAAAACTGACCTTTGACACATAGACTTAAAAAATAGACATAAAATGATCTTAAAAGAAAGCTATCAATAATGTATTTGAGCTGTTACCATTAGTGGTCACTGCGTTTAAAAGGGCATCATACTGCCTATCACAATCACTTAAGAGGAATCTTATTAAAGCAGTGGCACACACACACCACTAACCCACCTTCAGCTCTTTGAAGGACAACACCTTCCACCTTATACTACCTAGGGTTGCAGGGGAGATTTTTATTTCGCACTATTGCATATTGCTTTCAGCAGTGCCAGTTGAGGATGTGGATGGAGCCAGGGGAGAAAGTGGGTGGAGCTGTGGTAAGTGGGTGTGGCCTCCTAAAGACAAGTTGAGCACCTGCACTTAATATTTTACAAATTAAGCACTGCTGTTACCACATATGCAATGCCTTTTATTAACCCACAGCAATCATCTATATTTAAAAGTAAATAACTGCCGTTTGCCAGTAGTGTAAAAGTGGGAATTATAGCAGGCACGGGGGTACCTTTTAAAACACATGCTAAATTAGGCTGTTCTTGGTTGCAAGAGCCGTGTAATTGTATATGTCTACACATTAATGAGTGAACTGGTGTTTCTGTGTACTCTTCACCTTTAAGATAAACTTCCTTTCCTTCCCTAAGGCATCTGTATGTAAAAGGAAGTGACCACGTTTCATGAAGGTAGGAATCACCAAGAGGCTCCTATCTACCAATTGGAAAATATTAAATTTAAACAAAGCAAACGGTAAAGTATTTGCACCGTGGATAAGCCATGTTACAGCAGCAGCCTCTGCCACAGAGAATGGTAAAGACTCTAAGCGTTCAATGTGTAACATTGAAAAAGATACATCTCTCATTGAAAGCAACCGCTGCTTATCAGTCAAGTTAAACGGGGCAAAGAGGGAGGAGACATTCATGTAATTCCAAGGCACTTTTCCGGCCTTAAGCTTCTGCAGGGTCCATGCAAATTGCATAATGGAACGCAATTGATTCTGACCCTGGTATAACACAGACACTTCATCTTGCACAATATCAACAACAGATGACACAATATTATGCAACGTGTAAATGCGGGAAGAAAGCGTGTTAATGCGATGATCAACAACCCCAAGCACTTTCTCCAAGTTAGCTTGATCAATAACCCTAAGGCGGGTAGCCGCCTCAATCTGTGATGTTTTCCAGATTTCATTATAAACCGCATATATCCATCTCTTTTATCTACCACTAGCTGGGCCTTTTATAAAATCATTCAAGTCAACATCACCAGTCGGCTTAGATAGATGCAGTTTAACTGATGCTAAGGTAGAATGTTTGAGCCAATTCTGACATAATTTGCCAATTGAATAAGTGGTGACAGAATGGCCATTCTCAAAACGGGGATCGGGCCTGACTTGTGTAAAACCATCAGCTAAACCCAGAAAACGATGTTGGTACGAATCTGCACTTTTGTGCCATAACAACCAACCCTTCGGATCCAAACTGGATATGTTAAAGGATGAATTTTGCAATAGAGTTTCCAACTCACTAATTGAAAATTTTGTAGTATCCCGAAAATTCTTCCAAATCAGGGAAGAAGGAATATTTAACTTTTTAGAAGTAGCCAATCCAAAGCACGTTGTCTGTGAAATGGTAGAATTCAAAAACAACATATGATTCGGGATGAGACATGCACGGTGCAAAGCTTCAGTGCCTTGTACCTGCCAACTTTTGGAACCCCAAACTGATTTAAGGTCAACTGTTTCCTTCCACAACTCGTAGCCTCCAACAGCTAACAGGTCTAGGAAGGACTTCGAGTACAATAACTTAGTATCGGTAAGTCTAACTTTGGACATGGACTTTTCTGTCATTTTAAAATAAAAGGAAGCGGGATTGGACTGATTAAAGTCGGTAAAATAAGTGTACTTTTTCAAAAAGGTACTTGAACTGCCTTGCAAAGGAGCTGGACAATGCTCCCACTGGGTACACTGACAGCACTCCTTCTGGAATTAGTTTTATGTAGATAGTGATTCCCAAAATGTTGGAAGCAAAATAAATCACTATAATTAGCGGAATCCAAATACAAATCTTCAGCATCAAAGGCAACATAATATTTCAAATCTGAAAACAATGCCTCTCCGGCCTGAACATCCCAATCATCAGAACGTATATTTTGTTTAAGCACATCCCCCATGTTAACTCTGCACATTAGGGACATTAATCCCTTCAGTGGGGCCATGGATTTGAAATTTGACCACATCCCATACAATCCCATCTAGGACAGGCCAAGCAGTGATATTAACAAATGCCAAGTCTCTCTTCAGTCTGTGGGCAGAATGTGAGGAGGGAAGTGGTGCCAATGTTCCATTGAGATGTCGAATGCATGTTCTTTCTTCGACGTAGTATCCATTGACAATTCAGAAAAAATAAAAAACGAAACCAGAGGGCTCCCCCGAATTGTGTGAGATAGTGTCAAATGAAAATCTGGATTCTGTGGCCAAACGGGTTTGCAAATCAGGCATCGATAAGTCAGTTGGATAAGTGTAGTCAATTTCATCAAGGTGAGTACCAGGCAACGTGCTCAATAAAGGACTGGAAATTGTAGGCATCTCGATGGCCACCTTTGGCTCAGGACTAAAAGCAGTGGCCAAAACAGAATTCCTCACAATCGAAGGACAGGAGACTGCAGGTGTCATACTAAGAAGAATCGGCCACTCTGTGTATCTTGACATTGTCAATGGAGATATACCTGTTTTCCTTACGACCTGGAAGTGTTGGTAAAATGACTGTTCTTGTGCCCTTCACACCAAGCACAGGAACCGGAGCTCGTTTAGAGGGACCAAATTCTTTCTTGTTCTCGATCTTCTCCCGAACCAGTTCTCTAACTTGGGGTAGCCAGCCAACTCAGGGATCTGCAACGCATCATCCAAAGTGGAGGGCAAATGTTCCTTTGCAAGACTGTCTCTTGTCCCTTGTAGGGTCTGTAAAACATTGCAATGTTTATCTACGTCAAAGGGGGTAGCATCAGCCACCGAGTCTAGACCGTCAAGGTCCGATACATACATCTTGATACCAAAGAGCATTTCATATGGGGTCCGCACACCCAGAGACCTTCTAGGGAGATTATTAAGAGCACGCTGCACACCATTGAGATGGGCCAGCCAGTTCCTGCCAGTGCCTATAACTCGAGCTGTCAATGATTGCTTTAAGTCACGGTTCATTCGTTCCACTACACTATTACCCTCAGGTCTGTATGGAGACGAAAACTTGACTTGGACCACCAACGAAGTCTTGCCATCCTTATACACCTTAGAGGCGAAAGCAGGACCCTGATCCGAATGGAAGGTTCCATAGGCAAAGATCCCTACAAAGACACACAAATCTCTTATGACAGTCCGTGAATCAGCGCTGCGGTGCGGCCATACCCATACAAAGCGTGTGCATGAATCAACTGCTACTAAGACGTACTTATACGCAGTATCAGAAGAAAAAGGACCGCAGTGATCTAAATAAACACAACCTAGTGGTTTATTAGATATGAACAACTGTGTTTGGGGCGGACGCGCAGCAGTTGAAGGTTTAATCTGCTGGCAAATGTCACACTGAAGTACATAATCGCGCGTCTGTTTGTACAATCCCCGCCACCAAAAACGCTGTTGTAATTGAGACACAGTGGCCGAAACGCCCGCATGCGCAGACGCAACACCTTCATGAGCCGCTGTGATCAATATATTTCTGCGATCCGCGTTGGGAATCAATCTCTCCCCAACGTCAGTTATTTTCACATAAGGAACCTTATTGGGACTTAAGTGGTATGTGTACTTCGAAGGGAACCCTTTAGGATATTTACCTCCCTTCTCAGTGGCAGCAACAGCCGCCAAGATGTCATCATCAATCTTACTTTTGGACCGTGTAACAGCTGCAACTAACTATGTCGATACCGCTGATTTCCCCGCTTCATCAGCTAGCGAGTTGCCAAGAGCGTGGACTCCAATGCGCTGATGACCAAGAGTATGAATTACAAACACGAGAGGCAACTGTTCCTTGAGTTCAGCCACTCAGACCCAGATCATTTTATGTTTTATTGTGCTACCCTTGGAATCACGAAAGTCATTCTGAATCCAAAAGAACAAGTTCTCTTTATAAGACTGGACACAGTAGTAAGAATCACTCACAATCAGAGTCGTCACACTAGCATCTGCATACTCCAATGCAAGCATCAAAGCACAAAGCTCTGCCAATTGTGCAGTGCAGTCCCCTAGAATTTGCGTGTGCACAACTCTGGACTTGAACTCATCGTTCACCATGGCACCTACCACAATGGCGCATGCAGAAACGTAGGCGTGTTAAGAACCATGCGCAACCTGCGCCGAACCATCAGTGTATATGATACAAGGGAAATCCTCCAAAGGCCGCATAGCCAAAGGCGCAGGATGAACAAATTCATACTGTAAAAACTCTTGCGACCGTAAGGAGGCATAAAAAATGAACGTGATATCCGGAGACGTCAATGAAGCAGCCCACTGTATCCACCGAGGGTGCAAAGCTTTAGAATTTGGTATACTGGCTTTCGTGACTGCCTCCAAAGCAGGACACGGGGTAACAACCAACATACGTTTTCCCTGTGACAGAGCACGTTCCTTAAGAATCGCCATCTGTACAGCCGTTAAAACTTTCTCCACTGTGGAAAACCACATTTCTGCCGATGTGTACAAGTGCGACTTGTAGGCAATAGGTACTGTGTCTCCTTCATTAAAAGTAAGGTAAGTGAAACCCACCGTCCCAGGGACGATTCTTATCACCAGGTTGGTGTGGTTATCACGTGTCAGTAAATATTTACAAGTGAGCAGATCAGCCTGCAGAGATTGCAGTATAGCTGAGTGCTCAGGCAGCCTGCACGATTTCGTGAAAGTAGGTTGTATCAAAGCATACAAAGGCTTGATACACTGGGCATATTCCGGAATGTACATCCTTCCGAAATTCCAAAATCCCAGCAAACACTGTAATTTTTTCAGTGTTGTAGGAGCGCGCAGTTGTGCGCATTTCTCCAAGAAGTGAGGAGCCAAACCTCGACCTTCATTGTTGAGCTCATAGCCCAGGAACAACACTGTATACTCTGCAATGTGCGATTTTGCAAAATTAAATTTGTAACCAAAGTCCGCAAAGCTAAAAATTATGCGGTTAACTCGACACAAATGCTCCCAAAGTTCGTCGTCTGTGAGATAAATGTCATCCACATACGAGTAAGCATCAGGGTCGATCCTCTCTAGCAGAGAGACAATGCGGGCAGCAAATACCCCATGACTATTCGTATAGCCCATCGGTAAACTACGGAATTGCTTTTGGACGCCACCGCACGTAAAACTTGTCCATTGGGACCTCAGACCATCCAAATGGTGGGCATAAAAACCGTTGGAAATGTCAAGCGTTGTTTTAAACCGCTTACGCACAAGACTATCCACTAAGGCAGAGCCGTGAGTATTCTGTACTGCACAGGTACGGCAATGCGAGTTTAAATGCCGGTAACCCAATACCAAACGATACGATCCGTCAGGCTTGGTCACAGTAAAAAGTGGGTTATTCTTTTGTGCCACACACGTTTCAATTACACCTTGATATTCCAATTGCTCAAGGATTTCCGCAACGGAAGCCTTTGCTTCTCGTTTAATGGGATATTGAGGTTGTGGCTGTGGCTGCGACCGCAATGGAATTTTGTGGTGTGGGGAAAATTTATCCCAACCACAGTGAGTACGGTACAGAGCCGGCGCAAGGGCTCTAGCCCACTCTTCTGCAAAATTCAGCACAAGCTCCTTAGAGACCTTGTGCGCGAAACTAGGGAGGATTACCTCCTCCCCTCTCGGAGCTGCGAGAACAAAAGGTGGGGGCCAGTCAGCCTCCGCTAACAAAATGTCATAGGTAATTGTAAGATTTTCCCAAAATACCCCTTTTATGGTACGTTGTATGTCACCTTCAATGAACAGCACTATTTCATGAAGTCGGTCAGGGGGAGCAACCCTAGTGTCAGCTGTCTCCACAACAACATAACGGTCAGTCGCTGTCACCTTCAGTAGTGGATGGAGCGCCTCTCGTACAATATTGATCTCCGCCGCGCTGTCCAGCAACGTCAGAGCCCATGTCTGATTCCAAAGCTGCGTTCTCACTATCTGTGGCATATCTCGCTGTTAAAGCGGCGACTTTCTTTTTCTGAAACTAGGGTCTTTTTGGTGTAGAATCGTCCTGCTTGCCTTTACCGTCTGTTGGGCGGGGCTGGCCACGTCCTTGCTGACCAACCCGGCCCCTGCCGCCTCCTCCTCCACCGGTCGTTGAGGCCGATGACTCCTGAAAAGAACGAGGAGAGCGTTGATCAGAAACCTGAAATCGATCAGGTGATTTTATTGTCGCGCGATCGCGGAAGTCATAAACACGTTCTGTGGGCGCAGGCAAAGGAGACGCAGGACGAGACTCCTGTCTCTGTTGTTGTTGCTTACCCTGTTTTTGTTTCTTTGGCCAATTTTGTTTTTTGGTCTTGGGCTGTTCGTCAGTTTCTGACTTCTGCCCTTGGGGTTGTTTTTTTCTCTTTCGTAGAAAAAGGCTTAAGACCCCTACTGTTGCGGCCCATGGTTTTACAATGATTCATGCTAACTGTCGGGGTTTCTCGACCTCGGGTAACACCTGCAAAGCATTGGCAACCTGAAAGTTCACTGCATCCCCCTTGACATTAGCTAGTATGAGATCGTAAACTACATCAACGGAGCCACAAAGGCGCATACCCAATTCAACATCAGCCTCAGGTCCGTTCTCATCTTGAACACGCTTAAGAACCGTCAGCAAAACAGTCATAGACGGTGTGCCGTAACACCTCGCATAGACTGAATGAAATATTCTACCCCAGGTCTCACAGTCGCCGGTCTCAGGTGTCAAGTCTTTCGGCATGCTTATTGTCAGAATCCTGTGTTTCTCACCAGGAGTCGTGTTAGGAAATACTGCTTCCAGCTGGTCAAACTTCTCGGCAAGCCAGAAAGGAAATTCATCCCTATCCTTGGGGCGCTTGCCCATCACAGCGTTGACCATCGCGGGACTGAGCTTCATACCGCCCTGTCCAGCAGGAAGCGCCGCAGCTCCGGGGCCCCATCCGGGAGATTATGGGTTATGTATTGCACTAACGACCTAATCACGCTAATTGCGACTACATGTAGTTGTCTTAGTTCAACAACGGTACAAGCGCCGTGCTGAGGATGAGGCGTAAATCCAGCCAAAACAGGCCAATTTGCGCCTGGAAATGACAAAGGACCTAACCTTGGGGCTGTCAAAGAGTTGGGTAGGGCGCCATCGAACCAAACTCGGTGCTGCCAAGCATCAATAGGTACTTCCTGTGCCCTATATGGTGTATATTCCTTCGGCACAGCAGTGGGAGTGTACACATGGAACACACCCGAAGTTGCGTCCACAGCTGGGAAGGTCACCCACGAGTAAAAGATTTTGTAAGGGTAAGCTACCTCTGCACTCACCACCATAATCACGGCCATGCCATCCACGGGAACATTACAATGCTGCAAATGGTTGCGCACCGCAATGCGACCATGCTGCGGAATGTTCACCGCGGCCATAGAGACACAGAAAGATAGAGGGACAAAGTAAACTTTGTAGCACAACTGGGTTGTAATTCAAGGAAACCGTTTAGTAAGATTCAAGCTTGAAAAGACCTATCACAAAAATAGGTAGGTTTTTCCGACACCACCGTTTTCCGGAAACGACAGTGAAGGAGTTAAGGATCGAATGATGTACTACTCAAGCGTCAATTATTAAGACCACCGTAAACGTGGGGCGCCATGTCGCAGGGATTCCGTTCTCCTACAGAACTGTGCATAGAGACTTGGAACCTCAGTGAGTTAGGGTGTGCCAAAACTCACCTTAGTACCCAAAATCCCCTACCAGACTAGCTACAGTGTCCCATTGGTCATTAGAAACTCCCAATGCTTAGACAAACCAGAACATGGACTTAGAATACCTCAGGTAACATGGAACACATGAACACTCTTTTGTTATACAATCAGTTCAATCCAGTAAAAGAGTACACGTGCACATTTGAAATGTTTATTTACTAATGCAGTGTTCTCAAACGCAGTATCTTAGCTATTACAAGCAAACATATTATAAGAAACAAAGTAATCAGCAGAGTTACTAGTCCATAGAAAACAAAAGGTGAAAGCATATTAAAATGCTAAATTGAATAGGTTTAAACAACACCTGATTCTCACCCTCCCTAACTAGCATATGATATTATATCTAAGAAGGTCTCTTTGGGTTTTAGCAGGGCGGGCCCATACCTAAGATCTTAGTGGTAAGGGATCACATCATCTTCCACCAGCTCTCTGCATGCGAAGCACCATCAAGTGTGTGTGTATGCTCTGTGCAAAGCAATATAAAACGCGCCTAGCGCCTGAATTTGGCCGCAGCTGCATGTATGTTTTGTCTAGGAAGGTGCGAAGATCAGACCTCACAACAACTGTGTCGAGATATCCTTGAAGGCTTCAGCACTCACTGTGCAGACACGGTTCACTAAGCAAAGCTGATATCAGAGTAATAACTTATTATTCGTGTGTGAATCAAAAACACTCTACTGGGCTCAAAGCTACAATAACAGTTATGTGTCGTGTGCAGAAGCAGCAGAAAGGAAAAATGGCGTTTAATCTCTTAATAAGCTCATGCCAACTTAACACAGCATATAGGCAAAGCATAACTATATGACAGAGGCTTCTATCTCCCCACACACTACTAGTGGAAACTATAAGGTATATGTACTGTAATGAAGGATAGTGTAAAATGCACACTCAAATCATTTTACAATTGCCCAAGACTCTCTCTGGATCATAAATAAAAAATAATAAAACAAGTAGGGGTTAGGGAAAATCTTTCTCAAGATACAGGTTTCAGTGCAGATGCTTATGTTTTTGTACAGTATAATACACACACTCTACGATACAGAGCTGTTATTCATGAAATATAGGTTAAATATTTGGGTAGAGGCAGGTGTTTGAGTGCTCCCGTTCTCGCAAGCCTCTCGCTGGAGTCAGTATATTAAAAAAATGGAGTTATAACATGAAAGAATCACATAACTTTGCAATAGGGTGACTCTGACAAGAGCCTTTGCTTTCATAGTATGTAATGCTCAGAGGCACAGAGAACTGGATGCATTTCTTTGGACCCCTCCCTGCACACTTGAAAATGCATTCTCATTTTGCGATTCCTTAATTGCGAATCGCAAAATGAGAACGCCTTCACAGGCCCACAGGGATCAATGGAAAGGGATTCCTTAATTGCCATTCGCAAATTGTGAATCGCAATTAAGGAAAATTAAGAAATCGCAAAAAAAATTGCGATTTCTTAATGCATAGCCGTTTGCGAATTCTTAATTGCGATTCCTTAATTTTCGCAATTAAGAATTCGCAAACGGGAACATTGATGCATATGGGCCATGGACTTTAAAAAGAAGAGAAAAAATAAATGGAAGATAGTCAAACATATAAATGTAATTGGAAGATATTTGGCAGTTTGAAAAGTAGGTTAGGTTGAGACCAACTGCTGTTTGTATGTTGCACAGTTATTTGTTAAACAGGAGGACGTTTTTTATTGGGTGATTTAGAAATTGTGCTATGATCCCAAGAGTCTCATGAGAGTCAAAAACAAGCTTCTGCAGTCTCGGGAGAGGTGCCTATTATCATGGCCTTTTCTGGCTCTTGTGATAGTCGTGCGATAGATTTTGTGAAAGAAAAAAGGGAAACACTAGAAACAAAATAGATCATTAAACTATAGGATAGCTCTGAAAAGAACTGTGACCTCTTACCTTGGGGTTCATGGCAGGCTTTGCAGAGACGATATAAACTCAAGCCCTTTTCCCCAACCATACTTACCAGTTAAATACCAGTCACAACTACGTGATTAGATCAGAAATAGGAAAGTGGAACTTGATGGTGTGTGCTGTCAGTTTATTTTTCAAGTTGTCAGCCTGTAGTTGACATGAGAATAAAGAACAAAGAGGTTTAGGATTCACTTCCTGTGGAAACCCTTCTCAACTAACCCATACCCAAGGGCCTCTAAAAACGTTCAAGTCAACCTGCTATTATGTTGCACCGGGATGTGATGTTAGGGGATGAGGATGAAACAGGTTATTTTGTTAGGATGGAAACTGGTTTCTTTCTGTAGACTAAAGCGAGGCTCCTGATTCACCTCCTATAAGAAATGTAATTTTTTTAAACTCTTCCTTCACAGCAATCTCCCCTAAACATTGTTTCCAAAAAACATTTGCAATACATTTCTGCTGAAGATACATGGAATACCTGCAAGAGCTCTGGGGTCCTTTCCAAGAGTTGTAATGCTGCTTCGTATTATACTGTTTTATGTGTTCTTTTGGTAGCTTCCAGAGTATTGTTATTTTAAAGATTTAAGAATGTTTACATTTAGGTAAAAATGTATGTTAACGTCTTTTGATGCTCTCATTACAGGTACTTGTGTAGATGCGACCATGATGCTTGCAGGAAACAGGTCGTTTTTGTAAGGAAGATTCCATACAGATGGAGCCTGGATAAAGCAGACAGAGAACAGCCTCCAACTCAGGTAAGTGGTTCTCTTAGTACTGGTGATGTAAACTGCATTCGGGCATTATCTTCTCTAGGGCGTGGAGCAAGTCAAAGGAGAAGCAGGCAGGGAACAGTCTTCTCATCAGGATTTCTCAAGGCAAAGCCTCCTGCCTTCAGCATGGATTAAAACCGAAACCATGACCAAGATGGCTGACGAGATTTGCCACGATCCTGCGAGATCTCTGAAAAACCTGCATGTGCACAGCATGTCCCTGAAACATTGCACAATGCTCAGGTGGCTGAGATCTTTGGAATCAGATTTGGACATAGCTATGTAATAACTCCAATAGGCAGCATACACGAATTGGGGGCTGAGATAATGAGACACTCAGGTATTTTGAACATGGTGGAAGTCGTGCACAGGATATGGGGGCTGAGATATATTTGTGCATATTAAAGGTCATGCACAGGCTTGGGGGGCTGGGATATCTTCGAACATATGAGCACAATAAAGTCATGCCCAGGAAAACTACGTGTTTAAGGGGGTGACTTACAGGGTAACCAGGGTGGTGGGAGAATGGTGTGTGGCCCTGTCAACATTTTTAAACTATACATGTATTTTAGTGTTTTGGAACATTTTTAATTTTTTTTTACATTTTAAAACTTTTTTAATAGGGTAGGAAAGAAACATACAACTTGAAGTGTAAAACAAACAACAGCATCTCATTAAAAAACAAAAATGAGAAACATTTGGTATAAAATGTTAAGAAAACAAAAAACTACTGCCTAGAGGGCGTTTGTGATCTTGAACAAGCTTCTCCTGGGCAGACCTGCTTGTCTGTGATGAAAAAATGATCTGTTTACAAGATAGTGTTTTATTCGGGTAAGCAGGATTATTGGCTGCCACTGTGCGTACTATCTGCACAGACAGACATCTCCCAGAGCAAATGATATGGAAGCCCCTGAAGTTCCGCAGCATGAGCCAACCCTGGCATAGCAAGCCTTTACGAATGCATAGATCAAAGGTCCCTCCACAAGCCAATGGTACTCATACTATGCCTTTTATTCTCCTCCCTAAATTGAACTACTTCTTGCTAAATTTACAGATAATGTACTTTGCAGAAACATTCTTGTCACCTGGCCGCATTTAAACAAACTGCCAAACCAAAGTCTTCTTGGGAGGCCAAGGTGTCTGAGCTGGTACGATGAAGAAATCTTTCTGTTGGTAGGGAAACAAGAAAGGAGATGAAGCTAGATATGTCTACCCTCACCAAAATCCAATAGGGAAATAAAGCAAATAGGATAGAATCTTCTTTTTTAAATAAAAGACTACCTCGAGCATCTTACAAGATCATAAATATATTATTACTTTATATATTTCATGGAACAATTCATAATACATTTTTCCAAGATAATTAACATCTCTAATGTCTACATTTGTTCTGAAATACAAGAAAACACTGTTATAAACCTAATTAAATATGCATGATCTCACAGGTAGAGCACGAAAGCTGAACAGGATGTACAGCCCACTCAAACTCCATGCAGTGTTCAACTCCCGCAGGCATTTCAAGAAAGTCACCACCTTTTGAAAAGAATAAATAAATACATTTTACAGCCATGTTTTAATGACTCTCTTCTTACAGATAAGCATTAAATAATAACCGAACACATGAAAAAGAACTCTAAACAGTAGATTAAAACAAAATCTAAAACTCTAGTTAGTAAGTATACACTTAAAACATAGATTAATATAATGAAAGCTAATACTATACAATATTCAAAAACGGATTATTGTATTTCTGAATTACAGTTACAACTGTACTGTAAAATGGTAATGCAATATGTGCTACTACAATATTAATGAACGTGCTGGGAAAATGTCTCAATATGAGAGTCAGAAGAACTGAGGAGATAAATAATCTCAACACAAACGTTGTATTTCTCTATTTTATATTCAAACATCATTTGTTTGCAACATTTGGCAAACTGTGCAATATTTCCTATTAAGTTAAAGATATATTATTCAGTTATTCCACTATGCATACACCTAAAAAATTAATTTACAAAAAAAAACAAGAAAAGTACAAAAAAAACAAAGGATAAAGAACCGTTATAGTTAGTGATGCTAAATAGTTTTTTTTAAAACGCCTTGGAAATTCAGTGTAACAAACAAAAGTTAAAGTATCAATATAGTTAGCTGAATTTTTCAGAGAAGCCATTAATGTTTTGAGCTAAAAAAACACACACAGAAATACAGCAGTTATAGTAAACAGTGCTAATCATAACTTGGGCCCGCCATACACTGCTTATGACCTCACATACAAATGATTGATTGGTTGATTGATGGACATATGACATTACTCATGGCATGTTCTATGTCATCATTTATGACATCACAGAAGGCATCTCAAATGAGATTATTGATGACATCTCTGGTTACATCTCTGGTTACATCCAATGAGTGTGCTAATGTATTCTACAGTTAACACCAGTGGTTGGTAACTACTATTCTCCTTTTCTAAGCAATTTTGTACCGCTTGGTCCACCTAAAGGATGTAAGTGTTTACCAAATGTATGTGCTCCAAATGCACTGTAGCTATGTACAGGTATTGACATTGTTAGGAATGTTAGCATTCAAGAGTTTCTCTGTGTGCAACTGACAGAGTACTTATATTCATTATGCGCCACTTAACTTTGCGGTTGTGTAGGAGAAAGATTCTTCACAGCAGAAGCTATTTTTTTAAAGGAGCCTTGAGTTATTAGAGAGAATCGTGTCACTTTATAATTTATACTTAACATAGAAGACTGTGTGCACTAGGTACTAAGATATGTAAGTGTCCTAGTTTTGCTGGAAAATATCAGCTATCTGAAAGTTTTCCCCATAGTGTGAAGGGTACAGGTAGTATGTTCTTTAGCACCTTCAGATTGTTGTAATTTTTTGAAAGTAGTGTTTTTTAAAAAAAACCTCTTGCATTGAGTGTACACTGTTCTCAGTAGATTATTATGAATACTCTGTGGTGTAATTATCAAGAGAATTTCCGTATTTGCAAACAGTGTTGTGTAGAATGAAATCCCTCCATAGACTAAACACTGTTTACAGTACCTCCTTTTCAATCAATCAATCAACCAGTCATTTGTAAAGCGCACTACAAACCCGCAATGGTCTCAACTCTCAAGGCGCTGGGGGGGGGTGCTACTGATGGAACAGCCAGGTATTGAGCATCCTCCTGAAGGTCAGCAGGTCTTGGGTCTGTTGTAGGCTCAGTGGGAGGTTATTCCATGTCTTGGCGTCGAGGTGGGAGAAGGATCTCCCGCCGGTGGTTGTTTTTCGGATGCCCGGGACGGTGGCGAGTGAGAGGTCGGCGGAGTGTAGCTGGTGGTTGGGGATGTAAAAGGAGAGCCATCTGTTGAGGTAAGCTGGGCCGGTCTTGTGGAGTGCCTTGTGTGCGCGGATGAGGAGCTTGAAGGATATTCTCTTGCTGACAGGGAGCCAGTGCAGGTCCCTCAGGTGGGGGTGTGTGGCCATGGCGTGGTACATCGAGGATCAGTCGTGTCGAGGCATTATGGATGTGTTGTAGTCGTTTGATGAGCTTGGTCAGACTCCCGCATAGAGGGCGTTTCCGTAGTCGAGTCTGCTGCTGACTGGGTGACTGTCTTTCTTGTATCTGTCGTAATCCATCTGTAGATCTTGCAGAGCATGCGGAGGGTGTTGAAGTAGGAGGAGGAGATGGCGTTGACCTGCTTGGTCATTGAGAGCGTTATGTCTAGGATGATTACCAGGTTGCGTACGTGGTCGGTGGGTGTCAGGGCTGCTCCCAGTGCCGTCGGCCACCAGGAGTCGTCCCAGGTTGAAGGGTTTGAGCCAAGGATGACGACCTCCATCTTGTCTGACTTCAGCTTTAGACGGCTGATCTTCATCCTGTCGGCGATGGCCTTCATTCCTTTGTGGAGGTTGGCTTTGTCAGTGATAGGGTCCTTGGTGAGGGAGAGGATCAGTTGAGTGTCATCGGCAAAGTAGATCATGTTGAGGTCCTGCTGTCGGGCGACGTGTGCAAGCGGGGCCATGTAAATGTTGAACAGTGTCGGGCTGAGGGAGGATCCATGGGGTACGCCCCGGATGATCTCGGAGGCTTCGGACCGGAATAGGGAGAGGCGGATGCTCTTGGTTCTGCCGGAAATGAAGGAGGTGGTCCATTCCAGAACATTGTCTTGGATCCCTGCGGCGTGGAGGCGTGTGCCTTGTGTGTGGTGGCAGACGGTGTCAAAGACAGTGGAGACCGTCCAGGAGGATGAGTGCTGCGGTCTTGCCGTTGTCCAACAGGGTCCTGATGTCGTCAGTGGTGGCGATGAGGGCGGTCTCGGTGCTGTGGTTGCAGCGGAACCCTGACTGGGAAGGCTCCAGAATTCTATTTTCTTCAAGGTATAGGGCTAGCTGTCTGTTGATGATTTTCTCAAAGACCTTGGCTGGGAAGGGGAGCAGAGAGATGGGCCGGGCGTTCTTGAGGTCTCTTGGGTCATTTCAGTAGGGTGTTGATCTCAGCGTGTTTCCAGCTCTCTAGGAAGGTCACGGTCTCGAGGGAGAGATTGATGATGTTGCGCAGGTGGGGTGCGATGGAGCTGCTTGCTTTGTTGTAGATGTGGAGCGGGAAGGGATCTGATGGAGAGCCGGAGTGGATTGTGCTCATGGTCTTGATGGTGTCATTGATGCTCACGCTGGCCCAGGCTAGCAGGGGGTCGTGGTCGATGGTGTGCAGAGGATCTGTTGTGTTGCTGTCTGTTGGGTCTGTCAGGGTGTTGAAGCTGTCGGAGATGTCTGCTATCTTGCGGTGGAAGAAGGTGGCGAGGGAGTCGCACAGGGCATGTGACGGTGGGATGTCGTTAGTGTTGTAGCAGGGGTTGGAGAGTTCCTTCACGATGTTGAAGATTTCCTTGCTATTGTGTGCGTTGTTGTCGAGGCGGTCTTTCAATGAGGTTGTTTTGGCGGCCCTGATGAGGTGTGGTAGTTGCAGAAGGCGTCCTTGTGTGCTGCCCGGTTGTCCGGAGTTTGTTTGCTGTGCCATTTCTTCTCTCGTTTCAGTCAGGTTTGTTTGGAGGCTAGGAGTTCTGGGGTGACCCAGCTGGCCCTCTTGCTGGTGTCTCTGTGGGGAGTTTCTTCAGTGGGGCGAGGGTGTTGGCGCAGTCTTCGATCAGCGTCTGAGGCTGTGGGTAGCGTCGTTGGTGTTGGAGGGTTCGGTGGGTGGGTTGAGAGCGAGGTTTGATTGTAAATGGAATTCGGTGATTTTGCTCCAGCAGCTGCGGGGGATCTGTTGGGTGCGGTGGTGTGTGGTGGGTTTCTGGAAGGTAAAGTGGGTACAGCGGTGGTCGGTCCAGAGGAGTTTGGTGGTGTGGCTGACGTGTGGGCTTGAGGAAAAGACGGGGTCGAGCGTGTGGCCGGCGGAGTGGGTGGGTGTTGTGACAAGTTGCTTTAGTCCGAGGTTGGCGAGGTTATCATTCAGGGTTGTGGAGTTGTTGTTGTTGTTCTCAAGGTGAAAGTTCATGTCTCCGAGGAGGATGTAGTCGGTGGAGGTCAGGGCGTGCGTACTGATGAAGTCGGCGATGGAGTCGCTGAACTGGGGGCGGGGTCTGTGTGTCGATAGACTAGGGTGCCTTTGAGGGTAGAGTTGGGGTCTGTGTGGATCTGGAAGTGCATGTGTTCGGCGGTGCCGAGCGCGTTGTCGGTGTTAGTTGAGACCCTGATGCTGTTCTTGTGGACGATGGCAATTCCTCCTCCGACTCCGTTGGTACAGTCTCTGCGGGTGATCGTGTAGCTGTCTGGGATGGCCTTGGCGATGTCGGGTGCAGAGGAGTCGTTCAACCAGGTCTCTGTCAGGAAGGCGATGTCTGGGGATGTTGTGTCGAGCAAGTCCCAGACCTTGATGGCGTGTCTGTGCGCGGAGCGGGTGTTCAGTAGTATGCATCGCAGGTGGGGGTGGTCTTTCTTGGCGGGTGGTTCGTTGGTTCTGAGACTGGTGTAGCTGCAGTTCCGGCAGGTGAAGGGACCGTGTGTGCGTTTCGGGGTGGCCTTGAAGTAGGTGTGGGTCCGTCCAGTGTTGAGGCCGTGAAGTGTGCTGGCATCGCAGCGGCGGCGGTCATCGTGACGGGAGCGGGGGCTAGGGGTTCTGGTGCTGGGCGCGGTCCAGGCACAGACGGGCGCAGACTGGCTTGCCTTAGGTGCGCCTTCAGCATGGTAGCGTCGCGGCCGCACAGCGGCCGGCATATATGAGGAGATGGGAGGGAGGAGCAGTTGGGAGGCAGGAGGTGGGAGACGGGGGCAGCGAATGGGCAGTGGGCAGTCAGGAGGGCCGGGCCACAGGGGCCACAACGGCGGGGGCACTGAGGGACAACTGAGGGAACAGATGCTGACATCAACTTTATTTCTTAATATAGGTTTAGTGAGTGTCACAGGTATAACACATATTAAAGCTATATGTAGAAGGCTACATTTTTTGAACTAGCAGTCACTATTTCGATTTTCTGCAACAATTGTATAGAGATTAAAGATTGTTGTGAATGAGAGTTTCCCATATATGTGTGGTCGATTCTTAATATGTGTTATTCTAACTGTCAGGTGTATGCTATAGGCGTGTAATGCTTGGCTTCTAGTACCATAGTAGTTGATAGAGCAATATGCAGGACAACAAAGTCTGGATGATGTAATCAGTGATGTCATCAATGATTTCATTTTGGATGTCATCAGTGATGTCTTAAAGATGGCATAGAAAATGTCATTAGCGGTGTCATATGTGAGGTCCTAAGCAGGTCATGGCTGGGGCACAAGTTATAGTTAGAGCTCCTAAATATAACTAGTGAATTTCAATGATTTTTTGTTTCTCAGCATTAATGTTCACTGACAAATCCACCTAACTATAACGTTACTTTTAACTTTTGTCTTTTTCAGGAGATTTCTAAGGTTTAAAAAAAACACACCCTTTATCAAACCTAAATAGAATGTTATTTTAACCTTTAGTTAGTTGAGTAACTTTGAAGCGTTTTAAAAAAAATATATAAAAATACATAGAAACTAACTACTTCAACAATGTTTGCACTGACAATGTTCATCTTATTTTTGTAACTCACATATTGAGAAATGTGTCCAGCTTTGTTATCATGATCTTTGAATCTATTTTTACATAAAGTTCATACTGCTGATTATACCAATGTTCTTGGAATAAAATCTTGAAATTCCAGAGCCAATGAGCAAAGGTTCATCAAGATAGCGTAAGAATTTAACAGCCAAGCGTTTTTCGCCCATCTGGCTACCCTGCCAAGGGCTTTCTTGAGGCTGATCAGTATAGCATTATTACATCATAATGCATAGTGCAAAAGCATTTAAATACAAGAAGTAGAAAAGTCACTGGAGGTGTAAAAAGGGGTAAATAGGGAATTGCCCACAGTATGGGGTAAAACATGTAGGAGGTGGGAAGAACTTTAAGAGAAACAATACGAAAAAAAGTATACAGTATAAGTATTGGGTTAAATATAGTTCATACATTAGTTTTATTGCATCACAAAATCACTTCTGTAATGTAAACAATATTCTTCAATACATGGTATACATGATAGCAAATGCATAGACATAGAACAAAATAATGGCAAAAAATAATGCTGTGATGAACTAACATACAGGCACCCTCTGTTCTTTGCTAGTATTAATTTGGAAGATTAACATGATAAGTTCATTTGCATAGTTTATCCGTACAACTTAATGGGTGGCAGATTTCAGAGTTAAAAACTAAAAATACTCAAAAAACAAGCATCTGTTTCAGGTAAACTCCATTGTGCAAGAAGTGTTAACCATATCATTGTTAGTACTCATAGTCGTCTGTATCCATTATGTTCAGGCATACGTATATGGTCATGCTATCATTATTAATTCCATGTAGTGGGTAGGCGGGAATCAGGTAAATCAATATTCAACTGTGTAATAAGATCATTCCAAAAATGCATTAAAAGAAACACAATGTGTCTAAACAGTGCTGCCTTCACGTGCTTAGGTGTGCAAAACAAATAATTATTTAAGTTGTGAGGTGATACTGTAACTTATGTTTTTCACCCAACACACCGTTCCTGGAAGAAGATAAAATACAACATCATAATTTAAGGTCACAAAATCTGTTATTGGATAATGCAGCGCTAAGTATAGTGCACTGATGCAGTGTCACACATACCTTCTGTGGTGGCATACGTAATACAATCACTCTTGCATGCCACAAGGGTTAATTTTTTGGTCAGTCTATGCATCATTCATCAAACTGTAAGTTACAGTATCACCCCACAACTTAAAATAGTTTTTTGTACACCTTAGCGCATGTGCATGAACACTTCTAGGGCCTCTTTTCCTAGGCCTGTTGGTACTGAAGAAAGCCTTTCAAATCAAATCCAATTGGCTGAAACATGTAGACCTAATTATTATTTTTATAGTCTTCACATCCACGTTTGTTTTTAATCCTGCCCCAGGTACCCATTATTAAATTTCTCCTGGCTAGGAGGGTATCCTGGAGACAGTTGTAACTGACTCCTTTCACAAATTGATACCCAGAAAAGAAAAAACCCACTCTGCTGTAATCAATGTCAAAGCACACCTAGGACGCAATGGACACCCTAGGTGGGAACCCGATGATGAAGCATGCCACCAACTAGATTGGTGGGTGAGGGTTCTTTTAAAAACATAATGTTTTCACTTCTCACGGGTGATGCTGGATGCAGTTTCAATTTCTCTAGCTCATCTTTTTTGTTCATTATTATTGTTCAGGGGAGAAGGATAAACCCGTTTTTCATTTTTCTCGCTTTCTGTATTTCTTTATATATATATATATATATATATTACCTACTGGCGGTCGCCAGTAGGTATATATAGTTAGGATTTTTTCTCTATGGGATTTTTGAAAATTCTATGTCTAATAACTTTGGTGTTTGTGGACGGAATTGGCTGAAATTTTCAGGAAAATGGCACATTTTGTTTCTGAGCAGCCCTTGAAAATTTGGGGGGGGTTCGTCAAGGGGGGGCCGAGAAAAAAGGGGGGTCCCAAAACGTGTTTTTAACATTGAGTTTTCCATAGGTCGGTTGGCCTCACTTTTAGCCCGAACGGCTGAATGGATTTGCACGAAACTTGGCAAAATTGTAGGGACTGGTAGCCCGATGTGCCTTTTGTAGGTCTCAATATATGTGCTCCAGTGGATTTTGAGAAATTAACGTTTAAAAAAAGATATATATCTGTAACAGCGGACCGGGCAGCGTCCCAGGACGCGTACTTTGCGCGCAACGGAGCTTTGTGAAGCGAAGTTGATTGGTTCTCCGGCGTCTGTCAACATTCCAAACAGTCCGTAGCGGCCGCCATCTTGTCTCTCGGTAGGATCGAGAGACAAGAGGAGGCCAAAGCGAAGGGGCAAATGACCATAAGGGGGAATAGTAGATCCTCGCTGACCCCCTAGGTTTGATGTGGAGGTTTTAAAAGGGCCCCGCGGGGCAAAAAAAAAAAATAATAATAATAATCGAACGGCTGAATGGATTTGCACGAAACTTGGCAAAATTGTAGGGACTGGTAGCCCGATGTGCCTTTGCTAGGTCTCAATATATGTGCTTCAGTGGATTTTGAGAAATTAACGTTCAAAAAAAGATATATATCTGTAACAGCGCACCGCTTCGCGTACTTTTCGCGTTACGGAGCTTTGCGAAGCGAAGCTGATTGGCTCTCCGGTGTCTGTAAACATTCCAAACAGTACGTAGCGGCCGCCATCTTGTCTCTCGGTAGGATCGAGAGACAAGAGGAGGCCAAAGCGAAGGGGCAAATGACCATAAGGGGGCATAGTAGATCCTCGCTGACCCCCTAGGTTTGATGTGGAGGTTTAAAAAGGGCCCCGCGGGGCAAAAAAAAAAAATAATAATAATAATCGAACGGCTGAATGGATTTGCACGAAACTTGGTAAAATATTAGGGACTGGTAGCCCGATGTGCCTTTGCTAGGTCTCAATATATGTGCTTCAGTGCATTTTGAGAAATTAACGTTCAAAAACAAGATATATATCTGTAACAGCGCTCCGCTTCGCGGAGATAAAATTATATCTGTATTACCTAGCTGTTGCTAACACCAGTTAGCGACGGCTAGTAGGAGATAGCGACCATCTTGGACCCCACTTTGCATGTGAGTGATATTTATCACTAATGACATGCAAAGTGGGCATGCCAAGATGTTAGCGACTGGAAACAGTCGCTAACATCGCTATCTCCTATTATCAACTTTTGGAAATATTCGAGATAAGCGCGAATATCTCCAAAAAGTAACAGCTGCCCTGAGCAGTTCTTAGCCATGTTATGCAATGGGAGGTGGATAACATGGCTAAGAGCATTAGCTCGGTAATGCATGAATATCGCTGAGTTTTCAGCGATATTAATGCATTGCGGTCGTTTTTTATCGTATTTGCGATAAACCTTGATAATAGCAAGGTTTATCTGCGATAATTTCTGACGGTAAAAAAATCTTTGCAATGCATCGTTAGGGATAAATATCGCTTAACTTTGGTAATATGCCCCAACGTCTGTTAACGTTCGATTCGAAGGAAATCAGGAAGTGTTGAAAAACATTGTCTGCGCCATCTTGTCTTTTTTCAAATGCCACACTTTTGTCGTGCACGGCAGCCATTTTAGATGCCTTGACCAGACCCACTCTGTGCACGCTGTCGATCCTTAGCATGGCTCCCCACCCTCGCAAGCATCTCACCCAGGCAGTGGTCACCCCCGCTCTCTGTCTTATGCATGGGTAATAAACCTCCCCCCATCTGCGCTGCTCTTCCCTGAGAATCACACCCTGTGCCCGCCCGACACCTCCCTTTCGCCCTATTCACTACCGCACCCTCTGACACTCCTTTTCCTCTGTGTCCGATTGTCCAGGCCGGTCCTAGGCTATCAGCTAGCCCTGCAGATGTAGTTTATGGCCACAGCTGTAAAGAATCACCCCTCTTCAAAGGAGTTATAGTAGATCAAGGCCCACACTCGATGAGATCCGTCACAGCAGAAGCGTTGCTATTATCTGAAAACCATCCTGTATTGTGATTGGGGAGGGGACCGAGCGTGAAGCGGAAGATTCCAGGGATGACTCTTTGTACATCAAAGTTTTTACAATTATGTGTCACATTAAAAATATATAGCACTCCGACAAAGTAGTAAGATTATAAAACTTTAATAATTTATAAATATATACAAGAAAACAAAAATAGTAATAACATATAAACATTTTTAGGGAAAAACAACGAAGTAGCGGTCGGCTGTGCGAATAGTCCCAATGCAGCACAACGTCCAGATTTCCGGCGTGGGGCGTCGCGGGGGGTGGGTCATCAGTAGCAAACTGTTGTGCGAATAGTTCCAAGGCAGCAGAACGCGCCGAAATCTAGATGACACGAAAGTGATGTCTAGTAAGTTGCCACCCAGCAAATAACGGCGTGGGGCGTCGCGGGGGGTGGGTCATCAGTAGCAAACTGTTGTGCGAATAGTTCCAAGGCAGCAGAACGATGGCACCAAGGTGATGTCCAGTAAGTTGCCGCACTGGTTTTGGTATCCTACAATGCTGCTCCGAATAACGGCGTGGGGCGCCCCGGGGGAGGCGGCGTGAACGGGCCTCTCCAGGTGGAGTGTCATCTGTTGTAGTGGGGCGCCCCTTTACCGTTTCAGTTGCCATTCCGTCCGTTTTTGGTCCACTGTGTCAAAAGCCGCAATTCAGCTGAGTTGCGCCCACTCTTGCGGTGCAGCGATAGGCGGCTGTCACAGGACTCTCAAAATGGCGGCAGGCTCTTTCCTTTTTGGGCCTGGTCCACTGAAATGGCCCTGGGACACCTTGGAAATCGGACGCTTGTCTGCTAGGTCTTGGACCCCATTCTCGAAAGCGTCCCCTCCGCCTTGAGAATTCATCAAAAGTTTTGGGGGCCCCGACTCCTGCAGGCTTCTGGTGGGGAGCGGCTGCCATGATTGCTCGCGGAATGACCACGACGGAGCTACGAGATGGTGGTGCTCTCATGCTGACGCCAGTTTAGTCTGAAACATCCAGAAACAAGGTGGGGCTTTCATCGTTTGGGAAAAAAAAAAAGTTTTCATCCAATGAAAAGTGTTGTTTTTAGGTCATATGATCAAGCCTTCCATCATTAGGAAACCAAAAGTAAAATGAACCAATGAAAAGTTTTATAAACAAGTCACATGACCTGTTATGCGGCATAGGGTATAAAATGCGGAGAAAATACGTTGGCACGTGAGGCGGCGTCAGTAGCGGACCGATATGCGAATAGGCCGAAGGCAATACAACGCGCCAAGATCCGGATGGCACCGAGGTGGTGTCCAGCAAGTTGCAGCACTGGTGTGGCCATCCTACAATGCTGAAAGTCGGCGTGGGGCACCCCGTTGGCCTGTGAGTTTGCGTCAGTAGCGGACCGATGTGCGAATAGGCCGAAGGCAGCACAACGCGCCAAGATCCGGATGGCACCGAGGTGGTGTCTAGTAAGTTGCCGCACTGGTGTGGCCATCCAACAATGCTGAAAGTCGGCGTGGGGCGCCCCGTTGGCCTGTGAGATGGCGTCAGTAGCGGACCGATGTGCGAATAGGCCGAAGGCAGCACAACGCGCCAAGATCCGGATGGCACCGAGGTGGTGTCTAGTAAGTTGTCGCACTTCTGTGGCCATCCTACAATGTTGAAAGTCGGCGTGGGGCGCCCCGTTGGCCTGTGAGATGGCGTCAGTAGCGGACCGATGTGCGAATGGGGCCAAAGGCAGCGCAACAATATTTTCTGACTGACACCACAAGGCGCTGAGATGCCAAGATCCGGATGGCACCGAGGTGATGTCTAAGTTGCGGACTGATGTGCGAATGGGGCCAAAGGCAGCGTAACAATATTTTTTGTATGGAAGATACCACTAGGCGTTGAGATGCCAAGATTCGGATGGCACCGAGGTGATGTCTAGCAAGTTGCTGTACTGGTGTGGTCATCCTACAATGCTGAAACTCGGCGTGGGTCGCCCCATTAGCCTGTGAGATGGCGTCAGTAGCGGACCGATGTGCGAATAGGCCGAAGGCAGCACAACGCGCCAAGATCCGGATGTCACCGTGGTGGTTTCATAGTTGAGAGGCACTTCATCTGCAGTGGGGCGCCGAGATCCGGATGGCACCGAGGTGATGTCTAGCAAGTTGCTGTACTGGTGTGGTCATTCTACAATGCTGAAAGTCGGCGTGGGGCGCCCCATTAGCCTGTGAGATGGCGTCAGTAGCGGACTGATGTGCGAATGGGGCCAAAGGCAGCGCAACAATATTTTCTGAAGAGAAGACACCAAAAGGTGCTGAGATTCCAAGATCCGGATGGCACCGAGGTGGTGTCTAGCAAGCTATGCAGTTGAGTTGTGTGCGCACTTGCGGCGAATAGGTCGAAGGCAGCATAACAATGTTTTTTGAATAGAAGACACCACAAGGCGTTGAGATTCGGTTACCACCGAGGTGATGTCTAGCAAGTTGCCGCACTGGTGTGGCCATCCTACAATACTGCTCCGAATAACGGCGTGGGGTGCCCGAAGGGGGGGGAGCCGGCGTGAATGGGCCTTCCTAGGTGGAGGCTCGTCTGCTGTAGTGGGGCGCCCCTTTACCGTTTCAGTTGCCATTCAGCTGAGTTTCGGCTGCTCTTGATGCTACAGCGACAGGCGGCTGCAAGAGGACTCTCAAAATGGCGGCCTGTTCTTTGGATTTGGGCCTGGTCCACTAAAATGGCCCTGGGACACCTTAGAACTCGGACGCTCGATTTTCTTTTCCTTTCCTGTACATGCAAAAAAAGGTAAATGCCCGGTACGTTACACGCTTCATCTGCCACGATGAACTCTCCAGAGGAACCGAAAAAAAATATAGTTGTAACTATACCATGCATCGTCATATGGAGAGGTGGCACCAATTAATTATAGTGCTGCATAAAAGAGAGATTTGGAGGAGAACCCCTGACCTGCTAGTACATTCATCAAAGAAGTGGCACTGAGAGCTTCAGAGGCAAGGGAAACGGTCCCAAATATTTAGAAGAACTTTGGAAAGATTAAAATGACATGTTTAGATTGTGGCAAATTAATTTCATGTGGACAGATGAGTGTTACTCTAATAAATACAGCATATAAACATCATCATAGTCGATGGTTGGTAGAGACATTTTGACTATATCCTGGACCTGCCCGTCCTCGCCCAAAATGGCGCCGGAATAAATGGGACTCGTAACTCCTTGTTGTGTACTGGTTGCAGAACCTTGAAATCACGAGATACGTATGCAGTTTTGAAGCACATGGCGGGCGGGGACGAGAATTGATTGACTATTTCGACATCCCTATTGATATTAAGTTCTGATGTGTTATTGATTACTGTACTGTTGAAAGTTCGAATTAACGTCACCCATGGTACTTGCCCGCAAATGTATATCTAGATAATTTTATTGTAACTGGCCCTGTCGTATTTTAATTATAAAATGTACGTCCACCGATTCCGTAACTGTTAGACACCTTAGTTCTTGCAACCTAATGGCCCGCCCGTTACGTTCCTCTACAGTGTAAATGTCTATTCATCATATACGATTACAGTTTGCTCTGTGGCAGGCCCACGTGGTTATAGGCTCGTATTTGTATAATGAAATTTTCACAATAAAGGTTTTTAAAAGAAAACATGGTAGTAGTATATACATTGGTAAAGTTTTTAATAATAGTGACTGTTTTAGAATCATTAAAAGGCAAGTGAAATAAAGCAGACCAATTACATGAAGGGTAAAAGGTATAATACGAAGGAACGCAGTAAAGATAAATGGTCAAGGGCTGTTGTGTTTTCTATTCCTGCAACATAAAGTGATCGATAAGAATCTCATATTCAGGCGTATCGGCGACTAAGACAGCAGGTCGACCCTCTTTTGCTCAACGGCTCCGTCATGGGACGAAGAAACGCTCTTTTTCTCGAAAAAAGAATATATTTTACTTGCAGGACAGTTGTAAAATTTCCGGGAAAGTACATTAGCCTGGAACATTATAACATATATTTAAGAAAAAATAATGTTCGGAAGTAATGAAAAGCGTAATTTTTAGGTCATATGACCAAGCCTTTCATCATTACAATAAGAAAAGTAAAATGAACCAATGAAAAGTTTTATTAACAAGTCACATGACTTGTTATGCTTACGTTACGCGCTGCGCGCCCCGGATGACTTCCGGATGCGCTAACGCGGCGCGTCATATGACGCATTACGCGACAACGCAGGTCCAGAATATAGTCAAAATGTCTCCACCAACCAGCGGTCGGAACACAACCCCTTTCAGCAGGCTAAATAGTTCTGTTAAATGACAACAGAAGGGACAGGCAACAAGAACCATCAGTCAAAGAGGGGAGGGCTAGTTCTTCTCTACCGGGTTACATTGGGGCGCTACCGGAACTGATCGAATTGGTAGTCTACAGTGTTTCTGGATGTTTCAGACTGAAGCTGGGGTTAGCATGAGAGCAGCACCATTTCGTAGCTCCGTCGTGGTCATTCCGCAACCAATCATGGCAGCCGTTCTTTATCGTTATTTTGGGCGGGGTGGGTGGCGGAGCCGAGCTGTTTTGCAGCCATCATTGTGTGGAGTTCAGTTCATCTCACTAGTTTTGTATTTGTCATGAGGGGTTGTTCCTAATGTTTCTATTTTAGCGAGGTCAAAAAGAGATCCCATTAGTGGCCTACTGATTTTGCTCGATTCCTTTTCTTTTTTTTTACACGATTTTTCGTTATCTGCAAAGACTAAACAGAGTATTGCGACTCTGTGTTTGTTTGTAAATAGAGAATGAACCAAAGAGAACTAATTCTAAAACAGTAAATACTTGGATAACAATCAATCAAATGGAGAGAGAAGCAGGCACGACGGATTACAACGGGGGCAAAGGCCTGCGTTAACTACCTTTCACTATCTGCAAAGAGAGAGTACTCCTAATAGAAATGAGGGGGGGGGGCACCATTCAAAGCAGATCAGTGTGCATAAACACGAAAATGTTTTCACTTACCACGTACTTGACATTCGACAGCTTATGATATTTGCTATTAAAAAACCATTGAAATTCACTGAAAAAACCATAGGTTATAGACCATATATAGTTAGGAATTAGCATTTACAAAACCTTGAAAATTCACTGAAAAAACCATAGGTTATAGACCATATATAGTTAGGAATTAGCATTTAAAAAACCTTATTTTACTCACACAAAACCATTGAAATTCCATATATAGTTAGTTGCACTAACTATATATTGCGCACCCGCAATCCACTGCTGATCATGTCACATATTACATCATTCATGACATGGTCAGTGACATCACTGATGACATCACTGATGACATCTCAAATGACATCACTGATGACATCACTGATGACATCTCATTTGACATCATTCTTGTGCTAATACGATAAACCTCTTCAGACTCTAATATAACCTTAGATACACTCAGTGTATACAGACACTCACACACTGCCACTCATCCATGGAGTTACTCACACACCCAGTCAGTCATGCAAAGAAACAATCTCACCTCCATTTCTTCAACTATACAGTTAAACACACCTTACTTATTGAAACATATACTAACACATATTTACTCTCTTATACAATCCCTGATACAAGTTCACAATGATCGATACAACCACTCACTCATTCAGTGGCTCTCATGCACAGTTATTTATATATGCCAACTCTCACATGTACTGTGTTTTACATATGTACTTACTATGACATGTAGCATTGAGATATCCATTCACTCATCAATACACTCATGCACACAGTCAACTGCCCATGTAGCTGTTTCCACATGCACTCTTGAACTCATACACCTAGTGAATAAACTGCTCACACATCTATGCATAGAGTCACACACCTTCCAGCCACCCCCACACAAACTCAATCTCCCATAGAAATACTTGGGCAACCAATTAATAACACATATAGCCTCTCGTATAGCTAATGATGAACACATGCAGCAGTTTACAGAACAACAGACATAATGATGCACAAATTAAGACAGTTTAGTTACTAACCCATGCATTCAGTGAGACACATTTAATCACTCACTCATACAGTCAGTCACGCACCTACTAAATCCTTCATCCAGACACTTATACATCCACTCATTCTTCAATATGTAAGACATATTTTAACTTTACAGAAACATACAGTCACTGGATGTTGTCATCAGTGATGTCATCAGTGATGTCATTTGAGATGTCATCAGTGATGTCATCAGTGATGTCACTGACCATGTCATGAATGATGTAATATGTGACATGATCAGCAGTGGATTGCGGGTGCGCAATATATAGTTAGTGCAACTAACTATATATGGAATTTCAATGGTTTTGTGTGAGTGAAATAAGGTTTTTTAAATGCTAATTCCTAACTATATATGGTCTATAACCTATGTTTTTTTCAGTGAATATATATATATATATATATATATTCACTGAAAAAAACATAGGTTATAGACCATATATAGTTAGATTCCTAACTATATACGGTCTATAACCTATGTTTTTTTCAGTGAATATATATATATATATATATATATATATATTCACTGAAAAAACCATAGGTTATAGACCATATATAGTTAGGAATTAGCATTTAAAAAACCTTATTTTACTCACACAAAACCATTGAAATTCCATATATAGTTAGTTGCACTAACTATATATTGCGCACCCGCAATCCACTGCTGATGATGTCACATATTACATCATTCATGACATGGTCAGTGACATCACTGATGACATCACTGATGACATCTCAAATGACATCACTGATGACATCACTGATGACATCTCAAATGACATCACTGATGACATCACTGATGACATCTCAAATGACATCACTGATGACATCACTGATGACATCTCATTTGACATTACTGATCACATCACTGATGACATCATTCATGTGATAATACGATGAACCTCTTCATACTCTAATATAACCTTAGATACACTCAGTGTAAACAGACACTCATAGACTGTCACTCATCCATGGAGTTACTCAGACACTTAGTCAGTCATGCAAAGAATCAATCACACCTCCATTTCCTCAACTATACAGTTATACACACCTTACTTATTCAAACATATACTAAAACATATTTACTGACTTATACAATCCTGGATACAAGTTCACAATGATCCATACAGCCACTCACACATTCACTGGCTCTTATGCACAGTTATTTATATATGTCAACTCTCACATGTACTGTATTTTACATATGTACCTACTTTAACATGTAGCACTGAGATATCCATTCACTCACCAATACACTCATGCACACAGTCACCCGCCCATACAGCTGTTTCCACATGCACTTTTGAACCCATACATCTAGTCAATCAACTGCTCACACATCTATGCAAAGAGTCATACACCTCCCAGCCACCCACACACACACTCAGTCTCCCATACAAATGCTTGGGCAACCAATCAATAACCCATACAGTTAATCATATAGCTACTGATCAACACATGCAGCAGTTTACAGAACAACAGACACAATGATGCACAAATTAAGACAGTTTAGTCACTAACCCATGCACTCAGTGAGACACATTTAATCAGTCACTCATACAGTCAGTCATGCCCCTACTAAATCCTTCATCAAGACACTTATACATCCACTCATTCTTCAATATGTAAGACATATTTTACCTTTACAGAATTATACAGTCACTGAATGTAGTCATCAGTGATGTCATCAGTGATGTCATCAGTGATGTCATTTGAGATGTCACCAGTGATGTCATCAGTGATGTCATTTGAGATGTCATCAGTGATGTCATCAGTGATGTCACTGACCATGTTATGAATGATGTAATATGTGACATCATCAGCAGTGGATTGCGGGTGCGCGATATATAGTTAGTACAACTAACTATATATGGAATTTCAATGGTTTTGTGTGAGTAAAATAAGGTTTTTTAAATGCTAATTCCTAACTATATATGGTCTATAACCTATGGTTTTTTCAGTGAATTTTCAAGGTTTTGTAAATGCTAATTCCTAACTATATATGGTCTATAACCTATGGTTTTTTCAGTGAATTTCATTGGTTTTTTAAAAGCTAATATCTGTAGCTGTAAAATGTATTCTTCTTTAAATCCCAAAATATATTTTATATGTTTATTAATAATTTTTTTTTTTTAACTTTTTTTTTGTTCGTTCCCGGTTCACGAACCGGGAAGCTTCCCGTTAGCTCATCTTGATGCCGCGACCCAGTCCGCGAACCGGTAAACGTTCCGTTAGCGCAACTGCCGCGTTAGAAATCAACATCGTGACGCGTCGCGGAAGCGCGACGTATCACGTTGTCGCGTAATGCGTCTTATGACGCGCTGCGTTAGCGCACCCGGAAGTGCTCCGGTACGCGAACTGAGACGCGAAGCGCAGCTCCCCGGAAGCGATCTGCGGCGCGTCGCGAAAGCGCGACGTATCGCGTTGCCGCGTAATGCGTCTTATGACGCGCCGCGTTAGCGCACCCGGAAGCACTCCGGAGCGCGAACCGAGGCGCGAAGCGCAGCGACCCGGAATCGATCCGGGGCGCGTTCCGCAGCGCGTAACTTAAGCGTAAGAGGTCATGTGACTTGTTGATAAAACTTTTCATTGGTTCATTTCACTTTTGGTTTCATAATGATGTAAGGCTAGGTCAGGTGACCTAAAAATAACACTTTTCATTGGTTTAGAACTATTGTTTATCCCAAATGATGAAAACCCCTCCTTCTTTCCTCACTCTGACTTTCATCTTTGTGAGAGGAAGACCATTTTTGATAGTTGAGCAATGGCTTCAATAGTTGCTTCAGCTGGTGCACCCCCACCACCACCTCCACCTCCTCATGGGAAGAGAGGACCACCTCCCCAGTTTATCAGCCAGACAGAGGAGGAAGAGGATGAACTAGAGGAAGAGGAGACCGAAGGACCACAGTTCTTACAGGAGGTGCCCCGGGTTTCCCGTCGGAAAGCCAGCTTTATTTGGCAGTTTTTTTCACTCCCTCGAGGGCAAAAAAAAGTAAATGCTAGGTATGTCACCTGCCTGATTTGTAAAGACCGGTTATCTAGAGGCACTGATAAAAAATATAGCTACGGAAACTATACAATGCATCGTCACATGACCAGGTGGCATCCATTGAACTACAGCCAGGCGGAGATACGTGACATGCAAGATAACCCAACAACAACTCCTGTGGCCAGGTCAACATCACTAATATCGTTGACAGGAGCAGAGGCACGGGAAACCGTGCCAAACATTCAGGAGAATTTTGCACATATGAAATTTACTTGTATGTACTGCGGTGCATTGCTGTCTTGTGGTAACATGAGCATTAATTTAATTAACCTAGCTTATAACAATCACAATTGCCCTAACCGCCCCAGACAGTAATTTTTTTATTTGCTCCTGTTGAGCCCTTTTCAATGCCTGTTTTTTGTTGTTTCCCCTCCATCAAAAACCAAAAAAAATATAAAACCGTTCAGAAAATACAAAAAAAGTAAAAAAATGTTCAGAATAATAATAAAAAAAATATAAAACAACAAAAACAATAAAAAAAAGTTCTTTTCAGAACTACCTCCCCGTTATAAAAAAATTGGTAAAATATTTGGAACTCTGCCAACCTCTATTTCTCTTGGTTCGCTTCCCGGTTCGCTCGCCGGTACGCGAACCGGGAGCGAACCAAAAAAAATTTTTTTTTAAAAAGAACAGTAAGTATAAGGGAAGGAAACAGACAGTTATGTTAAAAGAAAGACAGCTATAGGGGAGTAAACTAGAGATACTTTTACCCGCAATCCACTGCTGATGATGTCACATATTACATCATTCATGACATGGTCAGTGACATCATCAGCAGAGGATTGCGGGTAACAGTATCCCTAGTTTAGTCCCTATAGCTGTCTTTCTTTTAACATAACTGTCTGTTTCCTTCCCTTATACTTACTGTTCTTTTTAAAAAAAAAAAATTTGATCAGTCAGAAACAGTGACAGTAATAGAGACAGAGTGAGTGACCAAGAGTGAAGAAGTATGAGAAGAGAGGGACTAAGAAAAATAGTGGAAGGAGTAGAGTAATTAAGTAATAGAGAAAGGAATGAGGGAAGTAGCAAAGGCAGGAAAGTGATGCTTAAAGAAATGAAGCAATGGAACTAATAGAAGTTAAATGTGATAGAAATATAACGAAAAGAGTACAAAACATTTACCTTATAATTGTCGTTAAGTTAGTCATTTGTTATTTTTATACTTTCAATCTGTGAAAGAGAGAACAAACATTTGAAAAATATTAAAACATGTTTTTAATAAATTAGAAAAGACAAGGGAAAAAATAGAAGGACAAACAGTTTTTGAACAACTTTGACACTTACAGAAGCCTCTGCTTCTCCATGCCTCTACACAGTCCTAAAAATATACATTTTAAACTAACAGTATCTTGATGCAGATGAAGTGAGTCCTATCTTGCAACATGGTGCATCTTTTGCATGACTGCTGCATCGGTTTCATGTGGCATTGTTTTTTTAGAGCATGACACATCTGCCTAGATGCATCATTTTATAATTTTGTCGCCTCATAGCAAATCTTTTCAACCGCCACTGCGTCACAAATGTGACGCACAGTGGCGCAAAAGAGGCATACACCTATCATAAATCTGTCCCTAACATGTTAAATGATTGATTCAGGATGACAATAAGGTGTGGCCTATCCAGAGGTTTGTTTAAGGTGAGGCCTACTCAGGGTTGCAGATCAAATTTACATTTGTTGAAAAATACAGAGGAGATAATACATGTGAAGGCCTACTAATGAAGTAAGTCATGTCCACTTCACTCTTGAACAAAGGCCAGACCTCTTCTGTGTCCGTGGACAGACCTAAACTTCATCTGCACAATGTCATTCGTAAAATTAGGAAACACAGGTGATGTAATTGAAAAATGTGGAGTTTATTTTCCTCATTTCACAATCACATCACCTGTGTTGCCTTTGCTTAGGTATCTCATAGTGCAGATGGAGTCTAGCATATCAAACAGTACACAGAAGTTGAGCAGTGTATACAACAATTTTGACACTTAGAAAAGCTTCAGCTTCTGCATGCCCCCTACACAGTGCTAATTATATACATTTTAAACTGATGGTATCTTGCTGGGGATGAACTGAAACCTATCTTGCAACATGGTCCACCTTTAACACAAAAGTGACCCACAGCGGAGCAAAAGAGGCGCACAGCCATCATAAATCTGACCCTAACATTTTAAATCATTGTTTCAAGATGCCGATAAGCTGTAACCTATTCACAGATTTGTTTCAGGTAAGGTCTACTCAGAGTTGCAGATGAAATTTAGGTTTGTTGAAGAATACAGAGGAGAAAATACATGTGCAGGCCTACCAACCAAGTGTGTCATGTCCACTGCACTCTTGAACAAATGTCAGACCCCCTCTGTCTCCAGGAACAGGCATAAACCTCATCTACACAATGTGATGTGTAATGTTAGGAAACACAGGTAATATAATTGAAAAACGTGCAATTTTTTTTGCTCATTCCACAATCATATCACCTGTGTTTCCTTTGCTTAGGTATCTCATTGTGGAAATGTAGTCTATCAAATGAAAGACTACGTAGAATATGAGCACTGTATGCAACAACTTTGACACTTACAGAAGCCTCACCTTCTCCATGCCTCCTACACAGTTCTACATGTACATCATAAATGCAAACAGTACAGAATTAATTATACATGTTAAATGGTTTATTTTTGCTGTTCTCAGAATGTATCAAATTTCACTAAAAACAGTGACTTGAAGGTATTCATCATATAACAGCGGGGAAAAAAAACCACAATCAAAATGATTGTGTTTAAAAAACCCATACAACATAACAAATCAGAATTCAGAACTCCTTAAAGTTAACTTACTTTCCATGACGTCGAAGGATGTCCTATGAACAGCTTACACTCTGTTGTGCTGTTATTACTTTCAGCCCGCCACTTTCTGAAAGAAAACCTCCATCGTTTTGAAAAATATGTTACATACAATAAATGACTTCTCGCTCTCTACCACACGTTTCCACAAGGCCAAATCATGTCAGAGCCATTTATAACTCTTGGAATTCTTGTAAGCCAATCCCGTCATGTTGTATTTCCGCAACTTTCAGAATTAAAATGTTGAAGATCATTTTCACAATCCTGGATTACTAATATCTTCCCCTTCTTGCTCAGTCATGTTCTACATTTCCTATGACACTGATACTGCTTACTATGAAGCAGACTTACACTACCTCTATGACTACTACAATTATTTAATTCTCTACATCACTTTTAATCACAAAGCAATGTAAAACAGTAGACAGCATTGCAGACTTACATTCCCTCTACTCCATGTTTTGATTGGCTGCTTCAATTAGCTTATAAAAAGAAACAGTTTTTCTGAACTCATTCAAAGTGCACTTATTTCTCCATGACGTCCAGTGTTATGGTAAGAAGTTATGTCTCTGTACTACGCTTATCCTCAAGGCCAAATCGTGTAGGAGCCATTAGAACTTCTTGAAATTCCTCAGAGCACATCCCGAGATTCTTTCCCTAAAATTTTGGTTTTAAAAACACCAGGTAAGAGTTTTTAAGGTCATACGGCAATTTTTTTTTTTAAATTAAAACAGAATCATTGCAGAATGACCAGCCATTTCTAGACTTTAAATAAGCTGTGTAATGTCCTGATGTTATTAAAGGACCGTCATGATATATAATTGCTGCAGTTACAAAAGTCCTTCCTGATATTGACAACTGTGAAGCCACAAAATGTTTAATTAAAGTTGTCAATTTTGTTCCATCAGGCCTACATCGTTGGAACATTAAAATAACATACTGGCCATATGTTCGTATAAATAATGTGGACATCATTTCAGATTTACATTGGATACACTCCATGTTGTGATCAGCTGCTTTTACTAGTTTATTAAAAGAGACTGATTTACTGTCTGGCAAAGTTAAATATATAAATCTTTCTGAGTCTACACTAGTAGTACTTGATACCCTACAGTTATCGCAGTCATGCTGCCATTGATAAGAAAGCCCAAACAGGTGATCTACATCTACACCTTCAGCATGCAATACATCAAGCATATACATTAAAAACTCCTGACAATCTTGCTGAATATTTTGAGAGAATTGTGTTTGGCCTGAACATCTGTCTAACAGATTTCGAATTTCAGACACACTTTCTATTTTTGTTCTATCAGTGCTACATTTCTCTAACACAGAATTTAACAAACTGCAAAATCTTTGATCAGAATTGACCACAATCTCTTCTTTTACATTTTCTAGAGAAAACAAAACATTAACCACTACATTAGCATAGCAGTTGACACCAGAACTGTTTTCAAATTGAAAACCAACAACATCTTCAACAGAATCCTTTTTTGTTTCTGCTTATAATTTCAGGTTCATCGACTTTTCGTCTTTTTGCTACAACCTCCCCAGTATTGGTCACATTTCTTCGTTTCCGGCCTACCACACGTTTCTCAAACAAAGGATATTGAGGCAAATGTGGCGCATACTCTCTTCTTAACCTATTGTATTCTTTACACAATCTAGATCCGCACAAATGTTTGTGACATCACACTCAATCAAGTACAATCCCGATAAAGTTCTAACTCGTGACAATGCCACATATGCCATACCCTCCTTGAACACAGAACTGCCAATATTCACCAATGCACTGTCTACACTTAAACCTTGCGATTTATGGATTGTCACCGCATATGCCAAGCAAACAGGAAACTGCTTACGGCGAACATATAAGTCTTTTACAAGCAAAAACCTAGCAGAGCAACGACCAATTAGCTGTACTTCCTCAATGCCATCAAATTTAATTTTTAAAAATTCAATTCCATCTCTATTTCTGTATTTTACAAAATCAACAACATTACCCATTGATCCATTTACCAGACCTCTTTCAACATGTAAATTCCTTCTTAAAATTATACGGCAGTTCAAGCACACATTCAGAGTCTTTTCAAAACCTGCAGTTTTAGATATAGTCTTCTCTAATGAATCCAATTTTGTTTTCAAATTCTCAGACAAAATAATTGTTGATCCCATATGCTCTACTCTGTCAATAGCTTCCAGTTTCACAATCTCTTGCTTTTCTAAATGCAACATTTTGTTGTTGAATTTGGCACATTCTGCAAGAGTTGGCATCAAACATATTCCAGATTTCTTCTCAGTAATTTTCTGAAAAATATTCTCAGGCACAACATCTTGTTCTGGATATAAATTTGACAGTAATCGTGCATGTAAAGCTTCTTTCCCATGCTCGGTCACTTTTCCAATTCTAACATCTTGTAGAATAGTCTTGTAAACTTCATCCTTCGCCTGACGCATATTTTCATGCAGTTCAGCATAATTGAAGTTTAACCATATATTGACGTTGCCAATGCTCCCTAGGCCCTTCCTGGTATCTTCATGCGTGAGCATTTTGAACACAGGTTGCCCTTTCACTGGTGTCAGCTGCAGAAGATCTCCGAAAACAATGATGTGTTTGCCACCAAATAACACATCATACTCTGTTTTGAGAACTTCTTGCATTCTCAAATGCACAAAGGCAAGCATGACATTGGAAACCATGCTTACTTCGTCAATGATAAGAAGTTTCATTTTCCTCAAGATTCTTGAAACTTCACAACAAGCATCTCCAGATAGCTTGTGATATTGTAATTTGTTGTCATGCTCCACTGGCAGCATCAGTAAACGATGTAAAGTAATCCCTTTAATGTTATGTGCTGCCAGTCTAGTTGGAGCAGTGACAACACAAGACAGCGATGACTCTGTCCTTTCCTGCAAATAACATGAAATTGCTTTAATAAGGAAACTTTTTCCAGTTCCCGCTTCTCCACTCACGTACAGTCGGACAGGCTTCAACGACGTACATGAGCACTCTTTCTTGTCATGACTTAATCCATGATCAATTTGCATGGTAACTTCGTCATATATTTTCCTCTGCTCAACGTTGAGTTGTCTTTCCAACTCTTCTAAGTTAACCGCATCCTCCTGAGCATGTGCCATGGCTCTTTCCACTTCATTCATAGCAGTGGCAGCTTCATTTTCGATAACAGGTCCTCCTAGTGGATCCTGACTCAATGAAGCAGAACTCTGACTGTCCTGAGAACTGTCTCTGGCAATCTCGGCTGCAATCGTTGCTTCCTGCTCAATTTCCGCATTCAACATTTCTACATATTTGGGAAAAGCAGGACATTCTATGGTCTCCTTGGCAGCATTGAAAGAGTCTTCGTAACAGAGGAAATCTCCAAGCAGTTCCTCTTCTGCACGCCAAGGCTTGAAAAGTTGCAAAAGTGCTAAATAGAAAAACTCCTTTTTTTCAGGAGATTCGCCACTCAATTTTCGATGGTTTACCAAGTGGCATTTTCTTTGCTTGACCAGACATCCCTCACTTCCTATTACAGCATACACTCCTTTCTCAGTATCTTCTTTGATGTTCCTCTTGAATATGTAATTTTGAAGAACCTCATACAGACAAACATTCTCGAGGTGACTGCTTCGATTTGGATAATATGTATACAACATGTTGGTCTTCAAAATGTCGGTACTGTTTGGCTCCTTTTCCGCCAAATACTCAATTTCCCGCACAGGTTTGAGAACTCGATTACGCGTTGCAGCAAGACCAAGACTCGCCCAAACGATACTCCTGGACTTGGCATAGAGACTTGCTGAAGACAACCGGTCAGAACATTTGTAAGCTCCGATTTCTCGATGCGACAACATCTTCAGACTGAAACTGTACAACTTCTTGCTGAGGCTCTTTTCATGGGAAATGTCCTCCCACATATCCTTCAATTCTGTCTTCTCTTTTTTGGTGATGTAACATGTCACATACCGAGCCACAGCCATACAGTTATCAGCCACAAACTGTATATCCATGTTCGCATTCCACATGGACAAAATCACCGGGTTGTAGTCGTTGATGTACTTAGACTCTTTGTTCCTCTTCAAATTGTATGTGTTTTTAGGTGATTTCTTCATCACATTATGTCGCAGCGAAGACATCAAACTGTTTACTCTTCCTTTAGAAATCACCGGTCGTGGAAAGCCGAAACGACATTTGGTGTAGAACTTGTCTTTGTTTCGGAATTTACGACGACAGTACTTTCCACATCGATGGCTTTGGAAACGTAGAACTTTTTCTCTTAGGCTTTTCTTCTCCTTTGCGTTTGGAACAGCACACGTAGAATACTGTTGTATGAAACTCATCACTGAGTCTTCTAGATCGGTTCCAAATTTAGGTGCATCCTTGATCCACAGCAACATATGTATATGAGGAGCACCTCTTGCTTGGTACTCCTTTCTCCAGAAGAAATCCAACACCTCTCCAAGAGGTGGATTCTTCTTATTCATGATGAAAGACATCATAGCTTCAAATCTATGATTGAAGTACCTACATACATTGACTGGATCCAAAGAGCACAGTTCTCCGGGTGTCTTGAATTCGATGTTTTCGATGTTTCCATTTGCCTCTCGTAGAAATTCAAGTAAGTCTTCCCAGCCATACTCGGCACAGCTCAGAGTGAGGAACCATGTGGGAGTTCCTAAGTTCCTCAGCATACATTTTAAATCACCATGACGACGGTACCAGTACTCATTAGTACCACGCTGACACGCCATGAGATTAATCAGGTGAGAATCCAAAATACTGTCTTGGACATTGACTTTATCCATAAAGTCACTTGCCGAGATGTTTTGCATGTGTATACCACTTTTCAAGATGTGGTTCACTGCATATGACAGTCCAGACAGATCGCTTTCAAACAGGAGATGAAACAAATAGGGAATGCATTGTCGAAACCTAGCATCTCCTGCATACAATCGCAAAGTCCGGTATTCAGAAGCAGGAATTTGATGAGGTCGCTCATCATATCTTCCTCCCTGACCTGTTGGAAAAAGCTGCGGGAAAACCGAGCTTCCAAACTTTCCTCCCAAACACTAATGGGACTCCCTTTGGCTTGTTTCATTTGAAACAACTCAATAGCATTCCCCATGACTTCCTTGGAATGCAAAGGATGAACACTATAATGTTCATATATTTCTTCACTAGTAGAGGGTTTTACTTTCTCAATTTGACCAGCACACAAATCGCTATCCTCTTCCTCACTTACTTCCTCTTCTGCAACATATATATTCTTATAGTATTTATTATTTTTTTTCAAATACAATGTTGCCTTTTTAACTTTCCTAACATCCACTAAATCTTGCCATATTTTCTTATTCTTTGTCGGAACCCCATTAACTAAGATAACCAGAGGTTCCTCTTCCACTTTTTCTACTCCAATTGTGTTAATGTTTTTCTTCAAATCTAGAGGCAAATAAACAACTCTTCCCTTTAATCCTCTCTGTAAATCTGATGGAGGCAATTTCCCTGTCTTTGGCTCCATTCTTACAATAGCCTGAAAGGGATGGATACTTTGAATCAAAATAGATTCATAAGTATTTAAATCCTTCAATTCAGAAGGAATCTCAACCAATTCCAGATTATTATGAACTGCTCTAGCAGGCATCTGGTTTTGATTTAATTTGTTACAACAATAAGTACACACACGTTGATCCAATCCCAAATCAAAACAATTTTCTACCATCAAGTATGTTGTGAAATCCTTCCATTCACTATTATTTCCCCTTTCACTTTTTGCATATAAATCCACTAACTTAGTCTGATTCTTATAATAAGTGCGTCGACAACACACACAAGTGAAATTTGGCCTCTCACTTGATTTCACCTGAAACGTCGCAATTTCCCTCTGGAAATTATCTGTACTGGAAACCTGTACACTATCTTCCACATTACCCGCTTCTTCTTGGTCAATTTCAACATTTTCCTCTTTACTTCCAAAGTAACAAAACTCAATTTCTTCACATATATTCTTCACATCTATTTCAGAACCATGCAAAAGAGCAGTGCATAATTGTTTAAGCATAATTGCTGGACTCTTAGCATAATACAACATTCTAACTAATTTCCTCACTTTATTATGATGCACTGCTAGCATCCTGAAATGATGAAAAACACTCTGGCATACTCTCCTGGAAAGACAAGCCAGTGAATGACCATGCAAACCTGTCACTTCTCTCACTCTGCAAGGATCTAATTCTTGCAACAACTTCATTTTCTGCTTCAAACTTTTCTTATTAAATGACCGTACAAAATCACAAAGCAAATTGATGGAATCCTGTCGCACACTGCAAATACTACTACACTTCCAGGTATACACAGGACCCTTAGGACGTCTTCCTAAAACCTCATTACCTAACACCTCTTCTGCCTCTGTTGTCACAAGTTTTTCTTTTTCAACTGGACAACCATCGTTCACTTCATAAGCTCGACCACTGGTGTCAACTGCATGCACCAAATCATTATCCTGGAAATAACTCTCCTCATTAAAAAATGCCTCACAGCTTGAACTATGCATCCATTCTCCAGAAAAAACTTCACAAAAATTACTACGATTAACTATTCTCTTCCATCTACTATTTCTTTTGAAATCATAAATTGCCTTGTTTAGCTTCCTAATTCTATTGATTATCAAAATAAATAACTTAAATAAATTTCAAATGCCTGATCAATAACTTTCTCAACTATTTTTTTTCTCTTATAAAAAACCACTTTCTGTTGACCTTTCTTAATATTTTTTAACAAATTGCCAATTATCCTGTTGCGGAACATTCGTTTACGAATGTCCCTAAACTGTTGTTTCCTTCTACTATCATGCACAGAGTTATCTCTTGCTCTAGCAGTAACATTTTTCATTGGCCTTTCCTTTCCGTTTGAATTGCTTCTCTTTTTCTGGACTGAAACATTTTCTGTAGTAATATTTTTTTTACTACAGATATTTCTTATGAATGTTTTTGTACTCTTACCCGGTGCTTTCTTGGTGACTTGACAAATCTTTTTGTTAGAGGACTGCTGCTTTTTTTCATTGACCTGCTGTCTTTGACGTTTTGCAGCCTTTCTCAGTCTTTCTTTGGTTGGCATGCTGAAATCTTGAAATGATCTGCAGTTGAATCTGTGGTAAAATATATTAAAAAATGTTATTAACCACTATTACCCAACAGTAAATCAATAACAGTAATCAAAAACTTAAAACACTACTTGACATTTTTACATAGAAGATTTTTTAGTGCTTGGCAAATTTAGAATACAGAAATAGCAGAAAAGAAATGGAATTTATATTCATTTTACCTGTGCTGTTTTATATGTGAATCTGATCTAATTTTATGAGCATATTTTAATATTTTATTGAAGACACTACACATAACCTGTTTTTAAAGGTGTCTTTATTTTTAAATTAAACGGTTTACATTTTTACTTTTTATTTATTATAAATTTTTAAAATAAATGTTTATAGTTCCATAGGCTCAAGCACGTCAGCTTCCCATCCTATGTCATACAATTCTGACAAATCTGCATCCTCATCACGTTCTTCTTCATCCTCAGGATTTAAATCATCCAAGGGATCAACATCCACTGATGTTTCAATTACGAGTTCAATGATGAGGTCGAAATCAACTGATTGCTGATTGTCGCTCATGTTGATGTTGTCTTTATCTTTAAAGAAAGATAACAACAATGAGATGTTGCAGAGTAAGAGACAAATCTCAGAGATTATAATAGTAAAATTGTTTAACAAGAGTAACATTTTGCACCTATTATTTAGCCATGTCTAGCGATGCTGAGGAGGTGAAGCCTATTTCCAATTTTTCAGTGAACAGGACTCATCTCTTCTTAACCCTGGATAAGCCTCACCGACTCTGTATCCCCTGCACATACTTAAATGTAAAGGGGCAGATTTATGTTAACTGGCACATCCCCAGGGATGCACCAGTTAACGTGCACCGCTGCTCTGCCACCCATGGTGTGCCGCATTTACAATCAGATAGGACAAAGCTGCGTCAAAACCCTGCGCCTGCTTGAAGCAGGCATAGGTCTTGACGCAGCATTGTGGAGATGGAGCACCCCTGAGCCTTGCTGGAGCTGCATCGCACTTGCAATACAACTCTAGCAATGCGCCACTTTTATGGCACAGATGCGTCACGCATCTGTGCCGTTTTTGCCCCATGGTGCGCCGCATTGTAAATGCAGCACACCATGGGTGGCGGAACAGCGGCGCAGGATGACTGGCACATCCCTGGTGATGCGCCAGTCATCATAAATCTATCCCTAAGCTTCTTATCTTGTTAGAGATGAACTGCCATATGTATCATCAAACTATTTTGCATTTCCTAAATAGCGAATTTTAAGGAATAAATAGCGATTCTTTACCATTCCTAATTTGCGATGAGCAAATTGCTAATTGCAAATTACCCATTCATTTCCATGGGCCAGGAGGCCCATAGGAATGAAGGTGCAATTTGCGATTAGCAATTAGCTCATCGCAAATTAGGATTTTTTCCAAGGGTGCAGGGGTGTCTCAAGAACACCCTGCTGCACCCCTGAAAAAGAAATTTGGGGGCATATGGCGCACATACATGCCCTAAGGGCATGTATGGGCGTCATATGGCACCTTTTGTTTTTTGGAAAAAAAGCTTTTTGAAAAGAATTCGCAAATTACCACCAACTAGAAGTTGGTGGTAATTTGCAAATCCTTAATGGCATTTTTTGCATATTTTTTGTTTGATACATTGCATTTAAAAAATCGCAAAATTTGCAAATCCTTCAGTGCAATCGCAAAATAAGGAATAGCAAATTTTGCTATTCCTTATTTTGCATCAAACTTGTTTGATACATACCATTTGTCTAATTAGCATTCGCAAAGGCCGAAATTCGCAGAATTTCGGCCTTTGCGAATGCTAATTAGCTTGATACATATGGCCCCAAGTGAGGCCTGTCTTGCAACATGGTGCATCTTTTGCATCACTGCTGCATCGGTTTCATGTGGCACGTTTTTTTTACACCATGACACATCTGCCTAAATGCATCAATTTGTAATTTTGTTGCCTCATAGCAAATCTTTTGCACCGCCACTGCATCACAAAAGTGACGCACAGTGGCGCAAAAGAGGCATACACCTATCATAAATCTGTCCCTAGCATTTTAAATGATTAATTCAGGATGACGATAAGGTGTGGCCTATCCAGAGGTTTGTTTAAGGTGAGGCCTACTCAGGATTGCAGATCAAAGTTACGCTTGATGAAGAATACAGAGGAGATAATACATGTAAAGGCCTACCAATGAAGTAAGTGATGTCCACTTCATTGCGCCAGTCATCATAAATGTATCCCTAAGCTTCTTATCTTGTTAGAGATGAACCGCCATATGCATCATCAAACTATTTTGCATTTCCTAAATAGCGAATTTTAAGGAATAAATAGCGATTCTTTACCATTCCTAATTTGCGATGAGCAAATTGCTAATTGCAAATTACCCATTCATTTCCATGGGCCAGGAGGCCCATAGGAATGAAGGTGCAATTTGCGATTAGCAATTAGCTCATCGCAAATTAGGAATTTTTCCAAGGGTGCAGGGGTGTCTCAAGAACACCCTGCTGCACCCCTGAAAAAGAAATTTGGGGGCATATGGCGCACATACATGTCTTAAGGGCATGTATGGGCGTCGTATGGCACCTTTTGTTTTTTGGAAAAAAAGCTTTTTGAAAAGAATTCGCAAATTACCACCAACTAGAAGTTGGTGGTAATTTGCAAATCCTTAATGGCATTTTTTGCATATTTTTTGTTTGATACATTGCATTTAAGAAATCGCAAAATTTGCAAATCCTTCAGTGCAATCGCAAAATAAGGAATAGCAAATTTTGCTATTCCTTATTTTGCATCAAACTTGTTTGATACATACCATTTTTCTAATTAGCATTCGCAAAGGCCGAAATTCACAGAATTTCGGCCTTTGCGAATGCTAATTAGCTTGATACATATGGCCCCAAGTGAGGCCTGTCTTGCAACATGGTGCATCTTTTGCATCACTGCTGCATCGGTTTCATGTGGCACGGTGTTTTTTACACCATGACACATCTGCCTAAATGCATCAATTTGCAATTTTGTCACCTCATAGCAAATCTTTTGCACCGCCGCTGCATCACAAAAGTGACGCACAGTGGCGCAAAAGAGGCATACACCTATCATAAATCTGTCCCTAGCATTTTAAATGATTAATTCAGGATGACGATAAGGTGTGGCCTATCCAGAGGTTTGTTTAAGGTGAGGCCTACTCAGGATTGCAGATCAAAGTTACGCTTGATGAAGAATACAGAGGAGATAATACATGTAAAGGCCTACCAATGAAGTAAGTGATGTCCACTTCATTGCGCCAGTCATCATAAATGTATCCCTAAGCTTCTTATCTTGTTAGAGATGAACCACCATATGTATCATCAAACTATTTTGCATTTCCTAAATAGCGAATTTTAAGGAATAAATAGCGATTCTTTACCATTCCTAATTTGCGATGAGCAAATTGCTAATTGCAAATTACCCATTCATTTCCATGGGCCAGGAGGCCCATAGGAATGAAGGTGCAATTTGCGATTAGCAATTAGCTCATCGCAAATTAGGAATTTTTCCAAAAGTGCAGGGGTGTCTCAAGAACACCCTGCTGCACCCCTGAAAAAGAAATTTGGGGGCATATGGCGCACATAAATTTTAAAAACATTCCTTTACCTCAAAAACGATTTTCAAGTCATAATTTGAAAACACTGCCCACAGGGAAATGACTTAAAATGTCCTTAAGACACATGAAAGTGTTTTTTTAAAGCCTTTGCAACTTTTTTGGGTCACTTTTAACATGGCTATGTAACTCAAACAGTCAAAATCTAAATTTACCATGCACAGGTGGGAGCATATTTACAAGGAATTTGCTCCACGGGGAAAGGTCTTTTAATTTAATATGGGAAAAATAACATCAGAGACACTCAATTGCCTTATAAAGAAGCATACACCATTATGTCCTTGTCATAAATATTAAAACCATTCCTTTTCCCCAAAAACGATTTTCAAATCATAATTTGAAAACACTCCACATGGGGAAATGACTTAAAATGTCCTTAAGACACATGAAAGCGTTTTTTGATTGCCTTTGCAGCATGTTTGGGTCACTTTTAACATGGCTATGTAACGCAAACATTCAAAATCTAAATTTGCCATGCACAGGTGGGAGCATATTTACAAGCAATTTGCTCCACAGGGAAAGGTCTTACATTAAAATGGGAAAAATAACATCAGAGACACTCAATTGCCTTATAAAGAAGCATACACCATTATGTTCTTGTCATAAATTTTAAAACCATTCCTTTTCCCCAAAAACGATTTTCAAATCATAATTTGAAAACACTCCACATGGGGAAATGACTTTAAATGTCCTTAAGACACATGAAAGCGTTTTTTGATTGCCTTTGCAGCATGTTTGGGTCACTTTTAACATGGCTATGTAAAGCAAACATTCAAAATCTAAATTTGCCATGCACAGGTGGGAGCATATTTACAAGCAATTTGCTCCACAGGGAAAGGTCTTACATTAAAATGGGAAAAATAACATCAGAGACACTCAATTGCCTTATAAAGAAGCATACACCATTATGTCCTTGTCATAAATTTTAAAACCATTCCTTTTCCCCAAAAACGATTTTCAAATCATAATTTGAAAACACTCCACATGGGGAAATGACTTAAAATGTCCTTAAGACACATGAAAGCGTTTTTTGATTGCCTTTGCAGCATGTTTGGGTCACTTTTAACATGGCTATGTAACGCAAACATTCAAAATCTAAATTTGCCATGCACAGGTGGGAGCATATTTACAAGCAATTTGCTCCACAGGGAAAGGTCTTACATTAAAATGGGAAAAATAACATCAGAGACACTCAATTGCCTTATAAAAAAGCATACACCATTATGTCCTTGTCATAAATTTTAAAACCATTCCTTTTCCTCAAAAACGATTTTCAAGTCATAATTTGAAAACACTCCACAGCTCCTATGCACATGAAAACCCTGTCAGTACTAATACTTCACATTTTCTCCAATTACAATTTCTCAAAGAAACAAAATCTATTTGTAAAACACTTGAGACAAAGCAACATTTGAAAAACACAACTTTCTTCATAATTTTCTCCTTAAAGCACACTATTCTCTATCTAAATTAAAGAAATCTTTTCTCACCTTAGCAAATACTTTGAGTTTCAAAACAGTCTCAGAAACACACCAATTTGTCTTCAGCAGAGCAAAAGGTATGCACTCCAGAGTCTGCAGCTATCAAAAGCACAGAAATGCTGTAATTCTTCACACATATCTCTCATGTCACCCAATCAAAACTCTTCCCTCACTTTTTTTCAAATCAAAACCCTTCCCCCCTCTGCCCTCTCTGCTTTTTTTGCATAGCAACCACCTCTTAGAAGACCTCTGGTGTTTGCAAGTTCACACAACAATGTTGCAATTGAACTCTGAACTCTCAGTGCACCTGCATATCCAGTGCATTCTTTCATTTAATGATTTTTTCTTGACCACTCAAAATAGATCTTTCAAAGAACTCATCCATGCACCCTAACTTTCTGTTTTCAGCAATCAAAATCCACCAATCACTGTTACTGCTTCATTAACACAGAAACTCCACAGTTTTTTTCATTTTAAACTCTTATTTTTTCAACTGCCATTTCATTGCCACACTTCATCTGACTGCAGGAGAACCTTCTCTCACCATGTTTTCTGTCTGGATTGTTGGACATAGTTACATCTATTGGGCTCAGAGGTATGCTGAGAACAGAAATTTACCTAACCTCAATTTACAAAATGTGGAAATTAAGTGGTTTGGCCACAGAGGATTAAAATGTCACCAATTGATACCATTGGTGAAAACCTTTATGCATTTGCCAAAACCTGACCTGTTAATTGTGCACTGTGGAGGTAATGATTTGGGCACTTTGACTGGGGTAGGTCTGGAAATGCTTTTAAAGGACACCTTTGAGCAATTAATGGCACTTTTTCCTCAGACTGCCTTGGTATATTCAAATATATGCCAAAGACAGAAATGGAGGTGGTCAAACCAATTTTGTCCACAAATTGAGAAGTCGAGGAAGCATGTAAACAAATCTGTTTCAGCTTACATGAGAGACCATGGAATGGGCTCTGTGTACAACAATAACTTGCGTTACTACATGAAAGATATCTACAGAGGAGATGGAGTTCACTTCTCAGATGAGGGCAACAGAATTTTCATTCTGAATTTAAGACTGTGCATTGGTACCTACTTATAAGTACCTAAATGTACCATAAACCCAAAAGCTCTTCTCAGAGCTACCCTACATCTGATCACTCACAATTATTATTTTTCTCTAACTTTTTTCACTAATTTTCAACAAAGTACGCTCCCCGGGGCGCTACCCGGTACGCGAACCGGAAGCTAACCTCGCGAAATTTTTTTAAAAAATGTTTTTTTTCGCACATATAAGCCTCCTCAGCCACCCTCAGGAAAACCTAGGGGGTCAAGATAAGTCTACCGTGCCCCCTTCTACCCATTCTGAACATTTTTTGCCCTCCATCTTGTATCTTAAGTCGACCGAAACACAAAATGGTGGACTCCCGTAACGCTTAAGGTTCGCGTACCGGGGCGCTCGCCAGTTCGCGCACCGGGGCGCTCCCCGGGAAGCGCACCATCAAAAAAGGTGGGAAAGTAATTTACAGAAAAACGACTGGAGACACTCTCACCAAATATAGATTAGCTCATACTACATACCAATCCCTATCATTTTCACAAATTTGATTGAAATTCCATTTAGCCATTTAGCCTGTAGACCTCTCTAAATTCCGTGAGGTAAATTACTTCTCAAAACACATCTGAAGTGTTGGAATCGACAACCAATGAAAATGTTACTTTCATTTTCTACTTTTATTACCTGACATTTGATTGGTTATATAACTGAATATATATGTAAAGGAAGAGAAGGAAACACAGCCATTTTGACTACTACTTCTTGTTGTACATTTCAATTGGATTTTCACTAATCACTTCAACTTCTTTGTAAAGGTAAGTTGTTATTTTTAAAACTGAAGTAAATTGTGCACCAAAAGTTAATATGGCAAACTTTTTCTGATAGTTATATACTATCCCTCTGTAGTAGTTAAAGATTTAGATAGACTTCTCTGTTGTAGTTATGGATGGAGTTAGGCTTCTCTTGTATAATTATGAAATTACTTACGTTAAATCACATACACTTTTTTATATTCCCACTCTGATACTATACACTGCCCAAAGATAAATTCACTGATAAAAACTGCCTATCTAAAATTAATCCCAACAGTGCCCTATCTCTACTAATATATATATTTTTTTATCCAAATTTCAGGCAACATGGAAGGCGAACAGAAAGTTTCATTTCAAATTGTCCTGCAAGAGAGCAGCCAAGAATTAATTGATCCAAATGATATAGAATTTATGGATGAAACTTGGGACCAAGAACTACTGCAATGTGTGCAAGCAGTAGATGACCTCCTTCAAAATGAGGACATTTTACACCCTCAGAGATTACAAACTATGTTCATGGAAAATGACGACATTTCAGACAGTGAAATGTTAGAAATGTTATTAAATTTTGAAACACAATCACAATAATAAATAATTGCTTAAAAAATAAAGAAATTAAAAAATAATCAACAAAACCAACAATCAATTAACATACAGTATTTGAAAAGTCTATCATTCTTTTTTCCTTATAGTACGCTCCCCAGTACGCTTCCCGGTTCGCGAACCGGGCGCTCCCCACGCCCTTTTAAAGCCTCCACATCAAACCTAGGGGGTCAGGGAGGATCTACTATGCCCCCTTATGGTCATTTCCCCCTTTGTTTTGGCCTCCTCTTGTCTCTCGATCCTACCGAGAGTCAAGATGGCGGCCGCTCCGGACTGTTTAGAATGTTGACAGACACCGGAGAGCCAATCAGCTTCGCTTCGCGAAGTTCCGTTACGCGTAAAGTACGCGAACCGGAGCGCTGCCCAGAGCGCTCTTACAGATATATATCTTTTTTAAACGTTAATTTCTCAAAATCCACTGGAGCACATATATTGAGACCTAGCAAAGGCACATCGGGCTAACAGTCCCTACAATTTTGCCAAGTTTCGTGCGAATCCATTCAGCCATTCGGGCTAAAAGTGAGGCCAACCGCCCTATGACGAACCCCCCCCAAATTTTCAGGGGCTGCTCAGAAACAAAATGTTCCATTTTCCTGAAAATGTCAGCCAATTCCGTCCACAAACGTCAAAGTTATTAGACATAGAATTTTCAAAAATCCCATAGGGAAAAAATCCTAACTATATATACCTACTGGCGACCGCCAGTAGGTAATATATATATATATATATATATATATATATATATATATATATATATATATATATATATATATATATATATATATATATATATATGTATATATATATATATATATATATATATATCCTGAAGATTGTCACTCCAAGGCAAAAAGGATTTTGCCAAAGTATCCAGTAACAAAGAGTCGACCCAAAGGTGCTGGTGCAAAGTGATTTAATTGCGTGAAGCAAGCGCTGCCGCCATGACGCGTTTCACCTCCAAGGAGGCTTGATCACATGACAAGCTGCACAACAGTGAGCAGGGCATTTAAAGTGACAGTGCATTAAGGTGTGTCATAAAAATGGAAGAAATACTATACAATTTAACGCTGCATCGGTGCAATTAATCGAGAGTGCCCATAAAACACTTAATTATACCCGATAAAATTTGCACAATCAATAAAATCATATATACAGATTTCATAGATATAGGAGCATTTTTGCAGGGTACAAAATGGTAAACAACAACACAAAAATATATATACATATATACATATATACATGATAATTAATTCTATCTATGTACATTATGAACACCAGCTCATTATTGTGTATTTAACCCCAAGTTTTCTGAAGGTAAAATGCTCATGTATTAGTCAGCAGCATTAATCCAAAGTATCATGACACAAAAATCATGCATAATCTAAATAGAGCCCAAGTGGGCGAGTCACAATATTTGCCTGAAACAGGAAAAGTGCTTAAAGTGATAGTGCAAATTTAGCAATAAAGTGCAAATAATTTAGCAAAAAGTTTCAAATGCTAAATCAAGTACTAATAAAATAAAAAACGAATGGCAAAATACTTTTTGTTAAAACATATAATTCATCAATATATACAAATCGGAAACAGCATATGGGAAGCAACAGTTATCTAACATATCCGGACAGGTCTTATAGGCATACTGATTAATCCTACAGACAGGTATAGAGATCTTCCCTGTCATTGAGACCATTAGGATTTTTGGTGTTAAGCTCCAAAATGTATCTCGTCTCAAGGAGACGGAGTTTGGCCTCACGGTCACCTCCTCTCCTTGACGCCTCGACACAATCAATTAGAAAAAATTGGAGTTTATCAGGAATGCCCAGGTGTTTATCCTGAAAATGCCTGGCAACCGGATAGTTATGATCATGCCCAGTTATTGCACGTATGTGTTGGAGTATCCGTTTGTGGGCGGGCAGTTTAGTGCTGCCCACATACTGAAGCCCACATGGACACTCCAACACATAAATGGCATAATCAGTTTTGCAATTGAGCCACTTAGAGATAGCAGTAGGATGTTCATGAAAGGGACTTTTAAAATGGGTCCTATTGCTGCCGTATCGGCAGGCTTTGCATTGAGGACATGTCTTAAAGCCCTTCTTTAATACTGACCAGGTTGTGGAGGTCTTAGGCTCCAAAGTGTTGCTGACTAGAACCTTGGACATAGAGCGGGATCTTCTGAATGTTAATACTGGCTTAGTATCTATTTTGTGACCAATTTTTGGGTCACTGCGAACCAGATTCCAGTTGTTGTTCATAATTTTACGAAGAGCCCCATGTTGACGGTTAAATGTCAAAATAAGTCTTGGGGAACTGATTTGCCCATCCCCTGCCAAGGAAACATCCAAATTGGTGTTATTAGTATAGGGAATTAGTGCCTCCTGTCTGCTTACTAGATTGGAACGTCTGATCGCTTTCATGATATTTTCAGTAGAGTAGCCCCTCGCCAGGAAACGTATTTTGCATGCCTCCTGTGCAGCCACACATTCGGCATCTGTACTGCAAATTCTCCTGATTCGGAGCATCTCCCCAAAAGGAATGCTCCGAATCAGGTGAGCCGGATGTTGGCTATTGGAGTGCAGGATGGTATTTCCCGCACTGGGCTTCCTGTAGAGTCTCGTATTGAGGGTGGAATCTTTCACAAATATCTCGACATCCAAAAAGCAAATGGAATCAGAACTTAAATTTACAGTAAAGTTGAGATTGACAGTATTTAAATTAATCAAATCAACAAAAGCCCTGACACTGTCATGACTACCCCTCCAAATTACAAAAATATCGTCAATGTAACGCAAATATAAAACAATGTTGTTAAGAATAAAATCATGGTGTTGGCTAGCTAGGACCTGCTCCTCCCATAGCCCGACGTGCAAACACGCGTAGCTAGGCGAGAAGCAGGCCCCCATCGCCACACCTCTGACCTGATGGTAAATTGCGCCATTGAAAATGAAGAAATTTTGTTCGAGGCACATTCTAGTCATTTCCACTAGCATCTTGTTATGTGCCGTCGGTTGAGGTAAGTCTTTGTTGAGATAATAGTCCAAGGCCTTGAGTCCATCGCCATGTCGGATCCAAGTATATAGGGATGAGACATCCAAAGTCATGAGTACCATGTTTTCTTCCCAAACAAATTGTTCAATCTTGTTCAAAAAGTCAAAAGAATCCCTAACATAGGATTTGAGATTCTTGACATGGCTCTGTAAATAGAAGTCTATGTACTTTGAAACATGTTCCAAAGAGCTGTCTATAGCCGAAATGATGGGACGGCCAGGTGGTATATCACTGTCTTTATGGATCTTGGGGAGCAAGTAGAAGGAAGGGATCACCGGATAATCCTTTTTGAGGTATTTAAACTCCTCAAGTGTTAATAGCCCAGCACTTCTCCATATTTGGAGCTTTTGAAGTGGTTCAACCCATGTGTTTTTGACAATCTGGATATTACTTCTGCGGTAGCATGATGTGTCATTGAGTTGCAATTCCGCTTGTTGGAGGTACATGTCTCTAGGCCAAAGGACCACATTTCCGCCCTTATCGGCCTGTTTCACAATAATGTTATGGTCCTGTTTGAGTTTTGTGACCAGTTGTTTATAACATCGATTTTGTTTGGAAATTTGAAACTTCTTTTTGTTGGTTGTGATGTATAGATGTTTTATATCACGAACCACACTCTCCTGAAATGTATCCAAATTGTCATGTACCATATTTGGTTGAAAGGTTGATTTGGGCTTGAAAGGTGTAGTCCGTTGTCCAGTCTGTTCTAAAGGAACTTCCCTCAAATTCCCCGAAGAAGATTGATTTTGTAAATCCCAAAGAGTATTGAAGGTAACCTGACTTTGACTACTGGCAAAAGTAGGACTGGATGATATTACAGGTGGATTGATTCTCTTAGGGTGTTGTTCAAAAAACTTTTTAAGTTTTAGTTTTCGTGTGAATCTATATACATCCATGCGAGTATCAGCATTATTCATGTTGCACGGAGGGCAATATGATAATCCTAAATTAAGTACAGCAGTTTCAGCTGGGGTAAGTTTCAGGTTTGAGAGGTTGACTACTGATTTTGTTTTGTTTTTCGTGGTTTCCTCTAATTGCGTTTCCAATAGCCTTGTTTGCCCGGATTGCTGCCGTTTGAGGTTCCGGGTACGGCATTTCCGGCATTGCCAACGCTTGTGGTTTGCCCGCTGTTTTTTGATGTGCGGGTTTTGTGTGATCGCAGAGTTTCGCGTCGATCCTGGCACAGGCAATCGACCTCCTGTGCCAAGGAGAGCTTGGTAAACCCCAAAGTTGTCTCACGATTTGGGTCTACTTCTGGATCACTCTCCACCATATATATATATATTTATATATGCACGAAAACTCCTCCACGCCACTTCCAATCCCCACACGGACCGGCGAAGCGATAACCAGGAGACGGACCACTGAATCAGGTTACAGGTTCTTTATTTTAGCAGTTCAGCTGGTACAAGTGCACAACGCGTTTCGGGCTAAGCAAGCCCTTGCTCACATGCAATTACTCTTTGTAACTTTTTTGATTTTATACTGCTAGGTGGGCCGCCTATCCCAGCCCTCTACCCAGGTCATGTGACCATAGACATAAACAACATGTTAGTTCTTACGGTGCAAATACGCCAGGTGGACAGTATAAATATCTGTTCAAAACAAAATACATATTTATAATTTCCACTTATTACCGGATAAATCCGTAAACATGTCACTGACCATGTCATGAATGATGTAATATGTGACATCATCAGCAGTGGATTGCGGGTGCGCGATATATAGTTAGTGCAACTAACTATATATGGAATTTCATTGGTTTTATGTCAATAAAATGTCCAGCTAACTATATATGGTCTCTAACCTATGGTTTTTTCAGTGAATTTTCAAGGTTTTGTAAATGCAAATTCCTAACTATATATGGTCTATAACCTTTTTACTGTTTCTCTTGGTTTTCCCCTTGTTACGCTTACCGGGACGCTACCAGGTACGCGATCCGGACACTCCAAAAACACAAGATGGCGGACTCCCGTTACGCTGCCGGTTAGCTGCCCGGTTCGCGTACCCGGAAGCGCCTCTACCACGAAAAATCGCAAACATTTATTTTTTTATTTTTTGTCCCGCGGGGGACTTTAATATCCCCCTCATCAATCCTAGGGGGTCAGGAGGGGTTTACCTTGCCCCCTTTCCTTCATTTCCCCCTTTGTTTTTCACCACATCTTGTCTCTCGATCCTACCGAGAGACAAGATGGCGGCCGCTCCGGACTGTTTAGAATGTTGACAGACACCGGAGAGCCAATCAGCTTCGCTTCGCGAAGTTCCGTGACGCGTCCGGTACGCGAACCGGGGCGCTAACCGGAGCGCTGTGACAGATATATATATTTTTTTAAACGTTAATTTCTCAAAATCCACTGGAGCACACATATTGAGACATAGCAAAGGCACGTCGGGCAAACCATATCTACAATTTTGCCAAGTTTCATGTAAATCCATTCAGCCGTTCGAGCTAAAAGTGAGTCCAACCGCCCTATGGAAAAATGAATGGGAAAAACGCGTTTTGGGACCCCCCTTTTTTCTCGGCCCCCCCTTGACGAAACCCCCCCAAATTTTCAGGGGCTGCTCAGAAACAAAATGTGCCAATTCCGTCCACAAACGCCAAAGTTATTAGACATAGAATTTTCAGAAATCCCATAGAGAAAAAATCCTAACTATATATACCTACTGGCTATCGCCAGTAGGTAATATATATATACACATATATGTATATATATGAATGCAGATATATATATATATATATATATATATATATATATATATATATATATTCACTGAAAAAACCATAGGTTATAGACCATATATAGTTAGGAATTAGCATTTAAAAAACCTTATTTTACTCACACAAAACCATTGAAATTCCATATATAGTTAGTTGCACTAACTATATATTGCGCACCCGCAATCCACTGCTGATGATGTCACATATTACATCATTCATGACATGGTCAGTGACATCACTGATGACAACATCCAGTGACTATGTTTCTGTAAAGTTAAAATATGTCTTACATATTGAAGAATGAGTGGATGTATAAGTGTCTGGACGAAGGATTTAGTAGGTGCATGACTGAATGTATGAGTGAGTGATTAAATGTGTCTCACTGAGTGCATGGGTTAGTGACTAAACTGTCTTAATTTGTGCATCATTATGTCTGTTGTTCTGTAAACTGCTGCATGTGTTGATCAGTAGCTATATGAGTAACTATATGGGTTATTGATTGATTGCCCAAGTATTTGCATGGGAGACTGAGTGTGTGTGTGGCTGGATGGGAGGTGTGTGACTCTGTACAGATCAATGTGTACTTGTATCAATGATTGTATAAGAGAGTAAGTATGTGTTAGTATATGGTTGAAAACGTAAGGTGCTCTATGTTTAACTGTATAGAGTAGAAAATGGAAGTGTGATTGATTCTTTACAGGACTGACTAGGTGTGTGAGTAACTCCATGGATGAGTGGCAGAGTGTGAGTGTCTGTATAGGTGTATGAGTGCATATGATTGTGTTGTAAACATGAGTGATTGTATGTATGAATGATTGTATGGGTGAATGAGTGAATGTGTGTGTAGACGTAGGAATCAGTGAGTACGTATGTAGTAACTAGTATTGGTGTGTCAATGGTTTCAAAAATTATACTCTGTTTTTAACACTGGGTGAAACAGAGGTTATATTAAAATGTGAGGAGATGCATTGTATTGTCACATGAATGATATCATCAGTGATGTGGTCATTGATGTCAAATGAGATGTCATCAGTGATGTCATTTGAGATGTCATCAGTGATGTCATCAGTGATGTCACTGACCATGTCATGAATGATGTAATATGTGACATCATCAGCAGTGGATTGCGGGTGCGCAATATATAGTTAGTGCAACTAACTATATATGGAATTTCAATGGTTTTGTGTGAGTAAAATAAGGTTTTTTAAATGCTAATTCCTAACTATATATGGTCTATAACCTATGGTTTTTTCAGTGAATTTTCAAGGTTTTGTAAATGCTAATTCCTAACTATATATGGTCTATAACCTATGGTTTTTTCAGTGAATTTCAATGGTTTTTTAATAGCAAATATCATAAGCTGTCGAATGTCAAGTACGTGGTAAGAATTTTTTTTTTCGTGTTTATGCACACTGATCTGCTTTGATTGCTGCCCCCCACCCCTCATTTCTATTAGGAGTACTCTCTCTTTGCAGATAGTGAAGGGTAGTTAACGCAGCCCTTTCCCCCTTTGTAATCCGTCGTGCCTGCTTCTCTCTCCATTTGATTGATTGTTCTCTTTGGTTCATTCTCTATTTACAAACAAGCACAGAGTCGCAATACTCTGTTTAGTCTTTGCAGATAGCGAAAAATCGTGTAAAAAAACAAAAGGAATCGAGCAAAATCAGTAGGCCACTAATGGGATCTCTTTTTGACCTCGCTAAAATAGAAACATTAGGAACAACCTGTTGAAAATAGCAATGCGTATGTACATAAGCGGCGTTCATTTGTGTTCACAGTACCCCTTGTTGATTGTTTCAATCGAGCATTGAATTGTTCGATGTTAATTCTCTTAAGGATCTTCTCTACCTGCAAACGAGGAAGAATAGGAATATTCTCTCTCCCTTTGCAGATAGTGAAGGGTAGGTAACGCAAGCCTTTAACACGTCGTACCTATTTCATTCCTCATTGATTGATTGATTGTCCGAACATTGACTGTTTGGGAATTAGTTCTTTTTGGAGGTATTCCCTGTTTGCAAATAAACGTAGGAAAATCTTTGCAAGTAGTGAAAGGGTACGTAATGCGGACCTTTCTCCCCCGTTGTAATCTATCATGCCTATCCCCACTGATTGATGCACCTGTTTCACCCGGACCATTTACTAGACATACGTCATCTGGCCCGACCAGAGAGCACCCCTAGTGAAAAGGACATATGCAATAATAACGAAGTGATCACTGTATCCTGTTAACAGAAACTTTAGCATGAAACAACCTGGAAAGAAAAGAATAGGAAAACGAAAATCAGTAGGCCACTGATGAACATGAACTTTTATTAAACAACGAACAAAGAAACGATAACATAACGTAATGATAAAACCTATTAATGTCCTAGAAACAAGAAAACGTTAAAATATGCCAGTGGTGAGAGACCAGAAAAACAGTAAGAGAAACCAAATCACCCCTCGCTGTCCCACCGCCTGCCACGCCAAAAAAATCGATAGACTAGGGAAAATGCAAGTCAGTAGAACATCCGCCCCCACTCTGGAAACTTCCAAGGTGGGGCAGGGTTCCGGCTACGCCCAGCCGGGAGCAGCCCATATAAGGCAGGTCCTGCTGCCACGCCTCGGCCAGGAGATCCTAACGTAGGGTGTAGCCGGAGGAGAGGCCGAGACCAACGGGACCCGGCCAGGGGATTGCCTTTACAACGCTGAACAGTTGCAGGGGGGGGGGAATGTCTCCTCGACCCTCCCCTCTCTCTCCCAGTCCGGCCGCGGTGGCCCTTGAGAGTTGCAGGTAGTCCCGCCACATGCTCTTCCGGTCCGGCCACCAACGGTCGGGGGGCCGAGGCCGACGGAATCCGGCTGCAGCCGATAAACCAAGAAACCCGTTCATGGGGCCAGAGCCAGGGGCGTCCGGCCGACATCCACCGGAAGCCCGGCCCGAAGACGGACGGGACACTTCTTTCTTTTATAATGGCTGCGACAACACTGGGGGGGGATGTCTTGCACATGCCTCCGACCCCCCCCTCGTCCTCATCGCCTGGTCCGGCCATAACAAATCTCAAGCGAGACGCCGTGGGGTGCACTGGGAGGGAGAGACGGTGCGAACAGGCCTCTCCCGCCTCCCCAGTGTAGGCTTCCCAGCTGCACCCTCAGCGGTCCAGGCGCCCGGAAAAGAGTTCTTCCACTGTGGCCATGCTGCAACGTCTCGCCCGGCAGGGTGGAGCCCGTCCGTTCATTTGACCCCGCGATCGCCAGTAGCTACCGAACTCTCAAAATGGCGGTCGACCTGGCAAGAGCGGGCCCAGCATAAAGAAATGGCCCGGTCACTGGTTGACTCCACCACCGTAGTCCTCCACGACCTTGAAGATTCTAGAGGAGCCGCGGGAGTCTCCCACCCCCGATGGGGAATGACTGCCATGATCACCCGTGGAGTGACGAAACTGTATCCGCGGGACGTCGGCGCCAGCCTCACTTTGAATTACTAGAATCCTGCAGACCTCACTTCCGGTGAAAGCACAGTGTGACCCGGTAGGAAAAATTGTTGCACCCCCTCCCCTTTTTGACTGATAGTTCAAACCACCGATCCTTTCCTTTGCCCTTTTAACGGAACTTTGGACTGCCTCCCCCTCTTTTACATTTTCTAGAGAAAACAAAACATTAACCACTACATTAGCATAGCAGTTGACACCAGAACTGTTTTCAAATTGAAAACCAACAACATCTTCAACAGAATCCTTTTTGTTTCTGCTGTGACCCTGCTCCAGCACAGGCATTGTCCCCAGCAGTAATTCTGCAATGCCGGTAAGAATAGCTGTGGTGCCTACTGGACTCACTCACCCCCGCGGCGCCCCACGCCGTTATTTGCTGGGCGGCAACTTGCTAGACATCACCTTCGTGACATCCAGATTTCAGCGCGTTCTGCTGCCTTGGAACTATTCGCACAACAGACCGCTACTGACAAGAATATTTCATTATTGGTGCTGTCAATTTCAATAAATCTATTACTGTTTTTGTTTTGTTGTATATATTTATATGTTATTAAAGTTTTATATTCCTACTACTTTGTTGGAGTGCTATATATTTTTTATGTGACACATAATTGTAAAAACTTTGATGTACAAAGAGTCATTCCTGGAATCTTCCGCTTCAGGCTCGGTCCCCTCCCCAATCACAATACAGGATAGTTTTCAGATAGTAGGAACACGTGTGGTGTGACGGATCTCATCGGGTGTGGGCCTTGATCTACTATAACTCCTTTGAAGAGGGGTGATTCTTTACAGCTGGGGCCATAAACTACATCTGCAGGGCTAGCTGATAGCCTGGACAATCGGACACAGAGGAAGAGGAGTGTCACAGGGTGCGGTAGTGAATAGGGCGAAAGGGAGGTGTCGGGCGGGCACAGTGTGATTCTCAGGGAAGAGCAGCGCAGATGGGGGGAGGTTTATTGCCCATGCATAAGACAGAGAGCGGGGGTGACCAGTGCCTGGGGAAGATGCTTGCGAGGGTGAGGAGCCATGCTACGAATCGACAGCGTGCAGAGAGTGGGTCTGGTCAAGACATCTAAAATGGCTGCCGTGCACGACAAAAGTGTGGCATTTCAAAAAAGGCAAGATGGCGCAGACAATGTTTTTCAACACTTCCTCATTTCCTTCGAATCGAACGTTAACAGACGTTGGGGCATATTACCAAAGTTAAGCGATATTTATCGCTAACGATGCTTACCAACCAATTTTTTACCACTAAGCATCGTCAGAAATTATCGAAGATAAACCTTACTATTATCAAGGTTTATCGCAAATGCGATAATAAACGGCCGCAATGCATGAATATCGCTAAAAACTCAGCGATATTCATGCATTACCGAGCTAATACTCTTAGCCATGTTATCCACCTCCCATTGGATAACATGGCTAAGAACTGCTCAGGGCAGGTGTTACTTTTTGGAGATATTCGCGCTTAGCGCGAATATCTCCAAAAGTTGGTAATAGGAGATAGATATCTTGCATGTTGTAATGCAAGTTATTGTGGTATATGGAACTCATACCATAATCTCTCAGGAAAGCAGAAACTGATCCTTTTGGGACCGCCTAAAAAGGCCTAGGGGGTGAGGAGTACTCTACTTTGCCCCCTTTTCACGTTCCGAACTATTTTATTTTACTCTCTTCTGTAATTACACAAAATACCAGCGATAAGATGCATCGGAGACACACAGTGAGAGAAAGGAGGCCGGAGATGAAGAAGACATGTCAAATACACATTGGAGATAATATAGTGGCAGAAGGGAAGTAAATATGAGTAAACTTACCATGTAACATAAAAATGTTGCACTCTATACTATAAGTCTCATTTTATACTACAATCACTTCGCTACAACCTCATAAATTAAAAATAAAAATAAATAATGTCTCAAACAATTTTTGATTTCTAAATATAAATTTATTCTTCAAAATTTTCTAAATTTGAAACAACTAGTAACATGTCCTCATCAGTAATTTCCTCTTCAATCATCTCATCTGGAATCTCCTCATTAAAAGTCTGCAATGATGATTCTTGTAACTCTATGGTCTCCAAACACTCGATAAATTCGCCATCAAGAGATTGATCAAAAAAATCATTCAAGTCATCTCCTCCTTCTGACAATATTTCATTATTGGTGCTGTCCATTTCAATCAATGTAGTGGAATCATTCAAGTCATCTCCTCGTGACAATATTTCATTATTGGTGCTCTCAATTTCAATCAATGTAGTGGAATCATTCAAGTCATCTCCTCCTTGTGACAATATTTCATTATTGGTCCTGTCCATTTCAATCAATCTAATGGAATCATACAAGCCATCTCCTCCTTGTGACAATATTTCATTATTGGTGCTCTCAATTTCAATCAATGTAGTGGAATCATTCAAGTCATCTCCTTGTGACAATATTTCATTCTTGGTGCTGTCCATTTCAATCAATCTAATGGAATCATACAAGTCATGTCCTCCTTGTGACAATATTTCATTATTGGTGCTCTCAATTTCAATCAATGTAGTGGACAATTCAAAAGAAATTGCCACGGTCTCTTCATTGTGAGCCATTTTATTTTGAAATTGCTTGCTGTAAATTGCAGAAAAAAATAATCACTTTCATTTATCGTTTTTAGTAATACATAATATAAAACTAACTTCATCAACTATTTAGTATAACAGAAGGACTGCAAATAAATAACAGAAAACATTTTTCAAATTATCTTCAAGTGTACAACATAGTTCCCCTTACAAATTAACAACTCACCTTTTTAAAAGTAGCAGAAGTGTTAGTACTGTGTAAATCAAACACCAGAAATTCACCACCAAAAATTCCTCACAAATGTACCTCAGACAGTAGTATCACAAAATGGCTGTGGTTTCCTCTCATTTGACATATATACATAACCAATTAACTTTCATCACACACAAATACAAAACCAAAGTAACATTTTAATTGGTTCTAAATTTCAACACTTTCAAATGTGTTTTCCCCATGCAATTTTCCATAGGACATTTACATACGTCTACAGCCTGAATGGCTGAACGGAATTACACCAAACTTGGCAAAATGGTACATCAAACCTAAGAGGTCAGGAAGGATCTACTATGACCCCTTATGGTCATTTCCCCCTTCGCTTTGGCCTCCTCTTGTCTCTCAATCCTACCGAGAGACAAGATGGCGGCCGCTACGGACTGTTTGGAATGTTGACAGACGCCGGAGAACCAATCAGCTTCGCAAAGCTCCGTAACGCGAAAAGTACGCGAAGCGGAGCGCTGTTACAGATATATATCTTTTTTTGAACGTTAATTTCTCAAAATCCACTGGAGCACATATATTGAGACCTAGCAAAGGCACATCGGGCTACCAGTCCCTAATATTTTGCCAAGTTTCGTGCAAATCCATTCAGGTGTTCGATTATTATTATTATTATTTTTTTTTGCCCCGCGGGGCCCTTTTAAAACCTCCACATCAAACCTAGGGGGTCAGCGAGGATCTACTATTCCCCCTTATGGTCATTTGCCCCTTCGCTTTGGCCTCCTCTTGTCTCTCGATCCTACCGAGAGACAAGATGGCGGCCGCTACGGACTGTTTGGAATGTTGACAGACGCCGGAGAACCAATCAGCTTCGCTTCACAAAGCTCCGTTGCGCGGAAAGTACGCGTCCTAGGACGCTGCCCGGTCCGCTGTTACAGATATATATCTTTTTTTAAACGTTAATTTCTCAAAATCCACTGGAGCACATATATTGAGACCTACAAAAGGCACATCGGGCTACCAGTCCCTACAATTTTGCCAAGTTTCGTGCAAATCCATTCAGCCGTTCGGGCTAAAAGTGAGGCCAACCGCCCTATGGAAAACTCAATGTTAAAAACACGTTTTGGGACCCCCCTTTTTTCTCGGCCCCCCCTTGACGAACCCCCCCCAAATTTTCAAGGGCTGCTCAGAAACAAAATGTGCCATTTTCCTGAAAATTTCAGCCAATTCCGTCCACAAACGCCAAAGTTATTAGACATAGAATTTTCAAAAAACCCATAGAGAAAAAATCCTAACTATATATACCTACTGGCGACCGCCAGTAGGTAATATATTTATATATATATATATATATATATATATATATTCACTGAAACAACCATAGGTTTCACACCAGTTGTAGTTAGGAATTAGCATTTAAAAAACCTATTAAATTCACTGAAAAAACCATAGGTTTTACACCAGTTATAGTTAGCTGGGAATTTTACTCGCATAAACCATTGAAATTCCCACGTTATAGTTAGTTGGACTCACTATAACTTGCGCGTGCATTGCACTGCTGATGACGTCATATATTACATCACTCATGACATGGTCAGTGACATCACTCATGACATCACTGATGACACCATCCAGTGAATGCGTGTCTTTCTGAAAAATAAATAATAGTGAGTAATGTTTAAATATTTAAATATATGTATTAATGTATCACTTTGTGTATAAGTGGCTGCATGGGTTGGTGTGTAGCTACATGTGTAGGTATATGGGTTATTAGATGTTTTTCTTAGTATCAAAATAAGTGTTTGTATGGTTTGGTGGGGGTATTACTTAGCACATAGATGCATGAATGACTGACTCTCTGTTTGTATGTGTTTTCAATACAGCACATGTGCAGGACTGTATGGGTGGATGAGTGTGTATATGTGTATGTTAGTGAGTGAATGACTGTCTCACTAGTGTCTTTATCAGTAACTACATATGTTTTAATGTAGTATATGTGAATATTGATGTATATAAGTGAGTATATGTGAGAGTGAGGGATTGTAAGAGTTCCTTTTTAAATTAGTATGTGTTTCTATAAGTGATTGTGTAAGAGAGTAAGTATGTGTAAGTTTCCTTAAAAGTAAAGTGGTAGTGTGTGTATAACTGTATGTGCAAATAAATGGATGTTTAATAGTTTATTTGCATGTGTGAGTATGTGTGACAGTATCTTTTGGATGACTGTCGGTGTGTAACAGGATGTATAGGTGTATCACTACATATGATGAGTGAGTATATGTATGACTGACTACATAGAACTGTTGGTGAATGAGTGGATGTGTATATAGATGGTGGAATTACTGAATTTGTTGTTGTAACTGGTATGGGTATCTCAATTTTTTTGAAAATTTTAGTTTCTATTTTTGAATATGTGTTTCAAGGATTACATTACAGTGAAAGGAGGTCTGCCACTCTGTCACAAGGATGGTGTCATCAGTGATGTCATGAGTGATGTCACTGACCATGTCATGAGTGATGTAATATGTGACGTCATCAGCAGTGCATTGCACGCGCAAGTTATAGTGAGTCCAACTAACTATAACGTGGGAATTTCAATGGTTTTATGCGAGTAACATTCCCAGCTAACTATAACTGGTGTAAAACCTATGGTTTTTTCAGTGAATTTAATAGGTTTTTTAAATGCTAATTCCTAACTATAACTGGTGTGAAACCTATGGTTTTTTCAGTGAATTTCATCGGTTTTTTAATAGCAAATCTCTATAGGTATGAAATAATATTTTTTATAATGAATTTTATATTGTATAAATATGTAAAAAAAAAAAATGTTGAATTTTTAAAAAAAATATTTTTTGCCTGGTGCGCTCCCGGGGCGCGTACCGGTGAACGCACGGGTAAGCGCAATGTTACGGCGCGCCCCGGGGCGCGTACCGGGGACCGTCCCATTAGCGCTATTCCCGCGAACGAAAACAACATCGTGACGTATCGCGTAGCCGCGTGATGCGTCATATGACGCACTGCGTAAGCGCACCCGGAAGCACGCGATCGCATACGATCGCGCAACGTAAGCGCCCCAACGCGCTTACGCTACGCAGCCCCCGGGACGCGCCCCAGGGCACGTAGCGTAAGCGCGTCAAGCCATCTGACTTTAAAATAACACTTTTCATTGGTGCAGAACATTTTTTTTTCAAAATTTTGAGAAACCCATCCATTTCTCTCACTATTGCTTTGTACTTGGAGAGAGCAAGAGGTGTTCTTTGCATTATCTGCTTCTCAAAGTTTCCTGATCTACAGCAATGGCTGCAAGGGAGTCATCCAGCAGTGATTCTGATAGTTTTTTGCGTGAGGATCCTCCTCACCACAAAACAAAGGACCACTTCATTTGGACATTTTTTGACATCCCTGAAGGAAAAAAAAAGGTTAATGCTGCTAAGGTAACCTGCAAGATATGTGGCAGTATTTTATCCAGAGGCAGTCCTAATAAAAAATTTAGCTTTGGAAATGCCAATTTAATTAGGCATGTCCAGAGAAGACACCCAAAAAAACTATGCCAGTGAGAGTGTGAGGGACCTGGCACGGAAATTACCAAGAGATGGCAGCAGCACCTCCACTGGTGGAGCAACACCTTCAGGAACACCACATGGAAGAATGGTCCCTAACGTGCAGCCAGTGTTTGCAGGCATAAAATTTCTATGCGTGGACTGTGATGAACTGCTCTGTTATGGGGAGCAGAGTGTTGAACTCCTTGCTATAAAGAGACAGGAACACCGCTGCCCTCCCCGTCCCTAATTTTTCACAATTTTTTGCTCCTGTTGAGCAGTTTTGGAATCCCTGTTTTTGTTTTTCCCCTGAAAAAAATCCCAAAAAATATAAAATCGTTTAAAAAAAGTATAAAAAAATAAAAAAAAAAAGAAATTTAAAAAAAAGTTCTTTTCAGAACTACCTCCAATTTATAAAAAAATGCTAAATTTTTTAGAAACTCTGTCATTCTTTTTCTCCATAGTACACTCCCCGGTACGCTCCCCGGTGTGCGTACCGGGCGCTGCCCCCGCAAAAATCGAAAAAAAATTACATTTTTTTTTTGTCCCGCTGTACCCTTTTATGGCCCCCACATCAAACCTAGGGGGTCAGGGGGGGTGTACCCTGCCCCCTTTTGGTCATTTTCCCCTTTTGTTTTTAGCCACCTCTTAGGACCGAGACACAAGATGGCGGCCACTCCGGACTGTTTCGAATGTTTACAGACACCCGAGAACCAATCAGCTTCCTGTGCGCAAGTCGCGTGGCGCGCCGGGAGCGCTCCCCGGTGCGCGTACCGGGGCGCGGCTCTAGCTATATACATTTTTTTTAACCTAAATTACTCAAAATCCTCTGGCGCACATATCTTGAGACATAGCAAAGGCACATCGGGCTACCAGTCCCTACAATTTTGCCAAGTTTGGTGAAAATCCATTCAGCCGTTCGAGCTAAAAGTGCGACCGACCGCCCTATGGAAATTAACATGGGGAAAACACGTTTTGGGACCCCCTTTTATCTCGGCCCCCACTTGAGGAATCCCCCCCAAACTTTCACAGAAGGAGTGGAGCCCCGCGAGGCAAAGTTGCTGAAAAATTCAGGCCGATTCCTCAACTGGCGCCAAAGTTATTCCAAATAGAATGTTGCGATTTCCCTATGGAAATCAATCCTAACTATAACTACCTACTGGCGACCGCCAGTAGGTAATATATAGATATATATATATATACTTATATGTGTATACACATACATATATATATATGCAAAAAATGCAAAGGTTAAAGTAATAGTACAGTTAGGTGAAATGTTCAGTAAAAACATAAAGTTTTAAACTTTAAATACCACAGAAATTCACCAGTTATCTCAAGTAACTATCATGTGTATCCTAAGGTAACTCCCACCCTTGCAATTCACAGTTTTCTTATAAATAATTTCATTAAAAGGTTGCAGGGACATTAGCAATTATGTCATAGAAGATGTCCTGAGTGATATGATATGTGGAGTAATTAGCAGTGCATGGCAAGGACCTATGGTTTTTTCAGTGAATTGTGATTTTTTTAATGTAAAGTAATATGTTATTATCATACATAATGCCACCCCTCCATTGTGCTCGGCCTTTGGCTGTTCACATTGTGGGGTTGGTTGCAGGGCCTGGTCTCTGGCCAGAACCTTTTGACAACCCCCCACTCTCTCTAAATACCCTGTATATAAAGTATATAAAGCAGATCTCTCACCTTTATCCAAAAACTGTGCAATCATTTAAAGTAAATGTGCATACACACAATACAATCCCTATTATTTATTACTTCGAAATATTTAATAAAGTTTCATAAAACTACATGTCTGTGACTGTTTTTACATAGTTTGTATTAGTATATTTCTGGGTGCAACGTGAAAATATGTTAGAAATATATTATACATCCATAAGAAAAAAATATATTTCTTACCTCTACACAGTTTTTACCGCAGAAATGCAATAATAAAAACATACACATAAAAGGTCTAGCAGTGTATAGGATACACTATATCACATAGACAGTAAACATACAACTAGTTCCTTGGCAGCACTGCAATCCAAGCTGTATAGCAAATGCTTTTACAGAACATGGTAAATTCTCCAAAGGGTCATGGTTTAAAGGACCCAAGAGACAAACAGTTGTTTCCTAATGTTGATGGGGGCTGCAGAATTCACCAACAGCCCCCCAACATTAAAATAATGTTGACGATGGCCCTGCCCCTTCTAGGGACATCACCAGAAACAAAATATATGGAAATTACTGTCTCAGGGCATTATGGGCCCATCCATGAAGGAACAGTGAATAATAAATGAGCAGCTGTGGCCTCTCATTTATTATTCCCCTTTCTATTTTTTTATTTGTTTCTTCAGGGTGTCCCAGTCCCATCTGGAACACCCACCAGCTGCAGGGGGAACCTCAAGGATCCACGGAGCCTTCCGGCTCCTTGCTCCTGCAGGAACGGCGTTGCAATTATAATTACAATTATTAAAGTGGCGTGCCCTGGTGCCTATCCTGGGAATGTCATAGCTGGTTCTCCTGTTGGGGTCTAAGGGGGTGGGGGAACCCTAAGACCCCACAGCCCTGTCTGCATCCTGCTGTTGCAGGAGCCAGCATATTTTTATTTAAAGTAGTGTGCCTCGATGCCCACCTAGGGCACACCACAGGGGAAACATCCTTTACAACGTAATGGGTACAACGCGGTACCGTTACAACGCAGCTTTAACAACGAAAGTCGTTACAACGACTTTCGCTGGAGGGCGCTCTAGGATAGGGGATAGTTTAATTAACTATCCAACACCTTCCCTACTATCCACGGGGACTGGTGTTGGAATAGTAAATTAAACTATTCACTATCAGCGCCCCCCCAACGCAAGTCGTTGTAACGACTTGCGTTGTTAAAACTGCGTCGTAAAGGGACGCGTTGTAACGGTACGTGCTGTACCGTCATACATCCCACCACAGCTAGTCCCGTATTTCTATTCATTGTACCTCTATCAATTTTGAAGCATTTTCCAGGTATACTTGTCTTGGTAAATCTGTCAATGCACCATAATGCAGGGGTGAATGCAAGGAAAACACCCATGCTTCACCAAGGTACTGGCTCCCCTGGGCAGAGTAATGCAAGGCAGTGACTTGCGTTTCTCCAGAATTACCAAGCCTAGCAGGGCCACAGAAGGTGGCTTTGCATGGCATGGTAAATCTGACTTAAGGATTCCATTGCCCTTGCATCCACTTGCGTGATACAAGGGCAAGTAAATCCTTTGATAAATCTGAGCCCTTATATCTAATTTTTTTTTAAAACAGCCCATAGTTCAGATGGGGCCACAGACTATCCTTTGCTAAACCAGCGTCTGGGTACCTGGGAGGCGTATAGATTTGACACTTCTCCAGGTTTAAATCAGTCTGTAAATCTGGAGTAGCATCAAATTCAATGGGTGTTGTGTGGGAAAACCCACTGCAATGCCCAGGTGCAGAGAAAGGTGACACAGTGATTTGTGCTGCATCGCCTTATTCATGACTTTTTAGACCACTCAAAGCCATGCAGGGTGCTTTGTGTGGCTTCATAAACCTTCATGAGATCCCTGCTTCACACATGTACCATTTTAAGTGGTGCAAAAGTGACACAGGGCGCTCATAAATAAGCCCCACAGAGTCCAGTTAGTGCCAATTCTGACTCATGTGTATCGCTCTGCCCGAGTTTCTGTAGCTGAATAAAGGGTAAGATATTGATTTTAAGCACTGTATAAATACTTGGATGCTTATTTATGATGTATTTTTCTCGTTGCAGTTTAATATAGCGCAAACTCTATACATTTATATGGATTTCATGAGCAAACAGTTAAAATAGGTTACATTGGATGAGGAGATTAAAGGGAAATGTACAAAAGTTCCACCCAATACCGTGCAGTGACAGGCACGAAGCAGGAGAGCACCATATCCACAGAGATATGGCACTCTCCTTCACTTTCCTTAGCCAGTGCTTAATTTGTAAAATATTAAGTGCAGGTGCTCAACTTGTCTTTAGGAGGCCACACCCACTTACCACAGCTCCACCCACTTTCTCCCCTGGCTCCATCCACATCCTCAACTGGCACTGCTGAAAGCAATATGCAATAGTGCGAAATAAAAATCTCCCCTGCAACCCTAGGTAGTATAAGGTGGAAGGTGTTGTCCTTCAAATAGCTGAAGGTGGGTTAGTGGTGTGTGTGTGCCACTGCTTTAATAAGATTCCTCTTAAGTGATTGTGATAGGCAGTATGATGCCCTTTTAAACTCAGTGACCACTAATGGTAACAGCTCAAATACATTATTGATAGCTTTCTTTTAAGATCATTTTATGTCTATTTTTTATGTCTATGTGTCAAAGGTCAGTTTTGTATTTATTATTTAACTTTTCATTAAGGCTTCACATGTTGATTATCTTATTGTACTTTAGTGGCATTTTACTGTTTATATTACTGCAGGTCTAAATTTAACCCCCAAAAAAACAGATTTTGTTACATCTTAAGGTACCTAATCTCTAACCCGGTCCCAACCTACTTGGATTCCACAATTATCTTAGAATGAACACAGACCACCACCAGTTTCTCTAAGTCTCTCAATTTGCTTATAGGTAGGCACCCCCCCCCTCCGCAAACATATTAACTTTACGGACAAAAAACATCAACTGTACGCTGATATTCATCCACAGGATAAAACACTTTATTTCGGAAGATCTCACAGATGTTGCTGAATCTCTAGTCATCTCTAGTCATCTCCACTATTGAGTATAATAATTGCATTCTTACAAATATTCCTAAAATGCATCTTCCAGTCCCCACTCACTTAAAGTCATCCTGATTCCAATACCTGAGGAACAGACTTCCATCCTATCCCTGAACTCTAGTTAGGAGAAAAGATGCAGGACGTGAAGAGTATTGTTCTTCCAAACACAGAAATTCTTCTGAAAAGAAGGTAGCTCTTCCTCTCCACACCTGAAAGAATGGGCTTTGAAAACCTTGGAGAAACTTATATGGGTAGTGGTTTATGTGGGCAAGTAGTTACAGATGGAGGCCAGGAAGCCTTAAGAAGAAAGACAGGGAAACAGTGACCAAAGTAGAAAAGAGGGATGAAAGAACCTGCAAGAGTAATACAATCAGACAAGAAGTGTAGGATGTGGAAGAAAAAGGTATGACGGGGTAACCAATACTAGACATCCTTGGTCTTTTGCTGCTGTCCCAATTGCTGGCTTTTAAAAAAAACTATTCTGCACTTTATAAAAAATTACAAATTAAGTTCTACGTTCAGGGTTCTTTTCAATTTTATGGACCATCCTGTTGCAGATTCTTTGGCGAGCCAAGCAGCCAATGCAGAGGAGACCTAATGTGTTCCCTAACTCACCACCAGATAGGGAGTCTAACATTAATGAAGCTTTGACAAAGAAAACATTTGCTCTTTGTTAGTTGGCCTTGCCATAACGTAAAAGCACTAGTAATTTGCTGTTGAATCAGTGTATCCTTTGGCAAATGGTAGAGGTGACATGGAAAACACTGAACAGGAAAAACCACTAAAGCACGGAGTTTGAGTTCTCAGCTTCAAAACGTCCTCAATCTCAATAGAAGTCTGTTAATACAATTGCAAGCAGCATGACTCATAAATGAGGAGTCATTTTTTTTCATTGCAACTTTCACGATTTCCTCGCCACATTGAAATATTTGGACACACATTTGCCTTGAGAGAAAATTTTTGTGGGTAAAGATAACCATGTACATGATGTGTTCTCTGTGGCTGCAGAACGCTGTCCAGGTCCCAACTCTAATGTTGCGAATAGAATGCAATTAAGCGCAGTGCACGACATGGACATGTGTGGTGCAAACACAGATGCCACAGGAGTACAGAGCGAATGACTGCAGACTAGTGTTTGTTTATATCGTGATATCCCTTGAAAGCATCCATAACATTGACAACGTTTCTAATTAAGAACTATTAGAGGTGCCTAAACGTAGACACAGGACAACGGGGGTGCCATGTACAAGGTCAGAAGTGAGTCAGCGAGGAGCCGGGCAGCAGCCTGCGAACCCTAGGGTCTCAACGAGTAGGCACGGGCTTGTTCACTCAGTGCCATATAAGATATTTGAAAAAACCATATACCCCACCAACCACTCTGAACATGAATGTCTGCCCAATCCAGTTCCCCATCAGCGATTCCTGTGTAAACTCCTAAATAAAGGAATGCCCGACAGAGAGGCTTAGTGTTCTGGTCCAAGCTGGGACAGATAACTTTCGGTTTCATTTATGCCTTCAAGTGTGGCTGAGTGTAATAATCCACAGGCAAGCCTAATGAAGCAACAGTTGTTTTTAATACTTATTGCTGGTATTCTTTTGGGAAGTTAAAGATGCGAATTATAACGCAATAAAGAACAGGAACACCACTGTTGCGGTTGACAAAAACCTTTGGGATGAAGGTTTTTCTTTCTTTGATGTCGCAGACACATTATTAATTACTCGGGTAGCCCGGCAATATGAACTGAACGGCAGGTCAAGGTCACTCACATAAAAACTAGCACGCGCAACAAAGGAGAGGTGTACTTTTCCCTGCATGTACATCAACCATTTAAAACTATACTTGCTTCCCACTAAAGTACTACCAAATATTAAAATTGAATAATTACTTACATTGGTGTTTGGTTTTAGAGGCCTGCTGCTACGTGACTCAGCACAACACACGCTGCTTGCTTCTCTGAGTAGACTAGTGCTGCTGCGGCTGTGCAGTACACTGGAGCAGTGACAGGTGAGGAAACTGGTCTGATCTGCATTTGTCTGACTCAAGGGGAGAGACGATTCAGCGCGAAGGAGTAACGGAAGGGGGCTAGACTAAAAATCTGTGTTTTAATTGTGATTGGTAGCGCACGCCACTAGTGCTAGTATACTATTATTTCTGTTAAGCTGAGGCAGGGACCAAGGACCTCACCCAGGCATATTAAGGATGGTAGCCACGGCGTCGAAAAATTTAAATATGTTATGCACAAATCCATATCACGCGTAGACCCGGCCCTAAGAAATAAGTGCCGGTGCTAAGCACCGGAAAGCACCGGCACAAATTAAGCACTGTCCTTAGCTCTGGTACAGATTTTGCTGTTGAACGCCAGGCACACACCTTTGCGCCTTAGTGCAAGGGTGTGTGCATGATTCTATTATACTCTTCTCTTCCAGGACAAATGATATGCATAGACATGTTTTAAAACTTTTCTTACTTTGTATGTGTGCTGTAAAATGCAGCATACATGCAAAGCCATAAAAGAAAGGCGGAATGAAAACCTTTCTCCTTTTTAAACACCTGCTTTCAAATGGCTATAATTTGTGATGCAAACATTTTGATAGATAGGGGTTTGCATCCAAACCAAGAGTGGTTGCAAGGGAACACCCATGAAATGCCTCCTTGATGCAAAAGCCCTATTTACTGCAAATTGGCACTGGGCAGTGCTGCATGTCAATTTGCTTTGCTGCCTTGATGTACAAGGGTGTCTGCATTGAAATCAGGTTGTGTTTGTGGAGGAAGGGACACCGTCCTTCACAAAAAAAACTCTTACGCCAACCCAGGGGAGGCACAGTGTATTGATGCATTCACAGATTCATGCTTTGTTGTAAATCTGGGAATGTGTCAAACATCATGGGCGCTAAGAGGAGACACCCACTGCAACTCCCATGGCACGCCTCAACGAGGCAATGTGAGGCAAAGCAGCAACTTGCACTGTGTTGCCTTACACCATATTTACGAGGCCATCAAAAGCTACTCAGGGTGGCTTTCCATGGCCTCGTAGACATGGGTCTGTACTGAGTGCCGCAGAAGGTCTTACTAACGCAAAGCATCGCTTTGTGCTACTTGTAGGCAATATTCACAACAGAACATTTTTTGCGCTGGAAAGTAAATACTAAAAGAATACATTTGTGCTTGTTTGTGGCACTTTTGTGATGAAAACAAAGTGCAAAATGTTGGCAAATCTGCCTTTGAGGGTTTTGCCCAGAATCACAGGATGTTGAGTCGACGCGGGTTCCAAGGACAGCTGCTCTGTTTGTCATAACACCGAATCCTCTCCCCCTAAAGCTCAGTTTCACTGCCTTACATATCTTTGCTCGCGTTGTTCTCTTTCCTCAGTTTCCTTTGCTAAGCATCAGCAAACCCAGGCTTTCTAAAACTTTGGGGCATATTACCAACAGTTAGCGATATTTATCGCTAACTGAGCTTAGCGTTAGTTTGTTTAACGCCGCGCTTCGCCCAATATTATCGCTGAGATAATGTCCTATTACCAACGTTTATCTCAAAAGTGATAATATTGCAGGCGTTAGCGTGAATATCACTGGAAAGCCAGCGGTGTTCACGCATTAGCGTGCAAATGCTGTTAGCCATGTTATCCACCTCCCATTGTATAACATGGCTAAGAACTGGTATTTGCAGGCGTTAGCGTTTGGCGATATTGGCGCTTAGTGCGAATATTTCCATTGCTTCGCCTTTCTTGGTAGTAGACAATAGCGAGGTTAGCGACTGCTTTCAGGCGCTAACCGGTTGGGTACGCCCACTTTGCATGTCATTAGCGATAAATATCGCTGACATGCAAAGCGGGCCCCAAACCGCTCGCTATCGCCTACAAGCTGTCGCTAACTGGTGTTAGCGACAGCTTGGTAATAGGGCGATGGAATTATCGTCGCTTAGCGGCTGAAAACACCCGCTAAAGCGGCGATAATTCAATATCGCCACCCTTGGTAACATGCCCCAAAGTTTGAAGATGACTACTTGGGTTGTGATAGATTTTGTGATCTCATTCACCGAATGTCCCATATAAACTGGTACACACCGAAGAACTGTGCTCTAATTAGGCAAAAACACGTGAAGGTTTCTCTGTGTATGCCAGAATATCCTCGCGTAGTACCTAAACTGAATTAAAAGTAATCTTAACTCCATTGAACATAACATGTCGCTATTACCTCAGTAATTGTTTTTTTCAGAGCACATTATGCTGACTGCATTTGAATGTTTGTAACATGAGCTAATAGACGCGTTGATGATTTTGTGTACACATTTCATATGGCGCCACGAACTGTAATCAGATTCAGAGATACAGTAGCGAATCCATACGGCTATTGATAACAGTTATAATTAATGCTGTTTATATTGATTCTTTTATGGTTTTTGACATTCTGAGCCTTTTATGTCTGGGAGGTCACATGCCCCTGGGCTTTGAGCTAAAGGATTGCAAATTAACTGGTTGGTTACAATATTGCCTGGCATGTTTCCTGAACTCTGCTGAAATTATTTATTTGCGCGATCGTTTTTCATCCCAGGAACACATTGGCAAGGAAATTGCAATCAACCCAGAGTAACAGGGCTTCGCGCTCGACAAGACATCTGGAAGTCCGAGCATAAGGACACAACTAAAAGGTGCGAGTTGGGAAAATCTTACTGACTAATGGACAATGGCCATGATGACCTAAAAAGAAAAGAATAAACAGCAAAAATAATTAAATCAATCACATTTCCCTAAAGCCAGTGAACAGAAAAGTAGAAAAACCTGGAGGCTGTGGACATCCTTTCAAAAAATGTCTGTGACAACGCCACGCTCTGAATTTTTTTTACGTGCCGGGGTGTGCCCCATTCACAAGAATACGGTGCTTCCTTGTGTTTCCCCTAGCGCTAGTTCAAAAAACCTGCCTTGATCCAGCGCAGGCACCCTGAGGCCATGTTGCAAGGTTGCCTGCACTGCAGTGATGATTGTTTATGTGCAGGATTATTGTTTATGTGCAGGAAGGGGCACCTTTCTGCATATAAACAATCAATCATGGCGATCTGCTCTTTCTATGTATACCCTAACCCAGAATGCAGCACACATGCTAAAACCAGTTATGCCCTGGTGTTTTTGGCGCTGCCTCAGCCTTGTAAATCTGAGGCAGTGTCAAAAAGCAATGGGTGTTGGGATGGAACGCTCAATGTAACATTCATTGCACTCCCCATTGCCGCAGAGCACTGCTTCGGAAAGGGACATATTTACAAGGTGGCATTAAGCCATGTTAAGTGGCTTAGCGCCACCTTGTAAATTTGGGAAATGGGTGAACATATTGCACATTGGGTAAATCATTGCAGGTTGTTTCCCTTGGGAAACACCCATTTTTTGCCTGACCCGGTACATTGTCATCAAGTATCGAGATAGTGTACAAATCATCGGTTTACTGGTATCTGATCTCATAATTCTACATAATTCTAAGGGCCTCCTTGTGCTCCCTGACACCAAAGTCACGGCACAGAGGGATAATCCAGCACCTCTTACTGCTCTTGTAGGCTGGGCAGAAGAACTTAACATGCTCAAGGGTTCTTTAGAGTCACCACAAGATGAGCACCACCAATCCTCATCCTTGGGTGCTTGTGTCCATTTTGCAGTAAAAGAGTGAAGGGGTAATGTCACATACTGAAAATGCAGATAAAAAATGTCTAGCTAATGGTGGCTGGATCTCATCCAGAAAGCCCTCCTTTGAAAAGAAGTCATTAACTGTGAGGAATGCATCAGTTAGTCTACCGAAGTCTGGCTGAATATGCAAATGACACTATTTTGCCATAAGGCTGATTTGATTTGTGTCTTGGGAGTCACCTTAGCCTCACCAGGGGCATTCCACCAGCTTTCTTTCCCAATCATTATCAGTGTGGCTTTCACATATTTTAGCCAGCGCACAAGAACCAGTGAAGGAAGTGGCCCTTAGGGGCCACCCGGGATATTTACAACCACCTGCTATGCCTTCCAAAGTAATGAAGAGTCAGTCAAACAGTAGAGAATATAAACACAGATTTTATTAGTAATACTCTGCAGAGGAGTGCAATCTGACCTGCACCCTAAGATGTCTGCCGAGGGACTGGCTCCCCAACAGTCTGCAACGCATAACCATTCCTCCAGGAACCCCCCTAACCACGCCTGCAGTGGAAAGTTACAGGCTCAGGCCGAGCACGGACAAAGGTGTAGTGTAGTTCCTATAGTCCCAATAGGCTCTGCGCATTGGAATAATATATTCAGCAGTGTAGACGTAGGACTGAGGTCGACTAGGTCTCTACTGACTATATTAGACTTAAGTTTTTGCCAGCTAGCTCAGAGGTCACTAGAAACTTTCTCGAATAAACGAGGAGGAGTTTAACCTCCCTGGATAGACAAGAAGGGATTAGCTTCTGACAACCATATAACATGACAACTTTGCTCCCTCAGAATAAGAGTGTATCTCTAGAGTCGTGTGAAAACAATAGACAGCTATTTCACTCAGTCAAGTGTGCATACTTAGTTTCAGAAGAGTGCAGAGAAAAGAGAGACAGGTGTTTTCAATAAAAGGTGTTATTTATTGAGCAGTCTTCTTTCTCATGCAAGAGAAATGAATTGCCACAAATGCACTACTCATAGTAAAGTAAAGTGCGTACAGTAAAAGGAGGATTAAGAAATAGTACAGTAAAAGCATGGACATGGTTTCTTAGCCATATGTTTCTTTAAAATAGATAAAATATATACATACTTATATACATTGACTAACGTACTCAGCTGGTGCTTCTAAATACGCCTACCCTGGTGTACCTGACCTAAGCCTAATACGTGGGAAGGAGTAAGTAAGTAGCAGTTTAAGTTAAGTTGGTTTTGCCAAGAATCTGACTCAAGAATTCTCTCTAAGGTTTTAGTCAGCTCCGTACCTGGGTTAATAGGAAGCAGGAGGTCTTGTATCTCTCTCTCAGGACTCGATATCCCAGTAACCCGCGAAGGTATCTGGAAACACCGGAGCTGGATTTCTCGGCAGGAGAAAAGACAGCGTCTCTCTCAGTGCGTCAAAGAGGAGGGGCAGCGTCCGTGGGCTCTCGCATCAGCTGGGCTCTCGGGCAAGTAGAAAGCTGCTCTGTTCCAAAACCACCAGCGTGTGTTTGCTTAAGGCAGCGTTGGTATATTTATACCTGAAAGGTGCCGGGTTTGACGTAAGGTTGGACATAAGACGTCAATAAAGATGTCACTAAGAACTGGCCGTTCTTAGAGTGCTCACAGGAGTTCTAGGATGAAATCAAAACAAAAGCAATGGGGAATTCCCAGGTTGCTGGAGGTTTGGTTTGTTTACAGAACTCGTTGTACTTGCTAGGAGCCTGGGGAAGTAGCCTTGCTTAATTTGGGCAGCATGGGCTATGACTAAATATGGATATGATTCTTATGCCTTTATAAGGATATTATTGATTATAACCACATAAGGGCATTAATCAGGGCAATCGAATTTAGGGTCCTAGCTAGAACTACAACACCCACTCCACGATCTAATGTCCCTCATTACTTAAAACTAAGCAATAGTAAACATATAATGATACATGTGTTTTCCAACCCACCCCAAAATACATAAATTTGCATATTGAAATCTTATATGGTAATAAACGAAAATGAGTAATGGTACTGTACGTTTTTCAAGCAGTTGAAGAACCGGGTTTTCAAGTACCCAGCGGCGTCAGGGACACGCCCAGAGTCCTCTAGGTTCCCTTGCCTTGGTATACAGAGACACGGAATACTTCTTGGTGGCGTCAGAGATTAAATTTATTAGCTGCAGCTAGTAGCAGAAATCCCAGTAATACAGCACGATGTACAACTCAAGAAACTGCTCAATTTTACTAAGGCGAGACATCCCTATTTATACACAAAAAGGTACATTTAAAATGCACACCCCTGCACCAAAATTCAACCAATAGAAAGTACATGACATCACACAGCATCATACAGTAAAGCTCATTTTACAGTGTCCCAACCCACAAGTTAATATTTAGGCATATCTAAAATATTAATCTGAAAAGCCCACACAAACCTTTAATTGAAAGCGTAACCCATGAAATGAAGGAACAATAAAAAAAGTAGTTTCAGATAATATGCAAGATTAAGAAAGACGTAAAGAAACTTTAAAAGTTAACAAATGTCTTGAATAGTGATTGGAAAAAGTAAATAACGATCTTGCAGGGAAATTGGCTTGGCAGGGTCAATTCCTAGGTGAAAGGCCAGCTTCTAAAATTAACTCCAGCGCACGAAGAAAATCCCTGGTTAATGTGTACATGTGATTAACAACAGGTCAGATTGCTTGGCTCACAAACTAACTTCTGAAGCCTACATAGAAAGCAACACTAGATGGCAGTCACGACACATAGCAAAAACCCAAGTTTCAGAAGAGAAAGTCTTTGAGGAAAGAATACATTTAGATGTTGTTTAAGATCAAGGAAACTTAATGGTTAACAAGGTCCTAATCAGTAATTGGAAAACTCAGTCAACCATCAGCTAGGGAAATTAGTTTTACAGAAAGGTCAGTTACAGTTGAAAAGGGTTACTCTCTGCAGTTCATTCAGAGACACAGAAACCCAAATTAATATATGCACGAAAAGCCACTTGTTCGCTGGGCCCACAGCACTGGCCTACGTAAGGGCAAGATTAAAATGCAGACAGGTTTGAGAATTTCAGAACCACAGACCCTCCTTTTGCCATTACGTAGGCAATAACCTAAACTCATGTCAATCTGAATCTAGGTCTATATCTATTCTCATCAGGTCATCAAGGTGTTGCTGTAACATCATCTTAGTATCCTTCACTTCTCTCGGAACTGGTCTTCTCACACAGATCATAGCACAAAGACTACAAATGGCGGGACCACACTGGATGCATAAACAACACGAGAAAAGGATAGCTAACGCCATACCAAGGAACGTCAGAATCTTCCATCCCCATTTGGACAATGACTCCCATAACCATCCCATCAATGACCAGTCTCCTTCGTCCACATGAATAGACTCAGAGATCTTATGTAGTCTAGAGATGGCTTGGTACACTGTCGGGGCATTATCTGGTATGAAAACGCAGCAACTAGATCTAATCAATTTGCATACCCCACCTCTATCTGCAAGTATAATATCTAAAACAAAACGGTTCTGTAATGTCATAAGGCGATCCGCTTGAAGCTCAGCTGTAATATTGCTAAGGGCACCTGCAGTCTCATTTATAGTGGCCTCAACCACTCTCGTAAGCTGACGAATATTCCTACTATTAGCCATAGGACCCCAAAAGGGTAGGAAACCCTTAAAGAAGTCTCCAGCTTCTTGTGCGCCAGTATCTTTCGCATCGATTACACCTCTACCATATCTTGTCTTATGGTAGTCGAAAACAGCAGTGTATGTAGGGGGGAGCAAAAATGCCACATAACATGTGCCAGAAAAATCAGATGGCAACCATGTGTATGCTCTATCATGACAAACAAAATACGTGCCTTTAGCTGGCACGAACGGAGGGGATTTCTGGGACGTATAAACGTATGTGTGAACACACACACTCTTACCAAGCTGAGCTCTCGGATTCTGACCATTACCTTGCAAACAAAGATGACCTCGGTGGGGTACAATCCAAATAGGAGGAGACCTTCGCTGCCTTTCTTTCTCCGTCAAGCTAGCACTATATGTCGTTTTATTCCAACCGACATATGCTCGCACCTCATCTCTAGGGATAGCGTTATACGCATCGATATCTCTAATCATATCAACTATTCCCCGTATCAAGGCATTATTACTTGCATTGTCTTTGACGGAACGTACAGGAGAGGCTTCATTCGCATAGATAAACATTGATTGGAGTGCCCAAACTGACCCGTTAGGCGAAAAAGGCAAAACCAAATATGGCATTCCCTTATCTATAGTATGTGGCATAAGACCACACACCCAACAATTCGTGGTATTTATGACTAGCTGATGCTGATGCAACATTTGTATAAACGAATTGTTCACAAATTCTGATCTTCGTGTCTGTTCATGTTCAGGTAACGTATGAAACTCATGTGAAGAAACAGTAGAAAAAGAAAGAGTAGGTTGAGCAGTTGGTGCAGACGTCAATTGTGTAGGAGAAACAAACCAGAATATAGTAGCTAATAGAATACATAAAAGGATTAAAATAGATAAAGCTATACCACACTTAGAGAACAACAACCTGTAATATCGTTTTTTCATCTCTTGCTTTTTATCGTCATTCCTCAATACAATCTCCATTTTCTAATGTCGCTCACGCAATCTTGATAGAGTACTTCAGCTGTGATTATTAGCAGGTCATAGGGACACTGCAAGTCCTGCAGACCTACTGCCACTACTCAGGTCACAAACTGAACCGTTGGTACTCCTACGTGACCCTGCAACTGGCAAATGGTAACCAATCAAAAATTTAACAGAAAACCATAATACAATGTCAGAAAAAGCAAGAGAAAAAGAAAAACAAAAGTCAAATGCAAAACACTTGAAGAAATTGTCTCTTTTTGGTCTCAGTGTGGGAAAAAAAATAAAAATAAATGTAATGTTCAAAGTCCCTTTATTTATTTCGAGATCGGAGGTTGTAACGTGATTTAGTCGGCACACTTTGGTCGGTAAACAAAAGTTCAGGTTCGGTAGTGTCCAATCTCAAACGTGAAGGAACAGCTTCTTGTAGCACATTGTCATCCTCGCGTTCTGACCGTGTCCATGTCAAATGAGCATCACTAAAAGGAACAAACCTAGGAGTTTTTTCACATTCGGAATCGGCTATACCTTCCCTCACCCACTTGTCATATGGTAAGGGCAATGGAACCTTTTTTGTATGGGTGGCATGCACCCAGTTTTTCTTGCCAGCTACTCTAACAGCAGTTCGAGTCACTAACAAAACTAAATGCGGTCCAGTCCACCTCGGCTCCAGATTCTTTGTTCGTTGAAAATTCTTCGTAAGAATGTAGTCGCCGGGTTGAATTGTGTGTCCTGGATCCGCAGTTGCTGTTGGTAGACTGTCATAGACCTGTTGGTGGAGAACACGTAATTTAGCAGTCAAGTCATGTAAGTAATCCACCAACATAGGGTACTCAATACTGCTGTATTCTTTAGGACGAGGCACACCCCAAACATTCGCAGGACGACCAAACACAATTTCATACGGACTAAGTCCCACTCGAGAATGCACAGTCGTCCTTGTTGACAAAAGAGCCAACGGCAAGGCATCCGGCCATGTAAGGCCAGTGCTTGCTTGAACCTTAGCTAATTTCAGCTTCAAGGTACCATTGTAACTTTCAACAAGTCCAGCAGACTGGGGGTGATTCGCTGCATGGAACTTCTGATTTATTCCTAATCCAGCACATACTTTCTTCATAATTTGACCCACAAATTCACTCCCATTGTCTGACCATACGATTCTCGGCAAACCATACCTAGGGAAGTACTCTCTCAGCAAAACCTTGGCTGTAGACAAGGCAGTATTATCCTTTAGGGGGTAGGCCTCTATCCACCTGGAAAAGGCACAAACAACCACAAGGACATACTTCAAATTGTTGCATCTCTCCATATGTATATAATCTAGCTGTATCACCTCAAACGGATACGTAGGAGGAGCAAAATGACCAGCTGGAGTTGGAGTTCCCTTACCAGGATTATACTTCAAACAAATCATACAATGTTTCACCACGTTCTCTGCACATTTCGGGATTCCAGCATTCTGCCAAACTGGAGCCAACAACTTGCATATTCCCTTCGAACTTATGTGGGCCATTCCATGAGCCATTGTAACCACTGGGAGCACATACGCATCTGGCAACAGCCATCGCTGGTGTTCTGACAACTCAACCCAACAACCTGTTGAATCCAACATACCCGTAGTTTCTCTCCAAACACTCACTTCTTTCTCAGTCGCTTCAGCCTGAATCATTTTCACACTTTCTATTGTGTCTTCACACATTCCACCAGCCATAACCCAATTAGCTGGGCCTGCAACATACATACGGCTCATCATGTCTTTCGCCGTTTCCTTCGCAACTTCATCCGCAAACGCATTCCCTCGACCAACATCGTCCACAACTTTCTTATGCGCACTACACTTCACAATTGCAATCTGCTTCGGGAGAGTGAGAGATTCCAAAAGTTCATTCACCAACTGCCCATGCTGTATTTTGGTTCCGTGCGAAGTAAGGAACCCACGCTCTCTCCACAAACGCCCAAAACTATGGGCAACTCCAAACGCATACTGGCTGTCGGTGTAAACATTCACTCGCTTTCCTTCTGACAACACACACGCTCTAGTCAAGGCAAGTAATTCTGCTGCTTGCGCAGAATTCTGTGGTATGCGTGCTGTCTCAACAACTGTATGTAAAGTTGTAATAGCATACGCTGCAGTCGTTTCACCATTCGGAAGCTTAAAACATGAACCATCCACCCATAGGGTACCATCAGCATTCGTAAGGGGAGTATCCCTTAGGTCAACTCTAGCTTTCGTTTCTTCCTCTGTACGAAGAAAACAATCATGCTTTTCTTGAGGATCCGTCTCTGTAGAGATCGGTAACAAAGTGGCTGGATTCAGCACATTACAACGTTTGATGTGAACATGGCTAGCCAACAGTGTCAGCTCGTAACCTGAAAGACGTGCACTAGTAAGGTGCTGTGTCTTAGTCCTGTTTAATAAGGTATCCACTGCATGTGGGACCATTACAATCAACGTATTGTCCAATACCAAACCAGCAGACTGTCGGATAGAAACAGCCGCTGCAGCTGTAGCTCTCAGACAACTCGGCAACGCCTTAGCAACTGGGTCTAACGTAGAGGAGAAATACGCGCATGGACGTTGCTTGTCCCCAAACGTCTGTGTCAACACTGACAACGCACAACCTTCTCTCTCGTGCACGTACAACGTGAAAGGCTTACTATAGTCTGGAGTACCCAACACAGGAGCCGAACACAATGCATCACGTAGTTCAGAAAAACTTTTCTGACATTCGTCAGACCAAGGAAGAGGATGCGGAGTATCTTTCAGAGTCAATGCTAACAAAGGTTTCGCCAACAGTGAAAAATTGGGGATCCACTGTCTACAATACGATGTAATACCTAAAAAGGCACGCACTTCTCTCTGTGTGGATGGTACATTCATTTGCACAATCGCTTGAATTCGTTCTGGGGTCAATCTCCTTCCCTCCTTCGACAAGAGATGACCTAAGTAGGTCACTTCTTGGCGACAATACTGTAACTTTGAAGGTGACACTTTATGATGAAGGTCAGACAAATACCGCAACAAAGAAAGAGTAGCCTCTTTACAAATCTGTTCATCATCAGCAGTAACCAACAAGTCATCAACGTACTGAATAAGAGTAGCACCAACAGGTAACACAAAACCATCAAGCTGAGTTTTCAACGCCTGACTATAGATGGAGGGACTTTCACAATAACCTTGGGGAGCTCTCTTAAACCGGAAGCTTCGGCCTCCTAATGAGAAGCCAAAAATATCCCTGCTCTCCTCAGCAATAGGAATACTGAAGAAAGCATTCTTCAAATCGATGACAGAAAACCAAGCTGCCGAAGCAGGAATCAAAGTCAACAAAGCAGTGATATCAGGTACCACAGGAAACTGTGGCACGACTATCTTGTTTACCTCTCGAAGGTCAATCACAAACCGATACACAGGTGGCTGAGAAGCATCAGTACGTTTAAGGATAGGCAAAACAGGACTGTTACAAACATTACCTCTCGTTTCCTCAACTACACCCTTCTCAACCAGATCATAAACAATCGCTAAAAGAGCTCTCTCACCATCACTCGAGATCTTGTATTGGGGAATACGAGGTAGCCTAGCATTCGATTTAAGTGTGACAACATAAGGTGGAATTTGCAAAAGACCAACATCATTTGGACCTGTAGCCCAAAGTGTATCAGGAAGCGAACGTAATTCCAGTGGCAAACAATCCTTAGACAAATACATTGGAGAAATCACTTTCCTACCAAGGGTAAGTTGTACTCCTGAAGGAGAACAATGTAATGTCGCATACAATCTTTTCAGCAAGTCCAAACCCAACAGGTTCTCACCACAACCAGTCGTTAAAATAAGTGGAGCTTCCAATTCACAAGGGCCAATCAAAAGGGACAAAGGACTAGAAACCGGATTACGAACTGGGGCGCCTGAAAATCCTACTGAAACATTGGTCAAGCCAGACAAAGGTGCGCCAGGAAGTTTAGAGTGCATAATAGAACTCTTCATCGCACCAGTATCCAAAAGAAAAGGTTCTACCACACCTGATGTAACCACTTCAACATAAGGTCCACTCTGGTCTACTGGAACTGACACTACTCCCTCACTTTGTCCTTGGCTGTCCTAGTTATCATTATAACCAGAACTCTCACCTTCGACATAGTAATCCTCAACATAATACTGGGCAGACTGACCACTCGGAACATTCTGTCTGTCAAAATAATTCGCAGAATTCTGTAGGGAAGAGGAACGCTCAGTCTGAGAGATCACACCACGTCCCCTACCCCTAGGAGCTTGCTGAAAACTACCACGACCTCTTTGACCAGATACACCATTCGCACGCTGTAACAAAGCCGGGCAACTATTCTTGTAATGACCTTCCTCTCTGCAATAAGCACACTGATTAGGGCCAGGAAAGAATCGCTGTACATAAGGCTCGGGCTTCTGTAACAATCTCTGAAATTGTGGAGGTTGCTGAAACTGAGGCTGATTCTGACGAGGCGGATAAGCTTGCTGCAAAAGAACTTTTGTCTTTAACTCTTTAGTTTTTTTCTCCACTTTATCCTTCTCATCTTTATCCCTATTCTCGTAATATTGTGCAGTAGCCAATATCTGGGCCGAAGAAGAGACAGCCCATGAACTCTCAGAGTCCTTTAACTTATTAGAAAGTTCAGGAAGCAAATTAAAGACAAATTTATCCACAAACAACCTTTGACCACCCTCCGTACTCATATCCTGACCACTATGATCAATAAACGTCTCTTCAAACCTAGTGAAGAAATCAGATACACTCTCGTCTTTCTTCTGCTTACATGCTGCTAATTTATCCCAATTCACTCGTAAAGCGGGCATCATCGTTTTCATCAGATTAATAATTCTACCTGGTAATTCTGAAACTAGAGGTTCAGGTTTAGCACCTCCCTCCTGTCTACCATCTGCAGCAATAATATTCGCCCAGGTATCACCTAATTCAGCAGCATGATTCTCATGACGAATCTTCGCCCACAAGGGTTGAGGGACTACATTACCCATCAACATATCGATGTCAGCTAAATTCATAATACACGCTTCAACTGTCTGGGACAACTCCTTGTAATAACCAGCAGGATTCTTACGAGGGTCAGGTAAGGTCTGCTTAAGAGCCAAGACCTCTGCTCTCTTCCAAGGGACATGTACCCATACTCGCTGAAAATGAGCCGGAGCGGCAACAATACCCTGATTTACATTTGCCTGAACTGCTTCTTTCCATACTGGAGGAACTTCTCTCATAGGGTACTGTTTCACTTTCCTCCTAACAGAGGAATCAGGTTCATACAATGTCTGAGGCGGAAGTCTAGATCTGAAAGCAAGTATTGTCTCTACGGCATCTGTAACATCAGATTCCACTATCATCCCTTTGGCAAAATCTGACTGAACATCGAGCACATCCTGCGGAATCGGACCCAACTCATTATCTTCCCATTCCTGACGCAGAAAAGTACACATTACATCAAAAACATACCGTTGCTTAGGCGGTTCCCACTGAAAGAAAACATCCATAACTGCTGGCAAATTATACCTCGAAGCATTTAAAATCCACCTACGAGCCAACAAATCCAACACTGTCCGTTCTTCAGAACTAGGAAGCTGACTACGACTCTGCTTACGTTCCGAAACAGGGGTCATATTCAGTGACCCAAACAATGGTGACAACAAATTAGAAACAGTCTCTGTCATTCGTTTTCGAACAGAAGGAGAAGAAGCAGACATACGAACAGGAGAATAAGTATTCTGAGGCAAGGAAGGTGTAGGGACAAGAACAGTAGAAATCGAAGATGCAGAAGCAGAAGGCAAAGGAGTTTGAGGCAAAGCTGATAACAAAACTGGCGACCCTAGAATGGGCTGCGTAGGAGGAGGCAAAACCATCTGTGGAGCACCAGGTGGCTGAACAACAGCAGGAGGTTGAACAAAGGGTGGAACAACCGGGGGTAATTGAGGCGCAGTAGCACCCTGCACATAGGGAGGAGGCAATCTCAGTAAATGAGAGATCAAAGGATCTTTTTCAGGGTCTTCCATCACTTTCGGAGGAGAAGACGGCAAGGCCGGATAACATTTATCTATGGCCATGCAACGCTGTCTATCTAAGACTTCACTCGCACGCTCTTCTCCATCTTCCTTAAACTGTCTAGCAGCTTGTAGTACTGACATATTTTTATCTTTCCTATCTCTCTTTGCTTGCTTAATTTCTCTCTGTTTGGCTTCCTTACGCCAAAGGCGGAAAGAGTCAAACATTGCCGGCCGGGCTTTCTTCTTAAATAGCTTAATTTCTAGATTGTCCAAAATCTCTGTTTCAAAACTACCATGTGGGGGCCATTGTAAAACACCATCTTTTTTAGTGTAGCGGACCCATACTTCATTATAAGTAATAGGGCCTACTCCATGTTTTGAGTACAATTCATAAGTCGGAGTTCCAACCGGAGGTATCGGACATGAATCCTCCAATCGGGAATCCCTGTTACTACCACAAACAAACCAATCACCAATTTTACCAAAACTAGGCATCTTGCTCACTAGTCTGGTTTCAAACTTCAAAGGGAATCAAAAAAAAAATGATATACTTTGAAAATATACAAGCCCTTCGGCTTTGGATACTGCAGCAGCCAAATCAAAACCAATCAAATCAAAAGTAACCAGACAAAGCCGTGGGAGCGACCCACTTATACTTAACTAAATATCTGTCACGCCACCAGAAGACCGTCTATCGTCTCGCTTTACAGACATCAATCGGAGGGTCCAAGACAAGGCGACAGTCAGGGCAGCAATCCTTCGCAGCCGTTGGAAAGCGGGAAGCCTCGCAGAAAAGTCCTTTGGTCCACGCCGACATGCAGGGGTCGATGAAGTGGGGGCCCTCCTCCAGAATTTCCTCACGTGGCTCCTCGCAAACTTCGGGCTTGGACCGGTACCACTGAAGTCGGCCCGCGTTGGTCGCGCCAACTGAAGAACCGGGTTTTCAAGTACCCAGCGGCGTCAGGGACACGCCCAGAGTCCTCTAGGTTCCCTTGCCTTGGTATACAGAGACACGGAATACTTCTTGGTGGCGTCAGAGATTAAATTTATTAGCTGCAGCTAGTAGCAGAAATCCCAGTAATACAGCACGATGTACAACTCAAGAAACTGCTCAATTTTACTAAGGCGAGACATCCCTATTTATACACAAAAAGGTACATTTAAAATGCACACCCCTGCACCAAAATTCAACCAATAGAAAGTACATGACATCACACAGCATCATACAGTAAAGCTCATTTTACAGTGTCCCAACCCACAAGTTAATATTTAGGCATATCTAAAATATTAATCTGAAAAGCCCACACAAACCTTTAATTGAAAGCGTAACCCATGAAATGAAGGAACAATAAAAAAAGTAGTTTCAGATAATATGCAAGATTAAGAAAGACGTAAAGAAACTTTAAAAGTTAACAAATGTCTTGAATAGTGATTGGAAAAAGTAAATAACGATCTTGCAGGGAAATTGGCTTGGCAGGGTCAATTCCTAGGTGAAAGGCCAGCTTCTAAAATTAACTCCAGCGCACAAAGAAAATCCCTGGTTAATGTGTACATGTGATTAACAACAGGTCAGATTGCTTGGCTCACAAACTAACTTCTGAAGCCTACATAGAAAGCAACACTAGATGGCAGTCACGACACATAGCAAAAACCCAAGTTTCAGAAGAGAAAGTCTTTGAGGAAAGAATACATTTAGATGTTGTTTAAGATCAAGGAAACTTAATGGTTAACAAGGTCCAAATCAGTAATTGGAAAACTCAGTCAACCATCAGCTAGGGAAATTAGTTTTACAGAAAGGTCAGTTACAGTTGAAAAGGGTTACTCTCTGCAGTTCATTCAGAGACACAGAAACCCAAATTAATATATGCACGAAAAGCCACTTGTTCGCTGGGCCCACAGCACTGGCCTACGTAAGGGCAAGATTAAAATGCAGACAGGTTTGAGAATTTCAGAACCACACAGTGGTATCATTCAGTTAAAAAATGCATATATATAGCAGCTGAATGAATTGCGAAAATTACACATGAAATGGCTCTTAATACAGAAAAGAAGGTCGAGACCATTCCATCACATAATAATACAAATTCTGTACATATGCTAGTGGCTGAGGTAAAATATTGTCTCTAGAGTTCCTAAAAATAGAAGCTCTGTTCTCTAAGAATAGTTCTACTTTAAGAAGAGTACATGTGCCAGAAAAAGGTAAATATTTTGGAAGTGGAAAAAAAATAATTTCGCTTCAGGGGAAAAAATAGTTCCACATATTTTCAGTAGCTTTTGTTTAACACAGCTGAAGGCCGAATTCAGAGTTCAGGGAACGCTGTGTGCTCGTTGCTTAAAAAAGTTATTCTTTCTGTTCAGGGGAGAACATCATTTCAGACAGACTCTCAAAAAATTGGTCTACGGCTTCAGGTGAAAGTTCGACCAAGTTCGAAAATGCTGCAACAGTGCTGTCGTGAGAATGATTGCTATCAGCGATGTCAGGATCAGCAATGCTCACAGAAGGTCGTACCTGGGTGATGTTGCTCTCATCTCGTACTTCACTACCCCCTAATCGTAGTGGTGAAGTCTCAACGAATGCCGTCATCAGAATGGGTAGCCGCTGGGGACAACACGATGCATGAGCCGTTACAGGACTTAGCAAAGTATCTGTATCCAATGGTACTGCTGATGGTAGTGTAAGACAGACATCCAACACGCATTCTTCTCCGCATAGCATACATCGAAGCACAGGTAAGATGCAATTCTGCCAGATGGGTCTGAATGAAAGAAACCAGGTCATATTCAGATCTCCTAGCCGGGCAAATCCAAGGACTTTAGTTATGCGGTCCCGATAGCGTATAGCTAGGATCGTTTCTTCCATTGTTGCCGGAGTCTTGTCTGCGACTTGGCTTGCCGTATCAGAGCAGAAGGATCAAAAATAAAATGTATGCTACGAGTCCCAACAGAAGTTGTAGGCCGCCAAAGACAGAATGGACAACATTAGGAAAAATGCCCAGAACTGTTTCGAAGGGTGTTAACAGTCCCGAAAAAATTGTCTTAAATATATGTGGGATACCACTGGTATCAGACATATTTAGAATTTGGCTTAGCATTTCTACGAAATGCAAATTTGTTGATAAAAGGCTATGTATCTCTGCCGTTGTCCTTGCAACTTGCAGATCATACGTTTCTTTTGATGACGTTAAGGGGACAGTTGTCTGTAAAAGCACAGACTTTATTCTACTTAAAGTATCAATTCGAATAGAAGAGATATTCAAAGAAGGCCAAATTGTTGCCTCCGTATCTGGAGTGCTGTTTGGATACAATACTTGCATACAGCAAGTGACCATGGAACTTCCGCTCACGAGATAGGCTTTTCCTGGCACCATGCCACAACAGCTGTGGTCCACTATTGGAATGTAACTCCCGTTAGAAAGTCGTCTAAAGAATGGCTCTATTTGTGTTGCAGGTGTGCCGTGCTGGTTACATGAAAGGTTATTTGAAGTCCCCTCACAGGCCCCATGCAGGTCAATACCTTGACACAGAAGTATACCGCTTAGTGATTGTTTACAATTTTTTCCACTAAGAAATACATTCTGTTTCTTTTCACTGTAACATGTGTGTGTATAAGGTAATTTCCATGATGACTTAATGAACCCTTTACCAAACCTTATATACTGGCCCGCTGGTGTATACTCTTGACAGTATTTAAATTGGAAAGTTGTTATCGGAATTGTGATTATTCCATGTATTATACATTCAATGACAGGTCTTTCTGACATTGTCAATGGTAATCTCTCAAGTTTTTCAATGCTCAGAATTGTATAGTCTGCTCCTTTTTGTGCCAAACTGATTTGTGTATCAGTAAGGTTAAAAATAGAGAATAATGACGTTGTATTGATTAAACGCCAGGGCACGTAGCCTGAACTTGCAACGTCCAGCCAAGCTGTACAATAGAACGTAATTAGGACTGACGGGAAGAGGTGTGGCGCCGCGGCCAGGGCGACTGACGCTGGAATCTGGGGACCACGGTTCAATGCCCGGCTCCGGCGGCAGGTTAGCCCAGCACCATGTGACTCTGGGCAATAGCTCGCTTAATCTTCCCGACGGCCCCCAGCGCCTAGAGACCCTTACGGGTGATTGTGCGCTTTACAAATGTGGACTTTACTTTACAAATGTGGACTTTGTAACATTAATAAGTCCTGTTCTATGCATCAACAAAAAGGAAGGGTGAACTTGCTATTATGATCAGCACATCACTATTGTGTCTTTCCCATCGTAATCATAATCCAATCATACAAAGAATACTCAGTTTCGGAGTGCCCAACTGGTAAGATGCTTATTCACCCTTAAGCAATTACCGTCACAAAAAACTACCCACAGAAACTGTAGTAGAGTTTCATGAACCGTATGTCAAGAAAATTCCACCAGTGCACATCCCTGTTTGTGAATTCTCTCCAATTATGTCGTAATTCGATCACTTTAGTAGAACAATTTCTTTCAAAGTCCTCAGATATTCAAATAGTACACAGTCCATCGATCTTTCAAAATCCTGTTTATTGATTTATGATTTTTTCTTGCCACATCGTCACAGCCGACGCGCGTTTCGCCCTCCACGGGCTTTTTCAAGGCTGCAAATCAGTATACAAATACATACAATCAGTAAAATCTTACAGTCTAGGCCACCTTTGCCCATCAGTGTTTGACCAAACACTCTAAATCATATTTGGCAGAATTCCAATTTCCAGTATATATCATACATCAATGATCTTTGTTCTAGTATGATAAATGAAATCTGAGTCCCTACACATTACCAGAAAGGCAATAGCGAGCATACAATTGTTGAAAAAATCACTTGCATATCTTATTTAGTGGTCAGCCTCCTTCACACCATTATTTCATCATGTCTATTTAAATTATAATTATCAATCCTTTTGCTCCTGATGACCACCACTTAAGCCTCAGTTACTTCATATGCAATAAGTAGCAATTCAGTGTGCCCATGATCACCACAATCTGTCCAAAATGAAAATTGATCATATTTCTCCTGCCCAGTCAGACTCTAAGTGCAAACATGTAGCCAACTAATGTTTAAAACAATCCACTTACCAAAAACAAAGTAGAATGGTGAGTGGCGTAATCTTGTACAAATCAATAAAAGATAAAAAGTCCTTCCCTTATTTCTCCTGTAAAACCAAAACGCCGGTATTAAGAATATGTCATCATCCAAGCAGTTTCACCAGGCCCCATCCCATGTTCAACGGCTTACCTTAGAGCCTTTCAATAGTCGAAGTGAACGTTATCCCTTAGAGTAGTCATGCTTCTATTGTCATTCCTCATTTAGTAGTCCATACATTTGTCTAGAGTTCAAGGAGCCTTGATAAGTCCCATCTGGAAAAAGAGGTTCATATCCCAGTTCAAATATTCACAAGGGCCAAAGCTTGTAATATATGTCTCTAAAGTGTCATAAATATCACCAAACAATAAATTTCTTGTGATTATTCCCAATTTCCATGCAAGCTGTCCGTTACACAGCCTGACCAAATACCGGTCTCACGCTCCCATAAAAACACCAATGTGCCCCACAGCTCATTCTTGTATTTCACGTATAATACCAACCCTAATAAATTGCCCCTCATCATGCTCTGACTGTCATTCTGCCTGAAGTACGCCCGTTTTACCTGGCCATCACCGCTTCAAATGGACAGTCAATGCCAAAAACGTTACTTAGTGTACGTCAAGCCGTAAGGCATAAGACAGATGTAATCGCGGCTCCAGTGCCCAAGTGCCTTTATTAATGAGGACTGAGCCGCGACCTTCACGCAAATAATTAAAACATTATTAAGCCCGGGTTTTCAAGATTTAAGGCTCGGCCCGGTATTGCTGCAACACGGGGACCACGTCTTCCTCACACATGACTGCATCGACTGAGTGCCTCAAAAAAATCAGTTTTAAACTAACCGCCACCTTGACGCAAATAGTTGAAGCATTACTCAGCCCTGGTCTTCAAAAATTAAGGCTACGCCCGGTATTACTGTACCGCGGACCGCGTCTTCCTCATTGTGAACCGCATTGACTAAATGAAACAAAAAACCAGTTTTAAACTTACCGCCATGCAGAGCCGATCGCGTCTCAGCAAGGCGTCTCCCTTCCGCGTTCGTCTGGCAGAAAGTGGCTGAATGAACCTGGCCCACCCTTTATGTTGGACACTAAGGAAGGACTAAAATGAAAAGTTACTTCGAACTGAGGTGAAAATCGTGGCCATCTTGGAACCATTTCTCAAGCCTTATACCATATATATAACGGGCATATTCTTCTTGATCAAAAGGCAAAATCACACAATAAATGCAATGTAAGGACACAAAAACAACAGCAAATCCTTTACATCTCTTCTGATCTGTTATTAATCAAATCAAAGTACACACATATATTTTCATTGGACATGAATGTGCAAATATTTATGGGCAAATTAGGTTGTTCACATCTCATTCCATATTTGCTCCCTTCCATGGAATAGATGTTGTGATGGCAGGTAACAGGGGTGGGAATCGTGAGCAGCAATTGCGAAGATTGGAAAGTAAATGGATTATTTCTCTGAGAGCGGTGGAGAAGGGAGCAAATATGGACAAAGAGATGTGTGAGTTTTTGTAAATACCGAAGATGTTAGGTTCATCACAATTGGGTAAAGAGGAATGAGATGTGAACAACCTAATTTGCCCATAAATATTTGCACATTCATGTCCAATGAAAATATATGTGTGTACTTTGATTTGATTAATAACAGATCAGAAGAGATGTAAAGGATTTGCTGTTGTTTTTGTGTCCTTACATTGCATTTATTGTGTGATTTTGCCTTTTGATCAAGAAGAATATGCCCGTTATATATATGGTATAAGGCTTGAGAAATGGTTCCAAGATGGCCACGATTTTCACCTCAGTTCGAAGTAACTTTTCATTTTAGTCCTTCCTTAGTGTCCAACATAAAGGGTGGGCCAGGTTCATTCAGCCACTTTCTGCCAGACGAACGCGGAAGGGAGACGCCTTGCTGAGACGCGATCGGCTCTGCATGGCGGTAAGTTTAAAACTGGTTTTTTGTTTCATTTAGTCAATGCGGTTCACAATGAGGAAGACGCGGTCCGCGGTACAGTAATACCGGGCGTAGCCTTAATTTTTGAAGACCAGGGCTGAGTAATGCTTCAACTATTTGCGTCAAGGTGGCGGTTAGTTTAAAACTGATTTTTTTGAGGCACTCAGTCGATGCAGTCATGTGTGAGGAAGACGTGGTCCCCGTGTTGCAGCAATACCGGGCCGAGCCTTAAATCTTGAAAACCCGGGCTTAATAATGTTTTAATTATTTGCGTGAAGGTCGCGGCTCAGTCCTCATTAATAAAGGCACTTGGGCACTGGAGCCGCGATTACATCTGTCTTATGCCTTACGGCTTGACGTACACTAAGTAACGTTTTTGGCATTGACTGTCCATTTGAAGCGGTGATGGCCAGGTAAAACGGGCGTACTTCAGGCAGAATGACAGTCAGAGCATGATGAGGGGCAATTTATTAGGGTTGGTATTATACGTGAAATACAAGAATGAGCTGTGGGGCACATTGGTGTTTTTATGGGAGCGTGAGACCGGTATTTGGTCAGGCTGTGTAACGGACAGCTTGCATGGAAATTGGGAATAATCACAAGAAATTTATTGTTTGGTGATATTTATGACACTTTAGAGACATATATTACAAGCTTTGGCCCTTGTGAATATTTGAACTGGGATATGAACCTCTTTTTCCAGATGGGACTTATCAAGGCTCCTTGAACTCTAGACAAATGTATGGACTACTAAATGAGGAATGACAATAGAAGCATGACTACTCTAAGGGATAACGTTCACTTCGACTATTGAAAGGCTCTAAGGTAAGCCGTTGAACATGGGATGGGGCCTGGTGAAACTGCTTGGATGATGACATATTCTTAATACCGGCGTTTTGGTTTTACAGGAGAAATAAGGGAAGGACTTTTTATCTTTTATTGATTTGTACAAGATTACGCCACTCACCATTCTACTTTGTTTTTGGTAAGTGGATTGTTTTAAACATTAGTTGGCTACATGTTTGCACTTAGAGTCTGACTGGGCAGGAGAAATATGATCAATTTTCATTTTGGACAGATTGTGGTGATCATGGGCACACTGAATTGCTACTTATTGCATATGAAGTAACTGAGGCTTAAGTGGTGGTCATCAGGAGCAAAAGGATTGATAATTATAATTTAAATAGACATGATGAAATAATGGTGTGAAGGAGGCTGACCACTAAATAAGATATGCAAGTGATTTTTTCAACAATTGTATGCTCGCTATTGCCTTTCTGGTAATGTGTAGGGACTCAGATTTCATTTATCATACTAGAACAAAGATCATTGATGTATGATATATACTGGAAATTGGAATTCTGCCAAATATGATTTAGAGTGTTTGGTCAAACACTGATGGGCAAAGGTGGCCTAGACTGTAAGATTTTACTGATTGTATGTATTTGTATACTGATTTGCAGCCTTGAAAAAGCCCGTGGAGGGCGAAACGCGTGTCGGCTGTGACGATGTGGCAAGAAAAAATCATAAATCAATAAACAGGATTTTGAAAGATCGATGGACTGTGTACTATTTGAATATCTGAGGACTTTGAAAGAAATTGTTCTACTAAAGTGATCGAATTACGACATAATTGGAGAGAATTCACAAACAGGGATGTGCACTGGTGGAATTTTCTTGAAGTCCTGTTCTATGATATCAATAGCAGAGGATACAATACTGTCCAGTGAATATATTCTGGAGGACAGAGTCATTAACCCATTGTCCACAACAGAAAATGATTTTTCCAAATTAATACGATCAATTTCTCGTATTTTTTCTGCTGTTTCAATTTGCATTACTTTCAATGCTTCGTTGTAAGTGGCGAATATACCGGCCGCTATGAAACGTTTTTGACGCTGTTTGCGTGGTCCCATTATGAAATCACGCAAGTCAGCACCTTCTTTAAGTAAATTCAAGTGTTGCTTAATTTCAGCCAGTGTGGATTTCTGTAGCCATTCGAGGCAGAGTTTCCCTACACTGTATGTTGTGACTATCCCTGGATGTTGTCTCTGGGGGCATCTTGGGTCTGGCCTGGTCATTTTTAACCCCTGTGCTTTGTTCAGGAATCTATCTTGACAGTTATTTGTGTCTGTGGGCCAGATCAACCATTTTTTCCAATCAGGATGTGTTCTGTTTTGGTTAAAAATATGGAATACGTCTATCTCAACATCTGTAGTGCTATTACTGTCAGGTGTTGGCTTTGGAATAGACGGTTTGTTTAAGTCTTTTATCTCGGCTAGGCCAAGACAGGTTGTCTGTTGAATGGTATCATTCAAGAATATTATTTGTTCTGGGATCATGCAGGCTCTAAATAATGCTTCTAGGCCTTGGACCTGCCAATCTTTGGTACCCCAGATGGTTTTTGTTTCAGTGTTGTTTTTCCAGAAATCAAAACCAAATGTAATCATTTTTTCATAAATGTTTCCGAATAGATCAATTTAGTATTTGTCAGCATTGATTTACCCCTGTCTTATTTAACATTTTGAAATAAAACGTTTCTGCATCACTTGTGTTAAATCCTGAGAAGTACGGGAATTTCCCGATTTTTTTTTTTTTAACTACCTTTCGGTGGAGTTGCACAATGTTCCCACTGATTATAATTAAAAACATTTCTAGGTTGAGCATATTTGTGCAGATAGTGATGTGCAAAGTGGTTGTAGCAATACATTTCTTCATAATTTGATGAACCCTGTTCTGTAAAGTTTGCTGACATTACTAAATCTGACATCATATCATTAATACTTTCAAAGTCCCAATCATCAGAGAATGTACTCGGTTTTACAAAGTCACTTAATGAAACCTTGAACTGGTGTGGATATTTCAAGAGCTCGACCGGGCCATAGATTTCGTAATCCGTTTTGTCCCATGCTACCCCACCGGGTATTGGATTGGCTATGACATTCACTGATGATAGTTCTCTTTTCTCGATGTGAGATGACTTGTGAGGCTTTAGGACCAAGTTGATGTCTGACTTGCTGTGTCCATTGTACTGTATTTTCCCTCAATGAATGTTCCCAAACAAAGAACCATGATGCGCCAAAGCAGGAGGAAAAGTACACCTAACACAATCCAAAATTCAATCCATGGAGAAATCAGATAGGTTTCTTTGAGTTGATGAAAGAGTTCTGTTACTTTGTCTTTAAAAGTTTTTGTTGTTGGCTGTTCTTCAGGCTCGCTTTGATCCTCAGAAAAGTCATCGAAATTGATGAAGTAGCCAGATGCAGTTCTGTCAATTGTTGGAATTGCTTCCGGATTTTTATTTGCTTCTTGATTTTTCTTTGTTTCACTAGCATAGTCTGAGGCTACATCGTTGTAGACTGGTGTTTCTTGACGAACTGTTGCAATTTGGGTTTCAAGAGGCATATGTTCCATTGCATTGTTGCATAGTCCTTTTTTATTCACTGCAGGTTTATCGAATGTGATTAGTCTCTCAGTTTGAACCTCTTGTATCGTAGCAATTTTTGGTACTCTGCTACTTCTTGGGAGTCCACTGGGCCTACTACTTATTATTGGCCACATGATTGTGGTTTTACCAGGTCGATGGATACAACTCGGTTCTCCTTTTTACCAGCAAGGGGCGGTAGTACAACTGATCTTGTTCCGCTGATAGCTAAGACAGGTACTGCTTTTCTGTAAGAAGGCCCAAATTCCTTCTTCACCGCGATCTTCTCTCTGACCAGATCCCCTATCTTTGGAATCCAGGCAGGCCTTGCTGGGACAGGTGGTTTATCTTCAGTGGCTGTTGGCTGCTGTTTTAACTTTACGTTGCTCAGGTCTTTTCTTGTTTCATTTAAGTCCTGTAAAATAGCCAAACGATCTTTGATATCAAAGCATTTTTCTTCCACCACTGAAGTCTGACTATCTAAGTCCTGAATATGCATTCAAGTCCCGAACAATAGTTCGTACAGACTGAAACCTTTTAGAGAATTACTTGGCAGATTATTAAGACTACGTTGGACACTTGTTAAATGTTGGACCCACCCATCACCCGAACCTAATACCCTCCCCGTTATAGATTGCTTTATGTCCCGGTTTTTTCTTTCCACAATCCCCTTTCCCTCAGGATGGAAGGGACAAGAGTACCGCAATGCAATGCCCATGCTGGTCATGGCCTCCTTATAAGCTCGAGAGCTAAAAGCAGGACCCTGGTCAGAAAGTAGCATGCCAATTGCGTATGTGCCGATATAGACTCTCAAATCTTTTATAACAGTTCTGGCATCAGCCGAGCGCTGGGGCCACATCCAAATGAATCTCGTGCAGGAATCCACTGCGACTATGATATATTTATAGTTGCCATCCCTTTGTAAGGGACCACAGTGGTCCAGGTAAACACACGCTAATGGTTTATCTGAGATTAGAAGTGGCGTCTGTGCTGGTCGTTTCACTGTTGATAATTGAATTCTTTGGCATATCTCGCATTCTAGAACAAAGTTCCTAGTCTGTTTTCTCATACGTGGCCACCAATATCTCTGTTTTAATAACGATATTGTGGCAGAAACGCCAGCTTGTGCAGAAGCCAGCCCTTCGAGTGACGCTGTAATTAGTCCTAACCTGTGTTCCATGTTTGGAATTGCCCTATCCCCCACTCCAGGGATTTGAGCAAATAGAACATTATTCGCATCAGTTATGTATGAGTACTTTACTGGAAAGCCTTTCGGGAGTGATTTTATATCATCTTTTACCGTAGCACTGACAGCTTGCATTATATCGCTGTTTATTTTTGTTTTTGACCAGGTGATAGCAGCTACCGAAGCCCTTTGCACAGCTGCCTTGGCGGCCTCATCAGCCAATGAATTCCCCGCAACGTGAACGCCATCACGTTGATGGCTCAGTGTATGTATCACGTGAGTCTTTTGTAGTTCTTTCTGTAAAAGAACTACTTGTTCCCAAAGCGTTTTATGCTTGATTGTGCCACCTTTTGCATCTTTGAAACCGTTTTGAACCCAGTTCTGCAAGTATTCATTATAAGACTGAACGCAGTAATATGAATCGCACACTATTAGTGTGAGGAATTCTCAATCGGTATTTTCAAGCGCCATCTTAAATGCTATTAGTTCAGCTCGCTGAGCTGTACAATCTCCTAGAGATTGGGTTTTAGTGACCAATGGTCTAAATTTTCCTTCGTGCCAACGACCTTTAACAATCGCGCACGCAGCACTGTAAGCTTGTTTACCCCCAACTGCGGGTTGTGCTGATCCGTCTGTGTATATTATACAGCCGTAGTGTTCTAGAGGCATGATTTCGGTCGGCAGAGGACATTCATATTCGTATTGTAGAAATTCTTGTGTTTTCAATTTAGGATCAAATTCTTATACTACGTCTGTTGCAGCAAGAGAATTAACCCATTGTATCCATCTCGGATGTAGTGCTTTAGCATTTGGAATGCTTGCTTTTGTTACTGCTTCTAGGGCTGGTATTGGTGTAACGATTATTATTCGTTTACCTTGTGCGAGGGCTCTTTCTTTTGCTACAGCAGTTTGGACCGCAGTTAGAATTTTTTCAGTAGAACTGAATTTCATTTCAGCTTGTGTGTACTAGTGTGATTTGTAAGCTATTGGTACCGTTTCTCCCTCATTAGAGGTCAGGTACGTGAATCCGCATCTTCCTGGGATGACTCGGATTACAAGGTTGCGTATGTTTTCGCATGTTTGTAATTTTGTTGTAGCTAACATGTCTGCTTACAATGATCTTAAAATTTCTGTGTGTTTTTGAGTCCAATTGATTGGTTTGAAATCAGGTTTTATTAATTTATAGAGAGGTTTAACCCTCTCTGCATAATTTAGAATGTATATTCTTCTGAAATTCAGGAAACCTAGTATTGATTGTAAGTTCTTCAGCGATTTAGGTGCTTGGAGTACAGCGCATTTCTCTAAGAAATTGTCCGCTAGGCTTTTGCCTTCACTTGATAATTCATATCCTAAAAACAGGACTGTTAAATGGGCAATTCGTGACTTTTTAAAGTTGAATTTGTAACCCTCATCTGCAAACCCATGTATTATAGTGTTTACTCTTTTCAAGTGAGTATCCAAGTCATCATCTGTTAGATAGATGTCATCGACATAAGATAATGCCTCATCATCATATATTTGTAGTAACTCTGTTACTCTTGCTGAGAATAATCCTGGGCTATTCTTGAATCCCTGTGGGAGTCGACAGAAATTTTTTCTGTGACCCCATTATTGAGAAAGCGGTCAAATACCTGCTTTCAGGTGCAATGTTTTGACAAAAGAATCCATTAGAGATGTCTAATGTCGTTTTGTATTTTTTGTGCACGATGTTATTCATTAGTGCTGCACTGTGTGAGTTTTGTACTGCAAATGTTTTGCAACATGAGTTAAGATGTCTGTAGTCCAAAACTAGACGATATGAATCATCTGGCTTGGAGACAGGAAACAAAGGATTGTTCATTTGAGAGGTGCATGTTTCAATCACCCCCTGGTATTCAAGTTGATCTAAGATCTCCCTGACTTGCTTTTTAGCTTCTTGTTTAATTGGGTACTGCCTTTGTGCAGTGGTTTGACATTTTAACTGGATTTTGTGAGGAGGAGAGTCCTCATTCCATCCTACATGATTTTTGTATAATGCAGGAGCTTGGGCTACTGCCCATTTTCTTGCGTATGTATATTTTCTATGCATTGGAATATGATTTGAGAAGGCAGGCATAATCATTTCTTCGCCATGAGGGCACTCCCTGACAAACTCTGGTGGCCAGTCTTTCTCAGCTAAAAGGATGTCATACCCTTTTGAAAGATTATCCCAAAAGAGACCCCTTACTTTCCTAGTCTTATCTCCCTCTATACGTAAAGGTATCTCGTATATTTTATGAGGTTTGCTAACTCCGGTATCTGCAGTTTCCACCTGAATGTATTCATTCGTGTCCACTGTCTCCAGATGATTCATCAGGATCTTGCGAGCTATTGTCACTTCTGCTGCGCTGTCTAGCATTGTCTGGGCCCACTCTCCGTTTTTCAGTTGTGTCCTCAGTATCCTCGGCATGTTTAATTATTTTAATACTGGCTACCTTCTTTCTTGGAAATTGTAATTTTTTACTTTGATGAGCAGGTTCTTTGTCTTTGGAATTGACAGGCTCTTCCCTATGTTCTGACCGTCCTCTTCTTTCCGATTTCTGCGAGGAAGTCTGAAAAGATCAAGAGGGACGTGTATCAATATCTTGATATCTCTCAGGTTTTTTCAGATTATCCCTATTTCTAAGGTTGTATCTTTTCTTAGAGGGCTCCCTCTGGGGAGACTTGTGTCCTTGGTCCGGAGATCTTTCTCTCCGCCGAGGAGACCTTCCTCTGGACTGGAATCTTTTTTCTTTGGGAGTGGATTGTTTATTTCCATCCCAGCTCTTTTTTGGAGTGTTTAGATTATTTTTAATAAATATCTTTTCAGGATTTTCAGTTAGTTGGGGTTTTACTGGTTTCCCAGCCAAACTATCTCTACCTAGTTCTTCATAGGATTTTTCTATGATTTTGGCAAGTTCAAATGGCTGTTCTGCTATATCTGTCTCTTTCAATTTCTGGCTGATCGCCACAGATGCTGCTTCTCCTTTTATGTTGGCTAATAATATAGCCGAGACCTGCTTGAAGTCTTTCAGTAATTTCATACCCAGAGTTAAAGCATGTTCTGGACCATATTCATTTTGAATCAGTCTTAGTACATCTGGTATTACCGCCATGGACGGAACACCATGTGTTTTTGTGTAAATGGAAGCAAACACTGTGCCCCAAGTGTCACAGTCCTCCACATGTGGTGCGATCCCCATTGGAAGACAGATAGTCAGAATTCTGTGTTTGTCAGTAGGGGTAGTATCCGGAAATACTGCCTCTATTTGAGTGATTTTTTTGTGCTAACCAGAATGGAATTTGTTCCCGTTTTGCGGGTGTTTTACCAAGACATGATTGTATGTTCTGTGGTGTTATTTTCTTTGTGTTCCCCTGATGAGGGGTCAGCTGTGGAATGTTAATTGCTGGTTGGACTGTTGTAGTCCACATTACATATTGGACTAATTGTCTATGTATTTTAATCAGTCGTTTTAGCTGTGCTAAAAGTTCTGGTACTGACATTTTTTCAATGTCTGGATGTGGTGTGTAGCTGGCTAGAACCGGCCACGTTGCTCCTTGTCTACCTAGTGGACCGAGCCTGGTGAAGTGATTGTTATGTTTTTGGGCGCCATTAAACCAGAGCAGGTGCTCTTGGTAGTTTAGTGGGATTTCCACCTCCTCGAAAGGGGTGTACTCTTCCGGAGGTTCCTCTATTTTGTAATAGTGGAAGTCGTGTGTGACAGCGTTTGCTGCTGGAAAGTTTATCCATGAATAGAATACCTCTGTCTGCCGATATTCATGGGCCTCTATCATGAATATGACTATACCACCTAGTGATGTCAGTCCGTTTTCTATAAGTTTAAGAGTTATAGTTTTTCTTATGTTGACGGGAATGAGTATAACATTCGGGTCATTGTCTTGGAGACTTGTGTCATCCGCTAGGAGTCGAGCTGCTATTCTAGCTGCCTCCCTTTCGTCTTCACTTTCTGACATTTTTACTGACAGAAAGGTTTTTGTTGCAGATCAAGTTTCAAGGAAACAAAGATTAGGTGCACAATATTTTGGAACACTGTATCCTTCAACGTTGACTAAACCAAAAACTATACATAGGAATCTCTTCCTACTAAGTTCCGGCGGATTTGAACCTTTTACCCACTCCAGACGTCTTTTGGAGTATTTACGGGAAAAAGGGGTCTGTGTGAAAAAGCACGACTGAGTTACTCTAACGTCTTGCGTTAGATTTATCGCCTTACCAAACGTTGGGCGCCATGTAGTGTAGTTCCTATATTCCCAATAGGCTCTGCGCATTGGAATAATATATTCAGCAGTGTAGACGTAGGACTGAGGTCGACTAGGTCTCTACTGACTATATTAGACTAAAGTTTTTGCCAGCTAGCTCAGAGGTCACTAGAAACTTTCTCGAATAAACGAGGAGGAGTTTAACCTCCCTGGATAGACAAGAAGGGATTAGCTTCTGACAACCATATAACATGACAACTTTGCTCCCTCAGAATAAGAGTGTATCTCTAGAGTCGTGCGAAAACAATAGACAGCTATTTCACTCAGTCAAGTGTGCATACTTAGTTTCACCAGAGTGCAGAGAAAAGAGAGACGGGCGTTTTCAATAAAAGGTGTTATTTATTGAGCAGTCTTCTTTCTCATGCAAGAGAAATTAATTGCCACAATTGCAATACTCATAGTAAAGTAAAGTGCGTACAGTAAAAGGAGGATTAAGAAATAATACTGTAAAAGCATTGATATGGTTTCTTAGCCATATGTTTCTTTAAAATAGATAAAATATATACATACTTATATACATTGACTAACGTACTCAACTGGTGCTTCTAAATACGCCTACCCCGGTGTACCTGACCTAAGCCTAATACGTGGGAAGGAGTAAGTAAGTAGCAGTTTAAGTTAAGTTGGTTTTTCCAAGAATCTGACTCAAGAATTCTCTCTAAGGTTTTAGTCAGCTCCGTACCTGGGTTAATAGAAAGCAGGATGTCTTGTGTCTCACTCTCAGGACTCGATATCCCAGTAACCCGCGAAGGTATCTGGAAACACCGGAGCTGGATTTCTCGGCAGGAGAAAAGACAGCGTCTCTCTCAGTGCGTCAAAGAGGAGGGGCAGCGTCCGTGGGCTCTCGCATCAGCTGGGCTCCCGGGCAAGTAGAAAGCTGCTCTGTTCCAAAACCACCAGCGTGTGTTTGCTTAAGGCAGCGTTGGTATATTTATACCTGAAAGGTGCCGGGTTTGACGTAAGGTTGGACATAAGACGTCAATAAAGATGTCACTAAGAACTGGCCGTTCTTAGAGTGCTCACAGGAGTTCTAGGATGAAATCAAAACAAAAGCAATGGGGAATTCCCAGGTTGCTGGAGGTTTGGTTTGTTTACAGAACTCGTTGTACTTGCTAGGAGCCTGGGGAAGTAGCCTTGCTTAATTTGGGCAGCATGGGCTATGACTAAATATGGATATGATTCTTATGCCTTTATAAGGATATTATTGATTATAACCACATAAGGGCATAAATCAGGGCTATCGAATTTAGGGTCCTAGATAGAACTACAACAAAGGAGGCACAGAAGGATGGGCTACCACCTGCTAGATGGGTACACACTATCACAGTTTCAAGGTTGTCATTCTGGGTCTCAGCGTCTCCTAACGTGGGAGCAGAGCTACACACAAGGATAGGTATGCAAAAGCGGAATGGCCTATTCATTAGTAAGTCAGAAGGCAACCTTGAACAAAAGAGAAAATAATAACTAAATATAGTGTTCAGCTGAGGCAAGCAAAATGAATAACGGGGCCTAGTTCAGACACAGCCTAATGGGATTGCGAAATACAAAATGAAGTAACACTTACTAACTGAAGCTTGCGCATTACAAGGATAACTCAGTGGGTTGTATAACGTGAATACAAACAAGATGTCACTTAGCCCCACACTGCTAACCTACTATGGCACGAAATAACAATACAATAAGAGGCATAATATTTCCTTTAAGCCCTGGAGATAGGAATGAAGCTCTGAGGCAGCCCAACTTCTCCTCCAGTATAGTATGGGGCACAGGTTTATCCTGTCAGAAACAGTTTTTTGAGTGGGAGAAGGGGGGTGATCATAGGTTCACCTGCCAACCAGTTATGTATCATTTTAGGACCTTATTGTAAGTTTCCCGATTCATGCCCTGATATTGGTATAAATCATCATATCCTTATATAGGCATAGAAATCATAACCATATTTAGGCATAGCTCATGCAGTCCAAATATGGCAGAGCTACTTCCACTAGTTCCGAAAATCCACAACGATTTCCTGGAAAACTCAGCTTCAGCAGCTGGGGACTTCCCCTTGCTTGAATGTTGATTTGTCCAAGAACTCATGGAGTTTTCAAAGAACTGAGCCTCTTTGATGACGTTATTATGTCCAACTGTACGTCAAAGTCGGCACCTTCAAGGTATAAATATACCCACACTCCTGCCGAGAAATCCAGCTCCAGTGTTTCCAAGCTACCCTTGTGGGTTGTTGGGAAATCGAGTCCCGAGACTGACCTTCTCCATTCCAAACTAAGGTACGGAGCTGATTAGACCCTTAGAGAAATCTTGAGCACATTCTTGGCAAAAGAATACTACATTCATGCTACACCTCACTTAATTCTTCCCTCGTACTAAGCTTAGGTTAGGTACACCGGGGTAGGCGTATTTTAGAAGCACCAGTTGAGTACTTTTAGCCTCAGTTATTTATGTATGTATTTACATATGGTTTGGGAACAATACAATGCTCTTACAGTATTATTTTATTCTACTATTTATAGTGTATGTATTATATTTTGCAAACAGTTTTAAGATTATAGCAGTTCATTTCTTATGCTTGAGAAAGAAGATTGTTCAATAAAACCTTTTATTGAAGACGCCCGTCTTTCTACTTTCTTTGCACCTCTAGTGAAATGAAGCATGCACGATTGACTGAGTGAAATAGCTATCTATTGTTTCCACGACTCTGAAGATACGTTTTATCTTGGGGAAACAAAGTTGTCATGTTTATGCGGTTGTCAGAAACAAATCCCTTCTTGTGAATTCGAGAAAGTTTCTAGTGACCTCTGAGCCAGCTGGCACACACAATTAAGTCTAGTATATTCGATAGAGACCTAGTCGACCTCAGCGCTACGTCTATAGAATATATAATTCCAATGCGCAGATCCTATTGGGAATATAGGAACTACACTACAAACCTGTGCAAAAATCGATTTTCTACTGTAAATAGAGGAGTCATATCCACGTGCCACCAGAGCCTGCACCATCAGAGACTGTCCCAAGGATCTGATAGTTGTAGATATGTGTTACTGGCAGAATGGGTCAGAACTCTGAGCTTAGCAGCATTTAAGTAATTCCTCCAACTACGCGCTCCCTTTTTAATCTATGCTGGATATTGTGGGTATGCTACCCAAGGAAGCGGTTGGTTACTTTTTGCCTCATGACCAGACCAAAACGAAAAAATGGGATTCGGAGTAGCAGAAAAAAGACTTGCAATGCTGATTAATCAAGTCCATCTTTCCCACATCTATAAGATGCAGGCACTATTATGTGTGGGACGTGGAAATTGAATAAATATAAACAAGACTTACATCCTGTTAAAGATGAAAGTCATGCATGAACTTTACAACAAAGAAAGAGGAGGGTTAAACATCCTACACTGTGGAAGAAAATGCAGGAAGGTTTCTAAGTGCAACAAGACTAGCAATTATCCAAAATGGAAGTTTGTTTTTGAAAAAAAACACCTAATTGCCCTTACAACCCAAGAGTTTTCTACCAGATAGTAAGGTAATTTTTTTAATGTTCTCTTTGGGATCGCCAAAGTTGCCCTGGCAGTCCCAAACTGTAATAAGTATATCAGACGGTCTGGTCTAGATAGGGCAGATGGTCTGATGTAGCTGCACCTATGGTCCTAACTCTATTCAGCTGTTGATGTTGGGTTGAGAGCCATATCTATTAGCTGATTCTGACATTGACAGGACCCCACTAAACTAATAATTGGAGCAAAATGGAGCGGGTTGGTGGCTGGTGATCAATTTTAGCCCTCTGCTCATTTAGGGGCATATGTATCAAGCCCTTTTCCCGTTCGCAAACTGGTAGATTCTCAGAATTTGCAAACGGGAAAAGCCTTTTGGGCTGTATCATCCCAAAAGGGCATCGCAAATTAGAGAATCTCAAAATTTGCGATTCTCTATTTTGCAGTTGCATTTAAGGAATCCCAAATTGCGATTCCTTAATTGCAATGTATGAAGCACAGAAAAAGTGCAATTTTGCCTTAAGAAATCCCAAATTACCACCAACTTTAAGGGCCATATGTATCAAGCTAATTGGAATTCGCAAAGGCCGAAATTCGCAGAATTTCGGCCTTTGCGAATGCTAATTAGCTAAATGGTATGTATGAAACATTTTCGCAGCAAAATAAGGAATCGCACATTTTGCCATTCCTTATTTTGCTATTGCACTTAAGGAATCGCAAAATTTGCGATTCCTTAAATGCAATGTATCAAAGAAATATTTACACAAAAATGCCAATAAGGATTCGCAGATTACCACCAACTTCTAGTTGGTGGTAAGTTGCAAATTCTTTTAAAAAAGGAATTTATTTAAATTCCAAAGGTGCCATATGACGCTCATACATGCCCTTAGGGCATGTATGTGCGCCATATGCCCACACATGTCTTTTTCAGTGGTGCAACAGGGTGTTCTTGTGACACCCCTGCACCCTTGAAAATATTCGCCGTTTGCGATTAGCAAATTGCTAATCGCAAATATCCCCTTCATTCCTATGGGCCTCCTCGACCATAGAAATGAATGGGAAAATTGCGATTAGCAATTTGCTAATCGCAATTTAGGAATGATAAGGAATCGCTAAAAAGAAGCGATTTCCTACATACATACCGTTTTGCGATTTCTAAATAGCGATTCCTTAAGAATCGCTATTTAGGAATCGCTAAACGGTATGATGATACATATGACCCTAGGTTGGTAGGTAATTTGCCGATTTCTTTGAAAAATTCACTTTTTTGCATTTTTCTAAGTGCCATGTGGCGCACATACCTGTGTACACATGTACATTTCAGGGGAGCAACAGGGTGTTCTTTTGACACCCTGGCACCCTTGAAATTGCATTCTCAATTTGCGATTCTCTACTTGAGAATTGCAAATTAAGAATGTCTTCCCATTCATTCCTTTGTGCCTATAGGTCTATAGGAATGAATGGGGAGGTATTCCTTAATTGCGAATCGCAATTTGCGATTTGCAATTAAGAAATATTTAGGATTTGCAAAATTATTTGCAAATCCTACATACATCGCGTTTTGCGATTCTCAAATAGCGATTCTCTAAAAATCACTATTTGAGAATCGCAAATGTATCCTTTGATCAATATGCCCCTTAATGACTAATTGAACACTGCTATTCCTTTCACTTTTTATGGATTGTAATGAAATCATATCAAAATACCTTAAGATAGCACAACACATTTTGCTGTATCTTAAGAAGCATGTGGTAGACGTGGCACCGGTACAGGAGATACATTTATATCTGAACAGGTCCACACTCTTTGCAGCTAAATGGGGAAGCAATAAATGATTTGCCACTTATACCTCATATTTACAAGGCATGGCAATTCTGCACAAGACAATAGATTTAAAACAAAACATGGCTTTTAATGATCTGGCTGGCAGATGGTTGTTTTTACATGGTTTGCTTTATGACGCAATCATTACAATATTCAACAATTATAGTTAAATGACAGCTCAGCTCAGCTTTTGAAAAGCTATTGAACTTTTGCAGATTTTATCATTCTTATAATACTGTTTGCAGTGTAGACTTTACTCTGGTATTGATGTCATATTGGATATATCTTGTATGTCTCAGTCTGACCTTCAATCAGCTGCAAAGGCATTTACTTACGTTATGTTATGGAAGTCTAGGAGTTAGAAGATATCTGAAGTGAGAGGTGCTCGCGTGATGCTACCCAAGATGGCCACTCATTCCACAGCGCTGTGTTTCGCATTGGACCTGCTGATGTGATTTTGGAAGTTTAGCGCAGTTTTTCGACTCCCTGCTGTTATTTCTACTCCCTTGATCACCTGCTTCACAGAAGCACGATATTTTTATTCAGAATGTTGCTGGTGGACCCTACTTTTACCAGGTGACTCTGCAAGCTCTCTAGCAGCTGCCGTTTTGAGTCTCTCTCTACATACTTTTCTCCTCAGAACGCAGCCGCCTTCACTTTAAAATGCTGTTTCTTGCAACTTTCATCACTTAGCTCCTTAATTTTTACTGTTAACTGATGCTCTATGCTAAGAGGAGCAACTGTTTGGAAGAATTCTGCTGATTTCCTGAGTTCTTTACATTGACTGCTTTACTGCGTCACATAGGTGATTTTAACTAAGCGTTCTGCTGCATTGGTTCATGGGCAGGAGCAAATATTTGTTGCGTTTTTCCAAGGGACACTTCTCCAACAAGCCATTCTCCTGCTCTATTCATACCAGTCCTGCCATTAATTCTCTGTCCTCTGAATAAATGACGCAGTCTTCTCAACCTGCAGCTTCACCTGTCACTACACCTTAAGAACAAATATCTTCATCAACTAATAAGAGAGTTAAGCAAGACCCTCCTTCTCCTCCCAAGTCTATGTCTCCTGTATCCTTGGACATTGTTTTAAAGGAGATACGTGCTCCAAGATCTTTCATTGAAGACACTAACACTCGTCTAAAGACTAGGGATAATAAATGGTCGTCTATGGATTCACGTTTATCTCTGATAGAACAACAGATCATTGATGTACAGGATTCTCCAGTCAGAATTATACGCCTGGAGAAAGAGGTTTTGCAACTAAATAAAATCAACTAAAAACCATGAAAATAGAAATCGTCGCAATAACCTCCGCCTATATGGCATTCATGAGGGCCTCGAAGGTGATGATCCTGTTTCCTTTTTCACTACCTTCCTCCCACAGCTTCTTGATATTCCTAAGACGACCGAATTGAACATTCAACGTGCTCATAGATTGGGTTTGCATCTATCTTCTTCATCTGCTTCATCCAAACCCCACGGAGTAATCTTCTTATTTTTGGAATTCACAGACCTTTTAAAATTCCTAAACACAGCTAAACTTAAGAAACAGCTTCTTTGGTCTATTGCAAGGTTGTTTATCTCTTAAGATGTCTCATCTGCAAAAGCTACACAAAGAATGGAATTCCTCGAGGTTTGACCTACTCTCTATTCTTTTGGCGCTCGCTATGGTTCATTTCACCCTTGCCTATATAACGCCACTTTTTGGAACAAGATGTCTTCATTTGAGGATCCTGCAGAGCTCAAGAAATTCATTCACTCTTACTCTACTTCCTCGATGGAGGTTGCTGGTCCGTTGTCTGGCACTTGACTTTAAATTGTTCTTCATACTTGTTCTTTTTAGCTTACAGTGAAACATGTTACTCTGATTTGTCAACTTTTTATTCACTTTGATTCCTTTTTGCTATTACAGGTTATTTGAAGTTCAATGTTTACCTGCCTCATGTTCCTGCTCCTGTTATTTGTTGATACGGCGTCCTGGTGTGTTGCGTTGCCCTGTGTTGGGTGTGCTGCCTTAGAATGTCTGTTGCCATCCCTCAGCCCTCCTTCTGTTCCCCTGTAAGGTACATATTACAGTCATCAGGTTCTGACATGTACTGTCTCTCCTTGTCCCTTCTTTTCTTCCCCATTTTCTTACTTCTTTTCAGTATTATCTTTCCCTTACTTTCATTGATCACACTGCATTTTCTTCTAATTGTTTTCCTTTTCTTCCCTATGCATACCTTTTTATTATACAATGTGGATTAGTTATACTTGATTTCTTGCACTTTGTTATATCTTTTCCTTTAAAGGATATTATTACAATCGTTATCCTTCTCTCTCTTTCCCTTTCCTACCTTTTCTTATCATTACTTCATTGTTGAATGTGTTGCTATTTATTAATTCTTGTTATTTTACATTCAGAGTTGTCACTTAGAATGTGAAAGGTTTCATTAACCCAATTAAAAGACAGAGAATTTTATCCAATTTTGCATCCTATAACCCAGATTTGGCTCCCTTACAAGAGACTCATCTTACGGAAGCAGTAGCATTACATTTAAAAAAGGGTTGGGTTGGTTCAGTTTTAGTCTTCCCACTCCTAACAAAAAAATTGAGTAATCATTCTGTGTCATAAAAAATTGAAAAGTAAACTTTCATCCCAAGAAACTGATACAGAGGGGAAATGGTTGTTAGCTAAATTGTTCATTAATAATATTTCTTTGACAGTGTTTAGCGTTTATGGTCCAACTCAACCCGATTATTCATTTTTGATTTCTATTATTCAAAAATGTATGCAATTTAGATATCATTTTTTTTATTTTAGGAGGTGACTGCAATCAGATGTTGATCCCTTTCTAGACCAATAATCCCAGGTACGCTTCATCCCTCACAAATCCCATAAACAATTTCTCAATTTCATCTCTCAAACACACCTGGTTGATGCATGGAGGTTATCCCACCCAGACACCATTGACTTTTCATTTTTCTCACCACCACATAACTCTCTCTCTCAATGAGACTATATTTTTCTTTCCCAATTCTTATCTCAAAACCTTACCTCTACCTCAATTTAACCTATTGTTATTTCTGATCATACTCTGGTTGTGGCAGATCTTGAATTGCTTCCTCCCCATCCCAGGTCTTCTTGATGGCATTTTAATAATGCTCTTTTACAAGATCCTTTTTTCTCTACTTCATTTATAGCCTTTGTTGAAGAGTTTTTTACATTGAACAGCGATCCCAACATTTCTCCTCATATATTATGAGATTCCTTGAAAGCTACGGCTCATGCTTTTTAATATTGTTTTGTTTAAAAATATACTCCAGAGTCCCCTCCCTCTACCTCCCTCATTCAATCTTATCTTAATAACATTCCTGCCCCTTCAAACAGTCACCTCATTTCTCTCTGCTTGAAGCTGATTTTTTGCATTAAGAAATTTTCAAAGCCTTACAAGTCCTAAAAAAGGGTAAAACTCCCTGTCCTGACGGATTTACATTTGAGTTGTATTTACATTTTTCTAATCTATTACTTCCCAAACTCTTACAACTCTTTCAATCTTTCGTTCTATCTGACAAAACAGATGGCACCTTTGAAGAAGCCATGATCTGTTTGATTCATAAACAAGATTGTGATCCTATGTTTTATAAAAAATTATTGCCCCATATCCTTGTTAATGTGGATTATAAATTTTTCGCTAAATTACTTGCATTTAGGCAGGAACCTCTTATGCTCTGCTTGATTGGTAAAGAACAATGCAGCTTTGTTAAAGGTAGATTAACCGCAGATAACTCTAGATTATTCCTCAATGTTTTGAATAAAATAACCACTGTCTCTTATTCCCTTGCTGCAAATTCCGTTGATGCACAAAAAGCATTTGATAGAGTTGACTGGTCCTTTTCATTTAAAACACTTAATTGCATGGTTTTGGCCCGAAAATAATTTCTTGTATCTCCCTGCTATACTCTGCCCTAGAGCGTCGGTGTTAGTTAATGGTCATTCATCTACCTACTTTTCTTTACAACGTAGAGTTCGCCAGGGTTGCACTCTTTCCCCTTTTCTCTTCATCCTAGAAATTGAACCTTTCCTATCTCCTATTAGTAATAATGATTCTAGCTCTGGTTTTCCCTATGGTGATCAATATTTGAAACTCTCCGCCTATGCGGACGATATATTGCTTTTCATCCCTAATCCCGAAGTATTCAACCCTCTTCTTTTACAAGAAATTTCTTCTTTTTCTCTTGTCTCAGGTTATACGATTAACTCAGATAAAACAGAAATCCTCCCTCTCACCAAATTTTGTGTTCAACATCACTTCTCTTCTACTGGCTTTTTATGGAACAGATCTAAAATTAAATATATTGGACTATGGTTCTCTAACTCTATAATAACGTCAATTAAATTAAATATGGTAGAAGCCCTCTCTCGTATTGACAAACTACTTTCCTCTTGGAACCCCTCTGTTTCTTTCATGGTAGGTTCACCTTGACTCCCTTAAGATGATGATTACTCCTATTCTATTATACACTTTTTTCCATGCTCCCGATTCTTATTCCTTCTATTTATTTAAAAAAATACTCCCTTCTCTCCAAATTTCTTTGGAGAAATAAAAAGTCCAGAATATCCCTATCTCATCTCCGAAAGCTGTAATCTAATGGGGAAGGTAATTATCCTGACTTTCGACTTTACCATAAATCTTTTGTCTCCGTCAAGCTTCTAAATGGCTTCTTTCAGAATCCAAGATCAAAAAAGAAGAGAGTAACCCTTTTGATTCCAAGGGAACAGGGTAAGTATACAAGTAAAACAAAAAGATTCCCTTGGTGATACCTAAATTGGATTTTATCTAAAAGACTATCTATTGCTATTCTCCTGCTTGCTTCGATTTCTTGCTCATATGAACTCACATCCACCATTCACCATCATTTTCTGAACCCCACATTTAAGTAGAACCACAAAGGCAATTACAATCTATACATTAATCAAAACATTGCCAAGGCGTATGTCTCATTCAATATTTTATTTTATAAAAAGTTTTTCTGCATTTTTTCAAAAAAAGAAAAGAGAAACATCTGATGATCACAGTCAGTGGTTGCAATAGTTTTTCTTTATCCCATTTACCACTGTTGATAGTACTTTCAAAAGATAATCTCATACAGTATCATACATCTAATTACACACAAATATTTTAAAAAAAAATTAAAAAGTAAACTGGTTAGAACATGTTGACACGTTTCGGTGGATCTTGCTAGTTCGCACCACCTTCTTCAGGACAATAAAACACAATGATCTGTAAAAACAATTTTTAAAAAAAAGAGAGACAACATAATCACTTTTTTTGCCTTGGTAACTGATATAGATAATTCTTAAAAATTCAAAAAATTTGAGCACATGAGTCTCCATGCAAAGATACTTTTATTCACGTTAAACTGCTTTAGCACCAGAAATTCTAATTCACATTACATCCTGTGCTGATTGTGGGTCCCACTTATAGTTATAGGTGAGGCCATTGCCCCAATCGGGATTTCAAAGGGGGTAGAAACTCACTCTCTTAATCACACTCCAAAACTCACTCCGCATTCTTTCATTCACCTCATGATCAGATGATCTCATGGGTATACCTTTCTAAACTCCACTCGTGACCCAGATTCAATTGTAGGTCCTCTTTATTCAGCTAAGGTGGTATCCTATACTGAAACCGACAAGAACATGTGTTAAATCTGCATTTCTAACAATGTATTGCCTGACTTTTGGTAATTTATTCTATACTTACTTAGACAAGGCTTTCCTATCGGAGGGTATGTTATTATCTGTCTCAGTTTAATAACTTTGCAGATTAATTAAGCTGTGATAAATTCTTTATTGCTGTGGTGTCCCCCTGGTCTGGAGTGAAGTATTTATTCCATGCATTAGATCAAGAGTGTTAGTTCAAGCCTGTTTCAGTTTATCTAGACAAATAGCGGCGCTGCTCACTTCACCCTTCTTATAGGATTTCATCAATTGTCCTATATTTAGGTTTCACTATATGAAAATACAAAAGAATTGGAGCCATTTACTCACGCAACGAGTTTTATACTTATCTGCCTGCTTACATTCGGTTTATGAGATACATTTTATGTAACATCAAAGTTTACAGGGACTATTTTCTTTCACGTATACTGCGTGCTGCATTTGTATTTTTTTTTAAAACGTCACGCTACCTTAATCTTCCATTTATAGTATTTTCAATATCCTTTTTTTTGTTATTATTATTATTAGTGGCTCCACATTATTCTAAATAGTTACTGTTTAGAGCCACGATTCATTCAATCGGTCATTTTACTATTTTCGTCCTCCCGTTCTCCGATGCCCACGGTCTGCTGTAACCTCCTCGGTTTCGGAATAACCATGCTCAGCATTTTAATTTTATTAGAACAAACAGCATATTCATACTAAACTAATGTTTGTTGCCAAAGCATTAAAATGCATTTTTGCTTTACACTTGCTTTTTTGCCGCCTCATCATGTATAGTGTTATCGTAAGTAGAGCACGTCATTATTTAAATTCACCCCCTCGTGGTGTTATCTCAGCTCTACTGGGCACCCTTCATAATCATGCCGCTAAGCTCATGTAGCGTTCTTCCCCACTTAAACCATTTCGTCTGATAGAAATTACCAGAAATTACCCGGCCTGTTTCAAAACAAAGCTAGTAATTCATTACTTGCAACGTCCCCCAGTAACCACAGCTTGTTTCTTACCTTGCACGGCTGTACTTCTTCTCCTACTGCCCGTCCAAACAAGGGTCTCATTCTCTATCAGTATTTTTACAGGCCAAGACTCATCACCTGTCAAAGTCTTTCCGGGTCCAATGTGATAGAATTTAGACGCCATCTTTGACTGGTGCCGTACATCATTTAAACTATTCGCCTGCACTCATCACCTGACCATGTATTTCCGGGTCAAGTGTGATCTAATTTGGACGCCATCTTTGAATGGTTCCATACAGCACTTAACCTGTTGGTATTGAATAATATTAAAATGTACTTATTTCCTGACATTTCTTAATTCTATCAGTAACTTTACTTTCCTTGTTCTCATTTTTATAAAGATTTTGGATTTCAAAGCACTTAAATGATGAAGGATTCTCTTGTGTATCGTGGTACTATTAGAATTAATTAAACTATCACTTTATTTACCACACATTCACGTGCTCACTAAGCTTCACTATTTCTAGTCAAGATTGATACTGATTTTAATGTTGTAATTGTAATTATAATCTATATTTGGCCTCTAAGACCTCTCACCACGTACAAGGTTTAGTATAATAAACAGTCATAGATACCCACTTTCTCGGCTGTTAGCTAGCAAGAGATCTTACACTCCGACGTTATCTTCATTTTAGAGGGAAATAGAGTTAAGATAATGTGCATTCGCTCTTATAGCTCTTCTATTTGATACAGCATGCTGCCAATGCTTATTTTTGTTAATGTACTCATAAGATTCATCAGCATTCATTATCTATACATTCTTTCCCACTCCTCACAACTGTTCAGGCTATTTGTAAATGTTTTAAATGTATACATAAAAAACTGTTCTCTCATCTTTCGTTTTATATCAATATTGCCCCCTCTTTTTGACATTTCTATTCGTTCCAATATACACCAAAGTAATTCTTCAATTTTATGATTGTTCTGGTTCCAATGATCAGTCAACGGAGCATTGCATATTTTATTTCTAATTGCTTATCTATGTTCATTAAGGCGTACGCGGATTTCCCTGCTTGTTTCTCCAACGTATCCTAATCCGCAAGGACACCTAATGAGATAAATAACATAATTCGTTCTGCAGTTATACATTCCTCTGAAAGTATGATCTATACTGTTCATTGTTACTCTCTGTCCTTCTATTATTTGTTTACAGTTTAAACAAGAGCCACATTGATAAGTGCCAATGATCTTACTATTAGTATCAATATTTCTCTGTTCACACCCGCCTTTTTCCCTGTAGGTTTTAACCAGCATGTTTCTAATTCTTCTATTTCTCCGGTAGGAGAACAGAGGCTTTTCTATTTTAGCTGTATTCCTATCCTGTAACAGGCTCCAGTTTCTGTTAATGAGATTTTTGATTTTATTACTAACACTGGAGAAGTTAGTCACAAAGGTTATTTTATCCATCTCTGGTCTGCTTCTTCTATCATTATCAAATAAAGAGTCACGGTTATAATATTTCGCTCTTTTAAAAGTCTGCTTAATATTTCTATTGGGATAACCCCTACTAGCCAATGTGCTCTTCAGGTTGTCAGCATGCTTCTCAAAATCCTTTCTGTCTGAGCAGTTTCTGTGCAACCGCAGAAACTGCCCAAATGGGATATTTTCCTTTTGGCATTTGGGGTGGTCACTTGCATAGTGTAGCATAGTATTTCTATACGTGGGTTTAACAAAAAGGTCTACAGTTAGTTTGTTATCCTTGTTTTGGATCGTGATGTCCAAAAAGTCACAATATTCTTGGCTCATGGTTGAAGTAAATTTCAAATACAGATCGCCACTATTGAGCCACTCAACAAAATCAGAAAGTTCTTCCCTCTCTCCTTCCAGATGAAGAATATATCATCTATAAACCGTGACCAATGGGTCACGTTTTCATAGAAAGGGGTGGCTTTGTTGTATATATGTTTATCTTCAAAAGAGGATAAACATATATACAACGGGATATTGTCCTTTTGGCATTTGGGGTGGTCACTTGCATAGTGTAACATAGTGTTTCTATCCGTGGGTTTAACAAAAAGGTCTACAGTTAGTTTATTATCCTTGTTTTGGATCGTGATGTCTAAAAAGTCGTGATATTCTTGGCTCATGGTTGAAGTAAATTTCAAATTCTGATCGCCACTATAGAGTAACTCAACAAATCAGAAAGTTCTTCCCACTCTCCTTTCCAGATGAAGAATATATCAACTATAAACCATGACCAATGGGTCACGTTTTCATAGAAAGGGGCGGCTTCGTTGTATATATGTTTATCTTCAAAAGAAGATAAACATATATACAACGGGATATTGTCCTTTTGGCATTTGGGGTGGTCAATTGCATAGTGTAGCATAGTGTTTCTATCCGTGGGTTTAACAAAAAGGTCTACAGTTAGTTTGTTATCCTTGTACTACTCCACAGTATATGATTATAAATTGCATATTGATAACAGGATGGACTCTAAAGACATGATTCCTTGGATGCTTGAGATAATGTACTTACCTTGTATGTTAGCTGATCATTCTCTTCCTAAACTTGGACTAAGTCTTCCCTTTTCACATGTAATGAGCAAATACTGAAGATTACCGTCTGGGGCACTGCCAGATATAGTTTTTCAAAGGATCGTTTCCACATCTATTAGGGATCAACATGAACCTTATGTCCTGATATGGGAATTATGTAACGCAGTAATTAGAGAGATGAATATTTCCAAACCAGCCGTAGTGCTCAGATCATTCACTACACAGCAAGACAAGCATGGCATGATATTTGGAGAATTGGAGAAGCGTTGTTCCACTGACAGGAGAGGGAAACTACTCACAAAATTGAAGTTAGCGCCTTTGGGTCTCAGGGATGTGGCTGATCAGGAGGTGTTTGTTCTTAGAAAAAATATGCTGGTCAGAAAACACAGACATCAAAAGCATCTAGGCAGAACTCTGGCATGTCTTACCCAAGGTCCAACTACTTCAAATGTGATCATGTCTATGATAGCACCGATAACGAAAATATTCATAATAAACACATCTTAGATACCATAGTTACTTATTACAAGCATCTGTGTACCTCTCGGCTGCCTTTATGTTCCAGACAGATAATGCAATGTCTGGATGAGCTCACTATGGCATAGATATATGTAGGGCTAGATTATATATTCCACTCCGCGGGCCGCATTGGTGGAATTTTGGGCACGCCCTGTTACACTTGTAACGCAGCAATCCGTGTTACGCCTGTAACGCAGAGTTCCAGCCAAATTCCGCCAACCACGAGTGGTGGAGTATCATTATCACATGCGGCTCGAAAACAGCAAGCTGGGGAGTGCGAGAGAGATTTTGCATCTCCTAGTATGATTTACAGTTGCTAAGAAGGCACCGGATGAGATTTCTTCAATGCAGGCATTTACAACTGTTTGCAGTGAGAAAGCTGATTCTTGAGTAGAAAGCCTACTTGAGCAGCAGCAACATTATGTCAAGAAGCTATGCCCACCTGCGCATTGTGTGGTTCTGTACGTGCTCATTTTACAGTGCGGAATGAGCTCCCAGCACTAAATCACAGCACAACATGCCTATTTCCGCCCAATTGCAGAATTCCAGGAATCTCGTGGAGTTTTTTTTTATAACTCCGCTGAATTTCACAGAGTGAGATTTCGGGAGTTCCGCCCAAGCCTAGATACATGCTAACAAAGGCTCTAATTGAACCAATCCAAGTTGAGGAAATCCAAAAAGCTATGTTTAACTTAGTTACTGGTAAGGCACACATGGAGGATGGTTTTACAGGCAAATTTTATAAGACGTACACAGATATACCTGTCGGCAATGTATATGGCACTATGGAAGCAATTATTACAACCTTCTTAAAACCTGATAAAAATAGCCAGTTATGTAATCATTAAGATCCTTGTCTCTCCTTAATCTGTATGGAAAAATTCTCGCTAGCTAACTTGCGGGCCCCTGTAATGCATGGCATATATATTCTATATCAGACTGGAATTATTACCAGCAGAGCTGCATCTCTCAGCCTGAATAGGTGTTTTGCTCTAATGCATCAAATAAACCCTGATTTGTCAGTCAGCCCAGTGTTTTTGGAACCTAAGGAGGTATTCAATTCTCTCTAATGGACATTCCTGAAAACATTTTTGGGTAGACTAGGAAGGGTGATAATGTTCCAACTTGTTGATCTATTACACTCAAATCCTAGTGTTAGAGTTAGTTAAGAATAATGACTACCCTTTCTAAACCGTTTGAATCAGTAAAGGCACATGACAGTTATGTCCCATCTTCCCGGGTTTTACTCGCCATTTCAAGGGAGCAACTGACCTGTCCCCTGAAGGATTATCATATGGGACGTGGTGCAATTTCAATCAAACTCAGGAATCCTTAGGCACTGGGAAAGTCTGAGGTTCTTCTTCTGACAGCAGTGACAACACCAGCAGAGGCAAAGTAACCACTAGAGTAGTCTACCGATTTGGCCCATTATCCGAGGGTTAAAATCCATTATGGCCATTATGTTGTGCAGGATTATAATTATGACTGAGCAATTGATAAGTTAACTGTAAAAATAAATAGATGGACACCGTTGCCCCTTAACATCTTTAGTTTCATTAACATGTAGTTTTACCAATTCTTTTATATGTGTTTGTCAATATAAAAATCACATTGTTCGAGCATTGTTTTTACCAGCTTCTGATCTGTTCTGTATAAATCGGTTAGTCAAAAAATACTCGCTTGAAGTGGGACATTTTGACATTGCCATATTGGTATGACAGTTTCTCAGTTCTAGACTTTGAGTGCTACTTTCTTGCTGCAGAATCTCATTTTGCTATTTATTAGTCTCACCCAAGAAATAGACCTGAGAATGAGATGGTTAAATTTCTGACAGAGCGATCTACACATTTACCTCTCCATAATGGACAGATTTATACTGGTGTGCCTACTACTAGGGCATGGTGTTCTTTGGGGAAATCAATGGAATATACTCAGTTATATTTTCAAGCATACCTACTTCGAATATTCCAGCATTCCAACTTAGCATTGAACACTGTGTGTTTAAATCTAGGCCTGGGAGAACTCTAAATTAAGCCGCCATCATTTGCACAAATCGGCATTATGCTCATTATGCAAAATCCCCGAAATTATGCAAGTGTGCAGTTTCACGAAAATATTTAGCATTTGTGGTAAAAATTTGTGCAGATGCGCCATTGACAGTAAAAATGTACCGAACACATGGGAATAACAAAACGCGAGCAACTGTTGGTTGTGGTGCTATTGTGTTTATCGGGCTGGGTTTTATCCCAAAATATGTCCTTGCTTCAAAATTTGACATGAGGAAGCATTTTGTGCTAAAATATAGCATTAACTTATATAAAAACAAATTCAGCAAATTTCGCACACCTTTGAGTCACTATATAGGCTTCAGTTCCGTTGGACGCATGCACAGAGATGATACGTTTCTGACAACTGACCATTTCAAGGAGAGTGGTGTGACTAAACCTCTTGATTTCTTCATATATTTCAGTCACTGACACACAATTCAGTTGCTGTACCCTTTCTACCCTGATGAGCCCCTAGAATGTATCTAATTGGCAAAGCCAAACATATCCTAGATGACAAAAGCTAGGTGTCAAGGCTCCATGACATGACTCTTTCCACTACAAGGAATACATACACACCCATGAGAGAACACTGGAAAGGAGTTTCAGGTGAATCGCTGACAGTGGAAAAGTGGTGATTCTACTGTTTTAGATGTCCTCCTTTCAACAAACTGCAGCCCCAATCTACTTCACTTTAAATGCGTGCACCACCTTTGTTATAAGCCGTTCCTGCAACATATAATTGATTCAATAGTGGACCATGCAGAATTTCTTCTTTTGCCATGGTATTGACCAAAATGTAGTATCTTCGGTGGAAGGCCATGTAATGTGATTTCAGAAAATGTGGACTATTCTATACAATCCTCTCCCTTCTGGGCTTGTTTAGGGCATATCTTTGTGGTTCCAACAGAGAATAGAAAATGAACACTCATGCAGCTATATCTAGCCAAGGCTATGCTCTGGCTCAGAGGATTCCCTCCTGCAGCCAAGGGCTGGCTGCAGATAGCTGCATCTAGCAATACTAATGAGGAGAATTAAGCCACTTGGCAAATATATCCTGCTAGCTCACAAGATATTTTTAGGATTTTTGCGGGCTGATTTGGAGAATTGGAGAGATAAGTTGCTTGGAGATACTGCAATAGATTGTGGACAATGCTTTTCTCGATTTGGATGTTGTCTTGGTTCTGAGTAACTGTCCTTCTGATCATACAGCTGTAGTTCTGGTTTTTCGATAGAAGAAAGTGTGGGCCTGTTATAGTGTTTTTCCTTCCTTTCCTCTGATATTTGCTTTAATCAGTCTATCTTGTGTTGTCTATAATTTTACTATTAGATCCCCCAGCCGATTGTAAGTGCTGTGGGTGAAATAAATAAACAAATAATTAAATAAATAAATACATTCTTTTTGCCATTATCTTAAATCATTTTTCTGGAGGATTCTTAGCATGTTCTAAGCTGACTGCTAAAGCTTTCTTTTTCTCCAATAAAGAATGTTTATACAATGTTCTATGAGTTTGACCGATTGATCTTTTTTCCTACATCAACTCAATTTTCCTGACATTTTATGTCTTAGCTTTAAGCTTAATTGTATACCAGGCAGTTATTTTTTGTGTCTCTTGACTGTTCTCAGTTTGCTAAATGTTTGCACCTGAGGCTTCTGTTAAGTCATCTCTTACAAAAATAAGGCTATTTTGCAGAAACTTTGGAGAACCAGGCTTTTTTAATCTTTTTATTGCTAGACAGAACTCATTTGCTAACCGGAGGATTGTGAGTGGGGACATGTTGATAGAGGAGATTACTGGCCGGTGAACAGTGGAATATATGTTCAGTGTCCATTCAATTCGAAATCTAGTCTAGAGTGTAACCTTTGCCATGTGTGGACCAATTGATTCAAACCCTGCCTTGAGAAGATGTTCCATACTCAGGCTGTTTCTCTATCCCAAGGGTCAGCAAGCCTAAGGTTAACATACTGGATGTGGACTAAGGGGCATATTTATGGGGATTTGGCTTAGGGCAGCATAGCTAGTCAGCTTGCTGTGTTGCCTTACATCAAAGTGAAAGGGCAGGAATGCACTGTATTACTATGCGCCCTTTCGGCAGCCAAGAGCCAAAACAGGTACCATTCACCATGGTGCGAGGGTGCTTGTGTTGTTGGCACAATTGTTTGTTCCTGGGAGGCTTTTTTATATTTCTATGTGGGCTAAGAATGACGCACACATAGAAAGAGGAAAAACTTTTTAAAACATTTTTTTAAATTATTTTATTTAACATGATAGCAAGTTATGACAACTTTTCCAACATGTTATATAATAACCACAGTTCCATGAAGACATACAATCCCTCAGATAGCAAAAGAACCGAAAAACTAAGGAAAGAGAGAGAGAAGAAAAAAGGAAAGGGAGATAAATAAAAGAGGATTGATTATTCCTCAATCCATTTAGGTAATGGCTACCAGACATTTTTACCCCATTCACGTTTCTGACGACCCTTGAGTCTGTAAACAGCCTGGTCCATATTATATATAGCCAGCAACGTTGCTCTCCACTTGATAAAAGTAGGAGGGTTTGGACAAATCCAATTAGATGTAATATTGGCTCTTATGATAGCCATTGCTATAAATACGAAACCAGTATCTGACCTTGTCAGAGCAGTTGGGCTTAGGGATAGGTCCACCCCAAAATCACTAAAGCTGCTGTAATTGATATGGGTTTACTCAATAGCTGCGTTAGAAAAGCCTCTATGTCTCGTAAAAGTTCTACCGGCTTGAGCAGCTAAAGAACATGTGTTTAGCGTCCGCTCCTACCAGCCCGCACCTACTACAAGAATTCCCTTGTGTCCCTGACCATTTTGCAATTTTCCCCGGGGTGTAGTAGAGGTAAAAAATGGCCATATAATGTTGTGCTCTCAAACTTCCTGTTATTTATTCTCCCATTTAAGAACCTGAGAGGATAAATCACCTGGAAGAACAGCGAGTAATGATTGGTAGATTTTCCCAAGTCTAGTTCGCGAAGTTAGAATATCAAGCAATGGAACTTTTTCAAAATGGTCCCTCTCCTGTAACATAATTTTCATCAAAAAACTTCTAATTTGCAAAAACTTAAAGAAGTGTCATGTTGGGGGTCCGAATTTTGCCTGCAGATCGGAGAATGACAGGAATTGTTCTCCCAAAAAAAATCTCCCAAAACCTTAACTCCCAGCTGCCGCCACCCTCTATCTATTGAATCCTGAAAAATCGGTGGTAATAGCCCGTAGGAAAATAGAGGAGTGTGTGCGTTCACATTCGGAATCCCTATCTGCCGCCTCACTTTCCTCCATATTGAGAATGCCAAATGAATTACCTTGAATTTCGTTTTCTTATAATAACTAAGCTCTATGATTCCAACCAGGGAGTTATGAGCCTGCATGCCTAATAAAAGCTCATATATTGTTGGTTTAGCTAATTCTGGTACCTTCACCTTGTCACCGGCCAACAGTATCCCCATATGCTGCAATAAAGCAGCCCAGTGATACAGCCGGAGAGACGGGAGCCCCCACCCCCCCCCCTCTCTTTTGGAAGTACTAACCATTTTGCAGCCCTTCTTTCTTTGTGGTAACTCCACATAAATCTTATACAAATTCCTTCCGCCTTAGCTAAGCAAGAAGCTGGGAATACAAGAGGAATTGTTCGGAAAAGGTATAAGAACTTTTGGGAAAATGGACATCTTTATAACATTATATCGACCGTATAATGAAAAATGTAGGTGATCTAATCTTGACAGTGCTTGGTCAGAACTCTTGATTATTGGTAGCATGTTTAATTCAGGGATACGTTCTACCTCATTCGATAGTTTAATGCCTAGATAAGTTGCCACTGAAACTATAGGTATTTCCTGTGGTCTATCGATGTCGGAGTGTATTATCTGCATTTTGTCTGGGTTTAGATTATAGCCCGATAAAAGACCGAATTGCTCCGCTATATCGTAAACCACAGGTAATGCAGCCCTGACATTGTTCGTAAGTATGGCTATATCGTCTGCATAGGCCATTGTTTTATATGATGTCCCATTTACTATAAAATCTTCGATCCGTTGATCAGCATCCAATTTCGCCAGCAGCGAATTAATATACAGAGCGAACAATAATGGTGAGCAGGGGCACCCCTGACGGGTGCCTCTTCTAATAAGTAATGATTTGGATTCTCGCCCTGATATCCGGACCCAGACCTTTGGAGACCTATACAAAGTTTGTACAGCAGTAACAAATTCCTGCGGGAATCCTTTAATCTCCAATAGCCACCAGAGGAACCCCCAGGAGACCCTGTCGAATGCTTTCTCTGCATCCAACAGGATCATCCCCAGGGGTCTCCCTTCAGCCTCTGCCCAGTCCAGCAGCGCTATTGCCCGCCTGACATGGTCCGAGGTGTCCCTTCCCGGGATGAAACCATGTCGCCAAATAGAGACAAGAGGAGTAATGACCCTCCCCAGTCTAAGCGCTATGATTTTAAAATATATCTTGCAATCTGCGCAGTTTAAAGATATGGGGCGATAGGAGGGGTTTATTTCCGGCTTGTCCTTCTTTTTAAAGACTACAATAGTAATATACTGCCATGAATCAGGAGTATATCCACTCAGAACTTTTAAAAACATCAGCTCTAGATTTCTCCGAAGGACTTGTCTGAAAGTGCAATAAAATTCAAGTTGCAGCCTTGCCTGCCCCCAGTGATAGTATAGCCGACTCTATTTCCTCCCCCATGTTTGGGGCAGCCAGCATCGCCCTCCGATCAGGGGTAGTCTGACCCACCTCGTAATCAACCAAATACTCCCCTCCTGCACGATCTACATCTATATCCCCTTCCTCTGTCGCATACAATCCCTTATAAAATCCGTGAAAAACATCCAGGACTTTACCCGGGAGGTCCTGAATCCGCCCTCCTGAATTACTGATGCGACATATCCTATTCGCGACTGCTCTTTGTTGAATTCGTTTGGATAGCAATCTACCGGTATTTTCTCCAAATTCATAGGCGTCAGCCTTTTATTGCTTGCATTTCCAGGCTAGATCTTCACCAAAGTGCTGATGAACTTTAATTTTGGCTACTGCTATCTTTTTTTGACAAACCTCACTCTTCAGTGGATCACTAATTACTTGTACAAACTCTTCAGCTTCTCTGAGCTGATCTATCCGAACATTAAACATGTCCCTTATTTTCCTCTGACCATACAGAGCAAAGCTCAAGGTTTCGCCCCTTGCCGCGGCCTTGAAAGTGTCCCTTACTATCAATTCAGAGGCTGTCCCCCTATTCACCTCAAAAAATTCAGCAATCCATTAAAAAAATATTGGCAATATTCTACGTCCAGCAGTAACTTCCTGTCAAAAGACCATGTTGTCGTTGCCTGCACCTCACTTACTACCGGAAGTTAGATTACTAAGAGGTTATGATCCGATATCAGTCTGGGGAGAAGCTCACAAGTGACCCTTCCTACTATTGAGTTAGTGACGAAAAATAATCTAGGCGCACCAATTTTCTATGGGGAGCCGGAAAGAACGTATAGCCAGCTTCCCCTTGGCGTTGGCTATGCCAAATATCTATCAGTCCATGCTCTTGACATAAGCCTTGTAAAGCCTTGAAGATTTTAACCTTCCGTCCAGAATAAGACCGATGAAGCAAAGCTTCGCATATTTTGCGGCTTGCCGAAGTCAAGAACCTCGTTTATGTGTAATACGGTAACAAGTGTATGTTCTACTAACATTTATGTTTAGTTTGGATAAGGATCGTGAAGCTTGCACATGTGTTTTACTAAAATAATTTACTCGAGTCATCTAAAATGGCCGCCGCTTGTATTTAGTTACTGCGCATGCGTCAGCCACACTCACGTGTCCTGACGCGTCTGCAGAAGTGGAGGGAAAGTTATGCGCATGCGTAATTCATAGCTGTGCTTATCATGTGGTACTGCTCGTGCCACTGCTCTTGTGACTGTATCAATGTGGCTAACATTTAAACGCAATAGTTTTATTTCTTGATGATGAGTTAAAAGTATAAATCCTGTGATGTGTTTTCATAATGACATTACTATGTATTAATTTGTTTTCGCTTACTTTTCATGTACCGCGGGGAATGGGGTTTTGTCTGTGCCGAGAACCATCTTGGAGGTCCCTCTGCGCCTGCGCGACTTGCCGAGGCATGACAGACCTTGACTGATGGAACACAGCCAGTTGGCAGTGATGAGCAAGATGCTCCTGAGAAACGACCCGAAAACTCGGCTGAACCAATCATATGTGCTCACAGAGCAACAATGTTAAAGTTACCATTGTATTTCTGCACCAGTTCTCATGAGAACCCCAATCTAGTTAGGCGGTACCCTATTATGCAAATGTAGGCTTGAAACACTATGTCGTGATTGGTGTGTTACCCAAATCCTACCTTAGGACCAATCGAAATTAAGGGATTCTGACACTTTGCAACATTGGGGGGTGGTACACTGTCCCCAAACTGTATATCTACCCTGGGTTCACCTAGTGAACCGTCCGACTTGTCTGGTTTAGCTGACCTGTCACTGACCCAACGCACTCAATAGGTGACTGAAGATACAGAGCGCTGCGAAGCACTCTGTCCGAATTTGACCCTAGACTGAGGTTCTACTGAACCTTAAAGTGCTGGCAAAGCACTTAGCTGGGAGTTCGCTGACCCAATCGGGGTCTTGATCGATAGCTGCAGAGCGGGTGGAGCGCAGGCGTTGCTTCCGAACTGTGGGTTCCGGTCCTGTCCTGAAGAGGGTCCTGTCCTGAGGGTTTGCTGTCCTGTCTTGAGGGTCCTGTCCTGACTCCTATTCCGAGGGTATCCTGTTCTGTCCTGGGTGTCCATTCTGCACCTGCTGTCCTTTGAGGGGTATCCTTCCTTGAGGGTTTCCTGTCCTTAACTGACCCGTGGCCAGGGTTTGGTTTCCACACCTTTCTAGGTAAATATTGCTCTGAAACTCTTAAATCTTGCACCTTCTGAATTTCTAACTTTTGCTTTAATAAAGTTCATCATTGCATATGTTATATTTTCCATGCCTTTCCGCAACTATTGAAAATCAATTACATATTTTTCAAAGGTTTGTTCCTATGTCTTCTCACTGGTTAAAAATTATATTTTGCATTGCAGTTTGTAATTTTCTGATATGGTCTAGAACTTCATTGCCTAGATTGTTCAAAGGCCCATTCACCTTAAGTGAAGCATGTTACTCTTTATAGGCCCTCCCATAGTTATTCATGCATAAACTGTCCATGCTTAAACATTTCTGAGATTTTATAGTATTTTCCATCTGCATTTCATATTACATTTGAATGATTACCCTGTCATTATTTCTTTATGCCTATATAATTTACGTTATCTTGGTTATTAATTGCCTTATTTTACTGTACCTCATGCAAGAAAATAATGAATTTTAGATAAACATTTTAAAACTTCCAGTTGTCCGTGGTCATTTAAACAGTATTTGAATGTTATTGTTTGGGTTTGTATTTTGCTGCCTTTCTTTTACAGCTAGCTCCCTGATTCATTGTGGTCATTAGGTACCCGCATCGGTGGATGGTAAGTCGGGTGCATTGAAAATTATTAGCAGGGAACACACACACATCAACTTGGTAGAGCTCGTGAAGTCACCTGATTAATGTATATGGTGATTTGAAAGTATATGGGCCCTGAAGCCGGAAACGGCGAAAACTATTGGTCGGGTGGCCTCGCGCGCTCTATCAGTTTTCTGGTAGCTAGAGGATGGTTAGGGACTAGTTGAGAGTAAGGCAGGGATTAGTTGGACTAGTTGAGTCGGAAGCTGCTAGTATATTGATGCTGCTAGAAGAGCGGCTGTTCTAAGAGACCTGATCATTCTCTTGTGAATACGCTGCTGAAACTCATGAATTTTTGCATTGTTATTATTCTTGTTCTTATATTGTTATATGTACTAATCCATGCATTTGTAAACCGTATCGTTTCATGTTGTCCGAACTCCCCGGGGAATTGAAAGGGCAAGTGGTGAATAGAATCCATTGTCCTGAGGTCACAGGCTCGAGGAAAGTTAGGTGCAGGTTAGGATAACCGGGAAGCACTAACTAGGGTTTTTCTGAATACATGTGTGAATAAATGACAGTAACGGTGTTCATTGGCAAAATTCCCATAGTGGCGTAACCTAGTAAGGGTCACATCGGAAGAGTAGCAGGTTCCTCGGAGCTAGCGTGAAAGCAGAGGGGTCCGCTGAGAAACCTTAAACTCGGATTATATCCCGGAAAGAAGTGGATGAGTTTAGGGGAATAACAGGTTCACCGATGCTAGAGTGAAGGGTAGGCGGAAGAGATCTACCCGCAGCGAGTGAAAAGTAAATGGAAGTAGTTTACTTGCAGTAAAACAATTCTTTCTCTGTCTAGACACTTGAGCACTGTGGCGAATGTGTATTTGTTGTAAAATAACCAAGCACTGAGCACTTTAAAAGAAAGAAAGTTTCCGTTACCTTGTGAAGGGAGGGGGTCAGCCGCGAAGCGTCTCTGACGTCACTCTGTGCCGCGCTGGGATTGGTGGAAGCAGTGGGCGGGTAGCGGAGCTGAGTTTGTAAAGGAGGGGTGAGCGCCGGAGCGTGGGAACTATCTCACGAAGGGGCCGCGCACCCATTGGCCGAGATTATTTAGAGTCGCGCACCCATTGGTTGCACGAATTTCTGAAGTGCGTTCTGATTGGAGGTAGTTTGTAAACAAAGTTTAGCGGAGAAGTCGTATGTGGCACTCGCAGACTACAGGAACTCGACCTGATCCAAGGCACCTAGGGTTTGAAAGGGATCAGTGGAAGACTAATAGATACGATATTATGTACGGAACAAAGAGAAAAATGTCCCTTATAAGTAAGGTGAAAAATTATTTTAAAACGGACAAACCGATTAAATCTAGAGAAGGTGTTCTTGTCCCACCACCTAATACTCCTGCCTCATTCATGATGTTTGACCGAGGGTACAATACCTGTGTGTGGTTGGAGAATTGGGTGAAGTACACAAAAGATGACGGAGTATTGGCTTTTCCGTTAGATGGTACTTTCAATGGTAGGATCCTATTTAATTTAAGGACTCGGATGAACAAATTGCATCCCAGACCGAGACTAACGCAGTATGAGGCATTAGAGGAATGGGAGATTGAGGCTTTTGAAAGAGAAAGACCCCGAATGGACAAGGGTTTGACCAAGTGGTACCCCAGGCAGAAACAGGAGTCCAGGGATAAAAGGATGAAACAGTGGAGGCAGAGCATGATTGTTGAGGGTCTGTTCCCCATGATGCCGGCATGTCGTAACCCTGCAGCGGGTGAGAAAAGTACTGAAAAGTGTAAACATTGGGGGGCCCCGGGGGAATCAGATGATGAATTGATAGATGACATTTGTACCAGAAGTCCGCCACCTTATAAGGAGGGAACCCGTCCTTCCAGTGTAGGAGATGCTCCCCGACGCCACTTCCTCAAGGAAGAAGACAGGTCCCTAGGACTGGGAGGGGGTGGTCAAGGGTTACCCTATTTTGAGAAACCCGAACCGACGGAAACAAGGGATATATATCCCAAAGTGCCCGTAGGTCAGGAAGAAAATTACTCACGTACAAAAATGTTCCTTCCCAGACCCCTGTATGAAAGCGAAGAGAAACCATCGAATTCAGGACTGCCTTTTGTTCAACCTCCATACGGGGAAGAGCGCAGGTCCTTTAATACTGGGACTTTATTCCCGAAACCAAATTATGGTGGAGGACCAAGTGAAACGCATCCTACTGCCCCGAGTTTTACTCCTCCATTGACCCCACAGATATTACATGACACAACTTTAAGAAGGATACTAGTGGAAAAAGAGCAAGAGGCTCTAACTAGACAAAGGACAGAAATAATTCAGAAAATCTCCCAGTTAAATACCAGTCCTGAGGCATTGACTATTCCAGTAACTATTGGACCGGTGGTCCCGTTATACGGAAATGGTCAGGGAAATCCGATTACTCCAGTTATGACCCCAGTCATGGCACCCCCGAGACAGGAACCGATAATCATAGATGATCAGTCCAGTGAGTGCGAGTCTGAAGTTGCGTTCTTGGACTTGCCAAACAAACCGACCGGAAAGGGATTGCAGCAGAGATATAACCCTTTTAATACAAAAGAAATTAAATTAGAGACAGCAACAGGTACTAGGAATGTCTCTCTGGTAACTCCGGATGAAATTGAGAGTTGGAGTCGTGAATTAGAAAAACAAACTCCACAAACGAAACCTTTGGACCTCTACAAGCTGAGGGTAGAAATAGAAGAATTAATGGCAGGGAATGTGGGGTTGGATCGATTGAACACTTAGTCTGAAGAAGAATTGTCGTTCATATGTAAAAGCTTTACAAGGAACACCAGAGTGCTCCACGAAAAACTGACCGAAACAGCAGTTAGTATGGGGGTAGATATCTCAAAATCCAAGCCCTTACAAAAACCGTACAGAGCAGACTTCTCAGACAAAGATATAGAGCACCTGAATGTGGCGGGAAAAAAGCTGCAGATTAAAGAATTAATGGGGGTACTGCAGAAATGGGGAGATGTGGAAAGATGGAGAAGCAGGTGGGCGAAAAAGAGGGAAGAGGTTCGCTCCCGACAAGTGACTCCTGAATTTGCTTTAAGGGAGGTAGAAAAACCTGAGCAGTTATGCCCCATGCGCAAAGTTCCAGGAGGGAAATATGTGCATGTCCCCTGGTCTAGGCAGGATATTGTGTCCTTCACGAACGATTTTCCAAAATTACGAGAGAAACCAGTTGACTGGTACAGGCAGGTGGAGAGGTTCGTGAAGGTACAGAAATGTCTGTGGAAAGACCTGGATGGGTTTTTCGACATTGTGGTTCCGGTAGATTTGTGGACCCAGTGTAAAATAGCCATAGACTGGCCCAGTGAGGAGTACCCAAGAAATAAGGAAACAGGGGAGCCATCAAAGGATGTCATGCGAAAATATGAGCAGGTAATTCAGCATTTGAAAGAAAAGGTGCCCGCAAAAGAAACTGATTGGACAAAAATAGATAGAACAACACAGGAAAGGGACGAGACAGTGCACTCCTTCTATGAGAGGTTATTGCAGGTATTTAAAACATACAGTGGTATTGATAACATCGATTTGAAGGACATGACGCACTTTATTTACAGGTTTGTAAATGGTTTAAGACCTGAAATTTGTCAGTGGATAAAAGATAATAAAATCTGTTGGCATACTAAGAAAATGGATGAGGTCCTGCGGTACGCTAAGTACTGCGAGGACGAGATGGCAGAAAAGAAAAAGGCCCTTAAGGAAAAGGTGATGTGGGCTCAGGTGAAGCTCGCAGAACAGCAGGAAAAACAATTGAGTAATATGGTTAAGAATGCTGAGAACAAAAGTCCTGGGGGAGGGGGTGGAGGAAAGCCCCGGCCCAAATTTAGCAGGGAAGAGGCTATGAAGAAATTTCCCTGCCATCAGTGCGGCGAAATTGGACACTGGCGTAACGAGTGTCCCCAATTATTAGATGATAATGCAAAAACTCCTGATTTAACTCCACAGACGCAGAAAGAAAGACCAAGAAAGACTCAACCCCAGGTAAAAACAGTTCAGGTGCCTCGAGCACCCAAACAGGTATACAGGGGAAGACAGGCAGAGGGTGAGGAGATAGAAGTTTGGGAAAGCGGGGAGAACAGAAATACAGCAACTTCGCAGTATCTGCTAAATGATACCTTCCTTTGTAATGATCAGGACTGACGGGGCCTGAGAGGGGAGGACGAGGAGTGCGTACTTGGCGCTTCCTTGCCGGTAGACCAGTCTGGACCATATATTGAAGGAAAGGTTGACGGAAATGATGTCACCTTTCTGTTGGACACTGGCGCTACCCGTTCTACTGTAAGAACAGTGGACGTTCCAAACCTACCCCTCTCGGGAGAAAATATCCAAGTAGTGGGTGTATCTAATCAATTGATTAGTACTCCTGTTACCGAACCAATGGAGATTTCAATTGGAAATTTTAAACAGATGCATAGATTTGTCGTCTGTGACACCAGTCCAGTGAATCTACTGGGTCGTGATTTGCTGTGCAAAATGAACTGTACCATCTTTTGCACACCAAAAGGTGTTGAAATACAGACCCCAGATGAAGATGGCATTTATAAATTATTGTTACTTAGACCTGACTCAGAAATTAAAAGATTGACCCTGCAGGACTTGCCCCAAGAACTCCAGGAAGCAGTAAAGCCAGAGGTGTGGGATTTCACTGGAAAAGATGTGGGGTTGATGAAAGATGTGGACCCCATACAGATAGCCATCAAGGACAATGCAGTATATCCTAACACTAGGCCCTACCGAATGAATGCTGAAGTGAAAGCAGGTGTCACTCTGGAAATACAAAAATTATTAGAAGGAGACATCATACAGGAAGTGATGAGCAGCCCATGCAACTCACCGATTATGGGCATCAAAAAGCCTAGTGGCAAGTATAGGGTAGTGCAAGACCTGAGAAAGGTTAACAAAATTGTAGTTCCTTGCTGCCCTATTGTCCCGAACCCTGCAGTGATATTGTACCAGATTCCTTGGGATGCTGAATGGTTCACTGTGATTGATTTATGTCATGCATTCTTTTCGATACCCCTGCACCCCGACAGCAAATTTCTTTTCTCTTTTGCCTTCGAGGGTCACGTGTATTGTTGGAACCGGGTCCCTCAAGGGTATACAGAGAGCCCCTCTATCTTTAATCAGATCTTGAAAAAATGTCTAGAGACTTTGATCTTACCTGGGAACTCTGTGTTAGTGCAGTACATAGACGACCTTCTACTGGCGTCTAAAAGTCATAGGGACTGTGTAGTTGACACCATTGCCCTCCTAAATCATCTGTGTGAGAAAGGGCATAAAGTGGCCCCTGACAAACTACAGTTCTGTGCGAAATCAGTGAAATATCTAGGACACCAGATAGAAAAGGGTGTCAGAAAAGTCACATCAGAAAGAGTGAGAATAATTCAAAAGATGCAGTTGCCCCGTACTCAAAAAGATGTCAGAATGTTCCTGGGTGTATTAGGGTACTGCAGGCAGTGGATTCTGGGATTTGCAGCCTTAGCCAGGCCCTTGATAAAAATGACCACAAGAGGAATGCCAGATATTGTAGAGTGGGACGATGAAAGCCTAATGGCTTTCACAAGACTGAAAAACTGTCTGTGTACAGCCCCTGCGTTGGGAATGCCAGATTATTCCAAAGAATTTGCCTTATTCTGTGACACTCGCGATAATTGCGCATTGTCAGTCCTGACTCAAGAACATGGCACGACCAGAAGGCCTGTGGCCTATTTCTCTGCCACTTTGGACCCAGTAGCTGCTGGGTTACCAGGCTGTCTTTTATTTTTTTTATTTTTATTTTTTTATTATGATAAGGAACTCTTTATGAGGTCCACATAAAACAGCATATACATACAAACAAGAAATACTTAAAATATTATTCCATCGAAATTACAAGAGACATCTTAATACAAGTCCAAAAAACATTTAAAAAAGTTGTACAGTTTAAAAGCAAACATTTCATTAGGTGGGTTGATCAAGGCAGCCTTAAACAAAGAAGCAGATAATATGTTGAGTTGTAGGCAAATTGGTCTTAACCATCTACGCCTGCAAGGCATCAGTGTCGGACAGACAAACATGACGTGATCTAAGTCCTGATCATACAATTGACAAAGATCACAGCGTGCCGAATGACCAAACCAGCTGGCATGTAGAACTTTCAGCGGAAGCAGGTTGTGTCTTAATAAATACACAAGGCGCCTGGCGCCATGGGAGATATTCCAATACATATATGGTTGAGCTTTCCGCAGGGTATAAGATTCAATAACAGGCGTACAACCTTTTTTTGCTAGACAGAGGTCTCTATCCTGACAAAACCCCAATTCCCAGGAGGCTGACTTCAGAACCGTTTTTAATTGGAGAGAGGACAATAGAAATAAAGTCTCCTCATCCAATTTCAATTTTAACACGGCAAATCTGAAGTTTTTACAATCAGTGAGAAGTCATTAAGAGATCCTAATAATTCATTTTTTATAAGAACTCGTAAAGTATTAGGTTCACCTTTAGATAAAGCTACTACCCAACGTATGATACTTGCCAAACCTTGGACCCAGCTGCTACGTAAACCCAGCTCCTGTCTCAAGGAGGCAGTTGAATTTGCAGTACCTACAGACATTAAACTACGTAAAATTTTCCCTTCCGCAGAGTTTAAAAAACTCCACTTTTTTAGATCAACTAACTCAATACCGTATAACAGGGAGGCAGGAACTTTCGCTCTAAAAACATCTAAGAGAATAGAAAAATGCCTTCTACCTGTGGCTTTATATAGGGAAACTAAACTCTTTCCCTGCGAAATAGCCTTACAAGAGTTATTGTCAATGTGTAGTTTGTCACTTAAATTATAAGTGACAATTTTACCTAGGAAGGTATAAGATTTCACACATTCCAGTTTTTTCCCCCCCACAACCCATGGATAGTTAAGGCATTTAGGCTTCTTTCTACCAGAAAAACAAATAACTTTGCTTTTTGCCGTGTTTATAGATAAGAAGTGGCTTTCAGCATATTCAGACAATGCATGCAGCCGATTGTTCAAGCCCTTTGGGGTGAGATCCAAAATCAAGATGTCATCTGCATACATAAGGCATGCAATTGGAGCTCCACCCAAATACGGGGCAATACCGGCGCAAGCAGAGAGAGTAACGGGTAGATCAACTGTATATAAAGAAAAAAGCAATGGAGCCAAAAGGCAACCTTGCTTCAACCCGTTGGAGGTGGGAATTAATTTAGATACACCACGTTCACCTCCAAGTAAAACTCTGCACCAAGTGTCAGAATAAAGGGCGCGAATTAACTTAATAAGGAATGAAGGCATACCCAAGTTAACTAACTTTCTCCAAAGCAAAATTCTATCTACCTTATCAAAGACGGTGGAGAAATCAATAAAGGCGCCATATACCTGACCACCACGGACTTTCACATATTTTTCATTGATAACTTGTATTGCAGTCAGGTTGTCAAGAGTTCCGTGATTTTGTCTGAAACCTGTTTGCTCCATGGGAAGGATTTTATGTTCAGATACCCATTGATTCATTAAAGTAAGCACACATTTTGCAAAGACCTTACCAATCGCATCAAGCAAAGCTATTTGACGATAGTTTTGTGGTAGATCTCGTGCCCCTTTTTTATATAAAGGGACAATAATACTTCCTTTCCAGGAGGGGGGGACTGTTCCGCTAGAAAAACAAAATTTAAACACTGGGAAGAGTATTTTACTCCAAAGTTCACTCTGGTTTTTTAATACTAAAATTGGGATTTTATCAGGACCCATCGCACCAGAGGAGCGCATATTCTTAATGGCACATTCAATTTCCTTTTCTGTGGGACAGTCAGGTATACGTGAGACATTATCCAATTCAACATTAAAAACATGAAAATTATTGCTACTGTACAACTTCTCAATATAATTAACCCACACCTGTTCCTCAATGGCAATAGGCGCAGGACTGGCTCTGGTACCACAACCTTTGCCAATTAGGGACCAGAATGTCTTGGCTTGGCCATTATAAGAAGCTTCCCTCAGTTGGATCCAGAGGGCATCTTCCTTAGACCGTTTTAAGCGGGCCTTGAGCCTAACTCTCCTTCTTTTTAAGAGAAGCAACTTAGACTTAGCTTCTTCGGTAAAGAATAAAAATTGCCCCCTTACAACTTTGTTTATTTCTCTATTTAAAGCCCTTAGTGGATGAGGGACCACAAGGGATTGTTTCAGACCTGGTTTCTTTTTTGCACTAGCCGTTACAGAATCTAAAAAATTATTAAAACATAACAGCACTCTCCCTTCCCAGAGGGGTAAATTCTCAACAGTAAAATACAAAAGAGGCATCAGATTTCCAACAATACAAGGGTTCCAAAAACATTTCCCTGAGCTGGAGTCAAAATTCACAGAATCTGTATCCAGACTCCACGGATCCGCTTTTTGAAGCTTAACAGATACAGAAAGCGACAACACATTATGGTCACTAAGATTAGTCTCAATGACCTTCATATCCTTCAATAGGTGAAAACCGGCATAGTCTACCATGATAAAATCAATAATAGATTTTCCCTTTTCAGATTTACGAGTATAAGCTGCCGGGATGTCAGATGGAAGCCTCGCATTTACTATTAAGCATTCAACATTAAGTAGACCCTCTAATATAATTTTACCTCTTTTGTTAATTTTGATTTTGGAGGGAAACTGGGCTGATGGTATATTCAAAGACTCTTCCAATAAAATATTTCTAAACAACTCCAACCCACAGTTAGATATATTACAATTTAGGTCCCCAAACATTAACACATGCGGAGTAGGGGAGATATCAAACGCTTTAGTTAAAAAAGTAAACAGAGTTTTTAGACCAGCATTAAAACTACAATTGGGAGGAATATAAATGTTTACCACAATCAACAATCTATTAGGGCAATCCTCAAAAACATCTTTTAACGTTATTGCTTGAAACAGTTTTCCTGGATCTAAGTAATATGAATAGTTCCAATGCAATCTGTTAGATAACAGGCATGCTAACCCTCCCTTAGCATGGCCTCTTCTAGTACTGGTTGCGCTGCAATCCAAAACAAAGAAATCTTTTTCCAAAGCTAATCTTCCTTCGACCCATGTTTCCTGCAAACAGATTATGTCAGCCTTTTGAGAATGTAGGAAACCCAATTTCTCCTTATAATCCTTGAATCCAGCAGTGTTCCATGAAATAAATTTCAGCTCTCTGTTAAAAATTGGAATGATGTTTAAAACCGGGAACAGATCTACTCGCTAGAACTCCAGGTAACCAACTCCATTTAGATTGATCATCCTTCACTGTCTGCTTAAGGGGAGGATTTTTGTATGAAACTAGCCTTTCATTCTTAGCCACACAAATTTTTAGGTCCTCTGATCTAGGATTAGACCAATCCGACAACTGCACTCCCATATTTAAGGGAAGTGATAGTGAAGTATCAGCAACAATGCTTTGAGAACATTTATCCCCGAAGTATGGCATGACATCTATCCCTCTAACTTGTAATTCCTCTGCCCACTGTAGAACAAGATTTAATACAACTTTCGAATAAAATTTCACCCTTGTTGATCTTAATGGTTTCCCCATGTAGGAATTAAGGAGAAATACAATATCTAAATCGGACGTTTGAATTAATTTCAAACCTTCGATCTCTTTGAAACAGATCAACAGGGTAGATCGATTTAAAATTAAATCAGGTTCAAATAAGGGAGAGAAATCAAGATATAACGTATCCACGTTTATTTTTTCTTTTGGGACACTAACTGTCGTTGAGGATGAAGCCTGAAAGGGTCTTGCTGACGGATTCAACGGAGGCGCAAACGGGATGACAGAAGGAGAGGAAACCTTAGAAATTACTTGGCCAGATCCTGCTTTAACGTTACAATAAGAAAAAGGATTTGCGGGAGGGTAGGAAACCTTGGGAAGAAAAGGATTAGTAAAGTTTATAGGACCTAGACCAGGGGAGAGGGCATTTTCTTTGGGCGGGACAACCCTAACCTCTACATGAGAGGGAGGAGGCTGCTCCGCCTGCGGGGAATCATCCATACTTAATTCAGCATTTTTATCAAAGAAAAGTTTCCTCTGTCTTTTATTAGCAAACCTTGGAATGGGTTTCCTCTTCTTTATTTTAATCTTTTTGTGTTTCAGAGGACTCTCTTTTTCCATCACTCCCGTATTTACTTTAGGAATCTCCTCTTCTTTACTTGAAGGCAAGGAGAATATCGGAAAAAGAGATGGAATTTCGGATTTGGGAATGAGAGGGGAAGTTACTGTTGCCTCTATCTTGTCGCTAATTAGAGCTATACAATTAGCGCCAGCCGAAACCGCTTTGGAAGGATTGGGGACAGCTAGGAGAACTACCGGCTTCTTTTCCTTTTGTCCTTCTATCAAAGGAGAAGATAGAGCTGAATCCAAAGCTGCCGAAGCGGAGGGCGCGCTTATTTTCGGGTGTACCAACAAAGAGGCCGATGGTATGGGAAGATCTGACACTAACTCATTTTTACTTAACAAGAGAACTTGCAAAATTTGCGTTACAGTGTCAAAAATACATTCCGAACCTCCCACAAACTTTTCAAGCAGACTTAAAATCGAGGAGAGAATTGATTCCAAAGAGGACAAAGAATTAGAAATTAACCTCCCATTAATATTTGGGGAACCCTCCCCTAAATTGTTCAACATTTGACCTGAACAGGATGTAAGATTTAATTGTGGAAGGGAAAAATCTATTTTATTAGAAGGTGTGCTACTTAGAGGACCGGAACTTGAAATCGTTATTGCTTCCTCTAAAGGTTCACCTTTAGGGTTCCCCTGTACCGATCCTACCCGCGCCCTATGAGCTGTTAAATCAATGTCAGGCAATGTAAAATCATTCCCTACCACAGGGGATTTAATCAGCGCGGCTGAAAAAAGATCAATATTCACTGGAACTTTAGGAGCATCCATTAGTGCAACTTGAGAGGGGACAATTTTGACAGATTTTGAGGGCATATTACCCAGAGATTCAAGGGGAGCATTCTGTTTCAGCTGCACATTGTTAGACGCCGACGGCGAACCCCTTAAAACTTCGGGGCTAACTAGAATAGGCAAAGATTGACTAGCAACCAAGCTTAAACTAGAAGAAACATCAATGACCCGGTTAACAGGCACCGATTCATTAGAACCCGGAATTTCATTCGGGGACTGCAAATCAGTGGGTTTATCTTTCCCTTTGTCCCATAAGTTAAAAAGCTGGCATTGACCTTTCAGTTGCATAGAAGATGCAATTTTGTTCCGTAGAGGGTTGGATTTGGTTTTAGAGCCAGATCTCCCCACAATCACACGCCCAGAGCGTAGTTTTTTAGCCGTCATGAGACTTATATTAAAAGGAGGGAAAAAATAAAAAGGATATGATAACAATTATATAGTATAAAACCTAATTAACAAAGCCTTAAAATACAATACAAGCCTATAAATGCTATAACACACTAATTAGATACCGGAGAACCAAGGGGGGGGGCCCAGCCCAGCCTTCTTCAGCCTCTGACGGCCTCAGACGGTCCCGCCCTTGTCCCGGGCTTCTCCCGGCGCGCTCCCGCGCGCTCCCGCGTTGCGGTGTCACAGAGGAGGTTTATAGCCGCGCTGAGGCGGAGGAGGAGCCAGCAGGGAGAGCGGGTCAGCTGCTGGTGATGCCGAGGGTCAGGCGCTCCTGGGACTTGAAGTCCTCGCCTGACCACGCTCGCAGCCCTGCCCACACCACCGCCACAGAGGCTCAGTCAGAAAAAGTCCTGAAGACACAGCGCACTTCCAGCAGCGCTGAAACAGAACCAGGGGCGAAGCGGGACCCGCGGAGCGGGTTCCGCGAGGAGTGAGATGAGGGTTGAAGGAAGAGCAGCTCCTGCGTGCTCGCAGTCCAAAGCTCCCTCATTAGTCCACAACAGGCAACAGGTGAGAAACCAAAGAACAAACTGACGCGCTGGTTTTAGCCGCGCTGAGGTGGGGGAGGAGCCAGCAGGGAGAGCGGGTCAGCTGCTGGTGATGCCGAGGGTCAGGCGCTCCTGGGACTTGAAGTCCTCGCCTGACCACGCTCGCAGCCCTGCCCACACCACCGCCACAGAGGCTCAGTCAGAAAAAGTCCTGAAGACACAGCGCACTTCCAGCAGCGCTGAAACAGAACCAGGGGCGAAGCGGGACCCGCGGAGCGGGTTCCGCGAGGAGTGAGATGAGGGTTGAAGGAAGAGCAGCTCCTGCGTGCTCGCAGTCCAAAGCTCCCTCGTTAGTCCACAACAGGCAACAGGTGAGAAACCAAAGAACAAACTGACGCGCTGGTTTTAGCCGCGCTGAGGCGGGGGAGGAGCCAGCAGGGAGAGCGGGTCAGCTGCTGGTGATGCCGAGGGTCAGGCGCTCCTGGGACTTGAAGTCCTCGCCTGACCACGCTCGCAGCCCTGCCCACACCACCGCCACAGAGGCTCAGTCAGAAAAAGTCCTGAAGACACAGCGCACTTCCAGCAGCGCTGAAACAGAACCAGGGGCGAAGCGGGACCCGCGGAGCGGGTTCCGCGAGGAGTGAGATGAGGGTTGAAGGAAGAGCAGCTCCTGCGTGCTCGCAGTCCAAAGCTCCCTCGTTAGTCCACAACAGGCAACAGGTGAGAAACCCCAGGCTGTCTGAAAGCAGTAGCTGCTACCTGTGCAAGTTTAGAACAAAGTGAGTCCATTGTCATGGGACATCCTGTGACTGTGTATGTTTCGCATGGAGTAGTAATTCTATTGACCAGAACTAAAACGCAGTATCTCACCCCTAGTCGGCTGACTAAATACGAGAGGATTCTTGTGGGTGCAGCAAATGTAAGCATTGTTAGGTGCGGTATTCTGAACCCTGCCACTTTGCTCCCCGACCCCTTGGAAATGGAAGGTGGGGATGATGATGAACATGACTGCATTGACCTGACAGAGTTCAGTACTAAACCACGCCCAGACATAAAAGAAACGCCGTTGCCTGAACATGATAAAGAACTATTTGTGGATGGTTCCTGTCTAAGACATGAACTAGGAGGCCTGAGTGCTGCTTATGCAGTAGTCTCTTTTACAAAAATTGAAGAAGCAGGTTACCTATATAACATCAAGTCTGCACAAGTAGCCGAATTGATTGCTATGATAAAAGCTTGCAAAATTGGGAAGGACTTACGCATAACAGTGTATACTGACAGTCAGTACTGTTATGGAGTTGTGCATGACTTTGGCCAATTGTGGCTACAGAGGGAATTCATGACTTCCTCAGGTACTCCCATTCGGAATGCAAAGGTTGTTCATGACCTTTTAGAGGCCATCCAGTTGCCCAAAGAACTGGCAGTGGTAAAATGTGCTGCTCATAAAAAGAGCATGGACAAAGTATCACTGGGAAACGATTATGCTGATCGAGTGGCCCAATGGTGTGCCAAAGATCGGTATATTGTAAATCCAAAACGAGGGGGGCCAGGAACCAGCTGCCAGCTTCAGGTGTTTGAAGAAGTGCCTACATGGGATGAAGTGAGAGAGTGGCAGGAATCGGCTCCTTGGCAAGAAAGAGAGAAATGGAAGGAGGATGGGTGTAGACCGAGACGTGTGGATGGTGTGATTTTGGGCCCAACTGGTATGCCTGTGTTACCCCGACACTTGCTTGGCACAATGGCAAAATTAATACATGAAGGATCACACATTGGTAGGGATGCCATGATTCTGGTATTTCAACAGACTTGGTACAGTAAGAAGTTCAGGAAGGTAGCAGAGTCCCTCTGCCAGAGGTGCCTGTCATGTCAACAGATGAACCCAGGCAAGAGGACAATGGTTGAACTGAGCAAGATTGGGAGATCAGGGGGTCCCTTTGTAAGGATACAGATTGATTTCATCACCATGCCCCGTTGTGAAGGGAAACGATATGTCCTTGTCATTGTTTGCGTATTTTCAAAATGGGTAGAAGCTTACCCTACTCCCCAAAGTGACGCACTGACAGTAGCGAAGTGTTTACTAAAAGAACTGATACCTAGATTCGGAATACCATACATTATTGAATCAGATAAGGGTGGACATTTCCAGAATGAAATACTGGCTGAACTCTGTAAGGCCTTTGGAATAAGGCAGAAACTCCATTGTGCATACCACCCAGAGGCTTCTGGAATAGTGGAACAAGTAAATGGAACTATCAAAAACAGACTAGCAAAGCTGACAGATGCTACTGGCATGACCTGGGTGAAGGCCCTGCCTCTGGTCCTAATGGGACTGAGAAGTGTTCCTGACCGCAAGACAGGCCTAAGTCCCCATGAAATCATTATGGGAAGAGTGATGAGACAAGCATGGGTGCCAGGAAGCAAACTGTTGAGTATTACTGATGATTTGGTGCTTGAATACTGCAGAAGATTGGGTGACCAAGTGCGTTCTATCTCTCGCCAGATTGGAGACGACGGCATCCTCAATCCAACGACTCCTCTCCACAACTTGGTTCCAGGAGACTGGGTCAAAATAAAGAAGCACACTCGATCTAATTGTCTGGCACCAAGGTGGGGAAAGAAACGCCAAGTAATCCTGGTAACAACCACTGCAGTGAAGGTCGCAGGTGTTCCCCAGTGGATCCACGCTGGACACACCCAGAAGGTATTACCAGACAAAGAATTTGCAGAAGAAGGGCAACCAGCAGAGGACCCTGCAGGAGCCAGTCCAGAAGCAGCTGACAACGAGCAGCCCAGCACCAGTCAGGTTGCAGGAACAGCAGACGTTGGCCCAGGAGTAGTTGACTACGAACTGCCAAGAATCCAGCCTGCTGAAGAGGTCCAGGAAACTGAGCCAGGAGTAGCTGAAGACGAGCTGCCAAGCATATGGCCAGAAGAATGGATACCGATGATTGATCTGACCGAAGATCCTATCAGAACAAGAGAGCGACTTAGTGAAGGTAGAGAGTGGACTAGTCAGGAAAAGCAAGGCACAGGCGAAGAACCTCAGCCGCTTGAGATTCACATCAAAACTGAGGAAGGAGAAGGTCAGACAGGGACAGAGCAGGTGTTCGATACACCACCGCTAACACCTGATGCAGATAAAGGAGAGACTAGAAATAGCGTGATAGTTCGAGCAGAAGAAAATCAAGAGATCGAAGTGCTTGAACAGGATCAGAGAGGGTTAGAAGAACGGGTTCAGGAAACAGAAACAGAAACAAAGACAATCGAAAGCCAAAAACAAAATATTCCTGAACAAGGCCAGATTAGCAACCAGGCAGAAGAATTTGATGCTAGCCCTGGAACTAGCCAGATAGGGGAAGTAGAAGAAGAAAGTGGAGAAGAATTACCACAAGATAAAGAGAACAAGAGAATAAGAGAAGAAAGTGAAGTCCAAGTACCGACTAAGAGACTAAAGAAAAGAAACAACCTTGAGCCTAGGTTTGTAAAAAGATTGAGACTAAGGATAAAGACAGTGGAAGAAAAACGTGCAGAAGCAAGAAGAAGTGCTCGGATAGCAGAGCAAGAAGAAGACTCTTCCAAAAGAAGGAGTGAACGAATAAAAAGACAAAACAAAAAGTACAAGTCTCCTGAATGGACACTGGTTTTGGAAGAACTTGAAGATCTTGATATAACTGACGTGAGCGACGGAGAGCCCGTCCCTGAGTACTCAGCTGAAGAAGAAGACGAACCACCGTGAATTTGCACAAAGTAAGCTAGTTGTGTAAAGCCAAAAAGAGGGGTCGAGAAACTCCTTCTGAGCCAAAATGTCTGATTCAACAGTGAATGGTAGACCTAGTTGCAGCCGTTTTAAGACGTGTTGCAAGGTGTGTATATGTAGTGTAGTAGTACTGATAGTTATCTGGATAGGACTAACAATTTTCATTCCCTTTGCTGTAAGTAAAGATACTAACATTGTCCCTACTGAAGTTGTAAATACTGACAGTGAGGAGCTAACAACACAGAGTGTAGCAAGACATGAAAGAGCCCTGAGACAAACAAAACAAAACTTAGAAGCATCAGATGAGGGAGGACTACATTATCATGGAGTTAAGAACAAGACACACTTAAATGTTTTCGCAAACTTGTTAATACACTATGTAGAGACTATGGAAATTGAAGATTGCTATGTCTGCATGAAGCTACCTACTTCTGTGGCTGAAGGCGTGACATACCATCACCTGCCATTGACATATGGAATCTCCTGTAGCATTTTAGCTAGTTTATTTTACAAAAGAGGACCGTTACAGTACTATTACTCTAACAATGACGTGATCTTTTCTGAACTTCCTATACGTGGGAACTTGAATCCTGTACATACCAAAAGTGACACCATAAGATATATGGGAGACTACTTTCTGACTATAGGTAACATTGACATAGCAGACGCACACAGAGATAACTTGACTTGTTCTTTGCGTGAGCAGGAAAAGATGTTCCTGAACATGGCAGAGAAAAGAAGAATTAAAATTCAAAAGAAGGCTAATGACGAAAGTCAGAAAAAGCCAAAGTGGGCAGAGAACATGGAAGGCACCTCATCTGGTGGAGCGGGTCCTGCTCTGTTGCTGGATTTTGAAAAGAAAGGCAAGCTATGTCTTCACCGCGAGAAGACTAGCTATTATAATAATGTTTTCATTGGTTCCAGTGAATGCGAACATAATTACAAGGTAATTGGAGGTTGGGGTTTCAAAAATGGGTCAGAGCCTGTGTTTCCTGGAATTTATTATATTTGTGGGGACAAGGCTTATTTCAAATTGCCGGATCACTGGTATGGAAGCTGCTACTTTGGTATTGTCTTCCCGAAAATATACCATGTGAATGGGAAAGCTGGAAGCAATGAAGATACTAATGGCTTAGTGCGTAGTAAAAGAGAAAGTATAGGTGAAATTATGGGTAGTATTTTCAGTGCACTGATACCTGGAGTGGGAGTGGTTCTGAACACTCACAGAATTTGCAAATTGTCTACTATAGTAGATGTGCTGTCTACTGAAACAGCTCATGGATTTCTGCTGGTCAATACTGAAATGGTTGCGATCAGATCAATGGTTTTGCAGAATCGACTTGCTCTTGACACCTTATTAGCGAAAGAGGGCGGAGTCTGCCGGATGTTGAAGGCGCAACATTGTTGCACTTATATTCCGGATAAAAGTGTACAGATCAAAAGATATGTGAAAAACATTACTAATTTGGCAAAAGAACTCAAACCACTCGAGGTTGATAGTGCCTGGAAGAGACTGGTAGATGGTCTCTCAAATGTAGGTCATTGGCTTGCTAGCATAGGTAAAAGCTTATTGTTCAAAATTCTGATGCCAATTGGTATTATAGGTCTTATTATACTTTCCATTTTCTTGTGCTGTAAATACCGCAAGCGCACCAAAAAGCACGAGGTAAATGCAAGAGGAGTGAAACGAAGTGTGGATGAGATTGAATTAGAGGAAGTGAATGATCAGATATACAAAAAGGTGAAGACTTCTCACCCTACTAAAACTGAGAGAGAAAAGTTAGAACGGTTGCTGGAAGAGATATAACTTTATAAAGTGTGAAAGAAAGTTGGCATCTGGTTCCATTATAATTTGTGATGATAGTAAATATCATCAAAGAGGGGATTGATGAAGCAAAGCTTCGCATATTTTGCGGCTTGCCGAAGTCAAGAACCTCGTTTATGTGTAATACGGTAACAAGTGTATGTTCTACTAACATTTATGTTTAGTTTGGATAAGGATCGTGAAGCTTGCACATGTGTTTTACTAAAATAATTTACTCGAGTCATCTAAAATGGCCGCCGCTTGTATTTAGTTACTGCGCATGCGTCAGCCACACTCACGTGTCCTGACGCGTCTGCAGAAGTGGAGGGAAAGTTATGCGCATGCGTAATTCATAGCTGTGCTTATCATGTGGTACTGCTCGTGCCACTGCTCTTGTGACTGTATCAATGTGGCTAACATTTAAACGCAATAGTTTTATTTCTTGATGATGAGTTAAAAGTATAAATCCTGTGATGTGTTTTCATAATGACATTACTATGTATTAATTTGTTTTCGCTTACTTTTCATGTACCGCGGGGAATGGGGTTTTGTCTGTGCCGAGAACCATCTTGGAGGTCCCTCTGCGCCTGCGCGACTTGCCGAGGCATGACAGACCTTGACTGATGGAACACAGCCAGTTGGCAGTGATGAGCAAGATGCTCCTGAGAAACGACCCGAAAACTCGGCTGAACCAATCATATGTGCTCACAGAGCAACAATGTTAAAGTTACCATTGTATTTCTGCACCAGTTCTCATGAGAACCCCAATCTAGTTAGGCGGTACCCTATTATGCAAATGTAGGCTTGAAACACTATGTCGTGATTGGTGTGTTACCCAAATCCTACCTTAGGACCAATCGAAATTAAGGGATTCTGACACTTTGCAACATTGGGGGGTGGTACACTGTCCCCAAACTGTATATCTACCCTGGGTTCACCTAGTGAACCGTCCGACTTGTCTGGTTTAGCTGACCTGTCACTGACCCAACGCACTCAATAGGTGACTGAAGATACAGAGCGCTGCGAAGCACTCTGTCCGAATTTGACCATAGACTGAGGTTCTACTGAACCTTAAAGTGCTGGCAAAGCACTTAGCTGGGAGTTCGCTGACCCAATCGGGGTCTTGATCGATAGCTGCAGAGCGGGTGGAGCGCAGGCGTTGCTTCCGAACTGTGGGTTCCGGTCCTGTCCTGAAGAGGGTCCTGTCCTGAGGGTTTGCTGTCCTGTCTTGAGGGTCCTGTCCTGACTCCTATTCCGAGGGTATCCTGTTCTGTCCTGGGTGTCCATTCTGCACCTGCTGTCCTTTGAGGGGTATCCTTCCTTGAGGGTTTCCTGTCCTTAACTGACCCGTGGCCAGGGTTTGGTTTCCACACCTTTCTAGGTAAATATTGCTCTGAAACTCTTAAATCTTGCACCTTCTGAATTTCTAACTTTTGCTTTAATAAAGTTCATCATTGCATATGTTATATTTTCCATGCCTTCCCGCAACTATTGAAAATCAATTACATATTTTTCAAAGGTTTGTTCCTATGTCTTCTCACTGGTTAAAAATTATATTTTGCATTGCAGTTTGTAATTTTCTGATATGGTCTAGAACTTCATTGCCTAGATTGTTCAAAGGCCCATTCACCTTAAGTGAAGCGTGTTACTCTTTATAGGCCCTCCCATAGTTATTCATGCATAAACTGTCCATGCTTAAACATTTCTGAGATTTTATAGTATTTTCCATCTGCATTTCATATTACATTTGAATGATTACCCTGTCATTATTTCTTTATGCCTATATAATTTACGTTATCTTGGTTATTAATTGCCTTATTTTACTGTACCTCATGCAAGAAAATAATGAATTTTAGATAAACATTTTAAAACTTCCAGTTGTCCGTGGTCATTTAAACAGTATTTGAATGTTATTGTTTGGGTTTGTATTTTGCTGCCTTTCTTTTACAGCTAGCTCCCTGATTCATTGTGGTCATTAGGTACCCGCATCGGTGGATGGTAAGTCGGGTGCATTGAAAATTATTAGCAGGGAACACACACACATCAACTTGGTAGAGCTCGTGAAGTCACCTGATTAATGTATATGGTGATTTGAAAGTATATGGGCCCTGAAGCCGGAAACGGCGAAAACTATTGGTCGGGTGGCCTCGCGCGCTCTATCAGTTTTCACCCATCACTTAGCAAATCAAAACCAGCATCCAAGTGAATATTGAAATTCCCCCCAAGTACTATCAGAGATGGCCATAATGCTATCTCAGTGTTTAAAAAATCCAAACTAGCGGGATCGTCCAAATTGGAAACATATAGTATATAGCGTCCCACTAATACCTGCCTCGATGATTACCCACCTCCCCAAACTGTCTTCTTTCACTCTATTACAAATTAAGAGCCCGGGCCTAGCTATTATAGCTGTTCCACGAGTATTAGAAAGAGGAAAAACAAGGAGAAAGTTATTTCTCCTCTTTGCACCTTCCCTGGAGAGGCGTAAGGTTTTGGCACATCCCCTGGTTACAGGTTTTGTAAATCAGGGAAAGCGTCAATATCCACGGGTGTTGAGTGGGAACACCAAAAACGCTCATGGAATTCCTCTCTAGAACAGACTAAGGCAACACAGCGATTTGCACTGCCTTGCCTTACTCCATATGCTTGAGGTCATTCAAAGTCAAGAAAAGTGGCTTTGTGTGACCTCATAAATATGCCTGTTGGTAGTCATTAGGAGACAGTCGTGATTGAGTTTGTTTCAGTAAGTTAGCTGCTAAGGTGTCATTTCTTTAAAGTAGGAGATATAGAAGCCTAGGAGTAAAAGTTGCTGTGGATTTTCTCGGTGAGCGAATGAATGATTGAATAAATGAAGGAATGAATGAATGAACGAAGGAATGAATGAAGGTGTTTTATCAAGCACAGATCTGCTCCTCAGAATATCCCAGCACTAGGGATTATGGTATTAAAACAATCTCAGCCACATCAGACCGAGGAGAACATCAATGTCTTCTGTGTGTTACAAAATGAAGAGTCAGGGCCAAGGGTCTGAAGTTCTAGACAGAGATGAGCCCATGCCTTGTCTGCCAAGAAGAAAAAGGAGCAGACTCCTGCCCTATTTCTGACCCACCTGACCTTTGGTGCCACTGCCCAGGGAGCCTTGGCTGACCAAAGAGCACTTGAGATGCAAAATAACTAAAACCTTTCAGAGAGTTACAGAGGACCCAAAGAAAAGAGGGCCCAATGGACCATGTCAAGGACTAGAAGAGGATCCTCTCCTTAATTGGTAGCCAGTGGAGAGACCAAAAATGGAGAGATGCTGATGTGTGCCAAGCTAATTTCAGAAAAAAGCAAGCCACGGAATTCTGGACCACATGCAACAGTCTGATAAGACCTTGTTGGAGCCCAGGATAGAGAGCATTAAAGTGATCCAATGGAGGGGTTATCAACACATGAACCACTGTCTTCTTGGAATGTAGTGGAAGTAGAAAAAAGAACATATTGAGAGGCCAGAAATGCACAAAAAAGAGCCTTCCCCTGCAGACACCTGTGGTTAGAGGAAAAGATGAGTTTTAAAGTTAACTGGGAGTGGAGGAGATGATAAAGTTGCTGGCCAACCAGACTTCCACCAATTAGCGATGTGGAAACTCAACATACAATTTTCAGTTTTTTACCTAATCTCAAAAGAGAGAATTAGTTAGGTATCATCGGCGTACAAGATGATCTTAAATCCAAATGGTTCAACCGGAGGGGGCCGGGGGAGGCCGCAGAGCTTTGGCAAAGCCTATAGGTCGGTTTTTAATATATCAGCACAGTCAAGCACAACTGTGCTTTAAAGATAGACCTATTGATTTTTTCGGTGCTTGTTTTAGTATTGGCATCAACATTTATTTTCTTTTTCTTTCTATGGGCATAACTATAGCACTTTTAAAGAACAAAGGGACTGCTGTGAAAAGGGGATTCGTGATCATTAGTGCAGCAGGCGTTGTGTCACCAGGTCCCAGGAGTGTGAGCACCATATTGTCCCATAGTTATAGTTTTTTTTAAACCATGCCAAGGTTAGCAGGGCATTCTCCTTGTTTGCATTAGACCCATGGCATTATTGCTGCTGTTGAAAAATGAAAGATGAAAATCGACCTAAAACATTACGCAACCACTGTACATGCCTACTTTACTCCTGCTGAGCAAAACACCAGGTTAAAACTACTATATGGAAATCCAGTCGTGACTATATGAGATGTTTGTCTCAGGTCTGCTCTGTGACAACCACCCACTTATGAGCCATGTTCCATTTTTTATAACACAACCCCAGAGATCTTTATTTCTCTATTTCCTGTACGCATTAAGCATTTTGCCACTTGGATGTGAACTCCAGTTTATATTTTACAGTGGATGCTCAGTCAGAGAAACTGCAATTGCTCTGACTGCATGCTCTGCAGTATTTCCATTGCAAAGTTAATGTTTCAAATAATGGAATTTACATGTGGTTACTTTCAGTTACAGATCTGAAAGGTACTAATTATTCCCTGTCACGCGTTTGCCAGAGTACAAATATCAGGTTCACTCAACATTTAAATACACCTTAGCAATATGCCGTGAAGAGCATTCCTGAATGGTGACTTTTTTTCGGGCTATACATCTCCTCTGACAGTGAGGAATTTGTTTTAATACCGCCCTTTTAGCCGATAAAAGACATTAGTTAAATCTTGCATGTTTGAAATATGTATTATGCATTTTAATTCTTTGTTTTATCCAGAGAGGACTTGTAAATATAGACTGCTTGCTATTGGGCATCATGCATAACATTGTTTAGCCTCGAGAAATTAAATTAAAACATTTGCCCCGATGCCTAGCAGTATTGCACCTACGTTTGCATTAATCGTTGGGCAGAAAAATATAAATAGATTGTGCGCCATTTTGTCAATGAAACACCAGTTTTACTATTGATAACAAGAATTGTAATTTTTGCACTGTTAAGGTTAGTCCGTAGAATTGTCTTTGATCACTATTGTGGAAAGTGAGCATGTGACATTGATCGATGAAAAGAACATTACGAAAACATGTTCTAAGAGGGCATCAAAGACAAAAATCAGTCTTTCCTTTGTAAGATGGGGGCCTGATTCACAACAGAAGGCTATAGCCAAGGTTGTTTTCAAATAAAATAAGAACAAAGACAATTGTTATGGCTGCATTTATGTAGGTGATTGATAGGATAGGAAACAAAGGAAGGAATATGTCTTCGAAAATATTATAGTTGACAAGATAAAGTGAATAAAAGCACTTCAGAGTCAAAAGAACTCTGGGCAGATTTACAAAAAGAGTTGTATTGTTGCATTGAGGCTCGAAGCAAAGCGGAACGTTTTACATACACCCAAAGTCTTTTTGGAATACAGAAATACCTACAAGCAATTCGCAAAGCAAGTTCCACACTATTAGTAGGTGTACTGAGCAATTACATGCCAATTTCAAATAGGCGAATGCAAAATAATAAAGGTAAGAGAAAACTTGTAAAGATTGTTGGTGATGCAAACACAGCAGCCATTAATACTTCCAATGGCAAGTAATAACCATGTGTTAAATGGTAGCTGCTGTGGGGGACGTCTGGAGTAACAGGAGTGACTAAGGGCCATTAGGACAATAGTGAGAATTCTCTGTCTCTGCAATTACAGTTGTGAACACTGGGTTTCATATCTGCAAGTCACGTCAAGGGTAACAGTGAGGCTGGTAGGATGCAGGGATGCAAATGTTTATCAGGAATTCGGTAGGGCCAGCTGCAGAACAAAAGAAAGCCTTCAATGTGGCTTAAATATTGCCTGCCCCATGGCTAAGCATGTCACTAAAATACATGAACTATTGGTTCAAGAGTCATTCAATGTTCTGTGCATAATGGCCCGGTTACTTACCAGTAATCTTCATTAATCAGAGTCTATGTTTTTTCTGATAAAGTCCTTACCTTCAACATTCTTTCTTCATCCTGCAGAACCTGTTCCCTATCCCTAGCTGAAGTTCCAAAAGGTACTCCTTACAGGGCTGCCATTACTATGTGGGAATACAAAAAGGGAGGCACAATGACATCACATCTTGTATAAATAAAAGAAAATTCAAATAATCTCCTATTTACATAATCAATTCCAGCACCCCCCCACCCCCACTGGGCAGGAGGGTGGGAAAACCAGGACTGCATCATGGAAGACGTGGACTTGGAGTAATGAAGGTTACTGGTAAGTAACCAGGCCATTACCTCCTTGTCCTTATTCCCTACTACAGTCCTTAACTGTGAGAGAATAACCTTGTGGAATGAGATTAAATATAGAAAAACACCAAACACAACAAGTAAATGCAAAACATCTTTTACTAAATTGTGAGACAAAATAAATTATGATTCGGATACAGCAGAAAGCACACAATCTCCAAAAACCATAGAAAGTCCTTCTCCCAGCCGGACTCTGCAATTGGACAGGAAAGTATGAAATGTTTGCCAAGTGGCTTCATAGTAAATGTCCCTCAAGAAGTCCCCCAAAAACGAAGCCCAAGAGGTAAAAATTCCCTGTGTGGATGTTCCTTCAAGGATTAAAGAAAGGGGAACCTTCTCATTACAGTTACCAAGACACCAAACATAATAAAGCGACCTGCTCCCAATTAGAAATTACAGCTTATTAAATATATTAAGACAGATAATAAGACATTCCCAATGTTATCCTATGGGAGGGGTTGGTCTCACAGTAGTTTAGAAGGTTTTCACCACCAGGTAATGAAAAACTTACCAGGACATGCAAAATGTAAAAATAGATGTCCAACCTTTAAACTGCACAACACTCTACCCTGTGGGATACCTATGGCCTATTTTAGTGGCAGCTTATATACAATAACAAGGGAGTTTAAGGCTTGGCAATAGGGGGTAAATGCCAAGATGACATGGGAGTTTAAAACTGCATTTAGGCTACAGTGGCTGGTTTGGAGCATGGTTTAAGGTGCTACTTAGGTGGGTGTCACATAAGTGCTGCAGGCTCACTGGTAGCATTTAACTTTTCAGACCCAATGTAGATATAAATATACCAATTGGGAATAATGCCATTTTAACTATGATTAGGTGAGAGAGCACAAGCAATGTAACATTAGTTAACATTGGCAAAGTGCATAGTCCTAAGGAAAACAAAACAAAGTTCGGCAAAATGGAAGAGGGAAAAAGGCAAAAAGGTTATGGGTGTCTCTACAGAGAGGGCCAGGTCCAATAAGTGAATTCTGCAAAGATAATCATCAATCTACCCACAAAATCTGTCAGCTCTTAGAATTGGTGCCCAAGTAAACTGCTTTTTAAAGCTGATTTATACCATATAATAGTTGAACAGAAACAAAGGAAGTTCAATGTTAATTGCCTGAATTCAAACTAAACTTAGACCCATGCCTTTTTCCAGAATACATATTCTGATAAATCAAAGTCCAGGCTTGAGGAGAACAAGAGAGCAAGCACAAAGGTACTTTGTAGTCTGGAATAGAACCCTCATTTTGAGCATTGAGATGGCCAGACAAAGCTGCCTTGGCCATCAATTTTTTTAGTTTCAACCGCTGCTTCCATGATAGATAATGATCCAGGTGCGTGTCTAACTAACAGTGTTCTCGAAGCACTCAGAAAGAAAATTTCTTCTATTTTTTTCAATAAAAAGTCAATATATGTAATTTGAGAGTAGTTGTCTTTATTCTTTGTCAGTTGTATTATATGCTTCATATTATTTTCTTCATAATATTTTACGACATTTTCTTCATGTCTGCCCAATGCATTTCGGGCATCAGCCCTTCATCAGGGGACTTATTTCTGAAAGCAACCAAGTATGGCACATATTAAGCAAATTATTTTCAAACATTAAATACATGTATTAGCATCTCGTGATAAGAGCGGGCGGCATTGTGTGAGTCGAGCGTTAGGTCATGAAACGGAAGAGTTTTTAGGCAGAGGTATGAATTAAGTGATTAGGGTGCTAAAACAGACGAATGAAAATGAAAAATATACGATATTGTCACCTGTATATATTTTTTACAGATGATTACATTTCCGTATGTGGATCCGTAATATGAGCATACAGGTTAGACTGAATCTCGCTGAGGCAAACGCACTCTTTCATTGCATGTTCATATGAAAGACGTTTCACGATCCCACTCGGGCACCTCTAGACACCACGGTTCACCCCGAATTTTACAAACACAAGCATGCACGTTTTGGGGTACTACTGACCGCTTTCACCTGGACACAAACTCCCGTTCCTTTTTCATTTTCATGTGTTCGTTTCGTCTCTACAGATTTGAAGGAATTTGTCCTGTAATACATCTTTTGAAGTCTGTGTTGAAACTATTGAGGAGCCTCTTTTTCCCTCCACCCTTTCTCTGTGGCAAGCATACTCCTTTATTATCACATTGTGTACATTTGGTGCAAGTTGCCCATGAAAAATGAACACTTTCACAAAAAAGGATATGAAATCACAACACGAAAAGTCACCATAAAGGTGTGCTGAAATAAATTCTGCAAATTTTCGCATTAAAATATTTCCCCTTGTCTAGTGCACGTCCAGTACTGTATTCAATTTCAATATTCAGAATATCTTATAAGGTGTTCTGCATATGTGCTCATACTGATCAGTAACCAAGGTGAAACAAATGCCTGCATAACACAAGTGGCCATTACTGTGATGAATGCCTGCACCTGATTCAAATGACCATCACATAGGCTGCCCTCTTCTACCCTTTAATTATAGACTCGTCAGTCTAATCGATAACACTCAAGAACTGATGGGTAGGGTCCTATTGGCCCGTATCCAGGGGTGGTTGGAGAAGCAGGGAATCTTGAGTCCCTACCAGGACGGCTTCAGATCAAACATGGCAACCATGGATCAGATATTTAGATTACAGCTACAATTTTGAAAAACGGTGAAGATGGAGGGTGGCAGCCTCTATATTATATATGTTGATCTGAAGGTGGCCCTCGATCTTATACCCAGGAAGAAGCTCTGGGAAGTGCTTAGTGATCTTGGGATTCCCCCTTATCTCTCAATGTGTTAGTGAGGCTACACACTGACAATTATGCGCAAGTTAGATGTGGAAAAATATGGGGAACTCTCTTCACGCTTTCCTGTCAAAAAGAGGGTGAGACAGGGATGCGTTTTAGCCCCCACACTATTTTGTCCCTATATTAATGGGCTCATTGCTTTTTTAAACAACACAAAAGACACTGATGCCCCAAAGCTTGCTACAGGGACGATACCCGCGTTGATGTTCACTGACCATACTTTTTTATTATCCAAGTCACATCTAGGTATCCAACGCATCCTGGATGGGATTGCACAGTTTTGCAATATGAGAGGTTTGGAGATTAACTTATCTAAGACCAAATTTATGGACTTCAACCCTCCAAAGAGCACACGCCCAAACCCCTCTCTTAATGGTACCCTCCTTCAGAAAGTGAGGATATTCGATTATCTGGGTATTACACTGTCTGAGCAATTTGGGTGGGGCCCACAGGTGGCCAAAGCAAGGCTCAGGCTCACCCAGACAATGGGTGGGATCATGAAACTGTTTAGAACATCTGTATTCAAGCCAGCAGCTCCTGTGGTGGAGATATTTAAGGCCCAAGCTAGAGGGGCTACATTATATGGGGCGAAGCTTTGGGGGCATAGTTCTATCGTGGACCTCGGGAAGCTAGAAAATAAATTCATGAGACAGCTTATAGGCCTTCCACACAGCACCCCATTAGTTCCCATCCATATGGATCTGGGCATAAGGCCAATTGATGAAGCGATTGCCTTTAGGCCTTTGACCTTTTGGCGGCGGGTATGGGTAACTCCCGATCTGTCCTCCTGCAAAGACGAGTTAAAGGAGCTCCTCCCCAAACTTAACCCTAGTAAAATACTGTGGCTGGCCCACATCAGGAACCTTTCAAATAGGCTTGGTAGGACAGAGCTATGGTCATCTCCAGACCTATCCTGTACTATGATATCCAGGTCGGACCTTGTAAAACATTACAGGCAATCCAACCTGGTGTCTCTCCAGGAAAGTGCCAAAGAGGGCATGTTGACGATTGAGTTGCTACAAATAAAAGAGGTGTATACGAAGAAATCCTTTCTGGATGTAATCTACCCTCCTATGACCAAGAAATTGTATCTGCAGTTTAGATTGGGGAATCTACCATTGGCAGCGCACACCAGTTCATGGGCTCCCGAGAACTCAAGTGTGTGCTCCACTTGTAATTCAAGGGCTGAATCTGAAATTCATGTGTTGTTCTTTTACCTGCTTATGTTTTGCCTGGTAAACGCTGGATAATCCTATTATGTAAAAACTTAGCGTTTGTCCGTTGTGCAGAGGCTTTTAGAGTTTTAAAATATGATACTGATCCTCCAATTGTATTTGCGGTATCTCGTTTTTTAAATGCTATGTGGCACATCAGGAGATGGCTTTTAAAGCAATTTTAGGGGAGGACCAATTGGAAAAATGTTATGTTAATTTTTTTAGCGACTGTTGTTAATATAAATCTGAATCTGGTATTTGGTTGTCAGTGGTTTTAACTGTGCATAAATCATGGGAGTGTAATTATAAAAAAATCTGTGTGTAAATGTTGAAGATTTTCCTATGCACTTTTATGGCTCAAGTGGCCGAAATAATGTTTTTAACAACAACAACCATCACATACTATGTTAACTAGTACATCCACTTCACAAAGTAGCCATTCATAAAAATCTGTTGTCGTACCTGCCAATATGGTAAAAGAAAAAAAAGTACTTCACATTTTAGTCAGAAATATTGCTAGGAATGAAACTATTGCATTGGTCTAAGTACATAGCTTTCACACATGTCAGCCTATGACTATGTCCGCCATGGAGCTGAACACTCACAATGGAATATGAATAAACACAACGCACTAAAAACCTATCAATGAACTATTGGAGATTCTTTTGTCTAATAAACACAAATTAAGAAGGCACAATCCACTGCCCAATACATAAACTCACAATGGTGGCTATTTTGTTTTAATTTTCAAAATTCGAAGGGCATTAATTTTTTAAAACAAAGACATTCATATGTAGTGCTTAACTGTGGCCATATGCGGTATTTGTGCAGGGTTGTGTGCACCACCATTGATGTTATTTAGGTTGGAATTGTTTTTTTTAAAAATTAAGTGTAAATAATACATAGGGAAATATATTATTTACACATTCTTTTATATTCAAAACATTGACAGCTACAAAATGATACTTGTGAATTTAAAATGACCAACAGAAATGTTTGCTTAAAATATACTGTGAAACCATATATTTTTGTGGTAATACTAAAATATAATTTATGTGGCAAATGTTTCAAAATATACACATTTCTTCCAATGCAGACATTTGAACCCTGGGAGAGTAAGGAGATGCCTGAAGTATTCCCTCCATTTCCAGACCTTGCCGCCTGGAAGAATGGGATGTCCTAAAGAATTTCAGATTGAATAGGCAAGCTATAGTGGCTTTATGCCATCAGGTAGAACCAAATATTCTGCCTCACAATATAAATCCCACAGCTATTACATCAAATGTCAAATTCATGGCAGTACTTCATTTTGTGGCCACAGGATCATTCCAATACACGGTGGTAGCATCTGGTGAGATGTCACGACCAACTTTCAGTGATGTGCTTCAAGAAGTTCTTTCTTCAATGATGAGATACATCAACAGCTTGATACAGTTCTCCCAACATGAGGGTTTTGCAAATGTGGAGGGTGAATTCTATGGGTTGGGTCGCATAACACATGTGGTTGGAGCAATTGATGGCACACATACTACCTTAGTTCCACCACATGCCAGGGAACAAGTCTACCGGATTTGGAAGCACTTCCATTCCATCAATGTGCAAGTTGTCTGCTTACCTGATTTGTACATCATAAGTGTCTTTGCACGTTTACTCAAGTCAACTCATGATTGGTTTGTACTACAGAACATCAGCAAGTGTCACAACTTGGACCTGAGAGGGCCTGGCTTGTTGGTAGTCTCTCAATTTGTTATTTGCCTATTTTCTAGTTTCATGATCTACCGTTGTGATACATTTGTTGCCTCTGTTACTTTTCATTTAGGCGATTCAGCTCATCATAACCGACCATGGTTGTTTGCACCACTTAGGAACCCAACAACGCCAGGGGAAGTACACTTCAGTGAGGCCCATGGAAGAACAGAGAGGGCAGTGGAGCATAGTTTTGGGCTCCTAAAGGCCAGATTTCACTTTCTGGAGAAGACTGGTGGAGACCTCACCTACTAGCCTGATAAGGTGTACCAAATTACAATGGCTTGCTGCATGTTGCACAAGATTGCCCTGTGATTGATCGTCCCATTAATATCAGAGGATGGAGACCGTGGAGAGACCCTGGGTAAGACTGTTGAACTGAATAATGAAGATGATAGTGGTGAAGAGAAACGAATGGACTTACATCAAGATGTAATTGACAACTTCTTCACATGAGTGTGAGTATATAATTACAGATCTTTTAACATAATAGTTAAAAAAACTTTTCATCTCATAAAGATGACAGTCTGCTCTTGACATCTTTTAGAATGGGCAAGTTAAGGAAATTCTTGGCTAAAGAAATTTGTTGATTAAAGTTCATACACATTAACTACTGTGATCTTGTACAATGTTTATCTGTGATTATCTGTTTTAGTTTCCTTCACCATGTCATGTTCATTTGGACATTTCAATGTTGTGACATTTACAGTTCAATGCTGCTGTTGCAAATTACAAAGGCAACATGGTTTGAACCTGTGAAAGAGAAGCAGACTTTTTAAGATTATGTTGGACTTGGTTTCGTTTGAGTATTGGCAACATGGCAATATGTGCCACTTAAACTTCTCTAATAAATTGTGTAAGACCACCCAAAGCATAGTAATCTCCCTTCACATTGGCAAAAACTCCACATTTTGTGTCAACTGTATGAATCTGTTGAGGTGTCTCATCATTGTAGATGCCATTTGAAATGTGTTTGTGACATTCCTCCAGATATTGCTACAGCGTATTGGAATGATCCACTGGCAACATAATGGAATACCACCATGATTATGACTATTGGTGTTATTGATATGAGTTTCTTATTGATAGCCAAAAGATCAGGCTCCAGTTGATGACATAAAACAAGTATAGTTTGCCTATGAAATCCTTTTTTTTATGATGACCCATTCTTCCATGGTGGCAGAAGAATGGAAAAATTGAGACTGTCATCTTCTCCCTCTCTTTGGGATCATAGGTTGTATTATTTTTAACAGTATAGCAAACAACTCTTTATTACAATTTCATAAAATACTAGTTTAGGATTTGTGAGTTTTGTTATTTTTAGAAATCTTTTTCAAGAATTGGAAACCATTACCTACTTGATATGTATTGATGAAAAAACAATACTGTGATTGCTTACATTTTGAACTGTATGATGGAAGGACAAACAATTGAATGCATAGAGGATATAACTACAACACCAGTATTTATTTACCTTTATTATCTAACTAAACCAAATAAAGTAAAATAGGATGAATACAAGGAATCAAACAAAATAGGAAAATAGTCGGTCATGGTCGATGAAACCATAACTGTTAAGACAAAATTGTTTCTAGTCCTTTGTCCAAAATACAACTGGCCTCAGAAATTCAAATGTGTCCAGAAAATAGTTCACAGAGTCAATGGTAGTCACACACTGGAGGAAATTAGGGCCTCTTTTGGTTCTGGTGATCTCTCCGTATGAATGTGTGCTCCTGCGGGTGGCTGGTGGATCCACAGTTGCAGGGACTGAGATGGGTGCAGGTTTTTCCCTTTGTGACAGGGCCTTACTTTCTGTGGGTAGGGCAGATGTAGTTGGCCCAGATATGTTGAACTACAGGAAGAGGAAGATGGTGCTGGAAAAGCCCTGCAAATATAGGTGTAAACATATTTCAGCACCCCAGTAAGGGAGTCTATATTGGAGTTGTGATGTTCCAGATGATCTTTGAGCTCCCTCTGCAACTGCATTCTGTCCTGGAGCCTTGTATGGACCTGGATCAGCGTGTCCTGGGACTGATGGAAGGATCCTATGAATTAGTTGATGGTGGCCTGGGTGACACTGATCCCAGTGGCCTCGCTATGATGGCCCACAGTATCCCTCACACAACCACTACCCCTTGGCCTTGGCCCATGGTGCCCCGTCCCACTGGATCCTTGCTGAACTAGAGGTAGTGGTGGTATTGTCTCTTCATGAACCAGGACTGGGGACACAAGATGGGTGTGATGCTACTTTGAACACTGGAAGTGGAGGCATCCGTAAGCTGACATGTTGTAACAGCTGGGGTGGGAGGTGTTGGTACGGCCGAGTGAGACTCACTGGAGCAGATGGACAAGATTGTTCCTCTTCATCCAGACTTTCATGAGTATAGTGATCTTGGGCTGGAGTGGAACTTTCCTCAGTGCCAGGTGGTGGGCCACGTGCTCTTGCAGTTGGGCCTATTGTGAATTGATTGATTGATAGGCTTTATTTCGATATAAAAAAACCATAAAAGCTTGTACAAAAAATACAGAATACAATGTAAATAGCAATCACATTCTAGTTGCGTACAAAAAGTTAAAACAACAAGAAAATGTTAAAAACAGTTAAGACCAGATTAAATTGACAGAGAAAGCCTTCTTGCACGAATCAACCATGACCATTTTAAAAATGTTGACACAGCACAAACAATCACAGTGGATGTGTCAGACATTAAAATATGCATCGCCACTATATGCTGACGGGTGCCTAGGAGTCTGCATAAGGGTTTTAGCCACCGTCTCCTGGGTGCACGGTAGTCCGGACATTAAAGAAGAATGTGGGCTACCGACTCCACTCGGGTGGGACAAGACGCACAGAACGGGGAGGATTGATAGGGCAGTTTCCAACGGGCAACTACTTCACCTACTGGGAGAGTCCCCACTCTAAACTTAAAGTACAAGGTACGGTCAAAAGGGGTGGAAATTATATCTAAATAGGGTTCATAGGCCACCACATCTTTGATCCTTACAAAAGCCACAGTGGAGTTACAATGTCGTGAATCCAAATGTAGTTTGGAGGAGACCCAGTTCCAGTACAACTTTTTGATCATAGCTTTGGGTGGGGCAGATCTCGATGCCCATGCGTCTGCTAACCCTATCTCCGCTAATAGCCATTTAACGTCCCTCAGCCATTTGATCCTGGACCAACCTGCCATGGCCATAACCTCTGATAGCGCTTCCGCGTAAGAGGCTAATTCGGGCACCCGCCACAGCCGGGCCCAAAGGAGCAAGGGGCGGAGTTGCGCTTGGTCTTTAATAGATCTGAAACCTAGTTCCAATAGCACTGGTACAGTTGGTGTGCTCCATGGGAGAGCCATCAGATCTTTCAAGAATTTGCTCTCTGATCTAGCTAGTACGTCCAGGTTGCAGGTGCCCCACAGCTCCGCCCCATATAGGGTGGCGCTAACCCCTCTGGCTCTATATATTTCCACTACAGTAGCTATAGCTTTACTTGTGGAGGAGCGTTGTTCCTTGAGTAAAGTACCTCCCACCCTTTTGTGGCCCAGAAGCATTTTTTGAATATGCGGGTTCCAGGTAAGGGAATCATTAAGGCGAATACCCAGGTAATCAAACTCGGAAACCCTCTCCAATGGATCGGAATTCAAAGCCGGGGGTCGTCCGAGTTTCTTTGGGGGATTCATAACCAGGAACTTAGTTTTATCAGTATTGATTACCAACCCCCTCAACCGACAAAACTCCTGAAAACTGTTCAGCAGGCTCTGAAGCCCCATAGGGGACTTTGAGATAAGAAGAGTATCATCTGCAAAAAGCAGTGTTGGGATCCGTTTGCCCGCCAGGGATGGAGCATCCGAGGGATTTCTTAGAAAATGCTCAACCACACCATTTACATAAAGGGAAAACAGGGTGGGGGCTAACACGCATCCCTGACGGACGCCCCTTCCCACAGGGATCCTGTTGGTTTTTTCACCCTTCGTACCCCAGCGAACCTGCGCAAAATTGCCAACATGTAATTTTACCAAGAGAGAGAGAATATACACGGGCAACCCCAGATCTAGCAGAACCCTCCATAACTCCTCCCTAGGAACCAGGTCGAAGGCAGTCTTAAGGTCTATAAAGGCCAAATATAGACTGCCCCCGCCCAGCACCACCACCTTCCAATGTAAAAGAGCCAATCTGAAGGCCTGTTCAATGGTCCCGGTGCCAGAACGGAATCTGGCTTGGAGGTCCGACAGGATGTGATTGTCGTCCGCCCACTGGAGTACCCTTCCCAGAATCACCTTCCCTGCCACTTTTTGGGAAGAATCAATCAGACTTATAGGCCTGTAGTTGGCAGGGTTGCCCCGACACCCCTTTTTGAATATCGGGACAACCTCTGCCCCCTTCCAGGATTCGGGTACGGGCGCACCTTTACTAATGGCATTTAACAGTGATGAAACAATCTTCCCCCACGCCTTGGGATTTGCCCGTAGTAGGTCACCCAGTATCCCATCAGGCCCAGCTGCTTTCAAGGGCACCAAAGTCTTAGTTACATCCTCCACCTCTCTAGCAGTGAAGGGAACATACTCAGAACCCCCTGGGCAGGCAGCCAGAGAGAGTGTGGTGAGGGTAATTGACTCAATAGAAGTGTAGAGAGACAAGAAGTGGTTGAACCAGCTATGGGCAGGGATGTTGCACGTCATCAAGGTGCTAATTGGCCTATCCCTAGATCTTATAAGGTTCCAGAAGCTTCTAGAATCCCTATCCGAGCTTGCTTTCTTGAGATCCGACCAGAACCTGTCCTCCCATTCTCTCTTGGCTGCAGAGGTGATCTGCGAATACGCTTTCCTTGCCTATCTTATGGCAGCCAAGGATTTACTTTTAACAGCACCAATCAGAGAATATTTCTTCTCCCTACATGTTTTGGTGTACCAGCCATGTGAGTTCAACATATTCTCACTCTTAACGGCTCGAGAGGCCTTACTTGGGAGATGGAAAAGCTCACTCAGAGCCTATTGTGAATTTAAAAAATGGATACATTGTAAACAAATTACACATACAAAGAGTTGTAAGCTGAAATATTTAGCAAATGTAGCAACCTAAAAGGGAAAATGAATTGAATGTCTTTAATATAGTTTCATACTAAACTGTTTTAAAGAAACAGGTAAGAAGATGTCCTGAAATGAAAAATAAAAATGTGTAAGTATACATGAAATATATCAACCATTCAACACAACACAGTAGAGAGGAGAAATGTGAAATTGACCATTCCATGGCATAGCTGGCTCAAAACCAGACATTAACACAAATTAGAGAGCTGTCTAGCATTAGTAATCATATAAGCAATGCAGAGTGAGGTTTTCCCATATATCACTTATATCTAACATGCAAATTCACATGCCTTAAATGTTTAAGGTCAACATACATTGATTTGTGAAACTAAAGACATCCATTCAGTTGCATGACGAGAAAAGGGCAAGATACATAATTCAGCACCAACAATTTTCAAAAGAGAGCATTAAAAAGAGTTTGATCAATAAATGACCCATAACCATATGTTACAATATGATAGAAAAGGAAGAATGAGTAAAAGTTAATGGAAATCATATTTTTACAAACCCAAACAAGGCATCATGTTAGTTGTAGTTTTTTCAAGGAAATGTTCACTGCACTTGCAAAATTGTGACATCAACATACCTTGTGTAAATCTGCAGTAAAAAGAGAAAGGATATTTAAGATGTGAAACACATATATGTTATTTGTCGTTTGGAGTAAAAACTCTTACACGCACCATGACATCATGTGAAATGTGATGTCGGTTGACAACTGTTATCTTAAATACAACTCAATACATTCATCAAACAAGCCAAACAAGATGTTACTGATATATTTAGGTTTCTATGTAAAACATTTGTACTGAACACATTAGCAACAGCTAACTTATAAGTAAACAGGACATTTAGGTTTAGTGACATGTTGCAAAGTATAACCTACCAGTATCCACTCCATCAGGGATTCCTGTTAAGCCTTCAGGATCTAGGACCTTCAAGACCATCTCCTCCCAGGGGAAGAGTTGTAAGGAGGGTTGGGAGAAGCATCACCATTCCCCTGGGCCTTCAGGTGACGCATGGAGATCAAAGAGCGCACTCTCCTCTGAAGATCGTTCCACTTCTTCATACATTCCTCCTGTGTGCACAGGTTGTTTGCTACAGCATTCAGTCTCTCAAATATTCTGGCCCACATTTTCCTTTTCTGAGCTGGGGTGTATTTTGGACTTGGGCTCCAAACAATTGTGGCTCTATACTTGGGATTTTGTTCACCATGACTGACAATTCTACCTCAGTCAAATGTAGATTTTTGTACCCTGGCATTATGAAATGATAAAATTAGTTGATTTGAATTACCAACAACACAAAACAACATTTTAACACAGACACAAAATGAACAGGTAACAGGAAAAGCAGAAAGATAACCCTCACTTGCCTAAAAAATCACCACGGGACAATGTTGTGCTGCTGTGGAATTGCAAAGGATCATGGTCTGGTATGGATTATATCTTATTGTGTGGTATGCAGGTGCAAACAGTTAGCAAAAAACACATTAGGTGTGTGATGCTAACCTATATACATAGGAATAGCCCAATGTTAACTGCATTCCGCAATGGAATCCCTCCATCAGCAACCTACCACTGGAACACCGCCAGTACAACTGAGAAATCTAAATAGGCTCAGCGCAACACTGCCACCCTGAGACAATGACGAAGAACTATTCGCCAGTGGGCAGCGGTGAGCCATGTATGCGATGGTAAACACTCTGTCAATGTGGACGGCGGTTCAGCCAGCACACATCAAAATACGGAGAGCAGCACTCCGTCAGTTTCAAGAAGCACTATGGACCGTCGCAGCAGCAGGGTGAGGTAGTCCTGATAAGATCTAAATCAGGCCTTAAGTCACAAGGTAAAACCTAAAATCCCACCTAGGTCATGATTAACTTGTCCATACACTATCATTGGCGCATGGTGATTATTGGTGCTATAGTTATTTAAAACGTTCAAAATTCATATTTGCGGTTCACCTTATTGGACTTTTATAATTTTAGGGTCATTAAAACGTACACTATTTTTTAATTCAATTTCTATTTCTTGGTTTTTAACTTAATCATTGCCTAACAACTTAAGCCATTGCCCTAAGTTAAGCCCAGCGCTGTAGTTACTAGGGGGCTAAGCTCATGTTAAGTGAGCAACTTTTGAAGTTCGCCCAGACAAATTAGCGTGACTATTTCTTGACGTGGGCGATTATCAACACCAAATCCTAATCCACTTTCTTACAATCTGTATTAAAAAAGGACTGTAAGATCCTTTAGTTGAAAATATGTTGACTTGTAATAAATTCAAATTTAGATATAACAAGGTTCTTTTAAGAAGAAGAAGACAACTATGCATCACACCCCTTGTAGTTTTTGCCCTACATATATAACATGTGTCTGCCCACTGAGCTATCATGGCATTTCTCAAAGTAAAGAAATGTGTTCCCTTTACAAAGTTCTAAATCCAATTTTCTCATGTTTAAAGTTCAAATATTCTGTTTATAGTTTTTGATGTTGTCTTTTAATCAATGTAAGCATACTATAAGTGGAGGTTGCTGTCAGGGTACAAGACACGCCTCTGGTCACTCAACATCCACAGTGGTGCATTATATATGTGCATGCATTTGATTAATCATGGCTAGCTCTAAGTGCAGGTGCAACGTCTGCCCCTAATGCCACTGACGCAACTACATATGGTCTTCGACAGTGCACATTCCCAGGGTCCACAGGGCCACTAATCAAAGTCTTTGACACTTATAAAGTGTTATGTAGTCAGCAGTCTAGTAGCTGGGGTGGGCGTAGCTAGCTGGGGTGAAGGGAAGAGGAGGAGTGTAGACAGGATGGGGTTGGTTAGAGTAGGGACAGGGACCGACTAAGAGGCAGACAATAAAGCTCTGTGTAATAACTATACATATAGTCTGTCGTTATTGAGTCGAGGACACGACAACTGGCGACGAGGGTGGGATGGTGCAGTCAGCCACCCACAGGACCCCAAGGAGTAGCGTCCCTGTCCCAGGCAGCGTAAAGAAAGAAAGAAGATAAAGCGCTGTCGAGCCACGTGTGGCTGAAGTCAATTCGCCGCCCAGAACAAGGCCAGCGGCTACTGCCCCTGCTCCACGATCTGTCAGTCGCGTAGAGCCCCGGGGGAGTACGCGCTATTGAGCGCCGGGTATTTCAAAGCGGTGCGCTGATTCGCGCCAAAACCGCGACTCACCCCGAGGCATGCAAATCGGCATGCGGTGTATGAATAGAAGTCGGGTGCCCACCCCGACTCCGTCGGCTGCTCTGGTGACCAGGGAGCGTCTGTGGTGCTGCACGGGACTCGAGGAAGCGGCCCGAAGAAGGAGCGCTGTTGTGCACCAAGAAAGAAAACGGAAGACTGAAAAACTCACACCCGATGCGGTAGGACTGGCACGCATGTGACGGAGCGTAATCGAGAGCCTGCCTCGATCCTGCCTGATCGTTCTGATGCACCAGAAAGCAGGGAGAAGCGAAGAAACATTGCTGCCTGCAAGCAACTGACTGCTGGTGAGTGTCAACTGAAGCCCTGTGAGCCTGCCGAGTGAGCACAGTCGAACCTCGTGGGGAATGAGAGTTGCAAGTGGGCGGCCATCTTTGAGTCAGGCAGCCTAAAGAGTCACCCCTGTGAAATCAATGAGCGGCCATGTTGGAGTCAGGCGTCAGCAAGCATCAAGCACTAGCTAATGTAAAAGCATGACGAGACTAAACAAGCACGAGTCAAGACAAATAAGAATGAACAAACAAGCATTTGTCGATACAAGAGGAAAGCAACAAACAAGCACCAGCCACTGAAAGAGTGAGGGAATAAACAAACACGAGCAAAGTCAAACAGTATTGACTGAAGTCGACCGTGATTAACCAATCAAAGCACCTGCGTACGAAAAGCACCAGGTCAATCAGAGTCAAAGACAGGGGTGAGAGGCACGTGCTACCACGATGGTGACCCCCGATACATCCCCGCAGCGAAATTAAGTCAAGCTTATCATTGCATGAGGGTCGCATCTGCGGGCCCCGGAACCTTTAACCCTGACCACCGGAGGGAGCATGGGCCCCAAGTGGCAAGAGTGGCTAGAAGATTTCGAAGATTACATCGAGGGATCCAAAGTAACAGTAGATAAAGAAAAATTGATTGCCCTCCGCAACCTAGCAGGTCGAGAAATAAGCAAGATAATCAAGGATCTTCCCCCTGCAGATGCTGGAACCTATGACAAGGTGCATGGGGCATTGAACAAAAAATTCCTCCATAAGAGAAATGTAGACTACGAACGTCATGCATTTCATCAAGCACGCCAAGGAAAGGATGAAGCGATGAGCGCGTTCATCACCCGACTGCGGCGACTGTCGAGACACTGCGAATTCGACACCTTCTCAACAGATGCCGCCATCAAGTCACAAATTATAGATGGATGCCACTCGGAAACCCTCAGGAGGTGGCTGCTGAGAAAACCCCATGAACTAGACGACATTGAAGAAATGACTCGTGTCTATGATCAGGCCGAGGAACATGCCACCACCATTGAAACGGGGCGCAATGTGAGTCATGAACAAGCGCATCGTGTCCAGGCTAAAGGCAGCAGCCGAAGGAACTCGAAAGAAAAGCAATGGAGGCCGAGACCGTCATCACGCCAACGACGGCCGGACCACAGGAGGCGAGAACATGGGCAAAGAGACCGGAGACCGGAAAGGACAAAAAGATGTTACAGGTGTGGATATGACTATCCTCATGTAGATACCTGCCCAGCCATCGGTCAGCGATGTAGGAAATGTGGGCGGACCAACCACTTCGAAGCAATGTGTGGGGACTATCACAAGGAGAGGCGAAGCGAAACGGCGAGGTCATCTCGTTCTGACACCAGAAAACATCACATAAGAGCTGTCCAAGGAAAGTCCACATTGTCCTCAGGCTCATCACACTCCAGCCGAGAGTCGCGCAGATCTCGATGGGAGCGTAGATCACCATCCCGGGACTCCAGATCATTGTCCAGAGATTCAGAATACACAGTAGAATACGTGAATATGATCGCAGATCCCGACCAACTCAAAAAATATCCACGCTTGGACATAAAAGTTGGGAACCATGACACTAAATTTGTGTTGGACAGTGGGGCTTCGTTGAACTATATCCCGGTCACAGAATATGAGAGAATGAATCCTAAGCCCCCACTAACTTATGCACCGGTCCGAGTCTTCACTTGGATGGCCAAGAAGCCACTCCCTTGTTTGGGCAAATTCCCAACAACCCTCAAACACGACACCATCACCATACCAGCAGTCATACATGTCATCAAAGGCCCGGAGGCAGACTGCTTACTTAGCCTACCAACTGCAGAGCGTCTCCGCCTTGTTGAAATCCTATTTAAGGTCAATGATAACCAGGACAGTGTCAGCAAGTTTCCCAGGCTGTTTCAAGGACTAGGGAAATTGAAGGGATGCCAAATACATCTACACATCAATGAACAAATCAGGCCTGTAGCACAGCACCCTCGACGGGTTCCATTCCATCTCCAAAAAGCTGTTGAGGATGAACTTCATGACCTCCTGTCAGCGGACATCATCGAACGGGCGGAAGGTCCGACACCATGGGTATCGCCAGTGGTCATCGTACCAAAGAAATCAATCAATCAATCAATCAATCAGGTCATTTGTAGAGCGCACTACTCACCCGTAGGGTCTCAAGGCGCTGGGAGGGGGGGGGGTGCCGCTACTGCTCGAACAGCCAGGTCTTGAGCTTCTTCCTGAAGGAGAGGTGGTCTTGGGTCAGGCGCAGATTGGTGGGAAGTGAGTTCCAGGTCTTGGCGGCCAGGTAGGAGAAGGATCTTCCTCCTGTTGTCGCTCTTCGGATGCGGGGGACGGCGGCGAGGGCGTGGTTGGTTGATCTGAGGAGGCGCTTGGGAGTGTAGAAGTTGATCCGGTTGTTGAGGTAGCTCGGGCCTTGGTCGTGTAGGGCTTTGTGTGCGTGGGTGAGGAGGCGGAAGGTGATTCTCTTGTTGACCGGGAGCCAGTGCAGATCTCTCAGGTGTCCGGAGATGTGGCTGCGTCGGGGGATGTCGAGGATGAGTCTCGCCGAGGCGTTCTGGATCCGCTGGAGTCTCTTCTGGAGTTTGGCAGTGGTTCCGGCGTAGAGGGCGTTGCCGTAGTCCAGTCGGCTGGTGACGAGGGCTTGGGTGACCGTCTTCCTCGTCTCGGTGGGGATCCACCGGAAGATCTTACGTAGCATGCGCAGGATGTTGAAGCATGATGAGGAGGCGGCGTTGACTTGCCTGGTCATGGAGAGGGAGGAGTCCAGGATGAAGCCCAGGTTGCGTGCGTGGTCCGTTGGTTTGGGTGCGGTGCCTAGGGCGGGAGGCCACCAGGAGTCGTCCCAGGCGGAGGGTGAGGAGCCCAGGATGAGGACCTCCGTCTTGTCTGAGTTCAGTTTCAGGCGGCTGGTCGTCATCCATTCGGCTACGTCTCTCATCCCTTCGTGCAGGTTGGCTCTGGCGGTGGTGGGGTCGTTGGTCAGGGAGAGGATCAGCTGGGTGTCGTCAGCGTAGGAGATTATGTTGAGGTTGTGTTGGCGTGCGATGGCCGCGAGGGGGCTCATGTAGACGTTGAAGAGGGTGGGACTCAACGAGGATCCTTGAGGGACGCCGCAGATGACTTTGGTGGCCTCTGACTTGTACGGTGGTAGGCGGACTCTTTGTGTTCTTCCGTCGAGGAAGGAGGTGATCCATTCCAGTGCCTTCTCCCGGATTCCGATGTTGCTGAGGCGCTGTATTAGGGTGCGGTGGCAGACAGTGTCGAAAGCCGCGGAGAGGTCCAGGAGGATGAGGGCCGCTGTTTCTCCGTTGTCCATCAGGGTTCGAAGGTCGTCGGTGGCGGCGATGAGGGCGGTCTCGGTGCTGTGGTTCGCTCGGAAGCCAGACTGTGAGGGGTCGAGGGATCCATTCGTCTCGAGGAAGGCGGCCAGCTGTTTGTTGACGGTCTTCTCGATGACTTTGGCCGGGAACGGGAGGAGCGAGATGGGACGGTAGTTCTTGAGGTCGGTGGGGTCTGCTGTGGGTTTCTTGAGGAGAGCGCTGAGTTCGGCGTGCTTCCAGCTCTCAGGGAAGGTGGCGGAGTCGAAGGAGGTGTTGATGATGTCCCGCAGGTGGGGTGCGAGGACAGTGTCGGCTTCGTTGAAGATGTGGTGAGGGCAGGGGTCAGTCGGAGATCCGGAATGGATGGAGTTCATGGTGCGGATGGTGTCTTCGGTGCTGATCGGGGTCCAGGTGCGGAGGGTGGTGGTGGGTGGCGTCGTTGCGGTTGTGGCTGGCGTTGGTTGGTTGTTGAAGCTGTTGTGTATGTCCGTGATCTTGTTGTGGAAGTAGGACGCGAGGGAGTTGCAGAGTTCTTGCGACGGGGTGATGTCATTGTTTCCGGCGTTGGGGTTGGATAGCTCTTTCACGATGTTGAAGAGCTCCTTGCAGTTGTGTGCGTTGTTGTCCAGCCGGTCCTTGTATGCATTTTTCTTGGTGGCGCGGATCAGTTGGTGGTGCTTCCGGGTGGCGAGCTTGAGGGTGGTCATGTTGTCCGTCGTTGGTTCCCTTCTCCATGCTTTCTCGAGGGCTCGACAGTTCTTCTTGGAGCTCTTGAGTTCGTCGGTGAACCATGGTGTTTTTCTGCTGCAGGGTCTGCTGGGTGGGGTTCTCAGAGGGGCGAGTTCGTCCGCGCAGTCGTTGATCCATTTCGTGAGGTTGTCGGCGGCCTGGCTGGGGTTCGCTGAGTTGGCGGGAGGGTGCTGGCTCAGGGAAGCGGTGAGCTGGTCGGCTGTGATCTTGTTCCAGCTTCTTCGAGCAACCTGTTGCTGGTGGTGGTGGATCGTCGTTCTTCTGAAGGTGAAGTGGACGCAGCTGTGGTCCGTCCAGTGGAGTTCTGTTGCGTGGCTGAAGGTGACGTCTTTGCTGGATGAGAAGACGGCGTCGAGTGTGTGTCCGGCGTAGTGGGTGGGGGTGGTCACCAGTTGCTTGAGTCCTAGGTTGTCGAGGTTGTCGAGCAGGCTGATGGTGTTGCGGTCGTTGTTGTTCTCCAGGTGGAAGTTGAGGTCCCCCAGGAGGATGTAGTCAGCGGAGGGGAGAGCGTGCGGGCTGACGAAGTCGGCGATGTCCTCGCTGAATCGTGTGCGTGGTCCCGGGGGTCGGTAGATCAGGGTGCCTCTGAGGGTGGTCTTTGGGTTGGTGTGGATCTGGAAGTGCAGGTGTTCAGCGGTGGTGAGGGTGTCATCGGTGTTGGTAGTGATGCGGATGGTGTCTCTGTGGATGATGGCGATGCCTCCTCCGGTCTGGTTGTCGCGGTCCCTCCGGGTGATCTTGTAGCCCTCTGGGATGGCGATGGCGATGTCTGGGGCTGAGGAGGCGTTCATCCAGGTCTCGGTGATGAAGGCAACGTCGGGGGCGGTGGTGTCGAGCAGGTTCCAGAGTTCTACGGCGTGTCTGTGGACGGAGCGGGTGTTGAGCAGGATACACTTGAGGTGGGTGCTGCTGGAGTTCGGCTTGGCGGGTGCAGGGAAGGTCCGGATGCAGGTGAACTTGCAGGCGTGGCAGCTGAAGGGTCCGTGGGTGTGCTTCGGGGCGGCTCGGTGACATCCTGGGATGTGGCCGGTGTTGAGTGCGGTGAGGTCGGCGGCGCTGTAGGTTCGTCGGGTCGGCTTCCGTCGGTGGGGGCCAGGGGTCCTGGCGCTGGGCGCGATCCGGTCGCGGACGGGCGCAGACGGGCTTACCTTTGGCGCGCCTTCGGCGCACAATCGGCGCGCCCGCTGCGCGTGACCGCTGCGCGTTCGCACGGTCGCCATTTAAGGCGAAGTGCGCGGGTGGGCGGAGCAGCTGGGAGGCGGGAGCGGGGAGGGAAACAGAAGAGAAAAGGGGCGGGGCTGAAGGCGGTGGCGGGAAGCGGGAGCGGGGGGCGGCGAGGGGGCCAAGCACGACGAGAAGCGGCAAAAAGCAAGCACAATTACAGTCAGAGACACGGGGGAAAAAAAGACAGTGAAACGCTCTGGGGAGGAAAAAACAAGCACAATTACAGGCAAAAACACGGGGAAAAAAGACAGTGACACGCTCTGGGGAGGAGAAAACAAGCACAATTACAGGCAAAAACACGGGGAAAAAAGACAGTGACACGCTCTGGGGAAGAAAAAAATACAAGCACAATTTCAGGCAAAACTAGGAAAAAAACCAAGGAGAGCGCTCAGGGCGGCAGCGAGGCTGGCGCTGAGGCAGAGGCAGGCACTGGGGGCACACGCAGCAGCTGGTGGCCGTGCGGCGCGGGGGTGTCCTAGAAAGGGACCCCTAGCAAGGTGAGACTGTGTGTTAACATGCGACTACCCAATACAGCGATTGAAAAGGAGCGCCACCCCGGGCCACATCTCAGTGACATGATTTCTGCTTTGAACGGGGCGAAGGTGTTCTCGAAGCTGGATTTAAACAAAGGCTATCACCAGCTGGAACTGGACATCAAGTCCTGTTACATTACGACATTTGCAACTCACTTAGGACTCTTCAGATACAAGAGACTGAGTTTTGGTGTTTCATCAGCTGCTGAAATCTTTCAAGAGGCAATCCGGCAGATCATTCAACACATCCCTAACACTCTGAACTATAGCGACGACATTCTTGTGTATGGCTCCGATGTCTGTGAGCACGACATAGCACTTGATCGCGTCTGTCACGCCCTGCTGGATGCGAACCTGACATTAAACAAAGATAAGTGCGAGTTCCACCAGTCCACTTTAAAATTCTTTGGCCACATTTCCTCGGGTGCAGGGATGAAGCCTGATCCGGATAAGATCGCGGCTCTGAACAACACCAAGAGCCCACAAGATGTCAGTGAACTGCGATCGTTCCTAGGGATGGCCAGCTACTGTGCTCGCTACATCAGGGACTATGCGACCATCAGCCATCCCCTTCGCAACCTCACCAAACAAGGCCACCCGTTTCACTGGACGCCCCAGTGTGAACAAGCGTTCAGAGAGATCAAGCATGCGGTGGAATCTGCGGACAACCTCTCGTATTTCAATCCTCGACGGAAAACCGAAATCACGGTGGATGCCAGCCCTGTGGTGTTAGGGGCGATCTTGGCGCAGTATGATAATGACTCTGACCAGAGACGCATCGTTGCCTATGCCAGTCGCAGTCTGTCTGATCCTGAGAAGGCATATTCGCAACCTGAAAAGGAGAGTCTTGCGGTGATTTGGGCATGTGAACATTTTCATGTCTTCATTTACGGCAAACACTTTACCCTGATCACCGATCATCAGGCGCTGGTCACCATCTACGGCAACCCTAGATCCAAAATGCCTCCGAGGATTGAGAGATGGGGCCTCAGACTTCAGGAATATACTTTTACCATTGTCCACAAACCCGGGAAGGCGGAGAACCCGGCTGACTACATGTCCCGACACCCTCATGCATCGTCGGACTCCAAACCATCCATTGCCGAGGAGTACATCCACTTCGTGGCCGACCAGGCATTGCCACCTGCCATTCCCATGGAAGTCATCCGAGAGGTCACTGCGCAAGACGTCATCTTGCAGAAAGTACTCCGTCGAATTCAGACCAACCGGTGGAGACATGATTCTCAAGAAGAAGATAATGACCCGGCTGTCAAGCAAGAGATGCAAGCATTCCGACACGTCTGTGACAAACTGTCTGTCACCATAGATGGAGTAGTACTACGAGGTCAACGGATCGTGGTTCCTAGTCAGCTACGGCAAGGCGTCATCAACCTTGCCCATGAAGGCCATAGAGGAGTAGTATCAACAAAGCGAGCTCTCCGGGAACGCGTGTGGTTTCCCCTCCTCGACCAGATGGTAGAGTCTACTCTGAAGGATTGCCATCAGTGCCAGCTGAGCAACAAAGGTGATCCACCGGCCCCATTACAAATGACCACCCTACCCAGTGGAGTATGGCATGAACTCGCCATGGATTTCTACGGACCACTACAATCCGGAAAATACGTGGTAGCCATAATTGATGAATACTCACGATTTCCCATTGCACAATTCGTGTCATCCACAAGAGCCTCTAGCACTCTCAAAGTGCTAGATGAAGTGTTTGCAACGTGGGGTGTCCCCAAAGAGGTGAAAACAGACAATGGACCTCCGTTCAATGGGCACGAGTTCAGTGCGTTTGCAAAGCACCTGGATTTCAATCACAGGAAAATTACACCTCTCTGGCCACAAGCGAATGGCACCATTGAAAGGTTTATGGCCGCGATCAAAAAGAAATTTCAGCAAGCCACGGCTGAAAAGAAGGACCTGCAAGTGGCCCTCAACGAGGTCCTCAGAGCTTATAGGACAACCCCTCACTCGACTACCGGAAAGTGCCCTGCAACACTCATGCTAGGGCGTCCTATGAGAAATCGCATCCCAACCTGGGAAGGGGCCCTGCGAGCAGTGTCACAAACCCACAGCCATCAAGAGATGATGGCAACTGATCAATGCAATAAAGACAAAATGAAGTCATATGCCGATGCCAAAAGGAGAGCGAGATCACCATCCTTGCACGAAGGAGATTATGTTTTTGTCAAACAAGATCAACAAAGAAAGACTGACTGTCGATTCCGAGATAAACCTTTGCTGGTTACCCAACAGAAGGGCACCATGCTAACTGCGGAATCTGATCAACGACGAGTTACCAGGAACATATCACATTTTAAGAAATGTCCTCGAGACATGAAAGGACCTTTGATAACCATGACTGACATGCTCACCCCTGAGGAGTCTGACCAAGTTGACCAAGAGAGCAGAGGTCAGCCAAGTGAACCCTTGAGTGGTGATATTACTGGAGCCATGTCTATGCGACCCCGCCGAGATATCCAGCGACCAAAGAGACTCATTGAAGTTTGTTGTTTGTTAAGAAGGGGGGAGATGTTATGTAGTCAGCAGTCTAGGAGCTGGGGTGGGCAGAGCTAGCTGGGGTGAAGGGAAGAGGAGGAGTGTAGACAGGATGGAGTTGGTTAGAGTAGGGACAGGGACCGACTAAGAGGCAGACAATAAAGCTCTGTGTAATAACTATACATATAGTCTGTCGTTATTGAGTCGAGGACACGACATAAAGGTACTGACATTTTTTGTGTTTTATCACTTCCTTCAAGGTTTGCAATGAAAAAGTGTTGAATTTTACAAAATAACTGTACAGATCTAACATTAGGTAGCAGATCTAGAGGCTTGAAACTGTGGGTTTCATTTACAATCTTTTGTTGGAGGGCAGCACCGAAAACCTATGTGCTGCACTTCCCTACGGCAAAAGATAAGGGCAGGAATACACCGTATCTATCAGATTCAGCACATTCCAGTCCTCTTTGCTTGTACTAGCTTTCAATTGGCTGCCATATTCCAATGCAGTGACCCTTGAACTATGGTGCAAGGGTGTCTGCGCTGTGGGAATGATTATTTTTGAGTATGGAGGGGGACACTTTCCCGCACGAAAACAATCAGTGGAGGCAATTTCCTCTGTCCGTGAGTGCTGCTGAATGCAACACAAATGAAAGGAGGGGAAAACGAGGAGAAATAAAGTTATTTCTCCTCGTTGTGCCTCTTCCAGGGAGGTGTAGGCTTTTGACACTGTCCAGGTTTTAAGAATGTTGCAAATCTGGGAATGTGCCAAATGCCATGGGTGTTACGAAGGAATACCCATCGCAATGCCCATGGCATGTCTCCCCATCGCAGTGTGAGGCAACGCAGTGACTTGCACTGCATTGCCTCACACCATATCTACAAGGCCATGAAAAGCCACACAGGGTGGCTTTACGTGGCCATGTACAAATGGCACTGCAATGTGCACCGCTGGAGAGTCATTAAAAAAGATGTTCCGTGTTGCTTCCCAGTCGCTAAAAAGACTTGCTTAGGCCTGGACTCACGGCAGCGCTCTGGGGTTGTGAGCTTGTTCTGCTTGGATTCCATATCGTCCCCCTGCGTGGGAAGTTGTGCGGGATTGTCACATATTTTTCTTTTGTCTTTAAATACCAATAAAAACACGTTTGACAAAAAAGATGTTCCGGTTGTTCAGGGGCCTTGTAAATGAGGCCATGGATCTGTAAATTCCATCATACAAACGTAGATGTTACTTTTGATTTTTGGGGCATTATCTGCGGCTATCTTGGATCACCTAAAACTCATACAGTCACACAATGTTCACCAAGTCTCCTTTTACCTCTTCATACCTCGGTCATTTTTCCTTAGGATGCAGACTTATCATCACAAAATAAAATGATAGAAGTAGTGTTGACATTTTTCAATCACTCACCCCACTCACAGATCTGGGTTGAATCACTCATTAGTTTGCTCTCCGTGTCACCTCAGTTTGGACCCAGCTATATGCAAATCAGTCTTGACCCTGATCCCCTGCTGGCAGCCCGCTTCTGGCTGATGTAAATGTAAAATGTAAATGTATGTATACTTGTAAAGCACACTATCACCTTTCAGACATCCTGGCGCTGTAGAACCCTTCCTGGCTTTCCTTGTGAGATGCCCCCTACTGGGCACCCCCAAGGTGAAGCCAGGCATCCCAGCGGTTTCGGATCCGTTGTGGAGATTAAGCAAGCTATTGCCCAGAGTTGCAGATTGGGACCCATGAATAGAGTAGGCACCGAGGCTAGAATTATCGAGTCTGTGGTCCGTGGACAATGAGCCCAAGACCCTGCCACGTCGGAAATTTAACCCTGGTCCCGGGTCAGACCTCTGCATCAGGGTCTGCTGCTTCTAACCAGTGAGCCACACTTCTCCACTGATGGGGGGTGATATCACGAAACCAGTCCCAGGATGCCTGTTTCCGAGCCAGGGAGGACCTGGCCTGGAAGTTCGGGCTTGGCTGTTCCCATGGGGAGCAGGGTCAAGACTAATTTGCATATAGCTGGGTTTAAATTGGAATGGCATGGTGAGCAAAAAACGATCGATTTAGGCCCAGATCTCTGTACAGGGGGTGAATGTTTGACATTGTTCAGCTTTCCGTCCAACAATTGTTCTTTTTGCATTGTCATTTATTAGCTGTTACAATTAAAAAAAATCCTTGCCAGAGTTGCACTAAACTTCCCATGGTCAACCTTTGGAATTTAGACAATTTCACTGGAACATCTTATGTTCCAGTCTATATTTTAACATGAGTGAATGTGAGACCATGATTTATGAGAGGACGTATGGTTTTTCATGATGCACAATTTTAACGTTTTATATCTATGAAAATGTATTTTGTACTTTCATGGATTGTAGACGAAATAAAGTATTTTGAATTGAATTGTAACTGAACCTTACTCCCCAATTTCGAGGTTTTTTTTGGTTCTTTTTCATAACGTCTCAAATGTTTGTAAAGAGGATAGGAAAGTGAAATTGGATTCCATTACCTTTTCAAGGCTTATGCAATATCCCCATTATATACCTTTGGACGTACTTTATCCCATACATATTATGCTTCTCCATTTTCCAGCAGTAGCCAATAAGAACTGATGGTTCGTGATACACAGCCAACATACACACATAGACTGCAGATGTGTGTATTTAAAATGATTCAATGCCTGATATGTTAATGGTTAAACACACACAATTGGACAGAAACCTGTGGCAATAGATGAATTAACTTTGCTGAATTTAATGATACATTTGCCACTGTGATGTGAGTCCAAAGTGTTTAGTTTGACTGAGAAAGTAAAGCAATGTAGCTGGAGGGCCTGTCTATTATGAATGCCAACAAGGAGTGATGTGAGAAAGCAAGCATGCACTCAAATCACAGCATTCATAAGCTGTTTCCCTAATCAAAGTTTAGCTAATAATAGCTGTAATGATTAAACAGCAGGCCACAACACAGTAAACGCATCATAATAATAAAAAGCGTATCGATGTTTGAAAGGAATTAAGTAAACCCAGTCAATGAAGGGTAACTTTTCATTCATATTAATCGCCAGCTGGGCAGCCATTGATCCAATCATTTGCTGGCCTAACAGTTTCATTTCCTTCTGGGCAATCAATCCCCACCTCCCTGTGCTACTGACTGCAGATGCTCAGCATAACAACCGGATCGGTCTTTCGTACAGTAGAAATATTGCTGGGGAAAAGAGTAGCATTACTGCGCAGAACAACACCACTCGCCCAGATTTAAAAAGTTGTTATGCAACCTAGTACAGCAACCAAAGTTGTAGGGCTGTATAAGAAGGAGAGAGCAGGGGAGAACCATATCTACTGAGATATAGCGCAGGCACGCAATCAGGCTGCCTAGTGCCACGCACACAGTCGCGGCCCGCACAGGTTAGCGCAGTGGGGCGGTGAGGCAGGGCGGGGTGGGGACAGGGTAGGGGCGTAGTGGAATTCGACGTACACGGGATAGTCTAAGGTAAATAAATGTAACCACTTACCTTGCGCTCGCCGCAGCGCCGACTCAGCGAAGCGGCGTGCACAAGCGCATCGACAACTCAGCGATGCGGCGTGCATAAGGTAAGTGGTTATATTTATTTATTTATTTACTTCTCACTATCCAGTCGTATGCCGAATTCCACTAACCTCCACTCCGGCTCGCCCCAACCCCGCCTCACCGCTTCACTGCCTCACTGCATTCACCTGTGCAAGCCGCCACTGCACACACAGACTTTTGTACCATTCTGGAAAGGTGGCTGCTTCATGTCTAGCATACATTTTGTACTGGAAGGGCAGCCTTCCAATACAAAATACCATGCCTAGACAAACTTTGAAACTTTTCCCCCTTTGGATGTGTACTTTAGAGTGGAGCACACATGCAAAGTCAGAAAGGTTGTGAGAAATAAAAATATCAATTTTTCACAGGTGCCTCACCCACCCTTTTTTTGCTACAATGACCGTCTACTAACGTCAGTAGATACAGCTTTGCATCATAAACCATGTGTGGTTGCATGGGAACTCCCATGTACCACACATGGAAAGTAACGCAAATGAGGGGCAAAGCACTGCTTTGCGTTGCTTTCAACAACTTTCCAGCACACCTCATGCAGCAAAGTAATTTTCAAATAAACATTTCACATGGTTTGTGTCGCTATTGTGGTGCAAGCCTGGTGCAAAATGTTACGTAATCTGTCCCGGTACTGGGGCCTAACATCAGAGCACAGCACAAAACAGCCTTGCAGGCTGCCTGAGGAGTATCCCTAAGTGATCATTTTCGTATTACAACGTTTCGTTCACTAAGTCAGAAATTGTGTCTCTTGTAAATATTGCGACCTAAATATTGTTCACAAAGAAATTAGCCCATACGGTGTGTGTGTGTGTGAGAGAGATGATATTTTGAGTATGACATTTAAATAGACACCATAGGGAGATTAATAGAACAATTTCAAAGTGTTTTCTGTAAATGAAACTTATGAGTCATGCAGGAGCTCAAACATGGCCGTACTATAAAAAGCACGCAGAGCGCTGTCGTAGCGGAGATCAAGAGCCGCAGCTCAAACTAAAACAACTTCAATGATGAACACATATTAAAGCACAGTTGAACGCGCCATCGGTTAAAGATAGAACATCCCCCAGAAGTGCTTCCTGCTCCTTTGGATAGGACTTCAGTATGCAAACGCTGTGACCTGATGGGAATACCAAAGACGGACACGATCATGTCCCTCAGAGCGCAGGGTTGAAAGGCACAGGCCAAGACCAGAAGAACAATCAATCTGCAAAGCACATATCAAAAGGGAATGCGTTAATCTCAGTGACTGTCCAACTAATACAATCTGTCTGGAGCAGGTTGTGCAAACGCCGGCGAGCAGAGTTTAAACACCTTAACAATTGAACGAACTATCAGCCAAAAAGAGAAATAGTTGCCTATGCTAATACACACGCTGAATCTGCCGGTCCTACAGGATATTCTCTCTCTCTCTCTTTACTTATTCACACTCACCTCTTTTCCCATACTATTTCGAGCCTGCCGTTGTTGTATAACCAGCAAAGGGGCGCCATCCGAATAATATCTACCATGTACCATGTACCTTGTACTGCACAGGATGGTTACCCTTATGACGATATCCCCGTGCACTGTATGTATATGTATAAAAACCATAAATAAAAATATACTTTTTTTAAAGAACAATCCTGCACCCTGCTACAGACACAGAGGAGGAAATGTGCTTTCTAATTCAGTCGTATCCTGGAAGGCCGCACCAGATAATCAAGTCACCACCTTGATGAGCATCCCGAGCTCACTCATTCAGACTCGTCTCTATCGAATCCATTACATCGACAGCCAGTGATCACACCTGCAAGTCACAACTAATCCCGATCACAGGAGTTAGGGAATAAAATGGGGCACTGGTGGTTCAGCAATTCTAGACTTCGTCAGGTGTATGGCGTTTGATGACTTGTGAGTACAAATGGGAATGGTAACACAAGTTCATTTATTTATTTAAAGTTTTCAAGTTTATTTATTTATGATCTTGGAACTCCAAAGAGATCCACATAAACTAAAAGGCCAACAACATGTAAACAATGTTGTACAGCAAGGTTTCTACAGTCATAAGCGAAAGCAGACAGTAAAAAAATCTCCAAATACAAAACATTAGAATATTTTATACAGTAGGAAATATTCTTTATGCCCTTAATTCTATTTAACATCAGGTAAAACCAAAGTTAATAATTGCATCCTTCATATGATGTGGTAACACGTGTAGCCTTCTTTTGGCATACACACTTATAAATAACGTGTTGTGTATAGTTGTTGTTTTAGTGTCCTAAACTTCAGCTACCACGGCATCCGGCTTGCTATACTGGAATAAATAACAAGTAAGAACTATGGTGTAATCCGGAGTTAGTAGCATCACATATATTGCACCCAGATTGAAGGGTAGCTACGTACCAGGATGATGACATCTTTATTTCTTTTGGATCATAGCATTGTGTCACCGGTGAGCACTATTGGGTACTTGAACCCTTTAAGTTGTTCATTCTGGCGCTGGTGGAGGCTCAGGCATTCTGTTTTTCTCTTTTTAAGGATCACAAACATGTTTTGTGTGGCATACAAATATTTATGACTAAACTCGTTTGCTGTTATTTTCATGGCAGAACTGTATATTATATCTTAAATGAGTGCTGTTTAAATATAATGGTAACATTGTTTGTTATGCCAATATTCACAGCTTCCCTGAAGAAGGGTGAATAACCTGAAATGCATTGGGAATGGTGTAAAAGCTTTGTTTCATTCAACACATAACAATGTTTATATGTACAATGTGATATAACATTGATTATACATACATGAATACAAAGATAATTTTAAAGCAAAGTTATGTAAACACTTGAAATTAGATTTACAATACATGTAAAACAGAAAGATAAAAACGTGTTTTATTATTTCGAATACATGAACTTTTTAAGGCTGTAATGTAGGAACCCACAGGGTCCATCAGTAGTGCACACCATGTTGAGTACACAGATTGGTGTACTCTTATGATACATAATTTAACAACGGACACGGATAGGCTCCGTCACGAGGCAGCACACATAATTTGATTAATAAAGTTGGGAACAAGTTAATAGAGAGACATTTTGAGTGAGGGCTAAATATCATTAGGCTTTCACAGAGCATGGTGCCATGTATATGAAAGGCAGGTCATGGACGTTTAGGTTTTACATGTCATGGTAGTGAAAAACTCCCAATTTTGTTTTGCACTACTGCAAGGCCTATCTCTCCCATAGGATAACATAAGGAATATCTTATTTCATTTATTTCTGTGTAATTCACAATTGTAACGAGTTAGACGTTTCAAGTTTGGTGTCCCTGCACTCCCAATTTAAAATCACAGCGTATGGTGGAGTTGGATTTTAAAATACAGTTTGGCAAATGCCACTTTTAGGAAATTGGCATTTACTGACAGCTGGGCTTTGTGTGTTTCCTCTAGACAGCCACACACAAAGGGAGCTTTAGTTGTGTCTTGATGGGCCATCCTGGGAGATGGGAGGATAGGAGTTGAGCACTGGCTCACATTTACACCTGAATAGGCTTTGGTATGTCAACATTCAAAGGGCTGCATACACCCCTGTAGTGAGCCTGTAGCCAAGGCAGGGAGGGAGAACCTCTGTGTATTTCAAAACTTTCTTTGAAGTCTCCACCACTACAAATGCCCAACTGGGTATAAGTACTGGACCCTGACACCATGATTTCAGTACACTCTGTCAGGAAGAAGAGCTGCTGTACTGCTGTAAGGACTTCCACTCTGTTGGACCACTGGTTTGCTGGATTTCTGCCTTGCAGCACTCTTGCCTTGCTGAGCTGCGCTCATGCCTGCTGTTCGCCTGCCTGGGTGAGAAGGACTAGGCCTGCATCACTTGATCCCAGAATGACTCCACGGGCTTGCTGGCTTGCCTCCTGTTCTAAGTCTCAGGGATATCAAAGACTTCAACTTCCTGCATCTGCATTTGGACTCTACAAGCAGTGAGTCTGCCCTGCCTAGTGCTGCCCACCCAATCCTAGGCCCATGAATGAGAAACGGTGCAGATTCACCTTTAAGTGGGTCATAACTGTAGCATCTTCGCCTTTGCGTAGATCAGAACCAGCGCATCCTCATCGAAGTGTGGAACATTACTCTCGGAACCAGTGCATCACATTCAGAATCGCCACATTGCCTCCTGAGGAAGCAGTAACTACTCTACACATTTCCTCTTAAGTTAAACCTGACTGTTCTTTCCCAAACTACCAGATGGAGAGCACAGGTTAATTTAGTTTGTGTTTTTACTTACCCTGACTAGGATTAGGATTCCTGCTTGGATGGGGTGCATACCTCTGCCAACCAGAAACCCATCTTCTAACAGTCCATCTTTGAATGAATGAACGCAACTAATCAAGCACATAGCTACTCCTATCAGGATTGTCCAAATGCCGAGAGGTCGGAAATCTAGGGAGATAGCAAACCTGGGGGAAAAAACCTATATGAATAGCAACTCTTAAGACTTTTCTGAAACAAAGATTCTGATAGAAATTGCCTCAGCTGCAGAGGAAGAAAGTTCCAGAGCTTAGATGCAAGAAAGCTGAAAGATCTTCTGCCAGACCATGCTTTCTTTACTCTCAGAACTGGAATTAACAGCGTCTTTGAGTACCTGAGACATCTCCTAGGAGAATAAGGAGTAAGGAGAGAATGCAGATATGCTGCACCAGTCTTCCCGACAATCCTAAAGAAGAGGCAAAGGCTTTGAAGTAAAGTCATTTCACCACCAGGAGCCAATGCAATTTATGAAGTGCTAAACACATAGATGCGCACTTAGGAAGGTTAAGCAGTAGGTGAGCCACTGAGTTTTGAACATGCTGGAGCCTCTTAATTCTAACCTGAGAGACTCCCAGATATACGATGGTGCAATATTCCAGTCAAGAGACCGCTGAAACCTGGATTAGTATCTTCCTAGCCAAAACAGGCAAGAGATAAATAAAGCTTTTAAGGGATTTAAGAATAGCAAAGCACTTGCCAGCTAAGGCTGTGATTTGACTCTCATCCATGACTTCTTCCACCGCAAGATCGCAGACATCCATGACAGCTTTAACACTCAGACCCCCTGACAGCCGGCGACACCACACATTCACCGCCCTCCAGCCACATTGGCCTCCTGCTCTTCTGGAACCACGTCAATGACGACGCACCATCAAAATCATGAGGACCATCTACTCCGGCTCACCATCTGACCCCTGCCCTCACCACATCTTCAACAAAGCGAGGTCCATCATCGCACCCTAACTCTGAAAGATCATCAACAGCTCCTTAAAAACCGCCACCTTCCCGGAGAGCTGGAAACATGTCGGAATCAACGCCCTTCACAAGAACCCCAAGGCGGACCCATAGGGTCTCAGGAACGTCCGGCCCATCACCCTGCTACCGTTCCCGGCGAAAGTCATCGAGAAGATTGTCAACAGGCAATTGACCCGCTTCCTATACTAGAACAACACCCTGGACTCGTCCCAATCCAGATTCCGCAGAAACCACAGCACTGAAACCGCCCTCATCACCGCCATCAACGACATCAGGACTCTGCTGGACAATGGCGAAACTGCGGCCCTCATCCTCATGGACCTCTCAGCCGCCATCAACGCCATGTGCCACCACACCCTATGCACATGCCTCCATGAAGCAGGGATCTGCGACAAAGCCCTGGACCGGATCACCTCCTTCCTCACCAGCAGAACCCAGAGAGTCCGCCTCCCTCGATTCCAATCCGAAGCCACCAAGATTACCTGCAGCATACCCCAAGGATCATCCCTCAGCCTGACCCTTTTTAACATCTACATGGCACCGCTCGCCAACATCATCCAATCACACAACCTCAACACCGTCTCATACGTCGATGACACCCAGCTGATCCTCTCCCTCACTGAAGGCCCCGCCACCACCAAAATAAACCTCCAGAAAGGAATGAAGGCCATCGCTGAATGGATGAAGAACAGTCGCCTGAAACTGAAATCTGACAAGACGGAGGTCCTCATCCTTTGCTCCACCCCCTCTGCCTGGAACGACTCCAGGTGGCCGGCCGGCTGGGAGCTGCACTGACTTCCTCTGACCACGCACGCAACCTGATGTTCATTCTGGACTTATCACTATTAATGACCCAGCAAGTCAACGCCGTCTCCTCCTCCTGCTTCAACACCCTCCGCATGCTTCACAAGATCTACAGATCGATCCCCACCGGAACCAGAAGGACGGTCACCCAAGCCCTCGTCCGCAGCAGGCTGGACTACGGCAATGCCCTATACGCAGGAACCACAGCCAAATTCCAGAAAAGACTTCAACTAAATAATACAGAACACCTCCGCACGCCTCAACCTCAACATCAACCGCCACATCACTGCCCACCTGGGAGACCTGTCTGGCTCCCCGTCAACAAGAATCACCTTCTAGCTTCTGACCCAAGCTCACAAAGCACTCCACAACGCCGGACAAACATACCTCAACAAATGTCTCACCTTCTACCCCCCGAAGCGCCAGCTTCGCTCTGCTGACCTCCCCCTCGCCACCGTTCCACACATCCACTGAATGACCACTGGCAGACAATCATTCTCCCACCTCGTCGCCAAGACATGGAACACCCTCCCCATCCACTTGCGACAGACTCAGGACCTGCTGACCTTCAGGATACTTCTCAAGACCTGGCTGTTCGAGCAGTATCTGCACCCCCCTAGTGCCTTGAGACCCTCATGGGTGAGTAGTGCGCTCTACAAATGTTTGATTGATTGATTGGTACATGAGTTTATAATCATCCAGAAACCCAAGTATTGTACCTTAGCCTTAGGCTGTGGAAAATAACCTAGAGACTTTGGCAACAAGCTGGAAACCATATTGAGGGCTGCTTGCTGTGGATTAGGACCTCAGTCTTAAATGCATGCTTATACCTTACATATGTTATGTTCATGTTCATGTTTATGTTATGTATATGTGTATACAGATTTTTGTCATTCTATTACTGTAAAGCGCTCTGCTACCTCCGGGTCTTGACAGCGCTATAGAAAACTTCCTAAATAAAATAAAATAAATAAATAAATAAAATGTAACTTCAGGCAGTTGAGGTCCATCCACTGGGACACCTCTGACAAGCAAGCCCTTTCTCCAAAATATAACCTACACTTACTTTTAACCTGGCTGTCATGCTTGTGAACCTAGCAATTAAAAAGGAAATGCAAAACGTATCAGAATTTGGAATATTTAACAATAGCCCTTGCCAAATACCAATCACACACATTTATAAACATTACCAAATACATATACAAAAGTAAAAACACAACTACAGTTATGTTTGAAAAGTACTTTTTAAATGTAGGATATTTTAAAATAAATCTAAAAATAAATCTTCAAGCATTTGCTTGTTAAAAAAGCCAACTGTCCTTGGAAAGGGACAAAAAATAACAATATAAGACACTATAGTACTTCTAAAATTAACATTTCCAAATTATTAGTTTTAAAAATATATACTTCTCAAAGTGAATGTTCCCAAAAGGAAAGTGTGAAGGAGAGGAAGGGTTTAAGATTTAGTGGTTAAAGATATCTGGTGCGGGGTTAAGGATGGGGTTAGGAATATAGGGATAAATATATTTAATTAGGGGCTTTGAATATAAGATTTAGGAGTGCAGGGTACAGAGTATAAGAATATTGGCTTATGGAGTAAGGGTTAAGGAGTTGGGGTTATGGGCATAGGGGTAATAGTTAGGGATTTGGGATATAGAATTGAGGGGCTAATGCCTCGGGTAAAGATATAGTAGCTAAGGGATTGTGGTTGGACATAGGAATAAATGGATACATTTAGGTGTTTAACATGAAGGTATCTAGGGTATGGGGTTATGGGTTATGACCTAGGGATATAGGGTATTGGTGTTATGTATTCGGTAGGATGGGCTACAGGGTCAAGACTTACCGTTATATGATTAAGGGTATAGGGTATAAAGATTAATAGTGGGGAATTGGTCTAAGAGGTAAGGGGATTGAGTGTAAGGTTAGGAGCATGGGGTTAATGTTTGAGGTACAGGGTTTAGGATTTGGGGTATAGGGTTGAGTGTATATGTATTCGTTCGGTTTAGGTTTAAGGCCATGTGGTGAAGTTTATAGAGATTTGGTTATAAGATTTTGATTAAGGTCAACGGGTTAAGCATTAACGGCTGAGACTAAGGGTTTATGGTACAGTGTTACAGGGCAGAGGTAAATGGTTAACAACTATGATTCTGTTTATTTAGTGTTGCTATTCGAAATGTGTTTAAGGTGTGTAGCTCATTGTTCCACTTGTTTTTAGCCTCTGTGTTCAAAATTAAATAGGTTGAAGAGTTGCTTTGCATTGTACCTACTATGATGCACTTTGAAGTGTTAAAAATGCACTCTAAAGTGTTAAAAATACATTAGCAGTAAGAAATTGAAGTATAATTATACAGCTCCCATAAAAAGCACTTAAGGGCTTATTAACAAGCCCAGTAGGCAGCCAGAACATCACTTTTTTTGATGATCCGGAAGTCCATACTGCAGACCAGCGCAAACCTCTATAGATGTATGATGTCATATTGATACGCATTAGCTATATACGGTGTTAAGTTAGCATGAGCTTATTAAATGTTTTAAACGCCATTTTACCTTTTGCTGCTTCTGCACACGACACATAATTGTTGTTTTAGCTTTCAGCACTGTAGAGCGTTGTGATTTACTCGAGAATAATATGTTATTGCTCTGATATCAGCCTTGCTTGGTAAACTGTGTCTGTACAGTGAGTGCTGAAGCCTTCAAGGATAACTCGACACAGTGTTGTTGTGAGGTCTGATCTTCGCACCTTCCTAGACATAACATACATGCAAGCGGCAACCAAATTCTGGCTTTAGGCACGTTTTATATTGCGACACACAGGGCACAAGAGACACTTGATGGTGCTTCCCATGCAGAGAGCTGGTGGAAGATGATGTGATCCCTTCACACTAGGATCTTGAGGTATGGGGCCGCCCTGCTAAAACCCAATGAGACCTTCTTAGATATAATATATTATGCTAGTTAGGGAGGGTGAGAATTAGGTGTTGTTAACCCCTATTCATTTCAACAGTTTTAGCATGTTGTCACCTTTTGAATTCTATGGACTAGTAACTATGCTGATAACTTTGCTTCTAATAATATGTTTGCTTGTATTATCTAAGATACTGCGTTTGAGAACACTGCATTAGTACATAAATATTTCAAATATGCACGCGTCCTCATTTACTCCACGTTCTGGTTTGAAATGATTGTATAACGAAAGAGTGCTCATGTATTCCCCGTGAACTGAGGTATTATATGTTCATGTTCTGGTTTGTCTAAACATTGGGAGTTTGTAATAACAAATGAGACACTGTAGCTAGCTCAGTAAGGGGATTTTGGGTACTGAGGAGAGTTTTGGCACACCCTAATTCACTGAGGTTCCATGTCTCTATGCACAGTTCTGTAGGAGAACGGAATCAATGCTACATGGCGCACATAAGTTGGTGGTCTTATTTCATGACACTTGAGTAGTACATCATTCAATTCTTAACCCCTTCACTGTCGTTTCCGGAAAACGGTGCTGTCGGATATAACCTACCTATTTGTGAAATAGGTCTTTTCAAGCATGAATCTTTCTAAACGGTTTCCTTGAATTACAACCCAGTTGTGCTACAAAGTTTACTTTGTACTTTATACTTTCTGTGTAGTTATGGCCACGCCCGTGGACATTCCGCAGCATAGTCGCATTGCGGTGCGTAACCATTTGCAGCAGTATAATGTCCCGGTGGACGGCATGGCCGTAATTCTGGTGGTGAGTGCAGAGGTAGCTTACCCGTACGAGATATTTTACTCGTGGGTGAGCTTCCCAGCTGTGGACGGAAATTCTGGTGTGTTCCACACATACAGTCCCACTCCTGTGCCAAATGAATATACGCCGTACAGGGCACAGGAAGTACCGATACATACTTGGCAGCATCGCGTTTGGTTTGGTGGCGCCCTCCCACATTCTTTAACAGCTCCGAGGTTAGGTCCTTTGTCCGTTCCAGGCGCAAATTGGCCTGTTTTGGCTGGATTTACTCCTCATCCTCAACACGGCAACTGTACCGTTGTTGAACTTCGTAGACTACATGTAGTCTCCATTAGCGTTATTCGAGCGTTGGTACAATACATAACCTGTAATCTTCCGGGTGGGGCCCCGGGAGGTGTGGCGCTTCCTGCGGGACAGGATGGTATGAAGCTCAGTCCCATGATGGTCAATAACACTACGTTTTACTCGTCCATCTACATGCACTACTTGTACCAGAGTGCTAAGGGGCGACCCGGAGGAGAGGCTAGCGGTGTGCGATCCATCTTGGTTGTACTTAAACGGCTCCCGTGAGCCTTGAGCTGACGAGCTCTTGGAGACGTACTTGCGCGCCGGAGAGGCATCAGGGCCTGTGACGGTTACTTGGCGGCCTTCTCATCCACCCCAAACACTGCTCTGCTGACGAGGGAAACTGTCCCGAAACCCGGGCCATGTCCCGGGTCGAGAGATCTTGGGGATAACGAGTAACCACTCGCACCAACTGTGGTGAACTACTTTTTACTCGTCCATCTACATGCACTACATGTACCAGAGTGCTAAGGGGCGACCCGGAGGAGAGGCTAGCGGTGTGCGATCCATCTTGGTTGTACTTAAACGGCTCCCGTGAGCCTTGAGCTGACGAGCTCTTGGAGACGCACCTGCGCGCCGGAGAGGCATCAGGGACTGTGACGGTTACTTGGCGGCCTTCTCATCCACCCTAAACACTGCTCTTCTGACGAGGGAAACTGTCCCAAAACCCGGGCCATGTCCCGGGTCCAGAGATCTTGGGGATAACGAGTAACCACTCGCACCAACTGTGGTGAACTACTTTTTACTCGTCCATCTACATGCACTACATATACCAGAGTGCTAAGGGGCGACCCGGAGGAGAGGCTAGCGGTGTGCGATCCATCTTGGTTGTACCCGTGATGGTCAATTCTGTGATGGGCAAGCGTCCCCAAGATGAGGATGAATTTCCTTTCTGGCTTGCCGAGAAATTTGACAGCTGGAAGCAGTATTTCCTAACATGACTCCTGTGGAAAAACACAGGATTCTGACTATTAGTTTACCCAAAGACTTGGCCCCTGAAATCGGTGACTGTGAGACCTGGGGTAGAACATTTGCGGCAGTCTATGCGAGATGCTACGGCACTCCGTCTATGACTGTCCTGCCTGCGGTCCTTAAGCGTGTTCAGGATGAGCACGGACCTGAGGCTGCGGTTAAATTGGGAATGCGCCTGTGTGACACCTTTGATGTGGTTTGCGATCTCATTCTTGCTAATGTCAAGGGGGATGTTGTGAACTTTCAGGTAGCTAATGCTTTGAGTGCGCTTCCCAATGCCGAGAAACCCCGACAGTTAGCGAGGATTATTGTGGCGGCTTATAAAACCGTGGGCCGCAAGAGTAGGGATCTCAAGCCTTTTTCTACTAAAGAGAAAACGCAACCCCAAGGGCAGAAGTCTGACACGGACGTTCAGCCCAAGTCGAAAAAACAAAATTGGCCTAAAAAACAAAAACAGGGAAAGCAACAGCAACAGAAACAGGAGTCACGTCCTGCATCTCCAGTGCCTGACCCCACAGATCGTGTTTATGACTTGTGCGATCGCGCGAAGATTAAATCACCTGATCGATTTCAGGTTTCTGATCAACGCTTTCCTCGTTCTTTTCAGGATTCATCGGCCTCGGCCACCGGTGTTGGAGGAGGCGGCAGGGGTCGGGTGGCCAGCAAGGACGCGACCAGCCCCGCCCAAAAGACGGTGCAGGGAAGCAGGACGGTTCTACGCCAAAGGGACCCCAGTTTCAAAAGAAGAAGGTCGCCGCTTTAATAGCGAGATATGCCACAGATAGTGAGAACGCGGCTTCGGAATCTGACATGGGCTCTAAACTTGCTGGACAGCGCGGCGGAGATTACCATAGTGCGGGAGGCCCTGCGTCCACTACTGAAGGTGACAGCGACTGACCGTTATGTTGTAGTTGAAACAGCTGACACTGGAGTTCCTCCCCTTGACAGACTTTATGAAATTGTCCTCTTAATCGAAGGTGACATACAGCGTACCATAAAAGGGATATTTTGGGAAAATCTTTCATCAACTTATGACATTTTGTTATCGGAGGCTGACTGGCTCCGCGAGGGGAGGAGGTAATCCTCCCTAGTTTCGTGCACACAGTCTCGAAGGAGCATGCGCTGAATTTTACAGAAGAGTGGGCTAAGGCTCTATCGCCGGCTCTGTACCGTACACACTGTGGTTGGGATACATTTTCCCCACATCACAAGATTCCTTTGCGGTCTCAGCCACAGCCTCAACCTCAATATCCCATTAAACGTGAAGCTAAGGCTTCCGTTGCGGAAATCCTTGAACAATTGGAATATCAAGGAGTCATTGAAACATGTGTGTCACCGATGAATAACCCTCTGTTTACTGTGACCAAGCCGGATGGTTCTTATCGTTTGGTATTGGATTACCAGTATTTAAACTCGCATTGCCGTACCTGTGCAGTACAGAATACTCACAGCTCTGCCTTGGTGGATAGTCTAGTGCGTAAGCGTTTTAAGACCACGCTTGACATAGCCAACGGTTTTTATGCCCACCACTTGGATGGTCTAAGTTCCCAATGGACCTCCTTTACTTGCGGCGGTGTCCAAATACAATTTCGGCGTTTATCTATCGGCTATAAAAATAGTCCTGGGATTTTTACTGCCCGCATAGTCTCTCTCCTAGAGAGAGTCGACCCTGATGCTTGCTCGTATGTGGATGACATTTATCTCACGGACGACGAACTACTGTGTAGGGTTGATTGCTTAATTTGTAGCTTCGCAGACATGGGTTACAAATTAAATTTTACAAAATCGCACATTGCAGAATATACAGTGTTGTTCCTGGGCTAGGAGCTCAACAATGAGGGTAGAGGATTGGCTCCTCACTTCCTGGAGAAATGTGCACAACTGCGCGCGCCTACAACTCTGAAAAAATTACAGTGTTTGCTGGGTTTTTTTAATTACATACATTCCGGAATATTCCCAGCGTATCAAGCCTTTGTATGCTTTGATACAACCAACTTTTTCCAAATCATGCTGGCTGCCGGAGCACTCAGCTATACTGCAATCCTTGCAGGTTGATCTGCTCGCTTGCTGACTCGTGACAACCACACCAACCTGGTGATAAGAATCATCCCTGGGACGGTTGGTTTCACTTACCTGACTTTTAATGAAGGAGACACAGTACCTATTGCTTACAAGTCACACTTGTACACTTCAGCTGAAATGCGTTTTTCAACTGTGGAGAAAGTTGTGACGGCTGTACAGATGGCGATTCTTAAGGAACGTGCTCTGTCACAGGGAAAACGCATGTTGGTTGTTACCCCGTGTCCTGCCTTGGAGGCAGTTACGAAAGCCAGTGTACCTAATTCAAAAGCTTTGCACCCTCGGTGGAGACAATGGGCTGCTTCCTTGACATCCCCGGATGTCACGTTTATTTTTGACGCCTCATTGCGGTTGCAGGAGTACTTACAGTATGAATTCGTTCATCCTGCTCCTTTAGCTATGCGACCTTTGGAGGATTTCCATTGCATCATTTACACTGATGGTTCGGCGCAGGTTGTGCATAGCTCTTAACATGCCTACGTTTCCACATGCGCCATTGTGGTCGGTGCCATGGTGAACGATGAGTTCAAGTCCAGAGTCGTGCACACACAGTGAACTGCACCGCACAATTGGCAGAGCTTCGGGCTCTGATGCTTGCATTGGAGTACGCAGATCCCAGTGTGACTACTCTTATTGTGAGTGATTCTTACTACTGTTTCCAGTCATACAATGAAAACTTGTTCTTTTGGATTCAAAATGACTTTCGTGATTCCAAGGGTAGCACAATAAAACATAAAATGATCTGGGTTTGAGTGGCTGAGCTTAAAGAGCAGTTGCCACTTGTGTTTGTGATTCATACTCTCGGCAATCAGTGTGTTGGAGTTCATGCTGTTGGTAACTCGCTTGCTGATGAGGCAGCAAAATCATTGGTATCTACATACTTAGTTGCAGCGGTTACACGGTCTAAAAGTAAGATTGATGATGATATCTTGGCGACTGTTGCTGCCACTAAGAAGGGAGGTAAATATCCTATGGGGTTCCCTTCGAAGTACACATACCACTTAAGTCCCGATAAGGTTCCTTATGTGAAAATTCCTGAAGTTGGGGAGAGGTTGATTCCCAACTCGGACCGCAGAATACATTGATCACAGCGGCACATGAAGGTGTTGCGTCTGTGCATGCGGGCGTCTCGGCCACTGTATCACAGTTACAACAGCGTTTCTGGTGGCGGGGACTCAACAAACAGACGCGCAATTATGTCCTTCAATGTGACATATGCCAGTAGATTAAGCCTTCGACTGCTGCACGTCCGCCATAGACACAGTTGTACATATCTAATAAACCCCTAGGATGCGTTTACTTAGATCACTGAGGTCCTTTTTCTTCTGATACTGCATATAAGTATATCTTAGTCGCAGTTGATTCATGCACACGCTTTGTCTGGGTCTGGCCCCACCGTAGCGCTGATTCACGGACTGTCATAAGAGATTTGCGCGTCTTTGTAGGGATTTTTGCTTGTGGTACCTTCCATTTGGATCAGGGTCCTGCTTTCGCCTCTAAGGCGTATAAGGATGCCATGATTTTGATGGGGGTCCAAGTCAAGTTTTCGTCTCCATACAGACCTGAGGGTAATAGTGTAGTGGAACGAATGAACCGTGACTTAAAGCAATCATTGACAGCCCGAGTTATAGGCACTGGCAGGAACTGGCTGGCCCATCTCAATGGCGTACAGCGTGCTCTTAATAATCTCCCTGGAAGGTCTCTGGGTGGGGGGACCCCATACGAAATGCTCTTTGGTATCAAGATGTATGTCCCGGACCTTGACGGTCTAGACGGCGTGGACCAAGCCACAGCCTTTGACGTAGATGAACATTGCAATGTTTTACAGGATCTACAAAAGACCAGAGACAGTCTTGCAAAGGAACATTTGCCCTCCACATCTGATGATGCATTGCTGATCCCGGTAGTTGGCTGGATGCCCCAAGTTGGAGAACTGGTTCGAGAGAAGATCGATAACAAGAAAGAATTTGGTCCTTCCTATCGAGCTCCGGTTGCTGTGCTTGGCGTGAAGGGCACAAGAACAGTCATTTTACCACCACTTCCAGGTCGTAAGGAAAACAGGTTTATATCAATTGACAATGTCAAAATACACAGAGTGGCTGATTCTTCTTAGTATGACACCGACTGTCTCCTGTCCATCGTTTGTGAGAAATTCTGTATTGGCCACTGCTTCTAATCCCGAGCCAGAGGTGGCCATCGAGATGCCTACGATTTCCAGTCCTTTATTAAGTACTTTGCCTGATGCTAACGTTGATGAACTTGATTACACTTACCCAACTGATGTATCGATGCCTGATTTGCAAACACGTTTGGCCACAGAATCCAGATTTTCTTTTGACACTGTTTCGAATAACTCAAAAAAAAACTCACGTTTTGCAGTATATGCCAGTTTATTTAAAAAACACTTTTTGATTGCCCCTTGGGCGTATATTTGGTTGATGCTTTTTTCAATTTACCTTTTTATGTCCGTTGGTTTTGTGTTTTATTTTTTTCGAACTGTCGATGGACACTATGTCGAGGAGAGAACATGCATTTGGCATCTAAATGGTACTTTGGCACCCCTTTCCTCATCGCATTCGGCACACAGACTGATGAGAGACTTGACATTTGTTAATATCACTGCTTGGCCTGTCCTTGATGGGATTGTATGGGATGCTGTTAAATTTCAAATCCATGGCCAAACTGAGGTTGTTAATGTCCCTAATGAGCTCAGAGTAAATATGGGGTATGTGGTAAAACAATACATACGTTCTGATGATTGGGATGTTCAGGCCGTAGAGGCATTGTTTTCTGATTTGAAATATTATGCTGCCTTTGATGCTGAGGATTTGTACTTGGAATCTGCTAATTATGGTGATTTATTTTGCTTCCAACATTTTGGCAACCTTTATCTGCATAAAACTAATTCCAGAAGGTGTGCTGTAAATTATACGCAGTGGGAGCATTGCCCGGCTCCTTTACAAGGCAGTTCAAGTAGTTTTTTGAAAAAGTACACTTATTTTATTGACTTTAATCAGTCCAATCCCGCGTCTTTTTATTTAAAAATGACACAGAAGTCCATGTCCAAGGTTAGACTTACCGATACTAAGTTATTGTACTCAAAGTCCTTTCTAGACAAGCTGGCTATAGAAGGCTACAAGTTATGGAAGGAAACTGTTGACCTTAAATCGGTTTGGGGTTCTAAAAGTTGGCAGGTACAAGGCACTGAGGCTTTGCACCGTGCATGTCTCATCCCAAATCATATGTTGTTTTTAAATTCTACCATTTCTCAAACTACAGGCTTTGGATTGGCTACTTCCAAAAGATTATATTCTCCTGCCCTACCTGATTTAGAAGAATATTCCGGTTGGGGTAATACAACTGAATTTTCGATTAGAGAGTTGCAAACTCTTTTGCAAAATTCATTCTTTAACATATCCAGTTTAAACCCAAAAGGTTGGCTGATGTGGCACAGAAGTGCTGATTCATGCCAACGTCGTTTTCTGGGTTTGGCCAATAGTTTTACACAATTCAGGACTGATCCCCAGTTTGAAACTGACAATTCGGTCACCACTTATTCTGTGGGCAGGTTATGTCCGAATTGGCTCAAACATTCTACCTTGGCGGCGGTTAAACTACATTTATCCAAGTTAACTGATGATGTGGATTTAAATAATTCCATAAAAGGCCCGGCTAGTGGTAGATCGAAAAGATGGATATATACGATTTACAATGAAATCTGGAAAACATCACAGATTGAAGCAGCTACACGCCTTAGGGCCATTGATCAAGCTAATTTAGAGAAAGTGCTTGCCGTTGTAGATAACAGCATTAACATGCTTTCTTCCCGCATTTACACGTTGGATAATATTGTGTCTTTTGTTGTTGATATTGTGCAAGATGAAGTGTCTGTGTTATACCGTGGTCAAAATCAATTACGTTCCATTATGCAATTTGCGTGGACCCTGCAGACGCTTAAGTCTGGAAAGGTGCCTTGGAATTACATGAACGTCTCCTCCCTCTTTGCCCCTTTTAATTAAACTGACAAGCAGCGCTTACTTTCAGTGAGAGATGCCTCTTTTTCTATGTTACACATTGAAAGATTGGAGTCTTTACCGTTTTCCGTGGCAGAAGCCACTGCTGCAACGTGGCTTATCCACGGGTTAATCACGTTACCATTTGCTTTGTTTAAATTTACAAATTGTATGCGATATATTGCGATAGGCAGATACGAACCACTAGGTAGTTCATTTCTACATGAAGCCTGGTCACTTCCATTTACTTACAGATGCCTAAAAGATGGGAAAGAAGTTTATCTTCTGTTCATGTTCATGTTCTAATTTGTCTAAACATTGGGAGTTGGTAATAACCAATGAGACACTGTAGCTAGCTCGGTAAGGGGATTTTGGGTACTGAGGTGAGTTTTGGCACACCCTAATTCACTGAGGTTCCAAGTCTCTATGCACAGTTCTGTAGGAGAACGGAATCCCTGCTACAATGCTGTCCATCATCCCCTCTTAAGATAGGTAGGAGAGAATAACTGCTTATTTTTGACAGTCCCCTTGAACATTCTTTAACGCTTACATTCTCCATATTCAAGTTCTACAAAGCCTTTTCCTCCATCTCTTACCCCACTTCTAGAGGGTCCACTGCTGTAAATGTAAATGTCAGGATTGTGCCAGACTGATTCGGTGCACAACCTCAGGACATGTCGGCATATAGTCCTGCATGGCCGCAGTGTACCATCTGCACACTTAACCTTACAGGGAGCAAATGTGTGTGCAACCTTAGAACATGAAGACCCTGATCCCCCAAGGAAAACGCTGTAATAGATCTAGAGCCTTTTAGTTTGGTGTCTCATGCATACCCAATAGAATGCAAGTATTCAGCGAAGCATTTCAATATTTATTGAAGCACTATGTTTCTTGTGTAAAATACCTGTGTTGCGATAATTAGCACGACACAGAATAGCGTAATTAGCATTATGAGAACAGCGAAAAGGATGAACAATTCCACCATTGTGCTAAGACAGGGAATATACTCGGGCATAAATGTGCTGTGAATGGTGCACTCATACATAGCACTCCCTAGCCTAGTCTTGTGTATGGTGGGTGATCTGCCAAATCCCTGCTGAGTGGACTAACTCCCCATTACCAATGGGTAAGTGTCATCAGATTGTCCGTTTTGTTGTAGAGCTGGACATCCCTTGTGTCAGTAAACAGGAGTCAGCTGAGGTGGAATTCTGACATGCAGTGATCTCTCTGTGTTAGCTGGGTTCTACTCTCCCTCAAAAAGGAAGTGGTTCTTTTTATATAATGAACAGCACCGATGTGGCCATGTTGCAACCCTTGCTAGGTCCAAATTGTTTATTTTAGTTAGCTAGCGCTGTCGCCTACCGGTCAATAACGATATTTTCGCAGTGACCGTTATCCCTTGTACTGAATATTCAGCGTGTTGTCACATTGTGCCTACAAAGTGGAAATTTAAGCAATACTGCTCAGAGAATGTTATTCTGTATTGTCACACATGCAAATGTATGTCAAAATTCATTTTGTGTAAAGAGAAGACAACTTAAAAAAAATGAGCATGTAAATGGTGATGTTCCTTACTGGGCCTATCCTGACGACGTGACACCAATAGCTCATGCTACTTACTGTTGGTCACCTCCAAGGTGACCTCATGCTTTGCTCATCTGATTCCCCCTTATCTGACTGAACTGTTCCTGTTGTTCCAGATTTCCCTAGCAACATCTACTTTGACATTTCCTTATATATCCCTAAATCAAGTCAACCTCCTTTGTTCCTTTCCATGGGATACTGACAGTCTCTTTGCTAACCCAAATTCATTAATTTGCTAAAAATTGTGCATGGTATCCGATTACTTGCAAAGCAAAAAAAAGTGATTGAACCATTCCTCTAGGTTGGTCTAAACCTGATATAGCAGATTTAATATATTATTCTGCACTCAAATTTTCCCCATAGGACAGCATCAGCCTTTCACAGTGAAATTAGCTTTAGAACCCAGCACTTACCAACACATATTTTTTAAGTGCACATTATTATACTCATATTGGGTTACTATACAAAAGCTCTTGCCAATAATCTTCAATATACTAATTGCCCTCTCGTTTCCTATGATTATGCTGCACCATCACCTCTACCTCTTGAAACTATGGACTTGGTGCTGATGGAGTTACTCTTAACCATTGCAGTCAAAGTCATACGTACAGGAATGGAAATCCTTTCAACACTTATCATACATACCTGGTGGGCCTGGGTGTCATATCTTCGAGAAGCACTTGCACTCCTCTTGGGCAAGTAACCTGCTCCTCCAATTCCTAGCTCTTTATGGCGCTCCATGGATAGCTATATGAAACTATGTTTTCAGGGCTTGGTTGCTCAACATCCTTTTAGGTCTCCTCCTTATGACTTAATAATATGCAAATGAAGCACTCCTTTTGTCTTGTTCCTCCCTGGTGCATTGTAGCTAATAGGTGATGCATACTTTGCTGCACACTGCAGTACTGTACTTCACGGTTGAATTCAGGCTTCCTACTGCATTCATGCCTGGTCCAGCAGCATCAATAATTGCATCCCTAGAAGTGGCCTTTCAGGAGGAAAGATTGGAAACCTACAACATCAAGGAGTTGAAGGCTATTTGTCAAAAGCTAAATGTCCAAGTTAGAGGTCAAATTGTTTATCCTAGAAATGTTAAACATCGTGCTGTCTGACAATATCATCAAATTTGGCCAAGATTTATATCGCCAGATCAAAGGCGTTAGCATGGGTGCGTCAGTGGCACCCTCGATTGCTAATATTTACATGGCAGCATTTGAACAACGCTTCATTTATAATGAGATAGCCCCGTTTTTTGAGTCTGTCTCCCATTGGTCCAGATACATCAATGATATATTTTTTGTCTGGACCAATGGGGGGGAATCTCTACCCGAATTTCTTGAGTGGCTTAATGCTACGGATCAGAACTTGAAGTTCACTGCCCAAATTAATACACAGCAAGTAGAATTTCTAGATATATTGATCTTTCGCAATCAGGACAAACTAAAAGTAGATTTGTATGTTAAACCTACCGCACGGAATACCCTACTGCACTTTAGCAGTTTTCATCCTAGAAATCAGAAGCAAAGCATCCCCTTCTCCCAATTCCTTAGAGTGAGATGAAACTGCACTGACTTGAAGGATTTTGACCGTCAGGCATCAATATTGAGAACATAGGGGGTCATTAGGATGGCGGACGGAAGAGCTACCGCGGCCCTGGAGTACGCGGAAAATGCCTTTTCCGTGTCCGCCTGCCGCGGACACTCCGTCCGCCATATCAGGATAGGAAAACGTGTCAAATTTCCGTCCGCGACGGAAAAGCACGCACCGCCGCCCAACTACAGACGACCACGCGGCGGATGGAACACATCCGGAGGCTCCGCCGTACGTACTGACGTCTAAGACCGTCCCCCAAATCAAGATGGCGGAAAATACACATAAAACCGCTGCGGAAAAACAACCTGTCTGAACACGGCGGATTCCCCACAGCGAAGAAAAGATACATAGCAGAGAGACCCACCACAAGCTGCTCGCCACCATGGACCCAGCGCTACACGCTTTCCCGATGCTCTTCGCGATCCACCACGTCCTAGTCTTGGCCCACCATGGACGCCGACGCCGGTAAGGCACAAACCATTGGCTGCATGGAGGGGAATACCTGCAAGGGTCGTGACGTAGGGAGGGGGAGTGTCATGTTACCGAAACCACTGATGAGAAGCAAATAGAAATACACATTTGTAGTACGCAAACATGAATGACAACGACAAACCACGAGACATGCTAGACTACCTTTATTGCACACAATAGGGGTATAATCACAGTGTATGCGTGAGCATGGGCAAAGTGGGCACCAGAGCATGAACATCACAGGCAGCACATCAGAGGGCAGAATGCAGTATCAGAACAGCAACAGGGCATTGTGGAGTACAAAGCAGGTACATCAGAGTCAGCACATCAGAGGGCAGAATGCAGTATCAGAACAGCAACAGGGCATTGTGGAGTACAGAGCAGGTACATCAGAGTCAGCACATCAGAGGGCAGAATGCAGTATCAGAACATCAACAGGGCATTGTGCTTAATAGAGCAGGTCCATCAGAGGCATCACGTGAGAGGGGCTAAGTGCATCAACAGTCCATAGCACTGAACATGTCCATCAGAGGCAGCACGTGAGAGGGGCCAAGTGCATCAACAGTCCATAGCACTGAACATGTCCATCAGAGGCAGCACGTGAGAGGGGCCAAGTGCATCAACAGTCCATAGCACTGAACATGTCCATCAGAGGCAGCACGTGAGAGGGGCTAAGTGCATCAACAGTCCGTAGCACTGAACATGTCCATCAGAGGCAGCACGTGAGAGGGGCTAAGTGCATCAACAGTCCATAGCACTGAACATGTCCATCAGAGGCAGCACGTGAGAGGGGCCAAGTGCATCAACAGTCCATAGCAATGAACATGTCCATCAGAGGCAGCACGTGAGAGGGGCCAAGTGCATCAACAGTCCATAGCACTGAACATGTCCATCAGAGGCAGCACATCAGAGGGCAGAATGCAGTATCAGAACATCAACAGGGCATTGTGGAGTACAGAGCAGGTACATCAGAGTCAGCACATCAGAGGGCAGAATGCAGTATCAGAACATCAACAGGGCATTGTGGAGTACAGATCAGGTACATCAGAGTCAGCACATCAGAGGGCAGAATGCAGTATCAGAACAGCAACAGGGCATTGTGGAGTACAGAGCAGGTACATCAGAGTCAGCACGTGAGAGGGCAGAATGCAGTATCAGAACATCAACAGGGCATTGTGTATAACAGAGCAGGTACATCAGAGTCAGCACATCAGAGGGCAGAATGCAGTATCAGAACATCAACAGGGCATTGTGGAGTACAGAGCAGGTACATCAGAGTCAGCACATCAGAGGGCAGAATGCAGTATCAGAACAGCAACAGGGCATTGTGGAGTACAGAGCAGGTACATCAGAGTCAGCACATCAGAGGGCAGAATGCAGTATCAGAACAGCAACAGGGCATTGTGGAGTACAGAGCAGGTACATCAGAGTCAGCACATCAGAGGGCAGAATGCAGTATCAGAACAGCAACAGGGCATTGTGGAGTACAGAGCAGGTACATCAGAGTCAGCACATCAGAGGGCAGAATGCAGTATCAGAACAGCAACAGGGCATTGTGGAGTACAGAGCAGGTACATCAGAGGCAGCACAAGTACGTGTCCCAACCAACCCGTCCCAGGGACCACAACAGTGCAAGGCAGTTCTCAATGGACAATGGACACACCATGTGAAATAACATGTGAGTGAAGTGATCAGCACCTCACATCACAGAATCAGGTGGACTGCGTGAACTACCTGCCTCGGACACACTGCCAGCACCAGCAACAGGAGTGTGAGACACAGCCACAGCCCGAGTGACAGACACATGGGCCACAGACCCAGACACACTGCCAGCACCAGAAACAGGAATGTGAGACACAGCCACAGCCCGAGTGACAGACACATGGGCCACGGACCCAGACACACTGCCAGCACCAGCAACAGGAGTGTGAGACACAGCCACAGCCCGAGTGACAGACACATGGGCCACAGACCCAGACACACTGCCAGCACCAGCAACAGGAATGTGAGACACAGCCACAGATGTAGTCACTGACACGTGAGCCACTGACCCAGACAGACTGCCAGCACCAGAAACAGGAGTGTGCAACACAGCCACAGATCTACTCACTGACACGTGAGCCATAGACCCAGATACACTGCCAGGACCTGCAACAGGAGAGGGCACAACTGAGACTGTGCTACTACATGATGCATGACAGCAAACAACAGACACAGTGGCACTATCTGATACATGAGAGTCAACTGCACCTGCGCCACTGGGACCACTGAAATGATGAGCCACAGGGCTGTATGGGCCAGGAGGCAGGGTGGCCCTGGGAGCTGGGGATAGCTGACCTTGAGCGACATCGGGGTGGGCAGGTGTCAATGGTGTGTGTCTGCGTTTCTTAGGGATATGTGAGTGCACCCTGGACAGGACAGGACTGGCAAGTGGTGGTGACTCTAAACAAATATCACCCACCATAGGTGGAGCATCTGCAGCCGGGGTTCGGGTTTCTGGGGACGTGCTGGAGCCTGCTTGTCGTTTGCTGTGTGCCTGCCGCCTGGACTCAGAATCATGTGTAATGGGGGATGCAACAACAGGGGACTCCCTCCTCTGCTTCTGACTGGCCTGGATGGGAGTGGAGGTATGGGGGGACTCCGCCGCGGAGACATCTGTTTGGCGTTCAGTCGAAAACATCAGCCGCAGTGCAGCCAGGGGTGAAGTATGCCTGTCCTTGATTGCGCCATTGTCCATGGTAGAAGCCTTGTCCGTAGGATGTGCCTTATTCGTAGGTGGAGTGCTGTCTCTGGATTTTGCCTGTGCCCTGTTCGGCGCCCTGTTCCTGCCAGCAGACTTGTCGTCTGTGGTGTACCTGTCTCCAGTAGACACCTGCTCTCTGTGTGCGTCCCTGGCCTTGGGAGATGGACCTTGCTCTGTTGTGGGCCTGTCCTTGGTACTCTCGCTGCTCTTAGGAGGTGCCTTTGTCCTCTGACTGTCCTTGTCCCTGTCCTTGGGAGTGTCCCTTTCCTCTGTTGTGGGCCTGCCCTTGGGAGTCTCCCTGCTCTTAGGAGGTGCCTTTGTCTTTTGACTGTCCCTGTCCCTGTCCTTGGGAGTGTCCCTTTCCTCTGTTGTGGGCCTGCCCTTGGGAGTCTCCCTGCTCTTAGGAGGTGCCTTTGTCTTCTGACTGTCCTTGTCCCTGTCCTTGGGAGTGGCCCTTTCCTCTGTTGTGGGCCTGCCCTTGGGACTCTCCCTGCTCTTAGGAGGTGCCTTTGTCTTTTGACTGTCCCTGTCCCTGTCCTTGGGAGTGGCCCTTTCCTCTGTTGTGGGCCTGCCCTTGGGAGTCTCCCTGCTCTTAGGAGGTGCCTTTGTCTTTTGACTGTCCTTGTCCGTGTCCTTGGGAGTGGCCCTTTCCTCAGTTGCGGGCCTGCCCTTGGGAGTCTCCCTGCTCTTAGGAGGTGCCTTTGTCTTTTGACTGTCCTTGTCCGTGTCCTTGGGCGTGGCCCTTTCCTCTGTTGTGGGCCTGCCCTTGGGACTTTCCCTGCTCTTTTGAGGTGCCTTTGTCTTTTGAGTGGCCATGTCCAAGGGACTATCCATGGACTTGTGAGTATCCCTTGCCTTGGGAGTACCTTTTGTGTTGAATGCCTGTGTAGTTTCTGAAGGCATGTCCCCCAACAACACTTGTGGATCTTGTGTGTGTACTCCAGTGTATCTGACGTTGTCTTCGTGAACAGATTTTGCTGACCTAGGGGATGGGGTCTGTGCCCTGCGTGCCCTGACGTGCTGTCTGACGCTGCTTCTAGTGCAATGACCTGTATTTGAGTCCTGCTCAGAATAATCACTACCCCCTGAGACATCCAGTGGTGTAGATGGGGAAACAGAAGTAGCACCCTGTCCATGCGACTGTACTATTGCAGACGACACACTGCTTGCCAATGACTGCACTGTCCTGTGTAGACCAGCAAGATCGCCATGCATCCCTTCCATGAATGCCACCACCTGCCCCAACTTCCTATCATGGTCTTGGAAAGCATTTGTCATATTGGTCTGCCCCACACACAGCTGTCGCAGCAGATCAACGGCCTCAGCACACAGTGCATTTTGGCTCACCGTGCCTGCACCGAACGCCACTCTGCTACCCCTACTCCTGTGGGCACAAACAGTACATGGTGCAGTTGGCGGAAGTGTGGGCCCTGTGTGCTGTGTTCCGACAGAAGGTGATGATTGCCCACTCCCAGTCTGTGACAACAGTGCTGGCTCACCAAGATTTTCAGAAGATGAGGACGATGGTGTCTCCACATGCGAGTCCTCAGGGACGGTCCTGTCCCCCTCTCCGGCGCTGCCCTCCTCTGTGTCAGTCTGCGTGTGTGCGAAGTCTGACCCGGACTCATTTCCTCGACTAATCTCCTCCGTCTGTGGCTGAGTGTCCTCTGTCATAGCTGAAATGCACATAAAAGAGGTGTAAGTCATGGGCACACTCACGTACAGAAGGACAAGGATTCCCAAATGCTATAGCTGACAAAGTTCTTGTAGCCCCCATACTGCACACGGCCCACCTCTACCAGTCATCCTCACATTACATAAGCGTTGGTGGCCGTGACACATGTACAGCATGCGGACAGGGCAGGAGCACGTACATCTGCACACATTTCTTGCTATGGGGCCACGGACCACTAGGGCATGTGCTTCAACACTCAACTACTAAGCAAGTGGCGTGTCAACATGGCGGACCTGGATGTCAAATGACACCCACCCAATGGGACCAACATGGCATCACAGAGATACATACGAACCACGGAACTCAATACAGTGTCTGTGCACCAATACATGCATTGCACTCACAAGTTTCCTACACAGACAGTATGCTCACCGCTAGTTTGCTGTTGATCGACACTCAGACGTTCGGACAGGTCAGGATGCGTCACTGCAATGATACGGTGCATGAGAGGGGTCATGGAGCGTCGGGCTAGACGTGGCGTCCTTGGAATCATCCCCAGTGTCACTTCCGCTACATTCTTGCTCAGCCTGGAAATGTCGTCCCAGCGTTTGTGGCACTGTGTATGTCGTCTGTTGCACACCCCCAATGCCCGTACTTCACGTGCAATGCTCCTCCACACGTCCTTGCGAAGGTGCAGCTTGACCTACCATGATGGGAGACAAAAGGGTGTAAGTCAGTGGACAGTTGGCCTGTCACACAGATAGGGGCAACACGTATCTGTCAGCAGCCATGCACATTCCGGAAAATATGTCGAGCCCACACTACACAGCTAAGATTGCAGTAGGCAGGATTATTTGGCCCCCTCATGCACACCAACATGTCCCACACTGCACTTACCACCTGTCCGGGTGCGCCGTAGAGGCGTCCATAGTTGCGGAGCACACCGTCCACGAGGACATCAAGCTCCCCGGCGGTGAAGGGACGAGACTGGTAGTGGGCATGGCCGGCATGGCCGTCCTAGGCCCGGCCTGGCACGGCGGTTGTGGACATGGCCGGCACGGTGGATGATGCAATGTGACTGTATGAGGGGACATGAACTGGCATGTCCATTGAGTACATCTAAAGGGTGTATAGGCCTGCACCTCCCCCGCTGAGTACGTGCACCGCCATGGTGGCGCCAGTGATAGAACTTTGTTGCAACAGAAGCATCCGTCCCTGAAGCCTACACGTGCGGTTGCCGATGTGTGCCCGTGACGGTCCGTGCACATGCAGCCAATGGGAAGAGGGACGCTGGCCGCGTATGGCCATTGGGAAGTAGCAGAAGCTGTGCACCGCCATGGCGGCGCCAATTATGTTATCTTGTCAGACGCTGCACCGTGATGTGTTGTCTGCAGTTGCATCATGAGGGTTGTGAGCGTGATAGGGAAACTTCATATGTCATTCACTATTCCATGTGTGTCCATACTATGCCCATCGGTGGGCACACAATGGGCAACAGATGTGCATTTGGACGTGTTGACGTCGGATGTGACCCTACAGACGTTATTACATCTTCACAACTACACAGTACATCACGGCTGTATGGCCAAATTATGAATCTGTTGTCAGTGTGTGGTTCTGGCGAGATGACTACAATGGTGGTGATACAAATGCATTCAGTGTATGTGTTTTGGACGTTGTGTCACCATGCATGTAATTACCGTATGCTCAACATTATTGGTGTTGGCATTGGTGCATGATGACATGGTGTGTGTGTATCATTATCGTTTGTGTGCATGCACTTGCATGTGTGTCTGTGATGTGGCTTCTAAACATTAGGGTAAAGACACACGTATTGTCAGTAATGTTCACATGTGACTTCGTTGCGTTGTACGTGTTGACACACTTCCTGTTGCAAGTGGCTGCACTTTGTTAAAGGGCCACTCCGTATTGTATTAACTATCAGAGATGTCACACATATGACCATTCTCCCTAAAATTTTTGTTCTTGCTAATGTTGGCTTACATGTGATGGAGTTGCACACGTATGCGTCGTTTGTAAGTTGACTCAAGTTACATCTCTCTCCCACACAGGAGGGCTCCAAATGTGCATCGTCCATACACTGTGCTGGAGGATATGGTTGACGAGGAGGTGATTAGAAAATTCCGGCTGGATCGACGTCGGTTGATGGAGCTTGTTGCCCAATTGTCTCCTCATCTGCAGCCACGTAGGACGTATCCTGGATCTATTACACCCAAAGAAAAGGTTATGGCGGCACTACATTTCTTTGCTAGTGGCACCTTTCAGTACACAGTTGGATATGCCGGGGGGATGTCACAGTCCATGTTCAGCACGGTACTTCGGGATGTTTTAAGAGCTATGATGCTGTACAAGAATGACTACATCCATTTCCCACGGCCGGAAGAGTTGCCAGCAGTCAAAGCAGACTTCTATGCACTGGGCCACATACCACACGTTGTGGGTTCAATTGATGGCACACATATCGCTATCATTCCACCACGGGCACGTGAGCAGGTTTTTAGGAATCGCAAACACTTCCATTCGCTGAACGTGCAGGTGGTGTGCCTGGCAAACAACATCATCTCCCATGTGTGTGCAAGATTTCCTGGCTCCGCACATGACGCCCACATCATGCGGAGCAGCATTGTCCCCCAAATGATGGCAAATCTGCGACCCGGTCAAGCGTGGCTTGTTGGTGAGTGTGCAGTGGGGACTCTTGTGATCTCTTTGTGGCATGGGGTACCCACCATATCTTGTTGTGATGTTTGTGTCTGTCATCCCCCTACATAGGCGACTCGGCGTACCCAAACCGGCCCTGGCTCCTGAGTCCCATACGTAATCCAACAACTGCAGGTGAAATGTGCTACAATGATGCACATGGAAGGACACGGAGAGTGATTGAACGTACCTTTGGACTGCTAAAGTCTAGGTTTCGGTGCCTGGATAAGACCGGAGGGGCCCTGCCTTACTCACCAGGCAAAGTATGCAGGATCGTGATTGCCTGCTGCATGCTCCACAACCTGGCCGTGCGCAATGACATTGAACTGCTCTTGGACCCTGAAGACGAAGAAGTTCCTCGGCCTCCCATCCCACCCATGTCGACTGATGAGGATAGTGGTGAGGAGCAAGGTGTGGACCAGAGGCGCCAGCTCATTGATCGCTACTTCCCTTGAATGTGAGTAACTACCTCTTGTGCCAGTTGACAATGCCTTATGTATGTTTGCTGGTGTTGTGTGGATGTGGGGTGCATCAGCTGTATGTTCTTGTTTGTGATGGTTGCATATGTGTGTCTTCATTTCTTTGGACATACAAGTCTCCATGATGTGTGTCCTCTCATCCCATGCTTTTGTGATGAGTGTAGTTTGTGGAATGTTGCTATGCAGTGTGTTGTGATGTGTGTGAATCTGTTTCCTGACTTGTGTTTGCTGTCTCTGATTTTCCCTAGGTCACTCCAGCAGCGCCATGATTATGTACGACTATGATCCCTGAACCTGTTTACGTCTGTTTCTGAAGGCAATCATGTGAATAAACATGGAGGCAAAACATCATTGAGTGTGTAAGTTAAATTTATTTACAGATTGTGCATTTGTGATGGTGAATATTTACAAGTAAGTGGGGGGGGAGGGAGTTGGAGTTGAAGGTAATGGCAGATGAAATGTCCGTGCTGACACCACATTGGGGGGTGTCAGGCTAGTCCAGCAGACCAGTGCCAATGATTGTCTATGTGGGACAGGATACTTTGCAGGGTGAATGTGTGGCTCAGGCAGTGACAAAGTCATTGGCGGCCCCTCTTGGAGCGTGTGGATGGCGCTCCAAGACTGCTCTCACCCACTTCCAGCCTCGGGCGGCCCCTCCGTCTTTGAGGTGGAAGTGAGTCAGCTGGGGGTGCAGGTTGTTCATGGGCCACATCCGTCGCCAGGGGCACAGGTGGTGGTGGTGGTGGCGGCGGCGGTGGAGGCGGAGGTGACGGTGGCGGTGGAGGTGGAGGTGACGGTGGTGGTGGCGCTACGACAATTGGTGGAGGGGGGTGTGGTTGTTCCGGCCAATCCATTCCCTCCACATTGTTGTCTGCTGGCCCATGATGTGCACTATCTGGCCAAGGTACCCCGATATTTCCCGCAACATGTTCGTGTTGTCCACCTAGTCCTGGTGTGCACGATCTGCATGTTCCTGGGAACGGTCGTATGAAGACTGGCACCTGGCTAGGGCTTCAAGGGACTCTGCCACAGGATTGGGTAGCTGTCCTTCCTCTGTGCGGCGGAGTGTGGGTCGCCTGATTGCCTGATGTGCCGTCGCCTCTCTCCTTTGTGGCCCACTCACCCTGCTTGGGTGTGAGGCCGATGGACCTGCGTCGTGCGCTGGGTTAGGCAGGTTGGCACAGGCAGGAGTGGTGGTACTGGTGGTACTGGTGGTACTGGTGGTGGTGGTGGTGGTGGTGGTGGTGGTGGGGACTCTGCAGATCACTGAGGCAGGTGTCGCTGGAGTCACACATGCGACGGTTGTCGGGCCCGGGAGTCCCTGTGAGCCAGATGGCCCTGGCTGTCTGCTTGGGCCCGCTCCATCCTCCGCACCGGAGCTGCCTGTGTCATCGTCCCCAGAGAGTCCGGTATGTGTGGGAGGCGAGGCTTGCGGACGGATGCTGGTTTCCCCAGTCAGTTCGCGATCACCTGAGGGACAAGATAGAGCTGGTCAGTAATGTGGACATTACATGTTCATATCGATTTGTACACATTTCTGTGTCCTGTCGCACACACCCCACACACCCCACCCTCCACCACCACCCTCCCCGTGAACATGGGGGCCTGTTGGGAGTTGTAGTTGTGAGCTCCCACACACCCCACACACCCTACCCTCCACCACCCTCCACCCACCACCACCGCCATCCCCGTGAACATGGGGGTCTGTTGGGAGTTGTAGTTGTGAGCTCCCACACACCCTACCCTCCACCACCCTCCACCCACCACCACCGCCATCCCCGTGAACATGGGGGCCTGTTGGGAGTTGTAGTTGTGAGCTCTCACACACCCCACCCACCACCACCACCGCCATCCCCGTGAACATGGGGGCCTGTTGGGAGTTGTAGTTGTGAGCTCCCTCACACCCCACACACCCTACCCTCCACCACCCTCCACCCACCACCACCGCCATCCCCGTGAACATGGGGGCCTGTTGGGAGTTGTAGTTTTGAGCTCTCACACACCCCATACACCCTAACCTCCACCACCCTCCACCCACCACCACCGCCATCCCCGTGAACATGGGGGCCTGTTGGGAGTTGTAGTTGTGAGCTCTCACACGCCCCACACACCACCACCACCGCCATCCCCGTGAACATGGGGGCCTGTTGGGAGTTGTAGTTGTGAGCTCCCACACACCCCACACACTCTACCCTCCACCACCCTCCACCCACCACCACCGCCATCCCCGTGAACATGGGGGCCTGTTGGGAGTTGTAGTTGTGAGCTCTCACACACCCCACCCACCACCACCACCGCCATCCCCGTGAACATGGGGGCCTCTTGGTAGGCATGTACATATTGGTGAGTATGTGTCCGACGTGCATGGGTTGGGGCGTAGGAGATGTGTCTTCTCAGTTTTGTGAGCCTGACCATGTCGTACTGATCGTGGTGCTTGGTTTGTACTTACCAGCCTCTTCTCCTTCATCAAGTCCGTCTAGGCTCTCTGGGTGAAGTATCACCAGCACCTTCTCCTCCCAATCGGTGTAGGGTATGGGCTCCGGGGGTGTTCCGCCGCCAGTATGATTGGCTCTTGCATAGTTTTTGGCGCGGATGCCTTTGACCCTGGTCTTCAGGTCATGCCACCGCCTCTGAATTTCGTGCTTCGTCCTTGGCACGGTCCCTGACGCATTCACCCGACTGACGATTCTGTCCCACATGTGATTCTTTTGGGCCACGGAGGTCTGCTGGACTTGGCCCCGAAGATGTGGGGCTCAACACGGATGATTTCATCTACCATCACCTTCAACTCCGTCTCCGTGAATTTAGGTTTTTGTTTGGGTGCCATGGTGTGTGGTGCGCAGTGTGTGGGTTGAGTGGGTTGGGGGGTGCAGGTGTGTGGTGTGTGATGTGTAGGAATGGTGTGGTGGGTGTTTGTGTGGTGGGTGTGGTAGGGTGGTGGTTGTGTGTCTTCTATTTGAGTAAGCTGTATATCGATTAGGGCCTCTTGCTAGCAGCAATGCTGTGATGCAAAGGATTGTGGTAGTGTGTGGGTGTCATTTTATAGTCGTGTCTCAATGGTTGTTGCCAGTCAGGTGGTAGGTGGGCGTGTTGACTAGTGTGCATTATTGGGTACTTGGGGCGTGTCATGGTGGCTTGTGCTTGGTGTTGGTGTATCGGGGGGGGGCCTTGTCAATTTTCGTATGTTTGCTTAGTACTTGCGGTACACTTTCTGACATTTGTTTGACGTTAGGGATGTTGTGCGTGTTGGCCTTCCGCAGTGATGCACTGTTTATTGTTGCATTCTTTCCGCCGCGGACGTGGATGGCTGTGCGTACCGTGGTACAGGCGGATTTATCCTAATTGCGGACACGGAGTATTCACAGGTATGGCGGTAAATGTGTCTTTTTCCGCGGTCAATCCCGTCCGCGGCGGTGGCTGTTCATTAGGCTCCGTCCGCCGCGGACGGAGTTAGATGTGTTCCGTCCACTGCGGACGGTGTTTGTTATGATCCGTCCGCCGCGGTCAGAGTTTCGTGACATGAATATCCTAATCGCAACCGCGGATTCTCCGCTGCGCGGCCGGGAGTTTAATTTCCACGACCATGGCAGACATTACCCGTTTCCGTCCGCCCCTAAGTTTGTAGAACAAGGGTACCCTCTCCGTTTAGTAAGAGACTTATATAAGAGAGCGAGATTTTTCGATAGAGACAATTTGCTTAAAACAAAAGACCCTAAACAGAATACCAAACTGGTATGTGTCCCCAGACATTCTACATTGGATGCCAAGCTCAAACAGATTGGCAATGCAAATTGGCACATTTTAAACAGTAACCCTACAAAAAGTATTAAATTAAAGAAGCCTCTGTTTGCCCATCGACGCAACTGAAACTTGAAAGATTTAGTTGTCCATTCAAGATTCGAGGGCACAAACAGAAATGTAAATTTCATACAAAAATCCAAAGACAGTGAGAAACCAATTAGGGGAACGAAGAAATGCTCAGTATGCAAATCATGCAGCTCCATTCTAGAAGAAGACACCTTTACTTATAATGGTCATAATCTATGTGCAAATGAGATGTGGAATTGTAAGACTTCCAATGTCATATATTTGATTCTCTGCCCATGTGCCTTAGGGTATGTAGGAGAGACATCCAGATCCATCCAAACCCGCCTTACTGAACATCGTTGGGCCATTCATAATAAAAGATTTGTCTCACCTATGGTCAAACATTTTGTGGAGAAAAACCACAAACCAGAGGATCTTAAATGGAGGATTCTAGAAAGAATCAGAACCCCAGAGGATAAAGGAGGTGAGAAAATCCGGAAAAAACGTGAAGTATTTTGGATTTTCTCCCTGGATACCTACAGAAGGGGGCTGAACAGTGAAATCCCCTGGGAGAATGTGATTATTTAAAAAGAGATAGTCCTTCTTATTATCTTAGTACCCAGTATCCCCAAAAAAACATCTTCCACACAGTATAGAATAACTGTTGAGTCAAAATATGCCTTAGGATAATGGAATCCTCTATATAAAGAAATACCCTGACTCTGTTAACTATCGAATTGAGTATTACATCATTGGTCTAGATATAGATCTACATAATTGACCTGTATATGTCTCAAAATGTAAGAGACTAGAGTAAGAACTTCCAGTTTTATTAAAACCCACTCCCCCCCCTTATTACTGTTGAGTCAAAACATGCCTTAAGATAATGGAATTCTCTATATAAAGAAAGGCTCTGTTAACTATCGATTTGAGCATTAGATCATTGGTCTAGATATAGATCTGCATAATTGATTTGTATATGTCTCATAATGTAAGAGACTATAGTAGTAATTTCTAGTTTATTTAAACTTTTTCAACCCCCCCCCGCCCCTCCTACTTTTCAATAGTCATCATGCGGTGACATTAGCGAGGAAAGTCCGTCCTTCCCTTTAATATGCGACACGGCAGAATTTGTTCACATAGAATATTTAAAACATACTTAGTACATATGAGGTTCTTTGAACGCTCTATCTAGTGACGTTACACATCAAAAGTAGAGTCACAACATACAGTGTAACCATAGCAATGAGACCCGCCCTTCGTCTGAACACGTGACACGGCAGCACCAATCCACGTAGAGTACTTATAGCAGGCGTATGAGGGGCGAGGTACTTTGACCTCTCTATCCGTTGACGTCAGACGCCAACAGCGGGCGAAACGAGCAAGCGATAACGACGGCGGGGAATATTTGCAGGTAAATTAAATAACCCCACGCAGGCTAACAGTCATCAACAGATAGGGGAGTAATCGCAATGCTCTATAGTAATGGCGGTTCTCTATATGTGATTTCTTTCAGCTTGGGCGTATCAGACCCCTGCATTCCCACCATTGGCTAAATCAAGCTCTTTGGGACTATAGATCGTCTACTTGCATTAACATTAGAAATTTGCATAATTCTCTATCGGTTACATTACAAAGACGAAGAGAATATAATATATGACTACAGCATTTTAATTTTCTAACAGGTATGTATCTTGCAGAGACACAATATAGGACGTACATAACGAGTAAGAGATAATTACAAATAAGACCTTGCGCTATATATAATACCAGAGACAAAGGGAGCCGTTCGTTGTTAAAAATTCTTTTAGCTCTGTACTATGTGTCCAGTTGCTGATGTAAGGATTGCAATATCTTATTGCCTTATAAATCAACTTTAAAAGCCAGGGCACAGCCTAGGAAGAGCTATAAGTATGCCATCGCAGTACCAAGTTCAGTTCTAGTCGAATAACAATGTTTATAGATTCAGGCTGCATATATCTATATATTGCACTTAGCAGGTCAAATAGTACACCGGGATACAAATGGAATACATGGACATTATCACTCTGAATTGAGTGATCTGTATATAGTATAATTAAATTGACGTCAGGTACAAAAGCAAGCAGTTTAATATACATTATGTCGCCAACATCCCATCGTTTAACAAAAGATATCCGTATATCAAGAAAAATGGTTATTACAATAAAATGGAGCTTACTACATACTACATAGTTTAGAGGGATAAGCATATGAAATAGATGTAATATGTATTAGTATACTGTCTTCACTATTAAAGTCCCTATTTATAGATAAAAGAACTCTCTTTGGATGGAGAAGTGAGAGAAAAAGTTTTTAAGAAACATTAAATAGGAGTTCACGATACCCATATCTTCGAAGTGGGATTTTTAAGTAAGTGCAACATCCTTTCTTGTGGGCTACAAACCTGACACTTGATCAACAAATAAACCATCATGGTATATATGTATGTTTTATTTTCTTTATTACAGAATTAACTATTTTATGAACTTACATCAACAGGGACCATATGATAGCATCTCTGTTCATGTTCCACAATACATAAAGTAAGTAGACCTAGTTCTCAATTTATACAACATCAGTATAAGATAGGTCAACATGATTTTCTTCCCCGTCTCTTTTTGCAGTCCCTTGTCCTTAATGTACAGTCAGTACAGTGTAAATCACTCTTCATTCGCTTTTCCAAATAAACTGAGTGGTTCCAAAAATGGATTTGGCTAAGACAATCAATGGAAGCAATGTCTCATGTTTAATAAATGGAGTGGTATTGTGCATAAAATATTTGATAGGATGATGTGTGTATAGGAATTTAGTGTTATAAACATTTTAAATAAAAGAAATATAAGATATATAGGTACAATAAGATATATAGTGGATTATCATAGACTAAGATAATCATGGTGTATCACTATTAAAGGAACTGTATTTGATATAAGTATTTTAACTGTGTGTCCGAATAAACTCTCTTTTTTTAGGTTGTGGTAATTTCCTGAAGAAGGCGTTGGATACGCCGAAACGCGCGTCGAAAAACTTACTACGCTATTAATGATTTGCTTATTGTTATATTAATGATAAGTTACCCATTGATTGAAATCTCAATGTATTGTAACATTGTATTTGTTGTAAAATTTATTGTCGATACAGATGTGTTGTTAAATGAATTTCTGATGTTTTTTTAATTTGCTATGAATTTTTATTAATGAACAATAAATATATTATATAGTTTTTATAGCACACTTCATTGTCTTGGATATTTACTATACCCTCCGCATTTGTATTTTTGTCTCTATCTATGATTGCCTAGAAAATGTTTTTTGCACAAGTTAGAGGTCTCACCAGGAAGGAGGAGCTACAAAAGACACTGAGGACCTCAGTAGCAGCCAGACATGCCAGTGGGCAGTCTGCAGATCTTGGTGTGGACACAGAAGAGGCTATTTCTAGGGTAGATTTACTTTAGGGAGGGGGGTTCCCCACAGGCCAAGCATTAGAGACTTGTCCCCAGAGGAGCTGGAGGATAGAATTTCAGGGGCTGTAAATTTGATTGAATGGGAGCACTTGTCTAGCCTATATTTTGCAGAGCTGGCCAGCACTTGACTGATAATAAGCTGACTGACCCCAGGAGACTTGCTGTGGAGGCAGACTGCTGGTTGAGTACCAGGGTCCACAAGAAGGTGTATGGGGGAGACTTGGCCATAGGTGGACAGGGTCCCCCGCAGAAGAGTGGGGGACAAGAGTAGGGCACAGGAGTTCTCTAAAGGCCTCATACTAATACCCAGGGTAAAGGTTCCTATCTCCCAGGAGATAAGAAACAAAGGTTCTCTTCAGGAAAGCCTGCATAGACAGGCTCACGCAAGTGCTTAGCCTGTGAGCCGGTGGGTCACTTGAAGGGGGACTCCAAATGTCCCAAGAGGGCTCTGCCATACACCGGTGGGTAGTCCAAGATGTTGGCTAGTGTAGCGCTTGGGGCTTACCCACAGGAGCATGGGGAACCCACAGAAATGACCCTTGTCTCACTATGGGAAATGAGATGGCCCCAGGAAACTATGTGCCTGCTAACACAAGGAAATGCAGCGCTTGGGTGACCGTCAAGGAGAGAAGGCTAGACACTCTCAGAGATACTGGAGTCAATGTAACCTCAGTCCAGTGTCACCTGGTCTTTGAGAAGCAAGTAATCCCCGGAGCATTCTACCAAGTAGTTGCAATTGACAACTCAGAGCATCAGTATATGGTGCCACAGGTTCCCTTTGAAATGGGGGGTCTCAGGTCCCTTGAGGGTGGCTCCTAGCCCTATCATGCCTGAAGATTGTCTGCTAGGTAACAACCTGGAGCAGTCCTTGTTGAAGGATGTTGAGATCGGGTCTCACTTGGAGATGCTTGGGTTACCAGATTAGGCATGCATGACCACTCGGTTAGTTACAGCCAACAAGGGTGATCAGAAGTACCTGGAGCCTAAAACAGTGGTCCAGGTTCCTGTCAAAAGAAAGGGCAGGGGGCACGGAAAACCTGCCCCTGAGGTTCCCATGGTCTGGTAGGAGGCTGACCTTGAGGGGGGCGTCCTGGTACCTACAGAGCAGGCAGCTGAGATGTGGGACTTATCTGAGCTGATCCATTGGCAGCAAGAAGGTGATTCCACCAGTGAAGACTTCTGCAGAGAGCAGATGGAAGGGTTTGCGGCAGCAGGATGCCAACCAGGCTGCTGGTATCAGTCTGGGTCACACTGGATTGACTGGGAGAATGGTCTCCTATTCAGGGAGCCTAAGGCCACTTCTTTTGGCCCAAAATGCAAAGGCAGTCAGATGCACATTGTTGGTCTTGCCAGCCTTGCCAGGCAAGTGGTAAGAGTGGGACGAAGTGTAAGGCTCCTCTCTAACGTTTGACAGTTGTAGGAACCCCTTTTGAAAGGGTTAAGGTGGACATTGTGGGGCCACTGGATCCCAAGACAGCCATGGGCAACAGGTATGTCCTTGCGATGGCAGACCATATCCACCCGGTCCCCTGAGGCTATCCATCTCAGGACAACGATGGTGCCAGTGGTTGGCCAGGCATTAATGAGGATATTTGTCTGTGTGGGTTTCCCTAGAGAGTGCTTTCTGACTGTGAAGCCAATATCATATCCAAGTATATGACATCCCTGTGGGAGGAGTGCAGAGTAACCTACAAGTTCACCTCTCCTTCCCACCCTCAAGCTAATGGTTTGGTGGAGAGATTCAACCAAACCTTAAAGGGCATGATCAAGAGTCTAACAGAACCTATGACGCGTGAGTGAGATGTCCTCTTACCATGCTTTCTCTTTTTATAAAGGGAGGTACCACAGAAGTGGCCAGGGTTCAGTCCCTTTGAGCTTCTGTATGGGTACCCTGTGAAAGGACCTCTCAGCTTGATCAAGTAAGGCTGGGAAACAGCTACCAGGAAAACTCCCCAGGATGTATTAAGTTACATTCAGGCATTCAGGAACCAAACTTCCTGCTTCAGTAAACTCACTCAGGCGAACCCGGAAGCAAGTCAGGAGGAAAAGAAATGCTTAGAGGACCAGAAGAGTTTCAGCCTGGCCAGAAAGTATGGGCCATGGCCCCAGTTGAACCTTGTGTGTCATGCAGGACAAGTGAACTGGTCCTTTTGATGTGATAAAGCGCAAAAGTAATGTCACCTACATGGTGAATTTGCAGACTCCGAGGAAACCTTTGAGGGTCCTACTTGTGAACAGCCTCAAGCCTCACTTTGAGAGGTCTGAAGTGAGCATGCTTTTGGCAACAGATGATGGGATGGAAGAGGAGAGTGAACTGCTCCCTGACCTCTTGTCTTCCAAGGAGCATGATGGGTCATTGGAAGGTTTGATTTTCTCCCCTACGCTGACCACAGAGGAGCAGACTGACTGTAACCAATTGTTGGGGCAGTTTACCACGCTGTTCTCCCTTACCCCAGGTGTTCCTCAGTGGTCTACCCATGACATGGACACTGATAAAAGCCCTCCATGAAACATAAGATTTACAGGTTGTCTGACCAGTTCACAAATAGAATGAAAGATGAGATTTCTAAACGTCTTTAAAAAGTTGGTGCTAGGGGTGATCGAGCCCTTCAACAGTCCTTGGGCCAGCCCAGTGGTCGTAGTCCCAAAGCTTACTGCACCCGGTGCCACTCCTGAACTGCGGTTCTGTGTGGACGACCATGGGCTCAATGCCGTCACCAGGACTGATGCGCACCCCATCCCCAGAGCTGATGAGCTCATTGATCGGTTGGGAGCTACCAAGTTTCTCAGCACATTTGACTTAACCAAGAGAACCAAGGAGAGGTCAGCTTTTTCAACTCAAGGGGATCTCTACCAATTTCGGGTGATGCCATTTGAGTTGAAGAATGCCCCTTTCACCTTCAAGAGGTTGGTCAACCAGGTGTTGGCTGGACTGGAAGATTTAATTGCCGCCTACTTGGACAACATTGCAGTGTTCAGTTCCCGCTGGGAAGAACACTTGCAGCACCTCTGGGAAGTGTTGAATGTTCTGCAGAGGACAAGTCTCTTGGTTAAGGCCAGTAGGTGCCAGATCGGGCGGGGCTCTGTGGGGGACTTAGGCCACCAGATAGGAAGTGGCCAGATGGCGCCCCTATAAGCCTAAGATTAACACCATTCTGGCTTGGTAGCCCCAAAGAGCCAGACAGAGATGAGAGTCGTTTTAGGTTTCACCGGCTATTATAGGAGATTCGCCAAGGGCTATGGCACCATTTTTGCACCCTTGACAGAGCTGGCTTTCGGGAAGCAGCCCAGGAAGGTGATGAGGACTGATGCCTACCAGAAACCTTTTAATGCCCTGAAGGCAGCCATGTACATGGTGCCCATGCTCAAGGCACCCAACTTCACCAAGGAATTTGTCTTGCAGAATGACGCTTCAGAGCATGGTGTGGGAGCAGTGCTCTCAAAACTTAACGAAGAGGGCCTAGACCAGCTTGTAGTCTTCCTTAGCAGGAGACTACTCCCCAGGGAACAGAGGTTGAGCGCCACAGAAAGAGAAGCTTTTGCTGTGGTCTGGGTAGTGAAGAAACTAAGACCCTACCTGTTTGGGACTCACTTCTGTTGAATAATTCCTATAACTCCATATAGGATCTGCACGTTTAGACAACATAAACTGTGGGATTGTTGTCCAAACTGATAACAGACACCCCCACCGGAGTGCCACTATGAACCCCTCTTTCCTAGGAGCAAATAGTTTCTGGCAACTATTGAACATGACAACCCCATCCCCTCAGGGATAGTGGTAACTGTACAGTACTTTTCGCTCAGTTACTCATGCTCACTTTGTCTCAGAGAGAAACAGAATAAATGACGGGAATTTTTTCAATAAGCATTTATTGAACCAGCGTCATTCTAGTGTAAAATATGTGTGCTGCAAGAACCATAAGACAGAAACAGATATATACAGTTATAAACACCAACAATAGATGGTAGAATTCTTCCATAGTGCTAAAACAATAAATATATACTGGCATATAAATACATGACAGTAATAATGCGTACTCCGACGATGCTAACCCTACCTAGATGTACCTAAGTGTACCTGGCATGTATGTAGGTTTATAGCTAAGAATACCCTTAGAAAAGAGCCAACTCCATTAGGTGATGTGATATAATGAAGGACACCGTCTTGGTCTCGAGTTGTACACCCCGTGGGGGATGTCAAACCACTGTGTGCTGGAGTATCTGCGTGGAGGGACCTCAGGGTCAAGTTTCAACATGTCAGCATGGAAGTCTTTCTTCTCTGCTTGACTCAGTGAAGATGTGGTGTTGATATGCCCAAAAGGTACCCTCAGGGGTTCCACCTTGCGTTGTCACGTCGGCAGGCGGATTATGATAGTGATGAACCATATACAGAGTTATTGCACTGAAGATGGTAATCCCGTTGTGATGCCGAGAATCCTGTTGCATAACAAATTAGGCTAGTTTTTGGAGAAAACCACATCCATTATGCAGCACCTAACTGGTTAAAAGATGAGCACCAAAACTGTTACGTAGTACAATGGCAGGGTAAATGTAGGTGAAAGGTATTAGACTACACAGGCCTATATTGGGGTACATGGAGTATCATAACACTTTCTAGTTCAGATAGACGACAAGCCCCTCAGACGGTTGATGCAAATGAGGGGTGAGAACCCTCTAGCTGTTGAGGTGGTCCATCTCCCTACAGGGTAGTACTCCCTGCTTTTAGTCCGGAGGGGACATGTGTTAGACCTGGTATCTTTTGCCATGTTTCTCCAATCTTTTTGCATTCTGAACTCCTGTTTTTTGTCTGTTTTCTGCTGGTTTAGTGCCTCTGCGCACTTTCTGACTGCTGTTCAGTGTTAACGTGCAAGTGCTCCTATTGTAAATTGTATTATGGATTGGTGCCACCCACACAAGCAGCCTTTCAAATGGTTCTCAGACCTGCCACTTCAGTGTCTGCGCACAGTGTTTACTGCCATGTGGACTTGCCAAGTACACTCACTTGCCAAAGCCTAACCTTCCCTTTTAGTACAAGTGAGTCACCCCTAAGGTAGGCCTATGGTACCCCTATGGGTAGTGTGCAGTGTATTTGAAAGGTAGGACATGTCCTGGTGTATGTGACATGTCCTGATAGTGAACTACAGTGTAATTCATTTTTCACTGTTGAAAGGCTATATGTACCATAGGATAGAATGGGGAATTCTCTGTAACATTTTATGAGTATATCTTCTCATTGGGACAAGATGGAGAAATAGAGTTTAGTATGCCTGAACTCACAATGTAGAAATGCATCTTTCAGTAAAGATGATTTTTATGTTCTGTGTTTGAAAATACCACTTTTAGAAAGCAGGTGTTTTCTTCCTTAGCCGTTCAGTGTGCCTCTTCTGGGTTGTGGATTGACTGTCTGGCTTTAGAGGGACAGGGGATGGGGATGCACATTCGCTTCAGACAGCCACTGGGGGGGTTGAGGTGCGTCCTGCCTTTCCTGGAGTCAGGGCTGGGCTGCATAGACCTGGGCTGCATTTAGATTAGTGGGAATAGATTTCATTGGACCTCAATGGGCCTGGTCTGGCGTAGACAATGCTGTCACCACATCCTGCTGGGAGACCAGAGAGGATCAAACTGGTTTGGACTAAGCACAAACACTCTTTGCCCAGGAGAACAAAGAGAAATGCAGTATAAATATTTGGGCCCAGACCCCAGAACTTTAGAACTCGGTTGGATCAAAGAACCTGCTAAGAAGAGCCGAAAGAACTGCCAGGAGGAGTGCTGACCCTTTCCTTTATTATTGCTTTGCTGGGTTGGCCTGCATTAGCTGCTTTTGCCTTGGGCAGTGGAAGGACTGGACTGAACTTCCTTAACTTGTTGCTGAGTATCTCCAAGGGCTTGAGATAGAGGTTGCCTCCTGTTCATTTAGTCTCAGGGACATCAAAGATTTCACTTTCCTCTAGGTACTGCCTCTGGGACTGCATGTGGCACCACCGAACTTTGCACCTCAACCCTGGTCTCACAGACGACGACCACCACTGGCACCACCGAGCTACTGCTTCCACCTTGCCCTGTGGGCACCGCAGTCCACACTGCCTCTCTTCACCCCCACACTTATCTCACTGATTATACCTTTGCCATGATATCGCTGCTGCTGCCTGCACCATCGTGTGGGGGCACTGCACGTAAGCTACACACAGCCCCGCCCCATCAAACATCACAGCCACAGCCCACTGACACCAGCCCCATCGACCGCCGATCAACGATGGCCGCTGAAATTTGCACCGTGACTGTCAGCACCGCAGAGGACTCCATCGCGCTTTGCATTGCAACCCTGTTCTCACCAACAATGACGATCGCCGCAGCCATGAGCTGCTGCTTGCACCGCGATCTGTGGGCAGTGCACTTCACATTGCTCCACCTCACACCATAGCCTTGATAACCGATGTCGCCGGAGCACACCGGCACGGTTGGCCGGAACAAAAAGGTACGGTTTACACGTCTTCTGACACCGACACGGTCCGCACCGACACGGTCAACCGACCCTGGAGGATTTGGTTGTTTTCAGCACCGCAGTAGCACCGGACAGAAATACCGCCTTCAAGGAACGGGCACCCAAGCCCGCAGAAAAGGTTGGGGAACTAGCTTATCAATTCATTGATCTGGAAAGCCTAACCATTCCTAGTGAAGGATACAAGACCCTAGTATTCTTAATCGTGCTGAAGATTAAGGTTCTCCAGACCTCATGTGCACAGCAAATATATATATATCAATAAGGTGAAACACTTTTAAATAAATCTCAACCAACAAAGACTTATGATTTGCCTTGTATATTTTTTGATTCTTGTGAAGAGACTTGATTTTCCTTTAAATTAATACAGAGTCCACTCCTAACGTTTCGAATGAAAAGCAATGATTTGAAAATAATACCAATTAACATTATTCACTGTGTCAACATAACACATTGAAATTTCCAAGGTCAGAAACAAATGAATCCATTGTCCCAATGCTTTTCGGAATGCACTCCCTTCTTCAGGGGCCAGAAAATTTCAACTGGAAAGATAAATAAACAGATATGTAAACCCTATCTGAATGGTTATTGGTTCCTTTGCGTAACTGTAATATGATAGTAAAGATCACAAGAACTTCATGCTCAAGAAAAGTCAAGACTGTGAGAAAAAGAAAAAGAAATGAGTTCAGGTTCTAACTTAACCGTGAACTAATGACTAATGGGTAATGAGACAAAGAAGTGTGCTCCCGAAAACCACTATCACAGCAAGGAGAACAAATCATTCCACATGTTGCTCCACAGAGACATATTCAGGCAAGAGAATATATATTAACTCGTACTTAAATCAGTGACCTACTAATTTCGAAGAATCATCATGCTTCAATATCTATGAGACCAAAAGGTAAAGTATAATACGTGAGCACCTCTCCATGTTTTTAATCACGAAAACGTTTATGCAACATCCACATTCAAAGGAAACTAGAACCTACTGATGACCTCCTCACTCCCAGTTTGAAGAGTTAACAATCTATGATTCTTGTTGTAACTATCACTACTCCAAGTAGTTGTGTAAATGCTGCCACTGTAGACACATATAAAGCCTATTGTAAACTAACTTTAGCGGCCTTCTGAGAATTACAATATTCAACTATTTCCTTGAAGCTGTTCTTACCTCTGTCCTCCAACAAATCAGGCGATTTGGGTCAAAACGCAGATAACCCAGAATCCGCCATGTTCTTATTTTAATCTCTTCAGGGTTACCAGCACTAAAAAATGACTAAACCTGCACACATCATGTTTACGGTTCCAAAAACTTCCACCATGTATTCACTTTCAAAACCTCCATGGTAATAACACTGGAAAACGCATACTCCTCGTACTACTTGAAATTTAAATTCCTTGAAACACATGTTAACTTCAACTTTATTGAGACCTACGTCTGTCAACATGAACACTAACCAGCTATGGGTTCTCGTTCATCATACTATAGATATTCACAAACGCTGTGCATACTGAAAGTAGACACACAGAGCAGTTCCATATTACATCTCCAAAATAGTACGATACTATCTGACTATAACAGCTCCCTCTAGGTAGCAACCCAGTTCTGTGTACTCAACATTTTGCTAAAAGGCTGTCTACTATAAGGTAATTCTCCTTGTACTCTCATTCTGCTTACCATGTTGCAACCTTTGACCCTGTCACCAGGTAGGTCACCCCCTCAGCCGCCACACGGTCCCCCTGTGCCACCGCTGCCCCGCTGCCCGCTGTGCCACCTGTGATTGCCGCAAGCCATCTCCTCTGCCCAGTCTGTTCTTTTCTGTGCCTTTTTTTCTGCCTTCTTGTTCCCCCGTATTGGTCTCCTCTCTTTTCCACAGTCGCCCCTAGTACCCGTGACCTCCACCCCTGCCCCCCACCCGCTGCCCTCCCTCGCATTTCCCACCACTGCCACCCTGCGGCCCGCCCCCCCCCCCTGGTGCCCCATTCGCCACCCCGCCTCCCAGCTGCTCCTTCCTCCCTTAGCCCTTCTCATGGAGGCAAGCCTGTCTGCGCCCGTCCGCGCCTGGACCGCGCCCAGCACCAGAACCCCTGACCCCACCAAAACCAAGTAACCCGACTGAGATACGACACCACGATCCTCCAAGCACTTAACACCGGCTGACCAGCCTCCTGCTACCAAGCCACCCGAAGCGCACCCACGGACCCTTCTCCTGCCAAACCTGCAAATTCACCTGCGTCCGAACCTACGTCCCACTACCCAGACCAGGCAACAACAACAACCACCTCAAGTTCACGCTGCTCAACACCTGCTCCGTCCATAAGCACGCCGTTGAACTCTGGGACCTCCTCGACACAACAGCACCAGACATCGCCTTCCTCACAGAAACCTGGATGAACGCCTCCTCAGCCCCCGACATCGCCATAGCCATCCCGGACGGCTACAAGATCACCCGAAAGGACCGCATCAACCAAACCGGAGGAGGAATCGCCATCATCTACAGGAACACCATCAATGGCACAACCAACTCCGAAGATGCCCTCACCACCGCCGAACACCTACACTTCCAGATCCACACCGACCCCAAGATCATCCTCAGAGGAACCCTCATCTACAGACCCCGGGCCCACGCACACAATTCAGTGAAGCCATCGCCGACTTCATCAGCCACACGCCCTCGCCTCATCAGACTACATCCTCCTAGGGGACCTGAACTTTCACCTGGAGAACAACAATGACCACAACACCACCACCTTGCTCGACAACCTCGCCAACCTTGGACTCAAGCAATTGGTGAACACCCCCACCCACTACGTCGGCCACACGCTGAACCCCGTCTTCTCTGCCAGCAGCCACGTTGCCTTCAGCCACTCCACCGGACTACACTGGACCAACCACAGCTGCATCCACTTCACCTTCAAGAAGACCACATCCGACCACCGCCCGCAACAGATCCCCCGTAGATGCTGGAACAAAATCACCGCAGACCAGCTAACCATATCACTGAGCCAGAACCCACCCATCACCACCACTGACACCGAAGACACAGCCCACAACCGCACACAGTGGTTAGTCAACTGCGCCGACACCCTTGCACCACTGAAGAACCCTCCAGGCAAGCCCGGCAACAGGAAAATAACATGGTTCACCGACGACCTCAAAAAAATCAAAGAAATCCTGCAGATCCCTCGAGAAAACCTGGCGCCGCGAACAGATGACAGAACACATGACAGCCCTCAAGATCGCCACCCGCAACCACCACCAGTTGATCCGCACCACCAAAAAGACATCTTTCAAAGAACGCCTGGACAACAACACACACACCAGCAAGGAACTCTTCAGCATCGTAAAAGAGCTCTCCAATCCCAACGCCAGCAGCAACGACATCACACCGTCACAAGAACTCTGCAACTCCCTCACCATGTTCTTCCACCGCAAGATCGCCGACATCCACAACAGCTTTGGTGCCCAGACTCCGCCCCCAGCCACCGAACCAACGCCCCCTACAACCACCCTCAGCGCTTGGACTCCCATCAGCACCAAAGACACTGCCCATGCTATGAACACCATCCACTCTGGCTCTCCTTCCGACCCATGCCCTCACCACATCTTCAACAAAGCCGACACCATCATCGCTCCCACCTACGGAACATCATAAACAACTCCCTCGCGTCTGCCACCTTCCCAGAGAGCTGGAAGTACGCAGAGATCAACGCCCTACTGAAGAAACTCACAGCGGACTCCAAAGACCTCAAAAACGTCCGCCCCATCTCTCTTCTTCCCTTCCCGGCGAAAGTGATTGAGAAGATCGTCAATAAGCAGCTGACTGCATTCCTTGAAGCCAATGGGTCTCTCGACCCATCCCAGTCCAGATTTCAAACCAACCACAGCACCGAGATCGCCCTCATCGAGGCCACCGACGACATCAGGACCCTACTCGACAACGGAGAAACCACCGCCCTCATTCTCCTAGACCTCTCAGGCGCCTTTGATACAGTCTGCCATTGCACCCTAATAACCCGCCTCCACAACGCCGGGATCCAAGGCAAGGCCCTGGACTGGATCACCTCTTTCCTCTCAGACAGAACCCAGCGAGTCTGCCTCCCTCCCTTCCGTTCCATGGCCACCGAGATCATCTGCGGCGTACCCCAAGGCTCCTCGCTCAGCCCAACCCTCTTCAATATCTACATGAGCCCCCTTGCCACCATCGCACGCAAACACAACCTCAACATCATCTCATATGCCGACGACACCCAGCTGATACTCTCCCTCACCAAAGACCCAGCCACTGCCAAACTCAACCTCCAGGAAGGAATGAAAAACGTCGCGGAATGGATAAAACTCAGCCGTCTGAAACTGAACTCTTACAAGACGGAGGTCCTCATCCTCGGACCATCCCCATCCACCTGGGACGACTCCTGGTGGTCCACAGAAATAGGCACCGCACCGACACCCACTGACCACGCACGCAACCTGGGATTCATCCTGGACTTCTCTCTCACGATGACCAAGCAAGTCAACGCCATCTCATCTTCATGCTTCAACACCCTGTGCATGCTCCGTAAGATCTTCCGGTGGATCCCTACCGAAACTAGAAAGACGGTCACCCAGGCCCTCGTCACCAGCTGACTTGACTACTGGAATGCCCTATACGCAGGAACCACAATCAAACTTCAGAAAAGACTCCAACTCATACAGAACACATCCACACGACTCATTCTCGACATCCCCCGCCACAGTCACATATCAGCCCACCTGAGAGACCTGCACTGGCTCCCCATCAGCAAAAGGATCACGTTCAGGCTTCTCACCCACGCACACAAAGCGCTCCACGACACAGGCCCTGAATACCTCAACAACCGCCTCACGTTCTACACTCCAACACGCAAACTCCGCTCCGCCAGCCTCGCCCTCGCCACCGTCCCACGGATCCGCAGAACCACCACCGGAGGAAGGTCATTCTCTTACCTGGTGGCCAAGATGTGGAACTCCCTCCCCGCCCACCTATATCTGACCCAGGACCACCTCACATTCAGGAAACACCTCAAGACCTGGCTTTTCCAGCAGTAGCGGCACTTTCCCCCAAGGGCCTTGAGACCCTCACGGTCTCAAGGCCCTGGGGGGGAAGTGCCGCTACTGCTCGAAGTGAGTAGCGCGCTTTACAAGTGTACTGGTTGATTGATTGATTGACCGTGTTATAACCAAAAAACAGACATAAAACAGAAACCAAGGCTCACACCCCTTGACTACAAGCCACCAGTGTGACTGAAAAGTGTACAAAAGAAGAGGACAAGGACAGATCCTTACCACCAATAGAAAAAGAATCATAGTTTTGATGTGGAGTAAACAGTGTGTGGCAATGAGTTTCTAGTGTTGAATCTTCGTGATCTAATGAATATATGTCTTCTTTACTGTGACTTCAAATGCTGTCTAAAGATAAAATACTTTACAAAAAACATGACATGCCAACCTGATCATAAAGACCTCTTGGTGTTAATGTATCTATGCATTTAGGGCCCGATGTAGGTAAAATAGATTTACCGATTTTTAATTACCGAATTTTACCGATTCGGTAATTAAAAATCGGTAAATCTAAGGGGTGGATATGTAGGAACATCCAGATGTTCCTTTTACCGAATCGGTAAATATCTGTATTTACCGATTCGGTAAATACCGACCGGTAATGCCCCATTCATTCCTATGGGCTTTGAAGCCCATAGGAATGAATGGGGCATTACCGGTCGGTATTTACCGAATCGGTAAATACCGATTTTGACAAGGGTGAAGGGGATGTCACTTTGACACCCTCTAGCACCCCCAAAACAGGTTCAGGTGCCATGTGGCAGGCATACCTGCCCTAAGGGCAGGTCTGCCTGTCATATGGTACAGGTGTGCATGCACACATGTGCATGCACACCGGAATCGGTATTTTACCATCAAATATATTTGATGGTAAAATACAGATTCGGTAAGGGTTGTGGGACTCAGAAGAGTCCCACCTACATATCGAAATTAACGAATAGGTAATAATACCGATTCTGTATTTTACAGATTCTGTAAATTTACCGATCGGTAAATTTACCGAATCTGTAAATTATGTGGCCCTACATACCGATTTGTAAATACCGGTCGGTAACGGCCGAAAATACCGATTTTCGGCCGTTACCGACCGACCTACATCTGGCCCTTAATCCAATAAATTTCACAGTGTGCTAGAAGCTGTGCGTTGTTATATCCTGAACGTATCTCCACTTTTTTAATTAATTTGAAACCCTAACTGAGCTATCGCATGTTGAACCTTTAGCCAATGTACCACAATTTTTTTTATTTGTGTTACGTATCATGCTCTCATGCTCAGTGATGCAGACTTTTATCTTGCAGTCAGTTTTACCTATATTTAACAATCTGCACGGACATTTGATGGTGTATACAACATTTTGCATTTCACAGTCGCTGAGTGACGCAATTTGAACAATTCGCCTGATCGGAGATGTGCTATTTTGTGAAATCACATTATTATAATGTATGCAGTTATAACCAGAACACATTCCATTCATCGTCTTTGTGGTAGTTGTTCTTGTTGCCTTCAGTTGTTCTTTGAGGTTTTTTGATTGAGTGTAAGCAAATAAAGGTCTTTCAGAAAAAAAACCTCTGAACTCAGGTTCATGTTGAATCAATTCCCATTTCTGGTTAATAATTATTTTGATGTTTTTAGATTGTGTGGAATATTTTTAGATAAACACCATTCTTTTTTGGTCATTCTTGGTTTGTTGTTTCAAAAGAGTTCCTCTGTCGATAGCCATCGCTGCAGTCTCTGCCTTATCTAGAACTTCTGCTGGGTAATTTCTGTGTAGATATCTCTACTTAGGTTTTCTGATAGTATCTTGCGCTGTCTTACCCATGTCTCATGAATTACTGGATATATTTCAGCTACTAGTAAAAGGAGAATTCAATAAATATCGTTTCCAATCTAAATGCAGATAGAACATAACTTAGTCTGAAAAGAATATACTTCATGTATAGGCAAACAATCCGGATTTGACATTTAAATTGGCGGACAAAGGGGGAGGATTGGTTATGATGGATCATTCCTTTTACACAAACAAAGTAGAAGAAAATGTTAATGATTCTTAAACATACATGGAGTTGAACAAAGATCCTGCTTGCTGCTGCTGTGGCCAAGAGTCAGAGCTATGTTGATCTTAGTGGCCCTCACCATTGATAGTTCATGGGCCTGCACCAGGATGAGGATATCATCAAGACTGATGTTGGGTTTCCTCAATATCAGAACCTGGATGGTCTTAGACCAGCATCCTTGGATGATCTGTGCTTAGTACTTCTTCAGATGGTCGTCAGCTGTAGGGTTGCTAGCCGATTTACGGAGGTGGGCATAGAAGTTGTCAATCGACACCCCTTTGTGTTGGCACACTTGGTGTAGCTTGAAATGCTCAAAGTCTTGGTTCAGTTTAGTATCTAAATGGGTGTTGATGGGCCTCTGAGCAGCATTACAGTCATTGAGTGCACCTGTATTGGGGAGGTGTTCAAAACGTTTGCATATCTCCTCCCCTGCATAATGAAGTAGAAGGGGGCACTTGATGGCACCATCATTTTTGTGGGTGGCTCTAAAATAATTGTTCAGGTGACCCACCCATGTCTTCCATCTGGGGGCAGCGTTGATAGGATCAGCTAGCTCATTGAAGGGTTGAAGCACTACCACCGTTCTGTGCTGCAAATGGGCTGCAGGGATGGGTGGCAAGGGCCCGCACAGCATTGGCGTTATCTGCCATGGTGCATGAATCACTTGACCTGCGCAGTCATGATGGAAGCCGTACCTAAGGAGCTGGCCTTTGAGTATCTGATCCTCACCACTACTGTGTAGTCTGCTGCTGCGGTTCATGAGGCCGGCATAGGTGTGATGGCCCGCCAATGAGCTGAGGCTGTGGTGGCGGTTTCCCCCTCTTCCATGCAGTGTGTGCTGGAGCGGCAAAGGTTAGTAATATGCATTATGGCCATGTGCACTGGAGAGCTGGGGCAGTGCAACCAATCGTGGTCTGTGGGACCAACCATGGCCTGGCAGCGCTCTGCATATGTTCAAACTGCTGGAGAGGCTCAACTGGAGAGAGGCCACAGGCACCGATACAGTCACACAGTTCGGGGCTTGTGCGCAGGTGGGCCGTGTGGGCAGGTGGGCCGTGAGAATGGGGCCACAGGGATTGGCATTGGGAAACAGGCAGGAGTGAGGCGGCTGCAGGCTTAGTGTGTGTCTTCATCTCCAGTGTTGCGCACACTGTTTAATAGTCCTATTCAATGACTGGCGCCATTTTCAGAGACACACAGCACTCTGGTATTACTGTAAGAGCACAGACTCTGAGCGTCTTCAGCTCTTTTATTTGTAACTCTAATGCGCCCATCATGGAGGGTGTGGTGTGCTAAATCCGGGGTCACAGGTCAGGGGCATTGTGGCCGGGTGGCTCACTGCAGGATTCACAAACTGCAGTTTGTGTTACATTTTTATAGTACATCAACATGTACCACAAAATGCAATTCACAAATGACGAACACAGTGCAGCACTCTAAACTCCCTATACTTATGTCTGTGGAGTCTCTCTACCCTGATTGAACAGTCTCAAGGTGCGGGAAAGTGACATTTGTATTTCGCACGTCCTGCAACACACCTAACTTCGCTCTATGAAGTAATGTCTCTTTGTTGAGAATAATCGGAATGCGAGTATACAATTAATTTACAGTTAACTGTATATGTATTTTTTTGTTAATTCTTACTAAGGCACAGCTGTAATGACTAATGACAATGGTGGTGTAGCATGGTTTGCAAAACTCAGCGAACACCGCATGAATGCTATAACAGCTCATGCTTTGCTTGTATTATAGCGCTTATTACAAAAGTATTCCGTTTTAAAATGCTGAGGAGTAATTTATTGTCAGACTGTCCATTTAGAATGTGACACAAATCATTTTCTAGTATTTATGTATTTTTCTCTAGCTCATAATACCATGAATTCCCTTATATAAGTATAAATCACTGGTTATGTTTTGTGCCATGCATACATTACAGAATGACGAGACAAATACATCGCTGCTTTATAATCGCCACTGAATTTGTTTCTCCAGAGGGAAGGACTAAAGGGGCCAGATTAAATAACAATTTGGGCCATGTTTCTGCCACAACCTGGTGATTGCAGGACATATTTATCAATATGGTAGTAAATAGCTTTATTTCGGTAGCCAGGGCCATAAAAGTTTTATGCAACATCGCATTATATACACCAGGTAACATACAGAGTTGCTAAAAAAAAAAAGTTACTCGTAAAAGATATTGGGGCATATTATCAAGCAGGGCGATAGGCAATTATCGCCGGCCGTTTTTTCGGCCGCTAAGCAGCGATAATTCTATCGCCCTATTAGCAAGCTGTCGCTAACTGATGTTAGCGCAAGCTTTTAGGCAATAGCGAGCGGTTTGGGGCCCGCTTTGCATGTCAGCGATTTTTATTGCTAAGGACATGCAAAGTGGGCGTACCCAACCAGTTAGCGACTGAAAGCAGTAGCTAACGTCACTATCGCCTATTAGCAAGGCAGGCGTAGTGATGGAAATATTCGGGCTATGCACGAATATCTCCAAATACTAACACCTGCCCAGACCAATTCTGAGCCACTTTATCCAATGGGAAGTGATAACATGGCTAAGAGCATTTCATCACTAATGCGTGAATATCGCTGTACTCTCAGCGATATTCACGCATTTCGCCGCTATCGCTGGATATTTTAGCACAATGGAGAAAAACATTGCTAATAGCATGTGTTCTCCGCTAACACATCCAGCGATAGGCAGCGATAAAAAAAATGCGCTTAAATATCGCTATTCCATGGTAATATGCCCATTAAAACAGCATGACAACGGCTGGTTAAAAGATCCCCTGAGCTTCTTTAAAAAAAAAAGGAAAAAAAAGCAGTGAATCTGCAATTTGGTCAGTTCAAGAAATCTCAATGATGACTAAATAAAACCTTGACTGCAATACATAAAATGCTGTGTTTGGCTAACAAATCTAGTGTAGAAGAAGCATGAGATTAGTGGCCTCAGCCCCTGAAAGCGCTGCATTCGGGATTGTGGGCTAAGTTGTCATTCCACCTGTGTCATTAGGGCCTTCCTCCTAATGATCCACAACTTTCCCAGGAATTTAACCATGTGTAACGCAGTGCAGCACAGCAAGCCACCATGCTTCTCTGCATGACATTGAAAAGGAAGGAGTGTGCCATATGTAACATAATATCGTGCATTCCAGCCTTTTCCTAGTGTTGGCGTGCAATTTGATACCTAGTTCCACACAGGCACTCTTGCACCACAATGCAAGGGTGCCTGCTTTGTAAGCAGGATTGTTTCTGTGCAGGAAGGCACACCTTCCTGCCCAAAAACAATCCCCTGAGGCATGTTCCTCTTTCTCTGTGGACCACCCACACACCACCAATGAAACTCCTTCCTGGGGCAGAGTAACGTAATATAGCAATTTGCACTGCATTGTATTACTTCAGATATATCAAGCCACACAGGGCCACGTGGCCCTGTGTGGCTTGATAAATCACACTTAAGGTTTGCCTTGTGCTTGCACCCTGTTCCATAGTGAAAAAGCAGCACGACCCATTGATAAATAAAGCCCTTACTTTCCAGGGCAAAACTGCTCTTTGCGCTGGAAAGTAGCCCTAAAGAAACACAAAGTAGTGCTAGCACTACGTTGTGTTGCTTTTTCGGAGAGGATATGCCCTATGGGTGGTACATGTTTTTTTCCATGCAACCACCCACGGATTTTGATGCACAGGCCTGCCTACTAAAAATGGTAGACAGTGTTGTCCACAAAAAAAGTACCACCTCTTCTTATGACTTTTCCGACATTGTATGTGCGATGTGCTGTACAGCACACGTCCAATGTGTCCAATGTGGAAAGGTTTTGAACTATGTCCAAGCTAGACATTATGCACATACCTTGGCACTGTGATGCATGGGTGTGTGCATGGCAAAAGGCAGGGTAAAAGAGTACAAGCAGAGAGGAGGGAAAAACAGCACTGTATCGTAGTAGATATGGCAATGTTTTTCTTTCTCCCTATCATGCCACGAAATGCAGCAACTTTGTTTGCTGTGATGCATGGCGTAAAATGTTAGTAAATATACCCCAAGGTGATAACCATACCCTTGAAATTATACCACACCCAAGATGCCCATTTTATCATGCCATACTTGGCATGTCAGTGATTCTACAGCAGATAATCTGTGAAAAGTGAACAATCCTATCTTATTAACTTTCAATTTTAGCGTATTTTTCATACTGGATCTGACCATTTGGGCAATTGCTCACACTTTAATTGCAGAGGTGGTCTTGTTTACAGTGGTATTCAAAGGCTCACCTTTCAAAACTAGGCTACCACAGACAGCAGGGGACATTGTCACATGGCCCACGGGGACATTGTCGTTTTCTCTAAGTTAACATGAGCTAGCTGCGGATTGCCTTCAGCTTTGCACACGTTACTTTAACTCCGTCCACGCTTATGACGAGCTGAACTCATCATGAGGCACAGTGGAGCTGTGCTCATGACGAGCTGAGCTCGTCATAACTTCAGCTGAATGCCCACGCAGGGCTAATTGCCCTCCTGTGCCGGCGCTCCACGGGAGTGGGCGGAGTCGTGAGGAGCTCAGCTCGTCCTGAGCACAGCTCAACTGTGCAACATGACGAGCTGAGCTCATCACGAGCACGCGCGTGGCCCCCCGCACCGCGGGGGAATTAGCCCTGCGTGGAAGGGGTTAAGACTTTATTTTGCAACTGTCTCTATTGCCGTTTTCACATGATAACACATCGCTGTGTTCACACTCTGCAGGTTCCTGGGATTTTGTCAGAGCATTGTGAGCAAGGTAGAACATAAATGCTCCATTGTATTGTGTTCTGGCCAGGCCTCAGCACTTAGAAAAAACATACCGATGCAGCTGTTGTTTGGGAAAACGTACTTTGGTCTTATTGGAATACACAAACCGGTAGCACGCACTTGGAGAGGGACCTTTCCAGGGAGAAGAGTGAGACAGCACCTATGATGTAGATCTACTCTCTATAGGCTAAGGTATGGGGTCTTCAGACAACGCACAGAGATCTTCTAATATATAATAATACTATTTCTGTGCCTTGGGAGGGAGGTTAGGCGACACTGTCTTTTCAAAATGACATCTCCTTTCATGATTTATGGACTAACTGCTATGCTGACCGTACTTGTATTATGCATTTTTCTCCTTATTGTGGCACGTATACTGCATCTTAGAGCACGTTAGTTAAAATAAATATTTTAAACTTATCTGTGTCTCTGTCAGATCTTATTGTGGACAAGTACAAGAGTGTGAGCGAAAGTGTGTGTCTTGCTACCGTGATTCCTGAGAGATCTGGGAGTGTTGTGTTCTGGGGTGTCTATTCACTTGTTTCTCTGTGAGTGAGTAGGAGAGCAAGTGAGACACAATAGCTAGTCAGTTCTGGACTCATGGGTACTAAGGTGGTAAGATGACTCAGTCCCTATGCACTAAGGTCCCATGATCCTACACATAGTTCTGTTTTGCGGCAGAATCCTTGCAAACAAATGATATGTGATACTACACAATCAATCACAACATATAGCCTGATTGGTATCTTGCCGTAGGTAAGTCTATCAGGGCAATGGAATGCATTACCCCAATGCCCTGAAGGAGTCCTCGCCCATTAAAATTAGAGATGACCGTCATTTATGGAGCATTAGCAGGAACCACTGTCACAGCAGTTACTGTCAATTAATTCAAGTTTGAAGCACAGATCTTTCTACATGTCAGTGCCATTGATCAAACATATATTGTTTTGCTTTCAAAAAGAACATTCTGAGGACTGCTTTTCTTTTTCCAAATAAAAGGAACATTCCCCTCCTGGCCATGGTATTTATCTCCCATGGAGAGGGCAGCATTAGAGAGTTTTTACTGCCCCTTGCTGTCAGGTGGGCAGACATAGAGACCAAACTCCAATGGCCCTTACATCACCAGGCCGTTGGAGGAGTGCATCCATGGTGGAGACAGATTAGTATCTGCCATGGATACACCATCCGCATATAAATCAGACAGGTGGAACATTATATTGGTGGTAAGGATACTCTTCGCCATTGCAACATAGTATTCTTACTACAAACATATAAACCAGCTCCATAGTGAGAACACAGCTGTCATTAGTGGAACAGTTGCACTGACATCCAGAGTTGTGAGGTTCTCCCTACATTCAAATTCTGATTGCAACATTTTCAGTTAGAAGGACTCATTAACCCTGCTTTCTATAGACCCATACCACACTTACACAAGCTTAAAATAGCAAAATAATAATGGACTGTTGTACTTGGTCCTTTTTGCAGGGTCATCCCTGAAATTTTTGCCTTCCTCCTGTATTTTGTCTGACCTGTTTTTGTTGGTTTTATGACTCTGGGCACCTTACCAATGCTGATCAGTGCTAAAGTGCACATGCTCTCCCTGTTATAAATTGATGTATGGATTAGTGACTCCATGATTGGCTGATTTGGTTTACTTGTCAGACCCTAGTGCTGCAGTTATCGCATCGCCTCACCGAAGCGTCTCGCATCACCGGAGAAGCACGTCGCAGGGCCTGTGTCAGAAGAATTATTGAGTCGCTTAACAGCCGTCGGGCGTGCATGCATCGTGTCACATCAAGGAGAAGACGCCATCTTTGTTTTCATCGCACCAGATCTTCATCACATCACAGCACTGCGAGCCGCATCGACACGGAAGCGTAGTAAGAAACCGACTCATCACCACTCCTGCGTGTAAGAAACCGACGCATCAACTTCCCTGCAAAACTTTTGTTGTATAGCGTTATGCATCCAAAGGTACATTGAACTCAAAGTGTTGCATTTATCATCTTATGAGAACTAAGTTATTTCTACCATTTTTAAAGTACAGTATTGTGGATTTTTGTCGTTTGTGGTCTTGTGTTAAGCCTATATAAAGAATACTTATTTTTAATATATAACCTGTGTGGTGTCCATCTGTAGTGTTGTCACTGGGTTACTGTATGCGTTCACAAATGCTTTACACACTGCCTCTGAGATAAGCCTGTCTGCTCATGCCAAGCTACCAAGGGGGTGAGCAGGGGTTATTTTTGGAGTGTACTCCGTTGCCCTGACTAGACGCAAGGGTCACTATTTGTCAAAGGTACCTACCTCTGCCAACTAGAGACCCCCAAATCTAACATGGACTTAAAGCTGTAAGCCCAGTTTACTAAATCAACAAGTTATTATTTTACAAATTTGTAAGACCCAGTATGGGGAGCCAGATGGAAACGGGGGTGACTGGTCCACAAACACAAGGATTGTAGTTGATTGTCTCTGATGTTCTTCCTACTATGCTTTCTCAAATTGGGCAAACTGTAATACCTTCTGCACTTGACTCTCAAAGTAGAGATGGCAAGCAGTCACAGGCTTCTCAGGAAGGTACAATGGGGGAGCTTTAACTCAGAAACCCAAAACCATATAACAACTCAATAAAATGTCCACTCCATTGCTTATCTTTGCAAAAAATAAATGTGTTTTAATACACACTGGAATGTAATATTACACACTATCCAAGATTGATGCAATTTAGGTGCAAATCAGCAAGTGCTCTGCATTCTCCCACTTTTCCCTAACTCCTTCTAAACCACGTTTTTCCCCTTTGCTCTAGGTATAATGTAATAGCATGATTAAAACTTAAATGCAGTCTTTATCACTCCACATTAGCATGCCCATGTCTCACAGTCACAAAGGGCATTTTTACAACCCCGCATTGGAATAGTCCCATTGACTTGGCTCTCAGACATGCTCAGACTTTCTCCCTGGAGAGGTTGCATACCAACCAAATGTTCTCCTCTGTTCCCTCCTTCGTCTGCTGAGCCTGCACTCAATTTTGTGACTGGCAGAAGCAGAGGTGGCCATCTATGTGTGATGCCGTTCTCAACAGACTAACAGGGAGTGTTCCTGAAGGTGGGATCTAATAGAAGGGCTTCTGCTGGAGCTGGTAGGTCCATGCTGTAGCCCTGATGTCTCTAGATAGCACCATTCAGTTGCAGCCTCTTCTGGCTGGTCACGACTTCAGCAGATAGAGCTGTGTGAGGCCCAGGTGCAATAGGCAGTTGCAGACCAACACGCTTTGGTTAGTTACTCCAAGCCGTTGACGCTTAACCCAGGCTGATCACAACCATGTGCAGTCGTCAACCCCACATAGGCCGATCCCAAGCAGGGCAGTTGCAGCCATACACATACCATTATCTCGAGCAGGCCTGGTCATCTTCAGCAGGCAGTTGTGGCCATGCATAGGCAAAATCTGGCAAATAATCACAGCCCAACCAAGCCTTGGAAACTGCAATCGCTGCTTGACAGTTCCAACCAGAAACAAGCATGAAGAGACTACAGGACCATTGACAGTGCAGTCCTCTCTTTTGGGTACCCTCACAGACTCCAAGAACACTCTGATCTCGCTTCTCCTGAACAGGCACTCCTCATGGAGGGTTGTAAGACACATTTCCACCCTCAATAGGCGGGCTACTAGGCACTTCAGGACAGGTACTCAGCTCTTCCAGCAAGAGTTCCAGACTCATATAATTTCTCCTCTCCTCTTGAAGACTGGCTTCAAAGCAGACACACATACTGATTTCACAGCTGTCCTCTGAGTACTCTGTGGATCACTCTATCTTTTGGCCATAGTGGATTTGAAATGAACTGGAGCAACACGTGGGTTTGCACTATTATACCCCCAAATCAGATCGGGGATCAGTCTCTCCTGTCTGCAAATGTAGAACTGGTTGTCCATTCTAGCCTGCTTTTCAAACACAGCATTTGTGTATAGTGATGCTTCTCATAGCAGGGTAGTCTAAAAAATGGAGCACCACAACAAAGGCACCAAGTCATGTGAGGTTTCTATCCCTGCTAGCCAAACTAAAGAAGTAATCAGGGAAAGACAAGAAGTCAGATCTCAACTAAATGTTTCCTCACCGTGCACAACAGTGTCTACAGTTCCACCCACAGTTACCTCTAAGGTTTATGCACGCTCTGCTGGCCTTCTTCATTCTATATGCCATGCACACATGCATTTGCAGTGCCTACACTCTTCAGCCAGGAGATTAAAGATAATTACTTTGTTGTCAACATTCTGTTGTTGCTTTTCCAAGCTGACCAAAATTGTACTAGCATACCAGCTTTCCTTCTCTGTAAACTGTAAAACATATTCAAATGCTGAAAAGTAAAAGCAGCATGGATAGTTTCAAAAAGCTCACAAGTTAAAATTGCTATATAATATTTAAAGTGGTATAAAGCAGGAATATCGACGGGATAATATCGACTAGCATAAATATCGAGGTAAGAATATAGACTGTAAAAAATATCGTTGTAGTAAATATCGTTGTTGTAAATATCGTTTTTGTAGAATGACAAAAATATCGTCAAAATAAAATATCGTTGAATAGAATATCGTTTAGAGAACGTTGAATATAATATCGACAAAATAATTGAATGTGTAATATAAGTGTAGAAAAATTTGTTTTATGTTTAAATATTATTAATTAAATGTTTATTTTTATTATTATAGGGATAAAAATGTAATTTTTTTTTAATATTAGTAAATATTTTAGGAGCGGGTTATTGGTATTATAGGGGATAAGGGTGGGTAGTAATTTAAAAAAGTAGTGTAAATAATATGTATATAATGGTAAAAAATTAGAAAAATTAAAATTTAAATTTTTTTCAATGGCGAAATTTTAAATTTAATTTAAATTACTGAATTATTGATTGAATTTTTTTTTTAAAGATTTAGTAGCGGGTTGTTGGTGATATAGGGGATAAGGGTGGGTAGTATATTAAAATATGTTTAATAAAATTTAAATTAAATTAAAATAAATTATAAATTGAAATACGAAAATGTATTTAATTTATTTGGAATTGAATGTATTATATAATAATTTGGTAATTAAGTGTTATATTTTTTATATAGTGTTTAATAAACAAAATCTATAAATAATACGAAATTAGAAATTTCAATATTTAAATTTCTAAATTGAAATTTGAAATTTTACATTTTTTATTTCAAATTTGAAATTTGAAATTTTACTTTTATTTTTTTAATTATATTATTATAAGTCAAGTGTGTAATATTTTATGTTTGTGTATTTGTTATAATATATGCTAAGAATGAGTCAAAATACAAATATACAAAGTTTGGGTTACATTTTTAAAAATTGTAAAACTTTTTTAAAATTGTTAAAAAATTTAGATTTTTGAAATTTTAAATTTTGGTTAAAAATTTTGGTATTGTTATGTTCAAAATAAAATATTGTGTGATTGTAATTTAATAGTCTATTTTGTAGTATAATAGATAAGAGTGGTTATTAATATATATAGTGATGTTTATGTGTTATAATATCACAAATATTATTGTTTCCTGTCCAGCACTTTACCTGACTTATGTAGGATTGGAGTTAAAATTGTGATTTATTTTAGCTTACTGTTAAGTATTTTCTATGTGTTATGTTTTATATTTTATATTTTATAAAAAAAAATGTTTTTTTTTTTTTTATATTTTACAAATATTATGATATATAATTTTGCTATATTTTTTTTAATCATAAACAAATATGATTCTTTTGTACATTTTTACATATATATCACAAGTGTCAACATTTATTAAGTACAATGGTAATATAGTTTTGGACACTTTTTTTATTCATACTTTTCAATTGTTGATGCAAACATTTTCATATTTTTTAATACACTTTTTTCAAATATTTGTTTACATTCTACATTGCAATTTTTATCATATATACATTGTTATATTACATTAATTACTATATTAAATTTAAAATTTTTAAATTAAAATTTAATATGTTAATTAATTTACATGTAATTGTATTTTTCTACAGTATGTACATAAAATTGTGTTCAGTGTTATACATATAAAAAAAATTAACAATCAAAAACATATTTTTAATATACTATAATTATTTAATATATAATTATATTAAAAATATTATTGTATATTTTACATTAATCAAAAGGTTCTTTACAAACAATAATACATTTATTACAATACATGGAAAAAATAATGCTATTCATCTCTATTTTTGTTTAAATTATGGGGATTTAGTCCTATTTTAGTTTTTATTGTGCTGCCATTTTAATTTTTGAACTTCACTTTTTTGTCTATCTACATCGTTGTTTGGGTCAATTCAGAAAACGGAACCTCGCGGTTGGGAGCTGCTTCGTGTTGGTGAATGTAAGTTTATTTTACATTATTTTTAACTACATTTTAAGACATTATAGAGCTAGTTGTATTGTGTAAGTGTTGGTATGTGTTGTACTTTACAGTTTATGTGAAAAATACGTGTTATTTAAGGTCTTTATTGATAACGTACTTTGTAAGATATATATTATGAAATTAAGGTTTATGTATTGTGTAAATGAATTAATTTAGGTGTTTTCCTATGTTTTATATGTTATGTTTAGGCTTAGTGGCTTTCGTATTTATTGTGGGTGAGTTTTGTTTGTATTTATTTACAGGTGTTCGTTTTGGTGAGCTGAGGGATTTTATCGCGTAATTTTGGTTAAATACAGCTAAATGTTTAACTACATTTCTTGATTTTTCGGGGTTTTGGAGCGTTTTTATCGTCATTATTTTTCTCGTTTTTTATGGTTCCGTTCTCGAGAGGATTGCTACGTGGGACCCTTATAAAACAGTTGTTTTTTTCCATTTTGTGGGGATTTTTTTAAACCATGTGGATTTATTTATGTTCTATTCGTCTTGAAACCATCTTTTTGGAACACATTCTACAGCTGCACAACACTTAAGTTATTATTATATTTTAGATTGGGGTGGATTGAGCTATATTGTGCAATTTTGTTTAATGTCGTTTTATTATGTCTTGTAATAATAGATTACATTTATTTTTACATGACATAATGTAACTACATTAAATAAAAAGGTTTGTTTTATTTATTGTTTGAAATGTTTTTATGTGTTGCTTGTTAAAGGATAGATTTTGCTATTAGTTCTAAGTATTCAATACCTTCAATACTTGGGTACATTCTGACTTTTTGCTGTAGGTATTCGTACATATTTAATGTTTGTTTACTTAGTTTAGGGCCGATTTTAGATAGAGATTGCTCTATTCTTAGTTCTTGGTAGCTTTGCTCTTTTTTGATGCTTTGGATTAGTTTATGAAGTGTGGGTTGTGTTCTTCCTATTGTGGCTTGGAAGGCATTATGCCATCCTTCGACTGCGTTGTTGGTTTTGGCTTTCTGTGCCATAGTACTAGCATACACATTCCACCATGGAATTGGGAATTTAGGTTGTCTGCGGTGGCCCGAACGATGTAATCTTCCCACCCAGGTATCTTCAAAATAGTCTAAGAAGGGAGTTAATTTTGTCTCATTGGTGCGGTAGAAAGGGCTGTCAAGTAGTAAATTGTAATAGTTAGCAACTTCTGTTGTTGGTACAAATGCCAATGCTATTAACTTTTTAATCTGATAAGCAAAGTTACTGTTTGTTGAATATTCAATGCTTAAAGTAGATTTTTGTAAGTGCCTCCATAAACTTTGGTTGTAGTGATAATAACACCCTTGTATTGATGTGTGAGGATATATTTTAAGTATAGCTTGAATCATGGCTATTTCAAAGTCTATTATTATTCTTTGTGGATAGTAATTATCAGTAAATTCTTTGATAGTTGTTAAAATTTCTACGTAGCTAGCATTTGTTTTATTTGGCAGCAGTGTATAAATTAAAGGGATATTTGTTTCTTGGTACTCACCATGGATGGTGTAAAGTTGATAGAAAGGTTTGGGACATACTTTAAAAGTTCCGTCCATCATCCAGGTTTCACACGATTTTAGTTTTTGCAAATTGCTATTTGTTGCAAAAAGTAAAATTCTTTTATCATGGCTGTGGTTATCATACATTAAGAATTTATCTTCATTGTGTGTAATAGTATATTCAGGATAAATTATAATGTCTTGAAAAGTTTTAGGTGCTGGTGGAGTGGATCAGAAGCTCGTTTTGTTTTTGCAATTAATCTTTTCAAGTTGGGTATTGAAGGTAACTGTCCTGTGACATGTTCTGGCACCTTGCTTAAAACATTTTTCAAAATGGTGGTGCTTGTTTCTTGTGAGCCTGTACTAGCTTCTCTCAATGTCTCTAGTGCTTCTCTTACTTCGACTTCTGTTACATTGGGTGGGTGGTTATGCTCATGTACATTTACAACATTGTTATCAACAGTCTGTGCTCTACCATAGCATGCAGTTGAGTAATATTTACTACATTTCCAATAAGTTTTATTCCCTTTGATTCTTTCTTGGGTGTAGGTGTAACCCATGTAGCTCAGCATAATTTTCCCTTTTTGAGAAGTAATAAAAGTAGCTCCTGTTGCCATGTCTAAGGTAGATCTGTGACGACATATATATTTTTTTTAGTAAAAGTGATAAACATTTCTTGACATGTGTACGTTAAAAGGAAAAACTGCAAAAACTTACTTCCAATGTTGTTTTCCTGCTAATTATATGTTTTCTGTTCTTATATGTAGATTTTCACTCTTTAATGTTCTGTAGTTGCGGTAAAGAATAATACAAAAAAAGATTTAGTTTTATAGTTGTTTGTTTTTACTTTCTGATTATTAATAGACACAGTGGGTATACTTACTTAATGTAGTAGAAGATGTTGTTAGTTTAGTTGTAGATTGGTAGATGAATTTTCTATAATCTGTAAAAGAAAGTTAAATTGTGTTATTTATTGTATTAGGATCTATTAGTAGGTAATAACATATCAAGTCTTTAGCAAGTTTACTTTGTGACTTTTTACATTTATTTTAAAGCTTTCTAAGTACACATGGATAAGGCAGTTCATAATTTCATTTAATTATTATCTTGTGGTAGTTGTTGATAGGATGTTGTAGTTATATTTAAACAAATAAAAAGACCATCTTTTTAGTTTAGGGAGTTTAGCTAGTTATCGACAGGTTTGAATGATAAATGAAATGGGACTTCACTTACTTGATTTTTAGTATGCTGTGTTGTAGTCATTGTAGTAGGTGTGTATTCTCTTGTTTTCAGCAAAGTAACCGTTTTCATCCAAGTTTGGCCAAAAAATGGTAAATTACGTTAATTCTGTAATTGTCTTTATAGTAGTGAGTTAATTAATTGTTATATTTGATTGGTTCAATTACATATATTTTAAATTCATTGGCTGAGAACATTAGTTGGAATTTGAAAGCCGTTAATTTGTAAAGAGTTTGTAGCATCAATAATTGTTTTCGATTTTAATTACAAAATGTATTATATGTGTTTTATTTTAAATGTAAATATTTATTACAATGTTAAAATTAGTGAAATGTTATTTAAAGTAATCCGATAAGAGTGTATGATAGTGTTTGGTAATGTTTATATTGGTTTACCACCTTTACAACTTAACTTTTACAACGCTAAAACCATTACAACGTATGTATTTACAACGCATGTTTTTACAACGTAGGTACCTTTACAACGCATACCATTACAACGTAAGTATTTGTAAGTATATAATTATATTTAAAATGTAAAATGTTTGGTTTTTTTTAAGGGGTATATTTAGGGTTCAGGGTCAGTTTAGCGTTTTTGGGTGAAGGGGTATTTTTAGGGTTCAGGGTTAGTTTTTATTTTTTGGGTAAAGGGGTATTTTTGGTGTTCAGGGTCAGTTTTTAGTTTTTGGGTAAAGGGGTATTTTTAGTGTTCAGGGTCAGTTTTCAGTTTTTGGGTAAAGGGGTATTTTTAGGGTTCAGGGTCAGTTTTCAGTTTTTGGGTAAAGGGGTATTTTTAGAGTTCAGGGTCAGTTTTCAGTTTTTGGGTAAAGGGGTATTTTTAGGCTTCAGGGTCAGTTTTCAGTTTTTGGGTAAAGGGGTATTTTTAGGGTTCAGGGTCAGTTTTCAGTTTTTGGGTAAAGGGCTATTTTTAGGCTTCAGGGTCAGTTTTCTGTTTTTGGGTAAAGGGCTATTTTTAGGGTTCAGGGTCAGTTGTCAGTTTTTGGGTAAAGGGCTATTTTTAGGCTTCAGGGTCAGTTTTATGTTTTTGGGTAAAGGGGTATTTTTAGTGTTCAGGGTCAGTTTTCAGTTTTTGGGTAAAGGGGTATTTTTAGGCTTCAGGGTCAGTTTTCAGTTTTTGGGTAAAGGGCTATTTTTAGGGTTCAGGGTCAGTTTTCAGTTTTTGGGTAAAGGGGTATTTTTAGTGTTCAGGGTCAGTTTTCAGTTTTTGGGTAAAGGGGTATTTTTAGGGTTCAGGGTCAGTTTTCAGTTTTTGGGTAAAGGGCTATTTTTAGGGTTCAGGGTCAGTTTTTAGTTTTTGGGTAAAGGGGTATTTTTAGGGTTCAGGGTCAGTTTTCAGTTTTTGGGTAAAGGGGTATTTTTAGGGTTCAGGGTCAGTTTTTAGTTTTTGGGTAAAGGGGTATTTTTAGTGTTCAGGGTCAGTTTTCAGTTTTTGGGTAAAGGGGTATTTTTAGGGTTCAGGGTCAGTTTTCAGTTTTTGGGTAAAGGGGTATTTTTAGGGTTCAGGGTCAGTTTTCAGTTTTTGGGTAAAGGGGTATTTTTAGGGTTCAGGGTCAGTTTTCAGTTTTTGGGTAAAGGGGTATTTTTAGGGTTCAGGGTCAGTTTTGAGTTTTTGGGGTACAGGGGTACAGGATAGAAAAAAATAAAATTATATATAAATTTAAAAAAAATTAAATGAAATGATTTTATATAAAATTAATTTACAATTTATTTTTTTCAATTAATTTATATTAACAAAATTAATATATACTTACCAATACTTACGTTGTAATGGTATGCGATGTAAAGGTACCTGCGTTGTAAAAACATGCGTTGTAAATTCATGCGTTGTATTAGTATTTGTGTTGTAAAAATTTCGTTGCAAAGGTATGCGTTGTAAAAGTATGCGTTGTAACGTCATACATCGTTTATATTACTAATGTATCTTTTTATTATTATATATAAATAAAACATACATAGTGTATATACATATATGTTAGAAAAGCTTATTTTGATTTTTAATTATTATGAAAAAGTGAATAATAGAAAGGTAATGTGTATATAAGGTTATAATGAAAATGACGATATTTTTTGTATATTAATATAAGTAGAAAGGTAGTCGATATTTGTGTAGTCGATATTAGTGTAGAAGGTAATGTTATTTTAAAGATAGTCGATAATGTGGTAGTCGATATTTATGTAGTCGATATAATTGTTAACGATATTAGAGTAGTCGATAAAAAATATCGATATTTGTGTAATTTCTTGTTTAAGTATATGGTGACGATATTTTTGTAGACGATGTATTTGTGGCGATATTTTTGTAGGTCGATGTTTTAGTAATCGATATTTCATCATGGAACCATTTAAAGCATATCAATTTTGTACTACCGCTACTGTCCCACTGGGTTTTGAAGTAACTAGTCTGCATTCAATTTTAAACATTGCCTTCATTTTCTTGGCAGAACATTTTTAAATAACCTTTTGAAGTGAAATTTAATTTCTTTTTCAAAGTTGGCTGATATTCATAGCCCCACATTTTTTCTTTACACATTTTTAAATAAACGTTCTAAAGTAGCTGCTTCAGGGATGTGTTGAGCCTGTTCTATCAAAAGAGTGGTTCCTCTGCTGAAAAGTGTTAGTACTGTCTCTAAAAGGTATACAATGCCTCTTCAAAAGTTCTGGTTCCAAAATTACTTAATTTTAACTAGGCGACTGCCTTACATTGTGCATTTCTTGAGTGAGTGAGAGAGAAAATATATGTCTGTATGACCACGTAAGACTTGCTTTGTATGCTGAGGAGATGGGGTCCTTACTTCATTAGTATGCACTTTGCCGAAGGAGGGGGACATACTAGAATGCAATGGTACGCTGGACCTAACATGTGGCACTAAAAAGGACTTAAAGATGTGGTTCGCCAGTTGCTATCTTTTTTTCCTCTGAATGAAGATGAGGCCAGTGCTCTCTACCTGAGCACAATGACCAAGTCACTGTTCACAGCCAGTGGTCTATCTATCTAACATGTGCAGAAGATTTAATCCTGACCAAATCCACGGCATGAAGAATAGTAATTTTGGTACCTTTCTTAAAATCAACCCACTTCTTCTGCCTGGATTGGGTTACACACACAATCCCTTTGACAATGGACATCAATTTCAACACATCTGTCTCAGATTTAGGCACTTTAGACATCTACCCAGGCATAACACTGGGATTGGCTTTTCTACCCCCATGAGCTCAAAAGGTGAGACTTTGGTGTAAGAATGATATGTGGTCCTGTAAAAACAATCTTGATACTGAGGATTGTATCTCTGTGCACATCACTTAATTGTAAATGTATTTTGTGAACTCAAGGTATCGCTGTCCTTGTCGCACTGTGTCTGGCAGTGCCTTTAGTAATGAGGCGAATGTGTGATATATAAATCACAAAGGACGCGTTAATTTCACATGAAACTCGAGGGTTTCTTCACCATTTGTGAATCACTTCAACAATGACTTTTAATGAAGTCGATTAAATAAATTTTAATGAAGTCAATCAAATAAATTCTGGATTTGACGAATGTTTTTATTTACATTCATTTTCAAGTGTTTTCATCATTCCATGTTGCAATATAATCCTTTTAAAGCATTACTTCATGCCCAATGCATTTCGGGTTTAGGGTAACCCTTCGTCAGGGGCCTGTGTCAAATGAAAACATACAGGACCTTAGCAGTCAGCAAAAAACCAAACCATGATACACTAATACATAATTCTATACTATTATGGGACATTGATATGTTTTAAAAGAAAGAAAACAAGTTGTTATCATAAATTGACATATTATTCGGAAGTACTCCGATACATAGAAATCACTATATATATAACGATGTTCGTACTACTCATGAACAGGATCATAAACAAACGATAAAGTGGGTAGCGTGTCCCGGCTTAATTAAGACAGCGTGAAAGTACATTGTGCTAAAGTAATCGATAGCAAGCCTGTTTTGATTGTGCAAGTTTAAAAGAAATACGAACAAAATTCATTTGTTACTTACTAGAAGAATGACGCGTGAGACTCGCGGTGGAAAAACGCCGTATTGGACTGAGTTTTGGAGAACCTATCAGTAAAGGTGTTGTAGCCAAAACTTGCAGTCACGTGATAGTGATGTTCGCGGTCAATATCAGCGTTCGAAATATCATTAATCAAATGGTGTGTGTACACCCTTGTGCAAAACAATAAATGTTTGTTGGACAGTTGCATGTTGATTATGTATACCAGAAAAATAGACATATAAAGGGGGACGGTCTTCTAGACCTGAGGATTCATTAGGCGTATAGTGATTGGTCAGGAATTAGACCACGTGATGTAGGTCAGATACATAAACAAAAGGAATGCACCGAACGTGCAAAAGAGTGATCGAATCTGTATTAGAGGTGCAATCGCGGTAATTTCTGATTGAAATCTAGATAGGGAAAATCTCATAAGCTAGCTGAGACACAGACGGGGAATGCAGTGAGTGTGTATATATCACGCGTTTATGTGATATTTGCCTTATGATTATGTCTCAAATGACTAAACCGATAAACATCGGATTCAATACAGTGGAGTATTCACTGTTTAACGTCTAGTGCAAATTAACTATGTGTATATTTAAATGAAAACATATATACAATGTCAAAACAAAAGAAACAATTTTTAAGTAGTACAAGCATTATAATGCAATTTCATAATGGATAAATTCTGATGGGTCATGTAAAGGATGGAGAAGAGCTCAAAGTTCAAAGTTGTGTCTATAGTTCAAAGAAAATATACGCCATCAAATGTCCATGTGGCAAAATATACATTGGCCAAACTGAAAGGAAGCTAAAAGTAAGAATATCAGAACATAAAAGCAACATTCGCACAAAGAACACTAAATCAGTGGTTGCTACTCATTGGCTGGAAAATAATCACCAAATAGCGCAACTAAAGTTCACCATACTGGAGGTATTACCGCAGCGCTGCGACATGGATCCTATGAAACAATGTCTACAGGCAGAATTCCGCTGGATCAAAAAACGTAATGCCCTACAACCAACGGGGCTTAATGACAGAATTGAACTAACATGTTTATGTATCTGACCTACATCACGTGGTCTAATTCCTGACCAATCACTATACGCCTAATGAATCCTCAGGTCTAGAAGACCGTCCCCCTTTATATGTCTATTTTTCTGGTATACATAATCAACACGCAACTGTCCAACAAACATTTATTGTTTTGCACAAGGGTGTACACACACCATTTGATTAATGATATTTCGAACGCTGATATTGACCGCGAACATCACTATCACGTGACTGCCAGTTTTGGCTACAACACCTTTACTGATAGGTTCTCCAAAACTCAGTCCAATACGGCGTTTTTCACACCGCGAGTCTCACGCGTCATTCTTCTAGTAAGTAACAAATGAATTTTGTTCGTATTTCTTTTAAACTTGCACAATCAAAACAGGCTTGCTATCGATTACTTTAGCACAATGTACTTTCACGCTGTCTTAATTAAGCCGGGACACGCTACCCACTTTATCGTTTGTTTATGATCCTGTTCATGAGTAGTACGAACATCGTTATATATATAGTGATTTCTATGTATCGGAGTACTTCCGAATAATATGTCAATTTATGATAACAACTTGTTTTCTTTCTTTTAAAACATATCAATGTCCCATAATAGTATAGAATTATGTATTAGTGTATCATGGTTTGGTTTTTTGCTGACTGCTAAGGTCCTGTATGTTTTCATTTGACACAGGCCCCTGACGAAGGGTTACCCTAAACCCGAAATGCATTGGGCATGAAGTAATGCTTTAAAAGGATTATATTGCAACATGGAATGATGAAAACACTTGAAAATGAATGTAAATAAAAAGTTTCATCAAATCCAGAATTTATTTGATTGACTTCATTAAAATTTATTTAATCGACTTCATTAAAAGTCATTGTTGAAGTGATTCACAAATGGTGAAGAAACCCTCGAGTTTCATGTGAAATTAACGCGTCCTTTGTGATTTATATATCACACATTCGCCTCGTCCTGTAAAAACAAAACATACTTTTCAAAGCAAGATCTGGTTCACCATTTGCTATCTTCTTTTCCTCAGAATGTAGATGAAGCCAGTGCTCTCTCCCCGGGCACAATGACCAAGTCACTGTTCACAGCCAGTGGTCTAGTCCTACTCTAACCATGTTTGATGATAGTAGCAGTCAGGTTTGGAGGGGAAACAGCCATTACAATAAGGCTGTTTCCCCGCAATGCCATTACATTGCAAACGTAACAATGCATGCGATGTAACAATGCGTAGCCATTACTACGTGTGTTTTTACATCACATGCGACTGTTACAACGCATGCGATGTAATGCCAAGCCACCTTGTTGTGAGGAAACAGAGACTCTTCCATTTCCTCACAACGACATGCACCGCCCTTCGACGTGAAGCAGGAAGCAGGAACCGGGGGCAGAGACGGCGACGCTTGAGAGGAACCACGAGGAAAGAGAAGTAAGGTTAATTGTGCTTGGGGTGGGAGTAGTGTGGGTAGTGGTTTAGGGTAGTGTTGTAGTGTCATAGTGTTTTAGGGTTTAGGGTAGTGTAGGGGTGGCAGTAGTGTGGGTTAGTGGTTTAGGGTAGTGTTGTAGTGTTTTAAAGTAATGTAGTGGTGTTTGGGTAGTGTAGGGGGTCATGCTAGGGGTAGTGCTTTAGGGTTAGGGGTAGCGTAGGGGTGGGAGTAGTGTGTGTAGTGGTTTAGGGTAGTGTTGTATTGTCGTAGTGTTTTAGGGTTTAGGGTAGTGTAGGGGTGGGAGTAGTGTGGGTAGTGGCTTAGGGTAGTATTGTAGTGTCATAGTGTTTTAGGGTTTAGGGTAGTGTAGGGGTGGGAGTGGTGTGGGTAGTGGTTTAGGGAAGTGTTGTAGTGTTTGTGTAGTGTAGTGGTTTAGGGTTTAGTGTAGTGTTGTCGTGTTTGTGTAATGTTTTAGGGTTTAGGGTAGTGGTGTAGTGTTTGTGTAGTGTTTTAGGCTTTAGAGTAGTGTTGTAGTGTTTGTGTAGTGTAGTGTTTTAGGGTTTAGGGTAGTGTTGTAGTGTTCGTGTAGTGTAGTGCTTTAGGTTTTAGGGTAGTGTTGTAGTGTTTATGTAGTGTAGTGTTTTAGGGTTTAGAGTAGTGTTGTGGTGTTTGTGTAGTGTAGTATTTTAGGGTTTAGGGTACTTTTGTAGTGTTTGTGTAGTGAAGTGATTTAGGGTTTAGGCTAGTGTTGTACTGTTTGTGTAGTGTAGTGTTTTAGGGTTTAGGGTAGTGTTGTAGTGTTTGTGTATTGTAGTGTTTTAGGGTTTAGGGTGGTGTTGTAGTGTTTGTGTAGTGTAGTGTTTTAGGGTAGTGTTGTAGTGTTTGTGTAGTGTAGTGATTTAGGGTTTAGGGTAGTGTTGTAGTGTTTGTGTAGTGTAGTGTTTTATGGTAGTGTTGTAGTGTTTGTGTAGTGTAGTGATTTAGGGTTTAGGGTAGTGTTGTAGTGTTTGTGTAGTGTAGTGTTTTAGGGTTTAGGGTAGTGTTGTAGTGTTTGTGTAGTGTAGTGTTTTAGGGTAGTGCTGTAGTGCTTGTGTAGTGTAGTGTTTTAGGGTAGTGTCGGGGGGTCGTGCGGGGTAGTGTAGTGTTGGAGTATTTGTGTAGTGTTTTTGGGTAGTGTTGGGGGGTCGTGCAGTGTAGTGTAGGGTTATTGTAGGGAGAGGGGGTCGTGAAGGGTTGTGCAGGGGTAGGGTAGAGTCACTTACCTTGCAAACCTTAACCACGAGTATAGCCTTACCACGTGTGCCTTTGCATTGTAATGGCATGCGTGGTGAAAGCATAGTTGTGGTAAAATTTTGCGATGTAATGGCATGTCGTTGTCATTGACATCGCGTAGTAATATCCGCGTTGTAATGGCACGCATGGTATTGGTATGCGATGTAATTACATACATTCGGTTTGGAGGTCATTGTGCTGTTTTTGCTGTACTGACTACTAAGAGTATGAGGAGTTTTGTCTTTATCCCTGTTTGCTTAAAGCTGATGTAAACATCCATTCAGAAGCAGATCAAAAAAACCTCAATTGCCATATATGTTGTTTCCCTGTGTAGGAAATACACTGTAGACTGAAGGTCCAAGTAGAGATGTCTTTTTCTAAGGCTACATGGTTGTAGAGCCCACACAGGCCAGGCTCCACCAAGCACAGCTCAACTTCCAACTGTCCCACTCATAGTGTGTTCCAAACTCCTTGGTAACCACTGACATTCCACCTGAACATGTAATTCTACATCAGAACACTCAAACAAAATAATCTTGACAGGACAAATGAAAGATGCAGTACCAAATGAAAAAAGCAACACTACACAGCTTCCCTTCCTCTTAAAACAAAAAACAAAACAAAAGAAACAAAATAGGGGAAAAATATTATGACCTGAATCTAGCAGGTTTACAACTTTGACTGGTACCCCGTATTTACTTTAATCTTTTCTAATATGTGCAGAAGATTTATTCCTGACCAAATCCCCGATAACAAGAATAGTAATTTTGGTCCCGTTCTTGGTATCAACCCACTCCTTCTGCCTGGATTGGTTTACACACACATTCTCTCTGACAATGGACATCAATTTCAACACATCCGACTTGGATTTCCGCACTTTAGACATGGGAAACATCCTTTACAACGCAACTTTTACCACGCAGTGCCTTTACGACGCAACTTTTACAACGCAAACCATTACAACGCATTGCGCTGGGGGGCGCTCTAGGGTAGGGAATACGTTTAATTTACTATCCAACACCTTCCCTAGTGTCCACGGGGACTGGAGTTGGAATAGTAAATTAAACTATTCACTATCCAGCACCCCAAAGCGCTATGCGTTGTAAAGGTTTGCGTTGTAAAAACCGCGTTGTAAAGGCATGCGTGGTAAAAGCATGCGTTGTAATGTCATACATCCTTAGACATCCACCCAGGCCTAAAACTGGTATTGGCTTTTCTACCCCTCATGAGCTCAAAAGGTGAGATGTGGTCCTGTAAAACCAAAACATACTTTTCAAAGCAAGGTCCACATTGTGGTTACTCACCTTGGCCCACTTGACATACTCTCCTACCACACAGTTCATCCTCTCAACGAGACCGTTGGTTAGAGAATGATAAGGAGAACTCTTCAAATGCTTAATGATAGAAGCCTTGAGAAAGGCCTGAAATGTATTACAAACAAATTGTTTCCCATTGTCTGAAATGAGACACTCAGGAAAACCATTTCTCATACATACATCCTTAAGGAAATCAATGATGTGTTCAGCATTGGGCTCCTTCACCAGTCTGAATTCCGGTCACTTGGAAGCATAGTCCATTAGAACCAATTTACTTCTTGAGCACCCCGATAGCGTGTCACAAGGTCCTACGACATCAATGCAAACTTTCATCCAAGGCCTGACTGGACATTCTATAGGAAGGAGGGGAGGAGCCAATACCTTTAGACTTTTATCTGAAGCGCCACACACACAACATCCCGAAACTGCTTCATCAATATCTGTGTCCATACCTGGCCACCCAAAGGTATCACATATGAAACGTTTGTTCAAGGTGGCTCCTAGGTGTCCTTCTTGACACCTTTTTATTATGCTACTTCTGAATACCAGTGGAGGAATGGGCTTCTCAGCTCGTAACTGCAATCCATCTTTGTTAGATTTGGGGGCTCAGGTTGGCAGAGGTAGGTACCTTTGACCAAATAGGGACCCTTGCCTCTAGTCAGGGTAAGGGGCTACACTCCTAAATAACCCCTGCTCTCCCCCTTGGTACTTGGCACGAGCAGACAGGCTTATCTCAGAGGCAGTGTGTAAAGCATTTGTGAACACATACAGTAACCTAGTGACAACACTACAGAAGGACACCACACAAGTTGTAGTATAAAAATAAGTATTTTTATACAGACTTAACACAAGATCACAAATGACAAAAAATCACATTACTGTACTTTAAAAATTGTAGAAATAGCTTAGTTCTCTTTAGATGTAAAATGTGACACTTTGAGTTCAATGTACCTTTGGATGCGTAACGCAGTACAACAAAAGTGTTGCAGGGAAGGTGATGCATCAGTTCTTTACACGCAAGAATGGTGATGCATCGGGTCCCTACTGATGCGTAGGGGATGCGTCGGTTCTTCCTGGCGTGGGGAGGTAATGCGTCAGTTTCTTACTGCGCTTCCATGGCAATGCGACTAGCAGCGTCGTGATGAAGATCTGGTGCAATGAAACAAAAATAGCAACTTCTCCTTGATGCGACACGATGCGTGCACCCCCAACGGCCGTGCGGCGACTCAATGATTCTTCTGAGCCGCGGCAGGCCCTGTGACACGCTTCTTCAGTGATGCAACAGCGTCTGATGCGACGGCGATACTCTTCTCCGGTGATGCGAGATGATTCAGCGATGCAATGCAACAGCTGCAGCGGTGACACCCTTCTTCAGTGATGCGACGACAGCGGCTGCGGCGGCAACACTCTTACCGATGATGCGACGGCGTCTGATGCTATAGCGACACGCTTCTCTGGAGATGCGAGGCACTTCTGCGAGGCGGAGTGACAGCGACAGTGGCGACACCCTTCTTTAGTGTTTCGACGACAGCGGATGCTTTTTCGTGAGTCGCGCTTTCCAGCTCCTTGCGTCCAGGGCTTAATTTGAGCTGGAGCTTGCCGGTGCTTAGCACCGGCACCTAATTATTAGGGCCGGGCCGTCACCTGCATTAAGTGCACCTGCCGTCAGTAATTTATTTATTTATGATGAGTTGTGCGTGGCAGTGGCACAGAGAGCGTGTGCTGTGCTGCGGTCACTTTGGTTTTATTTCAGTTCTGTTACCGTCGAACTGGTTGGTGACTGACTGATGTGTAAACAGTACACTTACTGTCTAAATGGTTATGGTGACGTGACGTAACTGTCACTGATCAGACTCCGATTCTCAATTTCTCTCCTCCTCACTCGACTTCAAGATTGTATTCCGGCCCAGTGGGCGGGACACTGTAGTAGTTGTTGTTGGGCAGGCTGGTCTTCTTCTGCGGGGGTTGGGCTGTGCGCGGCAGAGGCAACGACGCGTGCGCAGATTTGAATGCGCGCGCATTGACCATTCGCTGTTTTAATTTTGCCTCGGCATGCCCGCCCAAGCATACCCGCACGGCCGCCCGCACCTCACCACGCTGGTGGTGTTGATTAACTACTTCAACGCCTGCGCCGCCTTTCAAAGTAGTGGGAGTAGTCGGGACTGCTTGGACGACGACATTGAGGTTGGCTAGACTACTGCTGCTGCAGTCAGTACATAGTTCTACTCACCAGGTGAGGGCGAGCGAACAGGGCCTGGCAGGCCGCAGGCGCCATGACGGTGATTACTGGTGCTCATTATGTTGATTGGTCTACCGTCTGGACTCTGGTCATGATGGCCGGCGCCGGTGGCCAAATCATCATGATTAAGATTTAAATAAATAAAGCTGCGCAGAGCAGGTGAGACAGGGCAGGCAAGCCGCAGGCTTACTGTTTTGTTTTTTAATCATATTGCTGATTGGTGACTAACTGGTTTGATCATGGTGGCCTGGGGAAGGTGGCGTATGCCGGCGGCCAAATCATGATTTACAAAATAAAGCTGCACAGGCCTACTGGTTTACTTTTTTATCATTATGTTGATTCCTGGTCACTCTGATCATGAGGATGAGGCTTGTGTGTTTGATCATCACGATCATGTTGCCAGTAGTGCACTGCAGGCTTTTTATTGCGCAGTTGCATGCCGGCCCAGGCTACCTGGATAGATGGATCAGTACTTGCCCAGGCTGGGATGGATTCAGTTTCGGTTCAGGGCAGAGGGCAGGGCAGGCTCATCAAACCTGTGGGGGTTGGGAGCTGTGCGCGGCAAGCAGCGTGCGCAGTTTTTTTCACATTGTAATGCTCGCACATTCACTGCTTTGCCACCACCCCCAGCATACCCGCATTGGCTCAGCCTCTGAGGCCCACTCACCACCACCGTCCGAGTCATCGCGGCACGGTGGCCAGCCAGCCAGCCGCCGATCAAAGTAGCGGCAATTGATTTTGTTACTTGTGCACAGTGTGTTCACATAGCTAGTGCACAAGATCAATGCGGATTGCGGCGTGATGTAAATACAATTTGAAAGTACAGTCCAAGTAATACTGCACAACACCAAAGCCACCACTATCACATATTAAAAAGCATATTTGGTTTTAAGGGTTTGGCCGCAATGGTGGAATCGTGTCAGTTAGAGATACACTCACTAACATTTTGTTGTAACAAAGAACCAAAATTGAAAGCGATAGGAACGGGTCGCACCGATAATAGCAGCATGATGTTCGCTTTTAGAGACGGTGGTCTCCTGGTAGAAGTTCATGATGTGATGTCAGGAGCTTAGTTTTTAAAGTGAGGTCAAGCAGGGTCGATTCAAGAACACCAAGGTGTTAGCTTAAGAGACGTTTTTTCTAGGAGCACTTAAAAAAGGGCAGAGATGGTTTCCGAGAACCAGAAAGAGGGAAACATAGAGACGATTAAAGAGCGAGTCAGTCCATCACAGATGAATGAAAAGAGAGCCGACTGATAGTCTATTGAATGAAAAATGGAGAATGCTATTGTGGTAAAAAAAAAAATCTCCAGTATAGAGAGTGTGTGAGGTGGAAAGCAGAGGGAGGAGAAGAGATAGGTGGGGATCCGATCTACAGTGAAGGTGAGAATAATAATGGGAAAGCTTTGCTTGGGTGGAGCAAGGAGGGGGAGCGGCCCATGCGTGCAGTGTGAGTACACTGCTGGAGTAGGAGCTTCAGCAGCGGCGGGAGAGGGAGCGGAGCCGGATAGGAGGCCTGCCAGCACTCCCAGCCGGGCCTCACCTGCGCCTACCGACCACTGCAGGCCGCAGGACTGCATGCCCTGGGAGCACGAGATTCCAGAGCCGCCTGCGAGCAGAGCTGAGGCGCAGCGCCTGCCTGCCTCGGCCTGTTTTCAGGCACGGGCGTTGCTTCATACACATTTTTAACGTATATTGAATTATTAATTGCCTGTTTTTGTCCTCACTAAGTTATCCAGACAACGCCTCCTCTTGACAGGCTGTCACATGTGCTGGTGTTGGCAATGAAGTGCAGGTGCCAAGCACCAGAATTCAAGAAGATTGGTAAGGCACGGCGCACAGCCGGGGTTAACAGCCGGGGTTAATGATGGAGTGTGGGTTAAAGAGTGTTTGTTGTTCAGGTGGTTTTTAGGTGCTCCAGCAGGTGACGTAACTGTCCAGGTACGCCAGACAAGACTGTTATGGGGTTGAGTGCATTACCTCAAGTGTAAATGCATCCCTGCATATGGGCACTCTGTCGTGGTTCATTGTAATTAAACATCTGACTCCAAATAAATGTAAACAGAAGAAGTTTCTTTAATTTCAAATGTCCAAAGTATATTTGCAAGCTTTAAACTGATAGATTCTCAGTTATTTAAATGTTCAAACATTTTCATAATGCATGGTTAGTGATGAAACCAAAGGTTAGCCATGCGGGCTCCGATGCATTTCGGGCCGGTTGGCCCTTTATCAAGGAGCGCTGCGAAGAAATGCAAAATTACGAGCTCGTCAATGAACGAAATACAATGCTTTGATAAAGAGCTTAGAGCATTGCACTGCCCATTTTGCATGCATCACTGTGGAAATCATGTCATCATGTTTATCAAAGCATTGTATTTCGTTCATGTTTGAAAATGTTTGAACATTTAAATAACTGAGAATTTACACTTGAGGTAATGCACTCAACCCCATAACAGCCAAGCACCAGAAGCCACCGGCTCAAATTAAGCACTTCAGGCGCCCGCACCTTTGCTAGAATCAGTATTCCATGCTTGCAGCCAAACACAGTGGGTATTGTGCTACCTAGCCTTAGTAAGCCTGATAGCCATGTTTGTGCGCAGCTGTGCCCATCATGTCTCCCTATTGCGCTATGACCGGTCTGTATAGGTGTAATATAAGTACATAACAACAAACTACTTAGGGGGGGTCCAGGGGCTAGTTTACCGACTCATACTAGATACATCCCCCAGTAAGAACATGAGTCAATGACAAAGAATATCTAGGAGTCTAGACACACATGGAGTCAAATCACAAACTAACATTGACATGAAAGAATAAGAGAAGGGTGGAGACTACATACATTAATCGTGTCACGAGACAACATAACAGTACATACAGGTTAAGGCACCTATTATGGGTAAAAGTTTTCCCATCAGTCGTCTATCTGTGCCACCACAATCACATCATTTGGGTTCTACTTCCCCAGGAGTTGGTACCATCACAGTCACACAGAATGTAAAAGGGACTATGAGAATAAGGAGGCCCTACAGTACTAGTCTGTTAGGCGGACACAGTAGCAAAGAAGTAGAAAAAGAAGCAGTGCAAATAGAGTGACAAGTGAAGAATATAAAATTAGGTCAGGCTGAGTAGAAGAAATACGTTTTAATGATTTCTCTCAGCTTCCTAACTATAAAAACAAACAGTGTTAGAAGCAGATTTAACAAAATATCTGCTCAGCGAGTGGTCAACATGTTTCTGCATATGAGAAGGTACTCATGCATTCGTCAGGACCTAGTTGTTGCTACTGCTGTATTAATAGTGATAAATAAAAAGAAAAATATCACCTGATTTTCAGGTTCAAATGCTCCACCACAATCTATAAAAAATATGACAATAGAAAGAGAAGTGAAAAAACGCACATGACATTGTCAGTCTTGCTTAACAATACACTCTGTTCTAGTGTTAATGTGGGGCTCGCGCCTCACCTCACCTGGCTGCAGCTCAGGGTAATGAGGAGCACCGCTCTGTTTAGAAAAAACACACATACACATAAGCTTTCACTAGTAAGCCCAAGTAGGTATCAAATGATCAAAAACCAATTAAAAATCAAAATAGAGCTGGGGTAGCCCATAACAGTATCTAATTGTATGATGGTAACCGGACTTCAGACTATCTCGTAGGTCTTAGTATACACCAAGAACAGTGTAACACATTACCTCTGAAGGATAGTATTAGTCAGTAATGCCATGTGTTCACAGAGATAAGTGTGCCACATTAACTCTATCTAGTAGTATTAGTCAATAGTGCCACACGAATATCATCAACAAGGCATAAGCTATTTCTTGCGTTATTCCTACAGACCGTGTACAGCGCAATCCGCTTTGAAGTACTCAAGCGATCTCAAAGCATTGTTTCCTTCGAGCGCTAAACATAAACAAACGCTCGGCGCTGTCTCTTTTAACCGAGCTTCAGCCTCACAGGGCGTGTCAGTAAATTAATAAAGCCTACTCGACTCGTCGAGATGTTTACGCGCAGTGACCACTTACACATTAGTACTGTAGGGCCTCCTTATTCTCATAGTCCCTTTTACATTCTGTGTGACTGTGATGGTCCCAACTCCTGGGGAAGGAGAACCCAACTGATGTGATTGTGGTGGCACAGATAGACGACTGATGGGAAAACTTTTACCCATAATAGGTGCCTTAACCTGTATGTACTGTTATGTTGTCTCGTGACGCAATTAATGTATGTAGTCTCCACCCTTCTCTTATTCTTTCATGTCAATGTTAGTTTATGATTTGACTCCATGTGTGTCTAGACTCCTAGATATTCTTTGTCGTTGACTCGAGTAATATAAGTACACCCTACCTAAGAAAGTCCACCTGAACCCTACCTGTTTATATCTGTCTGCTTTCCGCCTGTGTATGTCTGCGTGTAACATGCCTGTGTAAGTCTGAATTACATAATTTCATTAGAAGGTCTGAGCACACCAAATGTAAACGTACTTCGGTGTGAGCAGATCTTCCTTTGTGCAGCACCCTGGCTGTATTTGCACCCCTCCTTGGCTGTGTTCACCAAATGTCGCAATCTGTGTGTACCTTGCCTTTTTGGACTTTGTGGGTATGTGTGCACCCAGTCCCAGATTGAATTAGTCTATATGCAGTTCACTCCTACCTAAGTGCATTGTCCTTGTGTAGGCTAGCAAGGGCTCCTGTCCATGGTAATTGCAGACAAACTCTAAACACAATTAGTGTACTTTGGTGTGGCTGGCAGCTCAACAACTGTCTGTGTGCTGCCCGGAAAGCTGTTCCAGCCCTGGCTGACTGACGCACACAATGGGGGTGGGGGGGGCTGAACCCATTGAGCCCAATGGGCGTTGCGCACCTGGCGCTTGTGTGACATTTCCATGCATTCATCATGCTTACATCTGACTTTTAGCAGTGCCAGTTGAGGACGTAGGTGGAGGTAATACAGTAAGTGGGTGGAGCCAGAGAAAAGTAGGTGTGGCCTCCAACAAACATTTGAGCACCTGCACTTCATATTTTACAAATTAAGCACTGCTTGCGTCACATAGTCCCTCAGAAAGCCCAATACAACTGTAGGCACTTCCAAAAAACTCTTGGGGAGCTGGTGGGTGAAGTCTGTTGTCCCTGAGACTTCAGCAGGAGGCAAGCTCCATCTCAAGCCCTTGGAGATCCTTCGCAAGTTGAATAGAAGTAGCACAAAGTCTTTTCTCCTTTCTTTGGCAGTCAGGCAACCACTGCAGACCAATCCCCCAGACAGCACTCAGCTCAGGGATAGTCTCTTGTTCAGTTCCTCTGGTTCCTCTCCTCAGCAAAGGTTTCTTCTTGTTTCCCAAAATTGATATAAAGTTCTGGGGTCTGGGTCCCCCCTTTTATACTCATTATCCCTTTGTTCTCTGAAGGCAGAGAGGCGTTTGCCTAGTGCAAACCAGTTCTGGTCAGTCCTGGAGCAATCTATTTACATGACTCCTTCTTTCCTTTGACTGTGTAGGCCAGGGCCATCAGACGCACCACAGGAGGTGGATCCAGCATTGTGGAAGGAAAGCACAGCCCTTTTCAGGCAAAGGTGCAACTCCTCCCACCCATCTACATGCAGATCTCTCTATTCAGCCCTGAGCTGACTCATCCTGTCTCCTAGAATCCCCCAGCCCCTGTCACTCAAACTCCAGACAAGGAATACACAACCTAGCAGAGGAAGGCTTGGATAGTTAGACAAGAAAATACCTACTTTCTAAAAGTGGTATTTTCAAACAAAGAATGTTAAAACCAACTTCACTAAAAGATGCTGATTTCAGGCATACTAAACTCGGATTTCTACCTAGTTCCCTGAGTCAGTTAGGATTATAAGATGTAATAATCAAACTGCCCATTCTAGCCTATGGGGAATAGGTAGTCTTGCAATAGTGAAAAACGAAAATGGCTGTAATTCACTTTTAGGACATGCCACACACATCAGGGCATGTCCTACCTTCTACCTGCAATGCACCCTGTCCTTGGGCCTACCATAGGGGTGATTAATATGTAGAAAAGGGAAGGTGTAGGGACTGACAAGTGGGGGCACTTGCCCAGTCAGCATGGCAGTACCAGACTGCACACAGGCTCTGCAATGGCAGACCTGAGACACACTTTACAGGCTGCATCTGTGGGTGACATAACCGGTGCTGCCAGCCCACCAGCAGCATTTGATTTACAAGGTCTGGGCACACGCATTGCACTGTACTAGGGTCTGACAAGTAAACCAAACCAGCCAATCATGGAGTCACTAATCCATACATCAATTTACAATAGGGAGAGCATATGCACTTTAGCAATGATCAGCAGTGGTAAAGTAAACAGAGTCATAACACCAACAATAACAGGTCAGACAAAATACAGGAGGAAGGCAAAAATGACCCTGCAAAAAGGGCCAAGTCCAACAATCTTCTATCGAAATCTCACTTTCAACTTTGCAGTAGCGTTTTACAGGGGGAGACAACACCCTTTCTCTAAGCCAACCCTTCTTCACTAGAGCACACACATCCGTAAGACAGAATCCTCAAGAAAAGCACGCCCCCACTCCTCCTCAGAGCACATTGTCAACTTCGTTATCTCGTTAGCAACTGAAGAGATTGCTGTGGAAAGACCAATCCTTGCATCGTGGTATGGGGCTGGTCTGCAGTTTGCTGCTCTTACCAAGGGAGAGGCTGTTGGGACTGTGCTTGGAGGCACTGGGTCCCCCAGCTTGAAGAAGATTGTGCTTTGTGCTGTGTCTTGTAACCGCAGGGGCCCGCGGTGAGCTGGCTCCCTGTTTGGAAATACAAGTTTCTGAAGATGTCTCAAGCAACACGATGTGCGTGTGCTTTTGCAGCTTGAGATCCTGAGAATTTGTGCCTTGTGATCATGGGCTTGCAGGAGCAAACGCGCTGGGTGCTGGTCGTGGTGCAGCTCTAGGCATTGGTGAGGAGCGCCTGGTCGTGGTGTGCACGGGGAGACAAAGTAAGATTGAGACGCGCAGAGTGCATGTCGTGGTTCAGTCAGAGTGTTGGTGAGGAGCGCCTGTTTAGAAATACAGGATCATAAAAGTTTCCGAAGATGTCCCAAGCAACACGGTGTGCGTGTGCTTTTGCAGGTTGAGACCCTGAGAAGTTGTGCCTTGTTATCATGGGCACGCAGGAGCAGACGTGCTGGGTGCTTGTCGTGGTGCAGGCCTAGGCATTGGTGAGGAGCGCCTGGTCGTGGTGTGTACGGGGAGACAAAGTAAGACTGAGACGCGCAGAGTGCATGTCGTGGTGCAGCCAGGGTGTTGGTTTGGTGAGGAGCGCCTGGTCATTGCGTGCACCGGGAGAATAGGAGAGACTCGGACGCGCAGGGTGCGTGTCGAGGTGCAAGCAGAGGTGCTGGTAAAGAACGTCGGGTCATCGTGAGCACCAGAGAAGAGGCGAGTCTCTGATGCGCAGTGTGCATTTCGAGGTGCAACCTGAGGCTCTGGTGCAGTTGCACAAGCCTTTTGCTTCGGCTCAGATCTCGGTCCGTGCTGACCCACGGAGGGGCAGTACTTGGGTCAGAGTGAGAAGCAGTACTTTTGTGTCATCCTTGATCCATATTGGGAGCACTGTTAACAGAGCACCTAAACTCTCGTATTACACTTTGCATTATTGCTGCTAACGAACTATCAAACTGTCGTATGACCCCTGACCTCATTTGTGCCTGATGAACTATATGCTTGGTGTGCTACACACTGCATTATTTTTCCCTTTCAAAATATCTGTAACGTGGCGCATTGCATTATTTCTTCCTTGCACAGTATCTGATTTTAACATGGCGCAGTGCATTATTTCTTGCTTGCACAGTACAGGATTGTAGCGTGACACATTGCTTTATTTCTTCCAGGTACAGGGCATGCTGGTAGTGATACGAATTGCATTATTCCTTCTATTTCACAGTACATGACTGTGGCGCTACATATGGCATTGTTTCTCTGCTGCACAGTGCAAGAGAATATCATGACCCATTGCAATATTTGTTTTCTTTTGTAACGTGTGTGATTCTAGCAATAAAACTGGCCTAACCTTTTGGAAATGGTTAGAAGTGAGCTTAACTGTTGATGAGAAACAGTGGTTGGGATTAGAACCTACCAACCCACTGGAAAGAATACTATCTATTCATTTATGTTGGTTTTGTATCAAGTGTTCATATCGCATTACTTCTTATATAACGATTGTACTCATTTTATAAGAATTTGTTTGGAGTCTATCTGTGGTGACATCATTGGGTTGCTGTGAGTGAGGGTGCACACAGTGTACGCTCATGTCTTGGAGATAAGCCTGGCTGCTTGTGCCAAGCTACTAAGGGGGTGAGCAGGGCTATCTCAGACAGTGTCCTTACTTAGCCTAACGTTGAAGCGAGGGGTCGGAGACTCCCACCTCCAGCATTTGGTGGAGGCGGTAAGCGATAAGGACCCCCACTTCCAACACCCAACAACATGCCAACAGTTCCTTTTCAATCACAGAATATTGAAGCACAGCCACTCTCAACACGCTGGAGGCAAAACCAATGGTGTTCTCAACCTTGTCAACAGTTAGTGTCAATGTGTCCCCCAGTCCTACCTGACTGGCATCCACTGTGACACAACAAGGATGATTGAGATCAAACAGTTTGAGGGCTTTACAAACCTTCAACGATGTCTTTACACATTCAAATGCACTCACACAATCACGACACCATTGAAATTTGAAGCCCTTTTTGAGAAGATTACTAATAGGGCGAACTACGGTGGCAAAGTCAGGAATAAATCTAGAGTAGTATTCACAAAGACCAGAAGGGATTTAACACCATTCTTGTCAGTGGGAGCTGGGGCATTAACGATAGCTTCAAGCAGATCAGGGTTGGGACTGACATCTTCTTTGGAGCCCACATGTCCCAAATATTCCACCTTTAAAAAAGAACTCGTATTTCTCTACTTTAACAACCCCACATGTTCTCGGAATAAAGTCAACACCCTGTCAAGAATGTGATTGTAAGAGGTTGCAACTTAACTGAAGATAAGTAAGTCATCCTGAAAAACAAGAACACCGTCTAACTCCTTGAGGATGCTGTTCATGACCCTCTGAAATACAGAGGCCTCCGACCCTAACCCAAAAGACATTTGGAGGTATTGAAAGGTGCCTAACGGAGATATAAAGGTTGTAAGATGACGAGAACCAGTATGAAGCTTGACCTGATGATAGGCACTGGCTAAGTCGAGTTTGGAAAAATATTTTGCTCCTCTGGTAGAGGCAATTAAATCACTTATTTTGGAGAGGGAATGGGGATCTACCGAAATTTCTCTATTGAGTGACCTCAAATCAACCACCCCTTTTCTGAACAACCACTAACTGAGACAACCACAACGAAGATTACATAGGGTCAAGTATTCTCTTGGCACACAGTTCCTTTAACGCCTCGTCTAAGTCACTCCTAACACTGTAGGTCACACCCCTAAGCTAGTGTTTGACGGGTGTGGCACCTTCCTTGACAATGATCTTGGGGCATATTATCAAGGGATTAATCGCTGCTTTTTTGGCTTTAAAAGCCAAGAAAGCGGAGATAAAATTATCTCCCTATTACCTAGCCGTCGCTAACACCAGTTAGCGACAGCTAGTAGGAGATAGCGACCATCTTGGGCCCCGCTTTGCATGTCATAGAAATTTATCACTAATGACATGCAAAATGGGTGTGCCAAGATGTTAGCGACTGGAAACAGTCACTAACATCGCTATCTCCTATTATCAACTTTTGAAGATATTCGCGCTAAGCGCAAATATCTCCAAAAGCTAACACCTGCCCTGAGCAGTTCTTAGCCATGTTATCCAATGGGAGGTGGATAACATGGCTAAGAGCATTCGCTCGGTAATGCATGAATATCGCTGACTTTACAGCGATATTCATGCATTTCGGCCGATTTTTATCGTTTCAGAGATAAACCAATAGCAAGGTTTATCAGCGATAATAATCGTCGCAGCTCGGCGATAAATTTTTATCGCTAACCAAGCAATAGCGATAATTATCGCTATTGCTTGGTAATATGCCCCCTTGTGTTTGAAACCTTTAATTTTCCCCAGGGTGTCACCAAACACCGATGGAAACTTGCCCTTCCATATTTGCTCAGCATCATCAGCATTGCTCCCCACAACCAACACTTGCTCAAATTTCCCTGGCCTCAAAATCATTCCAAACAATCCCTGATGAAACCAACCAATGATGTTTAAACCCTTTACCACAACATACATATTACCTCTGAATTTCCTTCCCTTAAATATCATTTCTTCTGCAAAAACGCCAAAAGATCAATCTTCCGCCCCTCATAGGAAACTGGGGACCAGTCAGGAGGAGACAACTCAAGAGTACCCTTCCAAGTCTCTTCAAACAGGTTTTGTGTAACCATGGTTATGAGGACAAAAGAGTCAACCAGCAACTTAAGTGTTCTCCCTCCTACCTCAATATCTACAATAGGATCTCTACAAAACAAAGGATCTCCTTCAAGAAATGTTTGAATTGGAGTGCATTCCACAATTTCTTTTTCTACACTCGATTTCTCTCATCCCAAATGACAGAAATCACCTCAGTATTTGACTCACCATTCGATTCCATAGCACAAACTACAGGCCTTTTGTAACCCTTCTTTTTCAGACATACCTTGGCAAAATGGCACGATCTTTTACAGTAGTTGCACATTACATTAATAGTTAGTCAACAGGCGTTTTTGTAATGAGGGGAATTTCCACACCTCAAACACATGTTCTGAACTTCAGATTTCACAGACCTGGGAGCAGCATTGGTGCCTTGGAGCCATGACTTTGTGTGTGACTTTGCTGTACTAACAGCACTCACACATTCCACATTCTTGTCATCTAACTCATTCAAAGAGAACATGAAAATCTATATTCCTTTGGTTATCTTAATGGTCTCATCTAAAGAAGGATTTACCAGACTCAAATGTTTTTGTCTTATGTGCTTGTCCTTACAATGGCAAACAAACTGGTCCTTGTCAGTTGCTCAGTAACATTTTCGAATTTGCAGCCAGCTGCTAACCTACATAGAACAGATATGTAAGAGTATACATATTCCCCTTTGCTTTGTTTTTTTAAAAGAATTTGTGCCTGAGTACCATTAGACTGGATTGTTTATCAAATCTGTTTTTGAGTTTGAGAATAGTTTCACAATACTCATCAATAACATCACTGAGCTCAGAGTATAAACTTGGTAGGTGTTTCAAAATAGACCTGCCTTCAAATTGTGGGGGAGATAATAGTTAGCATTTTTCCCTAACTGGAGGTTCACCTCGGGTGTCCAAAAATGCAGGTGGAGGAGTAAAAGGTTGCATAGTGCACATGAGGAACTACTATGGTCACAAAACAAATGCACAGTAATGTAGTGAACACACAAGAAAAGTGCTGTTTGTATGAATTGTAAGAATTAAGAACACCCTTGGAGAAGAAAAGAAATAAGAATCTGCAGTCAACAAAAAAATGAAAACCAATGATCAGGTGTGTGCATCACCAAGTGACACACAATTACAGGAAAGTACCTTGAAAATTAAAGTCTATGTATCTCTGACATGAGGAGTAGGTAAACAGGGGGTGTGTATCACGTGGGACACACTGCTAGACCATCTTTAACCAGCTGGAACTTCGTAGACAGAGCTGGATGAACATGACCAATAACCACACGCAGAGACGTGCATATTCTCATTTAAAAGAGAAGAAATTGCGGTGATTTCAAAGCAGATGCTGTCATGCAGGCTGGACTGCAAGACGAGTTCCAGGCTGTTGACTGAAGATGCAGCAGATGTCAGAGGCAGCGGGCCATACAGTAAATAAAGATGCAGAAAATGGCCACCATACGTGAGGACTTTGCTTATAGTTTCCCAACAAAGGACACGCACCTGCTTTCCTTTAGCAGAAACCGTCACAAAGATGGCCGCTGTACATGAAGAGGTTGGGTCCATCATCTTCAAACAAGAAATAATGTGCACGAGCTTTTCATTAGGGAAGGACTTTCAGACTTCAGAGGAGGCAGGCTGTGTTAATACGCGGGCGTCACAATACTACTGATGTGTTCCAGATCGCACACAGAGCAGCATGGAGGATGAGGTGAAAACTTCAAATGTAAACACAACACAGCAGGTGCATGGGGCAGCTGGCAAGGAAGGTAGACACGAGTCATCTGGAGGCACGTGGAAAACTGCCACTGTTATGTTTACTTAAGCTAGCCTGCCTAGCAATGTATTGCACGCGCGCCCTGCCTACTGCACGCGCGTCCTGCCAAAGCATTGTGACATCAGGATGTTCCACCTGGTCACTGGCAGGATGACAGTTATATGACAGTTGCTACGAGAGGCTCACAGCAGTGAGACGTGCCTTGGTGTCAGTGATACTTATAGCAATAAAGCAATTCTAACTTACTTGATCATCTTGTCATCATTACAAGTTGGCGACGAAACGGGACTGCTGACACCACGAAGAACCCACCAGAAGCCACCTGTTCTGTGCTGTGGGTACGTTTTAAGCCTGCTGAGGTTGCCATCTCATCTTTAATTCCGCAAGTTAAAATCGGAGTATTGCGGAGTCTTCAGGAATCCATAGCTGATTGACCTCACCCTGACAGTGTCTTCTATTGTCATTGGGGCAAGGACCTGTAAATCGGCAGTTCAGCTTCCCTTTTTTAAGGCTGAACATTCTTGGAGGCAGCATTCTAGACATTGTTCGGACCACCGTTTTCATCGGGTGAGTTATGGATGTGGTCCAGCTGTTTTTTGATGCCCTGCGCGTCGTCAGGGTCCCGTAGTTAACTCCTTCTGGTGCGAATGTCTTTACCACCGTGAGAGAATCAAAGAGTGAGACTTGGAGTGATGTGTTAACGCCCGGATTTGTTTTTACATCCATCAGCAAGTCACACAGAAATCTCTGGGTTGGTTGAGAGCGCATTCGAGGTGAGGGAAGTTTGTCGTTTTGAGTGGCTGATGGGGTCATCTGTGAAAGTGTGACCTGTTTTCTCCCCTTTGGAACTTCGTCTCTGCCATCGATGCGTGTGCTGTTTTCCTGACAGGATTACACGCCGCATTTCTGACCAGCGGTTTTCCAGTCAGGAGTACGTATGACGTCAGTGGAACGCACACGTTTTCCGACGTCGGACGGCCATTTTAAAAGAATCGGAATCTTCGATTGAGCTTGTCTCCAGTCACGGTGACACGCACACCAGTCTTCGCATTTAGAGGGTTTTGTTCGAGCTATTTGAAGGATAAAATTTAGCGTGTTTCAACATACGGTGACACGCACACCACTTTATGCACTTGGGAATTTGGGCAAATTTATTCCTATAGGTGCATTTTTCTACAGTGACACGCACACTGTATTTTGAGGAAACTAAGCGTGTCACACACAGCGGTGGCACGCACACCATTCAAAAAGTGTCGTACCAGGGAACTATGTAGCGCTTCAATAAAAAGTGTATTTTCAAAGATTGGAAAAGGTTATACACACAACAATCTGGGTGACAGCATCCTAGAGGTACTATTTACAGGAGGCACAAATATCTAATTGGGAATAACATTCATTCAAATATCTATAGGAACATTTGTACATTTTGGTTGAAAGGATATTTACAAGAACATATAAATTCATACTTTTCATACATCAGTTCTGTTTTGGTAGTACTACTTAGTTAGTCATGGCTTCAGGAAATGTGTGGAATTTATCTCCTCCTTTGCCTTTCATACCATCGACAGGAGATGATGCACTTAAATGGGAAGAGTGGCGGGAATACTTTGAAAATTACATGTCCACTTTTGAAGGTGATGAAGAATTGACCCCTGAGAAGAAAAAGAAAATTCTTCTTCATTGTTTAGGTCCTAAAGCTATGAAAATGTACAACCGTATTAACGAGAAACCTAGGACAGGTAATGTGTACACGGTCGCATTAGAAGATTTGACTATGTATTTCAAACCCACTAATTCAATTTCAGTTAACAGATTCAAGTTTTTTCAACGCAGACAAGCCCCTAAGGAATCTGTAAAAGATTACGTCGCTGCATTGAAAAATTTAGCATTTACTTGCAGATTTGGGGCATTACATGATGAGTTGGTTCGCAACCAGTTCGTTATGAGGTCCTCAAATAAGCATGTTCAGGAGAAATTGTGGGCAAAAGGTGAATTACCATTAGAGGAAGTGGGTGAAATAGTTAACTGTACAGAATTAACTGGAAGATGTGCGGTGTTGCAGGAAGATAAATCCTCTACAGAGGACAAATCTATGGTGGCAAAAGTCATTAGTTCAAAGAAAACAAATAGTAAACCTAGTTCTAGTTATGTACAGAGAAAAGATCCCACCTATAAAGTAAAAACTTTCTGATGATAGAAAATGTTTTAGATATGGTAGTAGATACCATTTGGCAAATGACAAATCGTGTCCAGCTTTAAGATAAAAATGTTCTAATTGTGGTATAGTTGGATATTTCAGTGCCATGTGTCCAAAGAAACAGAAAGGGGGAAGAAATGTAAAAGCAGTGGTTCTTGACGAACAAGAAGATTTTACTTCTTCAGATGAAGAGGATATGAATTTATTTGTGTTGAATGTAGATGATGGAGGTAGCAAAAAGAAGAAACCGATATGTTACATGAACATTGGTGGAGTAGATATTTCTATAGTTGCAGATTCAGGCTCACCGTATACTATTGTTAACGAAGGGGTATGGTTGGAGAAATTTGTTCCCGTCATTGGCAAGAAGTTACAGAACCCAGATATTTTTCCAAAATCATTTAATTATGATCCTATCGAAATGTTGGGTTTCAGAGAACTACAGTTCCAATTTAAGTCTCGCCAAACGGTAGGCAAACTGTATGTCTCTAAGGTGGGTCCGTCCGTGTTAGGGTGGATCGACCAAGGGGAATTGGGAATAATTCTGGATCCTAACAGCCCGGATCCTGTTCTGATCTTACAAACAGAAGAAGAATGCAATAACTTCTTTAAGAAAAGGTATCCCAAAGTGTTTTCTGAGAACATTGGGAAACTTAAAGGTTTTGTCCATGAAATCAAACTTAAACAAGATGCTGTTCCATGTATACACAAGTCTAGGAACATACCGTTTTCAATCATTGGCGAAGTGGAAAATTAATTAAAGAGATTACAAAAAGAGGGCATTATTGAGCCGGTAGAATCAGCAGAGTGGGTTTCGCCCTTGGTTATCGCAAAAAAAAACAACGGCAAGCTCTGTCTATGTATTGATCTACGCGACCTCAATAAGAACATTCTGGTTGATCAATTCCCTTTGCCAAAGATTAGTGAAATTATGTCTTATACTAATGGGGCTAAATGGTTCTCTACCATCGATCTAAGCTCAGCCTATCACCAAGAGGCCTTACATCCTAAATGCAGGAGCCTTACCACATTTGTAACGCCTTTGGGATGTTTTAGGTTTAAGAGGGTACCGTTTGGTCTGGCTTCTGCTGCGGCCATGTTTCAGAGGTTGATGAGCGAACTATTTAAGGGGGAAAAGAGTCTCCTAATTTTTCAGGACGACATCATGGTAACAGGCGCCGCCAGAGGTGAACATGATGCTAAACTAAACAGAGTCCTAGGAGTGCTTGAACATCATGGGCTTACTGCTGATTTGCGTAAGTGCAAATTTGCTGCCAATAAAGTCACTTATTTGGGACACGAAATCGATGGAAATGGCATAAAACCAAAAAAAGAACTGTTATCAGCTATCAGGGAAGCCCCCTCACCCAAGAACAAGGAAGAGGTCAGAGCATTCCTAGGCCTTTTGGAATTTTATTCCAAGTTTGTGAGAAATTTCTCTTCTAAAACCTTGCATTTAAGAGAACTTATCAAACAGAAGAGCAAATTTGAGTGGAATAGGATTTGTGAAGAATCATTTAACAGGATAAAAGAGGAAATTTGCGATGCTCCATCCCTACAAGGGTTCAACCCCTCTCTCAACAGCATTGTAACCACTGATGCAAGCAATAAGGGGTTAGGAGCTGTGCTTTCACAGGTAAATGGAGAAGGAAAGGAGGTGACGGTAGCATTTGCCTCACGTTCGATCACACCCACAGAAGGAAGGTATTCTGTGATTGAGAGAGAGGCATTAGCATGGGGATTGAATCATTTTAGACAATACATTTGGGGTTACAAAATCACCCTTAGAAGTGATCATAAACCCCTGGTAAAGGTACTCTCTACCAAGAGTCTTCAAGTAGCTTTCCCCCGTTTGTCACGCATATCCATGAAGTTGCTAGAGTATAACTATGAGGTTGAGTATCTTCCTGGTGTAAAAAACAAGATTGCGGACTGTTTAAGCCGTTTACCTTTACTCAACAATGCTGACCAGGTTTCAGACTTTCTGCATATGCAATATTGTAGAAGAGATACCATGTATTTCTGGTGCTGAGTGGTCAACAGCAATGGAGGAGGATGGTGTACTTCTTGAGGTGAAAAAGTATATAAGAGCGGGTTGACCTGAAAAGAGGAAAATTCCTGAACAATTAAGATCATTTTGGGAACTAAAGGATGAGTTGTCGGTAGAAGGTGATTTGATTTTGAGAAATGGCAAGGTCGTTCCTCCCAAGGGTTTACGTACTAAACTCCTCGAGATTTGCCACGAGGGGCACCTTGGCATTGGAAAAACCAAGAGTAGGGTCAGGAATTCATACTGGTGGCCCGGTTATGACATAGAAATTGAAAGAAGTGTCAGGAATTGTGCAGCCTGTGAGAATTCAGACAAATCCAAACACACACTGAGACCACCCCTTCAACCCCTTTCTTGTCCATCCATGCCTTGGGTTAGATTGGGTATTGACATTTGCGGACCTATTCGCGAACAGGGGGAACTGTTATATCTTATTGTACTGGTAGACCATTTTTCTAAATGGACAGAGGTAGAAGTGGTACAAGATGCAGAAGCAAAAAGTGTTGTGGGGTTTTTGCGCAAATTATTTCTTAGAGAGGGCCTCCCTAATTGCATTGTGCCTGGCAATGGTCCACAATTTACGTCCACAATTTTTGAAGAATTTCTGAGGAAACATGGGGTAAAACACAAAACCACTTCCGTTTATCATCCAGCAGGTAATGGAGCTGTTGAAAGGTTCAATCGTGTGATTAAAGGTATTATTCAACTAGCAAATCAAAATGACATGTCATGGAGAAAACAACTTATCAACAACCTTTGGTCATTCAGAGTAACACCTTGTGAATCTACTGGTACAAGTCCCTTTGTGCTTTTGAGAGAGAGGACCCCCATAACCAAGGATAACGTGGGTTGGGCTACCCCCAAAAGAGAGTGTTGGACTCCAGAGGAGATACAAGGGAATGTACGGAAGTCACAAAGTGTTGGTAAAAAATATTATGACACAAAGCATGCATGTAAAAAGGTTGTCATCAAAGCAGGTGACAGAGTTAGGGTGAAGAATTCAAGAGGTTCAAGCAAGGGAAAAATCACTACTCACAACCCATGGAGGTCAAGAAGGTGTTTTGTAACTCTGCCCTTTTGAGCGATGGCAAAACTTGGCATTTTTCTGCTTTGCCAATGTGTAAAGATGGGGAGAGAATGGCTTGTTCTCAATGCACTTCAAATAATCTAGAGGTTTCCTATTCTCAAGACTATGATTGGATTCTGGATCGTGAGGATATTGAGGGTCTCGTCCAGATGGTACAAACATTGTATCTTTAGGTACAAACGAAGTATCCTCTGGGAGTGAGAACACTCCTGATAGTTCACGGGTGGAAGACAGTAGTAGTATGCAGAGCAAGGAGACGTCGGAAGAGTACAGGTATCAGACCAACAGCGATGTAAATTCTGATTCAGATGATTCTGTTTATGAAGATGTTACATCTCAGGACGTCAGTTGTGAGGACGAGCCCACTGTGAGCAGATATGGGAGAGTGGTCAAACTTCCAGCTAAATTACATGATTTCGTTTGTGATTAGACGTTGGTCTCCTCTCCTTCCTATAAGCCACAGTCATGTAACCATTGTCCTTCTTGTTGTTATTGAAAGGGAGATGTGTTATGTTTACTTAAGCTAGCGTGCCTAGCAATGTATTGCACGCGCGCCCTGCCTACTGCACGCGCGTCCTGCCAAAGCATTGTGACATCAGGATGTTCCACCTGGTCACTGGCAGGATGACAGTTATATGACAGTTGCTGCGAGAGGCTCACAGCAGTGAGACGTGCCTTGGTGTCAGTGATACTTATAGCAATAAAGCAGTTCTAATTTACTTGATCATCTTGTCATCATTGCAGCCACCTGATTAAAGCAGTAAATATTTCAAACGAAGGAGTCACTTGTAGACTGGCAGCATAAAGTTAAACACTGCACCTTAAAGTGTCCATAGAAATGATGAGAGCAGGCTGACAGATGATCAGACGGTGTCTCTTAAAAATGTAGCATTCAGGGGTAGCCAAGAGCGATGTCAAATATTCTGTAGTAAAGGCGCTGTAGACTGAAGGTTCAAGTAGAGATGGTTTATTTAAAAGCCAATGGCTGTACAGCCCATACAGCACAGGCATCACCAAGCACAGCTCATTCTCCAACTGTCCCACTCATAGTGTATTCCAAACTCCTTGGTAACCAGTGACATTCCACCTGAACATGCATTTCTACATCACAACTCTCAAACAAAAGAATCTTTACAAGACTAATGAAAGATGCAATAACAAATGAAAGAAGAAATACTACACCCTGCAAGTTTACATTGTAGCCATATAAGAAGTTAAAGATGTTTCCAGTTAAAAGTTTGACTCTTATTTTAAAAATATTGCCAGCCGCAGTGGAAAATCTCACTTTAAAAATGTATTTAAATACCATTGCATTTTCTACACCATCACTGAGCCCATATGCTCTCCAAATGTAACCATCATTTTCCTCAAAACACACATTTAATCCTTCAGAACGTCCATTTAAAGTTCTCTTTAAAAGGAGTTAGCTAACATTTGGCAGTGACAGAGTAAGCCTTTATGAGGTTAAGTTCCTGGGCACAGCACAGAAGGTCAATCTTCCTGAGGAACAGAGCAGTATCCCATACCATGGTCTTTGTCTCAGTCCTGTGTAGTGACTTACCTGGTTGTCTGACATCACAGGACACCTAACAATAATCTTATTAATGTTTCTGCTTCTCAGAGTCTCCACCCTTTACAATTACACATAATCATCACTTTGTAGTATGCTTTCTAGTAGTACAAGACTGTAAGAAATTGGGTAATTAGTTGAGAGGGGAGGAAGTCCCACTTAAATATTAAGCACAATCCTTGTCAGAATAAACTGCAAAAGTCACAAAAATAACCTGTGCTTATCCCTCTGCAGTTTGGCATAAAAGCAGCCAGGCTTAACTTAGAGGTGAGGTGTAAAGTACATATGTAGCACACAAACAGTGATCAAGTGAAAACACACCTCCAGAAAAAAAATTCAAAAAATTAGAAATACAGACTACCTTATAAATAATAAAATGACACCCAAATGAACATTATCCAATTAGTAAATCCGGAGAGATACATTTTTTATTTGTTTTAGGTGAAAATGGTGCCAAGAACCATGAATTGCAACTCACTGGTATCTGGTCACGCTAGACCACAGGAAAGTCACAAGTTCAGGCCAACTGGAATAGAGTGTGGGTCAGATACATGGATGTGGTTATTCCTGCTAAAGTCTTCGGGGCATATTATCAAGCAGGATAATAGGCAATTATCGCCGCTTTAAGCGGCGATAATTCTATCGCCCTATTAGCAAGCTGTCGCTAACTGATGTTAGTGACAGCTTTTAGGCGATAGCGAGCGGTTTGGGGCCCGCTTTGCATGTCAGCGATGTTTATCGCTAATGACATGCAAAGTGGTCGTACCCAACCAGTTAACGACTGAAAGCAGTCTCTAACGTCGCTATCGCCTATTAGCAAGGCAGGCGTAGCGATGAAAATATTTGCGCTAAGCGTGAATATCTCCAAATACTAACACCTGCCATGACCAGTTCTTAGCCATGTTATCCAATGAGAGGTGGATAACATGGCTAAGAGCATTTCGTCGCTAATGCGTGAATATCGCTGTATTCTCAGCGATATTCACGCATTTCGCCGCTATCGCTGGATATTTTAGCACAATGGAGAAAAACGTTGCTAATAGCATGTTTTCTCCGCTAACATATCCAGCGATAAAAAAATCGTCGCTAAGCCTATTTAGTGATAATTATCGCTACTTGTTGGTAATATGCCCCTTACTTTCTAAAGTCCGGTGCCAGGCATTTCCTTCATAATGGAGGGGACCGCGAGAAAGAGGCTTTCAGCATGAGAAGTAGGTCGAGCACTGTGGACTGTGGTTTGTTATATCATGAAGTTACAGTCATTGCTTGAGATTTGCAGTGGGCGATCATCGTGGATGATCAGTGTTGGAGTGAAGTGAAAGTCTCCCATTGCCTGTCTTCATTGAAGGCCACTGTAGGCACAAAGAACAGATCCCATTGAAGCATTGTCTTGGCTGTATTTGAGGGTGATTGTTTCTCGGCACAAAGACATCATTTTGTGGGCATAAAAAAGCCCAAAACTTCTGTTTATTCACCTTTTCTTTAGGTGGAGCTCTCACTGGGCATCAGGACTCACTCCAATTTGTTTATAAGATGACAAAACATGATCATAGAAATGGGAATAGATAAGAGAGCATGAGCAACATCTTGGAAGAGTAAATAATGTATAGGAAAACAGTTATCAATCCTAAATAAGTCTGATGTTAAAAGTTAGACCTCTGAAAGGATAGAAAACAAAGATATAATAAAGCAAGAAGAAGCAAAGTAGGAAAAGAGACCAAAAATGTAATCTGACTCAGAAACAAAACAACTAACTATTCGCAGCATAATTAGCAATGCCACAAACAGCATATATGAGTGAATAAATAATATATATTTGCACAAAATACTCAGATTAAAAACAATTTATGCTGTAAACATATGATTTGCAATATATATAAATCGGTAGACAGACAAAATATCGATTTTTAAATATCGACATACATTAATGTCGATGTTTAAATATCGAAGGGACAGAATATAGAAGGTAAGTAATATCAATATTTTTAATATCGATGGGACAGAATTTCGAAGGTAAGTAATATCGATTTTGTTAATATCAATGTTAGTAATATCGATGTTACCAATATCGATGTTAGTAATATCGATGTTACTAATATAGATTTTAGTAATATCGATGTTAGTAATATCGCTTTTTATATGATTTTTAGGTATATTATTATGTATTTAATATGTATTTTTCTTTTTTATGTAGTTTAATTACATTTTTTATTTTACTACCGTAGCGGGTTGTGGGTTTATAGGGGAACAGGGTGGGAAGTATTTTAATTATACTAACTTAATTATTAATTTTTAGGAATTATAAAATAATGGTAATTATTTGGTAATTATGTTTTATTAATTGGTAATTAATTTAAAATAATTGATTAATTGGTAATTATATTCTGTAGCGGGCTTTGGGTTTATAGGGCAATATGGTGGGAAATAATTTAATTATACTAAATTAATTATTAATGTTTATGAATTATAAATTAATTTTAATGAATTGGTAATTAATTTGTATTAATTGGTAATTAATTTAAATGAATTCATTAATTGATAATTATGTTCAGTAGCGGGTTATTGGTTTATAGGAGAATAGGGTGGGAAGTAACTTAAATGTAATTAAGTAATCATTTTTTTTAATTAATTGTTTTTGTTAATTATATTATTGGTGATTAATTGTTAATTGGTAAATAATTATTATTAATTGGTATTTATTATTATTTTTTTAACTTAATTATTCATTGGTAATTATGTTTTTAATAATTATGTATTGGTATTTGTAAATAGTTTAGATTTATTTAATAATATTATTTTTTATATTTTAAAATATTATTTTATTTATAAGTATGTTATTTTTAACTTGTACACTATCCAACACTTTCCCTATTGTTGCACTCTCTGGAGTGGGAATAGTAATTTTTACCCCTACACTATCCAACACTTTCCCTACTGTTGCACTCTCTGGAGTTGGAATAGTAATTTTTACCCCTACGCTATCCAACACTTTCCCTACTGTTGCACTCTCTGGAGTGGGAATAGTAATTTTCACCCCTACGCTATCCAACACTTTTCCTACTGTTGCACTCTCTGGAGTTGGAATAGTAATTTTTACTCCTAAGCTATCCAACACTTTCCCTACTGTTGCACTCTCTGGAGTTGGAATAGTAATTTTTACCCCTACGCTATCCAATACTATCCCTACTGTTGCACACTCTGGAGTGGGAATAGTACGTTTTTACGCCTACGTTATCCAACACTTTCCCTACTGTTGCACTCTCTGGAGTGGGAATAATAATTTTTACCCCTACGCTATCCAATGCTTTTCCTACTGTTGCACTCTCTGGAGTTGGAATAGTAATTTTTACTCCTAAGTTATCCAACACTTTCCCTACTGTTGCACTCTCTGGAGTTGGATTAGTAATTTTTACCCCCACGCTATCCACACTTTCCCTACTGTTGCACTCTTTGGAGTGGGAATAGTAATTTTTACCCCTACGCTATCCAACACTTTCCCTATTTTCCCTACTGTTGCACTCTCTGGAGTGGGAATATTAATGTTTACCTCTACGCTAACCAACACTTTCCCTAATTTTGCACTCTTTGGAGTGAGAATAGTATTTTTTACCCCTACGCTATCCAACACTTTCCTTACTGTTGCACTCTCTGGAGTTGGAATTGTAATTTTTACCTCTATGCTATCCAACATTTTACTTACTTTCGGTTTTTTGGAATTATAATAGTATTTTATTCTCTCTGTTATTTAATATATTCTGTATAGATTTAGCTAATGTAGTATATAATTATTTTTAAAAATATTAAATGTACATTATTATTTTTTAATGTGTTGCATAATTATTACATTTTTATTTATGTTAATATTTTATGTGTATAGATGAATTTGTAATGTATATTTTTAATTATTTATAATTTATTAAAATAACTATTAAAACTGATTATTAAGTAAGTATATATATTATAAATTATATGTATATGTTTAATTAGTTTTTAAAATAAATTATGTATACTTATGAAATTTAAATATTATAAAATATGTCTATGTTTATTATATTTTTAAGTATAATTGTTTTTTATTTTAGATATTTTGTATAATTTAAAAAAACGATATATTTTTAAAAACGATATTTTTAACATCAACATTTTTTTCCGATATTTTTGTACTTACCTTGTTGTAGATTGGTTGTCAATATTGTTTACATTGATTTTAATGCTCTGATATTTTTGTACCTCGATATTATGTCTTTCATAGCTTTATTAACTGCAATGCCAAATTTCTTGCTTACGCAATCATCTGCTAATGTACATTGATTTATGTGGCTAAAACCATCGAGAGTGTTAAAGAGCATATACTGGCACATATAAGGGTACACACAATAACAGTGTGACTTATCCATTGGCGGTTCATTACAACAAAGCGCATGAACATTGGGAAAATATAGAGTTAAGGTTTCTTTCGCTGATAAAGAAACAACGCATTGACACCAAAGTACTTTTGCTACGCAAGCCAGAGGCCAAATATATTACTGAATTACAAGCAGTAAATTTGGGAATCAGGCAAGACCTGAAAACGCATTCTTTTCTAATGATTCATTTATATCATACTTATGTGCCAAACATTCAGAGCTATCAGTTGGTCAATGTCCATTTTATTACTCTACGGGGGATATTAGCAACAGACTGCGCTAAATATTGCAAAGTGCGCTTAGCGCTTTTTTATTTATCGCCAGCTATCGCTGGAATTTATCGCCCGGTTCGCGCATTATTAACAGCGCGTTTCTCCAGGGTGATAAAATTCGAGCGATAGCGGCGTTGTAGGAGGGGATATCGCTGGTAATCCTGCAAAAATTCCACAGTAATGACGAAAACTTTGATGATAGGCCAGGGTGCACTCAGCCTGACGATCCACCTGCCATTGGATAATGCAGGTAAGTCAGGTTTTCAGCAGACGTTAGTTTTTGGCAAAAACCGCGGTTAGCGCAGATTTTAAAATCACTAACCGTGTTGTGGGTCGCCTTGTAAACATTGCGAGGTGCACATAGCAATAATTTACATGGTATTCCGTGAGGGGTATGCCCAGTGATGCCCACTTTGCATCTCATTAGAGATGCAGAGCGAGGCGTTGGGAAAACGGCTGCTAACATGCGCTAATGCATGTTAGCACTGCCTTGTAAACAGGCGAAAATATTATCTCCGCTTTTTTGGCTTTTAAAGCCAAAAAAGAGGAGATAAGGCCCTTGATAATATGCCCCCAAATTTACAAAAACAAATATTGTGTTTTTTTTCATTTGTTGTTGGTATCCCTAGCTGATCAATTGAGCTACTGGCATGTTTTCTCTAGTGGGTTTGTACTCATAATGCTAACACCTTTGTCAGTATTACATTGATAATTTATATAGCTACTTCCCCCCCCCCCCCCGGCAGACCAATTATCTCTGTTATTGGCTCTCCGGAAATAGACCATATTTCATAAATCTAGCTTCATATATACAAGACACAGGAGATTTGATTAACAAGATATCAGATTTTTTCCTGATTGAGGACATTAAGCTTGTGCCTTTGGAAGTCAATTCTTTGTAAACGTGTTTACCCACAGATAAGAGACTAACCACGGTACAACATTTTTTTTCTATGCCTAAAGCTAGATTTTCAAGCTTAATAAAACAATTAGTTTGATACTCAATAGCAATGTATTTCTGTATGATCAAAGGTGGTATCGCCAAACACAGGACCTAGCGATGGAGGCCAAATGTTCTCACTCATATGCTAAATATGGGTCATTTTGACAAGTACCACCTATAGTAGGAATCCCTGCCATATATTGTGAACCATATCTTCTATTAACAAAGGCATGCTGATGATAGTTTTAAGATTTGGATTGGTGCTGAACGTATTCTAATTGATTTATTTACACATTTCTACTGCAATGATCATAACTTAAAATGTTCTCATCAATACAGTGATCCTCAATTAACTTTTTTGATGTCATTATATACAGTCAAAATGATCATCTTGTCCCAGCAGTTTTCAGAGTACATCATGCGATCATTCTTACATCCCTCTAGTACACATACTAGTACTCAAAAAAATGCCATCTTTTACGAAGAGATGTCAAGCTTGTGATGCATTTGCAGTGATGAGTCCATATTTTGTAGTGGAGTTGCTCTTTTGCAACAGTACTTTCTAGCCAGGGGCTATGATTTGGCAACACTCAATAAACTCAACAGAGGATTTCAAATGTGCCAAGAGAGAGCTCACTTAGGAAACAAATATTTTGTAAGGTTATCCCAGATAAACCCCGACTTATCATTCCATTAAATGTTCTGTGTAGTAGAATTTATAAGATATTTGAAACATTGGCATATGCTGACCCTAGAGCTGATGTTATGTTTCAAATAAACCCTTGGCTACATATAAAAGGGGCTCTACTTTAATGGACAGGTTGCATCACAGATTATTTCTAACTTAGTTACTACCTTACCACAATCTTGGTTTAAATCCAAACCATATGGCTTCTACAAATGCCCCCAAATTAATGCTTGGCAGTTTGCCTTGGACAGGACTCTTACTTTTCGATACAATGGAAACAATAAAAATAAAATTCTTGAGTTCATTAATTGCAATACCCAATGTATAACTTACGTAATCTTCTGCATGGACATTGATTTATGTGGGGAGTACCATCAGAAAACTTAAGGACTGTTTACTGGATCATATAAGGGAAATACTCAAATAATGCTGCCACTTATCCATTGGAAGTTCATTCAAACAAATTGGAAAAATATAAAGTTATGGTTTCATGCACTGTAGGTTACTAAAAAGAAACCCTGCGGAGGCACCAAAATATTTTTGCTACGCCAGATAGAGGCCACATGGATTGTTGTGTTACAGGAAGTAGATTTGGGCCTCAATCAAGATTGAGAATTGCATTATTTCCTAATGACAAATTGATATCATACTAACATGTCAAACATTCAAAGCTAAAACTCTGTCATTGTCCATTTTACTACTGTACGTATACCAATACAACTGTTGTGGCTTTGTTTTCATTTGTTTTTTGTGTTTTGAGCTGATCCGTTGGTCTAATGTCATGTCTTTCTGGACTCTGGTTGTACTAATAATAGTAACACTTTTGCCAGTCCTGCATTTATAATTTATATAGATTGCCAATAGTTTGTTTACAGCATCATTAGTTCCTAATCCGATCATCTTGTAATGTTATATATTCAAATATAGTTGTTATTAGTGACATTGCTAACTATGCTATGAATAATTGGTTGTTTTGTGTCTTAGTCATATTGACCCCTTGGTCTCTTTTCCTGTTCTCTAGTTCATGCATGATCTTTCCTTCCATACAAGAATTTTGGGCTTGTTGCTTCTTCTTATTTTAATATATGTTTCTTTTCCATACTTACACATGGTTGACTTTTGATATCATACTTATTTAAGATTAATATCTGTTTTCTAGAAACCATTTACACTTCCAAGTTAGTGCCTATGCTCTCTTATCTTGTTCACTGTAATGCCATTTCCATGTTTATATTTTTTCTCATATAGGCCAGAACACATTTTTTCTCGTATAAGCCAAAACTCCAACTACTGGGTTTACCTGAAGCAGTACTGAGGTTGCTCCTAATAATCACAGACCTTGGATTTTTACCATTCCTTTGGTCCTGACATATTGCTTTTCAGTTTATGTTTGACATCTTATGCATCACTTACATGTTATGTATTATTCTTTTCTATGGTTGCAGTCTAAGTGATCTATTCTGCTTTGATATTGTAAGTGCAGTCACATGATTTTAGAAGAAATATATTACTACATTTTCATCTTCTATATTTCTATGAGCACATTAGAAAAATTAATCACTTGTTTCATATAGGTTTGGATGTTGTTACTCCAAGTCCAGTCTTACTTGACATTTGGAAATTTTTCATCACAATTATTATCGCATTCTTACTGATATCTGCAAACCTGTTTTGAGGTTTCACTGCGTTCAAGGAGTCACCTTTGCATAAGTGAGTACTATAACTTCCCAACTTTAAGTTGCATTGCACTTATTGAGGATAAGCCTTTTCCTTATTATTGTAATGTTTTTCCAATACATTTTTTGGGAATTATTTTCCACTATGTTATAATCTTCTCCTGAAGGGAGCAAAAACAGGGTACCATCTGGAATTATTTGTATTTTCCTAATACACTTTAGAAGAGGCTTGGCATTTGTTTTAAAGTTTAACTTTTTACTACATAGCATCTCTATCACACTGGTTCTGGTTTGTTTTGCATCCTACTATACGAGCCTCTTTCCTTTCTGATTACCTTTTATTCAGGTGGTTCATTTTCATGTCTTGCTTTTATTATAACACTATCCTCTGTTTTACTCTTATTGACTTTTATCCTAAGGCCAATATCCCTTAATGGCTATTAAGAATTGCATTATGTTTATATGATAATCATGTGGTCACTATCATGTGTACCTTTTTACTTTACATTTGTACATCTTCCAGCCTTCAAAAAACTTTTTGACAAAACGTGCTGGCTCTTGGAAAAAGTGCACAAGAATTTCTTGATTCTACATATATACAGACTAAATCATTTTCATCAGTTCAACAACAATTTTTCAACTGATACCTGCTGGAGCATTTTATTGCTGGGTCAGTCCTTACTCATCTATATATTGTATGTACAATCTCACCTAGTTTATGGACATTAATCCAGAATTAAACATATAAATTCATATTTGGCGTGTGCAGAGTCCTGATGCATTATTTATGGACTTTATTTGGCTGTGTGCTCTGGATCTTCTTTAAACTTGGTTGAGTTTGGCTTCGCCACACACTGTATGCACTTAGTCAATAGCAAGAGTGCAATCTGTGTAGCACCCAATTATGGGGCCTATTAGGATGGCGGACGGACCTGCGTCCGTCCGACACCCCAGAGGTGGAGGGACCGTCCGCAGGGGCAGCGGCTGTCCCTCCGTCCGAATTAGGATGTGACCGCCACCCTGGCGGTCACATCCTGTATTTTTAACATTGCGGCGGGTGCTGCTTCAAGCAGCACCTGCCGCAATGTTAAAACTTCTAGCAGTGCATTTGCATGCACAAAGCGGCAGGCACAGCACGGTGCCTGCCGCTTCGTGCATGCAAATGCAGGGGGGTACCATAGGTACCCCCCATGTGCACCCCCACACCCCTTCACCCTGGGGGCCCGCAACGGGCCCCCAAAGAAAAGACCGTATGCCTTTTCGTGGCGGCATTGCCGCCGCGGAAAGGCATGTCACAGGGCAAATCCTAATATGTCTGGCGGTGTCTGATAGACACCGCCACCATATTAGAGCTTTTACGCCGCGGTCTCGAGGCGGAAAAGCGTGGACGGTCTCCCCGTCCGCCGATGACCCCCCAGCCATCCTAATCTGGCGGGGGGGCCTTTACACACATCGCAGCAGTGAATCCGCATCCTCCGGGCCAGCGGTGGCTTTCGCCCGCCTGGAGGATGCGGATTCACCGCAATCACAATCGGCCCCATAGTTTGAATTTCAGTAGAAATTTTTCTGTTGCATTTTACTCAGTCTTGTATTTGTTTTAGAAGGTGTGGTAAGTTCAAATACTGCTACGATTTGGAAAGTTGAGTAAGGCACAGTTGGTTTAGGGAGACAAACATCAAGTTTCTGAAAATCGCTATGATAAAATTATAACCTAAAATCCAATTTTACCATTAAATAGGATTATAATTTACAATTCATTTGACTGCAAATATAATTTCTCTATCTGCTCCCAATAGAAAGTTAGCACTTATTAAAGGTAATATGGTTACCCACTGTTTTTTTAAACATGTTTTTATTTATTGAGGGTTTAAACCTTCCGGTTTCAGAAAATCAGTACAGATACATCTCTCAGCTTAGATCGATCTTATAAATAAGAGTAGAATGTTAGCTCAACATTTTTGACATTTAGCTAAGATGGTAATGGAGAAATATTCATAAAGAAAATAATACCTCCTGGACTAGGAAGAGTAAACTAACTGTAAATATCTGCACCTCCACTCTTTACAATGCATGTAACAAATATAGATTTCTCAATGAACAAGTCAAAGGAACAGAATTCTATAAACAACCACACCCCCTCCCACCCCGGTCACATACATAGAGAGTCTCTGGCCACCGCATATGACACTGTATCCAATCATCTTAATAGCATTGTGATTACTCTATACTAAATCTGAGAGTGTCCGAACGCTGCACCTCAGTTGCATCGGCAGCGCGGTCTACGTGCGTTTCCTCCGATCTCTGCGTTTCAGAGGCCGCCTCTATGGGGACCTCCGGTATCAAAGTATACCAGGCCCTAGCAACTTCTTCCAACTTTTCATCCCTCCTAACTTCCTTCAAACGGATCGATTCCGCTGTTGCCCATTCCCTCAGTTCCTTGGCCCAAGTGTCCACTTTGGGGGATTGGGAACTCATCCAGTGGATCACTATCTTGGGCAGCACTAGCCCCAGTTGGAGAAATCTATGAGTAAGCTTATTCCCCTTGGGACAGGGGAGAAAACCCAACAGTATCTCTATATTGGACTGGGGCAGCGTCCATCCCTTGACCCATCGTAAGTGCTCTAATATGAAATCCCAAAAAGAGTGTAGTCCCAGGCACTCCCATAACGTATGTAAAAATGAGGCATCACCACAACCACATATGGGACAAAGGGAGGAACCATCTGGATATATTTGATGAATCACACGCAGGGCTAAAAAGGTTTGATGAACAACATTAAATTGGATATGTTTAAGTCTGGTATTGGAACTAATTTGTTTTACTCCTTTGTGTACCCTCTTCCATTCAGAATGTGTAAGGGGCGTCTCCAGTACTTCATCCCATCTAGACTGGATTGCAAGCGGGTGTGCAGTGAGATCCGCCCTCAATGCTCGATAAATCTGAGAGACCAGTTTACGGCCTCCGGCAAGACTCACAAGGGCCTGAAGGTTGGCAGCTATAGGAGGTTCTTCAGGGAATATCGGCCATATCCCTGTACTACCGCAGCATCTTTCGCATACTGAAGATATTGACCTCTGCCCAGGTCAAACGCAGTTTCCGCTTGCTCCCTGGTCATTAAGTGGTGATTTAAATACAGATTACCCATCATTCAACAGCCTCCCTCCACCCATCTGGAGACAGACGTAACTTGACAGATCTGCCCAAACAGGACAACTACCCATAATGGTGCTTCAGGGGCGTAGGATGCTCTACGTATCGCAACCTTAACTGCAGACTTCCATGTGGAGGCCACATGCCTAATAATATTCGGAAATCGTTCAGGCACATGCAAGCACAACATTAGTAGGTCCAGAGTGGATTATCCCCGTAGCCCCTCAATAACTGTTTTTCCCAATTATCATTCTCGTCGAGCCATTGTACTGCATGTTGGAGCTGCACTGCTATTTAATAAAATTCCAATTTTGGAAGCTCCAGACCCCCACGTTCCCAAGTTCTCTGCAATGTCCGTGACTCCACCCGCTTCCATTTGCTTCCCCATAACAGGTCCACCAGTAGATGGTCCAACAAGAGGAAGTACTCCAGTGATATCTGATAAAGTGAGTTCTGCATTACATATAAACATCTTGGGAGGACTATCTTTTTTATCAGGGCCACACGTCCCATTAGTGATAAGGGTAAGATACGCCAAAACTCTACTGATTAGCGGATACACTCTGCACATCGTGCCATATAATGTTCCAAATAAGCCTCCTGGATGTGGATTGACCGGACACCAGTGACCCAGCATATCTCCACGTGGGCAGCTCACTCTCATCCTTGTCCCTCAGGTTTCCCATAGGAAAAACCTGAGATTTCCCCGAGTTAAGGCAAAGGCCTGATAGCTACCAAAAGCAGTGAACTCCCGTAGGATCTCCGGGACCGACTCCCTGGGACGACGGAGATACACCAGGATATTGCGATCATATATTGACACTATGTACACTGCCGGGCCTATTGGCACACCCCACTGTGCCAACCGGTGTCGCAATGCAGTCGACAATTGCTCCATTGCCAATGCGGAAAGGAGCGGAGACAGGGGGCAACTCTGTTGAGTACCTCTTTGGATTTCCAACCTATGAGATACTTGGTTGTGGAGACGAATCAAAGCCATCGGTCGAATATCGAGAAGTTTCACCCAGCTCAAATATTTGTCCCCCAACCCCATTTTAGCAAGCACTGCCCAAATATAATTCCATTCAACCGTATCATAGGCCTGCTTAATGTCTATATGACATAAGGCCCAATCCTCGCCTAGTAGGTGCGGATCGTGCCAAATATATGCAAGGCGTCTTAAATTATGCGTAGTGTTCCGTCCAGAAATAATACTGGCCTGGTCATGATGGACCAGTCGGACCATATAAGGCTGAATACGTGCTACCAATACTCTCCTAAGTATCTTCTCACCAACATTTAAAAGAGATATGGGCCTATAAGAAGTCGGAGACAGGGGATCTCTTCCTGGCTTAGGAGCCATAGACACTAGAGCTTCCATCATGGGGGGAGATAGTGTCCTCCTCCTGAGAGGTTTGGTGTGCACCTCTAGGAGATGATCTACTAACTGTGGAGCAAACATTTCATAAAATTTAGTCGGGAGGCCATCACTATCAGGACATTTTGCAGACTGCAGGGTCTTAATTACAGTTAACACCTCCTCCTTTGTAAACGGAACTCCCAAGGCCACAGCATCCGTCTCTTCCAGGGTAGGGAGCGTCACTCTTTCTAAATAATCTCATAGGGCGTACGCTCGGACCGGGGGGGGGGCTGCTGTGCATGTCTGTCATAAGTGCTCCGCAAATGCTGCCAGTATCGCAGTTTGTGTGTGTAACACCTCCCCTTTATCATGATGAAGATGCAGCACCGGAGCTTGTTCAGTTTCAGTGTGAATCAATTGAGCTAGAAGTGCTCCTGACCTGTCGCCCTCCATATAGTCATTGTCTATAGGTGGTGTATCTATGCTTCTCCAAGCAGGACCAAGCCTCAAGTAAGTCTCCCTTAACTCATGCCCACTCTGCCATATTTGTCTGGGTCTTATAGAGTGGGCTCTCTATTGTCTTTAGTCGTGTTTCCAAGGAGTCAATATCAGGGTTGAGTTGGTGTTGGACTCCAAAGGTAGTCCTCATGCAGACAATCCTGATCACAACTTTTAGCTCTACCCATTCAGTGGCTCTAGCAGAAGTGGAACCCGAATTTTCAGCAAAATAATGTTGAATTGTCTCCGCTACTGTTTGCACATAAGGAGCGTCAGTAAGGACCTCTGCTCGTAGTCTCCAAAGCGGGATGGGTGGTCATCCAGGTCCGCTAGACACCGCCAATAACAGCAGGGCATGATCGGATATATAACGTGGAAAATAAGAAATGCTTTCTGTTGCAGCTGAGAGGCCCGCCGAGAGACAACAATGGTCAATTCGGGAAAAAGTGTTAGCTGCTGGAGTAAAGCACGAGAACTCTCTTTTATGAGAATTTCGGGCCTCCATTTATCTCTAAGATGCATACCCTTATGTATATCAGTTAAGGAGGTTACTACACGGGTTTTAGCACGCTCCCTCGGGGGTTCCCTACCTAAAGTTACATCAAACACACAATTAAAATCTCCAAAGAGGATAATCTCAGCTCCTATATAGGGAGTCGCCGCCTTCAGAGCAGCAGGGTAGAAATCAGAACAATCTAGATTGGGGGCATAAACATTAATAATGCAGATCTCTCTCCCTTCCCACCTGCCAAACACAATGACATATTGCCCCTCAGGGTCAAGCACATGCTGGCTATGGTGAAACGGAACTCCAGGCACCACCCACACGAGTGCCCCTCATGCAAATCCAGAGTTGATGTGGCATTCAACTGTCCCTTCCACCATTTACGGAGACTCGCTATTGAATTTTCCCAGACATGTGTTTCCGGCAGCCCAGCTATTGCTATGTTATATCTCTTCAAGAAAGCATATACTCTACGGCGCTTGTCTAGGGCTGCCAACCCTCGGACATTCCAGCTAAGAAATCTTAATGTCTGTGGTGTCATGGCATTGCTGTAATAAGCAGTTGTCGTCAACCACACCCTGAGAGAATCTCCCCATCGAGTAGGTCCAAATCCTTGTACCATGGCATAACATGTTGTGACCTGTAAAATTCCCCAACAAAAAAAGCAACTTTCAAAAACCAAATAATGCGATCCCTTCACCCTCACCCTCGGGAAGTAGTAAAGATTCACATGTGCAATAAACAATCCACATTAGAAACAGTACACACCACCCCAAACATCCCTCTCCCCCCCAATCCCACCAATACTGCAATGGCTGCACGACCTTACCAGGGTCAGGGCCAGGGCAGTCATACTCAAGATATCAATATATATATATATTCAATCAAACGCTGTGCAAGAGAACAGGTATTGTTGAGATGCGAGATTGCTCTCAAGCCACCTCAGCGGACCTGGATGGCAACCCACCATTAGTCTTTGGAAGAGATAGGCCTCAGAACAGTAAAAAATACATTTAGAAATGTTTTACTGTCAGGATATGTAAAATTGAAACACCCTTGTCCTCTTTTTTAAATAACATAGACCCTCCCCTATCAGCTTTTAGGGTGACTTATAAATATTAAAAAGCAAGATTAAGACCTGAAAAAAAGTTCACTTTGCAGCTCGAAATGGCAGTTTTAAACTACACTACAGGCCGCAGTGGCAGGCCTGAGACATGTTTTACAAGGCCACTTTAGTGTGTAGCACAATGAAAGCTGCTGACCACTATTAGCATTTAATTTGCAGGCCCTGTGAAAATGCAATACAATATCCTAGAGGCTTACAAGTCAATTAAATGTACCAATCAGGTGTAGGCAAATGTGACGATGTTTCAAGGGGAGTGCAAAATAACTTTATCTCCTGTTAGCAGAGGAAAAGTGCACAGAATCCAGATAGTCAACAAGAATGGGTTCAGCAAAGGAAAGCAAAATTCTGGAGTAACTCTGCAGAGAGAGCCAGGTCCCAAAAAAAAACGTACTTCAAAACATACTACAAAGTGTAACTTTTGCCTATACTTGTATGTAAGGCGACCTGCAATACGACAGTTGAATCCCATGTAAGTATAGATTTTAGTCATAAATGCAGGAGGGACATAGGAAAATGAGTGGAAACGAGTCACACTTACTACTAAAGGGGATGGGATTAGGAAAGAGCAAGAGGTGTTTAGGGAGCGCCAAGAAGGGGTTTAGGGAGGGACTGATTGACACAAGAGTAAGTCAATTGCACTTTGCTGGATCAGAGACATGTAACGTACACTTTTGAAAACAAGTTTATAGTTGGAGTTTGTGAATATTAAATGTAGTACACTTACCACAAAGTGTAGACTTACTCAAAAGCATAAGTTATTTTTGGGAATCTGGACTGATGATTATTGGTGGAAAACTCAGAGTGAGTAAATTTGAATTTCGTGCCCAGAGAGGGCCCGTCAATGCCTGGGTACTTTTCCCACCTTCACCCAGGGAAGTTTCCTACCTTTGGACATTTTTGGAGCTCAAAATCTTTCCATGGGGCAAGGCTGCAGGCTGTAGTTAAAGACAGCTCCAAGATACCTACTCTACAAGGTACCTCTAATTCGGATTTGCCGCTGTGGAAAAGCTCTGAGCAGAAGGAATCTGAATCTTTGGCACAGTTGCAATGCAACTTTATCTGATCAGCTTGGCAAGATGATCCGGTCCTATGAAGGTCTTTGAAGCTAAAAGGTTTCTAAGTACTAGGTTTCAGGAAAAGTTAGGAAGAGTATGCTTTAACACAAAGCAAGGGTTCAGGATCTTGGTAACAGCACTTGGGTTCCAAACTCACTCCAGCAGAGGCCAGATGCAGGTTCCAGGGCAGGTCCATTTGGAAACGGTGAGCTCAGAAATTGCATTAGGCCTCCTGTAGCTTGTTGTGTCCCTGTAGCTTGAGCAAGATGTCAGCCATACGACCCTTGGATTCCAGTTCCTTGTCCTGGTTTCAAGGGGGAGAGTAAATCCAGTCTTCCATGCTTTTCTCAGGCCACAGGCAGCAGGTCCAGTCCTCTTTTGCTCTTCTACAGGGCCTGAAAATATTACATGGATAGTACTGTGGGTGCCACATTTGTGTCTAGCACTAGCCTGGTGGTGGGTGTGACTTCTGGCCCTCCCTAACCAATAGATAAGAGCACCTCCCCACAGCCAATACATTCTACGGCTAATACTGATGCAGGAACAAATAAGAACCTGCAGATCTGCCATTGTAAAATCATGGGAGGTTCAACAGTGCAAATGGCATGCAAGGCAATAACGTTTTTAACCTTAGCGGCAAAGGAACTAGAGAAGAGAGACAGATGAATCAAATATGCCTTCTCAAACGCAACCTTGTTTACTTAGCCCACACCTGGCAGTTCACACGATGATTGCAGCAGCACTTTACGCTTTATTTATGTCTGGGAATCATTTATCAACCTCTACCGAAGATACGAGAATGGACAACCTGTGATTGGTCTAAACAAAATATATCAGAAACCCTATCTTTTGCTTTTGGTCTTGCTGTTGGGCCTGGCGAACTCCTTGAGGATGGCGAAGAGTTCTTTGCTGTTGTGTGCATTGGCGTTGATTGTGTCTTGGTGAGCCATTTTCTTTGTGATTTGGAGGAGAAGATGTGTGTGGTGACGGCATCTTTGAAGGTTGCATGGGTTCCCTCATGTTCTCTACAGCTGTGCCTGGAATTGTGGAGGGTGCAAGTGAACCAGCTATCTTTCTTGGAGTGTTGTTGACAGGTGCCTTCTTGAGGGCTGCCAGAGCAGTTGGAGATCCATCGGTGGAGGTTACATGCTGAGGTGTTAGTGGTTATCAGTGGAGTGGTGGCGCTGAGGGAGGCGGTGAGATGTTCTACTGTGATCTTGTTCTAGCTACGCTGGGTTGGGAGTGAGGGTGGTTGTATTTGATGGGTTTGGTGAAGGCAAAATGCACACAGTGGCGGTCGGTCTAAAGAAGTTCGGTGGTGTGGCTGTAGGGGATGTTTTTGTTGGCAGAGAATACGGGGTCAAGTGTATGTCCTGCTGCGTGGGTTGGAGAGGTAATTACCTGCATGAGTCCTACATTGGGGAGGTTTCAAGGAGGGACGCATTGTTCTGGTCATTGGGGTTGTCCAAGTGGAAGTTGAGGTCGCCAAGAAGGACGTAGTTAGTGGATGCGAGAACCTGGGGTGCGATGAAGTTGACGATGGTGTCAGTGAAGGGTTGGCGGGGGCAGGAGGTTGGTCGACGAGGATGCCACAGTGCGTGGTGTTGGTCTCTAGGTGGAGGTGTTCCTTGGTTGTTGTTGGGTCATACAAGTGGGTGGTCAGGGAGTGGGTGTTTTTGTGGATGATTGCGATGCCTCCTCCTGGTTGTTTGGTGGGGTCCTTGTGGGTGATCATGTAGCCATCGGGTATGGGGGTGGCAGTGTCTGGGCCAGAGCTAGGGTTTGTCCAGATTCCAATGAGGTAGGTGAGGTCAGGAGAGATTGAGTCGAACAGGTCCCAGACTTCTGTGGCATGGTTGTTGAAGGAGCGAATGTTGAGGAGGATGTAGCTGAGCCGGTTGGGTGCGCTGTTGGTAGGCTGGTTGGCGGAAGGAGCTGGAGTGCGGAGGTGGGGGAGGTTTCAGCTGCAGTTGCAGCAGGAGAAAGGTTATTGGGTGTCCTTCAGTGATATGAAGGGGTGGTTCCCAGAATCGAGAGGAGTAAAGATTTTTAAACTCTACAGGAAAAGCCCAACAGGAACCAATGAAATCATATCAAATATTTCTTTTTATTGACGTAGAAAAATATATCAGTTCAAGTAAATGCATTAATACACAATACATTTCTTATTCATAATTTTGTTAGAAAGTATCATAAAAAACACATGTAAGCAGCCACAGGACAAAAAGCGTTGGCGTTTTTCTTGAATGTTCTTGTTTGAATGTGTATGTGTGTATTGGTATGGGTATGAATTCTTGGTTTGATTGGACGAGTGAGTGAATTGTGTGCCAACATTTTTTATGCTCTTTTTGTCCTGTGGCTGCTTACATATGTTTTTTTATAAAAATAAATATTTGATATGATTTCATTGGTTCCTGTTGGGCTTTTCCTGTAGAGTTTAAAAATCTTTACTCCTCTCGATTCTGGGAACCACCCCTTCATGTGTTTTGTAGAATTATCTCGCCCTGGCGGGTTGTTCCCCTCTTAGCTCCACTAGTATTCAGGGCCTCTCTTATGTTCTTATATTGTCCTTCAGTGATGCCACATGGCAGACAGCATGGCGTCCGGTGTTTAGGGTGAGCAGGGTGCTGGCATCGTATCGGTGAATGGTCTGAAGACCAGGGTCTGTGGCACTGATGGGCACAGATGAGCTTGCCCTTGTCATTCCAGTGGTGCAGCCAGACAGCAGCTGCCATTAGGAAGTGTATAGGTATCTGGACAGCTGGGAGGTGGGAAACCTGGGGATCAGGGAAGTGGCACTGAAGGGGATGGGGCTGCAGGGAATCGCAGAGATCACCAGCAAAAGGAGAAAAAAGGGAAAAAGTGCAAAAGGGACAGGAAAAGAATCCAAGAAAAAAGGTAGAAAAAAGTGGGACAGAGGGCAGCCCAGCAGCTGATCGGTGTCCCTGTACCGGGGGGTACTTGTTGTTGGAGAAGGACATTGAACCATTGACCTGAGGGTCAGATGGTCAGCAGCAGCTGAAATCTGAGGAGCAGCAGCTATTTGGCCAAGCTTAGCAAGGAAGTGAGCAGTCCACTGCTAAGGTCAGTGGATTGCACCTTCTCTGCGAGCAGTCAACCTTAAGTAATATGCAGGGGCTGGACAACTGTGAAACAGGAAATGCAAGGAGGTGGAAAGTGGCAGAGGAGGGGGGTGGGCCACGGGTGATCACAGAGGCAGAGATCAGTAATCAAAAGGAGAAAAACATGAAAATGTGCAAAAGGGACAGAAAAAGAATCCCAGACAAAAGTAGAACAAAGACAGACAGAGGGCAGCCCAGCAGCTGAGCAATAACGTTCTACCACTAAACACCAAGGATGAGGTGCAGGCGGGTGCCTGTGGGTGAAGGAGGGCCTTAAACCACTGACCCGAGGGTCAGATGGTCAGCAGCAGCATGGAGCCTGGGGGCAGCAGCCACCAGGTGGAGCTGCACAAGGAAGGGAGCAGTCCACTGATAAGGTCAGTGGGTAGTGGATAGTGCATAGAAATGTTATGGTCATAGCTTTAGATACTCTTTCCTTGTGTACTGCATAAGACAACTCACTTAGAAAGAGGCCACTCACTTAAAGGAATTAAGGTTGACCCGGAAGGTGTTCCTTCCTGCTAACCACCAAACATGCCTCTAACTCAGCCACCCTAGCACTGTGGAACACCGGTCCCTGTGTTGGCAGTAGGCTACACCTAGTGCAACACTACTATGAGGAAGCAGAAGTATCTTTGTAAAAATGCTGAATTTCTGCTGTGCACTTGCTGCGGTGCTGTCATGTTCTTTAGGATAGTCCCACCAGGTACATACCAATTACATACATTTTGTCCCAACCACACAACATAACGGTCCTAACCACAGGTGACCTTTTACCTAGTAGCTTACTTCTGTCTCTTAGACAACTAGACTTTCGGTAGCCTATCTTAATCCCTCTACCTGACGTACATAAACATGTTTCAAGGCACAGTAGATTTATTCTGTATATGTGGAACCACTTTTTCCAACCATGGCCATCAGCCAGCTGTGCATGAGTGTTTTTGTTTAGAAAAGAATTAGCAAAGGATTAGTGAATGTTTAAAAAACATTGAATCTGGAAAAACCCTGGAGTGACCACTTTAGTATAAAAGACCCTCACTCCCCCTTACAGACAGAGAGGAGAATGCCTTCCAGGCTGGACTGAAACTCTGCAGACTGATCCTTTGACAGGCAGAGACCTGACATCCCTTACGGGGTGCCATCCTCAATGCAGGGACGGGGTACTTCATTTAGAAGCATCAGGTGAGGAGTTAGTACTTCCCCGCCAGTTTCTTGGCTCCATTAGGCTCCATTAGGATCTATCCTGACATTTACATACACTTGATTCACCTACATATCTAGGCTAGGTACTTTTTGGTAGGCTACGCATTGTAGCAGCACGCAAAGCTATTGTTTTATAAATTATGTTTTTATTCATCTTATTAGCACTATGGTAGAAATGTATCTACTTTTTACAATATTGGTACTAGCAATTACATTTGTCTACACCTGTCATTTGATTGTCACAGCTAATATGTTTCACACTAGACTGACGCTTGACCAATAAATAATTACTGAAACCATTCCAATTGTCATTCTATGTGTATTCCGAGAAAAGCAAGCACGAGTGATGAGCGAAAGATATCGTATTTTTTCCACGATACCTGAGGAATCTGGGTTGTCATGTTCAGTGGTTTCCAGAAACTACATACACCACTGTAGAATACAAGGAGGTGGTAGTGGCACCATAGAGCTAGCTGGTCTAACGGTTGACTCATCCTGTGGGGGAGTCCAGAATCTGTCTGCACACCGAGCCCTCTGTTTAGGTCATCCAAAACGTGCAGGTCCTGGGGGGTCCTAGGAACTACACGACACTGCAGAGGTTCACGTCTGATTAAATCTTGACCAAAGTGTGCATGCTGCCCTGCATAACATTAATGGTAGCTTGACACAATGATGTAGAGATCAAACATGCCTTGTGTTGTAAAATGGGATACTACATAGGGCAAATATGCCTTTGTGTGGTCCCTGTGTGGAAATATGGGACACTGCTTGGAACAAACTTGTCTTGCAGGGCCGCTGTGTGGTAAAATGGGATGCTGCATCGCACAAACATGCCTTGCGTAGATCCTGCATGGTAAAATGGGACACTCCATAGTGTAAACATGTCTTGTGAGGAATCTGCATAGATAAATGGGATACTGGGTGGCACAAACATGTCTTGTGTGGCCCTTACATGATATGAAGGAAGGTGCATACAGCAACCATGTTCTGCATGCCCTTGCATGGTAAAAAATGACACAACACTACGTAAATCAGATTGAAACACCCAGGAAAAGTTGCAACGGGTTTGGCTGCAAGAAGACCATGGAAAAGATGCTGAGATGTGCTAGGTGATTTGGAGAGTCTTCTCAAGTGTCTGATATGTTGGTTTTGCGTAGTTTGTTATGGGTGTTTTCTGTTTGATGTTCATGTGTGAAATTTGTGTGTTCAAAGTTGTTTTGTCTTGCTAAACATTTTTTTGTCTGCCTTTTTGGGGTAGCATAGGGGTTTAGTTGTTTAGGAGTGAGAAGTGTATTTTGGGTTGTCTATATTTCTAGGTACTTATAGTGTGATTTATAATTATGTATTGGAAGGGGAGAGTCTGCAATTTTGATGAGAGGGATGTAGGAGCCTTAATACGGCTAACAGTCTCCCTCCCTCAAATGTTTGAGGCTGGAGGGTGGGTGAGCCAGGTTATGTGCTCTCAGAGAGACGTGTCCAATGGGAGAGAATACACAAATCCCCGAGCTGTGTGACATTGGTGACGAGTACCGTCTCTCAGCTGCAGCACTGATAGGCTGACATAGTTGTCAGTGAGACAGACCTGCTGGACATCCTTGGACTATAAATTGCTGAGCCCGTTGGTATGTAGGTGATGCCTCACAATATATCCTTTAAAGTTATGTAGATATTTTTAGTTCTATATAAAAGGGTTGTGCCTGTACATTCCACCATAAAGATAATAGATTGTATTAAAGCGATTTACATAAACATAAACACTCCAGTATGTCAAATATGTTTAAATAAAAAAAAACTCACAGGAGCATGTGTTAACTAAACAGCATTGATATGTCTAAAGATTACAATTATTGTGTCAGATTGAGTTGGAATGTGAGTATGAATCTTCTTAAACCAATATATATGTATTTATATATCTATAGATTTGCATATATGTACCGTGTTCATGTCAACTGACACAGCACGTACTGCGTCCCATAGCAACAGTAGTCACAACAGCCAGAACTGCCGAAAACATTCCTTTGTTGATCAGTTATGTATGTCCCAATGCCAAGTGCCTGCAAAATACACATCTGGGGCATATCAGCAAGGGCCAGCGATAAAATTAGCACCACTTTAGCGTTCGTTTCGGATGAAAAGCAGCGATAATTTTATCGCACTATCAGCATGGACACGCTAACGTGTGTTTCCATGCCTCAACATCATTTACCTTAATGGCCAGCTTTGCATCTCTAATGAGATGAAAAATGGGCGTTCCTTCCAAAAAATAACGGGAGAAATGACGCTAACCAACATTTCTCCAATTATCAAGCTGCACACTAACATGCATAGCGATAAGAGAAGTAAAGCTAACCGCGGTTATCGCTACTGTCCCTATGCCTGCTTGCAGTCTGACTTAGCCATGATATCCAATGGAAGGTGGATATCATGGCTGGGTCTGCCCTGCCCTATCATCAAGCTATCGCCAAAAGTTGTGCGATTATCGCTGGATTACCAGCGATAATCGCACATTTAGAAGCTTGCCCCTGGAATTTTATCACTGTTGAGATAAGCGTTGCTGATAGCATTATATCTCAGCGATAAAATTCAGCGGTAACTGGCGATAATTAACCTCGCGCTAAGCGCGCTGAGTGATAATTATCGCCGGCCCTTGCATATATGCCCCCTCATTTCTTTATGTGACACAACCACTCCAACGTATAAAATGGCTTATATTTACAATATTTACAAATGTTTACGTATGTGTGTAAATCAATCAGCTTACAAATGCCCTCATACCTAATGGTCCCAGAAAAAAATAATCTTTTACAACACAAGTCTGCCTGGAAATATACCAATTTCATACATATAAACTGCTATTCACAAATGAACAGCAAAAATATATTTCTAGGATTTTATAGCCCATTGGCTTAGGTGAAGCAGATATATAATCAATATACAGTTAGTATGAGCCTGACAAAAACACCACTGTGCATTCAGATGACAATATCCAAAGCTACCCACCAATTTCAAAAAATGAAAAATTAAACACAAAAAGAGACAGAAATCAAATTGAGAATGCATGGCATCCCGTCCAGTTATTAACACAATTTACATCAAAGGATGTCACAGAACATGATACAAGAATGAACACTACTGAGGAGATAAAATATACATGTCTACAGAAACTTATCCTAAATGAACATGAAGTTCTTCATCCTGGTTCAGACCCCCCATGTGTTTGCTGTTCAGCCTGATAACATATTCATATTCCAACTTCCTGAGAGTGCGTTCCCTGTCACCTCCTCCTGCATTCATCGGGCCCTGTCAAGACCAATGAAAGAGATTGTTTCCAGTCTTATCGGTATGCATCAAATGCCAATGTCTTGCTAATGGGTAGCAAGAAGATTTTTCTTTTTTGCTCAGAGATGCTCATATATTCTTTTCTTCACAGGGAAGATGGTACTAGCTAGATAGTGTAGACCACATTCGCAGACTAGCACATATATGACCAAGTCACAGATACAAGTGATGAGTTTTTTAAAAAAGTTAGTGTAGGTTGTATGTTTTCCGTTTTGTTCTATCTGTGCATGCCTTGTATCTAACACATATGAAAAACACTTGCTGCTTACTGAGCCACACGCCTGTTGTCCCTGGGTTTCTGTTTGGATAGCTGTGGACTAATAGGTCCCTCAGCGACCTGTGTGTATGATATGTGATGTGGGGCAATTTGCTAACCAGTGCGCCAATCACCTCATCTCTCTTTACCAAGTGCCAATGTGAGGTATTTGTGGATGAACTCATGCAACACTGTCACAAAAGTGGTAATCATTTTGTTAAAAATCTAACAGAAGGGCAAAGAAAGGCATTGGACTCCCTGAGTAAAAATCCCCTATTTGTCATTAAACCTCACAAGGGGGCTTATGTTTTGTTATGAAACATCAACAAACATAATAGAGAAGCACAAAGACAGCACGCTCTTGCAGGCGTTTATGAAATGGCCTCCCTATCTGTATATAACAAACTATTTGGGAATATCATACTCTGGTTACTAGTTGGCTTGCGCTGGGTCTATTAGATGAGGAGGAATTTTGTTTTTTATTGGTGAATAATCCCACTGTTCCTCGCTTTTATCTTCTTCCAAAGGTATATAAGCATAAAACAGATCCCCCAGGCATGCCCATTATATCTGCTAATAGTAGTCTGCTAGAAAATACTTCTATCTATCTGGACTTCTTTCTGTGTCCGTATGTTCTGAATTCGCCGGCATATTGCAGCGATAGTGTGGATTGTATTAATAAGATTCAAGAGCCAGGGTGTGCTGATGGGGTAGCATCAGCAGGGTATGGTGGGAAGGAGGAGAGGGGAGGGTGAGGGATGGCTGCCAGGGAAACAAAAAGTGGATTCAAGATATTCTTAGTAAACAGTTTGTGGTGATCTACACTGTCAGCCATTCCATATGATGTCATCTATGGGAGTTCTATGGCCAGTGTTCTCTGTTTGGCAGTTACAGCTGCTGTGTCCTTCCCTCTGGCTGGACGGCTCTCTTATCCTGAATAAATCCTGATTGACTACTTCCTGCTTCAGCCTCATCTTTACACTGGCGACGGAGGATGGGCAGCTGTTTCTCAGCTGTCACTTCAACTCTAATTTACCAACCGATGTAAAATTCAAGACTTCAATTTCGTTTCGTTTCACAAAGCACTGTGAAATCAGAACATTCTACATCCTCGCGTGAGTACATTTTCAAATTATCTTTACCCCGACAGAGAGCCGTCGCAGCCACAAGACTCTTTTAATTAACATTTAAAATTAACCTACTGAAAGCGCATCCACGCGCCAACAAACTACGAGCTCTACCTCGTACTTTCGGATTCATTCCCCTTACTCGGATTCACAGTCCCAACTGACTGTCAAGAGTCCTCCGCTTTTCACAAGATCCTACCTTCGCCTCTGTCTCCCTGCGTTGCGTGTACTTTTCGAGTGTGCCCAGCGAGTACGTGTCTGTCAAACTGTTCTTTCTCCTCTGAGCTGCGCCACTGAATGATGACGTAGCAGAACCATTGCAGCCAAACGTCATCCGCTTCACGCACACCAGCCACGCTGATCACCTTGGCAACGAGTCCAACACGCTAAACCAATCAGCGTCCTCCTCTTGCCTTACAACGTCACAGAGGCTTAACATTCGACGTTGGATTCTTGTCACTACAATCCACAGCTATAACACGTCACAGAAGCTGAAGTCTTCGTGCTTTCTACAGTGCACAGCCAATTTTTCTCCGCTGATGCACACAGCCTTCCAGTTGAATTAATACTTCCCAATAATACTATTACTTTAATTCAAACTGTGTTTTTGCGCTGACGCGCACAACCAATATTTACACTTACAATATAAAGGCACTTTTACAAACTATGTTTTCGCGCTGATGCGCACAGCCAATATTTAAACCTTATTACCGACGCTGACGTGCACAGCATTTGCACGCTGACGTGCACAGCATTTACACGCTGACGTGCACAGCATTTGCACACTGAAGTGCACAGTATTTACATACCAAAGTGTACAGTATTCAGACCAAAGTGTACAGCATTCACGTATCAATATGTACATCATTTATTCAAAATACTTGGTATTGTTTTTAACACTTTTTCTTTAATTACCAGAATTTTAATCTGTAGTCATACTTACAATATTATTGGTTGCTTTTATTCTATTTGCATATACTTCCTTACAAAAAAAAAAAAGAAAAAGAAAAAATTGAAAATACTATAATGCAAAGTGTTACTCCTCCAGCTCCATTTCTTCAGACTCCTGGAGATCCCCCTCTCGAGTGGAAACTCTGGTTACGATCTTTCATGGCCTATCTAGGTGCAATTGATGGGCTCAGATTTCGTGCAGAAAGAAAGAAAAATCTGATGTACTACCATCTCGGCGTGGAGGGCCAGAACGTTTTCGATTATCTACCTCCTTATGTTCCACCCACTGGTGAGACTCCAGATGAGTTTGACACAGCCATCGCCAAATTGGACAAGTACTTTGTCAAAACCAAGAACATGGTCGTACATCGTTACAAATTTTTCACTAGAGTTCAAAAACCTGAAGAGAGTATTGACACCTTCGTTACTGCTTTAAAAATACTTGCTTCCAAATGCGAATTTGACAACTTCACTTCTCAACTTATCAGAGATCAGCTTATTGCTCGTTGTTCTTGCAAACAAATTCAAGGGAAACTATTGTCCTGCAAAGATCCTTCTTTAGATAAGGCTATTGATATAGCTAAGAGTATTGAGACATCCTTGGAGGATTCCAAACAATTAGAAATTTCTCTCTCTAATACTTCTATTTCTAGTGCAGCATCTGCACCTATTAAGACTCCCAACTTTACTCCTCGTGATTCACGTGGTTATTATAGAAGAATGGGAAACACTAGTACCAGAAGACCTTTCATGCCCGGCAGACAATTCAGCCAAAATACTTTTTGTTTTAGATGTGGTTCCTCTTACCATGTATCTAATTTTAAGAACTGTCCAGCTGCCAATCAACAATGCACTCAATGTGGTAAACATGGTCATTTTTCAAGAGTTTGCATGAGAGGTAGAAGAGGTAGTGTACGTTGTGTCTTGAACGAGTATGATTCCTCTTCTGATTATAACACTCTTGAACAGTCAACTGAATATCCTGAAGGCGATGTTACCACTCAAGAATATGTAGTTGTTGTGAAAGATAATAATGATGTCAGTCGCACCTTTCATGTCCCTGACCCAGAGGTTGACACTACCATTGAGAAGCATCATGTTCAACTGTTGGTAGACACTGGTGCTCGCATCACTATCATTTCTCATGATAAATATTCTCATTTTTGGCATGATAAATGTCTACTTCCTCCTGATGTTCTCACAATAGCTTTTGAAGGGAGCAGAATTAATCTTTTAGGCTATTTCTGGGCTGAAATTTCTATATTTGGCAAATCTATTAAAGGGAAAGTTTATGTTGCCAAACGTGGCATTAATGTGCTAGGTCTTACACATCAAGCAGAATTTGGTGTCACCATTAAACCTGGTTTACCCAATCCTGTTTTTATTGAAGAATGCAATCTTCCCTGTGCTACATCTCCATCTTCTGTCCCGGTGTGCAATATTGTAGATAACAAATTGTTAGAGCACAAATATAAAAAAGTCTTTGAAGATCGTCTAGGTAAAATCACTGATTTTCAACATTTTATTAAAGTTAAAGATGGCGTATCCCCAGTCAGGCACAAACTTAGAAATGTTCCACTTAGTATCAGAGAAGATTTATCCAAACACCTAACGTCACTTTGTGAACAAGGAATTATTGAAAAAGTAGAATCCACCTTGTGGCTTTCACCCATCGTTCTTGCTAGGAAAAGGTCTGGTGATCTTCGCATGTGTGTGGATTTGCGCAGTCTTAATGGAGCTATCTGGGTTGATGGTTTTCCCCTTCCTCGCATTGAGGATTTGATAGCAAGAGTTGGATCATCCACGTGGTTTTCCATACTCGATTTGAAAGCAGCATACCACCAAATTGAGTTACATCCTCACTCACGCCATCTCATGGCCTTTGTAACACCGGATGGTGTATTTCAATTTCGACGCCTTCCTTTTGGATTGGCTTCTGCCGCCGCTGTTTTTCAGCGTATTATGTCTGAAATGTTTAAGGAACTCTCTAATGTTGTTGTCTTTCAAGACGATATTCTCATATTCACCCAAACTGAGAGTGAACATGATAAAGTCATTGACCGAGTTTTTAACATTCTTGAACAAAGAGGTGTAACTCTACAGAGGAGCAAGTGTATTTTCAAAACCAGAGAAGTAGAGTATCTTGGTCATAGCATCTCTGAAAGTGGCATCAAACCCAGATCAGGTCTGATCAAGAGCATTATTGAAGCTCCTGCTCCCTCCAATAAGGAACAACTATTGTCGTTTCTTGGTCTTTGTGAGTTTTACTCTAAATTCATGCGAGACTATGCTAAGACTACTGAATGTTTTAGACTCCTGCTTAAAAAGGGTGCCACCTTCAACTGGTCTGACGAGTGTGAAAAAGGTTTTCAGCTCATTAAAAAACATATTACCAATGCTCCTGCTCTGCAACCTTTCAATGGTAACAGGGAAACTGTCGTTACTGTTGATGCTTGTGAATACGGTCTAGGAGCTGTTCTTTCTCAACTAGATTATGGTAAAGAATTCACAGTAGGGTTTGCTTCCAGGACTCTCCGTCCTGTTGAAAGGAAATACTCAGTAATAGAAAAGGAACTTCTAGCTTGTGTTTGGAGTGTCGAAAAGTTTAAATCTTATTTGTGGGGTAGACCCTTCATCCTTCAAACTGACCATCGACCTCTTGTCGATATTTTATCAGGCAGAAACGTCAATCGCACTACAGCACGATTAGCTAGACTTTCAACCAAATTGTTAGAGTTTAACTTTAAAACCATTTACATTCCTGGTGGGAAAAACAAACGAGCAGACTGTTTGTCCAGGTTGCCAAAACATGAGCCTGATGAGAATGATTGGGAAACAGAAATTGAGGAATGTTTTGTAGCCAACATTTCCCAGAATTTCATTTCTTTCGCTGAGAATGATTGGATCAAAGCTGTTGAGAATGATACCATTCTCAAGGAAGTAATTTTATTCATAAAAAAGGGGTGGCCTAAAGAAAAATCTCTTTCTCATGAACTTCAAATATATTGGAAGATTAACCCAGAGCTTTCTTTGGAGAATGGCAAAATTGTTAGGGGTAACAAGTTTATTCCTCCTTCTGTTTATCGTGAGAAAATTATTGCTGATGCACATTCTGGGCATCTAGGAACCACCATCACCAAGAGAAATGTCAGATCGAACTTTTGGTGGCCAAAAATGGACAATCAAATTGTAGAGGCCATCAAACTGTGTACACGCTGTAATACTAGTGACAAAGTTCTTGTCTTAGAAGGTATTTGTGATTCTGTAGTTCCTCCACCCGTTAGAGCTTGGCAAAAAATTGGTCTAGACTTTCTGGGTCCATTTCATGTGCTTCCCAATACTTCCAAATATTTTCTTGTTCTTATTGATCATCTATCCAGGTGGGTTGAAGTTGAACCCATCAATGTACCCAATTCTAAAAGTGTCATTGATTGTCTAAGCAGAATTTTCTTGAGGGAGGGTTGTCCGGAAGAAATCCTCACTGATTACGGAGTGCAATTTATTTCAATGGAAATGGGTGTTTTTCTGAACAATTGCTGTATTAAACATACCAGGACCCCATTGTATCATCCCCAAAGTAATGGCAAAGCCGAAAGGTTTAATAGAGTTATAGTTGAGTGTGTGCAAGCTGCTTTCAGGTCAAATAATTGTATTTTTCAAGCTGTGAAAGATCTTATTTGGTCTTATCGGATTTCACCCCATGTTGCCACAGGTTTCTCTCCCTTTGAGTTGATGAGAGGGAGAAAAGCTTGTTCTCAAGCTTTCCCATTTTGGATGGTTAAAAGTGTTCACCGGGGCTGTGATTTGGAAAAAGTCTGGGAATGTGCTAACAAAAAATCTTCCACTTTACTACCCAACAATGTGGATTTAAGCAAAAAGTCCTCTCAAAGTATTCGTGCTGGTGATTAGGTCAGGATTAAGAATCCTGTTACAGTTAAGAAAGGTTTTTCAAAATTTCTTGATTCGCAACAAGTTGTAGAGGTCCGCAAGAATGCGGTCAAATTGTCCAATGGCAACTGGTGGAGCACTTCTCGTGTAGCCAGAGATCCTTCTCGTGTAACAGTTTTTCCATCCAATGTCAATACCAATGATTTAATGAAAAGTTCTGATGTGAATGGTAACAGTAGTCCTAGGAAAAGTTTAAGAGCTACTGTTAGACCTAGCAAATATCGTGATTTTATTTGATTTGTTTCATTACGATTGCTTTATGTTTTCTGATTGTTTTTTTTGTTACTTTAAAAAAAAAAAAAGGGGGGGAGGTGTGTGGTGATCTACACTGTCAGCCATTCCATATGATGTCATCTATGGGAGTTCTATGGCCAGTGTTCTCTGTTTGGCAGTTACAGCTGCTGTGTCCTTCCCTCTGGCTGGACGGCTCTCTTATCCTGAATAAATCCTGATTGACTACTTCCTGCTTCAGCCTCATCTTTACACAGTTACATCCTAGTTACAATTGATGTTGTTTCTTTCTGTACCTGTACTGCTCATGACTTGGGCATATAAGCATGTAGGTGTTTTTTTTAAGAGATAAACCCCGCACATTGTATGAACACTCTATGATGTTGTGTGTATGCTGATATTTTGTCTTGAACACAATTTCTCCCTATTTCATGACCAGAGGTCCACAAGAAACATTGGATGCTTTCCGTCAATGGATTAATGTGAATGAGTTGAATCTCAGGTTTACTCCAAGATTACTATGGAGTTTTTAGATGTCCATGTTACTCATAGAGGACAATACCATTCACACAAGCCTTTTTAGAAAACCAACTGCTGGGAACAGTGTTCTGCATGCCTACAGCCACCAACCCTCAAGACTAAAATGGAGTATCCCATATGGTGACCTTTTGTAGGCTAAGCCGAACAATAGTACCCCTGAGTCCTTTATCGCAGAAGAAAAAAGAATGATCACAAGGTTCCAAGCAAGGGGCTAGCCTAAAAGAGTGATCAGAACATCATGTGAGAAGGTTTACAAAGTATATTGGAGCTGACACTCTCGGTGGTGCCACATCCCTCGGAGCAGGTTGAATACTAGGAGGTGTAATATCAGTCTCCTTGGAACAGCTTCCACTGTGACCTGCTTCTCATTCTCACCCCCTCCAATAATTGTAGAGTTTTCAGGAACTTTCCTTTTCCTGAGCCTGTTCTGGCATGTCTCGCCGAGGTCCAGTCCTTGTCCAGGTCATCAAAAGGGGGGCTTAAAGAAGATAGGGGAGTACCCTCCATTTTTCATGCTGAAGATCTGGCAGCCATGTTTGTTCAGCACGAAGCTCAACCTCTTTTTCTGCTCCTACTTCAGCAAGATCCATTACTGGCTTTAGCTGTTTTCCTCTTTCCTACTTTGCAAAGCACACACATCCAAATCAATGTCACTGCTCCTCAGTGTAGACATGATTGCAGTGACTGTCACGCTGAGAGACATGGCCTTGGGCTTAGGTTGCAGTGGTGCAGTTGATATGGGCATGCTTCTCTCAGCCTGCTCCTCGGATGCTAGAGCGGCAGGCACAAGTTTGCTGAAAAAGGTTCGGGCTGGCACCCCAGTGGTGGACATTTGCTTCTTCTCCTCCCCACTGTCCACATTCTTGGCAGCAGCTTTCTTTGGGGCTATCTTGAAACTGTCATTTGGCAGTGGTACCTAGCTGCACAAGCAGAAGACATTGGAGGACTCACTCATCATTAATTCAGCAATGCCAAAAACAGAAATTAACGGATCTATAAAATATTTACAAGTCACAACACATCCTCGCAAGACATCAAATATTACTCTACATATAGACTTTTTGTACACACAAAAAAATGAAATACAAGAAAAACCATCACATTTCCAATTTAATCCAATGCCATCCCACACCTAAATGTTGTTTTAAAATAACATATACCAATAAACAGTTGTTTCAATCCCCCATGATTAGTAATGGCCTGGGCCTACTGACTGAATGGCCCATTGGCAGACAAGGCCACACAGTAAAATAAATAAATATTGCACTTTTAACAAACATGATGGAAATGTGCTGAACTGTGTAACATTGCTCCTTCACAAAAAAGTAAAATGAAATGCTACATATAAAAAGGCCCCTACTGAAGTTGTCGGCCACCCCTCACAATTCATTTTAAAAATCAAATACAAGACTGGTGTGTGCCCTCTATCAAATGAACAACACCCTTAAAAAAAGATTTATTGAACTTACTTGGGAAATCCCAAAAACAAAGTTCTTAAATCCAATGGTATACCTGCAGCTAAAAAAAAGGGTCCTTCCAGAACCCAATTCATATGAAAAGTTACCAATAGATGGACAAAGCACTGCAAGGAGCCTGCTGGACTGGAAAAAAAAGGAAAATAATCAAAAGGCTTCTTGCACTAAAAAAACAACGTCTGCGGTGATTTGGAGGATAACTGTAACTCAAAAGCGCCTTTTTTAGTTGATTTAGCTGCTTCTCGAGTTGAGTATCTCCATACGGTGCAGCTGTGGTTGCTCGCACTCGCCAATGACATGAAAAGGCATTGAAGCTGTGCTAGCGGGAGCTACCTCTCATGTGTGTGTACTAGCGTCCAGCAAGTCTTGTCACATTCACCATATCTTGCCAAAACAAGTCTTGTGTGTGCCAACAGAAAAATAACTCTGCTACAAGGTGGAAGGTGGAATTTATTGGGACCTCCATATTCCATGTGGAAATTAGGGGTGGGCGGAATTTGCGTAATTGCGTTACGCAAATCTCTGCGAAACGGTAAAAATCTCCGCGAACACTAATTCCGAGAACACGCAGAATTACTTGTTCGCAATGCTTTTTTACTATTCGCAATAGCTGTTTGCGTGCTCGGGGGGAAATATCTCAAGAACACGCATTTGAGAACGCGAACAAGCAAAGAAATTTCACGAAGTCGCGGAACGAACAATTTTGGGCAATTTCGCGTTCTCCGTGGAACACAAAATTACCCAAATTCGGAAAATTCTGCGAACGGAACGAAATTTACCGCCCAGGCCTAGTGGAAATGCAGAGTACCCGAATTCCTCAAAATCCGCGAGTGGAGTCAATTTCTCCTCCCAGGCTTTTGCTAATCACACAGAAAAATAAACTTGCCTTTAAGCTTTGCTTCTGTGGAGGAGAGTATTGCTTTCTCAACTGAAACAAAAATGCCCTGTAATGCAGACACATTTGCACTATGAGGCATGGGTGGCTGCATTGGTGCAAGGCTACACACAGTATGCATAGGTTTAATAATTTATCTCTTCTGGTATATTGCAACTTGACTTCATGAGCTGCATAGTTCACATTCTCTGTTCATAGTTCCCTTGTTGTCCTTTCCTTGTACAACCTAACACTCATGATTATCTAGCAATGAAGTAAACTTCATTTGGTATCTCTATGGGTGGTCCACCAAAGGCTGACAGTGCATACAGCAACTGTTGATTGCCCATAAGGGAATGGTATGTAACCTAGGCCTATGTATATACTTTCCAACTTCTAGGTTGATAATTAGTGAATTTATTGTACCTCCCTACTATGACCATGTTTACCAGATGTTAGTAAAATATTACATAAGTAGGCTACCCTACGAATTCTGTTCCTTAACTCTAGTATAACATTGAGTAGCACTTGCATATAAACACACACAACTTTAGTGACAACATTAGTACTGAGAAATATATTTGGATAATTGCCAACCACACACATTTCTGACTGTAACACACACAGATTCCCCGATATATCCTACATTTACAATACTGCACACTATAGGGATGCATCATAATGGACGATACACAATAAATAGTTTTTGAGTGCATAATGCTACCTGAAGCTCCACACACATAACTGCACAGGAGCACTAACTTTCACATTCTTTTCCAAAAGAAGTTGTAAGATTTCATTGGATGTAAAATTTTACAGAACAAGAGAAATTTTACATTAAGATGCATAGGGACTCTACTTAAAGTTGCTGCCTTGAGTTACTCGGTGCTAGGAAGGCGTTCCATGGGAAGAGCGTGGTTGTTGCCATACAACCACCTATGGGGTTTTTTTGTTTACATTTCTTTATTGATTTAAGAGAAACCGGAACACTAAGGAGCCAGTGTGCTCCACAGTCATCAGGATGCAACCCGGAATTTGTATTGCTAAGTTTGTCTGTAATAAACAAAATAAACGGAACAAAAAGGAACAACCAAACCTCCTCCTCCCAAAAAATAAATACTCCCACTTACAAAGGGAACGGACAATGATCTGGAAAGAGATCTTCTAAAGTCTACTATGCGGTGGACATTCTAGAGGTTGTCTGCTTAAGGGGGTCTGCTAGTCTCAAGAGTTGTAGGAATTTGGGGCAGGTAAGCTCCGTAAATTCTGAAGTCAGTAGCGTAAGAAAGGACGCCCATCAATTGTGGAAGGAAACCCCGAGGTCGGTCAAGGAGAGGGGGATCTTTTCCATCCCCAGGATGGCCCACAGACGATGGAGCCATCCCAGTTGGGTGGGGACGATCTTGGTACCCCAATGTGGCAGGATGTTTTGGACCGCCGTCGCCAATGCCAATAAAATCTGCTGACCCCTCTTACATGTAAGAGCAAAGGTAAGATCGTTAGGGTGACCTAAAAGAACATAGGCTGGGAATCTGGGAATCTGAGTGTTGAAGTGGGAGTCTATGTCATTTAGTACCTGCTGGCAGTAGGTGTTCAGAAGATGACACTCCCACAGCAAGTGGGTAAGGGTGCCCAGCGCATCACAGTCTCTCCAGCAGTGGGGACTACGTGAGGGATTTCCCCTGTGAAGACGCACCGGGGTTAAATACCAGAAGGTGGCCACTTTAGTAGCAGTCTCGAGAGAGGTCATGTGACTTGCAGTGCGTCGGGCTCTGTGATAAATATCCGTCCATTCTTTCTGGGTTAGTGCCCTACCCATCTCCCCCTCCCAGGTTAATTGTCTGGGGGACTTCCCATCATCTGAAGTGCATCGGGTGAATTTGTATAAGTCCGAAATCAGTCGTGCATCACTATGTCTCGTCAGTAGCCACTTCTCGAAGGGAGTAAGAAGCCTCTCTGCACTCTCTTGCACCCCTTTTTGGAGAACCAAATGTCGGATTTGTAAGTATTGATAACGTTCCGTATCAGGGATGTCATGGTCAGTGCGGAGGGTGGAGGAAGGGTGCAGCCCTGTTAGATCAAAGAAGATGCCTATGGAGCAGCAGCCTTCCGCTGTCCTGTGGTGGGACTCCCTGGGGTCAAGTCATGGGATAAAGTCAGGGTTCTGTACTATAGGAGTTATCGGGGACGGGAACGTAGTGAGCCCCCTGGATGTCGCAGTTTTGTCCCATGCTAATAATGTGGGAAGAGTCACCCCTAGATTGCGAGGACGCCCTGTGCGTTAAAGAAAAGGTACCCCCCCATAAAGGCTGGCCTGCCAGGGACCTCTCCATTAACAGATAATGTTTTTCGGATTCAGGACGTGACCACTCCACTTGTACCCTCATCTGGGCCGCTCGCCAGTAAACCAAAAGGTCAGGAATACCTAGTTCCCCCTCCACCGGGTCTCTATAGGCAAGCTCCCGACTCAGCTGGGCCCTCTGGTCCCTCCAAATAAAGCGCTCCATATCACGTTGCAATGCGTGCATGACTCCCATTGGTGGTGTCAAGGGGAGGGTCTGAAACAGGTAGAGAATCTGGGGCAATATTATCAGTTTCACAGCGTCGATGCGGAGCCAAGTTTTTTTTTGCATTCCCATAATCCCTAATACTAGTAACATCTGAGAATGCATCAAAATGATATGCCTTCCCAGAGAAGGTGTAACAAGGAGAAATATGTTTATTTCTCCTTGTTTTTTCTGTTTCTACATGTGCTGCAATCTGCACCACACATATAAAGAGAAACAAACCTCGGAGTATTGTTTTTTTGCAGGAAGGTGTCCCCAGCTGCACAAACACAATGCTGGCTCCAATAAGTGTGCCAGGGCAAGGAGAGAGAACAAACTCTCCATATCTTTGTAAATATAGAGCATTTCTGCTCTCTCCCTTTCATGCAACGCAGTGCAGCAACATTGCTGTTTTGTATGAAATCGTAGTGAATATAGCCCTATGTTTTTAAGTGATCATATTGGCAATTTAAACATACATATTACATGCATTATGCTATCACTCACCCTGTATGTTTTGTTGGTGCTTTATGTCAGTACTGTCCTGGCCCTCAACTCCTGCAACCAACTAAGCAGCATATTTACAAGACAATGTTGTAGCATGGTGCCACAAGCAAGTTAGCTGCGTCGAGGTGCATAATTGTTTACGTGCAGGAATGCACCGTATTTACAAGAACACGCCACATTCCTGCATTTACCCCTGCCCCAGCACACAAACAGCAGTGGTGTGCCAATGCACGCACCCTCGTACCTTGGTGCAAGGGAGCCTACGTTGCAGGGATGATTCTTGTTGTGCAGATAGTGACACCTGGGGTTTTGCTCCTTCTAATTTTGCTGCAGAAGGCAGCAACCTAGAAAGACCAAAAACAAGGAGAAATAAAAGATTTACTATTTTGGGTCAAAAGCGAACACCCAGAGCAACGCCCATTGCATGCCCCTTTAAAACAGAAAACTGCGTCAAAGGGAACAATATTTACAAGACTGCGTTATGCCACAAAGTGGCTTAGTGCTGCCTTGTAAATATGGAGCAGAAAACAGCGCCACTGGAGCATCGCAAAATGTTCAAGTTCAAGTTCAGAAATTTGTATAGCGCACTACTCACCCATAGGGTCTCAAGGCGCTTGTGTGTGTGGGGGGTGGGGGGTGGATTATTTGTCGAATAGCCAGGTTTTAAGTTCTTTTCTGAAGGAAATGTGGTTCTGTGAGAGGCGGAGGTGAGTGGGTAGAGAGTTCTAGGTCATGGCCGCCAGGTAGGAGAAGGATCTCCCTCCCATGGTGGATTTGTGGATGCGCGGGACTGCGGCAAGCGCTTGGTTGGAGGATCTTAGTTGGCGGGTGGGTGTGTAGAAGGACAGTCTTGTGCTGAGGCATTCGAGTCCTAGTTTGTAGAGGGCTTTGTGAGCGTGGGTGAGGAGACGGAACGTTATTCTCTTGTTTACGGGAAGCCAGTGGAGGTCTTTCAGGTGGCTGGTAATGTGAGCTCGGCGAGGGATGTCCAATATGAGCCTGGCAGATGCGTTTTGGATGCGTTGGAGTTTTTTCTGTAGCTTGGCTGTGGTTCCGGCGTAGAGGGTGTTTCCGTAGTCCAGTCGGCTAGTGACCAGTGCGTGGGTGACCGTCTTTCTTGTTTCGGTGGGGATCCAACGGAAGATTTTTTTGAGCATACGGAGTACGTTGAAGCAAGAGGATGAGACGGCGTTAACTTGTCTGGTCATCGAGAGGGAGGAGTCTAGGATGAAGCCCAAGTTGCGTGCGTTGTCTGTGGGTGTGGGTGCTGTGCCCAGGGCGGATGGCCACCAAGAGTCGTCCCAGGCAGAGGGTGAGGATCCTAGGATGAGAATTTCCGTTTTGTCAGAGTTAAGTTTTAGGCGGCTGTTTTTCATCCATTCGGCTACTACTTTCATTCCTTCGTGGAGATTGGATTTGGCGGTGTTAGGGTCTTTAGTGAGGGAGAGGATCAGCTGGGTGTCGTCAGCGTAGGAGATGATGTTAAGGTTGTGTTGTCGTGCGATGGAAGCGAGGGGGCTCATGTAGACGTTGAAGAGGGTGGGACTGAGAGATGATCCTTGTGGTACTCCGCAGATGACTTCGGTGGACTCAGATTTGAATGGGGGGAGTTGGACTCTCTGTGTTCTCCCGGCGAGGAACGAGATGATCCAGTCCAAGGCTTTTCCTTGTATTCCGACGTTGCTGAGGCGTTGTATGAGGGTGCTATGACAGACTGTGTCGAAGGCGGCGGAGAGGTCGAGTAGGATGAGGGCAGCTGTTTCTCCATTGTCCAGTAGCATTCGGATGTCATCTGTCGCTGCAATGAGGGCTGTTTCGGTGCTGTGTTTGGCTCGAAAGCCGGACTGTGAGGGATCGAGGGAGTTGTTGGATTCAAGGAAGGCGGAAAGCTGGCTATTAACGGCTTTCTCGATGACTTTGGCAGGGAATGGGAGGAGGGATATGGGGCGGTAGTTTTTAAGTTCAGAGGGGTCTGCTGTGGGTTTTTTCAGGAGAGCGCTGACTTCGGCGTGTTTCCAGCTTTCTGGGAAGGTAGCGGAGTTGAAGGAGCAGTTGATGATCTCACGGAGATGGGGTGCGATGATGGAGTCTGCTTTGTTGAAGATGTGGTGAGGACAGGGGTCGGTTGGTGAGCCTTAATGGATGGAGTTCATTAGTCGGATGGTGTCTTCGGTGGTGATTGGGTTCCAGGTGCTAAGGTTGTTAGAGAGCGGTTCGGGTTTGGAGGTGGGTGGGGTGGGCTGTTCTTTCGAAATGTTCTCAAAGCTGTTATGTATGTCTGCGATTTTGTTGTAGAAGAAAGAAGTTAACGAGTTGCAGAGGTCTTGGGAGGGAGCAATGTCGTTTGAGGCTGCGGTGGGGTTGGTAAATTCTTTGACGATGTTAAATAGTTCCTTGCTGTTGTGGGCGTTGTTGTCGAGTCGATTCTTGAATGCTGATTTCTTGGTGGATCGGATCAATTGGTGGTGTTTGCGGGTGGCTGTCTTGAAGGTGGTCAGGTTGTCAGTGGTTGGGTTTTTTCTCCATGTTTTTTCGAGAGTACGGCAGAGTTTCTTGGAATTCTTAAGGTCATCGTTGAACCATGGGGCCTTTTTGCTACCTTGTTTGATCTGGTGGTTTTTTAGGGGTGCTAATTCGTCAGCGCTGTGGGTGATCCATTGTTTGAGTTTGGTGGCAGCTTCGTTTGGGTCTGATGATAGGGCTGGAGGGTTTTGGTTGAGCGATGTGAGGAGTTGGTCGGTGGTAATTTTGTTCCAGTTTCTTTGGGGAATAGGTTGTGGGGGATGTGAGTCGAGGTAGTTTTGAATCTGAAGTGAACACAGCTGTGGTCCGTCCAATGGAGAGCTGTGGTATGATTGAAGGAGATGTGTTTGCTGGAGGTGAAGATTGGGTCGAGCGTGTGTCCGGCTAAGTGGGTGGGGGTATCAACAAGTTGTTTGAGTCCGAGATTGGCCAGGTTGTCCAGAAGGGTGGTGGTGTTGCAGTCGTTTTTCTTTTCTAGGTGGAAGTTGAAGTCACCCAGTAGAATGTAGTTTTCGGAGGGGAGGGCATGTGGGCTGATGAAGTCAGTGATGTCATCGCTGAATTGTTTACGTGTTCCTGGTGGTCTGTAGATGAGGGTGCCTCTAAGTGTGGTCCAGGGGTCGGTGTGGATCTGGAAGTGGAGGTGTTCGACGGTTGCAAGGTAGTCGTCGAAGCTGGTCGTGATTCTGATGGTGTTCTTATGGACGATGGCGATGCCGCCTCCTGTTTTTTGGTTGGTGCGGTCTTTTCGGATGATCTTGTAAGCGTCTGGAATGGCTATGGCGATGTCGGGCGCTGATGAGGCGTTCATCCAGGTTTCTGTAAGGAAGGCGATGTCCGGTGACGCAGTGTTGAGTAGGTCCCAGAGTTCTGTGGCGTGTTTGTGGATCGAGCGGGTGTTTAGCAGGATGCATTTCAGGTGGTTAGAGTCGGAGCTGAGTTTGGAGATCGTGGGTTTGGAGTGGTTCTTGATGCAGGCGAACTTGCAGGAATGGCAGGTGAAGGGACCGTGAGTACGTCCTGGGGCAGCTGCGTAGCAATGTGGTGTGCGTCCGGGGTTAAGGGCTAAGAGGGTGGCGGCGTCAAACGTTATGCGGGAGGAGTGCGGTTTGCGGGGGACAGGGGGTCTGGCTCTGGGCGCGGTCCAGGCGCGGACAGGCGTAGACGGGCTTACCTTTGGCGCACCTTCGGCGCGCATGGGGCGCTTCCACTGCGCGTAGACGCTGCGCGTCGGTTGTCCTGGCATAAGAGGGAAGTGGGAGGGGGCAGGGCGAGGGAGGGGCCGCTGGGAGGCGGGGTGGAGAGAGGGGCTGAGAGGTAGAACAACAAAATGGTGGGAGCAGTAAACAAAGCGAAACAAAGCGAGATCCCCCTCAAAGTATGCACAGTGGGCTATGCGATATAATGCTAGGCTAATACACGAGGCACTGTATAAATTCTAAATATGGTTACAAAAATGCTATACAATAGTGAAGCGCTACGATACCAATGCGGCCAGGAGCAGTGAAGCGCTACGATGTCAGAGCAGCCAGGATCAGTGAAGCGCTATGAAGATTATGCAGTTAGGAGCAGAGAAGCGCTATAATCAATGCCAGGGAGCCTGGGAAGCGACCGTCTCTGAGCCAGGCAGGACGGTCACAGCGCAGGATAGGGCGGGTCAGGTTAGGTCAGTCTAGTTCGTGGGAGGGAGGGGCCGCTGGAAGGCGGGGTGGAGAGAGGGGCTGGGAGGTAGAACAACAAAATGGTGGGAGCAGTAAACAAAGCGAAACAAAGCGAGATCCCCCTCAAAGTATGCACAGTGGGCTATGCGATATAATGCTAGGCTAATACACGAGGCACTGTATAAATTCTAAATATGGTTACAAAAACGCTATACAATAGTGAAGCGCTATGATACCAATGCGGCCAGGAGCAGTGAAGCGCTACGATGTCAGAGCAGCCAGGATCAGTGAAGCGCTATGAAGATTATGCAGTTAGGAGCAGAGAAGCGCTATAATCAATGCCAGGGAGCCTGGGGAGCGACCGTCTCTGAGCCAGGCAGGACGGTCACAGCGCAGGATAGGGCGGGTCAGGTTAGGTCAGTCTAGTTCGTGGGAGGGAGGGGCCGCTGGGAGGCGGGGTGGAGAGAGGGGCTGGGAGGTAGAACAACAAAATGGTGGGAGCAGTAAACAAAGCGAAACAAAGCGAGATCCCCCTCAAAGTATGCACAGTGGGCTATGCGATATAATGCTAGGCTAATACACGAGGCCCTGTATAAATTCTAAATATGGTTACAAAAACGCTATACAATAGTGAAGCGCTACGATACCAATGCGGCCAGGAGCAGTGAAGCGCTACGATGTCAGAGCAGCCAGGATCAGTGAAGCGCTATGAAGATTATGCAGTTAGGAGCAGAGAAGCGCTATAATCAATGCCAGGGAGCCTGGGGAGCGACCGTCTCTGAGCCAGGCAGGACGGTCACAGCGCAGGATAGGGCGGGTCAGGTTAGGTCAGTCTAGTTCGTGGGAGGGAGGGGCCGCTGGGAGGCGGGGTGGAGAGAGGGGCTGGGAGGTAGAACAACAAAATGGTGGGAGCAGTAAACAAAGCGAAACAAAGCGAGATCCCCCTCAAAGTATGCACAGTGGGCTATGCGATATAATGCTAGGCTAATACACGAGGCACTGTATAAATTCTAAATATGGTTACAAAAACGCTATACAATAGTGAAGCGCTACGATACCAATGCGGCCAGGAGCAGTGAAGCGCTACGATGTCAGAGCAGCCAGGATCAGTGAAGCGCTATGAAGATTATGCAGTTAGGAGCAGAGAAGCGCTATAATCAATGCCAGGGAGCCTGGGGAGCGACCGTCTCTGAGCCAGGCAGGACGGTCACAGCGCAGGATAGGGATAGGATAGGAAAATGTGATGCTCCGGTGGTGCAGGATCCTGTAAATAAGGCCCTAAGTTGGAATGAGTGATGCCACTGGCTCTCCTTAAATGGATTGAAGTCCTCTAGGACATCTGGTCTTCCTACAGTCCTCATTTCAGCATACAAGTTCCTTCCCATTTTTTCTTTTGTCCTACGTTTGTGATCATGACCCCTTTTATTTTCATACAAATATATTTCTTCTTGTGTCACACAGTTGATCTTGTCCACTATTTCTTGCTATAAAGCATCCTCAAGTCTAATGATAAATTAAAGTTGCTACTTTTTTAGCACCTCCGTTTTTAATAATGATCTTTCTGCTATCTGTTGCCCTGCATTTCTGAAGCCGTCTTCAGGGCTGTGCCCTACTGCCTTTCGGAAGCTGCTTCTATGACTCCAAAATGGTGCTAGTATGTTGGAACAAACAATTGCTTGGCCCTGCATATTTTTTTATTACTTTCTTGCCACACAACAGTCTCCTGCCTGTAGGTATGAGGGTGTGGCTGGCATTGTCCAAGGGGTTGACTCACCTCCCTCAGTGGGCACTGAGGTAGGAATGCATGAAGGCCTTTCAGGGTTTGTGTTAACCAACACAGTGATGTTGCCTAGGTCAAAATATTTATGACTAGTCACAGAAGTCAGAATATTCCTCCTATGATAAAAATCCATCTGCTTTAACACTACACACGTACGGCCAAAGGTGACCTTGAGGAATATTGTGAGTGGTGTTAGCACAGAGGCTGGATTATAGATGAATTTACTGCAGTTGTTTGGGCTCTATCAATATTATTTTGTCGCCTACTTTCTATGTGTTAACCTTGATTCTTTTTACTTGAATCCATGCCCAGAAGATTCAAATTACGTTCTTAAATATTCACACTTTCATCTGTTTGTTATTCCTGTTATCTTTTTTCTGCCTCGAGGGTCAGCTTTCAGCACCACTCTATGCCTCAGATTTACAAAGGTTTTGCACCAGGTGTCGGAGCTTTTTTTTATGCAGACTCAATGGAAAATTATTTTGGGGGTTTACAAACAACACAATTGATAGGCGTTGTCGTGCAAAGGTGTGTGCATGGAGCTCAGCTGCCTGATTGTGCGCCTCTGCTAAGGAGAGAGGAGAGTGCCATATCTCTGTAGATATGGTGTTGTCTTCCTGCTCTTGCGCTGTCATGCAAAGCCGCAACTTCCGGTGCTGCTCTGCATTCCATAACAGTTTTGTATATCCAGGCATAAGTTTTTATATGATGCTCACATATACCAAGACCTTGACACTCCAGCTAATATACTAAGCTCCACTTTTTTGTTGCAGTTATATATAGCACAAGCTCAACTTCGAGAGCTTTACATGAGCAACAGTTACATTACACAAGGTCACATTCATCATTTTTCAGGCACCAGGAGAATAAGTGATTTGCATGAATGACAGGATGTTGCCCTGACCCCGAGACTTGAATCTGGTTTCCCAGTTCCAAATCGACAGTTCTGGGTTCTGGCCATAACGCCACACCCTCTTCCTGGTCCACTTCATGGAAAGGGATTGGAACAACAAGACTCAGATATCAACACATAGCCAGTTGTTTAAGAAGAGCCCATTCTATGTGAAAAAACATGTATATATATATATATATATATATATATATATATATATATATATATATATATATATATATATATTACCTACTGGCGGTCGCCAGTAGGTATATATAGTTAGGATCTTTTCCCTATGGGATTTTTGAAAATTCTATGTCTAATAACTTTGGCGTTTGTGGACGGAATTGGCTGAAATTTTCTGGAAAATGGAACATTTTGTTTCTGAGCAGCATCTGAAAATTTGGGGGGGGTTCGTCAAGGGGGGGCCGAGAAAAAAGGGGGGTCCCAAAACGTGTTTTTAACATTGAGTTTTCCATAGGGCGGTTGGCCTCACTTTTAGCCCGAACGGCTGAATGGATTTGCATGAAACTTGGCAAAATTGTAGGGACTGGTAGCCCGATGTGCCTTTTGTAGGTCTCAATATATGTGCTCCAGTGGATTTTGAGAAATTAACGTTTAAAAAAAGATATATATCTGTAACAGCGGACCGGGCAGCTCCCCGGTTCGCGGACCGGGGCGCGTACCAGAACTTCACGTAGCGAAGCTGATTGGCTCTCCGGCGTCTGTCAACATTCCAAACAGTCCGGAGCGGCCGCCATCTTGTCTCTCGGTAGGATTGAGAGACAAGAGGAGGCCAAAACAAAAGGGGAAATAACCATAAAGGGGCATAGTAGATCCTCCCTGACCCCCTAGGTTCAATGTGGAGGCTTTAAAAGGGCCCCGCGGGGCAAAAAAAAATAATTTTTTTTTTGTTTTTTTGCATGGGTAGCGCCCGGTACGCGAACCGGGAAGCGTTCTGGGGAGCGTACTACAATGAAAAATGAATGATAGACTTTTCAAATGCTGTATGTTAATTGATTGTTGGATTTGTTGATTATTTTTTATTTCCTTTATCTTCCCAGGGAGCGACCCGGTACGCGAACCGTTGAGCGCCTCGGTTCGCGGACCTTAAACGTTCCGGGAGTCCATCATTTTGTGTTTCGGTCGAATTAAGATACAAGATGGAGGGCAAATAATGTTCAGAATGGGTAGAAGGGGGCACGGTAGAGTTATCTTGACCCCCTAGGTTTTCTGAGGGTGGCTGAGGAGGCTTATATGTGCGAAAAAAAAACATTTTTTTTAAAAAAATTCGCGAGGTTAGCTCCCGGTACGCGTACCGGGTAGCGCCCCAGGGAGCGTACTTTGTTGAAAATTAGTGAAAAAAGTTAGAGTAAAATAATAATTGTGAGTGATTAGATGTAGGGTAGCTCTGAGAAGAGCTTTTGGGTTTATGGTACATTTAGGTACTTATAAGTAGGTACCAATGCACATTTTTAAATTCAGAGTGAAAATTCTGTTGCCCTCATCTGAGAAGTGAACTCCATCTCCTCTGTAGATATCTTGCATGTAGTAACGCAAGTTATTGTTGTACAGGGAGCCCATTCCATGGTCTCTCATGTAAGCTGAAACAGATTTGTTTACATGCTTCCTCGACTTCTCAATTTGTGGACAAAATTGGTTTGACCACCTCCATTTCTGTCTTTGGCATATATTTGAATATACCAAGGCAGTCTGAGGAAAAAGTGCCATTAATTGCTCAAAGGTGTCCTTTAAAAGCATTTCCAGACCTACACCAGTCAAAGTGCCCAAGTCATTACCTCCACAGTGCACAATTAACAGGTCAGGTTTTGGCAAATGCATAAAGGTTTTCACCAATGGTATCAATTGGTGACATTTTAATCCTCTGTGGCCAAACCACTTAATTTCCACATCTTGTAAATTGAGGTTAGGTAAATTCCTGCTTTCAACGTACCTTTGAGCCCAGTGAATATAACTATGACCAACAATCCAGACAGAAAACATGGTGAGAGAAGGTTCTCCTGCAGTCAGATGAAGTGTGGCAATGAAATGGCAGTTGAAAAAATGAGAGTGTAAAATGAAAAAAAAACTGTGGAGTTTCTGTGTTCATGAAGCAGTAACAGTGATTGGTGGATTTTGATTGATGAAAACAGAAAGTTAGGGTGCACAGATGTGTTCTTTGAAAGATGAATTTTGAGTGGTCAATAAAAAATCATTAAATGAAAGAATGCACTGGATATGCAGGTGCACTGAGAGTTCAGAGTTCAATTGCAACATTGTTGTGTGAACTTGCAAACACCAGAGGTCTTCCAAGAGGTGGTTGCTATGGAAAATAGGCAGAAAGGGCAGAGGGGGAAGGGTTTTCATTTGAAAAAAAGTGAGGGAAGAGTTTTGATTGGGTGACATGAGAAATATGTGTGAAGAATTACAGCATTTCTGTGCTTTTGATAGCTGCAGACTCTGGAGTGCATACCTTTTGCTCTGCTGAAGACAAATTGGTGTGTTTCTGAGACTGTTTTCAAACTCAAAGTATTTGCTAAGGTGAGAAAATATTTCTTTACTTTAGATAGAGAATAGTGTGCTTTAAGGAGAAAATTATGATTTATGTGGCGCAAATTGCTTGTAAATATGCTCTCACATGTGTATGGAAATTTTTGATTTTGAATGTTTGTGTTACATAGCCATGTTAAAAGTGACCCAACCATGCTGGAAAGGCAATCAAACAATGCTTTCATGTGTTTTAATGACATTTTAAGTCATTTTCCCATGTGCAGTTTTTAGAAATTATGATTTGAAAATCGTTTTTGGGGAAAAGGAATTGTTTTTAAATTCATGACAAGGACATAATGGTGTATGCTTCTTTATAAGGCAATTGACTGTCCCTGATGTTATTTTTCTCATTTTAGTGTAAGACCTTTCTCTGTGGCGCAAATTGCTTGTAAATATGCTTCCACATGTGCATGGAAAATTTTGATTTTGAATGTTTGTGTTACATAGCCATGTTAAAAGTGACCCAACCATGCTCGAAAGGCAATCAAAAAACGCTTTCATGTGTTTTAATGACATTTTAAGTCATTTTCCCATGTGCAGTGTTTAGAAATTATGATTTGAAAATCGTTTTTGGGGAAAAGGAATTGTTTTTAAAATCATGACAAGGACATAATGGTGTATGCTTCTTTATAAGGCAATTGACTGTCCCTGATGTCATTTTTCTCATTTTAGTGTAAGACCTTTCTCTGTGGCGCAAATTGCTTGTAAATATGCTCCCACATGTGCATGGAAAATTTAGATTTTGAATGTTTGTGTTACATAGCCATGTTAAAAGTGACCCTACCATGCAGGAAAGCCAATCAAAAAACGCTTTTATGTGTCTTAAGGACAATTTAAGTAATTTTCCCATGTGTAGTGTTTTGAAGTTATGATTTGAAAATCGTTGTTGAGGTAAAGGAATGTTGTTAAAATTTATGTGCGCCATATGCCCCCAAATTTCTTTTTTAGGGGTGCAGCAGGGTGTTCTTGAGACACCCCTGCACCTTTGGAATAAATTCCTAATTTGTGATGAGCAAATTGTTAATCGCAAATTGCACCTTCATTTATATGAGCCTCCTAGCCCATGGAAATGAATGGGTAAAATAGCAATTAGCAATTTTCTCATCGCAAATTTGGAATGGTAAAGAATCGCTATTTATTCCTTAAAATTCGCTTTTTTGGAAATGCAAAATAGTTATATGATACATATGGCGGTTGATGTCTAACAAGATAAGAAGCTTATGGATTCATTTATGGTGACTGGCGCAATGAAGTAGACATCACTTACTTCATTGGTAGAGCTTTACATGTATTATCTCCTCTGTATTCTTCATCAAGCGTAACTTTAATCTGCAATCCTGAGTAGGCCTCACTTTAAACAAACCTTTGGATAGGCCACACCTTATTGTTATCCTGTATTAATCATTTAAAATGGTAGGGACAGATTTATGATAGGTGTATGCCTCTTTTGTGCCACTGTGCGTCACTTTTATGATGCAGCGGTGGTGCAAAAGATTTGCTATGAGGCGACAACATTACAAATTGATGCATTTAGGCAGATATGTCATGGTGTAAAAAAAACGTACCACATAAAACCCAAGCAGCAGTGATGCAAAAGATGCACCATGTCACAAGACAGGCCTCACTTGGGGCCATATGTATCAAGCTAATTAGCATTTGCAAAGATCAAAATTCTACGAATTTCGGCCTTTGCGAATGTTAATTAGACAAATGGTATGTATCAAACAAGTTTGATGCAAAATAAGGAGTAGCAAAATTTGCTATTCCTTATTTTGCAATTGCACTGAAGGATTTGCAAATTTTGTGACTACTTAAATGCAATGTATCAAACAAAAACTATGTAAAAAATGACATTAAGGATTTGGAAACTATTGTGGTAAATTGGTGGTAATTTGTGAATTCTTTTCAAAAAGCTTTTTTTCAAAAAAACAAAAGGTGCCATATGACGCCAACACATGCCCTTAGGGCATGTATGTGTGCCATATGCCCCCAAATTTGTTTTTCAGGGGTGCAGCAGGGTGTTCTTGAGACACCCCTGCACCCTTGGAAAAATTCCTAATTTGTGATGAGCAAATTGCTAATCGCAAATTAAACCTTCATTCCTATGAGCCTCCTAGCCCATGGAAATGAATGGGTAACTTGCAATTAGCAATTTGCTCATCGCAAATTAGGAATGGTAAAGAATCGCTATTTATTCCTTAAAATTCGCTATTTAGAAAATGTAAAATATTTTGATGATACATATGGCAGTTCATCTGTAACAAGATAAGAAGCTTAGGGATAGATTTATGATGACTGGCGCATCACCAGGGATGTGACAGTCATCCTGCGCCGCTGTTCCGCCACCCATGGTGTGCTGCATTTACAATGCGGCGCAGCATGGGGCAAAAACGGCACAGATGTGTGACGCATCTGTGCCGTAAAGGTGGCGCATTGCTGGAGTTGTATCGCAAGTGCGATGCAGCTCCAGCAAGGCTCAGGGGTGCCCCATCTCCACAATGCTGCGTCAAGACCTATGCCAGCTTCAAGCAGGCGCAGGGTTTTGACGCAGCTTTCTCCTATCTGATTGTAAATGCGGCACACCATGGGTGGCAGAGCAGTGGTGCACGTTAACTGGTGCATGCCTGGGGATGTGCCATTTAATATAAATCTGCCCCTTTACATTTAAGTATGTGCAGGGGACACAGAGTCGGTGAGGCTTATCCAAGGTTAAGAAGAGATGAGTCCTGTTCAGTGAATAATTAGACATAGGCTTCACCTGCTCAGCATTGCTGGACATGGCTAAATAATAGCTGCTAAATGTTAATCTTGTTAAACAATTTTACTATTATAATCTCCGAGATTTGTCTCTTACTCTGCAACATCTCATTGTTGTTATCTTTCTTTAAAGATAAAGACAACCTCAACATGAGCGACAATCTGCAATCAGTTGATTTTGACCTCATCATTGAACTTGTAATTGAAACATCAGTGGATGTTGATCCTTTGGATGATTTAAATCCTGAGGATGAAGAAGAGCGTGATGAGGATGCAGATTTGTCCGAATTATATGATATAGGATGGGAAGCTGACCTGCTTGAGCCTTTGGAAATATAAACATTTATTTTTAAAATTTATAATTAATAAAAAGTAAAAAGGTAAACCGTTTAATTTAAAAATAAAGACACCTTCAAAAACAGGTTATGTGTAGTGTCTTCAATAAAATATTAAAATATGCTCATAAAATTAGATCAGATTCACATATAAAATAGCATAGGTAACATAAATATAAATGTCATTTCTTTTCTGGTATTTCTGTATTGTAAAATTGCCAATGACTAAAAAATCTTCAAATTAAAATGTCAAGTAGTGTGTTAAGTTTTTGATCACTGTTACTGATTTACTGTTTGGTAATAATGTTTAATAAAAATTTTTATTATATTTTTCCACAGATTCAACTGCAGATCATTTCAAGATTTCACCATGCCTACAATACAAAGACAGATAAAGGCTGCAAAATGTCAAAGACAGCAGGTGAAAAAAAAAACGCAGCAGTCCTCTAACAAAAAGATTTCTCAAGCCACGAAGAAAGCACCGGGTAAGAGCTCTAAATATTTCATAAGAAATATTTGTATTAAAAAAAAATTACTACAGAAAATGTTTCAGTCCATAAAACGAGAAGGAAATCAAATGGAAAGAAAAGGACAATGAAAAATGTTACTGCTAGAGCAAGAGATAAATCTGTGCATGATAGTAGAAGGAAACAACAGTTTAGGGAGATTCGTAAACGAATGTTCCGCAACAGGATAATTGGCAATTTGTTAAAAAATATTAAGAAAGGTCAAGAGAAACTAGTTTTTTATAAGAGAAAAAAAAAAGTTGAGAAAGTTATTGATCAGGCATTTGAAATTAAACGTAAGTTATTTATTTTGATAATCAATAGAATTAGGAAGCTAAACAAGGCAATTTTTGATTTCAAAAGAAATAGTAGATGGAAGAGAATAGTTAATCGTAGTAATTTTTGTGAAGTTTTTTCTGGAGAATGGATGCATAGTTCAAGCTGTGAGGCATTTTTTAATGAGGAGAGTTATTTCCAGGATAATGATTTGGTGCATGCAGTTGACACCAGTGGTCGTGCTTATGAAGTGAAAGATGGTTGTCCAGTTGAAAAAGAAAAACTTGTGACAACAGAGGCAGAAGAGGTGTTAGGTAATGAGGTTTTAGGAAGACGTGCTAAGGGTCCTGTGTACACCTGGAAGTGTAGTAGTATTTGCAGTGTGCGACAGGATTCCATCAATTTGCTTTGTGATTTTGTACGGTCATTTAACAAAAAAAGTTTGAAGCAGAAAATGATGTTGTTGCAAGAATTAGATCCTTGCAGAGTAAGAGAAGTGACAGGTTTGCATGGTCATTCACTGGCTTGTCTTTCCAGGAGAGTATGCCAGAGTGTTTTTCATCATTTCAGGATGCTAGCAGTGCATCATAATAAAGTGAGGAAATTAGTTAGAATGTTGTATTATGCTAAGAGTCCAGCAATTATGCTGAAACAATTATGCGCTGCTCTTTTGCATGGTTCTGAAATAGATGTGAAGAATATATGTGAAGAAATTGAGTTTTGTTACTTTGGAAGTAAAGAGGAGAATGTTGAAATTGAGCAAGAAGTAGAGGGTCATGTGGAAGATAGTGTACAGGTTTCCAGTACAGATAATTTCCAGAGGGAAATTGCGACGTTTGAGGTGAAATCAAGTGAGAGGCCTAATTTCACTTGTGTGTGTTGTCGACGCACTTATTATAAGAATCAGACTAAGTTAGTGGATTTATATGCAAAAAGTGAAAGGGAAAATAATAGTGAATGGAAGGATTTTGCAACATACTTGATGGTAGAAAATTGTTTTGATTTGGGATTGGATCAACGTGTGTGTACTTATTGTTGTAACAAATTAAAACAAAACCAGATGCCTGCTAGAGCAGTTCATAATAATCTGGAATTGGTTGAGATTCCTTCTGAATTGAAGGACTTAAATACTTATGAATCTATTTTGATTCAAAGTATCCATCCCTTTCAGGCTATTGTAAGAATGGAGCCAAAGACAGGGAAATTGCCTCCATCAGATTTACAGAGAGGATTAAAGGGAAGAGTTGTTTATTTGCCTCTAGATTTCAAGAAAAACATTAACACAATTGGAGTAGAAAAAGTGGAAGAGGAACCTCTGGTTATCTTAGTTAATGGGGTTCCGACAAAGAATAAGAAAATATGGCAAGATTTAGTAGATGTTAGGAAAGTCAAAAAGGCAACATTGTATTTGAAAAAAAATAATAAATACTATAAGAATGTATATGTTGCAGAAGAGGAAGTAAGTGAGGAAGAGGATAGCGATTTGTGTGCTGGTCAAATTGAGAAAGTAGAACCCTCTACTAGTGAAGAAATATATGAACATTATAGTGTTCATCCTTTGCATTCCAAGGAAGTCATGGGGAATGCTATTGAGTTGTTTCAAATGAAACAAGCCAAAGGGAGTCCCATTAGTGTTTGGGAGGAAAGTTTGGAAGCTCGGTGTTTCCCACAGCTTTTTCCAACAGGTCAGGGAGGAAGATATGATGAGCGACCTCATCAAATTCCTGCTTCTGAATACCGGACTTTGCGATTGTATGCAGGAGATGCTAGGTTTCGACAATGCATTCCTTATTTGTTTCATCTCCTGTTTGAAAGCGATCTGTCTGGACTGTCATATGCAGTGAACCACATCTTGAAAAGTGGTATACACATGCAAAACATCTCGGCAAGTGACTTTATGGATAAAGTCAATGTCCAAGATAGTATTTTGGATTCTCACCTGATTAATCTCATGGCGTGTCAGCGTGGTACTAATGAGTACTGGTACCGTCGTCATGGTGATTTAAAATGTATGCTGAGGAACTTAGGTACTCCCACATGGTTCCTCACTCTGAGCTGTGCCGAGTATGGCTGGGAAGACTTACTTGAATTTCTACGAGAGGCAAATGCTAACGTAGATAACATCGAATTCAAGACACCCGGAGAACTGTGCTCTTTGGATCCAGTCAATGTATGTAGGTACTTCAATCATAGATTTGAAGCTATGATGTCTTTCATCATGAATAAGAAGAATCCACCTCTTGGAGAGGTGTTGGATTTCTTCTGGAGAAAGGAGTACCAAGCAAGAGGTGCTCCTCATATACATATGTTGCTGTGGATCAAGGATGCACCTAAATTTGGAACGGATCCAGAAGACTCAGTGATGAGTTTCATCCAACAGTATTCTACGTGTGCTGTTCCAAACGCAAAGGAGAAGAAAAGCCTAAGAGAAAAAGTTCTGCGTTTCCAAAGCCATCGATGTGGAAAGTACTGCCGTCGTAAATTCCGAAACAAAGACAAGTTCTACACTAAATGTCGTTTCGGCTTTCCACGACCGGTGATTTCTAAAGGAAGAGTAAACAGTTTGATGTCTTCGTTGCGACACAATGTCATGAAGAAATCACCTAAAAACACTTACAATTTGAAGAGGAACGAAGAGTCCAAGTACATCAACGACTACAACCCGGTGATTTTGTCCATGTGGAATGCTAACATGGATATACAGTTTGTGGCTGATAACTGTATGGCTGTGGCTCGGTATGTGATGTCTTACATCACCAAAAAAGAGAAGACAGAATTGAAGGATATGTGGGAGGACATTTCCCATGAAAAGAGCCTCAGCAAGAAGTTGTACAGTTTCAGTCTGAAGATGTTGTCGCATCGAGAAATCGGAGCGTACGAATGTTCTGACCGGTTGTCTTCAGCAAGTCTCTATGCCAAGTCCAGGAGTATCGTTTGGGCGAGTCTTGGTCTTGCTGCAACGCGTAATCGAGTTCTCAAACCTGTGCGGGAAATTGAGTATTTGGCGGAAAAGGAGCCAAACAGTACCGACATTTTGAAGACCAACATGTTGGATACATATTATCCAAATCGAAGCAGTCACCTCGAGAATGTTTGTCTGTATGAGGTTCTGCAAAATTACATATTCAAGAGGAACATCAAAAAGAAGATACTGAGAAAGGAGTGTATGCTGTAATAGGAAGTGAGGGATGTCTGGTCAAGCAAAGAAAATGCCACTTGGTAAACCATCGAAAATTGAGTGGCGAATCTCCTGAAAAAAAGGAGTTTTTCTATTTAGCACTTTTGCAACTTTTCAAGCCTTGGCGTGCAGAAGAGGAACTGCTTGGAGATTTTCTCTGTTACGAAGACTCTTTCAATGCCGCCAAGGAGACCATAGAATGTCCTGCTTTTCCCAAATATGTAGAAATGTTGAATGCGGAAATTGAGCAGGAAGCAACAATTGCAGCCGAGATTGCCAGAGACAGTTCTCAGGACAGTCAGAGTTCTGCTTCATTGAGTCAGGATCCACTAGGAGGACCTGTTATCGAAAATGAAGCTGCCACTGCTATGAATGAAGTGGAAAGAGCCATGGCACATGCTCAAGAGGATGCGGTTAACTTAGAAGAGTTGGAAAGGCAACTCAACGTTGAGCAGAGGAAAATATATGACGAAGTTACCATGCAAATTGATCATGGATTAAGTCATGATAAGAAAGAGTGCTCATGTACGTCGTTGAAGCCTGTCCGACTGTACGTGAGTGGAGAAGCGGGAACTGGAAAAAGTTTCCTCATTAAAGCAATTTCATGCTATTTGCAGGAAAAGACAGAGTCATCGCTGTCTTGTGTTGTCACTGCTCCAACTGGACTGGCAGCACATAATATTAAAGGGATTACTTTACATCGTTTACTGATGCTGCCAGTGGAGCATGACAACAAATTAGAATATCACAAGCTATCTGGAGATGCTTGTTTTGAAGTTTCAAGAATCTTGAGGAAAATGAAACTTCTTATCATTGACGAAGTAAGCATGGTTTCCAATGTCATGCTTGCCTTTGTGCATTTGAGGATGCAAGAAGTTCTCAAAACAGAGTATGATGTGTTATTTGGTGGCAAACACATCATTGTTTTCGGAGATCTTCTCCAGCTGACACCAGTGAAAGGGCAACCTGTGTTCAAAATGCTCACGCATGAAGATACCAGGAAGTGCCTAGGCAGCATTGGCAACGTCAATATATGGTTAAACTTCAATTATGCTGAACTGCATGAAAATATGCGTCAGGCGAAGGATGAAGTTTACAAGACTATTCTACAAGATGTTAGAATTGGAAAAGTGACCGAGCATGGGAAAGAAGTTTTACATGCACGATTACTGTCAAATTTATATCCAGAACAAGATGTTGTGCCTGAGAATATTTTTTAGAAAATTACTGAAAAGAAATCTGGAATATGTTTGATGCCAACTCTTGCAGAATGTGCCAAATTTAACAACAAAATGTTGCATTTAGAAAAGCAAGAGATTGTGAAACTGGAAGCTATTGATAGAGTAGAGCATATGGGATCAACAATTATTTTGTCTGAGAATCTGAAAACAAAATTGGATTCATTAGAGAAGAGTATATCTAAAACTGCAGGTTTTGAAAAGACTCTGAATGTGTGCTTGAACTGCCGTATAATTTTAAGAAGGAATTTACATGTTGAAAGAGGTCTGGTAAATGGATCAATGGGTAATGTTGTTGATTTTGTGAAATACAGAAATAGAGATGCAATTGAATTTTTAAAAATTAAATTTGATGGCATTGAGGAAGTACAGCTAATTGCTCGTTGTTCTGCTAGATTTTTGCTTGTAAAAGACTTATATGTTCGCCGTAAGCAGTTTCCTGTTTGCTTGGCATATGCGGTGACAATCCATAAATCGCAAGGTTTAAGTGTAGACAGTGCATTGGTGAATATTGGCAGTTCTGTGTTCAAGGAGGGTATGGCATATGTGGCATTGTCACGAGTTAGAACTTTATCGGGATTGTACTTGATTGAGTGTGATGTCACAAACATTTGTGCAGATCTAGATTGTGTTAAGGAATACAATAGGTTAAGAAGAGAGTATGCGCCACATTTGCTTCAGTTTCCTTTGTTTGAGAAACGTGTGGTAGGCCGGAAACGAAGAAATGAGAACAATACTGGGGAGGTTGTAGCAAAAAGACAAAAAGTCAATGAACCTAAAATTACAAGCAGAAACAAAAAGGATTCTGTTGAAGATGTTGTTGGTTTTCAGTTTGAAAACAGTTCTGGTGTCAACTGCTATGCTAATGTAGTAATTAATGTTTTGTTTTCTCTAAAAAATGTAAAAGAAGAGATTGTGGTCAATTCTGATCAAAGATTTTGCAGTTTGTTAAATTCTGTGTTAGAGAAATGTACCACTGATAGAAGAAACATAGAAAGTGTGTCTGAAATTCGAAATCTGTTAGACAGATGTTCAGGCCAAACACAATTCTCTCAAAATATTCAGCAAGATTGTCAGGAGTTTTTAATGTATATGCTTGATGTATTACATGCTGAAGGTGTAGATGTAGATCAGCTGTTTGGGCTTTCTTATCAATGGCAGCATGACTGCGAGAACTGTATGGTATCAAGTATTACTAGTGTAGACTCAGAAAGATTTATATATTTAACTTTGCCAGACAGTAAATCAGTCTCCTTTAATAAGCTAGTAAAAGCTGCTAATCACAACATGGAGTGTAGCCAATGTAAATCTGAAATGACGTCCACATTATTTATACGAACATATGGCCAGTACGTCATTTTAATGTTCCAACGGTGTAGGCCTGATGGAACAAAATTGACAACTTTAATAAAAAATTTTGTAGCTTCGCAGTTGTCAATATCAGGAAGGACTTTTGTAACTACAGCAATTATATATCATGACGGCCCTTCAATAACATCAGGACATTACACAGCTTATTTAAAGTCTAGAAATGGCTGGTCATTCTGCAATGATTCTGTTTTAATTTTCAAAAAAAAATTGCCGTATGACCTTAAAAACTCTTACCTGGTGTTTTTAAAACCAAAATTTTAGGGAGATAATTTCGGGATGTGTTCTGTGGAATTTCAAGAAGTTCTAATGGCTCCTACACTATTTGGCCTTGAGGATAAGTGTAGTTCAGAGACATGACTTCTAACCACAAGACTGGACATCATGGAGAAATAAGTGCACTTTGAATGAGTTCAGAAAAACTGTTTCTTTTTATAAGCTAATTGAAGCAGCCAATCAAAACATGGAGTAGAGGGAATGTAAGTCTGCAATGCTATCTACTGTTTTACATTGCTTTGTGATTAAAAGTGATGTAGAGAATTAAATAATTGTAGTAGTCATAGAGGTAGTGTAAGTCTGCTTGTAGCAGTGTCATAGGAAAAGTAGAACATGACTGAGCAAGAAGGGGAAGATATTACTATTCCAGGATTGTGAAAATGATCTTCAACATTTTAATTCTGAAAGTTGCGGAAATGTGGAAAGACGGGATTGGCTAACAAGAAATCCAAGAGTTATACATGGCTCTGACAAGATTTGGCCTTGTGGAATCTTGTGGTAGAGAGCAAGAAGTCATTTATTGTATGTAACATGTTTTTAAAAACGATGGAGATTTTCTTTCAGAAAGTGGCGGGCTGAAAGTAATAACAGCACAAAAGAGTGTAAGCTGTTCATAGGACATCCTTGGACGTCATGGAAAGTAAGTTAACTTTAAGGAGTTCTGATTTTTGATTTCTGATGTTGTATGGGTTTTTTAAACACAATCATTTTGATTGTGTTTTTTTTTCCCCGCTGTTACATGATGAATACCTTCAAGTCACTGTTTTTAGTGAATTTTGATACATTCTGAGAACAGCAAAAATAAACCATTTAACATGTATAATTAATTCTGTACTGTTTGCATTTATGATGTATATGTAGAACTGTGTAGGAGGCATGGAGAAGGTGAGGCTTCTGTAAGTGTCAAAGTTGTTGCATGCAGTGCTGCACTTCTGCGTATTCTTTCATATGCTAGACTACATCTGCACAATGAGATACCTAAGCAAAGGAAACACAAGTGATGTGATTGTGAAATGAGCAAAATAAATTGCATGTATTTCAATTACATCACCTGTGTTTCCTATCATTACGAATCACATTGTGCAGATCAAGTTTAGGTCTGTCCAGGGAAACATAGGAGGTTTGGACTTTGTTGAAGATTGCAGTGGACATGACTCACTTCATTGGTAGACCTTCACATGTATTATGTCCTCTATTCTCTTCAACAACTCAAAATTTCATCTGCAACCCTGAGTAGGCCTCACCTGAAACAAAACTCTGGATAGTAGACATCTTATTGGCATCCTGAAGCAATTATTTAAAATTTTAGTGTCTTGCAACACTTTTCTGAAACAACAGCAATGCAAAATATGCACCATGTTTTAAGATAGGCCTCACTTCATCTGCATCAAGATAGTGTTAGTTTAAAATGTATATCTTTAGGACTGTGTAGCTTCTGTAAGTGTCAAAGTTGTTGAAAAACTGTTTGTCCTTCAATCTTTGCCCTTGTCTTTTGTAATTTTTTAATACATGTTTTTATATTTTTCTAATGTTTGTTCTCTCTTTCACAGATTGAAAGTATAAAAACAAAAAGTGAGTAATTTAACGACAATTATAAGGTAAATATTTTGTACTCTTTTCGTTACATTTCTATCACATTGAACTACTATTAGTTCCACTGCTTCATTTCTTTAATCCTCAGTTTCCTGCCTTTGCTACTTCCCTCATTCCTTTCTCTATTACCTACTTACTCAACTCCTTCCACTCTTTTTCTCAGTCCCTCTCTTCTCATAGTTCCTCACTCTTGTTCACTCACTCCGTCTCTATTACTCTTAGTGTCTTTGACTGATCACTGTATCACTATTTGTTCATAATGCTTTCTCTGTGTAGTTGAAGCACACTAAGTGGCATATTATGAATACAGCCAATAAAATTATTGCTCTTTTTATTGGCAGAAAACTGGTGCAAAAGCAGCTTTAGCGGCAGTTTTCTGCCGCAAAAGCAGCTTTAGCGACACATTTCTGCCGATAAAAGCTGCAAAACTTTTATTGCCTATGTTGATAATATGCCCCTATGTTATTTACATTAGGGCTATATTGTCCAGTATAACAATCAAAATTGCTCTCCAAAGACACCAGGCAAAGCAGACGCTCCCTCAAACAGATCACCAAGCGCAATTTACCCTACTTACAGCCTAGCCTGTTCTCTGTCGAGACTTTAGCAATCTTTAGAGCACAAGATAAGATCTTTTCACATGGAAGAGTCAGACATATTGCAATTCTACTTAAGAAACAAGCATTGGCATAGACAATAGGTCTCGCTTTTGGGACCTTATACGTGTTTAGACATGCAACAGTTGATGTTGCTGCACCAAGGATATTAGGCTGCATAACTAAATACTTAGAAGGTCCCAAAGGCGAGACCTATTGGCTATGCCAATGCTTGTTTTTCTTTCACTTCGTTATCTATTTTGTTTTTCACAATTATACCCTCTTCTGTCTTTTCTTCGGTAAATAGATCTATTAAACAGTATCTCTTCTTTACTCCCTATAGCTGTCTTTCTTTTAACATCACTCTCTGTTTACTTTCCTTATACTTACACTTTTTTTTAAAAAAAAAAAATTTTTTGGGTTAGCTCCCGGTCCGCGTACCGGGAAGCTAACCCGGGAGCGAACCAAAAGAAATAGAGCTTGCCACAGTGCTAAACATTGTAGCAATTTTTTTTGAAAGGGAAGGTAGTTCTGAAAAGAACTTTTTTTTTTATATTTTTGTTGTTTTATATTTTTTTTGGTATTTTTTGAACATTTTTTGTTTTTTTTGTATTTTTTGAACGATTTTATATTTTTTTTGGTTTTTTTGGGGGGGGGGAAACAACAAAAAACAGGCGTTGAAAAGGGCTCAACAGGAGCAAAAAAAAATTACTGGGGGCGGTTAGGGCAATCATGGTGTTCATATGCAAGGTTCAGTGCATTGATGCTCATGTTGCCACAAGCTAATAATGCACGACAGTGCATACATAAATGTATCATATGCCCAAAATTTGGTTGGATATTTGGCACAGTTTCCCGTGCCTCCTCTGGTGTTAAGGAAACCGATGTTGTTGATCTCGCCACAGGAGTTGCTCTAGGATTGTCCATCATATCCCTTAATTCCGCCCGGCTGTAATTTAGGGGATGTTTCCTCGTCATGTGCCTATGCATGGTGTGATTACCATAACTGTATTTTTTGTCCGTCCCTCTGGACAATTGTTCCTTGCATATGAGGCATGTTGCGTACCTGGCATTGACCTTTTTTTGGCCAGGAGGGATGGAAAAAAACTGCCAGATGAAACTGGCTTTCTTTCTTGAAACCCGGGGCAACTCTTCCAGGAATTGTGGTTGTTCTCCCTCCTCATCCATTTCTTCATCTTCCTCCTCAGTGTTAGTAACCACCTGGGGAGGTGGTCCTCTCTTCCCATGAGGAGGTGGAGGTGGTGGTGGGGGTGCACCAGCTGCAGCAATCAATGAAGCCATTTTCACACAACCAAAATAGGTCTTCCAAGAAGCAAAATAGGTCTTCCTCTCACAATAATGAAAGTCAGAGTGAGGAAAGAAGGAGGGGTTTTCATCATTTGGAAAAAACAATACTTCTCAACCAATGAAAAGTGTTATTTTTAGGTCACCTGACCTAGCCTTCCATAATTATGAAACTAAAAGTGAAATGAACCAATGAAAAGTTTTATTAACAAGTCACATGACCTCTAACGCTCATGTTACGCGCTGCGGAACGCTCCCCGGTTAGCTTCCGGTTCGCTGCGCTTCGCGCCTCGGTCCGCGCCCCGGGACACTTCCGGGTGCGCTAACGCGATACGTCACAAGACGCATTTCGTGGCAACGCGATACGTCGCGCTTTCGCGCCGCGGATCGCTTCCGGGGAGTTGCGTTTCGCGCCTCGGTCCGCGCCCCGGGGCACTTCCGGGTGCGCTAACGCAGTACGTCATAAGACGCATTACGCGGCAACGCGATACCGTCACTATGTTGATTTCTTACCGGTTCGCGGACCGGATCGCGGAATCAAATTGAGCTAACGGGAAGCTTCCCGGTTCGCGGACCGGGAGCGAAACAAAAAAAATATTTAAAAAAATTATTAATAAACATATAAAATATATTTTTGGATTTAAAGAAGAATAAATTTTACAGCTATAGATATTAGCTTTTAAAAAACCAATGAAATTCATTGAAAAAACCATAGGTTATAGACCATATATAGTTAGGAATTAGCATTTACAAAACCTTGAAAATTCACTGAAAAAACCATAGGTTATAGACCATATATAGTTAGGAATTAGCATTTAAAAAACCTTATTTTACTCACACAAAACCATTGAAATTCCATATATAGTTAGTTGTACTAACTATATATCGCGCACCCGCAATCCACTGCTGATCATGTCACATATTACATCATTCATGACATGGTCAGTGACATCACTGATGACATCACTGATGACATCTCAAATGACATCACTGATGACATCACTGATGACATCTCAAATGACATCACTGATGACATCACTGATGACATCTCATTTGACATTACTGATCACATCACTGATGACATCATTCATGTGATAATACGATGAAGCTCTTCAGACTCTAATATAACCTTAGATACAGTAAGTGTAAACAGACACTCACAGACTGTCACTCATCCATAGAGTTACACACACACCTAGTCAGTCATGCAAAGAATCAATCACACCTCCATTTTCTCAACTATACAGTTATACACACCTTACTTATTCAAACATATACTAACACATATTTACTCTCTTATACAATCCTGGATACAAGTTCACAATGATCCATACAGCCACTCACACATTCACTGGATCTTATGCACAGTTATTTATATATGTCAACTCTCACATGTACTGTGTTTTACATATGTACTTACTTTGACATGTAGCACTGAGATATCCATTCACTCACCAATACACTCATGCACACAGTCAACCACCCATACAGCTGTTTCCACATGCACTTTTGAACCCATACATCTAGTGAATCAACTGCTCACACATCTATGCACAGAGTCATACACCTCCCAGCCACCCACACACACACTCAGTCTCCCATACAAATACTTGGGCAACCAATCAATAACCCATATAGTTAATCATATTGCTAATGATTCACACATGCTGCAGTTTACAGAACAACAGACATAATGATGCACAAATTAAGACAGTTTAGTCACTAACCCATGCACTCAGTGAGACACATTTAATCACTCACTCATACAGTCAGTCATGCACCTACTAAATCCTTCATCCAGACATTTATACATCCACTCATTCATAAATATGTAAGACATATTTTAACTTTACAGAAAAATACAGTCACTGGATGTTGTCATCAGTGATGTCATTTGAGATGTCATCAGTGATGTCATCAGTGATGTCATTTGAGATGTCATCAGTGATGTCATCAGTGATGTCACTGACCATGTCATGAATGATGTAATATGTGACATGATCAGCAGTGGATTGCGGGTGCGCGATACATAGTTAGTACAACTAACTATATATGGAATTTCAATGGTTTTGTGTGAGTAAAATAAGGTTTTTTAAATGCTAATTCCTAACTATATATGGTCTATAACCTATGGTTTTTTCAGTGAATATATATATATATATTACCTACTGGCGATCGCAGTAGGTAGTTATAGTTAGGATTGATTTCCATAGGAAATCCGCAACATTCTATTGGGAATAACTTTGGCGCCGGTGGACGAATCTTCGCAAATTTCTCAAGGAAGATGGCCCGCTCCGCTCTGCTCCTTCCCTGAAAGTTTGGGGGGGATTCGTCAAGCGGGGGCCGAGATAAAAGGGGGTCCCAAAAAGTGTTTTCCCCATATTAATTTCCATAGGGCGTTTGGACTCACTTTTAGCCCGAACGGCTGATTGGATTTCCACAAAACTTGGAAACATTGTAGGGACTGGTAGCCCGATGTGCCTTTGATATGTCTCAAGATATGTGATCCAGTGGATTTTGAGTAATTTAGGTTAAAAAAATATATATATATATCTGGGCGGAGCCTAACCACACATCTGATCTGATTGGCTGTCAGCACTTCATCCAAGAAGTGTTGGCAACCATCTTGAGACCAATATACATCATTATAGCACCTCATTAAAAAGCATTGTAGTTAATAGAGGGTTTTAGGACTTTAGTTACATTATAAATCATTTGTTGATGGTACCATACTCATTTTAGGAATTGCGGTGTGTTCTAAGGTGATTTTACCATGTGAAAAAGCCTTCTGCTTTGATATCATGAATCATGTTTGAAAGAAAACGAATATCTCATGATTTTCCCACAGTGGTTTGGAGGGGGATCTATAAGCTAAACTGAAAGCATATTTTCTGTAAATTCACATTATCTTTCTCAGTCATGTGAGAATGAAGTCTGACATTCTCAGTAAAACATGTACATCCAACAAGGACAGAGACTGTCAGTTTATTCCTTTGTGTTCTACTGCAGCCTCCTAGAGTGTTCTAAAGAACAACTAGAGCGCTAACAGTCCTACTTATTACAAAGGTATAGCACACCTGAAGCCATCGTGATGGGAATAAAGTGGTAACTCTTAAAACATTTATTTTAAAAAGGAACAAAATGAGGGGGTATATTATGCCATAGAAAGTATTATTAGTGCTGCAAAAAGAAAAATTAGGGCACATTTTGAGTGACTTCTCAATTCCTCTTCTATTTCATTAAAAAATTCTGACATGCAGTCTCCCAAGATGGCCACCAGAGACAAAAGAGCCCAAATGTAGCCCAAATATCACCCAGATGTAGCCCAAGTATAGCCCAATGACAGAATGTCCCAGAGTGCTCTAAAGAACAACTAGAGCGCTAACAGTCCTACTTATTACAAAGGTATGGCACACCTGAAGCCATCTTGATTGGAAAAAAGTGGTAACTCTTAAAACATTTAATTTAAAAAGGAACAAAATGAGGGGGTATATTTTGCCATAGAAAGTATGATTAGTGCTGCAGAAAAAAAAATTAGGGCACATTTTGAGTGACTTCTCAAATCCTCTTCAATTTCATTAAAGAAATTCTGACATGCAGACTGAAACATGCACTTTGAATACCAGCAGCAGACTTCCCCGGTGAGCAGTAGCTTTACTACAGTGATCTAATGAGCAACTAGAGTGCTAACATTCAGAATTTATGGAAAATGTGTGACACATCTGAATGCCTTCTTGATGGAACCAAAGTAAACAAGCATTGAAAATGCAATAGATCTTGCCCTCGTTTAAGTTAAAGCCATTCTGTTTGTAATGAGGTGGCTTTTTAGCTTTGCTTTTATTAGTGTTTTTTAAACTTTCATGTAAATAACATGCATCTGTATGCATATATGTATATGTATGCATGCATTTATATTTGTATTTATATAGATATACAGATTATATATGTTTATATATGTATGTATATACATACACATACATATATATAAATGCATATGCATATATATGCATATATATATATGTGTATATGTGTGCGTGTAGAGAGAGGTAGAGAGGTAGAGGTGTAGAGGTAGAGAGGTAGAGGTAGAGAGGTAGCGGTAGAGAGGTAGAGACTAGTAGAGAGAGAAGTAGAGAGAGGTAGAGAGTAGAGAGTGAGTAATAGAGAGTAGAGAGTGAGTAGTAGGGAGTAGTAGAGAGCAGTAGAGAGAGTAGCAGAGAGTGAGTAGTAGAGAATAGTAGAGTGAATAGTAGAGTGAGTTGTAGAGAGTAGTAGAGAGTAAGTAGTAGAGTGAGTAGTAGAGAGCAGTAGAGAGTGAGTAGTAGAGAGTAGTAAAGAGTGAGTAGTAGAGAGTAGTAGAGAGTGAGTAGTAGAGAGTGAGTAGTAGAGAGTAGTAGAGAGTGAGAGAGAGAATAGTAGAGAGTAGTAGAGAGTGAGTAGTAGAGTGAGTAGTAGAGACTAGTAGAGAGAGAGTAGTAGAGAGTGAGTAGTAGAGAGTAGTAGAGAGTGAGTAGTAGAGAGTAGTAGAGAGTGAGTAGTAGAGAGAGAGTAGTAGAGAGTGAGTAGTAGAGAGTAGTGGAGAGTGAGAAGTAGAGAGTGAGTAGTAGAGAATAGTAGAGAGTGAGTAGTAAAGAGTGAGTAGTAGAGAGAGTAGTAGAGAGTGAGTAGTAGAGAGTAGTAGATAGTGAGTAGTAGGGAGTGAGTAGTAGAGAGAGAGTAGTAGAGAGTAGTAGAGAATGAGTAGTAGAGAGTGAGTATTTGAGAGTAGTGGAGTAGGAGAGAGTAAGTAGTAGAGAGTAGTGGAGAATATTCCAAAGTTTGGCACAGCACTACTTGCATAATAAGTCCAATCAAATCATATCACTTAGAGTCCTTATTGAAGCGCTGAATCTTGGTGTATATTCAAATGCTTTTATTTTCCTTAAGTTTATGTACCACAGCCAGCCGAAACGTTTCGTTCAGTACAACAGAACTTCTTCAGGGCGTTCTTAGTTCCTTCAAGTTATGTCGGTATCCTGTTGTCATATAACTAGATATTTCTTCCAAATGTTAGACGAGACGTAAGTACATTCTTATTCAAAGTGACTAGGTATCAATTTTACCCACACAATTCGGGCAGACTTTAGTAATTTATAGCATCCTCAAAGTCAGTCTTTCAAAAATTCCAAAGTACAGGACATGATAATCCAAATCCAAATGTTTCTCAAGAAAAGTCATTTTTAATCGTTCGGAATATCGGTGTTTGGGCAGATATGACCCAGGGACCCCCATTATGCAAGGGGAATTAGTCCCCCCTCTGCAAACGCGCCAGTGGTCTGCGTTGCAGAGAGGTGTAAAAAGGGGCATAGCCTCATTACACCTCTGTACAATGCAGCCCCCTGGCGCATACTGGAGGTTCCAGGTGGGCTAGTTGGCCCCCAGGGACCCCTCGTATGCAAGGGGAATTAGTTCCCCCTCTTCAAACATGTACGGGGGCTGCGTTGCAGAGAGGTGTAAAAAAGGGTGTGGCCTCATTACACCTCTGCAATGCAGCCCCCTGGTGCATACTGGAGGTTCCAGGTGGGCTAGTTGGCCCCCTGTCCCCAGTATGCAAGGGGAATTAGTTCCCCCTCTTCAAACATGCACGGGGGCTGCATTGCAGAGAGGTGTAAAAAGGGGCGTGGCTTCATTACACCTCTCTGCAATGCAGTCCCTTGGCGCATACTGGAGATTCCTGGAGGGCTTTCCGGTCTTATATAGTTAGGAACTAGCATTAAAAAAACCTTTGAAATTCACAAAAAAAAACATAGGTTTCAGGCCTTATATAGTTAGGAATTAGCATTTAAAAAACCTATGAAATTCACTGAAAAAACATTAGGTTTCACACCAGTTATAGTTAGGAATTAGCATTTAAAAAACCTATTAAATTCACGGAAAAAAACATAGGTTTGACACCAGTTATAGTTAGCTGGAAATTTTACTGACATAAAACCATTGAAATTCCCACGTTATAGTTAGTTGGACTCACTATAACTTGCGCGCCTGCAATGCACTGCTGATGACGTAACATATTACATCACTCATGACATGGTCAGTGACATCACTCATGACATCACTGATGACACCATCCTTGTGACAGAGTGACAGACCTCCTTTCAGTGTAATGTAACCCTTGAAACACATATTCAAAAATAGAAACTCAAATTTTCAAAAAAATAGAGATACCCATACCAGTTACAACAACCAATTCAGTAATACCACCATCTATATACACATCCACTCATTCACCAACAGTTCTATATAGTCACTCATACATATATTCACTCATCATATGTAGTGAAACACCTATACATCCTGTTACACACCGACAGTCATCCAAAAGTTACTCACACACATAATCACACATGCAAATAAACTATTGAACATCCATTTATTTGCATATACAGCTACACACACACTACCACCTTACTTCTAAGGAAACTTACACATACTTACTCTCTTAAACAATCACTTATAGAAACACATACTTATTTAAACAGGAACTCTTACAATCTCTCTCTCTCTTAGCTTAGCAGTTGACACCAGAACTGTTTTCAAACTGAAATCCAACGTCTTCAACAGAATCCTTTTTCTTTCTGCTTACAATTACAGTTTCATCTACTTTTTGTCTTTTTGCTACTACCTCACTTCAATTATTCTCATTTCTTCTTTTTCGGCCTACCACACGTTTTTCAAACAGAGGATATTGAGGCAAATGTGTAGTATACTCTCTTCTTAACCTATTGTATTCTTTAACACAATCTAGATCAGCACAAATCTTTGTTTCATCACACTCAATCAAGTACAATCCTGATAAAGTTCTGACTCGTGATAATGCACATATGCCATACCCTCTTTAAACACAGAACTTCCAATGTTCACCAAAGCACTATCTACACTTAAACCTTTAGATTTATGAAGTGTCACTGCATATGCCAAACAAACAGGAAACTGTTTTCGGCGAACATATAAGTCTTTCTCAAGCAAAAATCTAGCTGGACAACGACAAATTTGTTCTATTTCGTCAATGCCATCAAATTTAATTTTTAAAATTTCAATTCCATCTCTATTTTTGTAATTCACAAAACCAACAACATGACCCATTGCTCCATTTACCAGACCTCTTTCAACATTTAAATTCCTTCTCAAAATGATACGACAATTTAAGCACACATTCAGAGTCTTTTCAAAACCAGCAGTTTTAGATATAGTCTTCTCTAATGAATCCAATTTTGATTTCAAATTTGCAGACAAAATAATTGTTGCTCCCATATGCTCTATTTTATCTATAGCTTCCAGTTTCACTATCTCTTCATTTTCTAACTTTAACATTTTGTTGTTGAACATGGAACATTCTTTCAGAGTTTGCATCAAACATATGCCAGATTTCTTCTCGTTAATTTTCTTAAAAATATTCTCTGGAAGAATGTTTTCATTTGGGTACAAATTTGAAATTAATCATCCATGTAAAGCTTCTTTCCCATGCTGACTTACTTTTCCGATTCTTACATCTTGTAGAATATTTTTATAATCTTCATCCTTTGCCTGCCGCATATTTTGGAGTAGTTCTGCATATTTGAAATTTAACCATGTATTAACGTTTTCAATGCTTCCTAGGCACTTCCAGGTATCTTCATGCGTGACCATTTTAAACACTGGTTGTCCTTTCACTGAAGTCAACTGCAGTAGATCTCCAAAAACAATAATGTGTTTCCCTCCAAATAACACATCATACTCTGTTCTAAGAATGTCTTGCATTCTCAAATGCACAAAAGCAAGCATTAGATTTGAGACCATGCTTACTTCATCAATGATAAGAAGTTTAATTTTCTTCAGGACTCTCGAAACTTCGGAACACGCATCTCCAGATAGCTTGTGGTATTGCAATTTGTTATCATGCTCCACTGGCAGCATCAGTAAACGATGTAAAGTAATCCCTTTAATATTATGTGCTGCCAGCCCAGTTGGAGCGGTAACAACACAAGATAGCGGTGATTCAGTTCTTTTCTGCAGATAAGTTGCAATTGCTTTAATCAGAAAACTTTTTCCAGTTCCCGCTTCTCCACTCACGTACAGTTGGAAAGGCTTAAATTATGTACATGAGCACTCTTTTTTCTCGTGACTGAATCCATGTTCAATCTGTTCTGTGACTTCGTCATATATCTGCTTCTGCTCAAGGTTTAGTTGTTTCACCAAATCTTCTAAGTTAACTACATCATCTTGAGCTTGTTCCATAGCTCTTTCCACCTCATCCATAGCTGTGGCAGCTTCATTTTGGATAATTGGTCCTCCTAGTGGATCCTGACTCAATGAAGTAGAACTCTGACTGTCTTGAGAACTGTCTCTAGCAATCTCTACAGCAATTGTGGCTTCTTGCTCTATCTCTTCGTTCAACATTTGCAGATAATTTGGAAAAACAGGACATTCTATGGTATCCTTGGTTGCATTAAAAGAATCTTTGTAACAGAGAAAATCTCCAAGTAGTTCCTCTTCTGTACGCCATGGCTTAAAGAGTTGCAAAAGAGCTAAATAGTAAAATTCCCTTTTCTCTGGATTTTCGCAACTTAATTTTTGATGATTAATCAAATGGCCTTTTCTCTGCTTCACTAGACATCCTTCACACCCAATGACAGCATATATTCCATTATTGATATCTTCTCCGATGTTCCTCTTATAAATATATCTTTTCAGAACTTCATAGAGACAAGCCTTCTCAAGGTAAGGACTTCTATTTGGATAGTATGTATCCAACATGTTTGTCTTCAAAATATCTGTACTTTCTGGTTCTTTATCCGCCAAATACTCTATTTCTTGTACAGATTTCAAAACTCGATTTCGTGTTGCAGCAAGACCTAGACTCACCCAAATGATGGTTCTAGATTTGGCATATAGACTTGCTGATGACAATCGATCAGAACATTCATATGCTCCAATTTCTCGATGTGACAACATCTTCAGACTGTAACTGTATAATTTCTTGCTTAGACTCTTTTCATGTGAAATGTCCTCCCACATTTCCTTCAGTTCTGTCTTTTCTTTTTTTGTGATGTAAGACGTCACATATCTAGCCACAGCAATAGAGTTGTCAGCAACAAACTGAATATCCATGTTAGCACTCCACATGGACAAAATCTCTGGGTTGTAATCGTTGATGTACTTGGACTCTTTGTTTCTTTTTAAATTGTATGTATTTTTTGGTGATATCCTCGTCACAGTATGTCGCCGAGAAGACATCAAATTATTTACTCTTCCTTTAGAAATCACTGGTCGTGGAAATGCGAAATGACATTCGAAATTGATCTCGAGAACAACCCAGAGGAAGAGATTGATGATTTAGACTTTTTGGATCAGTCTCTTGATCAAGAGTTTCTTAAATATGTGGAAGAAATGGAATCATGGAATCCAAATGAGGACATTCCTGACGATACAATGTTGGAAGTGTTATTAAATTTTGAAAAATCAGAGCAATACATTTTTATTTAATAATTAAAAATTGTTCCAGACATTATTCTTTTTTATATGTAATTCATGAAATAGTACCAAAATGAATATAATATAATGTGAGACTTATAGTATACTGTGCAACTTTTTTATGTTACATAGTAATTTTGCTCATAGTTACTTCCTTTCTCCAACTATATTATCTCCAATGTGTATTTGACATCTCTTTTTCATCTCCTGCCTCCATGTTGTTTCTACTTTCCTGACAAACTATGGTATGGATTCCATATACCACAATAACTTCTGTAACAACATGCAAATTATTTACAGAGGAGACAATCTACATTGAATTTAAAACTCTGCATTGGTACCTACATGCTGGTACTTATATCACCCACACAACACAACAACTCTATGCAGAGCTACCCTACCTCTAAGGACTTTAAATTATTATTTTACTGTTTCACTGGGTTTGCCTTTTGGTACGCTCCCCAGTAAGCTCCCCGGTGCGCGTACTGGACGCTCCCCCCGCGAAAATCGGAAAAAAAGTTTTAAAAAAATGTGTCCCGTGGGACCCTTTTATGGCCCCCACATCAAACCTAGGGGATCAGGGGGGTCTACCCTGCCCCCTTTTGGTCATTTCCCCCTTTGTTTTTGCCACCTCTTGTGTCTCGATCCTACCGAGACACAAGATGGCGGCCGCTACGGACTGTTTGGAATGTTTACAAACACCCGAGAGCCAATCAGCTTTCCGCGCGCGAACTCGCGTTGCGCGCTGGTACGCTCCCCGGTGCGCGTACCGGGGCACGCTTATAGATATATATATTTTTTTAACCTAAATTACTCAAAATCCTCTGGAGCACATATCTTGAGACATAGCAAAGGCACATCGGGCTACCAGTCCCTACAATTTTGCCAAGTTTGGTGAAAATCCATTCAGCCATTCGAGCTAAAAGTGAGTCCAACTGCCCTATGGAAATTAACATGGGGAAAACACGTTTTGGGACCCCCTTGTATCTCGGCCCTCGCTTGACGAATCCCCCCCAAACTTTCAGTAAAGGAGCGGAGCGCAGCAAGGCAAATTTGAGGGAAATTACAGGCATATCCCTCAATCTGCGCCAAAATTATTCCCAATAGAATGTTGCAGATTTCCTATGGAAAACAATCCTAACTATAACTACCTACTGTGAGCAATAAACCGAAGAAAAAGGTTTAACCTGCTGTGTGTGCTGATTCCTGTTGTTTTTTTGAACTGCGGAGCTGTAATATATATATATATATATATGAACTTGGGGTCCAATTTTAACTTATGGCATTGACATCTGATGTTCTATATGGACAAAAACAGGTAAGAATCAGGTCACCATTCGGGTTAAGAACCACAAGCCTGGGGTAATGCTTACAATTAATCTCCTTGTTTACCTTTGGCATGTTTACATACATTTGTATCTCATCTGGATAGCAATGGTTTGTTTTTCATGATAAGAGCAGATGTATATGGACCTTCATCCTTTCAGTGGTTTTGGGTCTCCAATTTGTATACCTCTTCTCCTTCATGTTTAAGTTGAATAGTATACTTTTGTGCTTCAAAGCTATGAGCTGAGTGGCCTTGCCCATGAGAACCTTTGCTTTTTTTCACCTAGCTTCCCTGATGAACCTAACCGCCGATAATATTGAATAGTGTCATTAGCAAAACCAGGATGCCATGGGCCCTGCTGCAAGTAAGGAAAATGGCCCCTTTGACCGTTGTTGACATAGTAAAATACAGCAATTTTCAGGGTTTAGTGCACACCTGAGGGCTTTGGGCCATGGTACCACTGGTGCAGCTGCACCAGTGATAAATCTGCCCCTGAACAGTGGTAGACAGTCATAATCCCTAAATGCACATATCTCTTCATTTACTGTTTATGGTCCGGCTCTCGTATTTAGAATTGCGAATTATTCTATGCATCAAGTGTCCGCAGTTCATGCAGCAGTGGTGATGCATCAGCATTGAAGGCGATGCACCACTTCTGATCAGTGCAACCTCGTCAATGCATAGATTTTCACAGCTGTAGCCCTTCCAAGGGCCCAGGACTGGATTGGCACCATGCACCATTCGGCAGAGCAGGACTCACAGCAGACAGAGTCCAGGTTCTGATCGCATAATAAAGAGAGATGCCTTTGATATACCTGAGACTTTAGGAAACAGAAGGCAAGCCAACAAGCCTTTGGGGATCTGGAATGTAGAGATGCAGGTCAGTCCTTCTCATTCTCAGGTAAGAGGGCAGCAGGCCAACACAACAAAGCAGTTCAGCAAAGTGGTAGCCCCTCCAGCAGCACAACAGTCCTTCTTCCTAGTATAATGTCCTCTGTTCAAGAAGTGTTCTGAGTTTGTTTTGGCAGAGGTCCAGTACGTAAACCCAGATGGGCTTTTGAAGTGGGGGAAACTACAAAGAGGTGCCTTTGAAGTGCACAATTCCCTTTCTTTTCAGCCCTATCTCTCTACTTACTACAGTGGTATGCAATCCTTTGTGTGGGGACGGAACAAAGCCTTTCAGATGTGTCAGCACCTCCCTTACATCCTGCCCAGGATGGCCCATCAGGATGGCCTATTAGTTACACTTAATCAATCAATCAATTAAAAACATTTGTACAGCACGTGGCTGCCTCAACCAAGGTGTCCTGGCACTCAAAATCAAGACTGATGTTTAGACTTGGACACTCATATCTATACTCGATCAAAGAGCCACATTTTAATATCCCTTCTGAAGCAGTGCTCAGACTCAGACATACGAAGATGGCTAGGCTCAGTGTTCCAAAGCTTAGCTGTCAGTACTGAGAAGGACCTACCACCACGGCAAACCTTGGGATACGTATAAGTCGTAGGTGGTTAGATCTCAAGGCTTTCACCTTGTTGTTCTGTCTGATCCTGTTTCTCAGGTACCTTGGCCCCTTGCTCCTAATGGCTCTCAATGCCAATGACAGGGCTTTAAATTCAACCCTCTTAGCCACCGGAAGCCAATGAAGCTGCTTTAGATGTGGGATATAGGATGATGAAAGGATACCCGTCAAATCAGCCTGGCCACTGCATTCTGTATTATCTGGAGTCTATGAGTCAGGAAGGCTGAAAGTCCCAACTATAAGCTGTTAGCGTAATCCAAGCTCTCTTCCGGCAAGAGGTGTAGTAGTTTCCTAACTGATCTTAACTTCTGAAAGCAAGAAGATGAGATTTTTTGATTTTGGGTGGGCAAAAGAGAGGTCAGAATTAAGTATTAGCCCTAGACTAGCTGAAGTGGCTGTTATAGGAGGCAGATTCAATTCAGGAGGCCACCAGAGACTAGAAGGAGGGGGTGTCATCTGACTCAAGAAAAGCACCTCTGTTTTCTCTGCATTCATTTACAGAGAATTGGTGTCCATCCATTTGGCAATGCCCTTTAAACACTCTCTGAAATTAAAAAAGGCAGCTTCAGAAAATACAAGTTGTGTATTATCTGCATATGAAACCTCCTTCACTCCAAAAATCTCAATAAGGGTGGCAAAAGAGGCCAAGTAAGGGTTTAATAGCCTGAGAGCAGAGCCCGGTGGCACCTCACAAACCAAAGGTTTAGGCAAAGATGCGAAATGGCGAAGGAAGACCTGTTGAGTGTGATCTTCTCAAATAATTTATTCTACGACAGTATAGTGCCCTGAAAGCCAAAATGGCATAATCTGGCCAACAAGGTAGAATGTGCAACCATGTTGAATGGTGCCGATAGGTCCAGCAACACCACCATCTCTGATGCCCCGCCATCAAAAGTCTCTCTGACTGTCTCCAAAAGTGCATGACTCTGGGCTATAACCTGCATGGAAGCAAGACTGAGAATCATGAAGCAGATCATTATATTTAACAAAGGCAAACAAATGGCGATAAACCAGGTTTTCCAAAATCTTCATGAGTGCAGGCAGCAGTGAGATGGGCCTAAAATTGCTAAGCACCCTTGGGTCTGCGTTATGCTTCTTTAGCAACAGTAGTAAGAATGCCTGTTTACACAAAGCAGAAAAACTGCAGGCTTTCAATGAAGCATTCCAAATACTATTAAGAATAGAATTTACAGTAAGGGTAGCCAGTTTGAGAAATTGAGGAGGGCAGGGAACCAGATTTGCACTTTAGTAGCTCTTCAAGAAAGTCTTTTTTGGAATTTGGGCCGTATTACAATAACACAGGTTTTGGACTGTCAGACTGTATTAAAGGACTAACTGTACTGAGCAGCGATCTGATGAGAATGTTGAGTAAAGTTTTTGAATCATTTCATCACAGATATCAGGTAAGCTAGTGCATAGTGCCAGGGACGGATGGAAAGCACTCTTTGTCACCTCCGGGGTAGTAAAACATTTTACAGTATTAAAAAGTACCCCAGAAGAATTGACAGAATTCGCTATACGGAGCAAGAAAGGCTCTTGCATCGTTTGCTACTTTAGCTTGCAAAATTTTTGGAGTGCCGCCTTGTACGCAAGTTTTGCTGCCAGGTCATTGGACCTCCCACAACACGGCTTCAGCATTTACAGAGGAATTTTTCTGCGCTTAGGTTTGCCGAAAACCGGGGAGCATATGACTTAGATCTATTTGATGTTACTGTTTTTAGGGGAGCAAGCAGGCCCAGGGCCTTACAGATCCATATGTTAAAAATGATCAAATCACTGTGGGGATTGCCTGTGAAGGCCGACAGAGTAGATTGAAGCGAGGGTACAAAGGATTCCTTTGTAATGTCCATCAATTCTTCTGTCTTTCAGGTGCTATATTAATCTCTGGCTTGTTGCCCTTGCCATAAAAGGTAAACAAGACAAGAAAATGATCCGTCCACAAAAAGTTAGATCCAGTATGTGTCCCGCTTCATGAGTAGGGATGGTTACTAACTGTGTCAGATTGATGCCCTCCAGCATCTGAATCAGCTAGGAGACCTGTGGACAATTCGGGTCATCGACATGACTATTAAAGTCTCCCAGTGTCGTGAAGTTGGCATAATGTAAGGATATTTTAGGGAGGCCACTATTCGGGCAGTTTGGAGGTTTATATACCAGGAAGCCAGCAAAATAAAAAGAGGTGGTATGTTCAATGCAAAAAAGGAGGCCCTCAATGTTCCCAAACGACCCAATTTGGATGTTAAAACTTCCCACGCATCCCTTAGGATAATGGCTACCCCCCTCCTGCCCTATCCCCCCCAGGTTGGCACACAATATCTGATACCCTGAGGAAATAAACACAGCAAGATCTGGATTTGAGCTATCTTTCAGCCAGGTTTCAGTGAGAAACATCATATCCAAAGTATTATCCGAAAGGGACAGCCATATTTCAGAGGAGTGTTTTGGAAGGGACCTGCTTTTAATGATCAAGCACTAAAGCTTAGCACTCTGTGTGCTGTCTTATTGGGCAGGGCAATACCCTCCTCCGACATGGTTATGACCCCTAAACTAAAAACACAAGCCTTGCTCCTTGTGGTAGGCCCTTAAATGAGGTAGCATGACAAGGACCATCATTCTAGGCAAAGAGAGCCTCTGCGGAGAAGGAGCCAGCCTGGTGAATAAAAAGGCCAGCGTGGCTGGTGCTGGACGTGAACCGTAAGCAATGGGTGAAGACGGGCTTGCCTTAGGCGAACCATCGGCGAGTCCACTGTGCGTCCACTGCATGGAACTCCTTAAATAAGGCTTGGAAACGAGTCTCCCCTTTTAGACTGCTAACCCAATCAAAACGGCACCCAATAATGGACCCGTCAAGCGAGGGAAAGTGGCGCTCAGCTCGATAAATGCCATCAGGAAAAGATGCAATATGCAGAGGGCAAAGCAGAAACCCACTGACAAAAATAAAGCAAAGGTTACCCCGGACAGTTCCCACCAAATTTCTAAGAACCCACCTAAATCAGTGCAAAGTCTGTAAATCACCTAAAGGCAGCTTTCAAAAAAGCTGCACCTAAGCTCCCTTTGTGTTTGTCTGTGGCTGTCTAGAGGGAATGCACAAAGCCATTGGTCACCCACCCCAGACTTGCATTCAGAGATAGGCAGATAGCACCAAATGATTACGGTAAGAAAATGCTAAATTTCTATAAGTGGAATTTTCAAAATTGCAATTTAAATCCAACTTCACCATAAGTTGTGTTTTAATTGTGATTCCAGAGGCACCACATTTGTGAAACCCATCTCTTCCCAGGTGGAAATTCCACTTATAAACTGTAATAAGGCATTCCCAATGTTATCCTATGGGAAAGGTAGGCCTAGCAGTAGTGTAATAGGAATGTAAGTGTTTTTAACTACCAGGACATGTAAAACATAAACGTTTATGTTCTACTTTGTAAATATACTGCATCCTGCCCATGGACTGTCCAGGGCCCACCTTAGGGGTGGCCACTACATAATAAAAAGGAAGGTTTGGGCCTGGCAGGTAGGTTAACTTGCCAAGGGCAGTTTAAAACTGCGTACATAGGCTCTACAATCGCAGATCTGAGACATGTTTAAAGGGCTACTTCAATATGTGGAACAATACGTTTTGCAGTCATGTGGAAGCATTTGATTTGCAGGCCTGGGCACTTGTTATGCATTTTACTAGGGTCTAATAAGTAAATCAAATATGCCAATTGTGAATAAACCAATGTTACCATGGGTTAAGTAAAGAGCACATACACTTTACCACTGATTAGCAGTTGTAAAGTGCCCCAATTCTTAAAGCCAGTAAAAATGAAGTCAGCAAAATAGTCAAGAACAGGAGGTCAGAAGGCATGGTCTGTCCCAGGACGGTGTTCCTCCGTAAAGTCTATTCCCTGTAGGAAGAAAGGCCACCGCAACGGTTTAGAATTCTCATGCCTCCTTTGCATTAACCGTCTTAGGGGGCCTGTGATCTTTCTGAACCCAGATGTGAGTATCAAACAGGTATGGCCTTAGCTTCTTTAGTGTCCAGACCATAGCAAATGTTTCCTTTTCTATTGTGCCCTACTTTTGTTTCCTGGGAAGTAACTTTCTACTGTTGAAGGCTGCAGGTTGATGCAGGTCCTCTTCAGTTAGCTGTGAGTGTATGGCCCTTATTCCATGCAATGAGATGCCTGTCTGAAACACCAATTCTTGGGAGAAGTCAGGGCCTCTTTTAGGATGTCAAAAACCTTCTGGCATGTCGCTGTCCTGATCACCTGACGTGACTGCTTATTGGAGGTCAGTTCTGTCAAGGGGGTAACAATGGTGCCATACCCCTTGACGAATCTCTTTTAATATCCAATGAGGCCTAAGAACGCGCTCACTTCTGTCTGGCAGTTCCTACACTTACAATGAAATTGTAATACTATAAACGATTTTGACACACAAGCTCAAGAGCTGGCTGAAAATTTAGAGGCACGACAATACCCTGTATATACTGTGTGGGAATTGCACATAAACGTAAAAGGAATTGCAATAAAGAGATATTGCTAGAACCATGCATGAGACAACAAGACAACACTCTTATATGTGTCACACCACAGTCAAGACACACAAAATCATTAAAAAACACTGGTCTACCTTACAAACTAGACAACTATCCTTTCCACCACCCAGGTTCGCATTCAAATGGACAGCCAATCTAAAGGATGTTCTAATACACACGCGTCCACGAGACTCGAAGGGGACAAATCAAAGAACACTATGGGATCTCCCCCCAGTAAAAATACACTTCCCCTGTGGATCATGTGTTGCCTGTGCCTACATAGAAAGAACTAGAGAGGTATGACTAACATCTAACTGGGTGTGGTCACAAAAAACACACACTAACTGCAACTCAAAGAATTATGTCTATTTAATCACCTTTCCTTGTGGTAAAAAATACATAGGGATGGCTACCCGTTCTGTAGAACTGATCATTATTGAATACCGCAGCACCATACGCTGCAAAACACAAAAATAAGCATGTTCTTCCCTCCTGAGGGCCATACCCAAGATGACAAACAATGGACTGCGCCAATCTACATTTAGACCCAAACACCCACATTTCACCAAATGGCTTATTAAAAGATCTCCAGTAAAGAGCCCCCATTGAGGGTGCCCCCTCGGTCAATGCGATACCAAAGGGGATGATGAACGGAGCATTTGAGCAAATCAAACACTCACCCCAGTCAACTGATCTGGGTTTAATCTTTAATCTTGAGTCCAGTGGCAGAGTACAGAGTTGCAGCACCGGCCCAATGTGGATCACATGCCCAATAATGAAGCATGACACCTATCTAGGTGTGTAAGAGCATTTGCTCCTACAGAGTCATGCTCCATGTGGACTCTGTGGACCTAGTCTGACCTGATTAGACAAACACATCTCATTAGGAACTGCATACTCTTCTGGCCTTGAATATCATGGGTGCACCATGTAGTGACTCCTAGGGTAAGTGAGAACAGAGATGGAAGTTTCCCAGCAACTGATTGCAGTCCCTTATCTAGGATCAAGGTTATGGAGATGCTTACGCCCTCCACTGACCCATCCTGCTTCTTGGAAGAAAGGAGGTCTGGGAAAGATTCACTCTGCTCTTCCATCTCATCACCAGTGACCAAGAGCATGGTAAGCTCGGACTTCTCAATGTGGGGCATGAGGTTATTGACATGAATGACCCTTAAAAAGTTCCTGGGAGTCGTCAGGTCCGCCAAGTAGGTGACATCCCTCTTGCCCGCCTTCACCGCATAAGTCCCGAACAAATGGTCTTGCAGGGCCCGCAGCTCCACAGGCTCCTTTACCCACACCTTTTGAGCAGGTGGAAAGTCAACCAGAGTGGAATTCTGGTCATACCAACTTTTAATGTCCTTCTGACTAGCTTCTAGATTCTCCTGTGTGAGTTTCTGAAAGTGGGCTATCTGGTTGCAGAACACCAGAATGTAACTAACTACATGCTAAGGTGGCTTCTTGGGAGCTTGCTTCCAGTCTTCTTTAACCAACTGAGAGTTCCTCTCACAGGGTACCCATATAGAAGTTCAAAACGGCTGAAGCCAACCCTCTTCTGTGGAACCTCCCTGTAGGAGAACAAAAGACATGGCAGGAGGATGTCTCACTAATGCCTCATGGGTTCAGGTAGACCCATGATCATGTCTTTGAGGCTAGGGGTGGGCAAAACATTCAGAGTTTCACTCGGCAGAATTCCTCAGAGTTCCATAAAATTTAGGTGGGATTTCTCTGAGTTCCACCCACCCCAGAGTTTGAGTATGTATAAGATGCAGAAAGGGAATGCCAGGCATGGGGAGATTGAACAGAGAATGCACTGCCACCCAAGTGACTTCTATGAAAGGGAGGCCTGCTTAACAAGACTTCACTAGTAGGTCAAAGATATCTTGCCGGAATATATTCATGCTGCTTTTCAGCTGTTGATTATGGGACCTTCCCATACAGCGAGCGATGGACAATGCATAATATCTTGAACAATACCACTTTTGTGAATAGGTTGGAGGTGTAACTTATGTAAAAATAAATATATAAATTGTATTCATGAGGAAGATCAGACTGGCCTGGATCTCCCAACAGGGAAACTTCAAATTCCTATGGCCTCAAAGCAGCTTAATTTCACAGACGCCTGCAAGTGGAAAAGATTGCACTTGGTGTACTTTAAAGTTCACTCTTATATACATGCCCCTTATCATGAATCAGAAAATGGTTTAAAGTTGCGCTTTATTGTGAAGGTACAACAGTTCAAAGCATGTGGAAAAGCACTATTCAATCCCTCAGCTGTGGAAACTGGTGTTTTAGGAATGTTTACAGAATGTAGGTATCTGTTGTTCCTCAAGACATCCCTGCAGCGATGAGCATGCAAGGAATTTACTCAGGGAGCAGCTTTTCTGCAGCTATTTTCCATGATTTGAGAAAATAAATGTGGCACTAACGCAATAGAAAGGGGTGATTGCTTTTGCAGAGAGATGTTCACATAGCGCAGTACCCCCCCCAACCCCCACCAAGGACCATACCATTTTACCCCCAAGCCGAGCTCTCTCCCAGGAATGCGTAGCTGACAGCAGGGTGACAGCCCCTTGCTTGAGACCATTTCAGAACACAGAGTGTAATTAGGGGTCAGGACCCCCACAGTGCAGGGAGGGGCCTCTGTTCACTGCCTTTTCGTGTAGATTTGCATAGGATCATAAGACTGCTGGTGAGGGAAAGATTACTTGTGACTCGCTTAGAAGATCGCTGTCCAGTGGTTAGATGACTCACCTATCGATAGTTTGTGTGTCTTGTTACTTGTCTGTGGGACCTTTGCAAGTAAAGTAACACTCGCCTTCCACCAGTATAGCACCTTTCACGTCATGATTGTGGCCACTGGTGAGGTCGACATGTATTTTTTCATCTAAGCAAGTCCTCCGGTTTTGTGTTTTTCTGTTCTTGGGTAAGGCACAGGGTAACAGAGAGGGCTTCAGAAGACCCTCATCCCTGCTCAGCAGATGGCCAGCCCAGCTCTTTTCCGTTCACCCTTCTGTGTGTGCATCAAAAACACATTGGAGCTGCTAATATCGATCTGATGTAAGGGTTTCAGTGGCACTTCGGTGGCACTGCGACTTGGGTGCTTTAGTAGCTTGCACGCTCTGCAGAGAGTGCACAGCCCTGGGTGTTTTTGGAGACTGCATGGTGCTGTAACAGTGATCTCTTCTAGAAAGCATGGCTCACGTGACATTGGCACCCTGCTCTGTGCTTTAAAGTACAGGAGGTACGTTGCTGTACTTTATTCAATGCTTCTCTCCAGGCTGTTTAAAAAACCAGAAAGGCTCATTTTACAATAGTGTCGTGACCAGACTATTCATGGTGTTCGGCATTTACATTCTCAATAGCGCCTAATGTGTTAACGCGTTCAGTTTGGGTAGCACATAGGAAAAGGAGGCACATTGAGATTAAATAATCTGTTCAGGATCACACAAATTTTGTCGATGCGAACACAGCAATTTTGACCTGTGGCTCCCTGGTCTGCAGTCAACATTGTAGGTGCTAGGTAACACCTTCTCCCATCACTATAGCTTCTACTCTCCTTTGAAACATATTCACAGTAACTTTTTCCCACTACCAGGAAGCGAGGGAAGGCATGTTTAAGGGCAGCCCCTTGAAGTAGCGGTGAAGGAGTAAAATGAATTTAGCACTCACCTGGCTACGTCCCCCTTTTCTGAGCATTGATGAAGCCTATGTAATCCATGGAACATCCAGCTGTCAGTTGGATCATAGCTCCCAGCCGGCTGTTGTTGTTCCTGACTGGTGTGGCTCTTCCCTTGCACATTACTGCTTCCAGGCTCCCAAGCTGCCTCGCTTCCTACTCTGCTGGCTGGGAGGCAGGTGGACACTCTCTCCCTACCGGCAGGCAGTAGTCCCTTCCTTTCTGTGTGTAATCCAGCCTGCCTCGGATCATGTGTCCTGGCTCATAAACCTCATCTGTGTTCAATCCAGCCAATTCTGTGGTGCACAGGACCCTGCTCTGTTCAATCTCTCATGGACCCCTCCTCTCTGAACCTGCCCTTTGTCTCACATCACATACCGATTCCCTCCTTTTATAATAAGGTGTGAGCGGCACGCACATGTAAATGTTGCTTTACTGGCAGCTGGCAGAGAGTGGATTTGCAAAACTTTGCTGGTAAAGAGACTGAAAAAAGATATCAGAAGACCAGTGAAACAACACTGTATGCTACCACCTCCCAGACTCAACACACCACCCTGAACAAGCAACAAAGAGCTTCTCCCATTAGATCCTGGAATGCACTGACACCACCCCCGCCAAGACAGCTAAGGACAAAGAACAAAGCAAAAGAGCAAGCTGTTCACTGAGGTACTGCACTCCACCAAATACCACTGCTGACAACTTGAAAGGAAGTGGCGCATCACCAAAAAAATAGAAGACTGCACCGTCTTCAGGACCTCTCTCAAACAATACCACTGCCTCCTCAAAGAAACCAAGAATAATGCCCTAGCAGACCTCAGGAAAGCCAGCGCGAACCATCGCAAAGAACTCTTCCCACTCGTGAAGGACTTCACCTATCACACAGCCACCGAAAACAACATCACTTCCTCCCAGGGACTGTGCGACATCCAAGCAGACTTCTGCCACTAAATAATCTCGGCCATCTATGAAAACGTCAAACACTAACTCTCCGCCACAGACAGCATCAACTAGGTGGCACCCATGAACACAAACCCTGAACACCTTCTCACCCACTAGGAACTCTTAACCATGCAAGAAAACATATCAATCATGTACTCCAGCACCCACAGACTCATGTCCCCATCACGTATTTAACCTCGGGATTAGGAAAATCAGCAATGAGCTCAGGAATGTCCTGAACACCTCCTGGTCCATGGCCTCCTTCTCTGAGAACTGGAAACATGCTGAAAGGAGATCTCTCCTGAAAAAAACATTTGCCGACCTAGCCAAATTGAAGAACTCTCTGATCCCCTATTCAGCAAAAGTCCTCAACAAACTGATCAACCAGCAACTCATCCAACACCTAGAAGACCAAAACCTGGTCCTCTCCAAATCCGGATTTCAAGCTAACCACAGCACTGAGACAGTCTTGATTGCAGTCACAGATAACATCAAAGCCCTCTTGGGCAGAGGGGAAACAGCAGCCCTCATTCTCCTGGACCTGTCCGCCTCATTTGACAATGTCTCCCACTACATTCTGACTAACAAACTACACCACATCAGGATTCAAGGAAGCACCCTCAAATGGATTGCCTCGTACCTCACCGGCAGAACCCAAAGGATCTGCCTTCCACCGTTCACCTCAGAGCCCAAGAAGATAATTTTCGGAGCATCCCAAGGATCATGCCTCAGCCGAACCCTACATGACATGACCCCCCTGGCCATCACAGTCAGATCACATGGATTCAACATCAGATCTTAAGCCGATGACACACAGCTCATCCTCTCAGTGTCCAAAAATCCCTCCACCACAAAAGTTAACTTCCACAGATGCATGATGAAAGTCATGGACTGGACAAAGGACGACTGTCTCAAACTCAACACTGAAAAAACAGAAGTACCCATCTTTGGAAATAACACCTCACCATGAGTCTACACTTGGTGGCCTGCTGAACTCAGCACCCCCTCCCCCAACAGACAATGCCTGCAACATCTGCATCATTCTGGATAGCAAGCTATCCATGAAGAAACAACTCACTGCAATCTCATCTGCCTGCTTCCACACCCTTTGCATACTTTACAAGGAACATCAGGCAAGCCCTCATCACCAGCACACTGGGTTACGGAAACATTCTGGGCCCGAGTCATAAATGTAAACTTAGACTTTTGATCTAAACTTAGACCAAACATCTATGTTTACGACTTTGGGAATTCCAAAAGGGCATTTACAGTACTAGCTTTATGTCTGTACTTGTGGTGGAGTTGTAGCCCGAGTGCGGACACAAAGATAGTACTATTCAATGTTCTTCGTAAACTTAGACTTTTAGACCAAACATTTATGTTTACCTTAGTGATTTGGGCCTGCCCTATGTAGGAATCACTGTACGCCTCCTGAAGAGACTCCAGATGGAACTCAACGGCAAGATGCAAAATAAACCTCCCCAGAAGGACCCACATTACATCCCATTTCAGGAAACTACACTGGCTCTCAGTTTAGAATAGATGCCAGTTTAAGATGCTGACCCACACCTACAAGGCCCTGCACAATGAAGGAGCAGCATACATCAACAAATGCCTGACATTCCACCAACCGACCCGACACCTTCGACCAGCTTCCTTCTCCCTCACATACATCCCACAGATTTGTGGATCCAACAGCGGGGAATGCTCCTTCTCACACCTGGCAGTCAAGGTTTAGAACAACCTCTCCCTGCACCTCAGGACGGGATCAAACCTCCATGCGACAGCAAATAGCTCCAGCACCTCGAGACCCTCACAGGTGATTTCCTGCACTCTTTAAATGTTTTATTGATTGATTGATTGGTTAAGTGATTGATTGATTGACTGAAAGATGTGTTGCAGTATTTCCATTATGTAGAAGCTGCTCTTTATGACTTTCCTAAAATGTTATCAAAGACAGATCTGAATCCATGATTAGCCCTAGTTTTCTTATCTCTCTTGATGTAGATAGAGGGACCTTGAGTACTTTGAGCCATATGGCAGTATAGTGTTTTTGGTGCCAATGTCCACATGTCATGATCACTGTTTTTGGGGTGTTGAGCTTTACATGGTTACTCCTCATACATGTATTTAAGTCACCGAGGCAGCCACTAAGGCCTGGCTTGTACAGGCCATTTTGGTAATAAATGTTTAGAATAATTAGTTATTTTCTGCATAGCTGTAACAGATGAGATAGGATGATCTAAGCAGGTCTCATAAGAGTGTTAGGCAGATGCAGGATGCAGTTATAAAATCAGGTGGCAGTAACCTCTGGGTACTGGCAACCAACACATCAATTTGGGTGTCATCTGCTTAGGACACAAGCGTGTAATCATAGGACCATATCAAAGTTGCCAGTGGAGTCACATAAAGATTAAACAAGGTAGGGATCAGACCGGAGCCCTGTGGGCTTCCACAGGGCAAAGAGAAAGGTGGTGAGCTGAAAATGACCAAAGCCACTATCTGCTCTCATCCTGAGAGAAAGGATTTTAGAAGGGAGAGAGTGCAAATCCTATGTGAATCTTGAAAAATTGACAATTTACTCAGAGGCAAGGCACGCTGGGTGCATTTTGGCAGAGGAAATTTACATGAATAGGTTTTATCTTTTAATTTATCCCACTGAATTCAGCAGCATTTGATACGGTCCCCCACTTGATGTTGTTGGACCATCGCCAGGCTATTGGAGTAACAGGACAGGCACAGGACTGGATAACATTATTCTTAGCAGAGAGGAGCCAACAACTTTGGATTCTTCTTTGCGCTGCCCATCCATGTGATGTATTGGTGGGAGTCCTCAGGGCTCTGCCCTGAGTCACACCCTTTTTAAACTATATCTCACCCCTCTGGCTCAACTTACTGAAGTTCTGAGAGCTAAAGTGATCTCATAAGCAGATGATACACAACTGCTTTCTCTAGGGATAAGGAAGTTGAGTTGGAGGAGGGTCAGTTTAAAACCTAACTGACTGCTGTTTTTCAGTGTTGCGCAACTCAAATACAATGAAGAAAAAACTGTCATGTTCTTCTTCTTTGGAAAGATTCCATCAGGTCTTTGGCAAAACTTTTGGCCAGAAAATGCATCTCCCCCTAAACCCCAGAAAGACTTAGTTAAAAATATTGCTATTACATTTGACAACCGGATGTCCTTTAATCCTGAAATAAAGGGGTTGGTAGAGACTTGCTTTGGGATTATGAGTCCTTAAAGAAATATCTGCCTCTCCTATCCTTTTCGGCTAAGAACATTTTCAGGCAGGCATTGATAACATCTAGAATTGATTAGGGTAATGCACTCTATTTTGGCCTACCAGTACCTGATGAACAGACTGCATGCGATTCAGAATGTGGAAGCTTGACTCCTGCTAAATGTTTCCATGGGAACATGAATTTCGCCGCAGCTGCGTGCACATCATTGATTGCCCATCAGGGAAAAGTTACATTTAAGGCAAATGCATTAGTGCATGATGCCTTATATCAATTGGTCCCTGCCTATCTTAGAGCCAGATTTGGTTTTCACAACCCCAGAAGAAGGCTAGGATCAGCCAACACATTTAGGCAGTGATCCCCAGGATTCAGCATGTAACAACAGGTGACGGTCTCTGGTGTATCTCGGTTCGGCAGCTTGGAATCTGCTCCCACTGGAACCACGAACTACGAGTGATGCGTTATTGTTTTAGAAGAAACTTAAAACGTGACTCTTTGCATAAGTTAAACACTCTTTTCATTTTCGGATACATCGTCTTTTGTGCCAGGACACTTTATGGAGTGGCTGTACGAACTATAAAATGCGAACATCATCACAGTTTATAAAGCATTAGAAATGTCTATCAGTCAATTATACGCAACTGTAAACTACTGTTCTGAATAATATGCTAGGTGAAAGGCCCTATTAATCATCGTGCATAGAGTAGAACCCCCACATATGAATCTAATGCCAATAAGGACAAAAAATTCGAATCAGAATCAAGTTTTAAATTATGAAATGCCGATGCGAATGGCATACGAGAGGGACTTTATATGTAAAGTGAAATGTCCATGAGTACATATCTGCTAATCACATGGGGCCTCATTTATGAAAAGTGACGCATCGCTGCGTGGAAACAGCGATGCGTCACTTTTCACTGCGCCCTTCTTGCGACACCAATGATGCTTCATATTTACTGTATGACGCATCATTGCGCAAGGAGTTACAGATACGTCAGTATTTCTGACGTATCTGTATGGCGCAAAAGTGACGCATTGCTGGAGTGTGTCACAAAAATGATGCAACTCCAGCAATGTATCCTCTCACATGGGGCAAGCCCCATGTGAAAGGGCCTGCGTCAGTCTTACGCCTGCAACTCCAGCAATGTATCCTCTCACATGGGGCAAGCCCCATGTGAAAGGGCCTGCGTCAGTCTTACGCCTGCTGTGAGGCAGGCGTAAGAAATTGACGCATTTGTGTCTTAGAAGTGGCGCAGTGAAATCTCATATATTTCACTGCGTCACTTCTATGACCCTTTCTTGCGTCAATACGCCCCCCTTGCATACATTATACCTGGCGCAGGTAAAATGTGGCGCAGGGGTTTACAAAGTGACACATCTACCTAGATGCGCCACTTTGTAAATATGGTGCAAAAAGGCGCATTTTTTACGCCACTAGTGTGTCACAAAATATGACGCACCAGCGGCGTAAAAGTGACGCATAGCCTCATAAATGAGGCCCTTGGTTGTTGTGTGTGCACTCATGTGCAAATCCATGCTTTTTGTAATGCCTTATTGCTGCTCGAATGAATTGGGCTACGTTCACACATCTGAAGATCCCAGCTCAATTGTCAAAATGTGGTAGAATGTAAATAAAATCGCTCTTTGATAATAATTATTCAGTGTACATGCTGGGGTCAAGGAGTTGATGGTGCCTTTATTGGACACTTCTATAGCCTACCAGTGATATTAACAATGACCTAGCAGTGAACATCTTCCTAGGTCTCAGGGGATTTCTGCATTTAGTTTAATTACCAAATTCCATCATGTTGTCGATGTAGAAGGACTTCATGAGTTCTAAGATAAAGCAAAACATTTCTCTCTGCTTCATGTCCGTCCCTTCAAAATTGTAACTGTCACACTGTATCGGAATTTTAGAGCAGCTGCCATCTCCTACTCAGATTTATTTTAGTACAGCTGCTCAGAAAAAGTATCAAGGGTAATGTATATTACCGTTCAACTTCCCAGAACATTTGATCCAGGCAGCATATTATTGCTTTCCAGTGTTATTTTTGAGTGATTTAAGTTTTGCAAAAGTAAGAGTAGTCTGAAAGACAGTGAGTCACCTCCAGCTATTAGGGTGTGACTGTCAGAATAAACTTGTGGTGCTCATATGTTGTTCCCTTGAGAATACAGCAAGCAAATTCGCACCACCAGTGTAGAAAACTGAGTTACTGGTTGAGAGGGGTAAAACCCTACTCCTGCAGCAACTATAGTTTTTGTCAAGGTGAAACGCAAACAATACCCAAATTAACCTGTGTTTAACCCTCCAGTAGCTTGGCACAAAAGCGGTCAGGCTTAACTTAGAGATAATATGTAGAGGAGTTATGAAGAACATCAATAGTGATAATGTAAAAACATAACACAAGAAAAATTCTACACCAATTCAGAAATATAATGTAATAATATATTTGAGATCAAAACAACAAAAATGCAATCAGTAGAACCGGAGCTGTGCATATTTAAAGATTTAAATGAAAGCAATGCTTAGAAGCACAAAGAGCCAACTGTGGTTATCTGGTTTTGCTGGATCAGCACAAATTTACAAGTTGAGGCCGACCACAATGGAGTGCACGCTGGATGCATGGACCAAGTTAGGCCCTTACTGCATTGACGATGTGCAACAAAAGTTCTGATGAGTTGTGGGCAGCGATGCAAGGTCCTGCGTCGTGGAAGTGTCACGCAGCAGTGGCTCGGATGAAGCTCTCAACAAGGTTTGTGATGCAAGGTCCTGCATCGTCTTTGAGAATGCATTTGATGGAGGCTTGCAATGTAGAGTCCTGCTTTGAGGATGCGTCATGTAAATGAGCTTCTGATGTGCTGCAGGCTGCAATGCGAGGTCCTGTGTCTGGGGATCCATCAGACAGCAGCAATTCCAAGGCAGAGCTGTGAGGGGACGCATCACAATGGTTCTGCCTAAACGACCACAGCTGGGATGGCAGAGTACCTTCAGGCCCATTTACAAGAGTCCAGGGTTGGAGTGACACCATTTTGGGGGCAAGACTCACATCAGGCAGAGTCCAGGTACTGGGTTCAAGTTTGTTGGAGCCTTTCCTGTCCCTGAGACTCTCATTAGGAGGCCAGTCAACTAGCCTGTGGAGTCACTCAGTAGCAGTAGCAGGGCAGCTGAGTGGCAGTCCTTCTTTCAGAAGAGCAACCCCAACGTTTTCTAAGTCTTCTACATTCCCAGAGGTGTAGACAAGACTTGGGGCCAGCTTAGACATAGGGCAAGGTTCTGGAATTTTACACCGCCAGAGGTGTTTGGAATTTTCTCCTCTCTACCCTAGCCCTAGCTTGTCTGGGTCCATAAACGCTGGGGGTAGAAAAGTCTAGTGTGAAACCCTTTGTGAGTGTGCTGAGACAGAGCCTTTGTCTTGTGCAAGTGTGGCAGATGACACCTCCTCTCCTTTATCAATTCAGAGATGGCCTACACCTATTCCCGGTTTGTCTCAATATCTGGGAGCAATACACAAAGTCCAACTGTCAGCTACACCTGTGACCCAGGATACAGGCTGCAGGCACCAAATGGGTGGTACAAGAACATTTCAGATTTCTAACACAAGCACATGTCCCCACTATTGTGACATTCGCTACCATTGATCCGACTCCAGGTCCTGCACTTGCTCCCTGTCAGCAAGAGGATAACCTTCAAGCTCCTCACCCATGCACACAAGGCACTCCACAAAACCGGACCAGCGTACCTCAATGGTTGACTCAGCTTCTACAACCTCACCCGCCATCTACGCTCCGCTGACCTCGCCCTTGCCACAGTCCCCAGCATCTGAAGAGCAACCTCTGGGCGGCAGATCGTTCTCCCACCTCGCCGCAAAGACAAGACCTGGAACACCCTCCTCATCCACCTACGGCAGACTCAAGACCTGCTGACCCTCAGAAGACTCCTCAAGACCTGGCTTTTTGATCAGTAGCAGCATTCCCCTCCCCCAAGCTCCTTGAGACCCTCACGGGTAAGTAGTGCGCTTTACAAATGCAATGATTGATTGAGGTACATCTTCTGCTGCCACGGTTTCTTTTTAAGACACCAGCCCTGCGGCCAACAGCCCACCATTAACAACACCAACAAGCCAGTTCAACGGAGCACAGCCCGCAGAGGTCATAGATTCAGTACAGCCAACAGGCACAGGCAGGAAAAAAGAAACAACCATTATCAACATCTCCTCCACAACACTGTTGCACAGCCAGACCCTTGTCATGGATAAGGGAACTTCTTTTGTCCCCACTTTTCATACCAAAGCTTTGGAGACTGAGATTGCCCTCTACAAATTCACTAGGAAACTACGTTTATTTTATTTCTTCTTGAAATTGGAAGATAATCACGGAGCTACAGAACGTCGGGCTACCAGGAATTTAAACCAAAAAGCACTTTCATGTCTCCCATCTCCCACCAGGTCATCGATTCTTTCGAGACCTGTGACCACTGTTAAAAATCAGAATATGTCTAATTCTGAATGAAGTGGAGCACAGAGTCAAGACTCTTGAGGTCCGGGCGGAAGACAGTGAAGGCCGCTCCCGGCGAAATAACCTCCACATCGTGGGTGTGCCGGAGCGCGAAGAGGGCCCTGATGCGGTCAAATTTCTAGAGAACTGGTTGCGGGCAGAGGTTGCCCCAGAGGGCCTTTCCCCATTCTATGCGCTGGAGCGAGCGCACAGGGTCCCGGCCCGCCCGCCCAAACCTGGGGCTCCGCCCCGGCCGATAGTGGCGCGGCTCTTACACTACCGCGACTGTGACTTCATCCTACAAAGGGCCCAAGAACAACAGAACCTGCAACATGGCAGCAGCCGGGTGATGATATTTCCAGATTACACCAGGGAAGTACAACGGCAACGGTCCTCCTTCCTGGCCGTCAAGAAGAAGCTACGACAGCTCAGCATACCATACGCCATGCTTTTCCCTGCACGACTGCGGGTGACGGCGGATGCGAAGACCCACTTTTTCCTTACCCCGCAGGCAGCATAGGACTGGTTGGAAAGTCAGGGTGGTGCGCCGGGGGGCTCCCCGCGGCCAACTTCACCTCGAGAACAACAAGAGTCTGCCTCGCCAAGGAGGAGCCTCACCTCCCCGGTGGCTCAGAGACATGAACGGGATGAGGCGATCTGAGCTGTGGTGGTCATCAGTCAGGGAGCGACCAGCCCTTCGAGTGTTGTCATTGAAACAGTACAGAGCGGAACGGGGAGCCCGGGCTCCGACAGTTCCCAGGGCCTCTCTGATGCGGAACTGCCGAATGTCACCCCACAGACAGCTGACGGACTCTTTGGGTGATGGGCCTGCAGAATTTAAGGGTGGTGCATGATATAGAGCCTGTTGCGCTGCTGATTCTTGGGGGGCGCTTGGGGAGGGGCAGCGCGGTTGATATTGACCCCAAGATTGCCCGGGGGGGGGTTCGCTGGCTATACCGGGGGAGGTTTTTCTCCACAGGGAGGGCAGCCGGAAGGGGGGGCTCTGGGAGCATTAAGCGCGAGCCAAGAATTTCCTCCTCGTTACGGTTATGCTATCAAGCAATTCGGTTTGGATGGGAACCTGTTTTTGTGTGCCTGTCCTGGGGAGTGGGAGTTGGGAGCAGTTTATGTGTTGGGGGGAAAGGGGGAAGGTCAGACATGCCGCTAGGGAGGAGCGCAGTGAGTGTGTACACACATCAGATCCATGGGTACCTCCATAGGCCTTAAAGTCATGACCTGGAACGTCCGAGGGATGTATACCATGTGTAGACGACACAAAATCCACGCCTACTTGGTACGGAGGGGAGTGCAGATGGCTCTCCTTCAGGAAACACACTTGACGGAGGTAGAGGGGAAGGCGCTGCAACGCCGCTGGAGAGGTCAGGTTTTTCACACCACCTACTCGCCTTATGCCAGGGGAACACTGGTTTGGGTAAGAGCAGGAGTTCCGTTTCAATGTTTGAGGCAGGTGATTGGCCCCTAGATGGACGGGACATCACGCTGGGAACGTATACGCCCCCAATATAGATCAACCCACCTTTCTTACACAACTTTCACAGAAGCTGGCGGGGGTGCTCACTGGTCCTGTGTTAATGGGGGGGACTATAACTGTGTGACAGACGTGGACCTGGACTGTTCCCACCCACCACTTCCTGACGCCCCTACTCGTAGAATAGCAGAAGGCTGGCGGGATTGGCAGCGGGGTTGGGGGCTTACGGACACCTGGAGGGCCCACCATCCCAGGGAACGTGACTACTCTTACTTTTCTGCAGTTCACGAGCTCCATGACAGACTAGATGTGATCCTATGCTCCCCAGACGTTCATATGCAGGTTACGTCAACTGAATACCTAGCCAGAACGACCTCTGATCACAACCCCCTGCTGGTGGCCTTGAATTGGGTCCGGGTCAGAACCAGATTCCTAATTGGCGTCTCAAGCCGGAGGCCCTGGAAGATCAGGTCTTCCGGACCACAATAGGTTCAGCCATAGAGGAGTACTTCCTGTATAATACGGGCACTTCCTCCAGTCTGCATAACAAATGGGACGCGTTCAAGGTGATGGTCTGTGGGCGGTGTATTGGAGAGGCGGTGGGGGCTCGCAGAACTCTGTTGAGTGAGATACAGGGGGCAGAACAACAGCTTCGGACAAGGAACGAGAAAGACCGGGGCGGGTAGAGGTCCAAGACGAGCTACTAAGGGCAAAGGAGGAGCTGGCCGCACAAGTGGAAAGGCTGAGATGTTTCGATTATAAGGCCTACATGGTGCGGGCGCATTCGGAACGCGACAAATCGGGAGCGCTCCTGGCCTAGTTGGCGAACCCGGCCCTGCAGGGGCACGCCAATCCTTGAGCTGCGGGACAAGGGGGGGACTTCCCACTTTGGACAGCAGGCAATCAATCTGCAATTCCTGGATTACTTCTCCACTCTGTATCACAGCGTGCTGGACCCCAAGGAACTGGAGGATGGGGATTTCTTAGACGCAGACTTACCACAGATTGATGCGGAGGAGGCGGAAAACTTGGGCCACCCGGTGGAAGTGGGTGAGGTCCGGAGTACCCTTAAACGCATGGCTAAGAACAAAACCCCCAGCACTGATGGGTTTCCGACGGAATTTTATGTCGCTTATATTGATGTACTGGCCCCGCGGCTGGTGTCTCTCTACAATCGATCAAAACAGGTTGGTTATCTGTACACCTCGACGAGAGAGGCGGTGATTGTCCTGCTCCTTAAGCCTGGGAATCCGGAGTGGGATCGAACAGCGTACTGCCCACTCGCGATGTTAAACATTGATTATAAGGTACTGAGTGGCATATTGGCCCGTCGCTTGCTGGTGCACATGACAACCCTGGTTCATGAGGACCAATCTGGTTTCATCCCCACCCGGAACACGGCGGTGAATATTAGGAGGCTGTGTCAACTACTGCAGGCGCTGGAGGCCGGAGGTGAGGAGGCATATGCGCTATCTATTAACATTGAAAAGGCCTTTGACAGCCTTGAGTGGCCATACTTGTTTTGGGTATTAAGTGCCTTCGGCCTGGGTGAGGGGTTCGTGGTGTGGACAAAGCTCCTCTACTCCAATTCGACGGCCAGAGTCTGGACGGGGGGGTGATTACGGCAGCCTGTGCGGTGGGTAGGGGAACGAGGCAGGGCTGCCCACTATCTCCCCTCCTGTTTGCCCTAGCAATGGAGCCCTTGGCGGTGCATGCACGGAGGGGAGAACACTACAGGGGCTTAGAGGTGCTGGGTCGAATGCACCATATTGCCCTATACGCCGACGACTTGCTAATGTTCCTCACTGACCGCGTTGGCGCGCTCCGTGGAGATTGAGAGCTGTTGGAGAGATTGGGAAGGGTGGCGAGACTCAGGGTTAACTGGGCCAAGACCTGTCTATTTCCGATGCGGGGTGGCCGTGATGTTCCCCCTGAGGAACTGGGTGTGAGATGGGAAGATAGTTGTCTACCTACTTGGGGGTGTGGATTTACCATGGCGCGGCCAATTTATTTGAAGGCAACATAGGCGGGCCCTGCGAAACACTAAGCATAACCTGGACTTCTGGGGGTCATTACCCTTGTCCGTTGAGGGGCGAGTGACACTCCTAAAAATGATAACTCTGCCCCGGTTGCTCTATAACTTTGTGATGCTGCCACTTTGGATACCGGGGAGGTATTTCGCCCAACTCAACTCCATGATCTCGGGCTTCTTGTGGGGCTCTGGGAGGCGCAGAGTGGCACTACCTACCCTGATGCGCCCAAGACGTGAAGGAGGCCTTGCAGTGCCTGATTTCAAAGCCTACTACCATGCGGCCCAATTTCAATGGTGACCCAAAGATTAGCGAGGAGACTGGACTTGGAAATCGCTCTGAGTGTCTCGGACGCTGAGATGCACCAGTTGGCACGGATTCTTCTGCGCCTCCCGCTGAGGGAGGGGGAGGTCCCCGGGGAGCTCTGGGTCATGAGGCTCTAATGGAATAGGGCCCTACGACGCCAAAAGGGTGGTTCGGCATATTCACCCGAGATACCGATCTGGCTTTGTATGGAACTTCCACATGGGGGAATTGGCAGCGACTACGTGAGTGGGAGGACTTCGGAATCTCCACCATTGGTGATCTGTACGAAGATGGCACACTCCTCCCGTTTCAAGACCTAGCGGACAGACATGAGCTCCCTGCGCAGGACATTCTCCTGCATGCAGCTGTGACGGCGGCGATCCACAAACATTGGAAGGGGGGATTGGAGGAGCCGCAGGTTTTCCTCCCTTGTCAATACGTGGTCACCTCTGCGTGGCAGATCAAGGCGGTCACGTGCCTATATCGCAGACTGACACAGGGCTTGAGGACCCCACTAGACAGATTGCGTGCCAAGTGGGAGGTGGACCTCGGAACTCCCATTGAGCCTTAACCTTGGGAATTGCTGATGGAAAGAGCATGGAAATGTTCCCAGAATGCCAGATTTCAACTCATCCAATTCTATGTGTTCCATCGGGCGTACCTCACTCCTTCGAAAATTAATGAGTTCTTTGACTCTCATGCTGCCTGTCCACGATGCAGACTGGAGGATGCAGGATATATGCATATGTTCTGGGACTGCCCTATACTCCGGGGGTACTGGGGAGGGATAATGGCCAAATTGACTGAGGTGGTAGAGAGGGACCTACAAACTACTCCAGCTGTTTGTCTGCTGCACTGGTTCCCCCACACTGCCCGCAACAAAACTACTAGCAAGCTTTTAGATTTGGGTCTGGTTCTAGCCAAGCGCAAAATCACCAGTCACTGGAAAGCGGCCGCAGGCCCTAATGCCAGTCGCTTACTCAGAGAATTTCTTAAGTGGGTGGGATACGAGGGGACCCTCCAACTTCAACTCGCTAGTAGAACTGACAATGACAAGCTATGGGACAGAGCCAGAGCCTGGGTAGCACTGACAGATCTACTTAAGGACCCGACTGACGAAGAGGACTGATCTCCTGATCCCACGTGCCCGCTAGGTGGTGTGGAACTTCGGTTGTGATCAGGGTGCTGACCGGGTGGACGGGGGGTGGGAAAGCCTGATTGGGTGCTTTTTTTCTCGGTTGGTGATTAGTCCATTGTTACAGGTCTTAATTGGAGTGTGCGGGATACATTATGAGCGGCACACGTGGCATTGGTGAGGCGGCATGTCTGTGGGGTGGGGAGTTAGGAGGGGGGATGGATTGCGGGGGGATGGGTGCGAGTCTGTTAGCGGGGAGGGTGGGAGGTAAGGGGAGTTTGTTGTTTTGTTACCTTCTTTATTGAATGGAAGACGACTGTGTTTAGGAAGAACGTGTGTTAAATGGCTTGAGTCCCGCGGCACTATGCTATTCGGCGACGGAATTAGGACACCTGACTCAAACAAGACTATGCACTGCACGCTGACAGCGCAAGGGCTACCACTGCCTAGCCGAAAGATGATGTAATGTTCCATTGTATTTCCATTTATGGCTCGAGCGGTATGAGTGCATCGTGCATTTAATGGTGAAGTGAAACAACTGTATTACCTCTGAACGAAAATTCAATAAAATCTGTTTAAAAAAAAAAACCTGTATATCTCACCCATGGTCTGGAAAAAGCATCAAGCTACATTTCACAGCAGATTGCAACAGCACTCTTGTCATTTATAAGATTCATTGTCAACGTGGTATGTATTATGTAGGCAAAATGGAGAGGTCCTTTCAAACACGCATCACTGAACACAAAAGTCGTATTAGAACCAAAACCACCTCTTCTCCTCTTGCGGCCCACTGGCACGAATATCACCATACGATAGTTCAACTATGCTTTTCTATTCTTGAAGTAGTAAGGGTACAAGCAGATAAGGACATGACCACATTTTTGTCTCGGCGCGAAATGTATTAGATACGTTTTTTGGACACCTTCATGCCCAAAGGTCTGAATGACAAGCTAGAATGTTCTTGTTTTTTTATGAAGCTATATCTGACCTCATTACTTTCCTAAAATGCCATCCTTTTAACACATCTTTCGGTGCACTGACATGCTTTTGACTTTAGCTTGCTACCTATCACTTAATTCACCACATGCTTGTGGAATACTGTTTGTTACTTTATTTTGCCATTTCATTGGGTTATTTCATTTTTTGTAAATGTTCATGAGAGCCCTGTATTTTGCAATGTCATTCATTGTATTCTACTGCATTTTGTGTTTTGAGCATGTTAAATGATATGTCTCCACCTCTATATGACATGCACAGTTGTCACTCTGCATTAGTACCTAAACTATAATGTCTCTCATATCTCCTGTCAGATAATGTGTTTCCAGCAACAATGTGACAATGTTGCGATTTTCTACTATCGCCGCCATTATTTTATGGCTTAGCGTCATGCCCCTTTTTCACCTGTGTACTTAATATGATATTTGACCTCGCACAGCACTAGCATGATTACTTCACGTTTTGTCAATTTTGAATCTTTTTTCAGTTCTTATCACCGACACTGGGAGCACTTTGCTCGTTTTCTTTTTTTTTAAATATCACGCGGGTGATACTGCCCCTTCAATTTGGATCGCATAGGCTCACGTCGGCACACAAGTACCGGCGAGTACGTTCACATGCGACGTTAGCTCCAGACTTGGTGTTTACATACTTGTGACGATTTGCAGAACTTCATTTCTTCACTACTGGTACTTATTGTCAATGACTGCCTTCCACTTCAGCTCGTGGTGAGTTATGCCACCTTAGCGTTTTTTGTTTTGGGTTTCACGCCAGTGGTGTACTTGTAAAATAACCTTGTTTAACTTTCATTGATGCAGAGGCATGGTATTGTCTGACTCCAGTGGTTGTCCCTTCATTGTGTTCGACTCAAAGTTATGAATAACGTTTTCGTAACGATTAGGTTTGGTGTTACATAACCACGGTATAAATCGGTGAGTTACTTTTTAGCACATTCGGTGATGTATTTGGCACTGAGTGGGATGCACGCATGTTTATACTTTGCTCATTTTATTTACAGTTCCATACCTTTAGCAAGTGTCGGATTGACAGGAATCCCTGTTGTGTTTATTTGCAGGCTTCAGGTAACAAATTCTTTAAGTTTTAACCACTTTAGGCACGATAAGATTGCGCTCTATCTTCCGCCTATTTTTTCACCTTCAATTTCATGTCACTTTAATTGGATGTCACCCTATTAGTACTTTATTGACAATGGCACGCATGTTCGTATTTTTTAGTCGTCTCTTTAGTCGTTTATATCATTGTGCGCTCAGTATCTGATCATTGGGCATTTAAACGCTAGAATTTCTGTTGACTTGACAGTCTATTCTCCTCTTCCTGTTCATTTCTTTTCTCCCTCTTTTAGTATTTCACTAAGTATCACTAGGTTTTGGGTTAGAGCTACAAGGTGTGTTGGATGCACTTATCCAGGTAGCCCATCCAATAAAATTCACTAATGCCACATTTAATACACCCTCAGCTTCCACTATCCCACCCTCCATTCAGCAGTCAACAAGAGTTACATCAATATCCAAGCAAGCTATGAACATGTTGTGACAGAATCCAAGCTTTGGGTAAAGCCCAAAACCATTATGTGAAATACAGGAGGCTTATTTACAAGCCCCTTGCACCCCTGGTATGTCACATTCTCCCATGATAAAAGTGATGCAGAAGTGGCTCATTGGGCCTGTAAATAAGCTACAGGGGCTGCACTAAATACCTATGCCTAAGCAGGGCTATGGAGTGATAACAGAAGAGTAGTAATAAATCAGTATAGAAATAGGCAAGGGTAAGGGAACTGGCTTTTGTGCAGCCCCCCCCCACGTTGTGTGACATTTTGACTATTATTCTATATATCACTAAGTAAGACATATGATTTTCTATATGTCTTGGTAGCAGTACCCTCAAATTGTCATTTTGCTGTGGAAACCTTAGGAGCCCCAGTGGCTATCACAGGGTTAAATAATTGGTATTCCATCCTGTGTAAGTCCTGAATGGGACCACCCAACAGAGTCATGTAAGGTATCAAATTAATTGGGACATCACATCTGACTTGATGCCTAGGCCAGATTTCAAGTCACCATTAATATTATGCAACTTTTAGAATGTTCTAGTCTGAAAAACCTAGAGTTGTGCTCCTGAGGCGGAAGCCGGGAGTGAGGCACTTCCTTTTAAAATATTTACTGTCACAGATTTACTTGTGTTATTTTAAATATTCAGACTGTCACAGATTACTTGTGATTTTTAAACAATCACTTACTTGGAACCAGCAGTCAGGCACAGCGGAGCCAGCTCTGACGCTGCACGCTAGACTCCAATTCTCCTTCGCGCCCTCGCCACGAACAGAGGCCACGCCCCCTTTTTAGGCCATGCCCCCTTTTTAGGCCACGCCCCCTAGCCGACTCCTACAAAAGACGCCGATTCAGGGCGCCAGGCAAAACCTAGAGTTGTGTTCCTGAGGCGGAAGCCGGGAGCGAGGCACTTCCTTTTAAAATATTTACTGTCACAGATTTACTTGTGTTATTTTAAATATTCAGACTGTCACAGATTACTTGTGCTTTTTAAACAATCACTTACTTGGAACCAGCAGTCAGTCACAGCGTAGCCAGCGCTGACGCTGCACGCTAGACTCCAATTCTCCTTCGCGCCCTCGCCACGAACAGAGGCCATGCCCCCTTTTTAGGCCACGCCCCCTAGTCGATCCACCTCCCCGCAGTGGTATAAATCATGTGCATATTCCAGTCGCGCAGCGGGCGAGCGCAGCGGGTGCGACGTTTGCGCGCCGAAGGCGTGCCTAAGGCAAGACCCGTCTGCGCCCGTCCGCGACCGACCGGGACTAGGGGCTACACCCCCTATTGGTCCCACCCTAACTCTGCCCACACCCATTTGCTACTCGCGCAGGGAGCTACTAGCCCTTAATAAAGTTAACACGGATACAAAAACTCATCCGTGTACCCAAACTGGCCCTGGCTCATCCTATGGACCCATCTCCTGCTTCGCCTGCCGTTGGTCTAGTATGGGTCAAACCCCAACAGACCACCGTACAATCCCCGAAAAAAACCATCTGGCTCTGAAATGTCTATACTTCAATGCTAGATCCCTACCTAAACACGCCCTGGATATCTGGGATCTACTGACATCCAAGACCCCAGACCTGGTTTTCATCACCGAAACCTGGCTATCCGAAACCAACGCTCCAGATCTAGCAAACGCCCTTCCCCCTAACTACAAAATCATAACACAAGACAGGCCGGGCAAAAGAAAAGGTGGCGGAGTCGCTGTGATATTCAGGGATCACCTTACTTGCCTCGCCGAACCTACAACCCCCTATCCGGAACATCAGACCTTACCATTCAAGGTATTTTTTGAGGGCCTTCCTATTATAGCCAGTGCAGTTATATATAACCCCCCAGGGCAACAAGCCAGTTTAGGTGACAAACTACTGAACCAACTACTACCACTTTGTCTGAAAAATAAAAACTATATGGTTGTTGGTGACTTCAACATCCATTACCAAAAAGCGGATGCCCCCGGATCTTCCCAACTGGAATATGACATGGGAATCCTACAACTGAAACAATGGATAGTGGGCCCTACGCACTCAGCCGGCCATACCCTAGACCTACTATTCACCAACATTGAATCGACCGCTATAAAAGAAATCCTACCCCTATCCTGGTCTGAACACTCCATGATATCCTTCTCTTTTAAACTTCCCGGTAAACCTTTGAAGCCCAGAGCTACCCCTCTATTCACCAACAGAGCATGGAGGCTGATTGATGATTCCAATTTTCAAAACTATTTTCTCGAGACAGACACCACACCATCGGATGATTCTCCCGTCTGCAAAGACGTCGCTCTATTAGACGCCGGAATACGGCAAACGTTAGACAAACTAGCCCCCATGCGGGAATTGAGAAAAAAAAACACAACTGAGAAATGGTACACCCCCCACCTCAAGAACCTCAAAAAGGAATGCCAAAAAAATGAACATTTATGGAGACAGACGAAAGATACTGAAGCAAGATCAAACTATGTCACCAAATGGAAACAATACACCTCAGCCATTAAAGACGCAAAAAAAGGCGTATTTTACTCAACGTATCCATGAGAACAGTAACTCAGCAAAAGAACTGTTTAGAATAGTGAAGGAGCTTAGCAAACCATCCAGCACCTCACAAACCCTCATCCCCCCAATCGAGGCCTGTGAGCGCATCAGCACTTTCTTTTCCGACAAAATCAGCAAAATATATTCCACCTTCTTTCCCCTAAATACCCTCAGCACGCCGGACAACCCTGTCAAGCATACCATGACATCAGGAAGATGCAATGACCAACCAGACTCAGGTAATGCACCTCGTCTAACTAGTTTTCAACTACTCTCCGAAAAAGAGGTATTAGCGGTATTGAACACAGTCAAATCTGGATCCCCCTCGGACCCCTGCCCCCACTTCGTGCTCTCCAGAATCGCACCCACGCTTTGCCCCCTCATCACCCAACTCTTCAATAAATCGTTAACCACCGCCACCTTCCCTGAGGCCTGGAAACACGCCTCCGTGACCCCCGTTTGAAAAAAGCAGGATCCGACATTTTTAACCCGGAGAACTACAGACCCATCTCCCAGCTCCCCTATCTCTCCAAAGCCTTAGAGAAATTGGTCAATATACAACTGACCCGGTATCTGGAAAATAACTCTCTCCTGGATCCCTCCCAGACCGGTTTTAGAGCCAACAATAGCACCGAGGAAACGTTGCTGGCAGTGTCGGACAGTGTCAGACGCTCCACCGATCAAGGGGGATCGGTGGCACTGATACTGCTTGACCTGTCAGCGGCGTTTGACACGGTATCCCACGACTGCCTGCTAAACACACTCCTGAGTAAAGGAGTGCAATCAACAGCATTGAATTGGATTCAATCCTTCTTGAGCAACCGTACCCAGGCAGTGCATATGGGTCAGTTCCACTCAAAACCCAACCCCATCGGCTGTGGGGTCCCCCAAGGGGCCTCATTGAGCCCCACTCTTTTCAATGTCTATATTTCATCCCTTGCTGACATTGGAAGGAAGTGGGGCATTGGCATATGCTCTTATGCCGATGACACACAGCTGATGGTGGCAATGAATGAAGGGCCTGAGACAACAAAAAAAAAGCTACACGATTGTCTCTCCGAGATGGCCCAATGGATGCACAATCACCTCCTAAAAGTAAACGCTGGCAAATCGGAGATTCTCCTGTTCGGGGGAGCCAAACTTATATGGGACGCCACGTGGTGGCCACCCTCATTGGGATTGGCCCCCACTCCAAAACAACACGCGAGAAACTTGGGCATCATCATGGACGACGCCCTGTCCATGAAGGACCACATCCGATCACTCTGGGGCAAGGGTTTTGCCATACTTAAACTTCTCGCAAAGATATTCCCCTGGATACCCCTGGATTGCAGACGCTCAGTCACTCAGGCCCTATTGGTTAGCCGTCTTGATTATGGCAACGCTTTATTCGAAGGGATGAATGAACAACTCTCCTCCCGCCTACAGGTCCTGCAAAATCAGGCGGCCAAACTGGTCTGTAACAAAGGCAAGCGAGACTCGGCATCGGAATGCCTAAAGAAACTTCACTGGCTACCGATGAGCCAGAGGGCTGCCTTTAAACTACTCAGTCACGCGCACAGAGCTCTTCATAAAACCGGCCCCACAATTCTCCAAGGGAAGATCGACTTCTACGTTCCCAATAGGAATCTACGATCGAGTCAATCAGCTCTGGCCAAACCTAAGCGCATCTACAAAGTCAGAACAGGTGGCCGTGCCTTTTCCTACCTGGCAGCCAAAAGGTGGAATGAGCTACCTTCCGACCTAAGACACACCACAAACTATCTTCAGTTTCGACAAAAACTGAAAACTCACCTCTTCCCTAAAACATAACCCTCCAGCAATGCCTTAGTAGTCTCTCCTGGTTCATAGCGTCGTGATATCCCTTGGGATGAGTGTTGCGCTTTATAAATACAATAAATAAATAAATAAATAAATAAATCCAGCTAGTACAGTGACCTCAAAATGGCACTGACACATAGACAGGTTTCTGATGGTCTGGGGAGACTTGTGAACAACTCCCAGATCTGGGAGCAAAGGCAGTTTCTGCAGAGCGAGGTTTCACCTCCTCTTCCAGGTTAGGCATTAAGATGTTAGCCCAAAAACCAGGCTTCAAAGATGAAGCCACCTTTGAAGGGCCACTTGTGACAACATCCCAGAGCAGGATGCCTTTTGTTCCTGCAGACAATTAGGAGACAGACCTAAGGTAGAAAATCAGGTCTCCAAACCGGTTTTTCCATTGGCGTGAAGTCCACTGGCAACCACACCTCTAGGGTGGCAAGAATGGGCCACTCTGGGATAGCCAGGTGCCACATATCACAGGAACTTTGTCACGAGAGAGGAGGGGACTTCATAGCCCATTAGCTCATGAGCGTGTGGTCCCCTCAGGGCACTTTCCTGGCATAAGGAGGGCCCTCCAGGCACCCTGTCACTCAGTTCACATTGGAGAAGAAGAGAGGAGGGAAGAAGGACTTCCCTGTTGCCCTTGAACCATACAAAGAAAGGTTGCACCATTGAGAGGACCTCACCTGCTGCACTTTTGGGCTGCAAGGACTGGTACGGTGCCTGCAGCTCCTAACTTTGGGAAAAGTCTATTTCCCAGATTCACCAAGACAGATGACTACAAGGATCAGTCTGCTGATCTCCTGGAACCAGCTCCAGTAAAACAAGCCCAAACGTAAAAGTGGTAGCTACTGCAGATGAATGTTTTTTCTACCAGTTACAGCGCACAACAGAGGACAAATCCGAAATAGCCAAAACCTACCCCCAAGTCTTGCAGACCTGGGAGTGCTTCCCAAAGTCAGATTTGTCATTTCCAAAGGACCCCACCAAAGAGTTTGCATCCAACCGGGGTGCAATGTGAACCAGTAGTGCAGCATCATCTGTGCAGCTACTGCAACGTAGAGGACTTCTCCATGGCCAAAGTCACCCTACATCACCTGTAGATTGAGAAACACCCACAAAATACCCCCGTTGACCTCACCACAACTGGGGCATTCTTGTAAGCACCTTTGCCTGTATTCCTCAGTATCAGGACCATTGACTTCTACGACGGTTGTACTGCAAAGTTTGGAACTTGGTTCAAAAACGCTCTGATGGCCCAGCAATTGTCCAAAGTATACTTTCAGGCCCCCTAGACCTTATTCTTGCTGGATATGTTCACCGAAGTTTGGCTAGAGTTCTAGCATTAACTTTTCCAAACTTTTCAAACTTTAAGCTTACATGTATTTATTTGCACTTGCATTTAAATGTGCTACAAAGTTCAACAATCTGTATCTCTGGAATCCACTGGTGGATTTTGCAGATCAAGGTCTTTAAAAATTCATAAAAATATGCTATATTTCTATAAATTGTTGTGTCTTTTATTTGTGTATTCTTTTCTTATTTCATTGTTTGGTGCTGTTAAATGCTTTATACTAATGGCCTCATTTATGAAGAATTGGCGTAGGGCCTCACTGCTGTTCTGCCCTGCGCCAATGGGAAAGGACATGAATGCACAGTATTTATGAAATAGGGTGCATTCCTGTCCTTTTCCCCTGTGCTAGTGCACAATTTGCTGCCTGGTGCAAATGTGGGCACCCTTGAACCATGGTTCAAGGGTGGCTCCATTGCAGGCAGGATTGTTAATGCGCTGGAATGGGCACCCTCCTGCAAAAAAACAATCCTGACAGGTGTTTTCCTCTTTCTATGTGTGCTGCAGAATGCAGTACATATTGAAAGAGTTAAAAACGAGGAGAAATAAAAATATTTCTCCTCATTACGCCTGTTCTGGGGAGGTGTAAGGTTTTGGAGCTGCCTCAGGTTTACAATATTAAGGAAATTTAGGGCAATGTCAAAATCCAAGCGTGCTGCATGGGAAAACTCACTGCAACATCAATGGAACGCCTCATTGATACAAAGTAAGTCAAGGCAGCCATTTGCACTGATCAGTCTTACTCCATATCTATGAGGCCATCTAAAGCCACTCAGAGTGGCTTTGCGTCGCCTCATAGATATTATTGAGAGGCTTACACCACCGGAGCATAAAAAAAAACCTGATGCCCCAGGTGCGCAAGCCTCTCATATATATGCATCTAAGTTCCTTTGCCAAACTTTATTGCTCACAGCCACAGCTACCCAGGTTTGAGCTTAAGGTTGAATAAACGATACTGACTGGACGCAGGCTGGCTTCTGTGAGTGTACTCCATGAGAAGGGCCTACAGCCATATTATATAGTGCACCCAGATTCTCACATCAAGGGACAATCATGGAGGACGATAATCACTTTTTATGCGAATTAAACTCTTCCACTATATATATCAGGCTACTACAGCCCTTCTATAGATTGCAAGGGAGGTCCCTGTAGAATGATTGGTACCACGGGTAGAGCCCGTGCAGGCAATGGAGTGTTTACTACTTGCCTCCAGTTGTTAAAGTAATGAGGAGATGAGCTATCATGGATTCTATAATCCTGACAGCATCACATTGCTCTCTTAAATTCTACCCATTGACCCTTAAACGTGGAAAAGGACAAGATGTTGCTAACTTTGGTTTCAGTTAATCCAGAATCAGACAAAAGTCACACACATGGAGGATGCAGACCCTTATCCATTTCTGTGAGGAAGTCTCATGGGTTTCCCAACACATTCTGCCCATCATTTTACCTTACGCCACTGCCTTAACACAGTTAAAACTTCCCCATTCAATTAATTTAGCACTTCAATGACAGGTGAAATATGTTCGTCTTGCTGTCCTTCTTTTTCTTTAAATATTCTCTGAGATTTCACCACAGTTTGATGTTTTGATCTGCGGGCACAATATCCACCAGGGAAGTGATCCATAGATTAGAGGCGCATTTTGCTTAGAGCTGCTGATGCAAAGCGAGGCTGCCTCCGGTGCGCCCACGTTCCTACGATGAATACTTCATAACAGCAAAAACTGAGAGGTCATTGACCTGAAAACTGCTGTGCTTCTGCAGATGCTGTGGCTGCACTTTCTGGATTGTTCTATCATATTTATCTGCCAATAAGACACCTTTTTTTTCTGCTACTGAGAATTATTTTCCCGCTAAAGTAATATTTGTCTGGAAGAAATATGAGATGAAAAATATTATGGTCTGTTTACTTAATCATTTCTATGAAAATCCCTTGAAACGCTTTTGGACCTAAAAAGATGTCCTAAAAACAGCCAAGAAAGCTTTCAACAAATACAATGAAGGCTAAACTAGAACTTCATCTATAGAATAATTGCAGTGCTACATCACGTGGACATGTTCGCATAATCCAGCAAAAATATGTGCATATAAAAGTGGAATATTAGAATACATTTGTATCTTGTCACCTCTTTGACAAGAGAAGGCGTGGCAATGTGACTACGGCAGGCTAAAATAGTCTAATGTGCAATTTGTAAAATAGACCATGCCTCTTAAAATGTAGGACACGTTAGTGCAAATATTCATACTATGTTACAGTAAAGAGATATTGTAAATATGTAAGGTAGTTACTAGTTGCACAACTTTAAAGATGCATGTTGGTGTTGTGCACAGCTTGCCTGGTCATTTATTTTCCTATTATTATGATGAGTATTATTATTTTTGTTGTTATTATTTTCATTATTAATATTGATATTAGTAGTAGTAGTGGTAGTATTATTATTTTTGTTTTGTTGCTGTTTATTTTACTGCCGCTTCTACTACAAATAATGACAATTATCATAATAAGAAAATGATAAGTATAACAATTATTATTATTGTTATTATATTTAGTATTATTATTAGTAGTAGTATTAGTACTATTATTATTGCTGATCTATTAGTGTTACCTGTGGTTGTAGTGGTATTCTATCCTTTTGTTATAGATAATGTATACAAAGAGTTAAGGGGCATATTATCAAGGGGGTTTATCTCCGCTTTTTTGGCTTTAAAAGCCAAGAAAGCGGAGATAAAATTATCTCCCTATTACCAAGCTGTCGCTAACACCAGTTAGCGACAGCTAATAGGAGATAGCGACCATCTTGGGCCCCGCTTTGCATGTCAGTGATATTTATCACTAATGACATGCAAAGTGGGCGTGCCAAGATGTTAGCGACTGGAAACAGTCGCTAACATCGCTATCTCCTATTACCAACTTTTGGAGATATTTGCTCTAAGCGCGAATATCTCCAAAAGCTAACACCTGCCCTGAGCAGTTCTTCACCATGTTATCCAATGGGAGGTGGATAACATGGCTAAGAGCATTTGCTCGATAATGCATGAATATCGCTGACTTTTCAGCGATATTCATGCATTGCGGCCGTTTTTTATCGCATTTGCGATAAACCTTGCTAATAGCAAGGTTTATCTGCGATAAAAATCGCCGATGTGCGGCGATAATTTTTGTCTCTAAACAAGTTAGAGACAAAAATTATCTCTATTGGTTGGTAATATGCCCCTAAATCTCTGATTTATTTAATATATTGCCTATTTGATATGCAATTAACGTTACAAAAATAAGAAAGTGGTTTTTGAAAGTGAAAAATAAAAGTGCATTTTATAATTCAGTGTTACACGTGAAAATATCGAAAGGCATTCAGAATGAGTTTTGTCTCATTGCATGCATGCTGCTGATGGCTTATAAGCGCCTTGCCAATATATTAACTTACAATATCTTCCCTACCCTATCTCTTAGCTGTACAATCCAGGGCTACTGCAATTATGCTGCAGAGCAGAACTAAATGAAGCAGGAAGGTTGACAAAACGATGCATCCAGAAAAGGCAAATTATGCAGCCTAATGCAGCTTATTTTTTGATAGTATTTCTTTGTTGCCTTGCCAGGTTTGCACATACTTACACTCAATTCTAGGTCCCTGAGTACCGTAAGCATAGTACTTAGCTCGATAACTTGCTGAATGCCTGATATTTTGGAGGGTTACTCTCTTAGTGCATCACATTAAAAAAAACAATAGATGCTCACTCGCCTGCCACATCCTTAACACATCTGCTGTGATAGCTACCACTGTTCCTCAAGTTGACATTATTGCTTTAAAATGCAATTACCCTCTTGCTGTCTAGTGTGCATGGTCATATATAGGCCACCACACCGCATGCCCAACTTTACTGACTCCTTCTTTGAAAAAATATGTGGCCGGGGTAACAAATATAATGAACTGTTGGTTGTTGGGGATTTTAACTTTTGGTACAAACACCCTCCTGGACGAGCCCATTGAGTAGTAATAGTTTGTTTCTTGCAGGCAGTGATTTGCCACGGAATGTGACTATGCGTTACAAGTGAGGAAAAGAGAGATAAGGATACGGGTCAGATGTATTTAGTATTCAGTAACAAGTGGGAAGAGAGAAACAGTTCCACCAGTAATTGTGGCAGTCGGGTTGGATGCACTTTTTAAAGGCTAATGGACGAGTAATATAAAGGGACAGGTTAGCGTGTTTGGAGACACTTCTTTTAATTTTTCGTAATTGAATGTGATCACGTGTTGCAGTGTAGTACCGAGCATGGAGCAAAGTCTGGAATGAATTTCGCGATCCAGAGATGGACGATTACATGACTGATTTTGTATACAGTGTTGAGTACTCTAACGTACTGTGGGGCATATTACCAACAAGTAGCAATAATTATCGCTAAATAGGCTTAGCAACGATTTTTTTATCGCTGCCTATCGCTGGATATGTTAGCGGAGAAAACATGTTATTCGCCATGTTTTTCTCCATTGTGCTAAAATATCCAGCGATAGTGGCGAAATGCGTGAATATCGCTGAGAATACAGCGATATTCACGCATTAGCGACGAAATATCCATGTTATCCACCTCCCATTGGATAACATGGCTAAGAACTGGTCTGAGCAGGCGTTAGTTTTTGGGAATATTTCCATCGCTACTCCTGCCTTGCTAATAGGCGATAGCAACGTTAGCGACTGCTTTCTGTCGCTAACAGGTTGGGTACGCCCACTTTGCATGTCATTAGCGATAAATATCGCTGACATGCAAAGCGGGCTCCAAACCGCTCACTATCGCCTAAAAGCTGTCGCTAACATCAGTTAGCGATAGCTTGCTAGTAGAGCGATAGAATTATCGCCGCTTAGCGGCCGAAAGCGGACGCTAAACCAGCGATAATTGACTATCGCCACCCTTGGTAATATGCCCCTGTGTCTGTATGCCCCTGTGTCTGTTTCTACAGATGAAGCTGTGAGCAACAAAAGTCCTTGTAAGGGGAAGAAAAGTGTAAATAATATACACCCCTGCAATTAAGTGAATGCTGGTATGTGAGCCCATAGTTCTCACTAGGTAAATATTAATATTTGCTGACACAAAAGGACGTGTGGCTACACACGTAGTACAGTCCATGTTTGTATGATTACCTGTACTGAAGCAAAATCATTAAATTTGTGGTGTTTCTCTTGATTTACCAGTCTATTTTTCTCTCTCTATATGTTTGTCAGTCACTCTTGATTTATGTTTAGATGTCCAGGGAGGTGGTCGCTGACCTCTGTTGCCCTGATGAATTTGTCGCTACTGTTGAAAAGGCAATGAAACATGTTGGCCATCCTTAAAGTGGTTAACAACATGCTGTGTTTTTAATATTGGGCCAACTCACGCTTTGGAATAAAAAGTTGCAAGTGCGTATGTGAGTTGAGCTCAATTTTAATTGAGACTTTTTGTGTTTAATTTTTCATGGGGTCTTGTACTTTTCTTTTGTTGAATTTTCACTCCTTTCCCGCACTGGACACATATGTCATTTCATATGAGAAAGTTATCGATGATGACAAGTACGTGGGCAAGCTGGTGAGAAGCTGCCAGTAGCTCCTCTGGTGGTGCGCACATGAGATACTTTCTCATTTCTTCACACTTTTTTCATTTTTTTTTTGCGGTATACATAGACTCTAGTGTTGAGTGGTGCTGGTTCAGTGATCTGACTGTTGACTGGTTTTCCCTGTTGTGGGAGTGTTAAATTATTAAGCATTTAGGCACAGGGGATTAGGTCAGAGTTCCTGAAAAGAACTACCGATCTTGGGAAAAGATAAAAATATCGCCCTATAGTAATCCCACACATCCATATACAAACTGATGAGAGTGCCCAAAAGTGCCAGGTCTTTGTTGTTTGATTATATGTTGATTGGAGGGTGTCCTGGCATATAGATTCCCTCTACAGCTCCTTGTTGAGATTATAAGGGAGGATTAGGGGTACCTGATTTTCTTGAAATTGAATCATTTTAGTTCAATGTAATGAACAACTTTGATACTTAAGCACTTTGGGCTTCATTATGATATCAGGCGAATGTGATTTCGGTCTCGGGACCAACTGACCTCCAGTCGGCACTCCCGACACCGCAATTACAATGCCAACCCACATGGTGCCTGCCACATGGTGCAGGGATTAACAGGTGCCCCCTAACCCCCAACCGGAAGCCACTGAGGGATGGGGGCCCTACTAGAGGCCTCCAAAGTTGCTTTCCAACAGGTTTTTCATATTGGAAACCGAAATCATAATCCCAAGGGCGGAAAAGCCATCCATAGTAAATTATGAAAGGTGTCCATCTGGCCGACAGGCTCCTTGAGCCCTTTGGAAGCCATCCGAATGACTGGCCGGTTTACACTCTGGCGGCCTACATCATAATTGGGCGGTCCAACTGTAATCTTACCATGTTAGTCGTTAAGCCTCCGACTAGTGGTCAGAGGCTTACTGACCAACATTGAAAACTGCCCCTTTGTGTTATGGCAGGGGTTAGGCTAAGAGTTCCCTAAAGTGTATGAATTAAATGTATTTGAATGTAATGTTCTTGTAAATTAGCATTTTACATGTATTAGGGTTAGGTTTGTGTATTCAAATAGATTTTCATTTAATTAAATCACTATATATATCCTTTATATTTAAACAGCCTGAAATGTGGCTAATATATTAAGGCAAGTTGTCTGATTTTTTATCAACTTCACAGAGGATGTAAGTGGTACTTGCCAGAGGCTGCAACACTTAAAGTTTCTCAGGAGCAGGTTATTTATTTAGAGCCTCATTTATGGGGATTTGATGTAGGGCAGTGAAGCAAGTCACCTTTCTGTGCTGCCCTATGTTACTGTGAAAGGGCAAGAATGCACCATATTTATCTCATTCCGTGCATTCCTGTGCTTGCCCGCAGCACTGGCCTGATTCGGTACCCGAGTGCCAATGCACGTGAGAAACTTTCCCATTTCTTCACACTTTTTTCATTTTTTTTTGTGGTATACATACACTCTAGTGTTGGTTTTCCCTGTTGTGGGAGTTTTGAATTATTAAGCATTTAGGCACAGGGGATTAGGTCAGAGTTCATGAAAAGAAGTACCGATCTTGGGAAAAGTTAAAAATATCGCCCTATATTAATCCCACATATCCATATACACATTGATGAGCGTGCCCAAGAGTGCCAGGTCTTTGTTGTTTGATTATATGTTGATTGGAGGGTGGCCTGACATATAGATTCCCTCTACAGCTCCTTGTTGAGATTATAAGGGAGAATTAGGGGTACATGATTTTCTTGAAATTGAAACATTTTAGTTCAATGTAATGAACAACTTTGATACTTAAGCACTTCGGGCATCATTACGATGTCAGGCGAATGCGATTTCGGTCTCGGGACCAACTGACCCCCGGTCGGCACTCCCGACACCGCAATTTCAATGCCACCCCACATGGTGCCTGCCACATGGTGCGGGGATTAACAGGTGCCCCCTAGAACCCAACCAGAAGCCACTGAGGGAGGGGGCCCTACTAGAGGCCCCCAAAGTTGCTTTCCAACAGGCTTTTCATGTCAGAAAGCCCTACATGAAAAAAGACTGTCGGAAACCGAAATCCTAATCCCGAGGGCGGAAAAGCCATCCATAGGAAATTATGAAAGGTGTCCATCTGGCCGATGGGCTCCTTGAGCCCTTTGGAAGCCATCTGGAATGACTGCTGATTGGAAAAGTAATGGCAGGAGAGCTCAACCACAAAGGGTACCTTGGGGTGGAATATCAACCTTTAACAGCTATAGCTGTTTAGAGATGGCCGATTGACCATCATCACAAAGGAGCATAAAATGCCTAGCCTAGTAAACTCTGGAGACACAATAACAAACACATAAGAAAGCCCTATAAATAACTGTTTGCATGAGGGATGTTGTACACCAGCTAAAAGATCAGTTGGATCAAACAACTCAACTGCACATCCAATTATGGCGGATTTAACACATGAGCTCTCTGCCTCTACGGAGGATGTTACTGGTACTGTTCTTCCTACAGAAAGCAATTCACAGGTGCTGGGAAATACTCCCAAACTGAAACGCGAAGTACAACTAAGTTGCCCTGGAGATAACAGTATCCAGAGTACGGCATCAATTGCCATAAGTTCCAACCCACAATTAAGGTTACTATTTTGGAATGTGGCGGGCTTAGCCTCTAAACACTCGGAAAATAGTTTCCTTTATTTGGCAAATTCTAGTAATTTAATTTGCCTCCAGGAAACATGGCGTAACGACCCTATCCACCTCCTGGGTTACAAAACATACTTTTCCGCAGCCATAAGATCCAATGCAGGTAGGAGTAAGGGAGGGCTAGTAACATATGGTTCAAATCTCTGGCCCTGTCGCGAAATAATCCCCTTAAAGCTAGATCAGAGCTACCAGCTTATTATTCTCCATAGAAGTAACCAAGTGGTCTATACGATCATCAATTTTTATAACAACTTGACTTCATCTGACTTAACCATGGTCCTAAGTGAGATTTCCCACCTGGTACATGATCTTGCAACAAAATATGCAAAAGAATCCCACACAGTAGTCTGAGGAGGAGATTTTAACTTGCACTTATGTGACAAGAGCGATACCCCTAACTGCGGGATCATTGATGAAGATGGAAATTGTCTAACCCATTTTACACATACACCCGAGGGTAACAACTTGCAGACGAGGATGGTCGATCTGGATATGGGGTTCGTCAACAAAAAACACCTGTAACTGAATTTACGCCAACCTTCCATGGCAGGGGCCTTAAAACCCTGATAGACTATGTTCTAGTCTCTACTAACAAAGCTGCAAATATCAAGACCTTTGAAGTCCTTAACAACGCACTTAGCGACCATTCCCCCATTAGTATGACACTTCAGGAATCGAAAACACAGAATAGAGGAGATAAGGCCCATTTAAGCTTGCTATATCAACAGACATTGACATTGGACAGACTAAATGGTTTCACATTAAAATGGGCCAAACTAGACCAGGAAGCCATAACCACCAAAATAGTAAAATCAAGTAGAAGCGCTATGGAAAGATGCCTAGATCCCTCTACAACCTCAATTGAGATTCTGACCAGTTACAGTGACATTGTTGAAAACATTGGAAAAGAACTAACTAGAGACTGTAAGCAAAATAAGAGCACTAGAAAGGGATGGTTTAGTACAGAATGTACGAAAGCTCACACCAATTTAAAGAAGGCTTTAGCCAAAACAGAGAGAGATAAAGTGGAGATCATAGAATTAAGGAAGGTCTATGCGCTCGCACTGCGAAACAGGAAAAAGGAACTACGAGCAAACTTATGGGCCCAACTACAGAAAAGCAGTACCCTAAAGGATAGTGCAGCCTTCTGGCAGATAGTTAAATCTCCTTTCCTAACAGACACCGTAGATGAGCCATCCCTAGATGTCGCTATCGATTCAGGAAAATGGGTGCAACACTTCTCTGAGGTGTTCAGAGGGCAAGACTTCCCTGAAACAGAACATCTAGAATCTCTGATCCCAGTAAAATATCCACTAGCCCTTCACTTTACACTAAATGAGATAGAGAAGGCAATAAAAACTGCTAAATCCGGGAAGGCACCAGGACCGGATTCGGTCCCTGTGGACCTTTTTAAACATAATCCAGACCTGTGGTCCCCGTTACTCACTAACGTATTGAACGCAGCCAAAGAGGTTGGCCTGATCGATACTTGGTCGTCCTCTATACTGGTCCCCATCTTCAAAAAGGGAGACAGAGACAGTCCTTACTGTTACCGTCCCATTTCACTCCTGGATTCGCTCGGGAAGATGGCTGGGCGCATTCTTCTCGACCGTCTCCAGGAGTGGACGAATGATCATGGGACAATCTCTGACTTGCAATACGGGTTCAGGGCAGGATGGAGTACGGTGGACCAGGCCCTAAATTTGACACTATTGGCCGGAAAGTACGTAGAGGCAAAAGGCACTTCTCTACATATGGTATATGTGGATTTAACAGCGGCCTTTGACTGCGTTGTCCACTCAAGGCTCTGGACAATTATGCTGCAAATGGGAATTGACCTTTCAATAGTACATTTCCTTCGAGAACTATATTCAGGAGCAACAGGAAGAGTGAGATTCGGGACAGGAGGCCAACTAACTGATACATTTCAGATTGAGAAGGGGGTCAGACAAGGGTGTGTGCTGGCCCCTTTCTTATTCACCCTTTACACTAATGGCCTGGAGGCTACTATGCTAGAGGGTGCAGAAGATCTTCCAACAGCTGGTCGTCGGCAGATACCAGCCTTACTATACGCCGACGAAGCGGTGATCCTCGCCAGAACCCCAGTCCAGCTCCAACGGGTTTTGAACAAATATTGCTCGTTTATGGCCAGCTTGAATCTTAGAGTAAATATAAAAAAGACGTATGTGATGCACGCTGGCATAAAGCGCAAAAAACCCAAGACAATTTAAGTGGACAAATCCCCCCTAGAAAGAACGGAAACCTATCCCTACCTAGGGATTTTAATCGATGAGGCTTTCAAATGGAGGGAAGCCGCTAATTCCCGTAGATTGGCTTTTTTAAGGGCGGTTGGTGCACTGAAGGCTTTTGCAAACCGGTTGGGCAAGAGACCCCCGACTGAAATGCTCAAAATATATAAAGCAAAATGTCTCAGTATTGCGATTTATGGAGCAGGGGTCTGGGGCGGGGCGAACGTAGACCAGATCCAAAAAATTGAAAACTCTTTTTTAAGGTTTTTGTTGGCAGTCCCAAAAAGTACCACAACATATGGCTGTCACCTTGAACTTGGTTTGGACTACATTTCGGACATCATTAAAATCCAACCAGTCATGCTGTGGCGAAGGATCTGGGCAACGGAACAGTGTCACCTCACGAGAACAATTCTCCAAGACTGCATGAAACTCGATAATATGAGGAAGATCAGGTGGCTGGTCTATGTTAAATCATTCCTTACTGACATTGGATTAGGAAGATTCTTCGATGACCCTCCATCAGTACTGGACCTTTCAAAACAAGAACTAAAAACAGTATGTTTGTCGCATCTGTCCCAATTGCGTCTGCTAACTGAAATAGGAAAACCTTCTGTACAGCAATGTGTGCTAATACAACTTGTCCCTACTATCCAACCATACCTGCAGTATAATTTAAATCAATACGGTAAATTTGTGTTGACCCGTTTTAGCTTTAATGTGTTTCATCGTATGATTTCTTTTCCTTCCCAAAATGATTGGTCCACAAACCTCCCCCCCGTCCCTGTGATCTTATTTCTTCACAATCAACTATACATGTACTTTTTTTCTGTAAATTTTATGTTTCACCACGCAGGCGGTGGATAGTACCACTTTTGCAGATCTTGAAGCTGCGTCAATGTCGCCCAGCCTATTTGGCTTTACAGTTTCTGGAAACCGAACTTATGACAAAGTCCATAGTGCACTTTCTTAAATTTTGTATCAGACATCGTACCAATTTATGATGACTGGTTCAAAAGGTTTTTATGACTAAAATGAATACTGGCAAAAAAATAGTTTTTATTATTTGAAACTTAAAAATGTTTTTAAACATGGTTTTCTTTTTATGAATATGAAACTGATTTATTTTATGAACTTTTATGGTGTTTCAAAATAATGGAAAACCGAATAAGGATATTCTGATTTGAATGGCTGGTTTACACTCTGGCTGCCTACATCATAATTGGGCGGTCAGACTGTAATCCTACCATGTTGGTCGTTAAGCCTCCGATAAGTGGTCAGAGGCTTACTGACCAACATTGAAAACTGCTCCTTTGTGTTATGGGAGGAGTTAGGCTAGGAGTTCCCTAAAGTGTATAAATAAAATGTATTTGAATTTAATGTTCTTGTAAATTAGCATTTTACATGTATTAGGGTTAGGTTTGTGTATTCAATTAGATTTTCATTTAATTAAATCACTATATATATCCTTTATATTTAAACAGCCTGAAATGTGGCTAATATATTAAGGCAAGTTGTCTGATTTTTTATCAACTTCACAGAGGATGTAAGTGGTACTTGCCAGAGGCTGCAACACTTAAAGTTTCTCAGGAGCAGGTTATTTATTTAAAGCCTCATTTATGGGGATTTGATGTAGGGCAGTGAAGCAAGTCACCTTTCTGTGCTGCCCTATGTTACTGTGCAAGGGCAATAATGCACCATATTTATCTCATTCCATGCATTCCTGTGCTTGCCTGCAGCACTGGCCTGATTCGGTACCCGAGTGCCAATGCACGTGAGATACTTTCCCATTTCTTCACACTTTTTTCATTTTTTTTTGCGGTATACATACACTCTAGTGTTGAGTGGTGCTGCTTGAGTGATCTGACTGTTGACTGGTTTTCCCTGTTGGGGGAGTTTTAAATTATTAAGCATTTAGGCACAGGGGATTAGGTCAGAGTTCATGAAAAGAAGTACCGATCTTGGGAAAAGTTAAAAATATCGCTCTATATTAATCCCACATATCCATATACAAACTGATGAGAGTGCCCAAGAGTGCCAGGTCTTTGTTGTTTGATTATATGTTGATTGGAGGGTGGCCTGACATATAGATTCCCTCTACAGCTCCTTGTTGAGATTATAAGGGAGAATTAGGGGTACATAATTTTCTTGAAATTGAAACATTTTAGTTCAATGTAATGAACAACTTTGATACTTAAGCACTTCGGGCATCATTACGATGTCAGGCGAATGTGATTTCGGTCTCGGGACCAACTGACCCCCGGTCGGCACTCCCGACACCACAATTTCAATGCCACCCCACATGGTGCCTGCCACATGGTGCGGGGATTAACAGGTGCCCCCTAGATCCCAACCAGAGGCCACTGAGGAAGGGGGCCCTACTAGAGGCCCCCAAAGTTGCTTTCCAACAGGCTTTTCATGTCAGAAAGCCCTACATGAAAAAAGACTGTCGGAAACCGAAATTCTAATCCCGAGGGCGGAAAAGCCATCCATAGGAAATTATGAAAGGTGTCCATCTGGCCAACGGGCTCCTTGAGCCCTTTGGAAGCCATCCGGAATGACTGACTGGTTTACACTCTGGCTGCCTACATCATAGTTGGGCGGTCAGACTGTAATCCTACCATGTTGGTCGTTAAGCCTCCGATAAGTGGTCAGAGGCTTACTGACCAGCATTGAAAACTGCTCCTTTGTGTTATGGGAGGGGTTAGGCTAGGAGTTCCCTAAAGTGGATAAATTAAATGTGTTTGAATGTAATGTTCTTGTAAATTAGCATTTTACATGTATTAGGGTTAGGTTTGTGTATTCAATTAGATTTTTATTTAATTAAATCACTATATATATCCTTTATATTTAAACAGCCTGAAATGTGGCTAATATATTAAGGCAAGTTGTCTGATTTTTTATCAACTTCACAGACGATGTAAGTGGTACTTGCCAGAGGCTGCAACACTCAAAGTTTCTCAGGAGCAGGTTATTTATTTAGAGCCTCATTTATGGGGATTTGATGTAGGGCAGTGAAGCAAGTCACCTTTCTGTGCTGCCCTATGTTACTGTGAAAGGGCAAGAATGCACCATATGTATCTCATTCCGTGCTTTCCTGTGCTTGCCGGCAGCACTTGCCTGATTCGGTACCCGAGTGCCAATGCAGACACCCTTGCACTAAGGTGCAAGGGTGTCTGTGTTGTCAGAAGTATTGTGTTTGAGCAGGAAAGGGCACCTTCCTGCACAAAAACTATCCTCAGAGGTGTTTTCCTATTTCTTTGTGTCCTGCATAATGTGACACACATGGAAAGATTAATCAACGGGGAGAAATAGGTTTGTGTGCCTTAGGTGTAAGGTTTTGGCACTTCCCCGCATTTACATGGTGTTGTAAATCTAGGAAAACATCAAAATCCATGGGTATTGCATGGGAATACCCACCGTAATGCCCATGGAATGCCTCTAATACATAGTAAGACAATGCAGTGATTTGTGCTGCCTTGCCTTACTCCGCATCTATGAGGCTATTCAAAGTAACGCAAAGTGGCTTTGTGTGATGTCATGATTATGATTTTACGATTTGCACCGCCGGAGTGACACAACATCTGCGCAAGGGGTTCAAAAATATGCCCTTAAGGGGTATGATTATGGGAATTTGGAGGAGGGCAGAGCAGCAAGTCACCTTGCAGTGCAGCCTAGCGTCAAAGTGAAAGGGCAGGAAAGTACAGTATCTATGGCATACTGTGCATTCCTGTCCTTTTCTCTTGCACTGGTACCGTTTCGGCAGCCTAGCGCCAATGCAGGCATTATCGCCTAATAGCTCTGCTAGATCTGGAAGTAAAGGCATATGTTCGAATCCTACTGGAAAAACTGGAAATTTGGATAGAAGAAAATGAGTTGCTCCCCTTTGTTCACACAGGCTTTCGTGGAGAAGCTGCTACAACTGACAACATAATGACTTTATCTGCCTTTTGCCATCAAGCCACTCACCTGAATCAACATCCCCTTTTTTCCTGCTTTGTCGATCTAACTGCAGCTTTCGATAAAGTCGACAGAAAAACCCTCTGGAAGAAACTTTCAAAATGGGGCATTCCATCTTCACTCCTAACAGCAGTAACATCCCTCTACTCGGAAACCGGAGTACGGGTGAAAACATGCCCTACATCTCCTTCAGCCACAATCGGTACATCTAGGGGTCTGAAACAAGGTTGTGTGCTTGCTCCCCTACTTTTTAACCTGTATACATCAGATCTGGGAAAAGCTCTCTCCAACAGCTGCATGGCCCCTCCCCGACTAGGCCACCAACCTCTCCAAATTATTCAATACGTGGATGACATTGTCATCATGGATCATACCAAAGTGGGTCTGCAACGTGCCTTGACCATCCTACATGAGTACAGTACAACGCACCACCTTATTATCAATCCAGACAAGACCAAGATCCATGTATTTGGATGGCAAAAGCACCAAAAAAAAAACATACACCATAGGTATCGTGACAATCAGCGCAGAGCAGAAATACAATTATCTGAGGGTTTGGTTCACAAAATCCATTCAACCCTCTGCTCACAAAAAAGATCTAACTAAGAAATCGAAGGTCAAAATCTATGGTATAATAAAACTGAACAACAAGCTAAAAATTCCATCAGCAGATTGTATTAGAAAAGTCCTCCAAGCTTCTTTTCTCCCAGCACGCTCTTATGGGCATCATGCGTTCCCAGGCACCTGCTCAGAAACTCTGTAGTGAGCAGAGTGCTTGGGCTTCAAAAAATCTTTTAACTCCCAAAACATCTCTCTAGGGTGAGGCTGGAGCTTGGATTGGTCAAACAAACACTAACTCTTGAGGCTGACTTTTTAAAATATTATATTCAAATTCTGAAATCCCCGGAGGAATCTTTAAAGGGCTGCCTCAGAGACATATTTGAAAAAGCTGGCTCCCCGTGGAATACGCATCTAAAGAGAGCCCTGTCCTTGACTGAAATAAATAAGTCCGCACTCGCTGTGCCTTGCATCTCATATGCTGCTTGGAAAAAGTGCATCAACAAACAAGTCCATTTAGCCTCGTTCTCGCAAGACCAGGCAACACTAAAAACATCACTTTTCTTGTCCCCGCTAAATGCTCATATTTGGTAATCAAACCTCAGCCTTAACTCTCTGCCTTGCTGAACCCCAAAATTAGTAGTGTCTATAGTGGGATTCAGCCGGGCCTGGGCAACATAAGGAGCATGTTGACTGTGCGACTACAAACGAGAATCATGGCGTCACCTTCTGTGCTGTTGCCCGGCCTTAGTAAATGAAAGGAGAATTTGTCGTAGGGCACTATACCTGAGTGAAAAAGCAAGCACCTGCCATGAGGCCTCAGCAGTAGGCTTCAGACAAAAGGAACCCTACATCCTGGCCCGCGGTGGAAGATTTACTCCCCAGCCCTGCTCCGGCCCCAGACCTCACCCTCGTAAAGTCCAATAGCTGAACCTGGATTACACTAAAACAAAAAAAGGTAAGGACCCTGAAAAGGGCACAGACTCTGCCTTGGATGCAGCAATTAAGCCAGAGCCCTCCAACTGTTTAACCCAAATAGAAGTCTGTGCTGAATTGTCATAAAATCGCAATGCACGTGCACAAGCACTTTATAAAGGAACTAGGTCCAATGACAGTAAACGCAGTGTCTGAGGAGAACAGAAATGAAGGAATATTGATGAGCCAGATGGGTGTCATTCCTCCAACAGTACTGGAAGCAGAGCAACGGTCAAAAGTAAATATGAGAATAAGCCCTGGGGCGCATATCAGCACATAACATTTTCAAAATAACAAACAAAAATCCGTTATAATTTCCCAAAAAGTTGCACAGCACAACCACTTTATTAAAAAAACTAGCACCCACGACGAGAACAGAAAGGAAACAAGATAAGGAAAATTAAAGAGGCAGATGAGTGTCTCTCCCCCACGAGGCTGGTTGCAGTGAAACAAGAGCGTCAACTGCCCGAGCCATATGATGGCACAGCACAATGGCACCTTATCTGACTAACTATTTAAATGTTATTTTATTGTTATGCAATGGTTTTAATTAACTTATGCAAATACAAATTCAACTTTCAAGTTTCAGCTTTCAATGCAGGCATGCTTGCACCATGGGTGCCTGCATTGCATGCAGTATTGTTGTTGTGCAGGAAGTGGCAAAAACAATCCTGGGAGGCTTTTTCTTTTTTTGTATGTGTGCTGCAGAATGCAGCAAACATAGAAAGAGGACAGAATGAGGAGGACTAAAGTTAAAGTTTTGGATAATTCTCAGGTTGAATGGTCTTGTAAATCTGGGGATGCGTCAAAATCCATGTGTGTTGTATGGGAACACCCACTGCAACGCCAATGGAAGGCCTCCCTAGAGCCGAGTAAGGCAACACAGCAATTTGTACTGCCTTACTCCATATCTATGAGGCCATTCAAGGCCACGCAAAGTTACTTCATATGTCCTCATAAATATGATTGGGTGGTTTGTGCTGTTGTTGCATCACAAAACATGACACAGCAATGGTGCAAGGGGTTCTTTAAAGCCTCATTTATAGGGATTTGTCATAGGGAAGCAGAGAAAGTCACATTGATGCACTGCCCTACATCAAAGTGAAATGGCAGGAGTGCGCCCTATTTATCTATGTGGTGTATTTCTCTCCTTTACCCCAAAGTTGGAGCCGTTAAGGCAGCCTAGTGCTAATGCAGGCACCCTTACACCATGGTGCAAGGGTGCCTGTCTTGTTGGAAGGTTTATTATCCTATTTTTGCAACGCATTAGTATTTGTGATGAAATCCATGTGTAATTGATGAGGCTTAATTGGAGGTCCTGCAATTTCAATCAATTGGTGTAATTCAAAGCTCTCTACTGAAGAGCTGTGTGCTGTCATCTCAGACCCCATATACCTGTAGAAAAGTGCTCTAAAAATACATACTCAGGAGCGTATAACATTTTTTTCTTGCACTGCAATGCAGAATTCAACGTTTTTGTGCTGTGCGGCTGGAAAGGGAGAGAGCAGAACAGTACAATATCTACTAAGAGATGGCCCTGTGTACTTCTTTCACTGATTTGGCACACTGTCAGCTGTCATTCACCAATACACACACCCTTGCAACTGTTGTTAAATAATAAGTAATTAGTTGTGTGGCCTGAACAAGGAATGGGTCTACATGTGTCCTCCATTGGTAGCCAAACACCTCATTCTACCGCTTGACTCTCACAGAGTAGCATAAACAGACCAGTCCAAGGCCTACTCGAGGGAGGTGGTGTGGGATAAAATTCACCATTCACATATATGCAATAACATAAATAAGTGATTGTCTACTCTGTGCTTCTCCCTATGAAAAAGGAAAAAAAGTGCATTTATTTCACAGACACTATTCAATACAAAGCAGCAATTTACAGATAAACAGTGCTGATGGAAATACTTATTGATGACATTGCATACTCATTCTTACCCTTCCCAAAGGGAGGTCTAGATCCAACAAACCAAATGTCAAAACATTCACATGCATTAAAATGCAATAATTGAGCATAACCTAGGGTGAGAGCTCTTAATACTGGCACTAAAGCTTGCAAACATTGATCACGAGTGGCTGTCAACATCATTATCTCAACAAGCATTTCATCATTGGAATAGCTGCAATAATCAAATAGAACCATGGCAATAACGCATATAAACTTTGGTCAAAAGTAGCTTTCAATCCCATTATGCAAATAAAGCGTTTGCAAGAATAATGCATATGCAGGTTGGAGGGGTTTGTGTATTCTGCATACATTTTAGTATGAATAACGCAATTCAAATATATTCAAATATGGACCCTAAAGAAAGTTACATTTATAATCACAACATGTGAAAATATATCCCTAAACTCAAGAGGGTGCTTGCAACCTACATTCTGAATGCCATTCAGCATTAAATACTGCTCGTTAAACATCAACCCTAAAGGATATCACATTTAGAATTACACAAGTGTGCAAATACCATCTTTAACTCCTAGAGGGTGTCTGCCAACATGAAAACTCACATTGACCCACTTCAGCCACAAGCACTGCAGCCATAGTCTCTGCCTCCAGATGATGCAGCATTCCAAGCTGAAGAAAAAAAAGCTGCAGCTTGAGGAATGCTTAAAAATCCAAGGAAATCCTGAAGATTTTATCAATTTAGCACCCTACCCAACTTATGGTGCTTTCCTCATCAAAATGTGAGCCAGCCCTGCAGTGACTTATTGGGCGCTCCTATGTGAGCTCCATGATTTTTGTACTAGCAGGTCTCCTGCTGCGCTGGAGAGAGCCATGTCAAATTCCTTTGTTTTTTTGTTGGTTTTCTTCCACAAGTGGCCTTCTGCTAGATTTCTTCTCCTTGGGCACCCCACGTTTGAGGGCAGCTCTGGGATCCCACACCCGGCTGCCCCGGCGGACTACCCGCACAGCAGCTCTCTTGAGTGCTGCTGCAGGAGCTGGAAGCCATATTCTGGTATCCCCACCTCTGCGGGCAGACATGCACTGGGTGGCTGGCCTTCTCGCTCATCCAGGCACGGGGAGGGCTTGTCATGCGGAAGAGTGCAGTGGCACTCCTCCCTTTTCCTGACTGGCATTTGGGCCCAGGGATGAGTTTCTTGGCCCCCCTCCCACCTTTGCAGGGGAGTGTGAAGATGCTCCCTTGAGATTATAATTTCTCGGGCCCAGGGATGGGGTCCTGGGTCCATTCTCCCCAGATGGGGGAAGCACAACAGTGTTTCCCCTTTGTTTCTGGATCCTCTGGGGTACCCCCATGGGCCTGGCACAGCCTGGGGCCAAGGCTGAAAACGGCAGCGGAACACTATGAGCTTCGCCTCTGGTACTGCATAAGGTCAAAAGTTGTAGCACTTCAAAGGGCTATAATTCGGGCCCGTTAGGCCGATTTTGACCATCTTGATCTCCTTTTGCTCCTGGTGGCGAGTCCTAGCCACCTGGAATACTTACTTCAATCCTCCTGGCCCCAAAGGTGACAAACCTTGCAGTGTGCTGGTCTCACTGGCTCCTGTGGCAGCCTTTCACGTTGCTTTCTCTCTGGGCTTTTCTGCCTCCTTGCACAGAAGCCCAGTCTTTCCCTCAGCTTGTCCTCATGGGGTATAAGGGAACCACTTCCCTGGTCCTAAGGAGCACCCCCACTGGTCCTGGGGTTCATTGAAGCCCTTAGTCCACATGGTAGTCAGGGGTTTCTTCATTACCATTTCTCGTGGCGTCCACCTCCAGTCCCAGTGTCCAGCAGAAAAACATATCCAAAAGAGAGCTCTCCCACTTGCACAGGTCCTTTTAACTGGGGGCGGGCCGTTCCAGAAGGGATGCACCAGTGGCCAATCCTGATGAGTGACATCACCCCTCCACCCCTGCCCCAACCTCCCTACACAGCCTTTTGGGGTACTGCAATATGGAGTCACCCAAGAGTTACTTGAAGGCCATACCATGCTTATATGTAGCACTTAAAGCACTTGCACTTTTTATCAAGTGACCCCTAATTAGGATGATTTTTTTTTTTTTTTTTTTTTGTTCAACTGCTTTTATTAAGTTTGGACTTCCGTACACTGCTTCGCACGCCTACAACCCGGAGGCCGGCGGCTCCCATGCAATCAGCAGAGAGTAATCAGTTGGTTAAACACAGCCTTAAACCGGCATTCCTGAGGCCCGGTGGCGGTAAACGGAGATGTGAGAGGAGCAGTTATCAGCCTGCGCAGTAGATTGTGAATTGTATTTCAGGATGTCGTGCAGTAGAACAAAGGTGTGCATTGTAACAGCCCCAAACCTAAACCTACCCCCCCACCCGTATCCTAGAAAGAAAGAAACTTTGGTCAGTGAGTTACATCAGTCCCGGCTCAGTTACAGCACCCTAGGCTCAGCGTCTATAGAACACGTTTAGCAGTTATCCCCACATGGCAAGGATATTAGTCTACGTCTTCATGCCCACCCTGTGGAGCCAGGGGGGGTTCGCATATGTTACCTCTAAATTCGTTCCAGCTGGACCATATATCGCTCCATTTGCGGGGGCAGCCTCTTGTCTCGTAGACAGTTTTTTCTTGCAGCATGCACCAGTCCATGTCGCTTTGCCAATCTCTCAATGTCGGTGGATTAGGGGCTCCCCAAAGTCTTGCTATGTTTCTCTTTGCCACCATCTGCCCAAGTGTCACCCAGACCCTCCCCTTGGAAGACAGGTCCGTGGGCTCCCAGATGTTCAGGAGGCATCGTTTGGCCTCAGGGCGGAGTTCTACCTCCAGAACATCGTGCATACAGTAGACCACCCTCCTCCAGTATCTTTGCACTTTGGGACACTCCCACAGTATGTGGAAGAAGGTGCCTGTCCCTCCACAACCCCTTCTGCAGAGTCCTTCTCCACCCTTACCCATCGCCACCAGCCTAGTGCAGGAAATGTAGACTCTATGAAGGATTTTTAGTTGGACTAGCCTTAGGCGGGCCGAGATCGCTACTTCCCTGGGCGAGGCTAGTGCATGAGACCACTCCTCCTCGTCTATCTCCAGCCCGTCTGCAACCCATTTGTCCTTCAGAGGAAGTAAGGTGTCAGGGGGGTTGTTAATTAGTTTTTTATATGTGAGGGAGATGGCGTGTTCTGGGAGGTGGCCATCAAGTAGTCTGTCCTCCAGTGGAGAGGCCTTGGGTAAGGTGGTGTCTGGTGGGTTATTCGCTAGTAGGGAATGTCGTACCTGCAGGTATCGGAAGTATTCAGTGCGTGCCATGTCGTATGTGTCTCGTAGGTGCGCGAACGTGTGGATACCCTTCGGCCCCCAGAGGTCTCTAATTTGTGAAATCCCTATCAGGTCCCATCCGCGGAACCCTTTGGTGCGTCCTAGAGTGCCCAGCTTTTCAGAGGCCCACAGAGGTGTGGACATGGTGAGGACATCCGACCACCCCAACTTTTTCTGAGCAATGTGCCAAATTTGAACTGAGTGCTGGGTCGGTCCGTTAAGTTGGTATCTCCCCGGCCTTGAGTAAAGTGCGGCCTCGTAATTCCCTCCACGGAGTTGCCACCTGTCCATCCCATATCCGGGGTTGTCCCCACTGCTGTATGTCCCTTGGTTAATGGCTGAGAGGTGTGCTGCCCAATAGTATTTGCGGATGTCGGGAAGGGCAATCCCACCGTCATACCACCCCAGTGTGAGTTTATGTATCGCGATCCTGGGCGTACCCGCCCATAGGAGTACACGTTGCGCCGCTTCCACCGCCACAAAGTATGAGTTAGGCACTATGTCTGGGTAATTCTGTAACGCGTAGAGGAACCTAGGCAGCGCCACCATTTTAAATAGGGCTGCTCGGCCCAGTAACGACAGTGGAAGGTTTTGCCAGGATTTTGCCTCCCGCTGGAGCCGTCTGAGGGGGGGGAGCAGATTGCGCTCGTATAGCAGGGTCTTGTTAGTGGAGACAAAGACTCCCAGGTATGTGAAGCCGTCCGTTGCCACTGTTAAGGGGCAGGTGGCCGGGAGTCTCGGGGGATCCCCGCGTAACACGTAGAGGTGTGATTTACTCCAGTTTATTCGGAACCCTGAGTTCCGTCCGAAGCTGGTGAGTATGTCGAGCACTGCCAAAATGGATCTACGCGGTCTGGACAGGTACAAGAGGATATCGTCGGCGTAAAGGGAAATCTTGTCCTCCCACCCTTCCGCCCAGGCTATACCTTTGAGGTATACGTTCTGCCTTATCCAGGCCGCAAGCGGCTCGAGTGAGAGCGCAAACAGGAGGGGAGAGAGAGGGCAGCCCTGCCGAGTCCCCCTCTCAAGGGTGAAGACATCCGACGCCCTACCATTCACGACCACCTGGGCCAGAGGTTAAGCGTAGAGGAGGCGCACCCAGGATATGAAGTTTGGTCCGAATCCCAGTTTGCGCAGTACTGCGATCATGTATGGCCATTCAAGAGTGTCGAGCGCCATAGTGGCATCGAGGGAGACCACCACCGCATCTTCTTGCAGCTTATGCCTCTGACCGAGTACCCCATGTAGGCGGCGAATGTTAAGCGCCGTGTTTCGGGGGGGCATGAACCCGGACTGGTCCGGGTGGACCAGGGTAGACAGGACCGGCTGGAGTCTATTTGCGAGTGCTTTGGCCAGGATTTTTGGCTCCGCATTGATCAACGAGATCGGCCTATATGAGGCACATAGTTCTCTAGGTTTGCCCTCTTTAGGAATCGCCACAATCGTAGCCAAACGCTGCTCTCTGGGCAGGATTCCATTCTCTCTACTTTCGTCAAACATGGGCTTAAGGTGTTTGCTGAGGGCGTCCGGTTGTAGCTTGTAGAGCTCTATTGGGAGGCCATTCGGCCCCAGGGCCTTGCCCCGGCGTAGGTCTATAATCGCGCGTTGCAGTTCTGAGAGAGCGAGCGGGCTCTCGAGGGATTCCCGCTTCGTCTCTGACAGGCAGGGCATCTGGATGTCCGCCAGGAGGGCCATCGAGTCCCCCTCTGGACGGTCCGATACCCGGCTGTATACTTGCCTGTAGTGGCGTGCAAATTCTGTCACTATCTCCCGGGGTTCTGTTACCATCGTCCCCGTGGCCGTCAGGATTTCAGGGACAACTCTGGTGGCCTGTTGCTTTTTATCAAGCCACGCTATTAATTTCCCGGCCTTGTCGCCCTGGTCGTAGATCCTGCCCATCGTGTGTCTGGCTGCCTTCTGAGCGTCTTGCGTGACTAATTCCTTGTATTCAGCCGTTTTGAGCCTGAGTCTATGGTGTGCAGCAGGTGCTCTAGTTGCACTCGCCTCCTTCTCTAGGGTTGCCAGGTTTGCTTCCACCGTAGTGACCTGGCGCTCTTTCTCCCTCCTTTTTCCGGCTATAGTCAACAGTGCCTCCCCCCTGATTACTGTTTTAAAGGCCTCCCAGAGGATGACCAGGGAGTCCACGGAACCTGTATTACTGTCGAAGTAGTGAGTAATTGACCTAGTGAGCGCCTTCCTATTTTCCTCTGATTTAAGGTGCCACGCGCTGATGGGCGCGATACAGCCCTCTCGCCGAGTCCCAAACGTGAAGTGAGCGATAACTGGTGAATGGTCAGATATGCCACATGGTAGGTGTGCTGCATCGTGTATCGTCATGTCTTGGTGTAGTAGGGTGAGGATGTGGTCAAGTCTTGAGAATGTGCCATGAGGACCGGAGAAGAAGGTATATTGCCTACCCGTCGGGTGTAGCAGCCGCCAAACGTCAGTGAGCCCGAAGGCTTCTAGGAAGGTGGATAGCCATTGCTGCCCTTGTGGTGTGTCTCTAGGTGGATGCCTGTCTAAAGTGCCCGATACTACAGCATTGTAGTCCCCTCCCAGCACGAGGCGACCATCAGGGAGGGAAAGCAGCACTTTGCCCAGGTCAGCATATGCTTGGTTTTGGAGGCCTGGTGGGATGTATACTGAGAGCAGGTTGAGGTGGTACACTTCCCACCTGCCGGACACCACTGCAAAGCGGCCCTGTGGGTCTGACTCAGTGTTTGTTATATGAATAGGAAGTGATCGGCGTATCAAGATCCCCACCCCCCTAGAGCCTGATGTGAAGCCCGCATGAACTACAAGGGTGTATCCCAACCTGTTTAGGGCTTGACACGTGTTTCCCAGGAGGTGTGTTTCCTGCAGCAGTACTACGTCCGGTTGGTGCCTTCTAATGAACTGTAAGACTATGGTGCGCTAGAGTCTGTCTCCTAGCCCGTTTACGTTCCAGCTCAGGATCTTGAGGTTTTTTTCCCATCGCCTAGCCATAATCGTGACTGTGTGAGGTAAACTGTAGCTGCCTTCCGGCGTGTGGGTCGAGTCTGACAGTAGAAACTACACATGACTGTAAAACATACCCCCACTTGCCTTCCCAACATCTGTATGTGAAGCAAACAAAACAATTGTATTTGGACCAGTGTCTCTTAGTCCCCATCCCGGCTCGTCCCCACGTTGAACTAGCCCCCCACCCTGCCCCCTGCTCTGTAGGCTCCAAACTACCCACACCCCCAATTAGCAGAGCGCCTGTCGCCCCAACCCCACCCCGGAGAGAGTAAACCACTTCCCCCCCGAGGAACTCTGGTAGTAGGCGCGTGTGCCAGTCCCAACTCCAGCCGCCATTCCCGTGTCCCCAACATTTAGGTCCCTGAAGTCTATGGAAATGTGGCGATCTGCCCAATATCACAATAGTCATGGGTGAGTGTGTCTGCACCCCAAATCAGTGAAAGGAGTCTTACCGCTGTGGACGCCAGTGCAGTTGTGGCCAATTGGCGCGCTCTTGCCGTTCGGTATCTCACCGCGCCGCGTTGTCCTGTGGGGAGTCCCAGCGAGGACTGTTGGACCTGGAACGCCATGACCTTTGGCTCTGTTCGTCCCCTGCAGATTTCCCAGCCGCCGATCCCGGGGAAGGGGCGCCAGGTTCTCTCCAGACGTCCCGATTCTGCGTTGCCGGTGCCTCCGGTGCCTGCTCGTCGAGCCATTCCTGGACCGTCTCCGGCGAGGTGAAGAAGCGGGATTTGCCTCCAAATATTATCTTGAGTTTCGCGGGGAAGAAAATCATGTATTTGATGCCTCGCTCTCTGAGCGCTACCTTCACACCCATGAACGAGCGGCGTTCCTGCTGGACCTGCAAGGTGAAGTCGGGGAAGAATCTGATGGTGGTCCCCTCATACTGCAGGTCTCCCTGTTGTCTGGCCGCTTGGAGGATGGCATCCCGGTCACGGTAGTTTAGGATTTTTGCAATGATCGTGCGTGGCGGGGCGCCTGGTTTGGGCTTGGGGAGCAGGGCTCGGTGGGCCCTCTCGATGGTGAAAAACTTCGAAAGCCTCTTTGGCCGAAGGTGGTGCAGGATTAAGTCTTCCAAGAACAGATCCGCACTGTGCTTCTCCGAATCTTCCGGCACACCTACGACGCGTATATTACTGTGCCGGGCTCTCCCTTCCTGGTCCTCGAGTCTCATAGCCATTAATCGGTGCCGGTGGACAAGTTCATTTACACGTCCTTCCAGTTGTTTCGAGGAGGCCTGGAGCGTCGCAATGTCAGTCTCGTTGGTCTTGGACCTCTCGTTGGTCTTGCCAATGTTGGTACGCAGTAGATTGACTTCAATCGTAACCTTGTCCATTTTTGATTCGAGAGTGGTGCCGAGCGTCTGTATTGCGGCCATTATAGACGTCAGTGAGGGTTCAGTTGCGTCCGTGGTACTTCCCCCCTTCGCACCCGACTGCGTGGGGCCAGTAGCCACCGCGTATTTGTCCAGCTTGTTAGTTTGGGTCGGGACTCATTGCAGATCTGGGCACTCATTCCTGTGACCCTCGAAGCCCAGGCCAACAGTCGGCGGTGGTCACCTCCGTTCCCGGCAGGAGTGCAGCGCGGCCGCCAAGGGAGTCCTCCGGTCGTGCAAGAATCTGGCTTCTGTTCCGATGGACCCCACAGCCTAAGCCAGCAGCGGACGGCCGGTCCACTCGTTCCCACGCGGCGATTGAGCTTGTGCTGCCCAGGTAGACCTCAGGGCGGGCGGGAGTCCGTGTCCCGCAGGTAGTCTAGGATTGCACCGGGGCCCTGGGTCCTTAACGGTCCGCCGTCCGGCTGGCCCCACGCGGTCACCCTCGGAGCGACCCCCAGTTGCTGTAGGTTAACAGTCCTCCCTCAGAGGCCGGCACCGCGTGTAGGAGCCCAGCCGTGCGTTATGTTGGTGGGCCCCCCCTCGCAGTGTCCGGTGCCGCGTGGCCCCCTCCGGCAGTCTAGCTCTCACCTCCGGAATGTGCCCGAGGGTGCAGCGTGTGGTCCTCCATCCCTCGGCAGCGAGCAGCGCTGTAGGCCCGGGTACTTTCGGCACCTTCCCCGGTCTCTCCGCCCCTCCTCACTGGCAGTATGTGGGATCCTAGCTCGTCCCAGCGGCACCCAGCTCGGAGCCGCCTCCCGCCGAAATTCTGGAAGTCCGGCCCGACTCCGGCCGCCGAGGCGTAGGCCGCAAGCCGGGGCCTCAATTTTAGGGCAGCTCCGGTTTCAGGCTCCGGCCGCTCTCGCTGGTCCGGCCGTGCGACGAGCGCTGCGGCGTTTCGCCCCTGCAGGGAGTATGCTCTCCGTTCCAAGAGCGGATCAGCTACGGTTCAGGTCAGGGGGCCGGTTCGCTTGTCTGAGGGTGCTCCGGCCAGAATTTAGGGCGGATTTTTGCGGGGACAGCAGTCGTCCCGGCGGAGCTCCGGTACTAGGCGGCCATCTTCGTTGGCGCCTGGACACGCTCCCCCTAATTAGGATGATTTAATTAAATAATGTTAGATATATTTTATGTCCCTGGTCAATATAATGTATTCTGCTTTAATCCCTGAATATGTTTGAATTCTTTATACCATTAACATTTTTTAATTGTCCTTACTTTTTAATCATTGAGAAAGGTCAGTACTGAAAATATGAATTCCAATACTTATGGAATGATCTAACGACACCTTTGGAATGTTTGTTATTATGCTGTATACATTATGTTGTATATCTTTTATGTTTTTTTAAACCAAAATAAAGATAACATTGAATTGATTGAGTCACCCAAGACTTACTTGCCAAGTGGGCTCTGGGAGTCTCAGTTCCACCCCTCACTGATTTTACTGCCAGGGCCTGCCACAGCAAAGCTTCAAAGGAACCCCTCTCCTGGTTTGACTCCAGGGTCTGGGCTCCCTCCCTTTGTTTAGTGGGCTTGGACCTGCCTTCTTCCTGGCATGGGATGACAACTGGATGATTGATGCAGAGCAGCCTAGTACACCTTTCGAGGAGCTGACATAATCAAGGTCAATTGCTCCCTTTGTGGGGGAAGGCCATTGTTCCTGCTGCTGGAGAGGAAATAAATTATCCCAGCTTAGCAGAGTGGCAAAAAGCCTGGGATCTGATCCTGAACTGAGGCAGATAAACATGACATTCCTGGATTATCCATAAACTGAACAGATATGACTTTAGACTTTATAACATTGTTCTTTCAGACAGGCTATACAGTACACTGCTTTGACCCTGGTGTCTTTCAATCAATCAATCAGTCAGGGATTTGTAGAGTGCACTAGTCACTCGGAGGGTCTCAAGGTGCTGGGGAGAGAGGGGTTTTGGCCGGCTCTGGTCATTAGAAGAGCCAGGTCTTGAGGCTCTTCCTGAATGCTTACAGTGTGGGGCTTTATCTGATGCTAAGGAGGAGTTTGTTACAGGTCTTAGCCACGATGTAGGAGAAGGATCTGCCTCCTGTTCTAGCTCTGTGGATGTGGGGAATTTTGGCCAAGGCTAGGTCACCAGAGTGGAGGTTTCTCTTCGGGGCGTAGAAGGAGATTCTTTTGTTGCTGGGGACCGGTGTTGTGGAGGGCTTTGTAGGAATGTGTGATTAGCTTGAAGGTCAATCTTTTTTTACGACGACGAGCCAATGGAGGTCTCGTAGGTGCTGGGTGATGTGGTCTTGTCATAAGATGCTGAAGACGAGTCTGGCTGCAGTATTCTGTAGGTCTGGAGTTTGTGAAGAAGTGATTTGTTGATTCCAGTGTAGAGGGCATTCCCGTAGTCCAGCCTACTGGTGATGAATGCGTGGGTGATGGTCTTCTTGGATTTGGAGGGATCCATTTGAAGGTCTAGCAGAGTATGCAGAGGGTGTTGAAGCATGTGGAAGACACGGCGTTGATCTGTCGGTTCATGGTGAGGGAGGAGTTGAGTATGATGCTGAGGTTGCGTGCGTGGTCCCCGGGTGTGGGAGGGTTACCGAGGGTGGGGGGCCACCAGGTGTCATCCCACGTGGAGGTGGTGGATCCGAGGATGATGACTTCCATTTTCTCTGAGTTGAGCTTCAGGCAGCTGCTGCTCATCCAGTGCTCATCCAGTGCTTCATTCTTTCTTGGAAGTTGTGCCTGGTGATGTCTGGTTCCTTGGTGAGGGAGAGGATGAGCTGGGTGTCATCGGCATAGGATAATATGCTGAGTCTGTGTTTTCTGACGATGGTTGCAAGGGTGCTATGAAGATGTTGAAGACAATTGGGCTGAGGGAAGATCCTTGTGGTGCTCCACATCTGCTCTTTGTGAGTTCAGAGAGAAAAGGCGGCTTTGTGTAGCTTGGTAAATCTGGCTTTAGTGTTGTTTTGTCCTTAAGTTACCATGCATGAGGCAAGGTCAATGAAATATTTCAATTATTCTGGCCCATGGTCTATATTACCCCCGGCGATAATGAAAAATACAAACCTCATAAAAGTTTTTCTGTATTATATTGTGGTGTTGTAATCTACCTACTTGGTACTTCCTTTCTCCCCCCTCCCTCCCTCCCTCCTTGGTATTGTCCTTAGAATCCCAGACAAAGGCAGCCTTGGAATGTTGACAAGATGCGCTTCAAGGTGTGTGACTGATGCCAGCAAGATGAGAGTGCAGGTTTAATTTTTTCCTCTTAATAAAGAAGTTTTCACTAACCTTCTTCATGGCAAATTACTTAATTTTGGCGACAAAGGACGGGATGCTGTGACAGGGACAGCGCTGTACCTTCCCCTGTTGTTCTTTCATTTTGCTGGTTGCCCGGAGGAGTTATTGCTGTTCCAGCTTCTAGTGATCACAGCTATTCAGGATCCTGAAACCAGCTGTCTCCTCCTTGCGGTGAGCTGTTGGCTTCACTCCTTCAAGGACATTCCTCATATAATAACTGTTCCTTCATGGGAGTATCAGGTATTTACCTTGCATGCAGTCTGCCCCCCATGTATTTACAGAGGCTGGTCTTCTAACTCCCAATTGCGGCATAGTGTTGGCAGCCGATTGGTCCCCATATCAAGAGATTGCTAGCCGGTGGGTAGCCTTGGTGCGAGTATCATCATCTCCTTCACATCCTGTGTTGAGATCTTTGGCTGCTCTTCTTCACTGGCTCCACTCCTGTTAGCTCTGCGGCTTTGTTGGAGAACACTTGGGCAGCGCATTGCTCCTTTTAAGTTATCCGTAATCCCAGCTGAAGGCTGTCTCGTATTCAAGTTGCTCAACCTCATGCTGCCGGCGATCCCTGGAGCGGGCTGGGCCACTGTGCTATCGCCGCTCCTCTCGGGATTTAAGGAGGCACTCGCTAAGGGCATGACTGCTTTTCGGTGGTTTCTCTTCATGCTGCCGCTACCCCTGAAGGGGTCTGAGACTCGTTGTCACCACCTTGTTCTTCGCAGTGTGGCTCAAGCTGAGTGAAGGAACTGGCGGATCTATTATGCGGGGCACGTCGTCTGACTGTCAGAGATAGAAGGAGAGGCTCTTAAGTGCAGGAAGGTCTGTGGTGATTGCCTCCCCGCGGCCTTCTTTCAGGAGCTGTCCTAAGATTCATTAATTGTTGTTCTGATGGTCCTGCATGAGGGGAGTTCAACGGCGCCTGTCTCCCTGCAGAGTCTCCAGTAAGGAAGTTCCCGCCCACATCCCGACTGGCAGTGCTTGTGGGAAAACTGATTGTAATAAAAATAGATCTATAGTACACAGTGGACCAGCGTTCCACTAACCACAAGTGTCATATTTTCATCTTGAATTTGTTATTTATTGTGATTTGCTTCTCACAGTGTACATATTCATTTTATTACAGATTTTTATTTCTCATCCCCCTCAGTATTCTCATTGTGTTTCAACCCTGATAGACTCTCCTCATTCACTAATTGTACTGCTCATACTTCTAATTGATATGGCAGGTGCAGGAATGCGTCAGCCACCCCCCTTTTTAAATGAGGTAGGAGAGCCAGAAATACCACGGAGAAGGTGGGAAGGAATCTTCAAATCTTACCTAATAGACATCGGGGGTTGTAATTTTTCAAATGTAAGGAAGCAACATATATTGTTGCACAATCTGGCAATTCAGGGAAGGAATGTTTTTGAGGCCATCACAGGGAGACTAGTGGAGGATGAACCACTTGAGAAAGAGGGCGGTGATGTATATGAATTCACTTTAAGGAAATTGGAGGCACACTTCAGGGTTAAGATAAATGTGGTCTTAGAAAGACACAAATTTTCCAAAAGATGTCAAAGGAAGTACGAGAAAGTATCCTCTTATGTAGCGGTGTTATGGGCATTTCCGCCGCTTGTGAATATGGAGCTCTGACAGACTCCCTTTTCAGAGATCAATTAGTCAGATGCACAAATGATGTGAAGGTTCAGGAAGAACTACTTACTAGGAATCCTGACCTTGAGGAGGCAATTAGTATTGCCAAAGGGTTAGAACACACGGCATTGTGTATGAGAGAGATGAAAATTTTGTAAGGGTTTAAAGAGAAGGGAGAACTTAAAGCTCAACCAGTGAGGAAGCAGTTTGCAAGGTTGACACTAAAATTAGAGATGCTTTAAAAAAGAAAATTGAGGGCTTGCAGTGATTCAGATTCGATAGTCCAAATCATTTGGCAAAAAACTGGAAATGCTCCGCTAGGAACATATTGTGTCGGAAATGTAACAAGAAGGGTCATTTTTCTAAAGTATGTAATGTGTTCAGTCCAAAAGTACATGTAATAGAAGACAAGGAGGTAGAGAGAGAGGAGGAAAACTCTTTCGTTTTTCGGGTAGAGAACGGGAGCAGGGAGGAAAAAACTCAGTATCCTACATGTGAGATTAGTCTAGATGGTGAAAAGTTCAAGGTCTATGCTGGCTCGTGATCCCCGTTTACTCTAGTGGAGAAGAGAATTTTGAATGAAAAGTTTTCTAAGCACAACATCAAGATGGAAAATGCTGATATAAGTCCATCAGGGTACAATAGAGAACCCATACCCTTGGAAGGAATGGCAAGAATGAGAATTTCATTAAAAAACAGGCACACTGTGGGAAAGGTGTATATTACCAAGCAGGGCTAGAGTCTCCTGGGGTGGAAACATCAGAAAGAATTAGGAATTACCCTGGACCACAATAATCATGAGCAAGTCTTACTTATTGATCCCCCAGTTGTCGGTGCCAACCTTACAAAGGAATTTCCAGATGTTTTTAATGACAATTTGGGTTTGTTAAAAAATGATATGCATAAAATTGGTCTAAAAGATGGGGCCGTACCAGTAGTACACAAAACATGTTCCATCCCCTTGCTCATGAGAGAACCCTTTAGATTGGAAATAGAAAATTGGTCAAACAAGGTGTCATTCAAGAAATAAAAGGTTTGGCATGGTTGGCACCCATAGTCATCACAACCAAGGATAGGGGACAGAGTATTAGGCTATGTGTGGATTTGAGGGCATTAAATGCCAACATTTTAGTTGACAGACATCCTATACCAAGGATCAATGAGATGCTGAGCACTATTAAAGGTGCAAAGTTCTTTAGTGTCCTCGATATTTCGCCTGCCTATTATCAGATCAAACTACATCCTGAATCACAACCCTTGGCTGCATTCTCCACCCCATTTGGCAACTACAAATTCTTGAGGATGCCAATTGGGTTGGGGTCTGCAGCTTCAACATTTTAACGAGCAATGCAGCATGTCCTTAAAGATTGCCCCAAGACTATGTGTTTTCGGGACGAGATATTGATCTATGGTTCAAATGAAACAGAACACAGTGCTAATGCTGGGTTAGTCCTCAAGAGGCTGAGAGAAGTTGGGTTCACTACTAAAGAAAGCAAATGCAAACTAGGTGTAACTTCTGTTGACTATCTGGGACACACAATTTCGGAATAGGGCATAAAAGCGAAGATCGATGTCATTGAAGCTGTGAGGAGAGCACCCGCCCCAACGTGTAAAGAGGAAACTCAATCTTTTCCAGGTTTGGCTGAATATATTGCTAAGTATATAAAAAACTTTGCAATGCTATCACAACCCGCAAGGACACCGTTTGGTAACAGTGCGCTTTATAAATGTTATAAATAAATAAATAAATAAACCCTTCAGAGATATCATAAAAAAGGACAAAACTTTCTTTTGGGGCAAAGATCAAGAGGAAGCATTAATGAGCATAAAGGAGGCGATCATTTCGGCTCCATTTATTGGCAACTTCGACGTGAATAAAGACACCATCGTTTCCACGGATGCCAGTGTAAAGGAATTGGAGCCACACTATCACAAAGGATTGACAACAAAGTGAAAGTAGTGGCTTTCACCTCTATAACTCTGGCAGGAGCAGAAATAAACTATTCAACAGTAGAAAAAGAGGCTTTTGCCGTTTTTGGGTGATAAAACACTTCAGTTTCTATGTCTGGGGCATCCCTTTTAAAGTTTGTACAGACCACAAACCCTTATTGTATTTGATCACTTATAAGGACATGGAAAACATAACCCCCCGCATTGCAAAATGGGTACTTGGCCTACAGAGCTTCAGTTTCAAAATGGTTTATGTTCCTGGTCGACTGAATAAAGTAGCTGATTTTTTATCAAGGGCACCAGTAGAAAAGGAGAATGCAGAAGCCACAGATAACAAGGGTGTCCTTGAGGTAAGGCTCCCAGCTGTAACGAAAGACCAATGGGACTTGCACGTGGAGCAGGATGACATCATCAGCAAAGTAAAAACATTTGTAATCAAAGAATGGCCCATCAAATGCAAAGACATTCCAGGGGACATACAACCAGTTTAGAACGTAAGAGACTTGTCGATTGAGAAACGTTTCTTCTCAAGTCAGGGCAAATTGTTCCTCTAGATGGGCTGAGAAGCCAAATAATTCATCTCACACATGAAGGGCACTTGGGGCGGAGTCTCTGCAAAGCAAGATTAAGAGCTAAATATTGGTTCCCTGGTATGGACCAGTTAATGGAAGAAAAAGTGAAGGACTGTTATGATTGTGGAATGAGTGATAAATCCAGAAGTATAAGGCACACGCCTCTCATACCAGTTGAGAACTCTATGTCTCCATGGGACAAGCTGGGGTTTGACATCATGGGTCCTATACAGGCAAAGGGACCTCTGCAATGGATCCTCTTAGTACTCATTGATTATTACTCAAACTGGATCACTTACAAATTTGTGAACAGCATCAACACAAAGTCCCTAATTGTGTTCTTGAGTGATGTGTTTTCATAGGAGGGTATCCCCTCCATTATTGTCACAGATAATGGGGTTCAGTTGGTGTCGGAGGGGATGGAGAGTTTCATAAGGACATGTCCACTTCCCACATCCGCACTCCATTATATTGTCCAAAGGCTAATGGGAAAGTAGAGAGGGCTAATTGATTGATAAAAGAGTGCATCCAATTGGCAGTCAAGTCAGGGGAGCCAATTAAGTCAGCTATTAGAGATATGCTATGGTCATACCATACTACACCGAGTCTTACCACAGGTCTTTCTCCCTTTGAATTGTTGAGGGGGAGGAAGGCGGGCTCAAAGTTGTCCCCCAAATGGCTGAGCCTGAAAGATAGGGAAGAGGTCAATTCGGAGGTGTTCAGAAAGAAGGTGGAGTCCAGACAAAAGACGTACAAGGAGTGGTACGACAGGAAATGGGGTGCAAAGTTCAGGTCTCTCAGACAGGGGCAAAAAGTTTACGTCAGGAAACCTGAGGGCCTAAGTTGTAAAGGTGATAAAGATTTTGCTCGAGGGAAAATATGAGAGGTTAAAAAGAATGTGGTCATTCTAGAAGACAGGAAAAAATCGAGCATGGATCGAGTGGCCATAAGCCCAGAGGATGTTGGACACGGGCAGGTCTGCGGGCCTCTTGTCCAGGGTACCAGGTCTGATGAGGAGAAGGTGAGGAGAAGGAAAAGACCAAGAAACTCTCCGGGTTGGCACAGAGACTACAGAATGGTGTGATTTTATATTAGGCAGTCAATGCATAACATTCCTGTGATTTTCAGGTCTTCTGCGTAAGACCATATGTTGATATGTTTTTTCCTGTTTCTCCTTCCCTTTCCCCCCTCATCCTCTCTCCACCCTTCTCCTCTTTCTCTCACCTTTCTCCAAATTGGAGTGTGTGATTTATTGAGTTCTGAAGTTGCCGCGTGTGGAGGGTGTTCCGTCCAGGAACGGAATCCGACCCCGTATTTAATGAATTATGTCCACAACCGCGCTCAGGCCGATTAGTGACGGCGTGCGTTCTCAACCTTCTTTGGTGAAAGCCGCCAACTTCAGAACTCAATAAATCACACACTCCAATTTGCAGTGCGGCACATTTGGATGAATAATCCCTGAGGTAGATGAATACAAGCACCTCGAGCTACGTGGTCCTGATGAGAAACCCCGTAAAACCAATGGATTTTCGAAACGCGTAGACCGTGTTACACAACACGAGGACATTTTCTAGAAACAACAATTCATTTCTTAAATGTTTTATCTGATTTCCTGTGTTGTTTTTCTTTGAATCAAATTTTTGGTGATTTGTTATGTGATAATTGATTTCAAACAAATTGTTTTCATGTATGCGAGGCTGTGCATGTATGGTTGAAAGTGGTACCAAGTATGAGAATTGTCGTATGTTATGTGGAGTGTAAATAATGATGTATATAAATATGTGAATAGTGTTCTATGATGGTTTGATATAAATTGAAAATAAAAATTATTGATTCATTCTGGAATAAATAATGGTTCCAAATACTTACTGATCCCTTGAGTAAGTTGTGTGGCACTTTGGAGGCCCCTTTCAACTTAGTTGGCAATACTGGTGCTTGTTTTGGTTTATAATTTCATTTTTTTCAACACCAGCAGCTGGGTGAGGTCTCTTAGGTGTGTCCTTCACGTGAACATTCATTCCATGATGGGTAGAGCCTGCACTAAGGAGGGTGAGGAGACCACATGTTGGAAGGTGGAGTGTTAGTAGGGGTATGTCTGCACCTACCACTATCAATAACTCCACCAATGTAAAATAAGGTCCAGACAAGGTCTCAATATATTATTGCCTTGCCCAACTCTTGGAAGCTGGCAACGAGCAGGCTGGCTTAACTTAGGAGACATGTGTGTAAAGCTTTTAAAAACACTAATACATTACATAGGCAACACACAACACACACTGAACTTCCAATTTATTGAAATAGGAAATAGGTTTATCTTGAAAATGACACCAAAACAACAAACATCCAATATAGGGAAGAGTAAACACTTTCTAGTGCTTAAAAACATACAGCACAAATTTGGGACACCTGGTCACGCTTGACTATGACAAAGTCAAAGTTTGAGGCTGACCGTGATATAGCCCTAGTCGGATACTCTAAGCGGGAGGCCCAGTCAAAAGTTTACCTTCACACTTAAAAACGTTTCTGGAGGATTTTTCACTCAACGTCGTGTGGTCCCCTCCAGCAGGCCAATTTTGATGTGACATCACTTGAATGCTTTTTGGAAGTTCCCAGTCAAATCCTGGAAGTCTGGAGCCCAGGAGCTTTCAGCAGGAGTAACCTGAATTCCAGGCTGGGTCACGGTTTAAGGTAATCAGCTAGACTCTCAATGTCGGGTCGGTCCACTTATGGAGCTTTTCCAAAAATTTACTCCATACTTTTGGAAATTCTTCCTGATGATCCCATTGAGGGTTCAAAGTTTCCAAAACACAAATCCAAGGGTCTTGAAGCTCTGAGACGGTCCTTGTAATGTATGTAATGTATAGGCATTTATATAGCGCACTACTTACCCGTAGGGTCCCAAGGCGCTTCGACCACTGCGAAACCCTTCCTGGCTTCCCTGAGAGATGGTCCCTTAATGGGTATCTCCAGGGTGAGACCAGGCATCCCCGGCGGTCTGTTGGGGCCGTTAGTGAAGATGAGGCAAGCTAATGCCCAGAGTTGCCGAGTGTGATCGCTGATCAGAGTGGGCACCGAGGCGAGAGAATTATCGAGTCCGCTGACCCTGGTCCAGAAACCTGCCGCGCCGGGAATCGAACCCTGGTCCCGGGCCGTCCTCTGCTCTCGGGTCTGCCGCCTCTAACCAGTGAGCCACACTACTTCACTAGCCATACTACTTCACTTCACTTCACTTCCTTGGAATTTTAGATATACAGTTCCCATAATGCACCTGGCCAATTCCTTAAAAGTCCACTGTACACATTTCAGGCTGGGGACGTCTTGTGGGAGATGGTGCAGAGAAGCTCTGTTAACCTGTTGCTTTCAGGGAGTTGATTTCTTAATTTTGTTTGAAACAAGACAAAATCTTCAAGGCTGTAGTTCCAAGTGTGCAAGAGGAGCAGTCCTTCAGGGAGTAATTCTGTGTGATGCAGACCAAAGTTCCAGCAGGGCAGTCCTTTTTCTTGTAATTCCAGGCAGCAAATCTGAGTTTGTATTCAGCTCTCACATATTTATTAAATTATCTGGGGCAACAAGCACTGGGTGTTCCTCTGTCCAGTGAGGTATAGGGTGCCACCCAAAAGCATGACAGCTTCCTCCAAAGTGTGTCATATTCTTTTCCCACAAAGCACTGCACTTTAAAGGGTAGTAGGCCTGACTCTTATTCCTTACTGTCCTGCTCTCTCTGAAGCCCAATTTGGTTTACCCAATCCTGACGTGACCTGTTCTCTGCAGCTACAGAGCTCTCTGATCAGATAACCTCTCTTCTATTCTTCTATGGAGCCCCTTATAATCTCATCAAAGCAATCAGGAGAGGCTGCTATAATGCTGGAGTTTGGCTCACAGAGCTCACAGAAAAGAAAGTCCTATAAATTATTTTCTGTAGTAGTTATGATACATTCAACACTAGCAAGTTGTTGGATTTATCAGTGTCTATCTTTGAAGTCATTAAGTTATATTTTAAGCCCATTCCTAGCTATATTTATACTTAACTAAATAGTTCAATGATAGCCTATAGAGCTAATGATCTACAATGGGGAGAATCAAAATATGGCAGCGTTTCCCTCACCAGGGCATATGAAATATATCTTATATTGCCCCTGCATATTATAGTTGCATGGCACCTCACCCCTAGGACACCTAGAGGAGACCTTAGGAGTGACTTATATGTCCAAATTAAGATAGATTACCACTTTGGAAGTACCTTTAATTTCAAATTTGAATTTTCATATAATTTACTTTTAACAACAGTCTGCAAAGCATGGATGTCTTCAAAACTGAAAGCAGGAAACACAGTAGTGCACACTCCAGGGAAGGAAATCTACTGGGGTTCTAAACCCTCCTGCTCTATTATATACTAGGGACTTATAGGGGTCTGTCATCGCCAATTATAATGGAGTGAACAGGGCAAAAAGGATGACTTTCTCACACCACCATTGCCAAATTCAATTAATTATACATTCCCATATAATTATATTTGGATTCAGAGTCCACTACATATCCATGTAACTCCGAAGAATGTCTCTCTCTGTTTATCATTTATATGCTGTCTGTACTTTCTTCTGTTGTGATCTCTTCCCTCCCTGCTTTGCTGTCTCTGCTCTCCTCTAATGTGCTCTACCTGCCTCCTCTGCTGTCTCTTCTCCCTCTCCTTTGCTCTCTTTTTCCCACTGCTGTGGCAAGAAAATCCTTCTAGACTCCCAGGCACTGGGACCTCAACCTTCACCCCAGTTGACCTCTTCTTGACACTCCTCAAATACTCTTGATTCCACCAGTTGTGTTTGCTGCCCTCCGCCCACCGGATGGGCAAGTTCAGAAAAGTGGGTTAGGCAAGGTGAAACCAGCCGCATTTATAGATGCGTGTTATACATTGTGCCCTCTGTAGCCCTTTAGTTTTTCCTGCAGGTTTTATTTTTCAGGCAGTTCTGTTCTGTTCTGAGGGAGAGAAGGCCGCATAGTATAAGTGGTTTAAGCATGAGCATTGGCACAATGCCATCCCTTAAAGTAAGGGTGAACAGGCTCTTTTGATGTTGATTGACAGTTTAAAAACCACAGTTTTCAAGTACATTCTGGTATTTCTTCTCTCAGTTTAGAGAGGATTAAAGATTCCTCAATATTATGACGACAGCACATTGAGCATCTTATTACCATGTTCTGTTCAAATGAAAATAGTCCAGCTTAATAGGAAGGGATGTCAAGATTATAATTTCTTATTGGAGACATACAGTGTTGACAACTGTTTGGTAAATATTATCATTGCCTTAGAAGATGTTGTGTAATTTACACAGGACTTTGCATTTTATTCTTTGTTCCACTTGAAGCCGGGGGCTTCCTTTCAAGGCTTTGGGAATAACATCCCTTCTCTTGATGCTAAAATATATTTTTGAAGCCATGTTAGTTCTTGCATTTTTTGGATGCAATTTCTAAAGATGCATGTGTACAAAATGTTCAAGTAGTCTAGCCTTGCTGGATCAGTGAAAAGAGAAATTCATGCAGTTGGGTAGAGCTCAGCCGAGAGAGTATCTTCTGGATCATTGCATTGGCCTGGACTGAGAAATAAAGTTCAGACTTCAGTGCAAGAACATTGCCCATTAACTGTGGACAAGAGAAGGTAAGAGTCTTGATGTTGATATTCACCATTGTCATAAGCTCTTTTTGGATCCATATACACAGTGTGGATTTGGCTTATGATCTAACTCTGTCCTGTTAACATATATCTGACTACTGTCTACATACATTTGAATCTATAAGAAGTGTGTTTCAACACGTTCTGCCAGCAGGTATAAGCATAACTAGTAATGTAGTCAGAGAATAGTGAGCCGAATTATGATTGCACAGGAGATCAACTTGAATACACAGCACACCGTCAAAACTCTGACTTAAAAGCTTTGATTTATAAGTGAGGCTTCATTCACCTAATTCCCATTAATTTCAGTTATTTTTGCATATTTAATGAAACACTTGATGGAAATCTGATGATTCACTGAGGTGCTGTTAGTTTATAATTTGCGCTATATTAAACTATTTGGTGAATAGGAAGGTTCTTACGGATTTCTATCAGTATAGACCCATCCCTACCTACAGGCCAGAAGCCTGATGGAAAGCCCTGGAGTTTTTTTGTTACCCAAATATCAAGGGGGCATATTATCAAGCAGGGTGTTAAAAATGATCGCCATTTTAGCGGCATAAAACTGCAGCTAAAGCGGCCATAAAGGGCTTGATAATATGGCCTTATGAATTCAAATAGAAACCCTTGTTCTGGTGTGAACATGGGCTTCTATTGGAATTCTCCGGGGCATAGTATCAAGCCCAAAAATGTATATTTTAGTTGGTTTGTGGCCATGCCCCATTATAGAAGTGTAGAAGTATTTAGGGCAAGTGGGTTGATTAAAGTGCACACTGCAAATGGGTAATTTTATTTTTCCCAATGTTGGTTCGAATTGGCTTGAGAGGCTTGAGAAGGAACGTTTGAAGGCAATATATCTAGGTACTAATACACTGACTGGCAGGAAGAAAAGGTTTCACTTTTGGACCACCCTCAGCTCCTTCCCGTATTTTGTTACGCTGCAAGGCCTTGTCTGTGCTTCTACGGCAGGCAGTTACTGGGCAGTTTGCTGCTCTGCCTCTGTGCAGTAATTTATCGAAGATGTCACACAGCCAAGCACTATTCTGTCACCCTGTTACCTGTAGAATATCAGTTGTGTGTAAAATAACGCACGTAAAACTCACCTAACCTTGAAGCTTCAGCTACACTGGAAAGCGCAGAACGCTGGCTGGAGCAGATGAAATTATGCTTTCAGTTAATTGGGCATGCAGTTTATACTGCACATGACACAACACACCGGTCCTCCCCCCACCCTGAAAACCAGGCACTGGCGCCCGCCAAAGCAAATACACTAGCAGCATTCACCAAATCTCAACATGTAGCTGCACAAGCCTGGCTCTGAGCCTGGGGCGTTTTAATGACTTGTGCACAGTGCTGGTTGTGCATGGGAGAAAAAAATGAATAGACCCGGCCCTGAGAAATAGGTGCAGGTGCTCAGCACCTGAAAGCACTGGCACAAAGCACTGCCTGAAGTATTTTGAAATGGGCATTGTTTCTGAAGCAATACTCGGCACTTCTGAGATATATGAAACGAGGGGGCAGACCTACTAACTGTTGAATATGTCTCCATGTGCTGAGAATGTGTTTAATCATCTGGCGTGGTACCATAAGTCAAAAAGTATAAGATCCCATTTAGAGTTTGTATAAACCCACCACGACACTTAAATTTCTGGTGGAAACTCTAAAAACGCAGTATATTCCTCTGGATGAAATTTCTCAACAATTATATTAAATTAAGCTCTTAGCATTTAGGAGTTATCTTCAAGGATGCCCTGTGATATGAAGATATCTCAATATAAAGGTTGACAATTTACTAAGAAGAGTAATATTCCTTTTGTCAATTTTTATTCTTTCTTAAAAGGAGAAGTTGAAAGAGGTGTGCAGAAAGGGAAAGTTGTGATTAGGCATTCAGAGTACTCTGATGACTTTCTTAGGAACAAACTGAAGTTCCCTCTTCCAGTAGCTGTCAAGACAATTTCACAGGACGCTTTTAATTAACGTTATGAAGAATAACAGGATACCCAAATAGTATTAATGCATTTTGTCACCTGTCTGTCTCATTCATTTATTCATGTATTTGAAAAACCCTCAACTTGTGCCCGAAGACATTAATGGGACCATTCACAAAGGCAATTTGAAGCATATAACATTTCTCTCCTGTAGTTCTCATTTACTAATTCTTAGATATTTTTACGAATTGGCAATATTCATACATAATTAGTACAAATAGAAAGGATTGTGCCTTATTTCCATTTTGACTAATATGGTTGTTTTGTATTGCAAGTAAGAGTACCTAGCAAGTACCCATGTAGTACTATTTCGTATACTCATAAATTATTTTGTGAATCGTCACCTAAATATCTAAAAAAAACTTTTTACAAACACAATTTGGGGTGCTCACAATTATAAACATCAACAACCCTGGAACATTAATACCTTGTTAAACCCATTGCTGCCTCATTAAATGTTCGATTCCCGGCACGTCATTTAGGCCACTAATAAACTATGTTTATGTCTGGATCCAATTTCACACGAATATCAAGAAACATCAATTAGATATTAATTTCATTATCAGACAGTCATTGGATTGGGAGCATCCACACTCTTCCATCCAAGCATTACCTTGGAGGTCGTTTGAGATAATTTCTGTTTTGCTTTTTGGTGGATTTTCTTCATGCAACATGCTAAATTACATGACTCTTTGTATATCCATGCTGTGAATGTAACAGACTCATCCTGATCCATACCCCAAATGCCTCCTTTTAGACTGTTAATGTTCCCATTTATGTATATCCTTTGCTACAATTATATTTGGAACACCTAAGAAGAAGTGCTTTTCCGCTTATGGAAACAGCTTGTTGACCTTGTGCACGTAATGGACAGGTTTGAATAGACAGGGGGATATTTAAAAGGAAATGGTGCAGCGCGGTGCTGCCTGCAATTTAGCAGCTTCCCACTGTGTTATTTAAAAAAAAAAAATGAGATGTGTCATCTTTACAAGAATATGGTGCACCCCTGTATTTTCCATTGCTCTGGACCTAAAAATAAAGCTGCCTAGCGCCAACACAGACCCCATTTTGCCATAGTGCAAGGATGCCTGCGTGCAGCAATGATTGATTATGTGCAGGAAGGGACAGCTTCCTGCATATAAATATTCTTTAAAGGCGATTTGCCCTTTATATGTGTGCTTCAGAATGCAGCATGAATGAGGAGAAAGAAAAATATTTCTCCTTGCTGCACCAATCTAGTGCCTGCTATTTAGTAGCATCAGTTTTTGTCACTGCCCCAGATTCACAGATTCTCGTACATCCGGGGCACCATCAAAAAGCTATGGGTGTTGCGGTAGAATGCCCACAGTAACACCTACTGCACACCCCTTTCGTGCATATTAAGTGTGCGGAAGGGGACAATATTTACAAAGTGGTGTTACACCATGCAAAGTAGCTTAGCGCCTTTTTGCAAATATGAAGCAAGGCATTGCACCACCAGAATGTTAAAAAAAGTGACATTCCGGTGACGCATTGCTCTTGTAAATATGCCCCACAGTGTTAGACCTGTCAGCCTTAGCGTTGTCCTCCCCAAACCTTTTGCCTTACACCTCCATTTTTGATGATCTCATTTTTGTTGGCTTTAGGACTCTGTGCACTTTGCCACCTCTCCTGCCAGCTTATGTCATACAATAGCCCCTGGTCTCAAATCATCTTCAAAATATCCTCAACTTGGACATCAAGGGATTCCCGGCATCAGCAATTAGGCCATCCATCAGATAAGTCTGACATCCTTTCTTTGATCTCAACATATGTATCTCAACATTAGTACTTGTACTAACGGGGCCTGGCATGCAAAGCAAAGACAGCGGACACACTCTGACAGAATGCTGCACAACAACCCCATTATCTGGCTCTAACCCTCCAGTTCTGCCTGCTATCCACCCTTCTGTCCACCCAGTTGCACTGGGACAGGAACAGACTAATTTGCATATAGCCAAGTTCTGAGCTGGGATGGTGCAGTGAGCTAAAAAACGGTGATGGATCAAGCCCTGATCTTTGGACTGGGTAAGAGTGGTCTGCTTAACTCAGGCACTCTGTTCATCACCACCCCCTTTTCTTACTCTTTGGGAGATGGCACCACTGAGGGAATAGTGGTGGCATCCAGGGCAGCCATGGTGAGATACACAGCCTGCAGACTTGCCTGACCTACCTTGGGATGTGCTGGTGCCCAGCCATGAGGAAAGACCCAGTACTTGACTGTAGGTGGAGAGGCTGCTCCCTTGGATGGTTAGATGATGTGGAGGTGCCTTCAGTGTACCGCTGGAGGAGACACTGTGGTGGGAGTGGCAGCTCCCTTTTGTCTCATCTTGGTAGGCCAGGACTCTGAGCTCTGCATGTGCAGCCTCCACCCCTGTGACTTTGAGTGATCTGCAGAGAATGGTGGTTTTGGATGCCGAGGGATTGTGCGATGCTACCTTCGGGGCACCTGCATTTTGAAATGTGCCAGAAGATGGGGGTGGACTGACCTGAGTCTGGGGTTGGTCATATCGAGGTGCCTGAGGCCAAAACTTTGTCGCCCTACACTCCATTAGCTGGAGACGGTGTTTGCACGCTTGTGCCCTGTCTGAGCCAGACCTTCACCGGGAGTGTAATGGCGCCTGGGATTCGAGAAGGCAGGAACTGGGATGCACCGCTGCACTCTCCCGATCCCTCTTGCTGGATGTGTACATGATCACAAGTACCTAACTGTAATTAAAGTGGTCTCCGTGTGCAGCCGTGGCCTGCCCCCCTGCCATCCAGTACACTAACTAGGCACCTTGCGGTGGACAAGAGGTGATGAGTTATGGGGGAGATGCCGATGAACAGGCCTGGCATGGGAGCTGGGACCACACGGCCGGATTTATCTGCAGTGACATAACAGGATGAAGAGAAGTGTAGGGCCAGCGGCAATCACCTGGACTCTAGCAGAGGCCCTGTGATCGGACCAGGTCTCGTTGTGGTGGACCTGGTTTGGAGTGACTCCATTCCCCTCAACAGAGGTCCACAACTTTCGAGGCCTCTGCTGTGTGAACCTGGCACCCTTCCCTGCCGGGCTGGCCCAATTTGATCCGCTGTTACCAGTGGCTCTTTCAACTGGTCTGCCTGTGCATTTTGAACTTACTTGATGAGCCTTGAGCCTCACCTACTGATTGCTGATACCTCTGCCCTCTCTGCTGAAAAGCAGCTGCTCTCTTGCCTTGAGATTAGCTGGAGCTTGCTGTCCTGCTTGACCTACCCCACCACTGAGAGACCACTTGCCTCCAGGTGGCTCCGGGACTGGTGACTGCAGCGGCTTGTGGTCCATCTGTGTCCTGCTCCATCCACTAGGCTGCTAGTGCTGTGTAGCATTATATCACCTCTTGGTGATGGTAAGTGGACCCTTTCCTGGTGTGGTGCTCCTTCTCCCTCTGGATTGTGAGATCGCTCCTTCAATGGTCATGGGCTGTCTTCGATTTGGGGTTCACTCTACACCTTGGAAGGGAGGCTCCTCTGTAATTTTTGATGACCAAATGGTGGACCCTGATAATCTAATTAACCAATCACTACAGTTTTTAACAACTCATAATGGTCCTACAATGTCACCCCGGCTATCCTCGCCCCCAAAGTTGTCTTTGCTCCACGACTTTAAGGAAGTAAATAGTGAAATCCAAGGACAAGAGGAGGAAGATGACTTGGATTTGAACGACTTGGTTCTGAATGGAAACTCGAAAGGACTTGACGAGCACGAAGAGCACACTTTAGGGTCCAAGGGCACTAAAGACTGTAATCAATTTTCACAGATTAACCCGGAGTCCTCTACAAATCCGGCCTCCTCAATGCTGGATCTGATATTAATATTGCAAAAAACTCTCCAGGGAATCCTTGAAGTGACAATGTTAAATCATGATACATTAAAAACACAGTATTCACACCTCTTAAAAATCCAGGGTGAACTACAAAGAATCAAGAGTCAAATGCCCTTAATGCTTAGACCAGTTCCTGACCCTGAACATATAACTCCAATTGGGAGGGAGGTTGGGAACAAAGAACCCCCAGCTGCAACTCCAATTGTGATGGAGGTTGGGAACATAGAACCCCCAGTTGTAAATCATGAAGTGTACATCTCAAAATGGCCTATGCTGATAAAAAGAAGGGGTGTATATAAGAGCATACTTCATTAAGACAGGGGAGACCTATTAGTGGAGACATGCAAAGAAAGAGTAAAGGCAGAGTAGTGAGAAAAAGGACTGAGATGGAGGGATCATTAGATTTAACGGAACCAGTGCCAAAACGTAAGCCCCCCAAAAATAAGAGAGAGAGAGTGAGCAATGCAAGAATGGGAAGCACAGAGAAGCCAGCAATGAATCTAGTAATAAATGATAATGGCAGTAGGAAACAAAATAACAAGGGGTTGCAACTTAATGAGAAATCCTATGAGGTTAAAACTAAAATACAACAACCACATAGGGGGTCAAAAGCAAATGAAATGGAGTCTAAATGAAATCAATGGCTGTACTTTGAGCAAGTAAAAATGGGAAGGGGAGGGAAAAAAATGAAGAAGAGTTCGTACTTTAATAGAGCACTTCTTCTTAATTCTTTCGCCCATTGCCCTAACTTGAAAGGAATTGGCACAAAAGATCTCCGACAGGTGGGCTTTCAAACAACCTTAGACGGAAAAGAGCTTACTAAGGTACAAGTTTATTCTGAGTTGGTAAAAATAGCCATTGAGTGAGCGGGTAGTGAGATATTAAAAGCAGGGATTCGGCTAGTACCTATTGAAGAAGTAGGGGCTGAAGAAAGTGTCCGGCAAGGAAAACATTTCTTAAAGTACCATGCAGGACTTGGTATAAGGCAAGTAAGATTTGTAGAAAGAGGTTTAGGGCAAGGCCCGGGAAACCTTCATATTATAATAAATAACTCTGCTCCGGAGGACTCTTGGAAGAACTGGAGCCTTAATACTAGCCTCCCAGGACCTTCCCAGCGGTACTTAGAGGAATCTAATAGGTTTGGTCCCCTTAGTAACGTGGAATAGGTAAAGGGGCAGCCACATGCCTTAAAAAATGGTCTCCCGGAATATAAACGGGCTAGGAAACCAAATAAAACTTGAACGGCTAAAAGATCTGGCAAAAAATAATGCAATCCTCTGTATCCAGGAGACCTGGCTATGTGGCGAGCCCCCTGTAGTGGATGGGTTCTGTCAAGCCTATCGACCGGTAGTAAAATCTAGATCAGGACGCCCGGCAGGGGGTTTATTGACTTTACTATCTACAAATTTGGTGAAAAACTTCTCCCGGTCCCGGGTCACTGTAACATGTTAATGGCTTCTCTGCTGTAGAATAACTTTAATTGCAGTCGGTAATAAGAAAGAAAATGTGCTGATTCTAAATGTATATATGCAATGGGGGGCCAAGGAGGAGTATGGAGTTGAAATGAGTCATTTTAAAAATGATTTAGATTTACTGTGTGAAAAGTACGATTCAGATTTGATTTTGTTGGTAGGAGATTTTAACCATAAACTTAACCCTAAGAGGCAGGATCTCATTTATCAGGATATTTTAGAATCTTATGATATAATCCAAGCAAAGTTTCCCGAAAGTCTGTATTCGACGAATGATGTAAGCTTGGGGAACTACCTAGCGAATAACGGTAGGTTTCCACAAGATCTCCCGGCAAAGAAAACCTTTAAACAAGGTACACAAAATTGTCCCATAGATTATGTCTTTATCCCAGCATGGAACTTTAACATAATAAAGGGCTTTACGGTTAACCATATAGAAAATAGTGACCACAATATTCTAGAATTGGAACTGGTACATTCCCATCAGATAGTTGCTGAAAAAGTAATTATACCACAGATGGACTATCCCAGGCACATCACAACACGGTTAACCGAAGAATAAATAGAGAAATTAACCAGGCTCCAACATAACATCGTTTTAGGATGTGCAGATGGTCTGGATCTGGCCTGGTACATTGAAAAGATAAACCAAATGGTACAAAGTATCAAGGTCGAACTTAGAACAGATGTAAAGATTACCAAGAGTGCACAAACCACACAGGTTAGGAAGGGAAATTGGTACAATGTAGCCTGTTTAAATAAGAAAAGAGAAGTAAGGCGAGAACAGCGCAGTTTGCGTAAACAATTTGTTAAGTCTAGAGCTGAATATTTTGTAAAATTAAAGAAATAATATACCATGCTTCTTTATAGTACAAGAAGAGCCCATAAGGATAATTGCTGGGGGAAACTGCTGGAGGCAATAGAATCCAAGAATATACGATTATTCTGGAATCAGTAACAGAAGCCTCAGCCGCTTCAATGATCTGCGTGGTAGAAGAGGGTGCCTAGGAGGATTATTTGAAAGAATTATACCCTCCGGGGAGAGAAACCGAAGAGGAAGTACAAGGGGACTGGAGAGGTCTAGTAGATTACTTAAAACTAGACTTCTCAGAAGAAAATGTACTTAACACGATAAAAACCCTAACCTTAACAAGAGCCTCAGGCCCAGATATCCTGCCTGCCCTAATAATTAAGTCACAGACATCTTGGTGGGCTAAATTTTTTCCCAAATGTTCTTAGTAATCCTAGAATCAGGGATAGTTCCAAGCAATTGGAAGGGTGCGATAATTCGACCGATCCATAAAAAAGGGGACATCAACGCACCAAGGAACTACAGACTAATCAACCTACTTGATGTTGGAGAAAAAATATTTGCTAAAATAATATCAGGTAGGCTAAAGACTTGGGCAGAAGAGAGAGCAAATATTCTAGTGGAACAAGGCGGTTTCAAAGAAGGCTATTCTACAATAGACCACTACTTTGCCCTATGGGCTTTGGCCCGGAAATCAATAGAACAAAATGGGAAGTTGCCCTGTTGTTTCGTTGATTTTCGGGCCGCGTTTGACTCTGTGGACCGTAACAAACTCTGGGAGGATTTGTCAGGATATGGAATTCCAGATGGCTTATTGATGATCTTGAGAGATCTTCACAGAGGGAATTGGGCCTAGGTTATTAGAGATTCACATGGGTCACTAACTCACAAGATATTGGTAGGGAATGGCCTTAGACAGGGGTGCGTTCTGGCACCCCTGTTATTTTCAATCTTTCTGGCAGATCTCCCTGCGACACTTGAAGTAGAAAGAAGCGCAAGCCCTAGAATGAGCGGGTACAAAGTGCCTTGTCTTCTATAGGCTGATGACCTAGTGATCCTGGACCAAACAGAAATACGACTTCAAAGGAAACTAAATGTTTATAAAAGTTATTGTGATAGGAACATTCTGACGGTAAATATGGAAAAAACTAAGGTTTTATGTTTTGGAAAGAGTAAGAAGAACTTTAATTGGTTTTTTGGGTAATGATAAACTAGAGGCAGTCAAGGAATATAGATATCTAGGCCTCTGGTTTGATAGTGCACTAAATTGGCGCACCCATTTAGAGGCTCAAAGAACCAAAGCTTTTTCATCCACATGTGGGTTGAAAAGGTTTAATAAAGAATATGGTGACATGACTCATAAACCAATGTTAAAGGCATTTGGAGCAATGATCCCCCCCAAGTATTGTATGGGGCTGAGGTGTTATACTTGAGCGGTAAACATGAGTGGGACCAGGAAGAGGGAACATTTTTAAAAATGCTATTGTCCTTACCGAACTGTACTATGGTTCAAGCAATAAGAATGGAGTTAGGGCTAACCTCATGGACCGTACAATCCCAAATGGCCCTGGTAAGATTCTGGAAGTGCCAAGACCCAGGAGTGACACTAAAGGTCTCACAATGGTGTAGAGATGAGATCCAAATAAGTAATCTTGTCTGGGCAAAGGATGTGTGTAAAACTCTTCAGAAAGTAACAGGGCGCCTTAATGTGAAATTCTCTCAGGACGCCTTGATAGCTGATTTTACTAAGAAAACTCTTAGGGAACAAGGCCAGTCACTCTCTAGGGCGCAGGACCTAGTTTATATGTCAGAGAAAAAATCTGTCCAGTGGTCAAAAAAGTCATGGGTTAACGATGGCTGGTTCCCGTATTTGGACATACTGCCCAACCAAGTGCTGAGATATGAAATTCTTAGAACCCGGGTTGGGATTAACCCTTGGAAGATAGATGGAAAATTAAAGTCTGCACTGATTGGCCCAGAAGGTAACTGTAACTGTGGGCGTGCCTAAGACATGATATGCTGCACATTTTACTTGATTGCTTATTTGTACACGATATAAGGAAATTGTTTTTATGTCCTATATTCCTATCACATAAGATAACCTCACGTGCCCAGGCGATATGCCTACTTACCGATATGCCCACGTTAGAAATTGCAATTGGATTGGGTACATTTTTGAAGGGTTTAAAAAAATTTGGAAGGGAGATTTCGAAGGAGGGGCACTGATTTTTAAGTCGTATTAAAGTTTTTATAAAATGCAAATTTTCAATGTTATCCTTTTAGCGATTTTGAGATTTCTGTAAAAATAGGGTGCATTGCATGTTGCGTTCTTGAGGGCGCCACCCTCTTTTAACTTTTTATTAACAAGTATTGAATTTTATCTATTTAAGATGTACTAGAATTATGTCTGTTCACACTCTTTTTGATCTTGATTGTGTGTGTTCTGTACTGTTTAAAAGACCATGGTCTAAATAAACAAGTTTCTCTCTCTCACTCTACACCCTCACATCCCTAGGCCTCACTCTCATTTGCTTTGATGAAAGTGGGCTCTTTGAACCACTCTACTATGTTTTCTTCTATCAACTACAAACTAGACATAGGGGCATATTTACCAATGTCACACAGCGCAGCAAGTCACCTTGCTGCGCTGCATCACAGGGAAAGGGTGGGAATGTGCCATATTTAACACAATACGGCACATTCTTGTGTTTCTACAGCGCTGGCACACAATGTGTTGCCTAGAGCCAAAGCAGGCACTCTTGCACCATGATGCAGCGGTGCCTACATCATAAGCAGGCTTATTTCTGTGCAGGAGAAATAAAGAAACCATTGGAGGCGTAGCAGTTTTGGTGCATTCCCAGGTCTACCACTTTTTGTAAAACTGAGAATGCATCAAAATCAATGAGTTTTGCATGGTAAAACCAACACACCACCCACGGAACACCTGTTTGGGGAAGAGTAACACAACACAGTGATTTGTGCTGCATTGCTTTATTCCGAATTTATCAAGCCACTCAGTTACACTCAATGTGGCCTTGCCTGTTTGCTAAATTTCATTTAAGGTGTTGCTTAGCACATGCACTTCATTGCATGGTGCCATGGTGACGCAACCATTACATTAATATGGCGCATAGGTCTGGTGACCATAGAGAAGTCCTGTATATGCTAGAAGACTAAAAATGATGCAGTGGTGATGGATCTCATTCGACTGTGTGACAAACACAGTAAGCTAATTGACAGAGTTCATAATGCAAAACAGTTGCTTGATACTGTAAACCACAAACTGAACATGAGCAGGCTCAGATGTGCATGCTGTGTCACCAGGTCTGTGTACTGGAGGGAAGGGTAGAGGATTGTGAAGGCCACTCTGGCGGAAATAATCCTGGTTAGTTGGCCTACCTGAGAATGCAGAGGGTCAGGACGCAGTGACCTACCTGGAGGCATGGTTCCACAGTTTTATCCTCTTCTCAATCTTCTCACCCTTCTTCTCGATTGAGCAGGCTCACCGAGTGCTGGAGGAGGACCCCCTGGTGCTCTCCCGAGGCCGCTCTTGGTCTGTCTTCTACACTACATGTATTATCGCCTCACCCTAAGGAATTTCAAAAACATGACAATTTGGTAGTGGACAATACGCAAATTATGATCTTTCCTGAATACATGCTGGCAGTGCAACGCCATGGAACTCTTTTCTTGCTGTTAAATGTAGACTCCGGGAATCTGACATTAAATACTCTTTCCTGTTTCCAATCTGACTCCAGGTACTAGCAGATGGTACAAGAGGCCTGGGACTGGGCAAAGTGATGCGGAGCTGAGTGTGCCTCCCTGTCACAACCATTGACTAAGGGCCCTCTGGCAGGAGCCGTCCGAGGCACCAATCACTGCCTTCCTTACAGTAATCATGCTTGCATGATCTGGAGCATGTCAATCAGGAAAAGAGATGGACGCTACAGGCATCTGTGGCTTTCCGGGACCCTGCTCCACCCTTTTACTCTGATGGTGATGGTTTCAAATCCACTAGCGAAGAGGACCCCTCGAAATCTTGCTGTCTCCAACTCGGCTCCGCCATGCCTCCCAGTTTGACTCTATAAACAGCAGACAATATCCTTAAAGCTACACTGGAAAATGGATTGGTTCTATGGTTAATTTTTCTCTGTGGCTATGCATGTTCTTTCATTTACAGCAGATCCAGCATTGATCCTCTGGGCTTGGGGCACCGCTGTAGGATTTTCCTGTATATAACGCCTGCAGCTTTGGCTAAGTTTCCATTTTACAGTGCCTATAGACAGAGGAAAAGAGTGCTCAATTGCATGATATGGTCACAGACACTTCACGATACATATGGCCACTAGAGGAGCTCTTCTTATTGACTTTACACCGTGGGGTGTGTATCCTGCCACCGGCTTGTGGCCTTTGCTGAACAGGACATGCCTTGCGAGCACAGTAGACTCAGATTCATGGATCTTTACTGTCCACAACTGTGATGATGACAATCTCCCCTGCTCACTCCCTTTAATCAGGTGGGCCCCATTTATGTTGGTACTTTGCACATAATGCTCATCTGACCCTCTATTCCACTCCTGTGGGTGCGCTTGCCTGGTGCCCTTCCTTGTGGACTGAACCCCTGTATCTGGGTCTTTAATCTGCTGGAGGCTGCCTTAGCTTCCAATGTCTAATTTTGTCTACTGATTGTAGTGCTGGCCCCACGTGCACCTCCCTACCAACTCTCCAAAGCCATATACCTTAGCCCCAGCGCAATTGCAGGACTCACTGGGAGCACCGGTTTATTTTTATTTTTTATTTTATTTTAGGAGTTTTCTATAGCACTGGCCAGACCAGAGGGTATCGGAGCGCTTTACAGCAGGCTGGGTAGAGGTCAAATACAGAATAAAGGAACAAAATACACGTAATCAGAAGTGTTCCGAGAATACAGTTGAGTTGAGCGTCTGAGGTGCGACCTTGAGGTAGAGGGATCAAGGGATCCGAGGTCGCCATTGAGGTGGAGCGGTCAGGGTGTGTTCTCGATGTCTTTACAAAGTTATCCTGAGATTTTCTCCTAGTGGAGATGACCCCAGGTGATAGGACGGGGAGAGGGGATGAGGTAGGTTGTAGGTGCGCGATGTCTGGTGACTGCAAGGTTGTTCAGTCACTAGGTAATGCGTGTTCAGTGCGCTTATACACTCCATATGCTGTTGCCTGCCCTGTGACAGCTTCCCTTTACTGGTACTTAATGTGAGAAAGTGTGGGTGAAAACCTGTTGTACTTATGCAGTCTATGGTTCTCTTGTTTGTGTTTCCATTGGTTAGGTGTTGTTGCCCTCAACCACCCTGACCATGCACTTCTGGATAGGCCTGGTGCCGCCCTCCTGCCTAGAGCCGAGACCTATCCCTTAAACAGCTGTCATGATGGCTAACACTAATATACCTATATAGAATGTTAGGGGGATGTACAAGTAGATGTGATGTGTATTCTTAACTAGTCGGATGGCACACATATCATCCCTGCTGGAATCTCAACTCACTCAAGCAGTGGCTGGGTAGTTACAGAATACTGGAGGGTTCAAGTATACTCTACTAACTATTCTACATATTCCGGTGGAGTCTTGGTGAGGATAAAGGCTGTGGCCCATTGTGTTGCAGATGACTCAATTATGGATCAAGGGATGCTATGTTTTTATGGATGGCAGTCTTGAGGGTCACCATATACCACTTGTTGCCTAGCTGGCAGCATTCCAAGATGCTCTGACTTGGGTTATACAGCGATGGAATTGTCTGCCCTGGCTGCTGGGAGGCGATTTCACAAGTGTCCTGAGTGTTGATTTGAACTGATCCTTCCCCCTACTTCTTTGCACTGTCACTAATTCAGATGCACACGCTTACCTGATGGGCTATGTCACTAGAACATGTTTGAAGTCTGGCACCTGCATAATGCCACTACGAGAGTATACTCGTTCTGCTCATAAGCTCATGATCTCCATGTTCGTGTAGACCAACTAGTTAGCACGTTAGACTTAATTTCCCACATCACTTACATACACCACCTTTGCAAACCCACTCAGACCATAACCCTCAACCTTTTAGTTTATGCTGGGATGATGGTTTTCTCCTATTTCAACAAGTCGGTGCAGGTGACAGCATTGGAAGATCCTGCCTTTTGGGTTTTTCTCAGCAATAATATATTAGATTATTTTGACATGAATGCAAACACTGCTCCCCTCCCAACTGATTGAGCAGGACGTCTTTAAGGTGGTGACCATGGGACATTGAATGGGTAGCGCTTTGATCATGCATCACCAGCTTGATCTAGACATCTCTCAGGTGGAGCAAGTGCTGCTCGGATATGGGTGACGGACACAGTCTTCTGCAGGGAGTGCCTTCACCAGGCATTACACGAGTACACAATGTTGCTGGAGAGACTGCGCTGCCTCAGCTGTGCAGCTCACTTTGCTAGGATGCCCTCTCAGACAAATTGAGAGAACTACTTGCTTTGTTTATCTATTAAGAGCAGTCACAAGGACCCATACTGGCTATTTGTGCAGAGATCATGGGGTCCCCATACACTGCAGAGGGATATACATGCTGCATTTACACAACATTACACTTCCTAATACACATCGGTGATCGCTGTGACAACGGAGGAGGTTGAGTCTTTCTTAAGCAATGTGTCCCTTCGCCAAGTGCTACCTGAACAGAGGGAGGAGCGTAATGGCGACATCACAGATTTTGAGATCAAGGAGGCTATCTGTGTATACGCCACTTGATAGGCTCCTGGGTTCTGATGGACTACTGCCTAAAATCTACAAAGCTTATGCTTCCCTTTTCACCCCATGCTTGAAAATGCTATATGACAAAGCCATGTCAGCTGCCTGTCTTCCACTAATGCTTCGTAAAGAGCTACTTATATCAATACCAAAACATGGTAGGGATCCCAGGACATTGGACTCCTGTGAGCTACTTTTTCTCCTCAGTGCAGAATATAAAACTCTTACTAAGATTTTATCAGATCATGTGGCTCCCTTAGTTCCACCCAGACCAAAATGGATACTTCCCTTAACCTGCACTGATCCTTTCGCATATTGGAGTATGACCTAGCTGTCTGGCATTGGGCAGGGTGTCTGGTGCCAGACTTAGAAAAAGCTTTTGATTCCCTGGAGTGGGACAACTTGTTTGAGGTGCTCCTGTAAAATGTCCGGGGGACCAGCTTCATCCACTTGATTAAACAACTTTATGCTCACCCTTCTGACAGGGTGAAAGCAGGTTATTTCATCTCTGACCCAATCCCAGTCCACAGGGGCACCCACCAGGGATGTCCGCTGTCCGCACTACTGTTTTCTTTAGAAATAGAACCGTTAGCTCACATCCTCCTTGTGCAGGTTCAACATTGGGGTATACCGCTCAAGAAGGACTTCACTTAGCTTCACACTATGCAGATGATATGCGATTGTATGATTGTGGATAACACCCTCTCCTTTGGTGATCAGGTTATTAGTGTGGTATCTACTAGCTTCCTCATACTGAGAACACTTAAGAAAATAAAACCCCTTCTCACAGATGAAACCTTCAGAACAGTAATATCAGTTCTCGTTCTTTCTCGCCTGGATTATTGCAACAGCTTGTATCTGACCATCTCCAAGAAACATCTTGCACGAAGGGATGAAGGAGGTAGCCGAGTGGATGACGACCAGCCGCCTAAAACTGAACTCGGACAAGACGGAGGTCCTCATCCTGGGACCCTCACCCTCCGCCTGGGACGACTCCTGGTGGCCTCCCGCCCTGGGCTCCGCACCCAAACCAACAGACCATGCACGCAACCTGGGCTTCATACTGGACTCCTCCCTCTCCATGACCAGGCAAGTCAACAACGTCTCCTCGGCGTGCTTCAACACCCTACGCATGCTACGGAAGATCTTCTGGTGGATCCCCACCGAGACCAGGAGGACCGTCACCCAGGCCCTCGTCACCAGCCGACTGGACTACGGCAACGCCCTCTACGCCGGTACCACCGCCAAGCTCCAGAAGAGACTCCAGCGGATCCAGAACGCCTCAGCCAGACTCATCCTCAACATCCCACGAACCAGTCACATCTCCGGACATCTCAGAGACCTTCACTGGCTCCCCGTCAGCAAAAGAATCACCTTCCGCCTCCTCACCCACGCACACAAAGCCCTACACGACCAAGGCCCGAGCTACCTCAACAGCCGAGTCAACTTCTACGCTCCCAAACGCCACCTTCGATCAGCCAACCACGCCCTCGCCGCCGTCCCCCGCATCCGAAGAGCGACTACAGGAGGAAGGTCCTTCTCCTACCTGGCTGCCAAGACCTGGAACTCCCTCCCGACCGACCTGCGCCTGACCCAAGACCACCTCTCCTTCAGGAGGAAGCTGAAGACCTGGCTGTTCGAGCAGTAGCGGCACCCCCCCCCCCCCCAGCGCCTTGAGACCCTACGGGTATGTAGCGCGCTTTACAAATGTCATTGATTGATTGAATAGGTTACAGATGGTGCAGAATGCAGCGGCCAGGCTGCTCACAGGCACTTTGAGGTTTCAGTCAGTTAGAAATGGGTTACGTCAACTCCATTGGCTCCTGGTTAAACAGCGGGCCCAATTCAAAGCCCTCTGTATGGTTTTTAAAGCCCTGAGGGGGAAGGGACCGGAAGATCTAACAAAACGTATCCAATGGTATGTCCCAGGAAGAGCACTGTGCTCAATGGATGCAAAGAGGGCGGCCGTCTTCAAGACAAAAAAGGCGAACGGAGGCGGGTAGAGCTTTGTTTTCAGAGCAATTTCGGCATGGAATGAGCTTCCGCTCTTTCTAAGGTCCGCCATGGAATTTCTACCATTTAGAAAAGGCCTGAAAACCTGGTTGGTCCCAGTTTAGCTACGGGTCCGGTGCAGGTTTTTGGACGCCCCCCAGGCAATAGTGCACAGCGCCAGGACACTTTCAGGTAGCAGCGCACTTTAAATAAAATAAACGGTGCCTTATATCATGGCAACCCGTCACATTCTGCTACCTGGGCATATGAATATAATAGAGCCCTGCTGATTGCCTAGATGGAAATTTTACAAGGGAGGTGACTTCACTGTGAGCACAGATGCCATTCATGCAGACCTGCCGCAAAGCTCACCCAAAAATATTAATGCTGCCACGCCTACTGTATTTTTTCAACAATATTCCCCTTTATGTCACTAAGCCCTTCTTCCAATCATTTGAGTGCCTGACAGGATATTTATCTTCCAACTGGCCAGGGAGGTCCCAGAGTGTCAAATTTTGAACACTACTATCTGACCTTTCAGTTACAGTGGATAGCCAGGTGGCTAATAGTCTGTCAGCTGGCTAACACTGCAACCGCCTTCCCCCATGGGACGTAACATGATTACTGCATCTGCCCTGTTCCCATGATGCACTGGGCCAGGGACAGACTAATTTGCATACAGCCAGGTTCTGAAACTGGGATGGTGCAATGAGCTAAAAAACGGTGTTGGATCTAGCCCTGATCTCTTGACTGGGTGAGAGTATTCTGCTTAATTCAGAGACTCTGTCCATCACCACCCCTTGTTGTAAATATTTTTGTCCACCCTAAGCGTGGAAGGGTATACTCAGATGTGAGTCCCTTGCTCATTGCACCATCAGGATTCAAGCAAGCCGGGCCGAAGACGGCTGAAATGCCAGAAACCGGTCCCCGGAAGCTTGTTTCCTTCCCAGTGTAAGAATTGGCTTTTGTAGTCTGGTCTGCCCTGTTCCCATGATGCACTGGGCCAGGGACAGACTAATTTGCATACAGCCAGGTTCTGAAACTGGGATGGTGCAATGAGCTAAAAAACGGTGTTGGATCTAGCCCTGATCTCTTGACTGGGTGAGAGTACTCTGCTTAATTCAGAGACTCTGTCCATCACCACCCCTTGTTGTAAATTATTTTGTCCACCCTAAGCGTGGAAGGGTATACTCAGATGTGAGTCCCTTGCTCATTGCACCATCAGGATTCAAGCAAGCCGGGCCGAAGACGCCTGAAATGGCAGAAACCGGTCCCCGGAAGCTTGTTTCCTTCCCAGTGTAAGAATTGGCTTTTGTAGTCTGGTCTGCCCTGTTCCCATGATGCACTGGGCCAGGGACAGACTAATTTGCATACAGCCAGGTTCTGAAACTGGGATGGTGCAATGAGCTAAAAAACGGTGTTGGATCTAGCCCTGATCTCTTGACTGGGTGAGAGTACTCTGCTTAATTCAGAGACTCTGTCCATCACCACCCCTTGTTGTAAATTATTTTGTCAACCCTAAGCGTGGAAGGGTATACTCAGATGTGAGTCCCTTGCTCATTGCACCATCAGGATTCAAGCAAGCCGGGCCGAAGACGCCTGAAATGGCAGAAACCGGCCCCCGGAAGCTTGTTTCCTTCCCAGTGTAAGAATTGGCTTTTGTAGTCTGGTCTGCCCTGTTCCCATGATGCACTGGGCCAGGGACAGACTAATTTGCATACAGCCAGGTTCTGAAACTGGGATGGTGCAATGAGCTAAAAAACGGTGTTGGATCTAGCCCTGATCTCTTGACTGGGTGAGAGTACTCTGCTTAATTCAGAGACTCTGTCCATCACCACCCCTTGTTGTAAATTATTTTGTCCACCCTAAGCGTGGAAGGGTATACTCAGATGTGAGTCCCTTGCTCATTGCACCATCAGGATTCAAGCAAGCCGGGCCGAAGACGCCTGAAATGGCAGAAACCGGCCCCCGGAAGCTTGTTTCCTTCCCAGTGTAAGAATTGGCTTTTGTAGTCTGGTCTGCCCTGTTCCCATGATGCACTGGGCCAGGGACAGACTAATTTGCATACAGCCAAGTTCTGAAACTGGGATGGTGCAATGAGCTAAAAAACGGTGTTGGATCTAGCCCTGATCTCTTGACTGGGTGAGAGTACTCTGCTTAATTCAGAGACTCTGTCCATCACCACCCCTTGTTGTAAATTATTTTGTCCACCCTAAGCGTGGAAGGGTATACTCAGATGTGAGTCCCTTGCTCATTGCACCATCAGGATTCAAGCAAGCCGGGCCGAAGACGCCTGAAATGGCAGAAACCGGTCCCCGGAAGCTTGTTTCCTTCCCAGTGTAAGAATTGGCTTTTGTAGTCTGGTCTGCCCTGTTCCCATGATGCACTGGGCCAGGGACAGACTAATTTGCATACAGCCAGGTTCTGAAACTGGGATGGTGCAATGAGCTAAAAAACGGTGTTGGATCTAGCCCTGATCTCTTGACTGGGTGAGAGTACTCTGCTTAATTCAGAGACTCTGTCCATCACCACCCCTTGTTGTAAATTATTTTGTCCACCCTAAGCGTGGAAGGGTATACTCAGATGTGAGTCCCTTGCTCATTGCACCATCAGGATTCAAGCAAGCCGGGCCGAAGACGCCTGAAATGGCAGAAACCGGCCCCCGGAAGCTTGTTTCCTTCCCAGTGTAAGAATTGGCTTTTGTAGTCTGGTCTGCCCTGTTCCCATGATGCACTGGGCCAGGGACAGACTAATTTGCATACAGCCAGGTTCTGAAACTGGGATGGTGCAATGAGCTAAAAAACGGTGTTGGATCTAGCCCTGATCTCTTGACTGGGTGAGAGTACTCTGCTTAATTCAGAGACTCTGTCCATCACCACCCCTTGTTGTAAATTATTTTGTCCACCCTAAGCGTGGAAGGGTATACTCAGATGTGAGTCCCTTGCTCATTGCACCATCAGGATTCAAGCAAGCCGGGCCGAAGACGCCTGAAATGGCAGAAACCGGTCCCCGGAAGCTTGTTTCCTTCCCAGTGTAAGAATTGGCTTTTGTAGTCTGGTCTGCCCTGTTCCCATGATGCACTGGGCCAGGGACAGACTAATTTGCATACAGCCAGGTTCTGAAACTGGGATGGTGCAATGAGCTAAAAAACGGTGTTGGATCTAACCCTGATCTCTTGACTGGGTGAGAGTACTCTGCTTAATTCAGAGACTCTGTCCATCACCACCCCTTGTTGTAAATTATTTTGTCCACCCTAAGCGTGGAAGGGTATACTCAGATGTGAGTCCCTTGCTCATTGCACCATCAGGATTCAAGCAAGCCGGGCCGAAGACGCCTGAAATGGCAGAAACCGGTCCCCGGAAGCTTGTTTCCTTCCCAGTGTAAGAATTGGCTTTTGTAGTCTGGTCTGCCCTGTTCCCATGATGCACTGGGCCAGGGACAGACTAATTTGCATACAGCCAGGTTCTGAAACTGGGATGGTGCAATGAGCTAAAAAACGGTGTTGGATCTAGCCCTGATCTCTTGACTGGGTGAGAGTACTCTGCTTAATTCAGAGACTCTGTCCATCACCACCCCTTGTTGTAAATTATTTTGTCCACCCTAAGCGTGGAAGGGTATACTCAGATGTGAGTCCCTTGCTCATTGCACCATCAGGATTCAAGCAAGCCGGGCCGAAGACGCCTGAAATGGCAGAAACCGGTCCCCGGAAGCTTGTTTCCTTCCCAGTGTAAGAATTGGCTTTTGTAGTCTGGTCTGCCCTGTTCCCATGATGCACTGGGCCAGGGACAGACTAATTTGCATACAGCCAGGTTCTGAAACTGGGATGGTGCAATGAGCTAAAAAACGGTGTTGGATCTAGCCCTGATCTCTTGACTGGGTGAGAGTACTCTGCTTAATTCAGAGACTCTGTCCATCACCACCCCTTGTTGTAAATTATTTTGTCCACCCTAAGCGTGGAAGGGTATACTCAGATGTGAGTCCCTTGCTCATTGCACCATCAGGATTCAAGCAAGCCGGGCCGAAGACGCCTGAAATGGCAGAAACCGGCCCCCGGAAGCTTGTTTCCTTCCCAGTGTAAGAATTGGCTTTTGTAGTCTGGTCTGCCCTGTTCCCATGATGCACTGGGCCAGGGACAGACTAATTTGCATACAGCCAGGTTCTGAAACTGGGATGGTGCAATGAGCTAAAAAACGGTGTTGGATCTAGCCCTGATCTCTTGACTGGGTGAGAGTACTCTGCTTAATTCAGAGACTCTGTCCATCACCACCATCATTAGAGCATCTTTGCCCCAGGATCCCAAAACATCTCTGAGAGCCATGCTAGGCCTTCCTCCAATTCAAGGTCACTACAAGTGTGGAAATTGTTCTTGTTGTTCGCGAACGAATGAAGGATCTGTGTTTGTTTTTAATGGAATATATTGGAAACATAATACATTTACAAACTGTCTGACAAAAAATGTGGTATATGGGGTCACATGTCCCTGCCCTAAGTTGTACATAGGAAAAACTACCCAGGAGATCCGTCATCGGATTACACAACACAAGTCCAGGATCAGGAAGGAGACACCGAATGCGCCCTTGGTGCATCACTCGATCTCAAATAATCATAAGGAAGAAGACCTGCGATGGACCATCATCTCAAAAATTGAGAGTGATGTACGCGGAGGGGATATGGAAGGCAGACTAAATCAACGTGAGGCTCTCCTTATAATGAAATTTAATACTGCTATCACAGGACTCAATGAAATCTCTGAGATTCTGAGGTTTGATACCTGAAGAGGAAGGAAGTATGTCTCATTAGAAAAACTACCCATGAACTGATATGTTCCATGAGTATACCGTACCAGATGTAGTCATCTTTCAACCCGGTACCATCATCTGCCCAACATATCTCCGTCTGCTCCTTAACCCCTGATTATTAAATACAACCAATACATCCCATTAGTCAGCAATGGAGCTCTGAATCCTGCTCTATGGGACTTTACAAGAAGCTCTGAATCCTGCCCTGTGGGATTTAACAAGGAGGGTCCAGCCTGCTCCTTCTGTCCGATCACATAAGCATATATGGATCCGCCACATTAATTTACACAGCACTCGGATCATTCCGTTTATATACTCGTTCATTACAATCAACCTGGACTGGAGAATTTGGATATACAATTGTTTTTGCCTCCCCAATATAGTTTTTTAGTTACAAATAAGTACCTGTATTGCCCCTTTAAATTCTTAGTAATAATCGGGACATCGCGTTTTTTGTACCGTGCTTTAACTTAGGTCCACTTATTGCAATCGAGTAACATCATGGACATAATGTGGGCAATTCGCTCTGACTTCACGATAAATGCAATGGTGTAGTTTGTTGCAATTAAACTTTAGTTACACTTGAGCACCGGCACTGCTCCTTTAACATCTTATCAACATCCGGAACATCGTGACCACGTGACACCGCGATCCTCCAATTAAATTACACGGCTGCTTGGGATGTCCTTGAACGCGGTTTCGAGGAAATAAGGGAAGACGAAGAAAGACGGAGTTTTTTGTGAGCACGCTTATCTCCCCTGCGGCTTGGCTTCTGAACTTTGGCACGGCTGTACGCTTTCCTCAGACTAATCAGGCCACCCTCTGTTCTTTAATTTTAGAACTCCAGCGGTACGCCAGCATTTAAAAGGGGCGCCTTACAAAAAACTGTTGTGGCAGATACAACTAAAAACACCGGTAAGCCGACAGCACGTTTACATTTATATGTGCAGTCTATTCAGTCCTCCCTAGTCAGTTTTACCTGATTTAACCTTTTTACTTTTCCCCAGATTATCTAATACATGAGTTTCCACAGAGGTAAGCACGATCTGTACCCATTGTTCATAACAAGCTTTCTGTGTAACGTGTGTGCGTTGTGGACTAATTACACACTGCTTGTACTTTCATCTCCATTCACAGTGGCTGTTCCGGCCGAACGCCATCCCCTAGCAAGAATGGTTTTGGTCTATGTAGTATTGAAGTAGGCAGGACAACAGGATAGCTTGTAGACTAGGTTTATTCAGCTTAGGAGAAGCACAGCGACAAGGAGCAGGCAAAGCTATCAACTGCCAGAAGGCAACATTCTACAACAAAGCCATAGAACAAACAAGCACAGGGGTTCTAACTACAGGTGCCAGGGAGGCACAATACAGTGAATACTACATTATCCTCTTTTCTGTAAAACAAAAGAAGAAACGTTCGTAGCTGGAGAAGGAGGGGAGAAAGGAAAAGAAAAGAGGAGAAAAGAAAAGAGAAGAAAAGAAACCAGAAAATTGGATGGGAAGTAAGAGGAAAAGGAAAACACAACTGGAAGTGGAGAGGAAAGAAAACACAACAGGAAGTGAAGAGGAAAGACAGAAGCAAAAGGTTATCTAAACCTGGCAGGAATCTTACACACTCTATGACTCCTGCGAGGTCCTGGTACAGAAGCATCAACAACATTTCCGCCATTACCGTTAATAGCAACAGTACTAAAACGTTTGTCATTAGAAACAGAGCTGGGATTGGGCTGAGAAACACAAGTGAAAGCATCATCACTACTAACCGTAACAATTTTACAGATGTTCCACCAATCCTTATTATTCACACGTACAGCATTTCCACAGACCTTATCAACTACAAGTGGCTGAGAGAATTTGCTCCTACCCTTGGTGACATGAACAGGATTTTTAATGCGAACCACAACACCGGCACAAATGTCATGGGCAGCAGATCTCTCAATCAATACCATCCATTACATTCATTTTCACCCATTTTGACATCCAGCCCGGACAAATTTTGGTAGAAGGTTTCCTACCCCTCAGGAGCTCAAAGGGGGAAACCCCAGTAGAAGAATGAGCTGTTGTACGATAAAACCATAGCATGGAACGCACAGCATTCTCAACCACACACTTGCTGGCAATGGCCCACTGGATACAGTTGTTGAGAACGCGGTTCATCCTCTCAACGAGGCCATTGGCCTGGGGGTGGTAAAGAGAACTTTTTTTATGTGTCACACCACCTTGTTTACGGAAAGATTCAAATTCACAACTGACAAATTGGACACCATTGTCAGTCATGACAACTGAAGGAAACCCCTCTCTCAAGAAGATGTCTTTCAAAAAGGAAATAACACTGGCAGAGGAGGCTTCACTGATGAAACGTATTTCCGGCCATTTGGAGTAGTAATCGATGGCAACAATGGCAAAACGGGAACAAGGGGGTAAAAGGTAAAAAGGACCAACCAGATCAACCCCAATCTTTTCCACGCCCTTTCCGGAAATTGAACGGGCTCCAAAGGGGGAGACCTAACCTTGTGACTTTTGTCTGAGGACTTGCAAATGACACAATTGTCAACCAGAGAATCAACACACACGTCCATCTGCGGCCACCAGAACACATCTCTCAACCTACGTTTGGTGAAAGTCTTCCCTAAATGTCCTTCATGTGCACCATCCACCAGACGCTTCCGCAAGCTCTCAGGGGGAATAAGCCTACCACACCGCATGAGAATGCCATCTTCAACAGTGAGTTCATCAGCAACCTTGACAAAAGTTTGGAAAAGACCAGAAACATTCTTTTCTTTGGGCCACCCAGACTTCAGATAGTTGACAACCTGTAGGAGAACCACATCCTTCAATAACTCCTTCTTCCACTCAACCTCACTGATTGCACACATACCTTCAAGATCCAAAGCCGCAACAAAACAATCCTCAAGATCATCTTCTTTTTCAACCTCAGAGTCATTATCAGTTAAAGGAAAACGAGAAAAATAGTCGGCTCTGACATTCTTTGAGCCTGGCAGATAAACAACCTCAAAGTCATACTGAAGAAGCTTAGTGGACAGCCTGGCAATCCTAGGGGTATGCTCCTTAATCTTTTCCCCGGACAAAATAGAGACTAGGGGACTATGATCAGTGCGAATCGTGAAATGACTACCCCAAAGATAAGGATTAAACTTCCTGACCGCCCACCAGCAAGCCAAGAGCTCTTTCTCAATAACAGAGAAATTAACCTCTGCCCCACGCAGTACCCTTGAGGCATATGCGATGGTGTTGTCAACTTGTCCATTCCTCTGAGTAAGAACAGCCCCAAGTCCAAACCCACTCGCATCCACAGTCACAACACACTCCTTGTTGGGATCGAAGGGTTTGAGAATACTGTCCCCAACTAGCTGTAATTTGATCCACTTGAAAATTTCTTGACAATTTTCATCCCAAACAAAAGGCACATTTTTTTTAACATGTTAGTCAAAGGTTGAACTTTTGACGCATAGTCTTTGATAAACCTTGAGTAAAATTCACTGAGTCCAATGAAAGACTTTAAGCCAGATTTGTCGGCAGGTGGAGGAGCATCAACAATGGCTTTCACCAAACCAGGACGTGGTTCCACACCTTCATGTGAAACAACGTGCCCCAGAAACTCCATCTTTTCTTTCAAGAAAACACATTTCTCTCTCTTTAATACAATTCCCTTTTCTTGCATGATTTCCAGGACCTGATTCAAAGAAAAGTCATGATCCGCCTTGTTCTCGCCAAAAATCAAAACATCATCCTGGAAAACAATTACTCCAGGAGTGTCCCTAAACATCTGACTCATCAACCTTTGGAAAACTGCAGCCGCTGACGCAAGGCCAAACGGCATCCTACAGTACTGAAAACTGCCAAAGGGTGAGACAAACGCAGTCAGATGTCTAGAAGATTGGCTCAACACCACCTGGTGGTAAGCGGAGGCCAAGTCCAGCTTTGTGTACCACCTTGCCCCTCTGGTAAGGGACAACAAATCTGTGATTTTTGGTAAGGGGTGTGAATCAATCCAGATGTTTTTATTGAGACTGCGCAAGTCCACACAGACGCGCAAATCCCCATTCCTTTTTCTGGCGACAACAAGAGGAGACAACCACAAGGACGACTCAATGGGTTCTATGACTCCTTTTCTGCATAAACCCATCAACTCCTTTTCCAAATCATCCCTCACGCTGAAAGGAACACTCCTCACCTTATGTTTTATAGGGATGGCACCATCCTTTACTCTAATCTCGTGGTTGAAACCCTTAATGATGCCAAGGCTATTTCCGAAGACAGTTGGGAATTTAGAAATTAAACTCTCAATATTGTCACCCGAAACAATAACAGCTAAACTCTCTACATTATCACAAGATTCCTCAATACTGATCTGTTCTTTGGAACCGGGTCTGAGGATCATCTTGAACAAACCCTGGTGGAACCACCCCAAAATGTTTAGGCCCTTCAATGAGACATATACTTTTCCAAAGATCCTCCTTCCCCTGAACTGAATAATGTCTTCAAAAAAACCAAGAAGAGCTATCCTACGCCCTTCATAAGAAACAGGAGTCCTGTCAGGTGGTAGGAGGTTCCTTTCAGGCCAAGTTACATCAAACAATTCTTGTGTAATCATAGTTACTCTAGCCCCAGAGTCTACTAATAGGGTAATTATCTTGTCACCCACACCAAAGTCTTCAAGAGGATCAACACAATCAGAGGGATCTCCCATAATGACACCATCATCCCGTACTACTACGACCATGTCTCTAAGGTCATCTTGGATGCCGTTCATAGAGTCGGAGTCATCAGCAGTATTTCTATAGGACTCTGAGACATTCCCAATAGTGTTGACGGTACTCAGACTCTGGGACTTGTTACTGAAAGTAGGATTACCCTGTCTAGAGACTTGGCAAATCTTTGCGAAATGCCCAAACTTTCCACAGTTCCGACATGTAGAGTTCCTGGCAGGGCAAAACTTGTTATTTTTATTATGAGAGGTGTTGACTTGAGGTGTCACTGTTATTAAGAGCTTTTGAGGATAGTATTTCTTACTGAAATTTTGTTTGTTCTTGTAGATTGTTGGTCCTGAGGAGAAATCCGCATTGGGGATTTCGAAACGCGTCGACCTGTTTGTGTGGCCTTTGTGTCAAAATTAAAAGCAGTATATAAATAGTGTGTATTAAATAGGATCATTACTAATGTATAGGTGCTTAGTATATTGATTATTATTTGCATTCATTGCTCCTAAGATTGTATGAAGCTACATATTGTTTGACAATAGGTCCCTAGTATATATTTTTTTGCTTTTTGGTATGATTGTAGATGGATGAATGTGTTTGGCCAAAGTGAAAGTGTGGATGTGTTGTTAATATTGTATAAATTGTTTTTGTATAAGTATATTGCCATTATTTTTGTTTGTCTAAATCCTTTGTATATACACATGTAAATCATTCCTGCTTATGAAAATAATTGTTTTTACTAGTGCCAAAATAAATGAATAAACTAGTGATGCAAATAACTATCTTGGCCCTTATGTCTCATCCATAGGGTTCTTCTTAAAATCATACAAAATATATTCAGTACTGGCAGTTGTGTTGTTGTTTAGTGAATTTGGACTCATCCTTACTGGTTCGGAGTCACGACCCTGTGTCGTTCTCAGATTGTGATGCGGACGCTGGTTCTCGAGGTCATTAGGGGTTGAAGGGACCTCTTTTCGTTTTCTTTTTCTAATTATCACACAATTTATAATAGATCATTTAGTGTGTTGTTTGTGTATATCGACTAACATCGTCTTAAGTGTTGTGTCATTTTTTGTCAGTCCCGTCTTGTGGGTGTTATGTCGGAAAAGGATACTTTTTCCTATAGCGAGGATCACATCCAAAACCTCATCAGGGCACCCCCAGTCTTCGCCTCTGCCACACTAAGTGTGACAGCAAAGACAGAAAATGAATCTAATAAATTGATCAGATTGAGAAAAAAACAAATTAGGACAGACCTCCATGGTCACTTTTTACTTCTACACCTACAGGCAGGAACAATACCCTCTGGCTTACAGATCAGAAATACTCCAATGGTATTCACGGATGACCCAGAATACAAAAAGGGTTTTAGTGGAATTGAGACGAAATGCAGCAGGGATTTAATGGTTTTAACCATTGAAACTGCACACAGGCTTTCTATTAAGGAATTAGCGGAGATCTCATTGTTGGAAGCAGCAATCCAAACCAACCAACTCATCACTGATGCAAAGGGATTGTTAGAAAAAATAGAAAAAGAAATATTGGAATTTAAGGATTATACAGTGACACAAAAGGGAAGCAAATTTGATTTAGACCAAAAAAACTTTTCATTAGAAGCAGTCTATCCATATTTGCTACCAGACTTTTATACACGACCAAACCAACGACGCTTCTTTCAGGAAAATCAAGGCAGATCCCGGAATAAGTTTTTGACATTTTCCGATACATCCTCGTCTTCATCTGGAGGAGAGCTGGAAACGAATGACAATAGAGGCAATCAAAATCAAAACTCTAGAGGAAATCCACAAAACCAACCACAACCTTTTTTATCCAGAGGCCAACGGAGAGGCAGAGGCCGCTCCCGCCCAAACTACCAACCATGGGAAATGCGGACACGGCATCAGTATTACAGGAGTTAGATCAATCACCTGTATTCAACTTATCCGACCGAATCTTAACAACACATGAAACAGCAATTCTAAGAAAGGGATTATCTTACGTTCCAGTGCGACCTACTGACTTCATTAAAATGAAATTAGAAGCTTTGGAATTCTGCAGAAAAATTTGGTTAAAAACATTCCTTTCTGATACATTGGTGCAAACACCGACTGAAGTAACAGGCCTCCGCAACAAGTCTTTCTTTAATCCACCTGGCTCAAAAATCCCAAGAGAAGTTATCACATTCGAAAAAACATTACTATCAGGGATAACGGCCTTAGAGAACAAAAAACAGTATGTAAACTACAATATATCGAAAGAAGAAAGGGATGCTAATTTTTTCTTTAAAAAACAACCGGTCTCTAGTAATAAAGGAGGCAGACAAAGGTGGTGCAATTGTCCTCTGGGACATAAATAAATATAAGGAGGAAGTTAAACGCCAATTGGATGATCCAAGATGCTATAGAGTGCTTAACAAAAATCCCACTGATGATCTCCAAAAGGAACTCTTTTCGATCCTCCAGGAAGGTTTTGATATCGGCATCCTCGGCCCAAAGGAATTTTCATTTTTGCAAAACAAATGCCCAAGAACACCGTTGTTTTATGTCCTACCTAAATTAAACAAGGACCAAAACAACCCCCCGGGTCGCCCGATTATCTCGGGATGTGCTTCATTGCTTGAACCCGTCTCGAGGTACATTGACTACTTCCTTAAACCGCTTGTTGCTAAAGTTCCGGCACATCTGCGGGATACAACAGACTTCTTAAACCAAATAACATCAGTCTCTTTTGATGATTCAAGACAGCTATTGGTAACCATGGATGTGACCGCGTTATACACCCAAATACCGCAAGAACAAGCTTTAGAAACCCTCACTTATTTCTTGGATCAAAGAGAACAGCCTACACAAGTTCCCACATCCTTCATCGTTCAGTTAGCTAAATTTGATCTCCAAAAGAATTATTTCATGTTTGACAAGGACTTTTATTTCCAGATCAGAGGGGTGGCCATGGGTTGCCCCTTTGCTCCGGAATTGGCCGTTTTGTTCATGGGGTTATATGAAAACAAATTCATTTATAACGATAACCCATATGCTGAGTAAATCACAACGTATCTTCGATACATTGATGACGTATTTATTATTTGGACAGGCACACAGGAGAAATTGGAGGAATTCATGACTTGGATTAACCACAGGATGGAAGATATAACGTTTAGCCATTGTTCATCCAATAAGGCTATTACATTCCTGGACGTTAAAGTGTATGCTTTAGATGGTGGTTTAGGTACCACGCTATTCAGAAAAACCACTGACCGGAATAAGGCTTTACATTTCAACAGTCACCATCCGAGAAGCCTAAAAGAAAACCTCCCTTTTGGGCAGTTTCTCCGCATCAGGAGAAATTGCTGAAATAGGGAGGAATACTTCTTTCATGCCAATGAATTATTGTTGAGATTATCATTAAGGGGTTACCCAAAAAAACTCTTGAAGCATACCTTGAAACGCGTATGGTGGATACCACGGGAATCTTTGCTTCAGAAAAAAGTGCACCAAGAACAGAAAAGAATTGTTTGCGTGTCTACTTTTAGTCCCCATGCAAATTCACTTCGTAAGTTGGTGACTCAAAATTGGCATTTGGTCAAAGACGTAAGAATTGAGCTTAATGAAACCCCGCTCTTTGCATTTAGGAAAGAGAGAAGTATCGCACAACACATCATTAGAGCATCTTTGCCCCAGGATCCCAAAACATCTCTGAGAGCCATGCTAGGCCTTCCTCCAATTCAAGGTCACCACAAGTGTGGAAATTGTTCTTGTAGTTCGCAAACGAATGAAGGATCTGTGTTTGTTTTTAATCGAATAAATTGGAAACATAATACATTTACAAACTGTCTGACTAAAAATGTGGTATATGGGGTCACATTTCCCTGCCCTAAGTTGTACATAGGGAAAACTACCCAGGAGATCCGTCATCGGATTACACAACACAAGTCTAGGATCAGGAAGGAGACACCGAATGCGCCCTTGGTGCATCACTGGATCTCAAATCATCATAAGGAAGAAGACCTGCGATGGACCATCATCTCAAAAATTGAGAGTGATGTACGCGGAGGGGATATGGAAGGCAGACTAAATCAACGTGAGGCTCTCCTTATAATGAAATTTAATACTGCTATCACAGGACTCAATGAAATCTCTGAGATTCTGAGGTTTGATACCTGAAGAGGAAGGAAGTATGTCTCATTAGAAAAACTACCCATGAACTGATATGTTCCATGAGTATACCGTACCAGATGTAGTCATCTTTAAACCCGGTACCATCATCTGCCCAACATATCTCCGTCTTCTCTGTAACCCCTGATTATTAAATACAACCAATACATCCCATTAGTCAGCAATGGAGCTCTGAATCCTGCTCTATGGGACTTTACAAGAAGCTCTAAATCCTGCCCTGTGGGATTTAACAAGGAGGGTCCAGCCTGCTCCTTCTGTCTGATCACATAAGCATATATGGATCCGCCACATTAATTTACACAGCACTCGGATCATTCCGTTTATATACTCGTTCATTACAATCAACCTGGACTGGAGAATTTGGATATACAATTGTTTTTGCCTCCCCAATATAGTTTTTTAGTTACAAATAAGTACATGTATTGCCCCTTTAAATTCTTAGTAATAATCGGGACATCGCGTTTTTTGTACCGTGCTTTAACTTAGGTCCACTTATTGCAATCGAGTAACATCATGGAAATAATGTGGGCAATTCGCTCTGACTTCACGATAAATGCAATGGTGTAGTTTGTTGCAATTAAACTTTAGTTACACTTGAGCACCGGCTCTGCTCCTTTAACATTTTATCAACATCCGGAACATCGTGACCACGTGACACCGAGATCCTCCAATTAAATTACACGGCTGTTTGGGATGTCCTTGAACGCGGTTTCGAGGAAATAATGGAAGACGAAGGAAGACGGAGTTTTTGGTGAGCACGCTTATCTCCCCTGCGGCTTGGCTTCTGAACTTTGGCACGGCTGTACGCTTTCCTCAGACTAATCAGGCCACCCTCTGTTCTTTAATTTTAGAACTCCAGCGGTACACCAGCATTTAAAAGGGGCGCCTTACAAAAAACTGTTGTGGCAGATACAACTAAAAACACCGATAAGCCGAGAGCACGTTTACATTTATATGTGCAGTCTATTCAGTCCTCCCTAGTCAGTTTTACCTGATTTAACCTTTTTACTTTTCCCCAGATTATCTAATACATGAGTTTCCACAGAGGTAAGCACAATCTGTACCCATTGTTCATAACAAGCTTTCTGTGTAACGTGCGTGCGTTGTGGACTAATTACACACTGCTTGTACTTTCATCTCCATTCACAGTGGCTGTTCCGGCCGAACGCCATCCCCTAGCAAGAATGGTTTTGGTCTATTAACAAGGTATGGTTAGAGGTGTTGACTTGAGGTGTCACTGTTAATAAGAGCTTTTGAGGATAGTATTTCTTACAGAATTTTTGTTTGTTCTTGTAGATTGTTGGTCCTGAGGAGAAATCCGCATTGGGGATTTCGAAACGCGTCGACCTGTTTGTGTGGCCTTTGTGTCAAAATTAAAAGCAGTATATAAATAGTGTGTATTAAATAGGATCATTACTAATGTATAGGTGCTTAGTATATTGATTATTATTTGCATTCATTGCTCCTAAGATTGTATGAAGCAACATATTGTTTGACACTAGGTCCCTAGTATATATTTTTTTGCTTTTTGGTATGATTGTAGATGGATGAATGTGTTTGGCCAAAGTGAAAGTGTGGATGTGTTGTTAATATTGTATACATTGTTTTTGTATAAGTATATTGCCATTATTTTTGTTTGTCTAAATCCTTTGTATATACACATGTAAATCATTCCTGCTTATGAAAATAATTGTTTTTACTAGTGCCAAAATAAATGAATAAACTAGTGATGCAAATAACTATCTTGGCCCTTATGTCTCATCCATAGGGTTCTTCTTAAAATCATTCAAAATATATTCAGTACTGGCAGTTGTGTTGTTGTTTAGTGAATTTGGACTCAGCCTTACTGGTTCGGAGTCACGACCCTGTGTCGTTCTCAGATTGTGATGCGGACGCTGGTTTGCGAGGTCGTTAGTGGTTGAAGGGACCTCTTTTCGTTTTCTTTTTCTAATAATCACACAATTTATAATAGATCGTTTAGTGTGTTGTTTGTGTATATCGACTAACATCGTCTTAAGTGTTGTGTCATTTTTTGTCAGTCCCGTCTTGCGGGTGTTATGTCGGAAAAGGATACTTTTTCCTATAGCGAGGATCACATCCAAAACCTCATCAGGGCACCCCCAGTCTTCGCCTCTGCCACACTAAGTGTGACAGCAAAGACACAAAATGAATCTGATAAATTGATCAGATTGAGAAAAAAACAAATTAGGACAGACCTCCATGGTCACTTTTTACTTCTACACCTACAGGCAGGAACAATACCCTCTGGCTTACAGTTCACAAATACTCCAATGGTATTCACGGATGACCCAGAATACAAAAAGGGTTTTAGTGGAATTGAGAGGAAATGCAGCAGGGATTTAATGGTTTTAACCATTGAAACTGCACACAGGCTTTCTATTAAGGAATTAGCGGAGATCTCATTGTTGGAAGCAGCAATCCAAACCAACCAACTAATCACTGATGCAAAGGGATTGTTAGAAAAAATAGAAAAAGAAATATTGGAATTTAAGGATTATACAGTGACAAGAAAGGGAAGCAAATTTGATTTAGACCAAAAAAACTTTTCATTAGAAGCAGTCTATCCATATTTGCTACCAGACTTTTATACATGACCAAACCAACGACGCTTCGTTCAGGAAAACCAAGGCAGATCCCGGAATACGTTTTTGACATTTTCCGATACATCCTCGTCTTCATCTGGAGGAGAGCCGGAAACGAATGACAATAGAGGCAATCAAAATCAAAACTCTAGGGGAAATCCACAAAACCAACCACAACCTTTTTTATCCAGAGGCCAACGGAGAGGCAGAGGCCGCTCCCCCCAAACTACCAACCATGGGAAATGCGGACACGGCATCAGTATTACAGGAGTTATATCAATCACCTGTATTAAACTTATCAGACCGAATCTTAACAACACATGAAACAGCAATTCTAAGAAAGGGATTGTCTTACGTTCCAGTGCGACCTACTGACTTCATTAAAATGAAATTAGAAGCTTTGGAATTCTGCAGAAAAATTCGGTTAAAAACATTCTTTTCTGATACAATGGTGCAAACACGGACTGAAGTAACAGGCCTCCGCAACAAGTCTTTCTTTAATCCACCTGGCTCAAAAATCCCCAGGGAAGTTATCACATTCGAAAAAACATTACTATCAGGGATAACGGCCTTAGAGAACAAAAAACAGTATGTAAACTACAATATATCGAAAGAAGAAAGGGATGCTATATTTTCTTTAAAAAACGACCGGTCTCTAGTAATAAAGGAGGCAGACAAAGGTGGTGCAATTGTCCTCTGGGACATAAATAAATATAAGGAGGAAGTTAAACGCCAATTGGATGATCCAAGTTGCTATAGAGTGCTTAACAAAAATCCCACTGATGATCTCCAAAAGGAACTCTTTTCGATCCTCCAGGAAGGTTCTGATATCGGCATCCTCGGCCCAAAGGAATTTTCATTTTTGCAAAACAAATGCCCAAGAACACCGATGTTTTATGTCCTACCTAAATTACACGAGGACCAAAACAACCCCCCGGGTCGCCTGATTATCTCGGGATGTGCTTCATTGCTTGAACCTGTCTCGAGGTACATCGACTACTTCCTTAAACCGCTTGTTGCTAAAGTTCCGGCACATCTGCGGGATACAACAGACTTCTTAAACCAAATAACATCAGTCTCTTTTGATGATTCAAGACAGCTATTGGTAACCATGGATGTGACCGCGTTATACACCCAAATACCGCAAGAACAAGCTTTAGAAACCCTCACTTATTTCTTGGATCAAAGAGAACAGCCTACACAAGTTCCCACATCCTTCATCGTTCAGTTAGCTAAATTTGCTCTCCAAAAGAATTATTTCATGTTTGACAAGGACTTTTATTTCCAGATCAGAGGGGTGGCCATGGGTTGCCCCTTTGCTCCGGAATTGGCCGTTTTGTTCATGGGGTTATATGAAAACAAATTCATTTATAACCATAACCCATATGCTGAGTAAATCACAACGTATCTTCGATACATTGATGACGTATTTATTATTTGGACAGGCACACAGGAGAAATTGGAGGAATTCATGACTTGGATTAACCACAGGATGGAAGATATAAAGTTTAGCCATTGTTCATCCAATAAGGCTATTACATTCCTGGACGTTAAAGTGTATGCTTTAGATGGTGGTTTAGGTACCACGCTATTCAGAAAAACCACTGACCGGAATAAGGCTTTACATTTCAACAGTCACCATCCGAGAAGCCTAAAAGAAAACCTCCCTTTTGGGCAGTTTCTCCGCATCAGGAGAAATTGCTCAAACAGGGAGGAATACTTCTTTCATGCCAATGAATTATCGTTGAGATTATCATCAAGGGGTTACCCAAAAAAACTCTTGAAGCATACCTTGAAGCGCGTATGTAGGATACCACGGGAATCTTTGCTTCAGAAAAAAGTGCACCAAGAACAGAAAAGAATTGTTTGCGTGTCTACTTTTAGTCCCCATGCAAATTCACTTTGTAAGTTGGTGACTCAAAATTGGCACTTGCTCAAAGACCTAAGCATTGAGCTTAATGAACCCCCGCTCTTTGCATTTAGGAAAGAGAGAAGTATCGCACAACACATCATTAGAGCATCTTTGCCCGAGGATCCCAAAACATCTCTGAGAGCCATGCTAGGCCTTCCTCCAATTCAAGGTCACCACAAGTGTGGAAATTGTTCTTGTTGTTCGCAAACGAATGAAGGATCTGTGTTTGTTTTTAATGGAATATATTGGAAACATAATACATTTACAAACTGTCTGACTAAAAATGTGGTATATGGAGTCACATGTCCCTGCCCTAAGTTGTACATAGGGAAAACTACCCAGGAGATCCGTCATCGGATTACACAACACAAGTCTAGGATCAGGAAGGAGACACCGAATGCTCCCTTGGTGCATCACTGGATCTCAAATCATCATAAGGAAGAAGACCTGCGATGGGCCATCATCTCAAAAATTGAGAGTGATGTACGCGGAGGGGATAAGGAAGGCAGACTAAATCAACATAAGGCTCTCCTTATAATGAAATTTAATACTTCTATCACAGGACTCAATGAAATCTCTGAGATTCTGAGGTTTGCTACCTGAAGAGGAAGGAAGTATATCTCATTAGAAAAACTACCCATGAACTGATATGTTCCATGAGTATACCGTACCAGATGTAGTCATCTTTCAACCTGGTACCATCATCTGCCCAACATATCTCCGTCTGCTCCTTAACCCCTGATTATTAAATACAAACAATACATCCCATTAGTCAGCAATGGAGCTCTGAATCCTGCTCTATGGGACTTTACAAGAAGCTCTGAATCCTGCCCTGTGGGATTTAACAAGGAGGGTCCAGCCTGCTCCTTCTGTCTTATCACATAAGCATATATGGATCCGCCACATTAATTTACACAGCACTCGGATCATTCCGTTTATATACTCGTTCATTACAATCAACCTGGACTGGAGAATTTGGATATACAATTGTTTTTGCCTCCCCAATATAGTTTTTTAGTTACAAATAAGTACCTGTATTGCCCCTTTAAATTCTTAGTAATAATCGGGACATCGCGTTTTTTGTACCGTGCTTTAACTTAGGTCCACTTATTGCAATCGAGTAACATCATGGACATAATGTGGGCAATTTGCTCTGACTTCACGATAAATGCAATGGTGTAGTTTGTTGCAATTAAACTTTAGTTACACTTGAGCACCGGCACTGCTCCTTTAACATCTTATCAACATCCGGAACATCGTGACCACGTGACACCGCGATCCTCCAATTAAATTACACGGCTGCTTGGGATGTCCTTGAACGCGGGTTCTAGGAAATAATGGAAGATGAAGGAAGACGGAGTTTTTGGTGAGCACGCTTATCTCCCCTGCGGCTTGGCTTCTGAACTTTGGCACGGCTGTACGCTTTCCTCAGACTAATCAGGCCACCCTCTGTTCTTTAATTTTAGAACTCCAGCGGTACGCCAGCATTTAAAAGGGGCGCCTTACAAAAAACTGTTGTGGCAGATACAACTAAAAACACCGGTAAGCCGACAGCACGTTTACATTTATATGTGCACTCTATTCAGTCCTCCCTAGTCAGTTTTACCTGATTTAACCTTTTTACTATTCCCCAGATTATCTAATACATGAGTTTCCACAGAGGTAAGCACGATCTGTACCCATTGTTCATAACAAGCTTTCTGTGTAACGTGTGTGCGTTGTGGACTAATTACACACTGCTTGTACTTTCATCTCCATTCACAGTGGCTGTTCCGGCCGAACGCCATCCCCTAGCAAGAATGGTTTTGGTCTATTAACAAGGTATGGTTAGAGGTGCTGACTTGAGGTGTCACTGTTAAGAGCTTTTGAGGATAGTATTTATTACTGATTTTTTGTTTGTTCTTGTAAATTGTTGGTCCTGAGGATTGTATAAAGCTACATATTGTTTGACACTAGGTCCCTAGTATATATTTTTTTGCTTTTTGATATGATTGTAGATGGATGAATGTGTTTGGCCAAAGTGAAAGTGTGGATGTGTTGTTAATATTGTATAAATTGTTTTTGTATAAGTATATTGCCATTATTTTTGTTTGTCTAAATCCTTTGTATATACACATGTAAATCATTCCTGCTTATGAAAATAATTGTTTTTACTAGTGCCAAAATAAATGAATAAACTAGTGATGCAAATAACTATTTTGGCCCTTATGTCTCATCCATAGGGTTCTTCTTAAAATCATTCAAAACATATTCAGTACTGGCAGTTGTGTTGTTGTTTAGTCTAACTTCACTATGACACCACTGGAATCATGAGCTGGATCATCCTTGCACAGGCAGAGAGTGGCAGAGGATCGTCGAATATCCGCTTGTTTGAGCTAATACAGCACTACATTCTACACCGGGCCTAACTTACACCAGACAAAATCAGCTGCTACTTCCACTGAAGTTGAAGTTGAAGTTGAAGGTGAAAATATTTGTAAAGCGCACTGTGGCCAAGCGGCTTCCTGGCGCTGGGTGATTGACGATGGCAGATGGAAGGAGCACCAGGGGATTACTGAGTAGAGAAGGCTTGAGCAAACAGGTGGATTTTGAGCGCCTTACGGAAGTGCAGATAGACAGTGATGGACCTAATGGTGAGTGGGAGACTGTTCCAGAAGCGGGGGGCAAGAGTGGAGAACCTAGTGCCACCTGCTCTGGACTTGCGGAAACGGGGAACACTGAGGAGTGCCTGGCTGGAGGAACGGAGATTGCGGCAGTGGAGATAATGGGTGATCATAGAATTAATGATGCACCCATGCAGCCTGCCCCATCTGTTTTCTTCCCGATGCTGATGTCCTACACCGGTTCTGGGTTTGCTCCTCACTTTCCCAGTACTAGCTCGGTATCACAAAATATTTATAAAGATCCACAGGAAATTACTTGCTTCACACATGGGAGGTATGCCTGCTAGGAATGCTGTACAGGACCAATAGGAACAGGTTAACTGCATGATTCAAAGACATGGCTTTTCTACTTGCTAGGTGCTTGATCACTTGCAGGTGGAAATCACCAACTTCTCCTGAGCTCTCTGGCTGGGCACACTGCATAGATGCTTGGGCTCAGTCTGAAGGCTCGACCTTGCATCAGGAAAATATTAGGAGGCTGTCCGAATACCCATCTCTGCCAGCTGGGACACTCTGCTGGCTAAGATGCAGTCTAGCTTGCGAGACGAAGACCGTATCCCTTGATGCAATTTTTACTAATTTCCAGTTGTGATTACTAATTCTACCTGATGGGTCCATTATTCTCTATTTCCCCCCCCCACCTCCCCCACAGCTATACATTCCTGTGCTCTATTGTTGAATTGTTTTTCCTCATATACTGTGTTGGTGTGGGTAGTTCTATTGTTTCTAATTCTGAAATGTATCATTTCTTTTATTGCTTATGTAATTGTATGCTCTTTTTGATCTGTCGCATTAGTATATAATTTACTTTTATCTTCAGATCTACATGTCTCTGTACTATTGGACCTGATATTAATGACTATGTACAGTGCAGCAGTTAGGGCAATTGTTTGATTTGTTTCATGACTGCATACTAAGGGACTCATAACGATGTCGGTCAGAAAGCATTCTGACCAACTCCTTGTGGGAATAATTTCTGACCAACTTGTGTTCAGGGAATCCGACCGACCGGTTACAATGGTTCCAAAAACTGTTCGATCAGACTCCTATTGACTTAAAATTGGATCCTGTGTTCCAACCGACAACACAGGCTCCCATTGAAGAAAGGGGTGGTGTCACGTTTTTGGCGATGTAGCTGTAAAAAACTTCATCGCCCAGAATGCCTGCTGTATAGTCTGTTTTCTGTTTCCTTACATCAGCCCCTTTCCTGTTGTCTATATCTGTCTCTATTGCGCTGTTTGCGGTGCTTGTCACCTGTGAGCCCGCCTTTCCCCGTTCTTGTTTGGACCTTAGGCCAATTACTGTGTGGATTACTTGGGACGGCATTGGAGTAGAGCCGCGCTTGAAGCTTTCCGTTACGCGGCTCGGCTGTGCCCTTTGACCCTGTGAGCCGCGCTGAGAAGCCGCGCTGAAAGCCGCGAGGGATGAGACGCCCGCAGCTACCGCAGTAACGTTGTGCTCTTAGTTCCAATGGACCCGAGAGAGAGAGAGAAGGTACTGTGAATTCGGATGTACCTCTTTCCAAGAACTCCAGGAGGTAAACGGGTCTGTTAGTGCTACAAACAGAGGAATAAATTCACTCTTCTCTCTCTGTTCGTTTTTTCGTTTTTTGATTAGATCCACCTGGATGTTAGATGTATTTGAATTGTTGAGAGGCTTGAACATTGTATTTGCTTACTCACAAGGGAGACTAGATACATATATTTTCATCCAGTGGAAAATCGAGGATTGGTGCAGTGCTTATCGGAAAAGGAAGAGACATCAGTGAGGGAGCATATTAGCTTCCTGTATGTACATAAAAGACAAAGACAAACTGCTCTCTCTGGAACTGTTGTTCTCTCAACTTTTTAGTTTCTTTTTCTTTGCTTTATTTTTTCCTTTTTTGAGCCTTTTTCTTCTTGGATGATTGTGGCAGCTTAGATCAGAAACAGTATGCAGACTTAAGGAGGAATACCTAACCTGTCTTCGCCTGCAGTAGATGGTTTCTGGCTGCCAGTCCGTTATGTTTTATTTCTTCACTTTTCCCCTTCCCTGGGTGGGGTCCTCATAGAGGAGTGTTATGTACAAGACTCACTAGGGGGCTGCTCCTAGGGAGGAGAGAAACTAGCTACTACATCGCTCCCGCTGTATCTGATTCATAGGTTAGTCAACCTGCCAAGTTTGTGACAGGTGGTTGCGGAAAACCGTGCACCCTTCTTTTCCGACAGACTCAGAGTCTTTGAATGCCAGTTGGAACCGAGTCAGACAGACTGAAAGGTTACCTTCCATCATAACTAGTAGGTCAGAAATGTTTCCGAGTCAGTCGGAAACATGACTTCCAACTCGGGTTAGGAAAATCCGAATGCCGTTCAGCGTCTTTCTGACCGACATCGTATTTAGGCCCTAAGTTGTATATGAGAGACAAAAAATGCAAAAACGCAAAACAAAAAGATTTTTTTTTAAACCGTGCTCTCACAAACTTTTTTCCACTTTTGGAGAATATATTAAATATTGAAAGTTTTATTTCATGACAGTGTATATGTTCAGACATTTCTCTCTAGTGTGTTTGCATTGTCACAATGATAACAGTATCAATTAAACCTGCATTTTATCTCTATAGCTGCTGGATCTGAACATACTTTGGAAGCAACGACTTCAAGGATTCAGGTTCTGCAGCTAACCTTAACTGGAATGTCCAAAACCGTCATCTCTGCAGCTGAATCTGGTGAGGTCACATTGTTAAGATGTATTAATCTCATCCATCGATCTGCCCTTAATAGTTGATTTAGACTCACATGGTACTAACTTTTTTCTTTAATGCAGAACAATATTTTTTAAAGTCCTGTGTTGACAATTTTACACAAAACTGAATGTTAAGTACTTTTTCTATTGAAATTGTCTTCTCCAGGTAAAAGACTGCTCACTACTCACATTTCACTCACAACTGTCATAAACCAGATGGTCTTCCTCCAGGTGGAGGATATTGGATCGCCAGGAGAACTGGAAACTCAGGCGAAAATGACAAAATGATGATGCAATTCACATAAAGAATAGGGCAGAGAACCAACATATTCCTCATGAGGGAGCTAGTGTGAATGAGGGTCTTTGTGTAGGAAACCTTAAAGACACTGGAATATTAATATTATTTCCCTTTGCTTATGACCATCATCCCACCAGCCACCAAAGTTGCCCTCTTTGTGTTCTAGTCAACCTGCTAGCTATGTGAGAAAGTCATGCATGAGATCACACAGAGTTAAATATAGGTGTGGGCCAAAACATACAATCGCTGTTAGGCTGCTGTTTTGGAATAAGCAATATCTCTGTGGGGGATGGGTTAAATTTAAGAAAAAGTTTCTCATCCATGAGCAGGGATCATATAACATATATTATATTAGCAGGAGGAAGGACATAATAGTTAAATAGCAACAATGTGATCGCGGAGCACAGTTGTACACCCCCAAAAACATTTTTGCATGGGGACTTAAATGGGCCAATTTGTACAATTTGAGTTTGTTCAGAAAGGAATGACTCACTTAGAGCAAGAGCATGGCCTTGTAATCCACACTTGATGAATCTGCTGCAAAGGATGTTATGGCCGACGGTGTCAAATCCATCTGAGAGATCCAGTAAGATCTCTGCACCACCATTAATTACAATCATATATAAATAATCCTCAAACAAGATCACCACATACTAGTCTAAACCCGGTCTGTTTATCTTGGAGAATGTATTCAACTCCATCAAGTTATGGAGCTGTAGGTACAGAATTATTCAAATGGCTTTGATAGGTAGAGGAGAAGAGGGACAGGGTGAAACTGTGCAGCTCTATGACACCTAGTGATGATGTATTTTCTTCAAGAGAAGACAAATTGCCACATTGTTCCAGGAAAGAGAAACTGTTGCTAAAGCATTAAGTAAGCCAGGGATAGCAAGGACAACAGAGATTTTTAATGCATAGCAATTTTCCCATGGCGATATGTAGGGGAAATTCAGCTCACTTGCTTTGGCTGGTAATCTCAATCCAGACAGATATTGTGTTTTGGGCGAAGCTGGATAATTCGGCCAGAAGTAGAAGGCTCAATAACAGAGTTAGAGGAAAAGGGCTCCTAAGGGAACTCTTATGTGATGTGAGCACACATGTAAAATTCACTCCATGATGAAATTAACTTTGTCATGAAAGTTGTAATATGGAAATAGAACATGTAACATGCTGTGACTATTAAAAAAAATAGTGAAAACATAATAAATAACGTTTTTGAATGAAACCACCACTAACCTTGAATATTTTGGTGCAGACGTTTGCGATCATGGTAGTATATCTGTGGGACTACTTATTTTATGAGAGTTAGCGTGGATATCAACAATGTTTTAATGACATTTACAGCAGTGGCTGTTTCCTCAGATTGTAAACTTTTCTTTGCAGATCTAATCAGCTATTTGTTTTATTTTAACCAGCAGACGTTTATCATTTACAAGAGGGAGGAAACACTGTGAATAATTCTGAAGAGAAGATGCTTGACTGCTAATACAACCCTCAATTCCAACTCCACTACCAATCAAACTTAAGACACTAGATTTATTATTGTCTTGGTCCTGGGGTGAGGTTCAATGTGATCAGTGTAAGTAAGTAAGTAAATGTTTATTGTTTAGTTAATTAAAACGTTAACAATATAAAAGCTTTATGTTTGTACAAAAAAAGGGATTAAAAATAGAATTACACACTATGTGATTTCATCACTGCTTACCACACATGAGATTACATTGTTAAAATTCAATAGCCATAAGTTTGCCCATTTTTTCATTGCCTGTATTGCTTGCCACACGTGACATTACATTGTTAAAATTCAGTAGCCAAAAGTTAGTCCATTTTTCGTTGCCCCAGTTCAGATCCTTTTAACAAAGCTTTAAAAAGACTTTGAGGAATTTGATCAATCTACCATTCAGGTGTGGGCCGATGGGTTTAGGCACGCGGTTATTGCTGCTCTACATGACCTATTGCCTCTCACGTTAAAGCTTTGTTAAATGTGATCAGTGGTCCTTGCTTATTCTTGGTCAAGCCCACCAGCTGGTCATTAAACAAAGTGAGCTTCCCCTCAAAATATGCAGCCAATTGTGAATTCCCATAGAAGCCCATGTTCTGGTGTAAACCTGGGCTTCTATGGGAATTCCAAGGGCATATTATCAAGCCCCTTATGCCACTTTAGCAGAGGTTTCCAACCGTTTAAGTGGCGATAATGTTATCACCGTTCTTGATAATATGGCCAAAGTTTCCATTACAGAAAAATTCAGAAATTCTGTTGTTGTGTACAATTGTTGCTATTTACAGGGAATTTTGCATGGGGCACATTGGCGCAATCCGCCCAGGCAACAGCACTCTGGACTTGCTAGGACATCTAGTTTTCATAAATGTATGGAGTTGGTAGATTTGCCCCGGTTCTGGCAGAAAACCAACATTCCAAAACTCTATCTCACCCAATCATAATATCTTCCCTTTGCATGGTTGTTTTTTTTGGCCTTGCAAGTACCAGGCAATGCACATTTGAGATTTGTTTTCCCAGAATCACGTGAAAATTCTGTTTTTTAATTTCTCAAAGTTTAAGATTTGCAGAAAATATTGGGTAATAAAATGTGACAGGAACCATACACACTACACCTCAATGAACTTACCTTCATCTTTAGTTTTCAGAAATACCTGGGATGAGTATGTTTGCTTTGAGTAAGACTGACTCTAAATATGGCAGCTACTAACATGCAAAAATCAGCATTTTTCATATCAACTTCTCTGCCAATTCAAAAGTGACGTTTTCGGACTTTTCCTTTCCATACTAGAGGGTAATCTACTCTTTTTATCAGGAGAAACATAGGAATGTTAGGTGATAAAACTACGGTTCTTTACTCAACATTTCATGCATTGAGACCATGATGGATAAGAAAAAGTAATGGGATCGAAAAAAAACACGCCAAAATGCTTCCGCCATTTAACATTTAACATTTATCATTCTTTTCTCCTTTCACATTATTGTGATTCGGGCCTTTCCAGCCCTGTACTGAATGCTTGCCCACAGGTGTGTATGATTGATTGGCAGAAATGAAGGAACATCTGAAATGCCCCTATATTTATATTCATATATGTGGGTGCATTTAAAAAAATGAATAGCTATCCTTCATTTTAAGGTTTTATGAATTAGATTTTTCAATGTCAATTGATGGGGGGTTAGTAAACTATGAAAAATTGTTCCAAGTACCAGCTTGGTTGTTGAGTCTTTGTTTTGCAGGGTGGTAGATAAATACAAACGCTGTAAACCTCTGTGCCTGATGTCAAATCATATTATATTCATAAATCATCGTTCAGTGCAAAAAATTAGATAAACTTGGTCACCTATTTCCGTTTTCACACTTACGGTCACACCTTATTAAATAAAACAATTCATTCGTGTGGGAAAAATCTTAGTAATCGCCATAAATCACAACTTGCTTAATTTGGTATTTTACCTAGTGATCAGAAATGGGTGACTTAGTAGCTTCTTCCATGGATTGATCACTTGTTTCCTCTTCAAACCCAAACTAGGTAGAAACAGCAGAATTAGGGAATATTGACCATCGCTTAGAAAACAACTTGGGGGCATATTTTCAAGGGCTTTATCTCAGCTTTTTTGGCTTACAAAGGCAAAAAAGCGGTGATAAAACCAGCGCCCTATTTAAAAGAGGGTGCTAACATGCATAATCGCATGTTAGCACCTTTTTTCCCAACGCCTCACTATGCATCTCCAATGAGATGCAAAGTGGGCGTTACTGGACGTACCCAAGATGGACTACCTTGCAAATATCGCTGATGTTTACATCGCAATATTTACAAGGCAGCACACATGATTTTAGCAAACATTAGATTTTGGGGAAAACGGCCGTTGTCGCCAAAACCTAACATCTGCTAAAATCCTGATTTAGCCGTCCATAACATAGGGGGTGCATTATGCCGATATGACCCTGTGAGCCGTATCAGCAAGGTTATCGCCCTTTGGACTTAGAAAACCAGCAATGTTCCCTGCAAAATGGTGATAACCTCGTCATCTCTGGAATGTTTATCGACCTGGAGTAACGCGCTGTTGATTACTCGCTACCAGTGCGATAAATACCAGAGATAGCCTGCGATAATATAATTATCGCTAAGCACGGCCAGCGATAATTATCGCTGGCCGTTGTTAATATGCCCCAAACACTTTTTGAAATAGGTCTAGAGAGCCCATGTCCACACATGGACGCTAGCATTATCTTTGTTCACAAAGAACAACAATGTTTAGAGTGGTTTTGCTGAGATTTACTTTGTAGAGAAAAGACCCCCTGCTTAGTATCCATTTGTGACCACAGTATACAGCCGAAAGTCTCCAACGCTTGTGGATGATCTTATCACGCATGCATATTCATGATTTTTGTAGACAATGAACTGGATTATCAGCTTTATTTACTGAATGCTAGTATATCTGAACATTCAATCTCCCTCTAAATTCTCTAGAAAACGGTTAGTAAAATTAAAATGGCATGGTAGATTATGTCCAGCAGCTCTTCAACTGGAAACAAAAAGAGATAGGGCATTCGTCTTTCCCAAAAGGATTTCTCCTTTGCTTTTTTAATAAAAGATGTGTGTGTGTGTAGGGCGGGGGGGGGGGTGGTAGTGTGTCTATACCACTTTGCAGTGTGGATTTGAGCATGTAATCTGCAGTGGAAACGTGGGGACGACGTCAGGCCTTTTTGTACACCCTACTTATCTTTTCTGCACCTCTCTATTAATATTGGAAACATTCTAACATTTTGAGAATTGATAGCCAGCTGTCAAACGGTAGACATATTTTTTTAGGTATCAAAATCGTTGTGTCCAAAAGGATTGGCATTTTAGGAAATAATATTTTTTCTGTTCCATGTGCACCATGGTCTTTTCCATAGGCACCTTGTATGGCCCCTTTTCATTCGCCTGTTATCATTTACTGCAAATACACGAGGCTATGAAGCTCGTATATCAGCTTTGCACATTAGGACCGTCATAGGTGCAAGCATGAATGTATTTCAGTAAGGGGCGGGGGGTTGCATATCTCTCCCGTACTATGCTGTAGTGTTTCTTTTTCACCTGGGAAGAGCCCTTAACGTGCGACATGTCCCCACCCCTGTGCGTGAGAGAGTTTATGATTTAAAAATATATATATTTTTATTAGAGTTCATGATTTAAGTTGATATTGCACTGCGCATGGCATCTGATATTTTCCCCCTGTCTCTGGTTTTGGTAATGTCGCAATTGTGTCAGTATTCTTTTGTTGTTAAGTTTTGGAACGCACAGAACGAGAACGTTGGGCTACAATTTCAGCGCATTCCTCTCTGCTCGCCGCCAGATCCATTCCTACAGATTCGAAAGGGCTTTGGAGAAGTACGGCAGTGTTCTGCATGCTGTTCGTTTTCTCTCAGGAGAAGAGTAGACTAGCAATGATCTTGAATACCAATTTTGTAGGAACAGAATTCATTGAAGTGCAGCCTTGGTAGTTTCAACAGAATCTTCTTCGGAATAAATGATGTATTTCATGCTGAGATTGCGGAATACCTTGTCTGTATCTCACTGGAAGCCATATGCCTGTGTGCGTGAGTGGCGTATTGGGGTTTGGATGTGTAGGGAAGATTGCCAAAGGATTTGTTGAATCTCACTCTTTGTTGTAAGCTGAAAGAATTGCATTTCTTTTCATTGTCTTGTGTGTGGTATGGCTGTGCTACAAATGTTCTGAATCTGCGGCATGGCAGTCAGTATGCAGGGTTATGTTGGGTCCAGAAAGAAAGAATAGAAAGTCACATATGGCTATATCATGCCATAGAACGAAAGAGAAATGAAGGAAGAGAAGGGAAAAGGGAAAAGGGAAAATGGAAAAGGGAAAAAGGAAAGAAAGAATAGGAAAGGAAAGAAGGCAGTGCTTTCAAAGTAGTGGGCCAAAATGATAATTGCTTTTCGGTGCTGTCTATATATATAGTCACTCAAAAAACCATAGGTTATAGACCATATATAGTTAGGAATTAGCATTTACAAAACCTTGAAAATTCACTGAAAAAACCATAGGTTATAGACCATATATAGTTAGGAATTAGCATTTAAAAAACCTTATTTTACTCACACAAAACCATTGAAATTCCATATATAGTTAGTTGTACTAACTATATATCGCGCACCCGCAATCCACTGCTGATCATGTCACATATTACATCATTCATGACATGGTCAGTGACATCACTGATGACATCACTGATGACATCTCAAATGACATCACTGATGACATCTCACATGACATCACTGATGACATCACTGATGACATCTCAAATGACATCACTGATGACATCACTGATGACATCTCATTTGACATTACTGATCACATCACTGATGACATCATTCATGTGATAATACGATGAACCTCTTCAGACTCTAATATAACCTTAGATACACTCAGTGTAAACACAGACTCACAGATTGTCATTCATCCATGAAGTTACACACACACCTAGTCAGTCATGCAAACAATCAATCACACCTCCATTTTCCCAACTATACAGTTATACACACCTTACTTATTCAAACATATACTAAAACATATTTACTCTCTTATACAATCCTGGATACAAGTTCACAATGATGCATACAGCCACTCACACATTCACTGGCTCTTATGCACAGTTATTTATATATGTCAAGTCTCACATGTACTGTGTTTTACATATGTACTTACTTTGACATGTAGCACTGAGATATCCATTCACTCACCAATACACTGATGCACACAGTCAACCGCCCATACAGCTGTTTCCACATGCACTTTTGAACCCATACATCTAGTGAATCAACTGCTCACACATCTATGCACAGAGTCATACACCTCCCAGCCACCCACACACACACTCAGTCTCCCATACAAATACTTGGGCAACCAATCAATAACCCATATAGTTACTCATATAGCTACTGAACAACACATGCAGCAGTTTTCAGAACAACAGACATAATGATGCACAAATTAAGACAGTTTAGTCACTAACCCATGCACTCAGTGAGACACATTTAATCACTCACTCATACAGTCAGTCATGCACCTACTAAATCCTTCATCCAGACACTTATACATCCACTCAAGACATATTTTAACTTTACAGAAAAATACAGTCACTGGATGTTGTCATCAGTGATGTCATCAGTGATGTCATTTGAGATGTCATCAGTGATGTCATCAGTGATGTCACTGACCATGTCATGAATGATGTAATATGTGACATGATCAGCAGTGGATTGCGGGTGCGCGATATATAGTTAGTGCAACTAACTATATATGGAATTTCAATGGTTTTGTGTGAGTAAAATAAGGTTTTTTAAATGCTAATTCCTAACTATATATGGTCTATAACCTATGGTTTTTTCAGTGAATTTTCAAGGTTTTGTAAATGCTAATTCCTAACTATATATGGTCTATAACCTATGGTTTTTTCAGTGAATTTCAATGGTTTTTTAATAACAAATATCATAAGCTGTCGAATGTCAAGTACGTGGTAAGTAAAAACATTTTTGTGTTTATGCACACTGATCTGCTTTGAATGCTGCCCCCCCCCTCATTTCTATTAGGAGTACTCTCTCTTTGCAGATAGTGAAGGGTAGTTAACGCAGGCCTTTGCCCCCGTTGTAATCCGTCGTGCCTGCTTCTCTCTCCATTTCATTGATTGTTCTCTTTGGTTCATTCTCTATTTACAAACAAGCACAGAGTCGCAATACTCTGTTTAGTCTTTGCAGATAGCGAAAAATCGTGTAAAAAAACAAAAGGAATCGAGCAAAATCCGTAGGCCACTAATGGGATCTCTTTTTGACCTGGCTAAAATAGAAACATTAGGAACAACCTGTTGAAAATAGCAATGTGTATGTACATAAGCGGCGTTCATTTGTGTTCACAGTACCCCTTGTTGATTGTTTGAATCGAGCATTGAATTGTTCGAAGTTGGTTCTCTTAAGGATCTTCTCTGCCTGCAAACGAGGAAGAATAGGAATATTCTCTCTCCCTTTGCAGATAGTGAAAGTTAGGTAACGCAAACCTTTAACACGTCGTGCCTATTTCGTTCCTCATTGATTGATTGTTTGCCCGAACATTGACTGTTTGGGAATTGGTTCTTTTTGGAGGTATTCCCTGTTTGCAAATAAACGTAGGAAAATCTTTGCAAGTAGTGAAAGGGTAGGTAATGCGGACCTTTGTCCCCCGTTGTAATCTGTCATGCCTATCTACTTCCCACTGATTGATGCACCTGTTTCACCCGGACCATTTACTAGAGATAGGTCATCTGGCCCGACCAGAGAGCACCCCTAGTGAAAAGGACATATGCAATAATAACGAAGTGATCACTGTATCCTGTTAACAGAAACTTTAGCATAAAACAACCTGGAAAGAAAGGAATAGGAAAACGAAAATCAGTAGGCCACTGATGAACTTTTTATTAAATAACAAACAAAGAAACGATAACAATACATAATGATAAAACCTAATATTGTCCTAGAAACAAGAAACGTTAGAAGTAAGCCCGTAATAAGAAACCTGAAAACAGTAAGAGAAACCAAGTGTGACATTGCAACGGCCACAAGGCAACGAGGCTTCATCGCCCCTCACTGCCCCAAAACGTGTCTGTCCCACCGCCTGCCACGCCCAAATAACGGCAAACTGGGAAAGATACAAGTCAGCAGACATCCGCCCCATTCTGGAAACTTTATCGGGATTGTACTTGATTGAGTGTGATGTCACAAACATTTGTGCGGATCTAGATTGTGTTAAGGAATACAATAGGTTAAGAAGAGAGTATGCGCCACATTTGCCTCAATATCCTTTGTTTGAGAAACAGGTTTGCGGCTACGCCCAGCCGGAAGCAACACATATAAGGCGGGTCCTGCTGCCAACCGTCAGTCAGGAGATCATCACGTAGGGTGTAGCCGGAGGAGAGGCCGAGGCCGAGGCCAGCGGGACCCGGCCAGGGGGATTGCTACGACCACCCTGGAGAGTTGCAGGGGGGGGGGGAATGTCCGTGTCCTCGACCCTCCCCTCTCTCTCCCAGTCCGGCCACCATCAACCAGAGGCCAAGGCCGACGGGATCCGGCCGCGTGGCGGTAACCCTGGAGAATTGCAGGTTAGACCCTCTCTCTCCCAGTCTGGGCCAGCATCCATGGAGGGCCTGGGAGTGGAGAGGCCACTGCACGAAAGGCCCAGGAGAGGCACCACACGCCAAGGCCTGCCCCACCGGATGAGCCAAGGAACCCGTTCATGGGGCCAGAGCAAAGGGCGTCCGGCCGCCATCCACCGGAGGTCCGGCCCAAAGACGGACGGGACATTTCTTCTTTCTTTTATAATGGCTGCGACAACACTGGGGGGGATGTCTTGCACATGCCTCCGGACCCCCCCCCCCTCGTCCTCATCGCCTGGTCCGGCCATAACAAATGTCAAGCGAGACGCCGTGGGGTGCACTGGGTGGGAGAGACGGTGCGAACAGGCCTCTCCCGCCTCCCCAGGTGGAGGCTTCCCAGCTGCACCCTCAGCGCTCCAGGCGCCCGGAAAAGGGTTCTTCCACTGTGGCGATGCTGCAACGTCTCGCCCGGCAGGGTGGAGCCCGTCCGCTCATTTATCCCCGCAATCGCCAGTAGCTACCGAACTCTCAAAATGGCGGTCGACCTGGCAAGAGCGGGCCCAGCATGAAGAAATGGCCCGGTCACTGGTTGACTCCACCACCGTAGTCCTCCACGACCTTGAAGATTCTAGAGGAGCCGCGGGAGTCCCCGACCCCCGCAGACACCCCCGATGGAGAATAACTGCCATGATCGCCCGTGGAGTGACGAAACTGTAGCCGCGGGACGTCGGCGCTCCCATGCTGGCGCCAGCCTCAGTTTGAATGACTAGAAACCTGCAGACCTCAGTTCCGGTGAAAGCACAGTGTGACCCGGTAGGAAAAATTGTTGCACCCCCTCCCCTTTTTGACTGATGGTTCAAACCACCGATCCTTTCCTTTGCCCTTTTCACGGAACTTTGGACTGCCTCCCCCCCCCCCCTGCGGCGCCCCACGCCGTTATTTGCTGGGCGGCAACTTACTATACATCACCTTCGTGCCATCCAGATTTCAGCGCGTTCTGCTGCCTTGGAACTATTCGCACAACAGACCGCTACTGACAACCCACCCCCCGGGACGCCCCACGCCGGATACCCAAATCAGTGCGGCACCCAGGCAACATCTTCTGAATTTTCATAATTTGAAAGAACTAGTAACATGTCCTCATCATGAATTTCCTCTTCAATCATCTCATCAGGAATCTCCTCATGAAAAGTCTGCAATGATGATTCTTGTAACTCTATGGTCTCCAAACATTCGATAAATTCGCCATCAAGAGATTGATCAAAAAAATCATTCAAGTCATCTCCTCCTTGTGAGAATATTTCATTATTGGTGCTGTCAATTTCAATCAATGTAGTGGATAATTCAAAAGAAATTGCCACGGTCTCTTCATTGTGAGCCATTTTATTTTGAAATTGCTTGCTGTAAATTGCAGAAAAAAATAATCACTTTCATTTATCGTTTTTAGTAATACATAATATAAAACTAACATTATCAAGTATTTAGTATAACAGAAGGACTGTAAATAAATAACAGAAAACATTTTTCAAATTATCTTAAAGTGTACAACATAGTTCCCCTTACAAATTAACAACTCACCTTTTTAAAAGTAGGAGAAGTGTTAGTACTGTGTAAATCAAACACCAGAAATTGAGCACCAAAAATTCCTCACAAATATACCTCAGACAGTAGTATCACAAAATGGCTGTGGTTTCCTCTCATTTTAGATATATACATAACCAATTAACTTTCATCACACACAAATACAAAACCAAAGTAACATTTTAATTGGTTCTAAATTTCAACACTTTCAAATGTGTTTTCCCCATGCAATTTTCCATAGGACATTTAGATACGTCTACAGCCTGAATGGCTGAACGGAATTACACCAAACTTGGCAAAATGGTACATCAAACCTAAGAGGTCAGGGAGAATCTACTATGCCCCCTTATGGTCATTTGCCCCTTCGCTTTGGCCTCCTCTTGTCTCTCGATCCTACCGAGAGACAAGATGGCGGCCGCTACGGACTGTTTGGAATGTTTACAGACGCCGGAGAACCAATCAGCTTCCTCCGTAACGCGAAAAGTACGCGAAGCGGAGCGCTGTTACAGATATATATTTTTTTTGAACGTTAATTTCTCAAAATCCACTGGAGCACATATATTGAGACCTAGCAAAGGCACATCGGACTACCAGTCCCTAATATTTTGCCAAGTTTCGTGCAAATCCATTCAGCCGTTCGATTATTATTATTTTTTTATTTTTTTGCCTTTTAAAACCTCCACATCAAACCTAGGGGGTCAGGGAGGATCTACTATGCCCCCTTATGGTCATTTGCCCCTTCGCTTTGGCCTCCTCTTGTCTCTCGATCCTACCGAGAGACAAGATGGCGGCCGCTACGGACTGTTTGGAATGTTTACAGACGCCGGAGAACCAATCAGCTTCGCTTCACAAAGCTCCGTAACGCGAAAAGTACGCGAACTGGAGCGCTGCCTGGTCCGCTGTTACAGATATATATCTTTTTTTGAACGTTAATTTCTCAAAATCCACTGCAGCACATATATTGAGACCTAGCAAAGGCACATCGGGCTACCAGTCCCTACAATTTTGCCAAGTTTCGTGCAAATCCATTCAGCCGTTCAGGCTAAAAGTGAGGCCAACCGCCTTATGGAAAACTCAATGTTAAAAACACGTTTTGGGACCCCCCTTTTTTCTCGGCCCCCCCTTGACAAACCCCCCCCCCCCAAATTTTCAGTGGCTGCTCAGAAACAAAATGTTCCATTTTCCTGAAAATTTCAGCCAATTCCGTCCACAAACGCCAAAGTTATTAGACATAGAATTTTCAAAAATCCCATAGAGAAAAAATCCTAACTATATATACCTACTGGCGACCGCCAGTAGGTAATATATATATATATATAGATATATATATATATCTATATATATATATATACCCTGGTCCCGCGGTATAATTTTTCTTTTTCTGTGACTAACCTTTGAAATGTGTATGAGGAGGCAAGGAGCAATTCAGACATCTCAGATAAATAAGTGTCAATACATTTAAGTGCGTTTCATAAAGGAAATACATCCCATATTCTATAAATAAGGATCAGAGTTTAGTTCTTTAAAAACCCATAAAGAGTTCTAAATCAATTTGAAAATAATAAAATCAAGGAGCATATAGCTTCAAAATCAATTTCAATAGCAGAATTACCCATGAAAAGCATTTCGCAACACTCAGCAAAGTCTCATATCAGTGCACAGTTGCAGTAGCAAAGTGTTGAATCCAAACAAAGTCAGGTAAAAGAGGAAAACAAGGCCAGCAGTAGCTACTACTCTCAAGGGTCTGGGTCAGTCCTTCAAGAAAAAGGGATAATGTGCTGCATCTACATAGGAACATGCACAAATAAGAAAGCCAAAAACACATATAGAAAACATTGGTGCCAGCTTTCCCCTGCACAAGCCAATAAAAAGACAGAGTTCTTCGGCGAGAAGATTCAGATCCTCTGTTCCCCACAGAAATACATGTGGATTAATCTTTTATCATGTTGTTAGCTACAGACAGTCTTGAGAGGTTAGATTCTGAACACATCGGGCTTATTTCAGATATGCTTCTCATACCCATTGACCTTCTATATCTCTACTTTTTTCACAACGAGAACAATGAACTACTAACTGAAAGACAAATCATGGTTAGGAAATGCATTCTTTTAATCTAAACAACATTTATTAATTGTTTGAATACACAAGCTAGTTTATTCAATTCTTATATGAAACAATAAGAAATAAGAAGTTCATGACATTCAAGAATAAATGTTGGATAGTAAAATAATACTTTTGTTAACGGAGAAAGTTCTGCAGTTATGACAACATCCTCTAAGGTCAAGATGCCAAATCATGTTGTGCACATTTCAGCATTATCACCTTCTCTTTAACTAGCTAAAACTTGTCAGGGTTTTGTCTATGGCCGACATAAAACAAGGATTGCTTACTGTAAAGAAGCTCCTTCAAATGCATGTCAATTTAACATTAAGTTTACACTTTTCACAGCACATTTATCATACTGTATTAATTCATTTTTCACACTAATTTTTGCACTCTATTAGGTGCTTTATGATTACCATACTGGTGACTCACAGCTAATGTTCAGCTGGACAATCAAGCTCCTGAGTTAATGGCCAATATAACTGAGTGGGGGTAAAACATGCATGTCAAAGATAGATTGTTCACATGAGAAATTCCAGCATAGCACAAGTTATTGTGCTAGGAAATAATATAGACTAATAACAGTATAGTATACGGCCACCCTTCTTGTGAGAAACTTCCTCACCTGTAAAAAAATGTAAATCTCATGGTGTTACTCCTGAGAAAAAGTTCACTTCCACAGCCTAGGACAATGCTGTTTCATCTGCTTGCTTTTACACCTTACAATTATTGAAGGAAATCCTCCTCTTCTTTCATGAGGGACTTCAAGCTCAGGCTCTATCAGCATATATCATGTAGTAAAACAACTTTTGCAAAATGCAAGTGGCCAAAATCCTGCTATCTGGAAGGTAATCAGACAAACAGAAATCTGATCATGTCTAGCTAGCAATAGCTCGCCTGCCTCACTGCATTACAGAAATAATCAATTTCATGACTACTTTTGTTTGCATACAATGCTCTACTCTATAACAAAATGTGTCCAGAATGATCAGGCGAAACAAGCATCAGGAAAAACAAGGGTAGGGAGAACATGGCCGCCAGTTAGCTGTGAGGTCGCGAGCTTCGCTTACCTTAGTAGGCTAAATGAATAATCCCCCACAAAAGTGCACAATATAGTGCATAATGTAGCCTACCTGACCTAGGGAACTATGCAAGTATGCATGGAAGGGTGTCCTAGGATATTTTGATTATTTTTGAGGCTGGCAAACGAGGAACTTCGTGAGGTCACCAAAGGGAACGGTGTGGAACAGGTCAGAGGATTCATTGTGGTCAAATTGCTGCGTGGTAGCCCATATTCTTTGGTAATTTCTTTGGGTATCCTCACGTTTTCAGTTTGGTTTTCAATACTTTTAAGTTTCTAAAATAGTTTTTGTTGGTGCCATACTTATGGTGAATTTTCATTTTTTTTGTATGTATCCCGAGCTGAGATATGGTTCTCAAGTAGGTTGTTTCAGCAGATAAATCTCTCCTCCTATACATCTTTACACAGAATGGCCACCTCTGGAGTGAGGGAGCATCCCATCACACCTCCTTGTACAAAAATAGACTCCAATCTATAAGAAATCGTTTCTCTTCAGTGTATTTTTGGAGAGTGATACTATATTAATAGCAGTCACTCTGCAAGGCTGTATCACTTCTCCAAATAACATTTAGTAGCTTCCAGTGCCTTATCTTGTGGTTTATTGGTATAAAAAGAGGCTACAGTAAATCTAATTAAAGTTTACCTTATGTGGCTGAATGATGTGCCTTCAGTTCTTTTAAAGAAATCTGTAATGTCTTTCATCAACACATTTTCTGCATGAACCATCTGTCACGGGAAAAAAATATGGAAAATTGTGCAATCTGAAAATTAATGAAATTTCACCATTTTAGTATAACACTTAATTAATGGATTCCACATATTTAGCTGGTTGAATTTACATTGCACCATGGACTATTTTACATATCACTCATGCGAAACTGCTTCTAGAACAGGAGATCTTATTTTGACATCTGATGTGAATAATTCAATTGGGATAAAGTCACGGCCATATGCAATTTTCGGTTGGTTTAAATGAGAAGTCACCACATTAGCAAGGTGACTGGGTGGATTTATCAGCATTGGCTCTTAATTTTTCATAGACCCCAGTGACACATCTAAAATACAGACTTTCTGCAGGTGAGGTACTGTAATGTGACACCATACACTGGATTATCTCGTGTGCTCACTGCTAAGCTCAACATGATTGTCAAGCAGAAAACAAGCCATGGAAAAAATTAAGTAAATGGTGTTGTTACTAGGCACTTGTGCTAAAGTTTGGCCACAAATGGCCTCTAACTAGGACACATTCCATAATAAAGTAAATTCAATCATTTTGACTACCAAGAATAATGTAAAATTGTTAAAATTATATGAGATTACATGTGATGAAAAATTCACTCTGTCTATTTCTACTGTTGGCCTGCAATAAGCCACACCTTAATAAGCAATATATTTAGTGACTTTATGTTTGGCAACCAATATGTGTGGCCTTAATTGAGTTGACGTAACTGAACCTTGACCCCCACTGTCAAAATTTTCCCAAAATTGTGAGAAGTAATGGCATTTGTCTGATCTTGAGAAATCTGGCTGCATAACTAAGCCAGACTTTGTATTCTTAAATAGTATTCTGTGCTTCTGGATACGGGCTGGTTGGTACTTATTTCCTGATGAAGGGACTGGAAGACCTTTGGCTTATCATTTTCTGTTATTTGCCATTGGCCATAGTCTTGTAACCGATTCCTTGGCATCCCTAGACACAAACACATAAACACATCACCCAACACCTGCATAACCTTCACTGGCCCCCCATTGAAAAGAGAGTAATGTTCAGGATACTCACCTACGCCTACAAATGCCTCTACAACACCGGACCCCAATATCTCAACGACACAATGTCCTTCCACGTACCCAAGAGTAATCTCCGATCGACCAACCTCGCCCTCGTCGAAACCCTGCGCATCCGCACAGCAAGAATGGGTGGCAGAACCTTCTCCTACATCGCGGCCAAGACCTGGAACAAGCTCCCGATCGACATCAGAGACACCCCCACACTGCACATTTCAGAAAGACCCTCAAGACCTGGCTCTTCGACTGACCAGAGCTGCGCCCTCCCCCCACAGCACCTGGAGACAGTCACTGGTGAGTAGCGTGCTTAAAGAATCCCTGATTGATTGATTGATTGACCGAATCACCAGGCACACTGTTGTCTTGCCTATGGCATGTTCCTGAAACCAGGAGAGACACAGGCTGGTTCACTGATTCGTGATTAGGGATTCTAATATGTTCTGAAGATTGTTCACCATATTCCGCAGTTCTTGTACTTCTGCTCTCAGCAACTCGGTTGACATAATAGCATTTCATGCACTGAGCGGAGGAATTTTGACTCAATTCTCCTAATTGCCATCGCCAACATTATGGATATGTGTACACTAATAGAATGGTTTCATGTTCTCCATTATCAGCTCTGACCGCATTATCAGAAAGGCTGGCACATTTCTTGCTAAAAGCTCCATTTAAATTTATCTGAATATTTTCATGAATGTCATCTAAACTTACGTCTGCCTTAATGTCTTTTAGAAGACTGTCCTCTGGGTTTACAATTCCTTTATTGACGCGGTGCAATTTTTTGAAATAATCATTTTATATTGTGACAATGGCACAACGCATACAATCCTGAACTTCATTTTTTAGCGTTGAATGTTCAGATCACCTAACAAGACTGATGCTGTTGCTAGGTACTTTTCTCTGTTGAGTCTTTGTAGCCAATGTTTAGACTTTAAAAATCAAATTTGTGTTTTGTTGACGCCAGGGGATATATTAGAGGAAGGTGTCCATTTCTGCACTGGGAGTGACTTGGCGGAATATTTATTTCTTGTATTTCGAAGAACTCCGGATATGGGGTTGGAATTCAGTCACAATGCAATACTAGGCACACTGCATTATGACTGACGTCCAGCTTTACTTTATTAAAAACGAATAGACTTGAATCCAATTGAAAACAATGTTCAACAAAGTAAGTCAAACAACCCCAGCAACTTCTGGGGTTGAACTGTGACTCCAAGCAATTTTATAAAGTTTACATATCGATGCTTTAGTAACTTTGGATTTGTGACTACGCACAATGTTATACTCTGAAGACGGATCCAAGGGTTTGGGAGTCCAGACGCATTTGGGTCTTGTCTATTTTACTACAGTTTCAGTTCCACTCCGTTGTGAGTGGGATTTGATTCCTTGGCATTGGGCAACAAGGTACCAGATCCCTGAAGCCCTTCACTGCTATGTGTCTCCATAGAGATCTAAGTGCCCATATTCAAATACAAATGCCCTCCAGACACTGAGCCTTTTGAGTGCCCAGATCCCACCCCTGCTAGGGCTGCTAGCTCTCCCCAAGCACAAACTTTCCTCTGCTCTAGCCCTGCTTCCCTCCACATTTATGATCACGGCGTGGGAGTTTGCCTGGTTGCTCATTGTGCCTGCAGATAGTGGACATTGGTGGATTCTGCCAACATGTCACATTGTGCCTGCAAGTGGGGGTGGTGTCAGCATGATTTATGTGCATTTTGGGAGCCGTTTGGGCATTTTGTATCTATGCTGGGATGCCTACATGTTCTATCCATGTTGGGATGCCTCCATGTTCTGTGCCCATATTTGAGTGTCTGCTTGTTCTGCTGATGTTCTGGGACATATCTGTCATTAGTGTAGCACATTGAGTGGAACAAGGGACTGGGTTCATTATAGTAAATTATGACTGTGGTTAACTTCCTAGTTGGCAGGTAGAGGGCACTTGCCTTGCCTACATTAGGACCCATGCTACCCTTGCTGTGCCACTGCTGAAGTTCGAGGTCCAGGGTGTCTGAATGCTCTGCATATTGAAGAGGTCTTTACATTCTTTATGCATGTGGGTACATGTTGACACATTCTATATCCATTGCAGGTGTAGTTGCTCATGTGGAGGATGTAGGCATAGCCTGCTTTCTTTTGAGAGGGGTGAATCTGTGTGCATGTGGAGGGGCAGGGGCATGTGTACATGTGGTGTTTTGATTTGTTAGGGAGGGGATTGTTGGCGTGTTATGCTTTCATGTGGACTTGCTTGAGGGACACATAACTATGGTGTGCGATTTGTCCATCTTTTATTGAAATACAACTCCTTTGGTCATTGCTGTACTTTTGAGTAAAACACGTTTGGCACACATTTCAAGGATACTGTGTGTTGCTTTTGTTTGCTGACATTTTGAACTCAAGATTTTACTGGCAGGAACCCTTGAAGGTGACTACCTTCTGCTCTGAGGTTCCTCAGCAATTTCTGCTCTACAAATTTAATTTTGCTACATTGAGCTTTTTTTTAGACAAAGAGGGGTTGTTTTCAAGCAGTTATTTGTGAATAACAGAACCAGTAAGTAAGAAAGGGATATGTGTGCTACTAATGCTAACATTTACCACTTCCATGAATCTGGAAAGCTTGCTCTGCTGATGCTCATGTGTTACCTGTTAGGTTATAGAGTGAAGCTTTTGTTGCGGACGCCAACACAGTATCTGTTCTCTAAACAAGAGAAAAGTGCAATGTGCGTGCCCATGCTGCTCCTGTTGTGTTACTGATATAAGCCAATACTGCTGAGATTCATATTACACCACTTCTGTGTGTGCTAAAGCAGTTTGTCCTGCTTATCATCTGCTGTACCTGCTCTGTGATTAACAGAACTTGAACTGATGAAGCCTGGGTTCTGCTGGTTCTGTGTCTGGGTGAAGCTGGCACTTCTGATACCCATTATGTTACGTTCTGTAAGGGATAGACCTTTCAGCTACTGAAGCCATGCTATTATTGTTCTGGATTGAGAAATATTTGCACCGCAGATGTTGGACTGTGCCTCTTTGGCAGGGAGACAAAATGGCACTACTGGTGGTCTGTTATTTGTGCTGAACCACCATTTGTACCTGTTCTGAGAGGGAGGAAACCTTTGCTCCAAGTCTGTGCAGTACATACTCTGTGAAGGAGGGAAGCTTAAACTATTAATTCCCTTGTGATACATGTTCTGGATGTCAGTGTAGCTTGAGAACCCCTGTGTCTCCATACAAAAGACAAAAGGATAGGTTTTGAAAATAAAGACCTGTATGATTAGTGGGGGTTGGGTCACGTTGTGACGGATAAGTGTGGGATTGTAAACATACTCCCTTTCTGGTTGTAGTGTTTGGTAACACAAAGATATTAAGACAGTGCTTTAAATGGAAATGTGGAGGTGCAGGTACTCACTATCCAGAGTACCTGTTTGCTCCTGAGAAGTGCAGGTCCTCTCCAATTTAAATGTATTGCATCATTGCTTGAAGTGCAAGTACTCTGCCACTCTAATTTAAAAAGTGCAGGCACTCAGTACCAGACAACACCTTCCAATGTAAAGCACTATGGGGCATATGTACAATGCCGCTATTGCCATCACAACTTTTCTTTCAGTGACTTTGTGGTAGCGATAGGGGCCTTGCCTTATTTACAAGGCAGAGTTAAGCCTCTTAACGTGGCTTAATGCTGCCTTGTAAATAAGGCCCCCTATCATGCTATGGTTAGCGTGAAAGGGGTGGGCAGTGGGTGTTGTGGGTGGTGTTCCACCACAACACCCATTGTTTTTTACGCTACCTCCAATTTACAAGGCCAGCGTAAATAGGAGGAAGCGCAAAAATTAAGACCAGGAAAAACTTGCTTTTAACTTGGCGAAACAAGGAAAAATGCATTATTTCTCCTTGTTTTTGCTTTTTCCATGTGTGCTGCCTTATGCAGCACACAGTGAAAAAGCAAAATGCCTTGGATTGTTTATTTGTAGAAAGATGTCCCTCCCTGCACATTAACAATCCTTTAAAAAATGCCATAATGTGACTTTCATGTGTGCTGCTTGAACCAGAACACATAGAAGTGACAAAATGCCATTTCAGGATTGGTTATGTGCAGGAAGGGACACCTTCCTAACATAAACAATTCTCCCCTGCACGCACACTCCCTTGCACTATTGTGCAAGGGTGTCTGCGTTGGCGCTACACTATTAAATGTAGCGCCAGCGCAGGGGGAAACTAAAGGAATCCTTGTAAATATGGTGCAGCCTTGCATTTCTGAAGTCGTGGAGTGCGGAGTGAGACGTTAAGCCATAATGGCTAATGCCTCACTCCACCACTTCCTTGTAAATATGGCCCTAGCATTTCTAAAGTGGTGTAAGCAATATATCAATGTTTTGCATGATTGAGTGGTATCTGCACAACACTTAAGCATAATATATTTGTAACAATAAAATAAGGCGTCTCGTTCATTTAAAAAAAAAATGCGCCTATGTTCTTAAGCTGAATTAAATACAACTATAAAACCGACCTATAAATGATCCCTGTTTACACTTTATCTCTACTGCGACGAGAGACAACCATCATGCCCTCTCAGCACCTCCACAATTCGCAACTCCACCACGGAGTTTTGCATTGGTTAGCATATTGTGAATGTTAAATAGTGCATTAGAGTAATTGTCTCGTTCGACACAGAAAAGGCGGTGGAGTGAGTGTATTATTCTGGTATATTTTTGAAAGAGATCCTTTTGAGAAGTTACAAGGTATTGTCTAAGCCACCAGACCAAATGCATATTCGTCTGAAATAAGCATTCACCCCGGCTGCCGTTTTCTTTGCCTCTGTAACATGCCTTTGGATTTCTTGCTCTTTCAAGCGTTTGAAAACTAAACACAAAGATACTGCGGCTTCCCGTAGCTCCTCGGCTGCCACATCACTCTGCATACCAAGTACTACATTGGTGCACTTTCTGCATAGTTTATGAGAAACACAATAGAGTTCCGCATGACACCTGGTGTCCCAGTGGAGACAAGCAGAAGGGTGGTATTTAATTCAGTTTTGGATAGAAGTGGCAAGGCAAAGTTTTGTCAGGCTAGAAGATCACAGTAGTTTTCAGCTTTTGGTTTAAAGTTCAATTGTGCTTTATTCTGGGATATGCTTTTAAAAGCCAAATGAGAACCCACAAATGCTATATTGAGTTTCTTCAATAATGGCAATACATTCCGCACTCTAACAGTATGGGCAGGCCAAAACAGTGTGAATAGTTGGCCTGGACGAAATATTAATTCATGATATCATAATCACATGTAATCTATGGCATTTCACTTTAATTGTATTATGTAAAATTCCCAAAATGACCCCACTATACAACTTTGCGTAACTTAAAGTCAGTACAGGTAAAAATCATATTGCGAGAGAATGAGAAGGACACCTACAAACAGAAGTGTGGCTACTGTTTATAACACTTGTGTATTTTGCACTTTCTTTAGCCCTAAATATGTCCTAATGTCCAAAATAGACACAGAGATACATTGTGTTCTAAAATATAGAGCTAATTGCCAGATTTGCGTTTGATGTAATTTTTCTGACATTTCCAGTAATTGCTTAAAAATTAATCATGGACATTTCTCACCCCTAGTGGTTTATTTATGGGATTTTGGCATTAGGGCAGCGCAGGAAGGCATGTTGCTGGATTGCCCTACGCAAAAGTGAAAGGGAAAATGCTCCGTATTTAAGCAATACTGTGCATTCCTGTCCTTTCTCCCTGGGCTGGTGCTGTTTTAGCAGCCTAGTGCCAATGTAGTCACTCTTGCACTATGGTGCAAGATCCCTCCGTTGCATGCAGACACAAGCCCAAAACCGGTCCTATAATGCTTGTGTCCCATCAGGATTGTTTTCGTTCAGGAAGGGGCACCTTTATGCAGTAAAACAATCCTAGGAGGCATTTCCCTCTTTTTATGTGTGCTGCAGAATGGAGTGCACATGGAATGAGGAAGAAAACAAGGTTTATTTCTCCTCATTACTCCTCACCCTGGGAGGCGTATGGATTTGCTGCTTCCCCAGATTTTCATCACTTTGTAAATCTGGGGAAGCAATAAATTCCTTGGGTTTTGTGTGGTAAAATACACTGCTGTGCCCATGGAATGACTCTCGGGCGCAGAGTAAGGCAACGCAGTGATTAAACAAAATGCATTTACTGAAGATGTGGGTCCAAAGTACATGGATGCCACAGGCCAATTGTCAAAGCATGATTGTAAATGAGAGTTAATAAAATATGTCATTTTTACTTGCTCCAGTCAGTATGATATCTACCCAGGAGATTCATACCCAGAGGGTAAGACAAGCCTTTTCGATTCACAGTCCTCATATTATTATAATATCTTGAAATAACCATAGCCTGTGCTCTCCGTGCCCCTGGAGTCAAGCTATCCTGGCTGTTGAGGGCTGAAAGCCTGAAACCCATCCTAGAATGCTTGTATCCAGTCCAGGGAGGACCTGGCCTGGCAGCTTGGGCTGGACTTTTCCCATTGGGCGCAGGGTCAAGACTGATTTGCATATGGCTGGTCCAAACGGGAATGGCATGGTGAGCAAAAAAACAATGGCTTTAGGCCCGGATCTCTGTACTGGGGTGAATGTATGACATTGTTCTGCATTCTGTCCATCAATTGTTCTTTTTGCCACTGTTCGAGCCTGAGTGCCGATCCACAGTGCTCAGATCAATCACAAAGCTGCATTGCAGCATTATGATTGGCTCAGGGGAGCCTGTGTGCTGGCTGCTTACTGCTGCCAGCTGGTCTTCAGAGGAAGAAGAAAGATGACACAGGGCAGGCAGAGGCCGGCCAGCCATTCTAAGTTAAGTGTTTTTATGTATTAATTAACCTGCCTCACCACCCCCTCCAGTAGCAGCCTCTACTGGAGGTGGCAATTGTCATTTTCCTGCACAGCATGCCAATCAGAGCCTCAAGAAAGGCAGGAGAAGGTGACTGAGATAGAAGGCTGTTATTTGCCAACCTACCACATTCTTCGAGTCTCTATATGCCCTTCCTAAGAGGTGGAGCTCTGAGGAAACAGGCTCTTCCCTTGGTGATGTAACAGCAGTGGAAGAACAGCATTTGCTTTCCCAACTGCTGTTACATCACAGCAGTGAACAACCAAATTCAGAATCTGGTATTCATGCTAATTGCTTTCTGATTGAGAGCCAAATATAAAATTGAAATTGAGTGCCAATTCTAGCGTGCAACGTGTCAACACTGGACAGCATTCTACTGAAAAACAGACTTAGAATCATTTACTTCTTTGTGGTGTTATCTTTCCACAGACATGACCTACATTATTTTATTTTTGAAAAGTAGCCCAATCACTGATGTGGAACGTAATTAATAAAAAATTATGTATTTGTTATTTGTTTTAATAAGGTGTCTTTATTTCCTTTCTTCTCATACTACAGAGTGGGAAAGCGGCAGTATGTATATGCATGACCAGGTGCTTGCAAAGTTTTTAAAACAGAAAAATCTTTAATCTTAATCTTAATCTTTAAATATCAGAAAAGACATACACAGTACTGTTTATATGCAGGCAGCAGGATATGTAGTCAGCAATATTACAATGAAGTACAAAACAATATTACAGTCTCTGCAAAAATACAATTTCCAGGGTTACAAAGAACACTTCAAAAGGTACAAGAACTACATGAAAGCAAGAGAACGATGGCTTGTGCTTTTAGTTTACAGACTAGTAGAATTATTTTTCATGCAGACTAGTGCTGGATTTAAACCATCTAATACCCTGAAGGTAATAGAGCTTGCAGCAAAGTGCTTTGCTTCCTGAAGAAATACCCTTGCTTGACCCACAATTTTACTTAGATTAAAAAAGGTTACCTAATTTCCATTGTAATTGTTTATAAGGTATTTACAAAAACACATTTTATAGAGAGTCCACATATATTGCAAAATGTGTTTTATTATTTCCACGCATCCATGAACTATGTTTTATCATTTTCTTTCATTTGAATCACAACAAAAACGATTTTTATAGTGCATTTTCAAACAGGGTGTTGCAAAGAAAGGTAATGAAAGAGCAAAAAGTAACATAAAAAGTAAGAAATGTCCACACAACAACTATGTTTAAGTATGGCTAACAATATGTAGACAAACTATTATTTCTGAAAAATTTGAGATTTGCCTTGCCCTCTAAATAATGTGCTTCTGTGTATTAAAATGGCAATCTGAAAAATAGTTGTCTGCTAAAATGATACTTTTTGAAATATAGGGAGTTATTAAACTACAAAGAAAAATCATAGCATGACAAAACGGACGTTTAAAGGCAAATGTTTAGGTGGAGATCTCTGTCATTAATTTTAGCTATTTAATCATATAATATGCCATCAGTGACTAAAACCCATACTTTCCCTCACAGTTTTCTGAAACAGTTGGTTTCATATCTGCATTAACAATAAAAAATACATTTACAGTACTCATTTTTCTCAATTACTGGGGCAGGCTCCATTGGGAATGTTTCAGTTCAACAGCTCCTATTTCTGCCACATGGCTTTCAGGTGCTTCACACTTTGTCATGAATATAGATTTTACGTCAAGGTAGGGAGGCACAGTTATGCAATCCTCATTTATTTCTCTCCAACAGCAGCAACAAAACAAGGAATGTAGAACTCTGTAACATTCAAAATCTCTACAAACACATAGAAAATGCAGCCATCTTTCTTCTGTTGTTGTCACTGTTCCCAAACTGATAAGTGCTGTGTTAATTTGGGACTGAAGTTTAGGGAGGTGAATGTGGCTAGTGTAAGGGAGCTCTTTGACAGACAGAATTTATGATATAATAGTTTTACTTATATTATGGGTGGGTTTAATTTAAAATTGACATGTGATGTTGATATATAAGTGTGTGAAATGTATATAGCACAGATTTATTCAATTCATGAAGGTTAAAAAGGCTGAGAATTTGAAATCTTTTGCCGATGACTTTCATATTGTTTTGGATATTTATTTTCAATGACTCCGGCTTGTCAGCTGGGGCCTGGTAGCAGAGTTTGTTGATTGGCTGTGACCAGTGAGAGTTACTTTCATTGTAAGAACTAGTCAGATTTGTGTAACGGTAGCTGAGCTTCAAAAGTCATGTTGGCAACGATTCTACTGCAAACCGGAAAAGTGTCCCACTGCATTCAAGAACCTTGCAGTTGTTTCACATTAGTCGTGTGTACAATAGACTCAAGGAGCATTTCATAGTGGCGCCCCTGAGACTTTTGTATCTGGAAAAGGTAGGGCCACTATATGCGTACAGCGTGCTTTGTGTGCAGTGGCCATCTTGTTTGTTTGCAGAGTTAGTATATTATTGAACAGGGACAACAATTTGCGAATTTGGGCTGGCCCTCTATTAAGAATGGATGTTGCAGTGCTGGCATTTTTTATAGTTATTGGGGGACAGTTTGACACAAAGTGATGTTTTGTTGAGGAGATTTTAGATAACTTGAGATATGGCTGAAGAGAACATTATGGATACAATTGACAATATGTAATAGGAATAAAAATAGGATGGACAGATTGATATCTTCTTTTGGTGAACAGACTGTGAGTCAGATTTTCCAGGTTGAAAGTTATTGCTCAGCTGGGTAGAAAGCAGTACCATAGGAAAGACGAAGAGGAAAGACTTGTATGAAGAGAAAGTATTGACAACAGGATGTGAGTGAAAACAAATGCAGGAAAACAGGATTTGCAGGTGAAGGGCCCAGTGAGGAGACAGTGAAGGTAAGGGCCCAGGGGACATGTAGTGGGTGAAATTAGGGTAAAAATCTAGAGGCCACTTGGAGGCTGTTTCCAAAAAGGCTTGGCCACCCAAAAACACACATTTGTTTCTTGTGATGATTCTTGCAGAAGTAATGAAGTGGTCATTAATAGTTTCCCGAGTTTAACTCAAGGTCTTTTGCTAAATTGATGGTTTCAAAGGAGGGGTCAACAAAAGTGAAACTGTTTCTTAAAGATATTTTGATTGTTCCGCTGTGAAATAATATATTAGACTCATTGATGATTAGGCACCCGGCATCACAGGTACATAGTGCAAGCCAGCCTGTAGCCAAATGGCTAAGGGTTCTTTTGAGATCCAAATTGTCTAGACCTTTACTACCAAATAAAATACAGGTAACTCCAGAATCTGATGCTAAGTTTCTGCAATTCATAGGTAAGGGGGGCTGGTATAAAAAGGGTCTTAAAAGGGCATTGTGCAATAGTCAAAATAGCCTACCTGACATGATTGGTTTGCTGACAAATTTCCTGAGGCGGCATACCACAAAGAAGACGTAGACCCTGAAACGTTTCAACAGTTGATACAACATGCAAACTGGTCATTAGATAATGAACACTCTGGGGCAGATTTATGATGACTGGCGCATCCCCAGGGATGCGCCAGTCATCCTGCGCCGCTGCTCCGCCACCCATGGTGCGCCGCATTTACAATGCGGTGCACCATGGGGCAAAAACGGCACAGATGCGTGACGCCTCTGTGCCGGAAAGCTGGCGCATTGCTGGAGCTGCGTCGCAAGCGCGACGCAGTCCCCATCTCCACAATGCTGCGTCAAGACCTACGCCTGCTTCAAGCAGGCGCAGGGTTTTGATGCAGCATTGTCCTGAAAGTGACTGAGTGAAATCTCATAGATTTCACTCAGCCACTTTTAGGAGGCGTTCTTGCGCAGGAACGCCCCCCCCTGCGCAGGAACGCCTCCTTATGGCGCAGGGCTTTACAACGTGACGCATCTCCTAGATGCGTCACGTTGTAAATAGGGCGCATTGTTTGCGCCGCCGTAGCGTCAAATAAAGTGACGCACCGGCGGCGCAAGGCCATCATAAATCTGCCCCTCAAACTTTACTATTGAAGGAAGAAGTGTTTTGTTCTTAAGATTGATACAAAGCTATCACAATTGTGTGAGTAATGAAGGTGGATCATTAGCCCAGGGTATATTGCTTGAGGAGGATGCCATCAAAGAACTGTCTGTATATGTAAGTGCTTTTTTCATGCTCTAGGAAGCATAACAGGATATTATGAAGGTTTGCTTGGACCTTGAGAACAAGGGACAGCTCCCTGGCCTTGGACAAGAGATTGCCAGGGCTTCCTTTGCCCAGGAGAGTGGATCATTTTAAAATTCCCAGCAGTTTGATTTTGGCTTTCATATGACAGGATTTTTCCTCCAAAGAAAAAAGGTCTAGAAATTCCTGTGCTGAACGTAGCATAGGAGGTGCAACAAGTATGTTCAATATCAGTCTATTTGTGTATCCCTGTAAAGCTGCCTTTCACACTTTTCCCCTTTTATGAGAAACAGGTAACCCACAATCCTTGATTCAGTTTCAAAGCAGAATTTGTAGCAGATCCAGAACAGGAAAGGGTAACACAATGAAAGCAATTCAGTGTGAAAGAGAAACAGTGTTTGGACCAGGAAATGTAGTCTCTCTAGCAGACAGGAACTACTGTAAAAGTCAAGGGAAATATAGGAGTTAGCAACACATTGATGTTTGAAAAGAAGGACAGATGAGTGAATCCAACTATAAATGTAAGAGAAATTAATGACTGGGTGGAGTGTCAACATTTCAAAATAGAGAGGATACATCTCCTCAGTCATCTGTTGCATAGGAACAGTTGGTTGACACATCTGGATTTGAAAGATGTATATTTGATAGAGTCAGTTTGGTTTTGACAATTGAAATATATACAGTTCCATTAGGGTAGATGTGGAAGTTTTGCAGTTTGAATTCTGCTGGCTGGAGCAGTGTATTTTTGACAGTCCTGCATTTAAGCTCCAACAAGTAGCTCCTAAACCATTACTGGTGGCTGTGGATCTGAGGAGCTCAGACTACCAAGCTCCTTTCTGGTATTGGTGAATAAATGGATAGGGTTGGGATATGTGCTTTCCAGAGGGATGTATGACATTACAATGCATGCTTTTACATCGCATGCTTTTACAACACGGTTTTTACAACGCATACCATTACAACGCATAGTGCTTTTAGGCGCTGGATAGTGAATTGTTTAATTTACTATTCCAACTCCAGTCCCCTTGGATAGTAGGGAAGGTGTTGGATAGTACATTAAACCTATTCCCTATCTTAGAGCGCCCCCCAGCGCAAAGCGTTGTAATGGTTTGCGTTGTAACATATTGACCTTCGGTTAGTCTAAGACATAGCATGTGCTTCTTTTTAAGCTGTACACAGGTTGTAAAACTCATTAAAAATAACAGGCATCCCCCTGATATTGCTTTCATAATTTGCTATGATGAAACTCACTACTTTGGCTCTGGATTCTGAATGTTCCCTTCTTTCACACATAGCAGAACATTAGTGCCAGTCAGTAGTAGGCCTAAGCAACATGTCCTGTAGTTATAGGTATGAGTAGGACTATGAATGTCGGTAACAGCCCACACAAAATTTTTGGGAAGCATGTGACAGAGCAGTAGTTTCCAGCTTTTGTTAAACTTGTCACTCCTGTGAGGTGTCTCCTCTAAAATATTTTTTGGGGCTTATGCAGTCATTTCAAAGAAATGATACTTAAAACAAAATCAGAAACAATAATCCCCAAACATGCGATAATCTAAATGCAGAGTTTCTAGTTTGACCAGTTTTCGCTGTGGTACTGCGTAAACGCAAGTCCTATCCTCACCGCTGACCACTAATGTTAGAAATGGGATTTCTGGTTGGCTAGGGCGTGCGCCTAAGCCAAGCAGAAACCACCACTCTAGTCAGGGCAAGCAAGTTACAAGCTGAAGATAACCCCTGCTCACCCCCTTGGTAGCTTGGCACGAGCAGTCAGGCTTATCCCAGAGGCAGTGTGTAAAGTGTTTGTGCAACACACACACACAGCAGCAACATACTAGGCAAACCACAAAAGGAACTCCATAAGGTTATATATAAAAATAGCCTTTGTATTGTCATAAACACATTAGAATAGTAATCTTACAATATACACTGTGCCAACTGGCACTAGGAAATATTTACAGGGGATTATATAAACCTGTCAGGGCCAATTGGACCACTGCCAGAACCATCACAATCACAAATAATAAATGTAGAACACAACCAGTAGTTACTGGCAAAACACTGTACTCAGCATAATCCTGCAACATAAATCATAGTATGCAATTAGCATCACATCAGGCGTAAAATACATTATGCGCCAACCTCATAAGCCTAAACATTTTAGACCATAACCTCCTAATCATAAATCACATTAGAGGCATAAATCACAGTAGAGAATAGCCTCAAAAGCATAAACACAGTATGCAAAACCTCATAATCAGAAACCACATTAGAGGCATAAATCAGGGTGCATAAATCACATTTCCTGTGCACCACATAAATCACATTAGAACCTGGCGCCCTATCAAACTAACACAGTCCCCCTGGCCAACTGGCCTTCTCAGAGGCCTCAAATGCCCTATGTCCAGAATGTCAGGGCTGGCTGCCAATGCAGCAGATTGCCAAAGTGCGCAATTGTGCAGGTCTAAACGTTGCAGCTATCACTAATTGCTGTACAGCTGGGAAGGTACTGCAGGCATGCATGTGCCCTCTGGGTGAGTCCCCACTGAGACTCTGTAAACCAATGCCTGCCTGCGCTCTCGCAGGGCAGCTGGAATCTGCAGTGACAAACACAGGTACCATTGTGCCTCCGGACCCTCACTGGGGCCCTAAGAGCAACTTATGACCAATAGATGTGCCCATCGTTGCAGCTGCCCTCTAGCAGGTGGGACAGTGTGAAAAATAAATCAAGAGGCCCTGGCATGCGGGGGCCCTGTTCTGAGGCTCTCTAAATTAAACTGACCCAATCAAGCACTGGCACGACCATGCCTTTGGAGCCCCCAACACCCTGTGATGGTGCAACTGCCCGCAATCATGTGGCACAGGGGCTCACAGTGAAACCGGCCCGGCCTGTCACCATCGCGGCAATTAAAATACGCATAAGCGGGTGGGCACCCGTAATTTGAATATCGAAATAAGCAAGGTGGGCCCCCCCCGAAAATAAAGGAAAATGCAGGGGTGGGCCCACACTGCTTAGGCATCAAGGGGAATCTCTATGATGGGGATTCCCTTTAAAAAGGTGGCAGCTCAGCGCTACGCAGCCAACGCTCTCCTTTGTTGCAGGGTTTCTGTACTCACACAGAACTGTGCACAGAGGAGTGGAACCTCGGCAAATTAGGATGTCCCAAAACTTACCTTAGCAACCAACTCACCCCTTACCGAGCTAGCTACAGTGTCTCATTGGACATATCAAACACCCAATGTTTAGACAAACCAGAACATGAACTTACAGTACCTCAGGGTACGTGGGACTCATGAACACTCTTTCGTTATATTATCATTACAAACCAGGACATGGAGTAAAGAAGACACATGTGCATTTGAAATGTTTATTTACTAATGCCGTCTTCTCAGGCGCAGTATCTTTGATAATACAAGTATACTTATTATCAGTAGCAAAATTATCAGCATAGTTACTAAGACATAAAAAGCGAATGGTGACAGCATGTTAACATGCTGTAATGAATAAGAGTTAACAACACTTATATCTCACCCTCCCTAACACATATATTATATTATTATCTAAGAAGGTCTCTTTGGGTTGTTTTAGGGCGGGCCCATACCTTAGTGTCCTAGCATGAAGGAATCACATCAGCATACACCAGCTCTCTCTGCATGTGCACCGCATCAAGTGTGTTAACAATTCTCGTGCAAAGCAATATCAATCCCGCCTCAAGCCCAAGTTGGCAAAGACTGCACTTGTGTTATGACTATGAAGGCGTGGAGATCAGACCTCATAACAATTCCATATCGTGTTGCTCCTGAAACTTCAGCACTCTCCGTGCAGACATGTTTTATTAAACAAAGCAGATATCAGAGCAATAACATATTATTCTCACATTCACCACGGCAAACTACTAGGTTGAAAGCTAAGCCAACAAATGAGGGTCGTGTGCAGAAGTTGCAAGAAAGGAAAAATGGCGTTTAAATCTCAAACGTACCTATGCTAACTTAACACGATATAGGGATATATAGGAGTTATACAACACCCCCCCATGATCCGAGAACGGACTAAATAAGGTAACAGAAGTGCCATCACATGAGAGCAGAATCCATTTATAAACGAGCATGAATAAAAAATTCAATAATAAAAACTAACGCTAAAAAATAGCCCACAAATATAATGTGGCTCAAGCCAATAGGCAAGCAAAAAAAAAATGTCTTGACCAAAAGTCAATAAAATCAAGGAAATGCTATCAATCAGCATGCCAATTTGAGGCAGTGTCTATGATAAGACTGTATATGAAAAGTAAGCTGCAACAGCCTCCAGGAGGAAGTCACTGTCCTCATCCGAAAACAGTTCAGCCATCCAATTTAAAAGATGAAAGGAACATACGTGATCTTCCAGCACCGGATCCTCTATAACCATCAGAGGACAGCTCGGTGGGTTTTCAAGAAAACTTCGTTCCAAGAAACTTTGCGCTGCCGACAACACATCCCAGGGACCCATTAGTCCATGTGCCACCGCCAAGGCCATAATCCTTTCGTCAGAACAAACCAACTCGTGAGCAATGATAGGACTCATCAGTTGATCAAAATTGACGTCAGCAGATATTGGTCCGCAGAGACACAAATCAATGGCCCAAAGGAAATCACAGGTCAGGCAGCGAAATACAGGCTGGACACAGGTGAAATAGGAGAACCGAAAAGATAATCCAAAAGCCGTGCTTAGAGTCGCCAACGGCAGTGTGCCATAATAATCAAGCATGCGGTTGCGAAACCGCGTTAGTAGTAGCTGTGCGTGGACTTGCACAGGAAGGGCATCCATATTTAAAAAGGCAGAAAACCACCAATGCGCCAGCCGCTAAAGCAAGTAAAAACGGGAACCCTCCAAATAAGGATGAAAAAATAGAATGGAAGAAAGCAGGGATGACTCCAAAAATCTTCTCAAAGGAAGTCACGAGACCACCGCTAACAACTTTAAAAAAATGTGCTAGGCCCGTTGTGGAGGACGCGTTAAAGATAGAACGGACCATGGCTCCGAAATGCAAGGGCAAATCAGTGTTTAAAAGAGCCTGAACCTCCGTGCGGGTGTTAGCAATGTGAAGCACGAAAGTTTCACGGGCCGAGCTCAAGGCCACCTCTTTCTGGGACAATAGAGCTCTTATTCTAGCCATGCCGCTGAATTCTGCTCCCAAGGTCGGTATCTGTGGCCAAATGGAAGACTCCCTATGTTCACGTGTGGGAGGATAAAGAACATTTCTGCAGCAAATAACTCGCTCACTAACTGTTACTATGAAAGCTATACCTTTAATTAAACCACAACAGTTTTCATTATTGAGCATTAAATAACTACCATTCTCTAACAATTTAAACGTGGGGATGATAGCAGGAACTGGCGTGCCCTGTAAAACGCAAGCCATATTCGGGCGGTCCTTGTTACATGAACCGTGTAACTGTATGTGTCTGCACATTAAAGAATGATCTGGCGTCTCAGTGCACTCATCCCCTGTTAGATAAACCTCTTGGTCATCCTTGAAACATCTGTATGTGTATGGGAGTGACCAGACCTCATGAAGAAAACCGCTACCTAAGGGTTCAAAACGACCTATTGGCACATATTTCATACAATTTGAAAACTTATATAAAGCAAAAGGCAGTGTTATTAAACCGTGGATAAGCCACGTAGCAGCAGTGGATTCTGCCACAGAAAAAGGTAAAGATTCCAACCTTTCAATATGTAGCATAGAAAAGGAAGCATCACGCATTGAAAGCAAGCGTTGTTTGTCTGTCAAATTAAACGGTGCAAATAAAGATGAAACGTTCATGTATCCCCAGGGAACTTTACCCATTTTCAGAGTCTGAAGTGTCCATGCAAACTGCATGATCGATCGTAATTGATTTTGACCATGGTATAATACAGATACTTCATCATGTACAATATCAACAACAGACGACACAATATTATCTAATGTGTAAATCCTAGAGGAAAGCACGTTAATGCTATTGTCAACAACTGCAAGCACTTTCTCAAGATTCGCCTGATCAATAGCCCTAAGGCGTGAAGCAGCCTCAATCTGTGAGAGTTTCCAAATTTCATTGTAAACACCATATAACCACCTTTTCGACCTGCCACTAGCTGGGCCCTTAATGAAATCATTCAAATCCACGTCTGCATTCAGTTTGGAAAGGTGATACTTAACCGCAGGTAAAGTTGAATGTTTCAGCCAAGCTTGACACAACTTGCCCACAGAGTAAGAGGTGACAGTATGACTCAAATCAAAACGGGGATCAGATCTAACAGTCTTAAACCCGTCAGTTATATTTAAAAATCTTTTTTGGCATGAATCAGCACTACGGTGCCAAAGCAGCCAACCCTTGGGATTCATACTGGAAATGTTAAAGGAGGAATTCAGAAGCAGAGCCTGTATTTCTCTAATGGACAATTTAGTAAAATTACTCCAATTCTCATATTCCTCCAACTCCGGGAAAGACGGGGTGTTTAACCTTTTAGATGTAGCCAATCCAAAGCACGTGGTCTGGGAAATGGTTTCATTTAAAAACCACATATGATTTGGGATGAGACATGCACGGTGCAAAGCCTCAGTGCCTTGTACCTGCCAGGCCCTTGAGCCCCAAACTGATTTAAGGTCTATGGTATCCTTCCATAACTCATACCCTCCAGTAACTAATTGATCCAGGAAGGCCTTTGAATATAACAATTTTGTATTTGTAAGTCGAACCTTGGACAGTGGCTGTTTTCGAAATTTAAAATAAAAGGACTCGGGATTGGACTGATTAAAGTCAGTGAAATAAGTATACTTTTTAAGAAACGTTTCTGAACTCCCTTGTGTTGGTGCTGGGCAATGTTCCCACTGAGTAAAATTAACCGCATCCCTTCGGGAAGATGTCTTGTGTAAGAAGTGATTGCCATAATGTTGGTAACAGAACAATTCACCATAATTAGCAGATTCTAAATATAAATCCTCAGCATCAAAAGCAGCATAATATTTCAAATCAGAAAACAAACTCTCCACAGCATTAACATCCCAATCATCAGAACGAATGTTTTGTTTCACCACATCCCCCATATTAACTCTTAGTACATTAGGGACATTAACGACTTCCGTTGGACCATGAATCTGAAAACGAACTGCATCCCACGCGATTCCATCCAGAACAGGCCACGCTGTGATGTTAACCAAAGTCAGGTCTCTTTTTAATCTGTGTGTAGAATGTGAAGAGGAAAGTGGGGCCAATGTTCCATTTAAATGAGTAATGCAAGTTCTCTCCTCGACATAGTGTCCATTCATAATCCGAAAAAAATAAAACACAAAACCAATTGACATAAAAAGGTAAACTGAAAAAAGAACCAGCCAAATGTATATCCAAGGAGGTATCAAAAAATGTTTTTTAAACAGGCTAGCATATACTGCAATTTTAGAGGGTTTGTTCGAGGCAAGGGAAGCAGAGTCAAATGAAAATCTGGATTCCGTGGCTAAACGAGCTTGCAGGTCAGGCATGGACAAATCAGTGGGGTATGTATAGTCTGTCTCTTCAAGGTTAGTTCCTGGTAAATTATTCAATAATGGACTGGAAACAGCAGGTAATTCGATGGCCACCTCAGGTTCATTATTAGAAGCAGTGGGCATAATTGAATTTCTCACAATGGAAGGACAGGAAACAGCCGGCGTCATGCTAAGAAGAATCGGCCACTCTGTGTATCTTGACATTGTCAATAGAAATAAACCTGTTTTCCTTACGACCTGGAAGTGGTGGTAAAATGACTGTTCTTGTGCCCTTCACTCCAAGCACTGGGACCGGAGCTCGATAGGAGGGACCAAACTCTTTCTTGTTGTCGATCTTCTCTCGAACCAGTTCTCCAACTTGGGGTAGCCAGCCAACTACCGGGATCTGCAACGCATCATCCGATGTGGAGGGCAAATGTTCCTTTGCAAGAGTGTCTCTCGTCTTTTGTAGATTCTGTAAAACAGTGCAATGTTCATCTGCGTCAAAGGAAGTGGCGCGAACCACCGAGTCTAGACCGTCAAGGTCAGGGACGAACATCTTGATGCCAAAGAGCATTTCGTATGGGGTCCGCCCACCCAGAGACCTTCTAGGGAGATTATTAAGAGCACGCTGCACGCCATAGAGGTGGGCCAGACAGTTTCTGCCAGTGCCTATAACTCGGGCTGTCAAAGATTGCTTTAAATCACGGTTCATTCGTTCAACTACACTATTACCCTCGGGTCTGTAGGGTGACGAAAACTTGACTTGGACCCCCATCGAAGTCATGGCATCCTTATACGCCTTAGAGGCGAAAGCCGGACCCTGATCCGAATGGAAGGTACCACAGGCAAAAATCCCTATAAAGATACGCAAATCTCTGATGACAGTCCGGGAATCAGCGCTGCGATGTGGCCATAACCACACAAAGCGTGTGCATGAGTCAACTGCTACTAAGATGTATTTATACGCAGTATCAGATGAAAATGGACCGCAGTGATCTAAATAAACACAGCTTAGTGGTTTATTAGAAATGTACAACTGAGTCTGAGGCGGACGCGTAGCAGTTGAAGGTTTAATCTGCTGGCATATGTCACAAAGAAGGACATAATCACGCGTCTGTTTGTACAGTCCCCGCCACCAGAAACGTTGTTGTAGTTGCGTTACAGTGGCTGAGACGCCCGCATGCGCAGACGCTACACCTTCATGAGCCGCTGTAATCAAGTCTGTTCTGCGATCCGAGTTGGGAATCAGCCGTTCCCCAACATCAGGAATTGTCACAAAAGGAACCTTTTCGGGACTTAAGTGGTATTTATACTTCGAAGGGAATCCCGAAGGATGTTTACTTCCCTTCTCAGAGGCAGCAATCGCTGCCAAGATGTCGCTATCAATCTTGGTTTTAGACCTAGTAACTGCTGCAACTAAGTACGTAGATACTGCTGATTTCGCTGCTTCATCAGCAAGCGAGTTGCCAAAAGCATGAACTCCCACGCGCTGATGACCGAGAGTATGAATCACATAAACGAGTGGCAACATAGCCTTAAGCTCTGCCACTCGAACCCAGATCATTTTATGTTTTATTGTGCTACCCTTGGAATCATGAAAATCATTTTGAATCCAAAAGAACAAGTTTTCATTGTAAGACTGGACACAGTAGTAAGAATCACTTACAATTAGAGTAGTAACACTTGAATCTGCGTACTCCAAAGCTAGTAAGAGAGCACGAAGCTCTGCCAATTGTGCGGTGCAATCGCCCAGGGGCAACGTGTGTACCTCCCTGGAAATGAACTCATCATTCAACATAGCACCGACCACAATGGCGCATGCGGAAACGTAGGCATGTTTAGAGCCATGCGCAACCTGCGCTGACCCATCAGTGTAAATGATGCAATGGAAGTCCTCCAAAGGTCGCATCGCCAGAGGAGCAGGGTGAACGAATTCATACTGCAAGAACTCCTGCGACCGTAAGGAAGCGTCAAAAATAAACATGACATCCGAGGATGACAATGACGCAGCCCACTGAATCCACCGAGGGTGCAAAGCTTTCGAATTTGGTACACTGGCTTTCGTGACTGCCTCCAAATGAGGACAGGGTGTTACTACTAGCATGCGTTTCCCCTGTGACAGAGCTCGTTCCTTTAGAATAGCCATCTGTACAGCAGTTAAAACCTTTTCTATGGTGGGAAACCGCATCTCAGCCGAGGTGTACAAGTGTGACTTGTAAGCAATAGGTACTGTGTCACCTTCATTAAAAGTGAGGTAAGTGAAACCCACCGTCCCAGGAATAATTCTTATGACCAGGTTGGTGTGGTTATCACGAGTCAGTAAATATTTAGAAGCGAGCAGATCAGCCTGCAAGGATTGCAAAATGGCTGAATGCTCAGGCAGCCAGCATGATTTTGAGAAAGTTGGTTGTATCAAAGCATACAAAGGCTTGATACGCTGGGCATATTCCGGAATGTAAGTTCTGCCGAAATTCAAAAAGCCCAGTAAGGATTGTAATTTTTTCAGAGTTGTTGGTGCGCGCAATTGTGCGCACTTCTCCAAGAAGTGAGGAGCCAAACCTCTACCTTCATTGTTGAGCTCATAGCCCAAAAACAACACTGTGTGTTCAGCAATGTGCGATTTTGCAAAGTTGAATTTGTAACCCATGTCTGCGAAGTTGCAAACAAGAGAATTTACACGACACAGATGCTCCCAAATATCGTCGTCTGTGAGATATATGTCATCCACATACGAAAAAGCATCAGGGTCGAGTGCCTCCAGAATAGAGACAATTCGAGCGGTAAATACACCAGGACTATTCTTGTAGCCCATTGGAAGACGCCGGAATTGCTTTTGGACTCCAGCGCTTGTAAAACTGGTTCATTGGGAGCTAAAGCTGTCCAATCTGTGGGCATAAAAACCATTGGATATGTCAAGCGTTGTCTTGAAACGCTTACGCACGAGACTATCCACTAGGGCAGAGCCGTGGGTATTCTGTACTGCACAGTTACGGCAATGCGAGTTCAAATGCCGGTAATCCAAAACCAAACGATATGATCCGTCAGGTTTATTCACAGTAAAAAGGGGATTATTCATCGGTGACACACACGTTTCAATAACTCCCTGATATTCCAATTGTTCAAGGATTTCCGCGACGGAAGATTTTGCTTCACGCCGAATGGGGTATTGAGGTTGAGGCTGCGGCTGAGATCGCAACGGAATTTCGTGGCAAGGCGACAATTTATCCCAACCACATTGGTTACGGTACAGAGCCGGCGCGAGAGCCCGAGCCCACTCTTCTGCAAAATGCTGCGCATGCTCTTTCGAGACAGTGTTCGCGAAACTGGGTAGGATTACCTCCTCCCCTCGCGGCGCCGCGAGCACAAAAGGTGGGGGCCAGTCAGCCTCCGAAAGTAAAATATCATATGTAGAGGACAGATTCTCCCAAAATACACCTTTAACGGTACGCTGTATGTCACCTTCAATTAACAGGACAATTTCATATAGTCTTTCAGGGGGAGCAAGTCTCGTATCCGCTGTTTCTATCACAACGTAGACTTCAGTCGCTGTCACCCTCAGTAGTGGACGCAGCGCCTCTCTGACTATGGTTATCTCCGCCGCGCTGTCCAGCAAGGTCAGAGCCCACGTCAGATTCCGAAGCCGCGTTCTCACTATCTGTGGCATATCGATGCGCTGTTAAGGCTGCGACTTTCTTTTTCGCAAACTGCGGACGCCTAGGCGTAGAATCCTCCTGCTTCACTGCGCCGTCCGTCTGGCGGGACTGACCACGTCCTTGTTGGCCACCACGTCCACGTCCACCCCCTCCTCCTCCACCGGTTTTCTGGGCCGATGTGTCCTGAAAGGAACGAGGAGAGCGTTGATCAGAACCCTGAAAACGATCAGGTGATTTAATCATCGCGCGGTCGCGCAAATCATAAACTTTTTCGGATGGCGCAGGAGCTTGTATTGCAGGAAAAGAACCCTGAGTCTGCACTGTCTGCTTCCCCTGTGTCTGTTTCTTAGGCCAATTTTGTTTCTTGGACTTTGGCTGGGCATCTGTCACTGCAGATTGCCCCTGTGGTTGTTTTTTCTCCTTCACTGGAAAATATTTCAGACCTCTACTTGTGCGGCCAATCGTTTTATAAGCGGCCACCACAATCTTTGCTAACTGGCGGGGTTTGTCGGCATCGGGCAGAGCAGCCAAAGCATTCGACACCTGAAAGTTAACTGCATCTCCTTTAACATTGGAGAGAATGAGATCACTTACAATCTCAAAAGAACCACACAGGCGCATACCCAATTCAACCGCTGCCTCTGGACCGTGATCATTCTGAACACGTCGAACGATTTCAGGCAGGGCAGTCATAGACGGGGTGCCGAAGCACCTTGTATAAACTGCCGCAAATGTTTTTCCCCAGCTGTCACAGTCAGCAAGTTCAGGAGTAATATCCTTCGGTAGAGTAATCGTCAACATTCTATGTTTATCAGCAGGAGTAGAATTCGGAAAAACCGCCTCCAGTTGATCAAACTTCTCCGCTAGCCAGAATGGGAAGTCATCGTTGTCAACAGGACGCGCACCAAAAACCGAATTTACCATCACTGGATTGAGACGCATTCCGCCTCGTTCCATGGGAGCGGCCGCACCCCCCTGGGGACCACCAGGAAGATGTCGACCGATGTATTGCACTAAAGCACGAATCACGGAAATGGAAACTACATGAAGCCTGCGAATTTCTGCCAGGGTACAAGCCCCGTGATTCGGGTGCGGGGTAAAGCCACCCAATGCAGGCCAATTCGTACCTGGAATCGAGAGTGGACCTAACCTCGCACGGGACAAAGAGTGGGGGAGGGCGCCATCAAACCAAACTCGATGCTGCCAATGATCAATAGGTATTTCCAATGCCCTGTATGGCGTATATTCAGCCGGGACATCCGAGGCGGTGTAGGAGTGGAACAAACCAGAATTAGCGTCCACAGCCGGAAACGTAACCCAAGAGTAAAACAACTCGTAAGGAAACGCCGGATCTGCACTTACCACGAAAATCACAGCCATCCCATCTACTGGGACATGGTACGTCTGAAGATGGTTGCGTACCGCTACGCGACTATGCTGCGCAATAGCCACCGCTGCCGCCATTACAGAATTGGAAACAAGAAAACACAAAGAATACTTTGTAGCACAACTGGGTAGTAATTCAAAGAAACCGTTTAAGTAAGAATCAAGCTTGAATAAAGACCTATTTCAAAAAATAGGTAGGTTTCACCAACACCCCGTTTTCCGGAAACGGATGTGAAGGGGTTAAGGCATGAACGATAAACTACTCGAGTGTCATGATATAAGACCACCGAAACCGTTGGGCGCCATGTTGCAGGGTTTCTGTACTCACACAGAACTGTGCACAGAGGAGTGGAACCTCGGCAAATTAGGATGTCCCAAAACTTACCTTAGCAACCAACTCACCCCTTACCGAGCTAGCTACAGTGTCTCATTGGACATATCAAACACCCAATGTTTAGACAAACCAGAACATGAACTTACAGTACCTCAGGGTACGTGGGACTCATGAACACTCTTTCGTTATATTATCATTACAAACCAGAACATGGAGTAAAGAAGACACATGTGCATTTGAAATGTTTATTTACTAATGCCGTCTTCTCAGGCGCAGTATCTTTGATAATACAAGTATACTTATTATCAGTAGCAAAATTATCAGCATAGTTACTAAGACATAAAAAGCGAATGGTGACAGCATGTTAACATGCTGTAATGAATAAGAGTTAACAACACTTATATCTCACCCTCCCTAACACATATATTATATTATTATCTAAGAAGGTCTCTTTGGGTTGTTTTAGGGCGGGCCCATACCTTAGTGTCCTAGCATGAAGGAATCACATCAGCATACACCAGCTCTCTCTGCATGTGCACCGCATCAAGTGTGTTAACAATTCTCGTGCAAAGCAATATCAATCCCGCCTCAAGCCCAAGTTGGCAAAGACTGCACTTGTGTTATGACTATGAAGGCGTGGAGATCAGACCTCATAACAATTCCATATCGTGTTGCTCCTGAAACTTCAGCACTCTCCGTGCAGACATGTTTTATTAAACAAAGCAGATATCAGAGCAATAACATATTATTCTCACATTCACCACGGCAAACTACTAGGTTGAAAGCTAAGCCAACAAATGAGGGTCGTGTGCAGAAGTTGCAAGAAAGGAAAAATGGCGTTTAAATCTCAAACGTACCTATGCTAACTTAACACGATATAGGGATATATAGGAGTTATACAACACCTTCTTCTTGGGAAATTAAAAAGAAAGCGCTCACGAGGCGATAGAAGCAAGAGTTCTGCATTAAAAAAGTAAAAGACCCAGCAAAAATTCTTCTAGTTCGATCAATCAAGACATTTGTTAAGCGCGCTACATACCTGTGAGGGTCCCAAGGTGCTTGGGGGGGGGAGGGGGGGGTGCTGCTACTGATCGAAGAGCCAAGTTTTGAGAAGACGTCTGAAGGCCGGGAGATCTTGGGTCTGCCGGAGGTTTGTTATGTGGTAATCTAGGACCCTAGTGTAATTTTCCCGATTCATGCCCATATATAGGTATAATTCACCCAATCCTTATATAGGCATAGGAATCATTGCCTTATTTAGTCTTAGCCTGTGCAGCCCAAATACTGCATGGCTACTTCCACTAAACTCCGAGAATCCACAACGATTTCTTGGAAAAACCAGCTTTCAGCAGTCAGGGACTTCCCCCTGCTTGAATACTAATTTATCCAAGAACTCCTGGAGTTTTCAAGGAACTGAGGCACTAGTGACGATATTATGTCCAATCTTACGTCAAACTCAGCACCTTCAAAGTATAAATATGCTTACATTGCCCAGTCAAACACACGGTGGTTTAGGAGCAGATCGACTAACTACTTGCCCGACGCCCTGCTGCTGCAAGTGCCGAAGGAAGCCGCCCCTCCAACTGACGCACTGAGAAGACGCTGTCTTTTCTCTTGCCGAGAAATCGAGCTCCGGTGTTTCCAGGCTACTCTTGCGGGTTGCTGGGAGATCGAGTCCTGAGAGAGAGAGATACAAGACCTCTATCATTCTAAAACCAAGGTACGGAGCTGATTAGACCCTTAGAGAATTCTTGGAACAGATTCTTGGCAGAAAATTACTAGACTTAAGCTACACCACACTTACTCCTCCCTTGTACTAGACTTAGGTTAGGTACACCGGGTAGGGGTATTTTAGAAGCACCAGTTTGGTACTTATAGCCACTATTTTATCACTGTATGTATTTTATGTATTCTATGTTTATGGCTTAGAAACCATACCATGCTCTTACAGTACTATTTTATAATACTATTCGTATTATATGCATTGTACTTCTTAACTAGCATTTCAGTTGTAGCAGTTCATTTCTGATGCTTAAGAAATAAGACTGTTCAATAAATACTTTTATTGAAAACACCCGTCTCTCTATTTCTAAGCAACTCTGGTGAAACGAAGCATGCACATCTGACTGAGTGAAATAGCCGTCTATTGTTTCCGCGACTCTAGAGATACGTTTCATTCTGGGGAAACAAAGTTGTCATGTTATATGGTTGTCAGAGACTAATCTCTTCTTGTACTTTCGAGAAAGTTTCTAGTGACCTCTGAGCTAGCTGGCACTCACAATTAAGTCTAATATATTCGGCAGAGACCTAGTCGATTTAAGTCCTACATCTAAGCTGCAGGATATATTATTCCAATGCGCAGAGCCTATTGGGAATATAGGAACTACACTACATGGCGCCCAACACTTGGTAAGGCTATATTTTAATGCTAGATACTAAAGTAACTCAGTCGTGCTTTTCACAGAGACCCCTTTTCTCCCGTAAAAACTCCAAAAGACATCTGGAGTAGGTGAAAGGATAATATCCGCCAAAACGGAGTAGGACGAAAAATCCTATGTATTCGTTTTTGGTTTGTTCAACGTTGGAAGATACAGTGTTCGAAAATATTGTGCAATAAATCTTTGTTTCCTTGAAACTTGTTCTGCAAACTCTCAGCCAACTAAAAATGCCGGATAGTGATACCGAATTGGAGAGAGCTGCAGCAGCAGCTCAAGCGGTCTTAGATGATGCTGCTACCCTAGAAAATGATACGGATGCTATAATCATCCCAGTAAATGTAAGGAAAAGTAGAACTTACAAACTAATAAACAATGGAGTATCAGCAAGAGGTAGCAGAGTAATCTTTGTCATAGAGGCACATGAATATCGGCAGACAGAGGTATTCTATTCATGGATTCAGTTTTCAGCAGCAAATGCGGGAACATGTGAGTTCCACTACTACAAAGCAGAGGAACCTCCAGCGGAATACGTTCCTTTCGAGGACATTGAAATTCCATTAACTTACCAAGAGCATCAGCTCTGGTTTAAAGGCGCCCTACAGCATCAAAATCACATTACCAGGCTCGGTCCACTAGGTAGACCAGGAGCAACATGGCCGGTACTAGCCAGCTATACACCACATCCATAAATTGATAGGATGTCAGATGCAGAATTGTTAGCTCAGCTAAAACAGTTAATTAAAATACATAGACAATTGGTTCAATATGTCATGCGGACATTAACAGTCCAACCAGCTGTAAGAATTCCACAGCACACCCCTCACCAGGGGAACACAAATAAACTCACACCACAGACTATAAAGTCAGTCATTGGTAAACTACCAGCAGGTAAACTACCAGCAAAACGAGAACAAATTCCGTTCTGGTTAGCACAAAAAATTACTCAAATAGAGGCAGTATTTCCTGATAGTACACCTCATGAGAAACACAGGATTCTGACAATCTGTTTACCTATGGGGATTGCACCACATGTAGAGGATTGTGACACTTGGGGCACAGTCTTTGCTTCAATCTAAACTAAAACACATGGTGTTCTGTCCATGGCTGTAATATCAGACGTTCTAAGACAGATTCAAAATGAATACGGTCCAGAACCAGCTTTAAATCTAGGTATGAAATTACTGAAAGATTTCAAACAGGCTTCAGCTATACTATTAGCCAACATTAGCGGTGAAGCAGCATCAGTGGCAATCCGCCAGGAATTAAAAGAAACTTTACTGAGCAACCTTATGAGCTTGCCAGAATTGTTGAAAAATCCTATGAAGAACTAGGTAGAGATAGTTTGGGTGGAAAACCACTAAAACCACAACTAACAGAGAATCCTGAAAAAACTTGTATTAAAAATAATCTCAATACTCCTAAAAAGAAGCGGGAGAACACTAAACAAACGCTTCCTAGAGAGAAGCATTCCCAGTCCAGAGGAAGATCTCCCTAACGAGGAGGTAGGTCTCCCCAACGGGAGCCCTCTGAAAAGAGGTACAACCTCAGAAATAGGGATACTTTAAGAAAACCTGATACATATCAAGATAATGATACACGTTCCTCTCGTACCTTTCAGACTTCACCGCAGAAATCAGAAAGAAGAGGACGGTCAGAACAGAAAGAAGAACGCGTGAAGTCCAAAGACAAACAGCACGTTCCAAAAAATAAGGAAACTCAATTTACCAAGAAGAATGTAGCAAGTGTAAAGATCAGACATGCCGAGGATTCTGAGGACACAACTCAAGAACGGGGAATGGCCTCAGACAATGCTAGACAGTGCAGCAGAAGTAACCATAGTTCGCAAGATCCTGAAGGATCATCTTAAGACAGTGGACTTGAATGAATGCATTCAAGTTGAAACTGACGACACCAGGGTTAGTGTACCCCACAAGTTATATGAAGTAACACTCCGGATGGAGAGGGACATAACTAGAAAAATAAAAGTTTTCTTTTGGGACAAGCTTTCCAAGGGTTATGACAGAGGATGACAAATCACGTAGGATGGGATGAGGATTCCCCTCACCTCAAAATCCAGTTAAAAAATCAACCTACTGCACAGAGGCAGTATCCAGTCCAGCAAGAAGCTAAAAAGCAAGTCAGGGAGATCTTAGATCAACTTGAATATCAAGGGGTGATTGAAACATGCACCTCATCTATGAACAATCCTTTGTTTCCTGTCTCCAATCCAGACAATTCATATCGTCTAGTTTTGGATTACACCTAAACTCTTGTTGCAAAATGTTTGCAGTACAAAATTCACATAGTGCAGCACTGATGAATAACATCATGCGCAAAAGATATAAAACCACATTAGACATTTCAAATGGGTTTTTCTGTCAAAATATTGCACCAGAAAGTAGGCACTTCACTGCTTTCTCAATCTTGGGGACACAGGGACAATGTTGCTGTCTCCCCCAGAGATTCAAGAATAGTCCAGGGTTATTTTCAGGGAGAGTAACTGAAATACTACAAATGTACGATGAGGAGGCATTATCTTATGTCGATGACACTTATCTTACAGACGATGATTTGGACGTGCACTTGAAAAGAGTGAACACCATAATACTTGGGTTAGCTTCTGAAGGGTATAAATTCAATTTTAAGAAATCACGAATTGCCTACCTCAACGTCCCATTCTTAGGATACGAGTTGTCAAGTGAAGGCAAAAAGCCTAGCAGCAAACTTTCTTGAGAAATGTGCGCTGCTCCAACCTCCAAAGACGCTGAAAAACTTACAGTCAATTCTAGGTTTCCTGAATTTTGGAAGAACTTATGTTCTAAATTACGCAGAAAGGGTTAAACCTCTCTACGAACTAATCAAACCTGATTTCAAACCAACAAATTGGACTCAGAAACATACAGAAATTTTGCGTTCAGTACAAACAGACATGTTAGCAAAAACACAATTAGATACAAGCAACAATGCGCGCAATCTCGTGATCCATGTCATCCCAGGGAAATGCGGATTCACATACCTGATCTTTAATGAAGGTGAAAAGGTACCAATTGCATACAAATCACACTTGTACACACAAGCTGAAATGAAATTCAATTCAACAGAAAGAATTCTGACAGCGGTTCAAACTGCAGTAGCAAAAGAGAGAGCTCTCGCCCAGGGTAAACGCATAATGATTGTTACACCTGTGCCTGCCTTAGAGGCAGTGATGAAAGCGAGCAGTCCAAATGCCAAAGCTTTACATCCAAGATGGATTCAATGGGTTAACTCTCTTGCTGCAACAGACGTTGAGTACGTTTTGATCCCTACTTGAAGACACAAGAATTGCTACAATACGAACACGAATGTCCTCTGCCGACCGAAATTCTGCCTCTAGAACATTACATCTGTATAATATATACAGACGGATCAGCACAGCCCGCAATTGGGGGTAAACAAGCCTATAGTGCTGCGTGCGCGATCCTTAAAGGTCGTTGGTGCGAAGGTAAATTCAGACCTATGGTTACTAAAACTCAATCACTCGGAGACTGTACAGCTCAGCGAGCTGACCTACAGGCTTTCAAGATGGCGCTTGAAAATACCGATCGCGAATTCCCCACGCTAATAGTGTGCGATTCGTATTACTGCGTACAATGTTACAATGAGTATCTACAGAACTGGGTTCAAAACGGTTTCAAAAATTCAAAAGGTGGCACAATTAAGCATAAAACGCTTTAGGAACTAGTAGTTCTTTTACCGAAAGAACTATAAAATACTCATGTGATTCATAGACTGAGTCATCAACGTGATGGCGTTCACGTTGCAGGGAATTCATTGGCTGATGAAGCTGCGAAGGCAGCTGTGCAAACGGCTTCCGTAGCTACAATCACTTGTTCAAAAAGAATAATAGATGGTGAAACGTTACTAGCAGTAAAAACCTCAATGGAAGGCAGCTATGCAGCGTTACATCTAAACTATCCACTCACACATACATACATAATTGATGCAAACTCCGTTCCTTTTGCTCAAATCCCTGGAGTGGGGGACAGAGTAATTCCAAATAGGAATCGGAGAGCCGCTTTGGTACACAAAGCACATATGGGAGAGGGTCTGAGACATCAAGGGATCTTGAAATCTCTAATAAAATTAGAAAAGATGTACTGGTGGCTGGGACTGGGAGTTGATGTGTACAATTTCGCAATTTACTGCCCTAACTGCAACAGAGATCGCAGCAGCAAAAGCCACCAGATACCTGACTACAGAGTAGCCAGCCCAGTTCAGATACCATTGCTAGACAGCATTAGACTATCTACCCGCAAACATCATAATGGACGAATGTGGTCCCACAACTACTAGGACAAGATTTATTTGGATGTGGCCCCAGCGCTCGGCTGACGCCAGAACTGTTATAAAGGAATTGCGAGTCTTCATCGGCACACATGCAATTGGCACGCTACATTCTGACCAGGGTCCTGCGTTTAGCTCTCGAGCTTACAAGGAGGCCATGGCTAGCTTGGGCGTTGCATTGCGGTATTCTAGTCCCTTCCATCCTGAGGGTAATGCGGTAGTGGAAAGAAAAAACTGTGACATAAAGCAATCCATAACAGCTAAGGTATTAGGTTCGGGTGATGGGTGGATCAAACATCTAATAAGTGTCCAACGTAGTCTTAACAATCTGCCAAGAAATTCTCTGGGTGGAGTCATCCGTATGAACTAATGTTTGGTACTAGAATGATAATAGAAGACCTCGATTGTCAGACTTCAGTGGTGGAACAAAAACCCCTTGATGACAAAAAACGTTTGACTGTTTTACAGGACTTAAATGAAACAAGAATTCTGAGTAATACAATACAGAAGCAAACGCCCACTGAAGAAAAAACACCTGTCCCAGCAAGGCCTGTCTGGATTCCAAAGATTGGGGATCTAGTCAGAGAGAAGATCGTGGTGAAGAAGGAATTTGGGCCTTCTTACAGAAAAGCAGTACCTGTCTTGGCAATCCAAGGAACAAGATCAGCAGTACTACCGCCCCTTGCTGGTAAAAGGGAGAACAGAGTTGTATCCATCGACCTGGTCAAACCACAACATGTGGCTGATAATAAATAGTAGGCCCAGTGGACTCCCGAGAAGTAGCGGATGACCAAATCTTGCTACAATCCAAGAGGTTCAAACTGAAAGACTTATCACTTTTGATAAACCTGCAGTAAGAAAAGAAGGACTATGCAACAAAGCCATGGAACTTGTACCTCTGGAAACCCAAATAACAGTTCATCAAGACACGCCTGTCTACAATGATGTGACATCTGACTATACAAACATGTCGAAAAAAGGAACAGCTACAGTGATTTCAAGTAATCCTGATGCAATCCCAACAATTGACAGAACTGGTTCTGGCTACTTTATCAACTTCGATAATTTTTCTGAGGATCCCAGTGAACCTGAGGATAAGCCAGCAAAGACAAACTTCAAGGAAAAAGTAACAGAACTCCTTCATCTACTGGGAAAACATATCTGGTTTCACCTTGGGTTGAATTTTGGATTGGATTATTTGTACTTTTCCTCCTGCTCTGGCTCGTACTAGTGTTACGCTTGGGAAGGATGATTGATGGAAAATATAGCACTATGGCTCAGCAAGTAAGAAAATCAACTTGGTCCTGAAACCTTACAAATCATCTCATCGTGAAAGAAGAGGCCTGTCAGCAGTAAACATCACAGCCGTTCCTATACCTGGGGGTATAGCATGGGACAGAAGTGATTAGGACATCTATGGTCTGGTGGAATTATTGAAGATTTCACATCAGTTTAAGGTTTCTTTGAGTGACTTTGTCGCACCCAGTAAATTTTCTGATGATTGGGACTTTGAGACTGTTAACAACTTGATGAAAGATTTAGAAATGTCAGCTAAATTTACAAAACATGACTACTTAGAAGGGTCATCAGATTATGAACAAATGTATTGTTTTAATCATTATGGTCACCATTATTTGCATAAATCTGCAAACCGTAGGAATGTGTTTCGCTACAATCAATGGGAACATTGTCCAACGTCGCCAAAAGGCAGCTCAAAAACTTTTTAGGAAAAGTTTCCATACTTCACAGGGTTTAATGTTACAAATCCAGAAATGTTTTATTTCAAAAATGCGAATAAGACAGGAATGAAAACAATGTTGACCAATACTAAACAAATGTATTCTGCAAACTTTTATGCTCAGCTGTCTACATTAGTTTTTGACTTTTGGAAAAACAACATCGAGACAAAAACTGTCTGGGGCACAAAAGACTGGCAGGTGCAAGGTTTAGAAGCCCTGTTAAGAGCCTGCATTATACCAGAACAAATAATGTTTTTAAATGACACTGTTCAACAAACTTCTTGTCTTGGACTAGCTAAGAGAAAAGATTTAAATAAACCGTCTATACCTAAACCCACATCTGACAGTGATAATGCTACAGAAGAGGAGGTAGACGTACCCTTTATTTTAAAACAGAACAGAACTAATCGTGATTGGAAAAGATGGTAATCTGGCCCACAGACAATAATAACTGTCATGATAGATTCCTGGGAAAGATACAGGGGTTCAAAATGAGTAGGCCAGATCCAAGATATTCCCAGAGACAACATCCAGGGATTGTAACGACTTACAGTGTAGGGAAGCTGTGCCTTGAGTGGCTTCAGAAATCTACACTTCCTGAAATTAAACAACACTGATCTTTACTTAAAGAAAGCAATGTTTTGGGAGATTTCTTAATGGGGCCTCGCAAACCACCGCAAAAACGTTTCATATATGCTGGAATATACGCGGCATACAACGAAATATGGAAAGTGACGCAAATAGAAACTGCTGAAAGAATACGAGAAATTGATCGTATAAATTTAGAAAAAAGCCTCTCTGTAGTGGACAATGGGTTAACGACTCTGTCCTCCAGAATTTATTCTTTGGACAGCATCGTGTCATCTGCCATTGACATCATGGAAAAAGACTTGTAATTGTTACAACATGGCCAGTCTCAACTACGTTCTATCATGCTGCTAGGCTGGACGTTGCAAAATCTGCGTTCAGGCTATGTGCCATGGCATCTAATCAATACCACGTCATTGTTTGCTGTATTTAACCTTGCAGATAAACAAATCTCTTTGGCACAAAGAGCAGACTATACGGTGCTGAGCATTGAAAAACTAGAAAGATTACAATTAACAGTTTCTGAAAAACCTGTCATTGAATGGATAATTCATGGCACCATTACGATACCATTGAAGTCTTTCCTATTTCAGTATTGTCTGGAGCATATACCAGTGGGGCTATATGAAAGGTTGGGTAAAGAATACATTAAGTCGACCTGGGTTTTACCATACACACACAGATGTTGGAATGGGGGACATGAAGTATTCCTTAGTGGAAAGAATTGTAAAAACTCACTGAGTGGTATACTTCTGTGCCAGGGTATTAATTTGCACGGAGCCTGCGACGGTTCTACGAATAACCTCTCGTGCCACCTGCACGGTTCCCCCTCCACAGTGATAGTACCAATTTTCAGGCAGCTATCCAATGGCAGCTACGTGATGCTCAATGATCACAGCTGTTGTGGCATATTGCCAGGAAAAAGTTATCTCATAACTGTGTCGTCCACGGTCACTTGTTGTATGCAAGTATTGTATCCAAAAAGTGAGACAGGAAGGGAGACAGCTTTATGGCCTTCTCTGAATATCTCTTCTATACGAATTGATACTTTAGGCAGAATGAAAGCCATTCTTTTATAAACAAATGTGCCACTGACCTCGTCTAGAGAAACGTATGATCTGCAAGTAGAAAAGTCTTCTGCAGAGATACATGCATTAATATCAACATACTGCCCAGTACATTTTGCAGAAATGTTAAGTCTAATCTTAAACATGTCTGATACCACCGGCATCGCACATGTATTTTAGATGATTTTTTCGGGACTGTTAACACCATTTGAAGCAGTCCTCTGCATTTTTCTGAATTTCGTGCACTCTGTGTTTGACGGCCTGCCTCTCATCTTGGGACTAGTAGCAGTTATTCTATTTTTATGCCTTCTGCTCCGATATGGCAAGTCCGGTGACCAGCAACACCGAAACTACCATGGAACAATGCCTCCTTGCCATGAGGTATCGTGAGAGGATTTCACAGAATCTTGGCTTGGCACGTTTAGGAGATCTGAACACAACCTGGTTACTGTCGTTCAGACCTATCTGGCAAGATTGCATCTTACCTGTTCTTCGATGCCTGCTTTGCGGACAGGAATGCTTGTTCGACATTTGTCTTACACTTCCATCAGTACTGCCATCCGATGTTGACGCTTTGCTAGGTCCAGTAACGGCTCATGCATCGTGTTGCCCCCAACGGCTGCCTATTCTGATGACGGCATTCATTGAGGTCTCACCGGCAAGTCTAACTGAGGGTGAGATACGAGAAACTATAGGCATACAGGTACATTACTAATGCCTCAAACGCTGACAGTGATGATCCACACTTCTGCACATTTGATCTGCTAACTGAAGTGGTTCCACTTTCACCTACCATGGTACATGGTTTCTTTGCCAGCCTAGATGATCTACACTCCTGAGAATAACTTTTGATTATTTCACACAGCGTTCCCCGAACTCTGCAATTCGGCCTTCATTTTTTAAAACAATCCACTAATTTGAACTTTTTCCAAAATAGAACTTTTGGCACAGAGTGATCTGCTTAAAGTAGAACTATTTTTAGACAACAAGATTTTGTGTTTGAAATTCCTAAAATGATAATATTTGGCTTCAACCTCGAAAAACAAACACAGTTAAAAACTCATGCTATGTGACAGATTTCAGGTATCAATTGATGAATGTACTTTCGTTTTATTTAATGATAGAATATATGCTCATGATTTATGCTTAATTTCAGATGATGCCTATTACTTCTGCATACAGTATATACTCATTTCATGTGAACAAGCCTATTCAAATGCATTTTGTATTTTGGGGTGGGATTGTGAACACTTTGCTTTAGATATGTTCAGTGCTTAGGTATTATTGAACTTAATAATCGTGGAGTGGGTGTAATGTGGGAATCTAGGACCCTAGTGTAATTTTCCCGATTCATGCCCATATATAGGTATCATTCACCCAATCCTTTTATAGGCATAGGAATCATTGCCTTATTTAGTCTTAGCCTGTACAGCCCAAATACGGCATGGCTACTTCAACAAAACTCCAAGAATCCACAACGATTTCTTGGAAAAAACAGCCTTCAGCAGTCAGGGACTTCCCCCTGCTTGAATACTAATTTATACAAGAACTCCTGGAGTTTTCAGGGAACTGAGGCACTAGTGACGATATATTATCCAATCTTACGTCAAACTCAGCACCTTCAAAGTATAAATATGCCTATATTGGCCCAGTCAAACACATGGTGGTTTAGGAGCAGATCGACTAACCACTTGCCCGATGCCCTGCTGCTGCAAGTGGTGAAGGAAGCCGACCCTCCAACTTACGCACCGAGAAGACGCTGTCTTTTCTCTTGGCATGAAATCCAGCTCCGGTGTTTCCAGGCTAACCTTGTGGGTTGCTGGGAGATCGAGTCCTGAGAGAGAGATACAAGACCTCTATCATTCTAAAACTAAGGTACGGAGCTGATTAGACCCTTAGAGAATTCTTGGAACAGATTCTTGGCAGAAAATTACTAGACTTAAGCTACACCACACTTACTCCTCCCTCGTACTAGACTTAGGTTAGGTACACGGGGGAGGGGTATTTTAGAAGCACCAGTTGAGTACTTATAGCCACTATTTTATCACTGTATGTATTTTATGTATTCTATGTTTATGGCTTAGAAACCATATCATGCTCTTAGCGTACTATTTTATAATACTATTCGTATTATATGCATTGTACTTCTTAACTAGCATTTCAATTGTAGCAGTGCATTTCTTATGCTTAAGAAATAAGACTGTTCAATAAATACTTTTATTGAAAACGCCCGTCTCTCTATTTCTAAGCAACTCTGGTGAAACGAAGCATGCACATCTGACTGAGTGAAATGGCCGTCTATTGTTTCCTCGACTCTAGAGATACGTTTCATTCTGAGGAAATAAAGTTGTCATGTTATAAGTTGTCAGAGACTAATCCCTTCTTGTACTTTCGAGAAAGTTTCTAGTGACCTCTGAGCTAGCTGGCACTCACAATTAAGTCTAATATATTCGGCAGAGACCTAGTCGACTTAAGTCCTACGTCTAAGCTTCAGGATATATTATTCCAATGCGCAGAGCCTATTAGAAATATAGGAACTACACTACAGGTTGGTGGGGAGGGTGTTCCAGGTCTTGGCGGCCTGGTGGGAGAAGGATCTGCCGGTTGTTCTTCGGATGCGCTGCACTCTGGCGAGGGCGAGGTTGGCGGAACGGAGCTTGCGGGTAGGGGCGTAGAAGCTGAGTCGTTTGTTTAGGTACGCTGGGCCGGCGTTGTGGAGGGGCTTGGGTGCAAGGATGAGGAGTTTGAAGGTTATCCTCTGGTTGACTGAGAGCCAGTGTAGGTTTCTGAGGAGTGGTGTGATGTGGCTGTGGCTGGGGATGTCGAGGATCAGTGGTGCCGAGGCATTCTGGATGCATTGCATCCATCTTAGGAGCTTGTTTGGTGTTCCTGCGTAGAGGGCATTTCGGTAGTCCAGCCTGCTGGTGACGAGGGCCTGGGTTACTGTTCTTCTTGTTTCGGTGGGGATCCACTTGCAGATCCTACGAAGCATTCGTAGGGTGTTGAAGCAGGATGAGGATACGGCATTAACCTGTTTAGTCATGGAGAGGGTGGTGCCAAGGATTCCCAGTAATGTTGACCACCAGGAGTCATCCCATGCTGAGGGTTTGGAGCCGAGGATGAGGACCTCTGTCTTGTCCGAGTTCAGCTTCAGTCGGCTGTTCCTCATCCATTCGGCGAAGGCCTTCATTCCTTCATGAAGGTTGGTTTTGGCGGTGTGAGGGTCTTTGGTGAGGGAGATGATAAGCTGGGTGTCGTCGGCGTAGGAGATGATGTTGAAGTCGTGCTGACGGGAGAGGGAGGAGCCCTGGGGTATGCCGCCGGTGATCTTGGTGACGGTGGAGCTGAAGGGAGTGGCGGACGCTTTGTGTTCTGCTGGAGAGGAAGGATGTGGACAAAGGCCTTCTATTGGATCCCGGCGTTCTGTTGTCCTTGAATGCGGTCCTCTTGGCGGTTCTTATGAGTTGTTGGTGTCTGCGGGTGGCGTTCTTGAGGGTCATGTGGTTGTCTGCTGATCGTTCGCGGAGCCAGTTCTACTCCAGTTTCCGGCATGTACGCTTGGAGGCTTGGAGGTCTTCAATGGACCAGGTGGATTTCTTCTGGTGTGGTTGTTGGAGGTTGACTTGAGCGGGACGAGAGTGTTGGCGCACTCGTTGATCCACTGTCGGAGGTTGAGGGTGGCGGTGTCGGGTTCGGTGGGGCGGCTGGTGGGTTCTGGGCGAGGGCGCTGGCTAGCTGCTCTTCGGTGACTTTTCGCCAGCAGCGACGGGCATCTGATTGGTGCGGCGATGTGCTTCCTGAAGGCATGGGGCATAGCTGGGCCCAGGGAGGCCAGCCCACATGGACCTCCAACAGGGAGGTAAGCCCCCATGGCGGTTCCTCCTGGACCCCAGCTGCAGCAAGTCTCAGCCAGTCAGGAACAGCACAAGAACAACAACCATAGGGTCACAGCCCCTACATTTATACCACTTCTCTCCTTTGTCTGCAGTGTAGGGTTTGGGGAACCAGAGGCAACTGGTTCAGGGGGGAATTTGAGCACTTTGTTTGCAAGGCTCCTCTTCACCTTTGTCAGGAGGTGGCTAGGTGATCAGACACCACACAGGGGGCGGAGCCAGCATTGTACAGGCTAGGCACAGATCTATTCAGGTTCAGGGGACTACTCCTCCCACTACTCAAAATGCAGATATCCCATTCAGCCTAGTGCTGACTCACCCTGCCGCTCCTGGAGCCACACACACCTCCCAGCCCCTGTCACTCACAAGCCAGACACGCAATTCACATCAGGCAAGCAGACACATTCACACAGAAATTCCAACTTCTAAAAGTGGGATTTCTATATTAGTTGTAATAATTCTGCGCACACCATTGCGCAGCATTTATTATTACAATTCCAAATATACTAAACTTGACTATGCTGCTCCTCCCATATTAGGAATTACCACTGACACACTGATCAGGGAATCCCCAATGCATTCCTATGGGAGGGCAGTCCAATCTTACCAAATGTAACACAGAGAGGGCACTCAGGTTACACTGGACAGCAGTGCTAAAGTTTCCAGAGGCCTTATACCACCAACACCATGTCGGAAATAAGGCAGGAAGAAAGGCAAAAAGTTTAGGGATGACCATGCAAAAAGGGCCAAGTCCAACATTAATATTACCCTAAGCTGCAAAAGAGAATTGGAATTGATGACTGCAGAATGTTCTAGCTTGAAATGGCAGAAATATTTTAGTGTTAGAGTCAGATGCAAGTTTGTAGTTTTGGCGGTCAAGGTGTAGAGATATAATCGTAGGTCAGTGATCCATAGAGAAGAGACATCTGGCCATCAGTTGCCTAGAGCTATTGTTAGGATCCTTTGCAATGAAAAGTATTGTCTTTGAGTATTAAAGGAGTTCTGGGGCTATTGCCTGAAGTGGGCAAGATTGGATCAGGCTAAGCGCATACCAGGGTTAAGAAAGAAAGAAACAGATTGGCTTTCCTCAAAGTTTCAAGATCCAAGCAAATGGATGTTGAACAGATCGTACTTCTCAGTGAATTCCTGAGATGTGAAGTCCATTTAGAGGATATTTCCTTCTGAGCAGGTTGAACACTCAGATAGGGATGTTTTTCACTTGGCCTCCTGATCTGGAAGCAATGGGGGTAGATGCAGTCCTTCAAGACTGGCAAGGATTGAACCCACATTCATTTCCACTATTTGCAATGAGGACAATCATGATATCATGGTCTATAGGTAGGAATAAACAATGGTGTTGGTTACATCTCTATGGAGGTTGCAGGCATAGTTTTTTTTCTTTCTACAGAAATCTGTGGATTGACTGTTCATGCTGTCTTGTTATCCAGAGTTGTTAGCGAGACCATCATGTGAGTTGCTCAAGTTGGTGATACATAGCCAGAGAGTCCTAGTAGCTTGGACAATTTCAGAAAATTGTGAAAGTTGTCATTTAATTCTAGGAATGTACCAGAGCTTTTTCAGAAATCAAAAGCTCCAAGCAGAAAAGGGCATATAGATTGATTTTACAAAACAACTGTCATGCTGGTGTGGTAGGGATCTTGAGCATATGCCAGAACAGGTAGTACATGTAATACATGTCTTATTCAATTTGTTTAAGAGAGATCCCATATAAGACAATTAATCTGCATAGGCCAAATTGTGGCGGATTTTGAGCTAGTTAATAGTTTGTCTTAGCATCAGGGCACTATGGAGAAAAGGTTGCTTAGAAATTTGAGGGTGGGGAAACCACAATTCACCAGGTATGTATTGTTAAGGGATGTGAATGGTGCATTACGGTTATTAGAGTGTCGGTTTTGAAATGGGTTATTGTCCCTCCTTACTTTGATCTTGAAACTTCCCATATTGTTGTGTTTAGTCTATTTTAAAGGGTGCTGGATGTAGGGCTTTGAATGTAACCAATATCTTACTTCAGTTGGAAGGGGTCTGTTTTTATTTAGCAAGAAGAACAAAAACTTTATCTAACAGTATATTTTATTCTTTGTTTATGGATAATAAAAGGTTGTGTATGGGTTGAAGGATTATGAGGATCTGACACAAAATGTGGTAGAGATATTTGTGCCACAGGTATTGCTTTAATTCAGGGCACCACAGAACCTGTTTCCTTTCCAAAGTTGTTTAGTCGGGGGAGAGAAATCAGGAAAGAGGTAATTATTGATGTATGGAGTTTTGTGCATATTCATTAGGAGAGGATTCAACCTATAAATATTTTATAGATGAGGGTGGTTTCTATGATATTTTATGTTTGGCTGGTCTAATGAACCAATGGTTAGCTATTTTAATTTTAAACCTGCTCAGTGTGCTATGAATTGTGTGTTTGCAAGAACTTGAACGTGCATAATGTTGGCATCTGTTCCATGACATAACATTTAATTTTCCACAGCCTAAGGGCAGAACATCTGTATTTTATTAAAGACCTGCAGGCTAATATTACCCACCCATGGAGATTTCTTTCTAGGTAAGGTTTTTAATATTTTATATTTTTCTATTTTATAAGTTTAAGATGAGCATTTTAAGGATTTTTAGCATTTGAAGGAGCCAGATGAGAGTGATGAAGATTTACATTTGTAAAATGCTAAATTTCGAAGTTGTTTAGGTTTTTCGTGTGTTTTCTGCTTAATCACGGATTGGAAAAGATGGAAGATGGCTATATTTTCTTTGTTTTTGTTGAGTTTTCTAATGTTATAGAGTTCCACATTCCTTGCTTTGTTGCTGCTTTGATAGCGCAATCAAATGGGTTTGAATAATATTAGCCCCCTCTCGTTAATGAAATCAAGATTTTCTGCCAACCAGACTATAGAATATGTACAGTGTTAGAAATCTAATGCTACCCATTAGATATTGATGATGAAGCTGCAATTGAACAATGAGGAATCAACTGACAGACTGCTGCTATTGCCTGAGGTACGATTCCCTCAGCATGCCAGGAATTTATCTCACTTTGCTGAGAATGACATTTATGAGTTTCCAGGTATTGTCAGTCGTATAACGAAGACCCCTGTGGCACAGGGGAGTCCTAAACCTCCACAAGGCCACCAACCTTTCAAAGTGGGTCTAATTCAGCCCAAGATATATGAATATCTGTGAGATATGTGAGTCTCGGGCCTCCTCACCACATTCTCAGGGGGCTACATCTAAAATTAGCATGCTTGTGATTTTTCCACAAATGTATTTTCAAATTTCTCACACATCATTTAATTATTTATGCCAATTTTGTGCCCATACACACTGCATAATGTGTGAGTATGAATGTATGTACCAGAAACATCAGTAACTGGCCCCGAACCATCCATTCTTAGATATGTTCCCTTTATAGACTTGGAGCACATTTTTTACATTTAAAGTGAAATTTGCCTAATCTAGCTGTTTAGTTTGGGATTTAATTAAGACATTTTAATTTTACAAAAATAGACATAAGATACATATTTACTTTTCGGAGGTTTCAACCAGCAATCTTTATTAATTGGTCTGCTGTAGTGTAGTTTAATTTTTCTTCCACCCACTATATCATATAGCATGCGTCAGTGAGTCCGGCTTCAGCCATTGGCTAACTTCAATGTGAGTGAAAGCATTCTGCTCTTCCACAAGGAGCACTTCCGCAGGCAAAGTCGTTCCTGTCAGTGCCAGTGACTATCATGGAAATGTGCTCTTTTTGTGACCTAAAATATGTATGAACTGTTTTTTATATATATTAGCAAGGGTTCCACAGCTCCCCTAAGAATAACGTTTTACAATATTATGGGAAAGCATAAGGGTGGCTGCCAATCCTAAACTTACTGGCTTTTTGTGACCCTCTATGAATGGCTGCCAATGCGGGGATGTAAACCTGTAAGAAACAGAACGTATCTGTCCATGTGTTCACATTCCTGGCATGTCCACACTTTTTTTTCAAAAACTGCCGATGTTAAAGGGAGCGGTGCTCATTTTGTTCATTTTAAGATGTGCACTCCATGAGTTACTAAAAATGGAATTAAATAGCATTGTAGATAGGAATCACCCGGCAAACTAGCAAAGCACCAGGGGACTCAACTTATAATTCGCAGATAATAAGGAGTGGTATGTTGGTGTGTGCAATATTACATAGAGTGGTTACTTGAAATATTAAACCTGCAAATGAAGTTGCAATCCAGATTCAAAATAGGACATGTGCTCAAAACCACATCCCATTCTAGAAATAAAGAATCTCTAGAGAAGAAACCAAAGAAATTATCATTAAAACCCTCTTTTACATATTTCAAGGAACAGACAATGTTCTGAAATAAAAATTAAACCTCATTGGTCAAAAGAGTGTGTCTGGAACAATGTAGCCAGTATCAATGCCTAATTTGCGCAGGTTTTTGACATGGCTCAGCACGGGGACTCATTTTAAAGGATCGTGACGTAATAGAGTTGCTTGCACTTGTAGCTGTTTGTATAATTCGCAAGAAAGAACTGTTTTTAATGTGACAGCAAGAGTAAATGTAAGTTGCATGCACATTTTCTTTAAGAATGGCAATCCCGCATTGTCATTGAGTGACATGGGCGACCTGGCCAGACTAACTCTGGCATGGACACTTAGACTTAGATCCTCAGCCAACCAAAATACATCGGATCTCTTAGGTTTCTGCATGGCAGCCATGTAATACACCCAACTCTTTTTCATTACTGAATCGTGAAAAATGCTTGATTTATCATTGTAATTGGATAAGTGCAGGTGCCAAATTGCAAAGAAAAACAGCATTGCAAAAGCTACTTATATCCGGCATGGAGCAGCTTTGATTCAAAATTTATTTGCATAATTGGAGAAAGTTATTTATTTGAAACAAATGGCAAAATTCAATGCATTCGTAAGTATTACTACTGCACTCTGCAAACCGAGATGGGATTCAATAGCTCGTTGTACACAGTAATAGGGAAACATGATGGGAAGAATGCTTGAATTAAACTAACTCACTGGTAATTATACGGACCTCATTTAGGTCCATAATTTATTTTGCACACTGTGTCTCTACACAAAAGGACCAATCACAAGCAAAGCAGCCTTGGTTCACTTACAGTAGGGGCAGCTCATCCCGAACTTCCAATCTGCATCCTACTTAGTATGTACAAAAGTAATCCCCGGCTAGATTCAGCCATGTTGGGCCTCATCAGGGAGGTTTTGCTTGATTCCTATGGCACAGCGAACTTCAGTACCGAAGTCACTTCTGGCATAACTTTAACAATCAGGGTTTCTGACAAAAAGTGAAGGGAAAATGCGTTGATTAATCTCAGCCTTTATCAATCACTCTAGGGTGCACTCTACTCCATTGTCCCACACTAATGTTGCAGTGAAATATCCTACATGTGAGGGGTATGCCTAGTGCTTAATTTGAGCCAGTGGTTTCCAGTGCCTGCCACATGCAGGGCTGTTTCTCTGATTTAGAGCGGGCACAACAATAGTTGTTTACTAATTCAATATACGGTAAATATGATTATAACCTGTCGCCCATGCTAATCTTATAGCTTTGGGGGCCTGGAATAGTCTGAATTGTCATACTTGTAGGAGTGTGATGGTTAGTGGCTGGTTTGATACTATTTTGTGTAATACTAGCAAGGGCAATGGTTGGTGTAGACTGCAGTGGCCTCCTGATAAGGGCCCTGGCACTTAATTGTTTACAAATTAAGCACTAGATATGCCTCAAATTGGGTTGCACAGGTCACTTTGCTGTTGGACTCAAACTGCCCCTTACTGATGACGTACAGCAAGATGAAAACAAATCTGGCGCTGCTTGTGTTTTTGCCTTGCAGTTTGCACTGGACCATCCCTATTGGAGAATGACTAAGGCTGATTTACAAAAAGGTGACTACTGCTTGCAGTGGCATAGTGATCAAACAACAATGGACTGGAACACACCAACAAGAAACTACTCGTGATTGAGTTATTTATTTTGCTTTTCGCAGCATAGCAATCTCTGCCATACCATATATGTTTTTTTCAAACAATTCTATTAGCATTTTCCACATGAAGATTATGTCAACGGTTATACAGTTCAAACTGTTCCAGCAGTGTATTTAATACATTCTGTTTTAAAGAAAAACATGTTAATGCTGTCAGGCTTACATTGTTTTAGTATGTTACATGTTCAAAGCTCAAATACAGTTTTGCTAATTATATAAAACCTATACAATTAACGTATCCCCCCTCCCCCCAGGGTCGTGTTAGTTGAGCCATGTCAATTCTGGGTTATAAAAGTCTGATCTCTATCTATGTGGTCTATGTATCTGAACAGTTCTCTGATGCTGGGGAACGTCCGAGCGTCGCTACTGCCTCTGTCCCTTCCTGATTTGCCCGCATCTCATCTGCTTCCTCCGGAGGGAAGTCGTCTTTCTGTGTTATGTCTGCTATCATGGTGTACCATGCCCTTGCATCTTCCTCTAGTTTGTCATCCCTTCTAACTCTTTTCTTCCGGATTAGCTCTGCAGTGGCCCATTCACTCATATCTTTAGCCCAGCTCTCTACCGTGGGGGGTCTGAGCTCACCCATCGAATTGCTATTCGTTGCTTGGCTAGCACTAGCCCCAACTGGAGAAATTTCCTGCTGAGCTTTTTAGCTTTGGGTTTGGGAAGAAGTCCCAGTATTACCTCTTTGACAGTGTATGGTATCTTCCAGCCCGTGGCATTCTGTAAGCAGTCTATCATCTTACCGCAGTAAGGTGCCAACTCCGGGCAGTCCCATATCATGTACAGGAAGTGGGCGTCCATATATCTACATTTTGGACAATGGTTGGGTCGGTCCGGGTATACTTTATATAGCACTCGCAGGGTTAGGTAAGTTTGGTGTACAATGCTATATTATGTGAGTTCGAACCTAGTGTTGGAGCTAATCTGTTTGAACCCCTCATGCACTTTCTTCCATTCTGCCTCTGTTAGGGGTTCGTCAGGTATAGCATCCCATTTACTGTGTATTGGGAGGGAACCAGTGGGGAGATCCTCTCTAAGCGCTTTGTAAATATGTGAGACCAATCTACATCCTCCCGCTTGCGTGGTTATTGTCTGTAGAACTGCCGAGGTGTGTGGCTCCTGCGAGGATGTTGGCCACAGCAGAAATATTTGCATATTGCAAGTATTGCCCTCTGCGCAGCTCAAACATGTTTTCCGCTTCTTCCCTAGGCAGGAATCCCTGGGTGGCATATAGATCTCCCATCGTGAGGCAGCCTCCCTCTGTCTATTTATTGAGTGACATCGTTTGTCCTATCTTTTTAGAGTGTTGCACAGCCCATAGTGGGGTGTCAAGGGCGTAAGGTGCTCCTTTTACTACGTCTTTAATTGAAGTTTCCCAGGTTGCGGCTACATGTCTAATAATGTATGGGAGCTGCTCAGGCATGCCTGACCCCAGCATAAGGAGTTCTGGGAACATGAGACCCCATGGTGCATGCCCGCTACTAATCGTTTCTCCCAGTTATCTTGTTCATCCAGCCAGTGCACCACGTGGTGGAGCTGTGCCACCATGGAATATAATTCCAGCCGAGGGACCTCAAGCCCTCCCTGTGCCCATCTCCTCTACAAGGGGTCCAGTTTTACCCGTTTCCTTTTTGATCCCCACAGCAGGTCCACTAGTAGGTGCTCCAAATATTTTAAGTACGTGTGTGGGATTCGGTAGAGCAAATTTTGTATAACATACAGGCAGCGTGGCAAATTCACCATTTTCGTCTGTGCCACTTTACCCATCAGTGACAATGGGAGTTCCTTCCAGAAGGCAATCGATTTTTGGATGCCTTCCACGCATCTCCCCATATTACTCTTCAAATAGGCTGTTTGTGTGTACACTAGCTTAATCCCCAAATATCATACCTCATCTCTGATTCAGGGCATCCCCACCTAAGGTAACTTGCCTTCTCCTTTCCCAGCCATGCTTCCCATGGGGAAAAGCTTATATTTCGCTGGGTTGAGGCATAGTCCAGACAACTCCCTGAATCTTGTCAGCTCTGAAAGATGCACGAGTACAGCTTCTTCAGGATGCCGAAGATATAGGAGCGTGTCGTCAGCATACACAAACACCACAGTGTTTTGTGGCAGCTTCTGTTTTTAACTACCCGTTTTGTATCTGATTTAAAAATTTGTTTTTAGAGTTATTCCCTGGTCTTACCTGCCTGGCCTCGCATACCCCCACCTCTGCCATCACATCTGCACTGTAATTGTGGTAAATCACCGCGTTTTGCGGGTCCTTCGCCCCTGACTCGCGGCGGCCATCTTGGGTGAGTGGGTCCCAGCGCGCCAGCAAGTCCTCTCTCCATTTCGTTTGGAGACTACTTAGGTAGCCATGCTTACGCGCAGCGGCCACGCGCAGCGGGGACGCCGGACTGACGCCGGAGTTACGCCAGAGTTTAGCCCGTCTGTGCCCGTCCGGGCCCAGACGGGCTCAGGGCTGGTCGCTATGCCCGCCCCTCTGGAACCGCGTTATACTCGTATTGGGTATAGGAGGGAGGAACTTATGTCTTGGCGGTCTTCGAAACCCCCCACATGTAGATATGTCCACGAGGGTGGACAACCGTTCCTGCCTTGCGGGACATGTACTGTGGGTCGGTGTCCGACCCCTGACAAATTGGTGCTTTCTATAGCTTTGTTGAATTGTCGGTCTCTACCCAGTCATGCCACAGAAATTAACTCCCTTATTTTGGACCACAAGCTGGATGTGTTATTTTTAACAGAGACCTGGATTTCCTCCTGCTCGGGCCCCGACATGGTTAGAGCTCTCCCTTCTGGTTTTCTTATTACCCATTTTGATAGGCCTGTGGGGAAGGGAGGAGGAATTGCCATCCTTTATAAGGACTCGCTAGTTTGTAAGGTTCGGGACGGAGGGATGAGCGACTGCGAGAGCTGTCAGTTCTCTCTTCGCCTATCACCCACTGCGTCTTTGACGGGCCTTCTGATCTATCGTCCACCCGGGACCTTGGGAAATTTTCTTAACTCCTTCCTAGAATCAGCTGCGCTCCTTGCCTCTTCCACTGGTGACTTTGTAGCTTTGGGGGATCTTAACATCCACTTCGATGACCCTTCCAACTCCCTGGGAGTAGATCTGCAAGGCGATCTCAAAGCTTTTGGGATCAACTTGGCTAATTCGGGTGCTACACATGGGAAGGGCCACTTGTTGGATCCTATATTTTCAAACTCTGTTTGCCTTAAAGCACTTCCAGCGCTGGCTCTGCCTTGGACAGACCATTTTATGGTGCCTGCCCAGTGGCAGTTTGATGTCCCAGTTGCATCGGCCCCCAGGGTATACACCGTGGAAAGAGCCTGGTCCAGGCTCCCAGTGGATACCTGGGCGGTACATCTGGAGGCGTCCCGGCCTCCCCTTGGGTCCAATCCGTTAGTTGCCGATGAGAAATTAAACATCTGGCTCACCAACTCGCTTGATGCTCTTCTCCCCAAGAAGAAACAACTCACCAGGGGTAAGAGAGTGGGATCTGCGCCCTGGTACACATTGGAGCTGAGAACTTTGAGGAAGGGCTGCAAGAGGTTGGAGCGGACCTGGAGGAAAGATTGGAGCGAAACGAGCCGGAGAGAATATCGGGCGGCTCTTAGTACCTACAAATCTGCTATTCGGGTAGCTAAATCTGTGTTCTTTGAGGAGAGAATAGGCTCTGCGGCCAACTCCTCAAAAGAATCGTTTAGGGTCATCAAAGAACTCCTTAAAACTCCCGAACCTCAGGTCATTCACGATGACCCCGTGAGAAATGCTCCGAACTTGCCTCCTTCTTTAAAACCAAAATAGATAACATCTTGGCATCTCTCCCTCGGCTAGCCGAGGAGACCCCCTCTGGTGGTAACCCAGAGTCTCAGCCCAGGGTGCGGCCAGCGGGGTTGGTTTCTTTAGGCCCTGTTACTGTGGAAGAAGTTCTCACAGTTTTGATGACCATGAAAAGTGGTTCCCCTAAAGACCCTGCACCTATGAAATATCTTAAGCAGGTAGCCCCCACCATCGGTGGCCCAGTGACGGATGTGATCAATTTATCTTTTACCCAAGGAGTGGTGCCCCCTAGTTGGAAGGGAGCGGTTGTCAAGGCTCTCTTGAAGAAGCCTAACTTGGACCCCGCTGACCTTGCCAACTTTAGGCCTATTTCCCTGCTCCCCGGCCTTAGCAAGGTGGCGGAGAAGTTGGTGAATCGTCGCCTCGCGGGCTTCCTGGAGTCCAACTCCCTTCTGGGTGACTCCCAAACGGGCTTTCGCCCCGGTCAGGGGACTGATACTGCCCTGCTGGCAGTCGTGGAGAATGCCAGGAGCATTTTGGATTCAGGGGGATCGGTGGCAGTGATCCTCCTGGACCTCAGTGCGGCATTTGACACCGTAGACCATCAGGTGCTTCTCCAACGGCTGTCGGGGGTGGGGGTCTCTGGGATGGCCCTGAAGTGGTTTGCGTCCTTTTTGGATGGCCGGACGTTTGAGGTGTGGGAAGGCCACGAGAAATCATCATCGGTCCCTCTCCAGTGTGGTGTGCCACAGGGCTCATCGTTGAGCCCTACTTTATTTAACATTTATATGGCCCCCCTGGAGAGGGTGATACTGCCCCTGGGTATCAAGATTATCAGCTATGCTGATGATACTCAGCTGATGGTGCGGCTTCCCCAGTCGGCTTACCATCCCGACCGGCTGCACACGTGTTTGGATAAGATCTTCACGTGGATGTGTAGCTCAGCACTCAAGCTTAACGGCTCCAAAACGGAACTGATGATGCTGGGGAATTCCCCTCCCTCCTTATCTCCGAGCAGCTGGCCTAGCTGCCTGGGAGCGGCTCCCACCCCCAAACAGGAGATCAAGAGCTTGGGGGTGTGGTTGGAGCAGGACCTTTCTTTTAAGACACACGCTAAAAAGACCGCAGGCGTGTGCTTTGGTCTGCTCCGATCAGCCCGGAAGATCTTACCTCTCCTCCCAGTGGCCTCTAGGAGGTTACTCATCCAGGGGCTCATCATCTCTCGGCTGGACTTTAGTAACGCGTTGTTTCTGGGGGCTCCAGAGTCCACCCTAAATAAACTGCAGCAAGTGCAGAATGCGGCCGCTAGGCTCCTGATGGACCTTCCCATGCGTCAGTCTGCCCGACCTGCGCTGAAGGCGCTGCACTGGCTCCCTGTTAGGGAGAGGGGGAAATTCAAGGCACTTTGTATGGCCCATAAAATCTTGCAGGGGAAAAGCCCACCTATCCTACGGGACATGGTTCAATCTTATAAGGCTTCCCGTTCCCTCCGTTCAGACCATCAACATCTGCTGCAGGTTATGAGGGCAAGGAAGGTAAGAACTGGTGGCAGAAGATTTTCCATCAACGTGACCATCTTGTGGAACTCCCTTCCTCTGCACTTGCGCTCGGAAACAAGCTTCTTACGCTTTCGCAAGCTGTTAAAAACCCACCTGTTTCCTGCTTAATTCCTGTGTCGCGTGTCATGGCGTATCTTTCTGGATAAGCGCGGGGATGCCCAAGGGTAAACAGGCGCGGTATAAAACTACTTAATAATAATAATAATCTTAATAATAATGATTAGTGACACCCAGCTGTATTTCCCACATCCCATCCTATTTCTGAGGGTTATCAACCAAGGGCTCTATTGCGATGGCAAACAAAAATGGTGACAAGGGACATCCTTGCCGGGTACCCCTTTGAAATACAAAACTATCCGACACATGGTCTCGGAGGCGCACTCAAGCCGTGGGGCTAGTATACAGTATTTCCATCCAGGCTATATACTTTTCACCTAGTCCCATCTTTTTGTGTAGCCCCCACATATAGATCCATTCCACTGAGTGAAAGGCCTGTTGAATATCCGGGAGACTCAATGACCAGTTTTCTTTTTCGACATGCGGTGTGTGCCAAATATGTGCAACCCTGTGTAGATTGTGTGTGGTGTTCCATCCGGGAATGAATCCGCTTGGTCCGGATGGATCCGTCGGGTCATATATGGCAGGAGCAGAGCTGCTAGTATGCCACTTAAAATTCTTGTGTCAATGTTCAGGAGGGAGATAGGCCTGTAGGAGCTCCGGGGGAGGGGTTCTCTATGCGGCTTGGGGGTCATAGACACCAGTGCTTCCAGCGTGGTTTTGGGTAGCTCTCTGTGGACCAGGGCTTCATTAAACACACCAAGAAGGTGGGTAGCCAACTGCGGGGCACATTTTTGGCAAAACTTTACTGGGAGCCCATCGTTCCCGGGGCATTTCTCTGGTTTCAGTTTTTTAATTGATGCAAGTACTTCTCTAGAAAATAGTGCCCCATAGCTTCTGCGTCCACCTCATCTAGGGTGGCAAGTGGCATACCCTCAGGAAATTCCTGCAATGTTTGTGATCAAATCCAGACTTCAGTCACACACGTGTTCTTTAAGTGGGCCGCAAATTCCTCCAGAATCATGCCTTGTGTGTGTACCATATTCCTTTGACGTATTTAAGCTGTAGGATAGGTGTGTGTTTCTTCTCTGTCTTAATCAGTTGCACAAGGAGTCCACCCGACCTGTTCCTCTCCATGTATAATCTTTGTTTATAGGTGATATACATACATTTTTCTAGCCTGGCCCAGCTTCAAGTAACTCTCTGCGGACCCGGGTTCCTTCGGCCATGTGAGCAGGTGTCTTCTGTATGGTACCTTCCAGTCTCCTAAGTTGCTTCTCCAGAGCTGTAATATCGTCACTCAGCTGACGTTTTACCGCGTATGTGGTCCGTATGCAAACTCCCACTCCATTGATCTATTGGCTGTCGACCCCCAGTTATCTTCAAAATAGTGTTGTAAGGACTCTGCTACTGTCTGTGCATATGGAGGATTCGTGAGTGCTTCGCCTCTAAGTTGCCAGAGCGGAATGGCCGGTCAACCAGGTCCACTCTTTAGGGTAAGTAATAACGGTGCATGGTCAGAGAGATATCGAGGCAAGTAAGATATTCCCTCTGTGGTGGAGGAGAGACCAGGCGTGAGGCAGCTGTGATTAATTCGGCTGAATTTGTTAACAGCCAGGGTGTGACAGGAAAACTCTCTTTTTGTAGGAATTCGGGCCCTCCACTCATCTCTAAGTTGCATGCCCTGCATTATGGTGTTAAGTGACTGTGACATGGACGGCTTGGTGTTATCTCTAGGGTGTTCTCTATCCAGTGGCGCATCAAAGATGCAGTCAAAGTCCCCGAAAAGGATAAGTTCTACCCCCATGTATGGTGCCGCTGCTTTTAAGATTGATGGGAAAAAGTCACGGCAGTCTGAGTTAGGGGTGTAAACATTAACGAAACAGAGCTCTTTACCCTCCCATTTTCAATGCAGGATTACATACCTCCTTCTGGGTCTAGGACATGGTGCAGGTGTTGGAAGGGGACCCCAGATGCCACACACACCAGGGATCCTCATGCTAAGCCCGAGTACGAGTTGGCATATAACTGGCCTCTCCATCATTTCCGTATGTTCAAGACGGTGTTCCCCATACATGTGTCTCCTAAAGCCCAGCTATAGCTATTTTATACTGTTTTAGAAATGCATACACTCTACAACGTTTTTATAGGCCCCCATCCCCCGAATACCCCAGTTAAGTATTTTCAACGTTTGTACTGAAATGGTTGTTTTGCTGTTTGTGGTTTATTTCTACCTCCCTCCCTCATGCAGATCTGGCTTTCATGCTCATATCCTGTATAACATAAGTGCAATTTTCCCACGACCCTGAGATTTCCCCAAAAACTGAGAACATTCGTAACTGAACAATCCCAACCCCCCACCCCATGTGTGAATTCAATGTGTAATGCAACCAATGCAAAAAGCAGCACATACCGCCCCACTCCTCCCCCCTCCCTACCCATATAAAACTTTGGGGTTCTTAGCAGACATGTCCGAAGACCATGAACTAGTCCGATCTCGTTTGGTGTCAGGGTATCTGTACCTTATCAAGTGCTGTGCTTGAGAACTGACTTCTCCAGGGTGCGAGATTGCTCTCTAGCGTCCCAGATGGACCTGAACTCTGGTGGGGGGCGTTGCTGCCCCTACGGTTGCCCTCACCCATACTGCGATTAGTGTTCAACATTATAGTTAACATACATAAAAGAGAATGCACATACCATCACCAATAACAAGTCTATCGGGGACCTCATCGGGATGTATTTACTAACTGAACACTTATCAGTGCAACTGTCTCTCAGCATTCAGTGTTCTTTCGTGTCCGCTGACTGGATCAGGATCATCAGCACCAGCGTCCTAGACTGGTGTCATCTCAACAGAGTCCGGCACCGTCTCTGAAACCGAGGCCTGCAGTGTGCCATCCTGGAGGACTATAATTCAACCTGAGCTCATCGCCCTCTTGGTTTGCAGCTGACGTTTAGATTGCCTAAGTCCCTGTAGTGTTGTCTTCGCTGTTGTCGATCCAGTGGAGGCCGTTGAGGGGTACCAGGCATCTCCCCCAATCTCTTGGTATTCAGCCAGTTGCTTGCCTCACTCGCCAAGAAGTAGAATATTGTGTGGCCTTTGTTTTCGACTTGGAGCTTAGCTGGGAACATAAGACTGTATTTTGAGTGCAGGTACCGTAATCTCAGTTTGACCGCAATGAAGGTCTTCCTCTTCTCTTGTGCTCTATCGGTGTAATCAGTGTACACCAAGATGGAATGTCCCTCAAAGAAAAAGTGCCTTTCACTGTGGGACAGCTGAAGGAGGTGATCTCTGGACCTAAAATTGAAGAGTTTTGCAATAATGGCCCAGGGAGGTGCTCCGGGTCCGAGTGGTGCCACCAGTGCCCTGTGCTCTCTCTCAATGCTGAAGAAATGTTAAAGTCTATTGGGGGCCATTTCCAGTGTTATCCACTCTTCAAGGAACATTTCCGTGGAGGGGTCCTCCGGAAATCCAACAAATCTCATGTTTCCTCTCCTTGACCTTCCTTCAGAATCTTCTGCCCTGTCATCCAGCCTTATTACCTGCTGCTTGAGATTCACTACCGTGGTGATGAGACTTTTAACGTCTGTCATTAAAGTGTCCACATCTTTCTCAGTTACGGATACTCTATCAGAGATCTTCCACAGATCACACCTTAGAAGGTTTACATCTATGGCCACTGCGTCTCTTTTTTGGACCATGTCATCACTAGTCGATTGAATGTCTTGAATGATATCTGCTAATGTGGGAGAGTGCTCAGCAGTCCATTCAGTGGCCACTTTCCCTCCTGCAGGATCCCCAGTGTCGGAGCCATGGAGTAAAGGCTGGGCATAGCTTGAGATTTTGTTTTTCTGTGCTTTAGCTGCATTGTCCTCCCCCAGGTGGTTGGTTTACTCATGCCATCACACCCAGGAACAATGGGCCAGGTCTCCAGCCTCTAGACCTTCAGTATCAGGGTAAGTACTTGCCTTCGTTTCCCTGCAGGCCCACTGTAGGCCGTTGTGGCTCTATTCTTTGTGCAAGTTATCTGTGTCCTCTCTTAGGCAGCCCACCTTCCATCGCCTGGCATCTTAGGCTTTTCTGGGTACGCTCCCTTTTTAATTTGCTGTTTTATTCAGCCCTGGATTCTACCTTCTACTTCAAATACAATGCAACCCTAACACCAAGGATCGTCTTACCTCCATCGTTTCCCAGCCTGGGCTTTCTGCGACTCGGGCCCTCATGGTGTCTGCATCCTCCCAACACATAAGGGGTGCAGAAAGCTGTGCCAGGTTCCATTGAAAACCTGGGGTAATCAGCACACAGCGACGGTGTCTTATGCCCTTCAAACCGCCTTAGGACAAGCATTCAATCTCTCCCCGAGGCAGGATCCCATCTCTCCTGGGGTGTGTTTATGCAGGCCAATGGTTACAGCCCAGCCCAGACTCTGAGCCTCGCACCTCCCCCACAGGCAAACAAGCGGACGGCCACCACCCTACAGGTGCAAGAGGGGGCTCATTCTCCAACTTTTTTCCTGCCTACCGGCGACCGAGTCGCACCTCAGTCACTGGGCGGCCCTCTCCCACGGAACCTCCATGTGGGGCCAGGATCACAGGAATTTCATGTCCCGTCTCGAGCTGTGCGCCACTCTGCGTTTCCTCACAACGGTCCCAGTCCAACCTCCTGCAACCGCCTCCAGTTGGATCCCTTTTTTAAGATTCCTGCGTGTTCTCACCTCCGCTGTGGATCCTGGATGGGTCACGGGTTTCTCCACTTCAACTCGCCCCGCTCCTCCGACAGTTCAGCTGATGATCTCTCCCCGAGGTTGGGGTCCCGTCTTTCCCAGGGTGTGTCAGTGTGTGCTGATGATTCCTGCCCAGTCTCTTTTCTAGGCCTCTCACCTCCTACGTGGGCTAGCAAGAGGAGGACCGTCCCCCAGGTGTAAGGGTGGGCACGACCTCTGACTGCTCTGTCCTCTGAGCCTGTGTAACACCCCAGCAGCTGTCGGCCTCTGGAGCCAGCCCTGTCCGGAGGGCCTCCACGCGGGGGCTCGGGCCACAGGGTTTTCAGCTCCCAGCTCAGGGTCGTTCCCCACACTGTGTACCATACGATGGTCGCAGCCCAGCCTCCAGCCACCTCCTCTCTGAAGCCCTTTTTTCGAGGCACCTGTGTGCCCTCTCTTCCACTGCAGGCCCTGGATGGGTCAGAGGTTTCTCCGCCTTGACTCGCTCCACTCCTCCGGCTGTCAGGATGGCGCTGCCTCCTTCCGAGGGCTGCCATACTATTTCAGCAGTCTCGGGGCACTTCCAGGGTTGCAGCTGCAGTGTGCGTTTGTGTGCGGTCCCACAACTCTCCGGAGACTATTTAGGGCTCGTAGTGGGGCAGGATGATTCAGGATTTTGCCATTAGTTGGGCTGCCGTGCGGAGCTCCACTAAAACGCATCTACGTGGTCATGTTGGTAAGCCACGCCCACACCATACCATATATGTTGGGCCAGTAATGCCAACAGAGAAGCATGCTTTAACTGAGAATGTTCTTTTTCCTCCACAGCCGAGCGATTTTTTTCTTTATCACCCAACTCTACATCAGTACAGAAAAGAACAGTACAATCTTCATTTTAGAAGCGTACATTCCAACTAGATGCAGTTGCTTCAATAAGAAGTGTAGTATAAACAGTCTTTTACACATCAGTATGAGTATGAGAATATGGCAAAATGAATCTCCTCGTATTATTTAATGTTGATGTAGGTCACTGTCTTTATCAGTGTTTAAAACAATTATTTACTACGTGACAACCATTTTGCTGAACACATCATTTCATTAGAGTAAGGTTGCTTCAATTTGGACAACACTATTTATGGGAAGTTTTATTGGCATATAACACTTTAACAATAGACACATGCAGCTCTGTCTCCCGCTGGGAGATATATTTACAGTGCCGCTATATGGTCAACGGTAAATTACTTCTACATTTCATTAAGCAGAAGGTAGATACGATAAATGAAAGCCTCTTTTAATACCAAGGAATGCTGCAGTAGCTTGCAAGAAACATGCGGAGTGTCTATTGGTCTGCACAAATTGAATGAAAGAATAAATGACTAATGCTAAAACATATAATTAAATAAATAAACACATATGCATACAAATGAAAGCAACCAAAAATATAGCACATTTCATGAATAGTAGAGTAATAATATTTCCTCTTGTGATGTTTTATGGAAAGCTTTGTGTGCAGGGTTCGTGTCCCTGAAAATGGCAGCAAATGTGGTGTCCCGGACTTCTCTAAATCTTCACAAATGTTTTCTGATTTTTATTTGGGGAGATATATAACCTTTTGAACACTGGGGCCATATTTAATAAGAGTCAGTTCGCAAAAAGTGTTCACAAATTGCAGTCTGACTTTTAGACAATGGACTCTAATTGTGGGTTACAATATCACTTTTCACAGAGGGTCACAGAATGACCGGCCTAATGACTATTAATTAGGCAGTTTGCAATTTGCGATCTGGTGCTTGGCTATAAACACAAGAGAGGTGACTTGCAAGGAACAGCAGTCCACTATCACTGTGCTAGCCTTTTCAAACGGTGAACTTTTTTTTTTTAAGCAATCTGCCATTTTTAAACAAAAATATGCTGCCTCTCAAACTTGACCTGTACATTGGATTTACCTAACTGGCTTATTTACACTTTTCAGTAAGCCCATGATAGATGGCACAAGAAATACTCCAATTGTATGGAACTAAAATGTAATATGTGGGTTGTACTGTGCATTTACAAAAGTTCTGGGAGAATTTGTTTAAGCTTTCAAACTTGGTGAAATTCTCGAATTTCAAAATCCATGAAATTCCAGCAATTACTTCAAATTTTAAATTATGCAATTTAAACTAATGTTTGCACGCAAAAGGCTCATTCACACAGAAAATGTCCCACCAACAGATATTTGTTTGCTGAAACCCAGTTTCCTGATGGTATCTCATGAGACTTTTTACTCGAAGTGCTCACTTGCTTGAAAAAAAGTTACGTCAGATACATGAAAACCACATTTAACTCTAACAGCATGACCTTGCACGATTTTTATGGATTTTTGCAGGACGAAGAACCAATTTCCTCTACCTCTAATTTCAACTACACAAATGCATGACAATAATCAATGACTACAGGTGCAGCACTGTGTTCTGACTGCTGCTTAAAATTACTGCAGTGACACAATGCAGAGAAAATTGGCAAAGCCTGTGGAAATCACATTTAATACATTTTCAAATTATTTATTTGCATAGTTACTTAAAACCATTGCAATACAATAAAACAACCAGAAAAAAACGTAAATAGACACAGTAAAATGTGGACTGACGGGGACAGCTTAGGGACATGTACCAGCTAAAACTAGATAATCATAATCATTTTATAATTTAAAATAGCCGCTTTGTCAATTAGCTGTCAGACTCTTCCTTAATTGTCCGAGTGCGGTCAGATGAAAAGTATGCGATATTCACGACAATAATTCAAGTATTTATAAACTTGAGGTCAGTGGTTAGGCAGCCTGGACGGTGGTTTTAGGGTTTAAATGCCCCTGGCCGAATGGGGCCAACTCTTAACTTAGATTGTGTTGTAGATGCTGACGTAGTTGCTGGTATGCTTGATAATAATTTATGACTTCTAATAAGAACTTTGCTTTCCTGCATTATAGCTGGGTTGAGTTGCTATTCAATAGTGTCCTAACTGTGCGGCAGCAACTTCGTATCTCCAGTGCCCAGAAGGCAGGGCACAATAATTTCCATCTGAGTTTGCTCACAGCTGGGCAAATACAAAGGGAGTGTAATTGGCTTTCCTCAAAAAAGCCACTTAAATGGAAGAGCAGGTCAGGCCAACTTTGTTTCCATGATGGGACCTGGTCTTTTGAGGAATAAGCTCCCATGCGGATTAATAGGAAAAAAAGTTGCAAATAAATCGGCACACTGATACCTGTGTACGAATTAAAATAGTCAGAGTCAACAAAACAACAAGAAAGATCCTCACATTAATCGACCTAAAACAAGGATGCACCCTCGCCCCCTGTCTATTCAACAAATACACAGCCGACGTAGAAGCTCAATTATCAAAAGTAACGAGCGACTCACCAAAACTTGTATTTAGTGACCAATGTGCAGTCTACAATATGCAGATGACATAATCTAATGCAGTCAGACCCCAATTGGCCTCCAACGCCTCAAAATAACCACACTTCTCAAACACACAGAAACATCTGGTCTCTGGCTGAACTAAAGCAAAACAAAAGTCACCTGTTACCCATCAAAAACTAGTCCAGATTGTAATGGTCTAGCTATTCACTCGGCTGGGTGAAGACCCGGAAACACTTTCACGCAATGTATCACTCTCTGGCCAGGCGTGGCCAGAGACCATAAATAAAGGGGCCGGGGTCGTTCGTGACGTCCGGCTCAGACGAGCTACCCTGAGTATCTGTCTCCTTATTCCATATGAATATAAGAGCTCCTCATTAATGTGATGTGGTGTATACTGTTGCCCCCCCCCCCAAGAGCGTTACACTGGAGACGAGGGTGGGATCTACAAAGTCCTAACACGAAGAAGAAACACCCACCGTGCAGCTCGAGGCGGCGCCGACAAGCACGGAGCCCAGCCGAGTCCAGCTGCATCGACAGGAATGGAGACCAACCGACTGACCCGGGTCCTTGCATTGTCAATAACGCGATCTCATCCCACTTGACGCGTTCCTCCTGACTCCCGTATCGGGGCAGCCCGAATCACCACCCTGCTCCCCTGCTCGTACCCACGAGTGCGTCAGGGTTCAGCCCCTAGGCAATAGAGGCTTATAATTATTAGGCTGTATTCAATGTCCTGATGATGATCCCCATGATTACGTAGTGGGATCGAAACGCCGTCGACATTTTTATGCACCCTATACAGAACGTATATTAGGTCATGTATATGTAAAGGTGCCTCTTTGAATTTTCTGCCTTATTGTATACTGCAGAAACTCGCAGCTTTTGCCTAATATCCCTGTTTTGTTCCTTGTTTCCTCACTGTACAAATCTGTATATGCTTGGGTGCAGGCTTGTGCCCCACTACGTTGAGCTGTTGAAGGAATTCCCATTTACATTTTTGTCCTTTGATTCCTGATTAAGTAAAGATTGAGACCTTTGTCCAGCTGGACATGTCAAACTAATATAGTTCCATTGTGTCTATATTCATTGTAGTTGAAAGAATTCTTTTGCATGGGACCACTGTTGTTTCTAATAATCATGTTTCCCGAGGTCCTGGGCTGACTCATCTGGGCTCCCTTGTTGACTTTTAAAACAGCCGAGCCCAGCAGCAGGAGAACTCGAGGGAGAAGAGCGACAACATCAGGAGGGGGCGCAGTGAGCAGAGCGTGACGCAGCCAGCTCTCACGAGGGCCCCGATCCAAAAAGGGAGGAAAAGCCTGCGCGCACCACCCAGGAGCATCACAGCGCTACCCGGGAGTCCCACTCTCCTTCGGCCACGGCGCGCACATGCGCAAGAGCGAAGGAAACCACAGCCACAGCCCGATCAAGCTTGAAGGGAAGCACACGAGGGCATAAAACAGCTGCTAGGAGACAGAGCAACTCTCCTACAAGGCAGCAAACACCGCGTGAGCAACGGGGCATTCAGCAACAGGGTCGGCCCCGCCCAGAGAAGCCACAACAAACAAACATTGGCAAATGCAACTGTGAGTTTGGCACAAAGATCATTAAAGAGTCTACAGACAATAGGAAAAGAAAAAAAACAGCACAACTGTGGCACAACACAACACAGGGGCAAGAACAAGTATCCCCAGGTCACATGGAAAGTCAGCAAACACTGGCAAAACCAACACAACCCTGAGCAAGAGACGTAGAAAGACTAACACTCGAGACTAAAAACGCCACGTGCATATAGTGAAATACTTTTGCAATTACCAAAGAAGAGTGCACCATGTCAAACCCAGCGAACGAATTGACCCGGCCACCGCGTCACAAAGATGGAAGGTATGGGTTGGTCGCATTGACAATTATTTCGTGGCAACAAGGGAGACAGACGGAGCCGTCAAAAAGTCGCTGGTCTTACATTTCGTTGGGGACGAAATATGCAAACTATTTGAGCATCTCCCGAACACTGGCGCACCCACCGACTATGATGCTGCAGTCAGCGCTTTAAACGCCCATTTTGACCCCCAGCTTAACCCTCATTATGAACGATTCAAACTCAGGCAAGCAAGGCAAAGAGAGGGAGAGTCAATGGACACAAATCATGCACGCCTCAGAGAATTAGCAAGTGCATGCAAGGAGGATGATCAGACCAAAGAGGTAACAGCACAACTTATCCAGGGCTGCCGCAACAAGACACTGCGGATGCTCATACTGCGACAACCCCGTATCTCCTTAGAAGACATTTTGATCCTCGCTCGCTCACACGAACTGTCAGATGTCCGTGCAACTGCAATGGAAACCGCGCTCAACCCGCAAACTGGGAAAACAGTTAGCGTCAAATCGGAGCTTGTTGACGCCATTCGCACACCGTCTCGTGGTGGGTGAGGAAGGTGGCCCACCAGGACATCGCTACAGACACAGTGTGGATAGTGTGGGAGAGAAGAACACCCTCCAGACAGTTGCCTGGTGAGAGGAAAGACATGCGCAAAGTGCGGAATCCCTAACTACTTCGCGAGCGTGTGTCGTGGAGGTTCGCAAGGTAGAGGCAACACAGGGAGGAAGACACCAACAGGATCCGTAAGACATCTATTGCTAGAAGAACCCACAACCTCATTATCAACAAGACCCTTCACTCGCCACACCCAGCACCTGGATGACTCATCTACGGAAGACGACGAAGAATGCTACTTTGTGTCATTTGTAGGCGACCTCAAAAAGAGATGACGACCGCAACCTAAGTGCAACATTGAGATTGATGGATCCCCAGTAACCGGCCTGATTGACACAGGAGCGACAGTTAACGTGATGGGGTCGCAACACTACAAGCAGCTGAACCAGAGACCACCTCTCACCCCGTCAAAGATCAGGATTCTAACAAATGGAAGCCAGAAACCGCTTCCCCTAAAAGGGAAAATGACAGTACAGGTGAAATCGGAGACCCAAGAAGTAACCACAACATTCCATGTCGTGGATAGAGAAGCAGATATACTGGTGGGGAGTCACACCGCTGAAGACCTCAACCTGATTGTTTTTGCTAATGCAGTGAAACTCCTCCAAACTGATGACATCCTAGATTTGTTCCCGCAGTTGTTTAAAGGTTTAGGGAATATAAGGAGACCACCAGTAAAACTGCATATAGACAAGGCAGTACAACCGGTTGCGCTCAGACACCGACGTATCCCTTTTCATCTCAGGCCACTAGTAGAGCAAGAGCTCCTGAAGCTAGAACACCAAGGAGTGATCGAAAAAGTAACAGGTCCAACCCCTTGGGTATCCCTCATGGTGATTGCTGAAAAACCAAAGCAGCCAGGGAAGATTCGGATCTGCATCGATATGAGAATGCCCAATCAAGCCATAAAACGAGAGAGACACTTAACGCCAATGGTTGACGACATTCTGGCCGACCTTAATGGTTCCCAATGGTTTTCGAAGTTGGACCTAAACGCTGGCTATCACCAGTTAAAACTAGCAGAAGAAAGCAGGTACATTACTACATTTTCGACTTACCTGGGACTTCGTCTTTACAAGAGACTAAACTTTGGGATATCTTCAGCAGCGGAGATATTTCAGAACGCTGCAAGAGAGATTCTATCAGGCCTCCAAGGCGTCCTTAACCTAAACGACGATATACTCATTCATTTCAAAACTATTGAAGACCACCTCCGATGACTCCGAGCCACCCTTCAGCGGCTGGCAGAACATGGCGTAATCCTTCACAAGGAAAAATGGCAACTCTTCCGCAAAATGATTGACTTCTTCGGGTTCATGTTTAGCGCGGAAGGTTTCAAAGTAGACCCCAGGAAGTCCCAAGCAATCCAACTCGCTCCTGCTCCAACCAGTGCTTCTGAAGTAAGAAGTTTTCTAGGGATGGCAACATACTGCGGACAATTTATCCCAAAACTGGCAACGATTGCAGAACCATTGCGAAATCTCACAAAGAAAGAAACTCCCTGGAAGTGGACCACCGAGGAAGACAATGCCTTCAAGCAAGTAAAATCAGCTCTGCTAGATAGCACAACCATGGCATACTTTGACACCACTCGTCCCACAGAGTTGTTAGTAGAGGTCAACCCAGTAGGACTGGGAGCTTTACTCACCCAAGAGACTGAGCCAGGGACCTGGTTCCCGTTAGCCTTTGCAAGTAAAGCACTCACAGCGACAGAAGCCCGGTACTCACAAATAAAGCGAGAAGCACTGGCCATCAAATGGGCATGCAACCATTTTCACTTATACGTGAGCGGTCACCCGTTCCGAGTGATAACAGACCATCAACCTCTTCTTCCGTTGTTCAAAGGAACGGCGCCGCACCCACCACCCAGGATCGAAAGGTGCGCCATCCAATTGCAGCATTACCAGATGGAACTCCTATATCGCCTAGGCACAAAGAACCCCGCTGACCCAGCGTTAACAGCCGAAGCAGACGGTGATCAGGAGACAAAGACAGAAGAGTTCGTCAGCATCGTCTCCCAGTGGTCGTGTCCACGGGCCCTCTCGACAGACGAAGTAAAGGCACATATGGACAAAGACGCGTGCCTCCAGCGAGTATCTGACGCTCTGAAAGGTGGCTCCTGGGAAGGATTTCTTAAAAATGTCCAAGGGTGGAGTCAGCCTGTCAAGTTCAAAATGAACTCAGCTCCGCTGAGAAAGGAATCATACTAAGGGGGTCACGCATCGTTGTACCGCAAAGCCTGCAAGTACGAGCGACGATCCTTGCACATGAGGGTCAACAAGGAGTCGTGAGGATGAAGTCAAGAATGAGGGAAAAGGTGTGGTTCCCAGATCTAGAAGACAGCATAGACACCGTCGTACATAATTGCAGAGCTTGTCAACTCACCAGCAATATCGAAGCTCCGGCTCCTGTGATCACCGAAGATCTGGCCCCATCGCCATGGTCGTGGGTGAGCCTTGACTTTGGAAGTTTCCCTGACGGGAGAGTTACAGCTGTTCTCATCGACAGCTACACCAAGTATCCAATCGTCAAAATTCTGCGGTCCACATCGTTTGCCAATCTACAACCCATCTTGGAGAAGTCGTTTGCCCTATTTGGCCTGCCACATGTCATCAAGACCGACAATGGGCCCGCATTCCAAGGCAGTGAGTTCAAAGATTTTTTGACACGAATAGGGGTCAAGCATCACCGAATCACCCCTCAGTGGCCGCAAGCCAATGGTGAAGTCGAACGGTTCATGCACACCACCAACAAAATATTGCGCATAGCAATGGCGGAAAACACAGATCCTGAAGTTGCGCTACAACAATTCCTGAGCGAATACTGCAGCACGCCTCACTGTACGACACAAAAGTCTCCATGGTCACTCATGCTGACGGGAGCTCGGTGAGACATGCTACCCATGGCCGACAACTGGAGACAAGAGCCTTATGACCCAGCGGGTGCCCAAGCAAAGAGACAGAAAACTAACGATAGAGCAAGTCATCGACGGAGAGCGTAAGTCCTTGTCGTGATGCCTGGATGCTCTGTGTTGCTACGGAATCGGTGGAGCGGAGGGAAGTTCTGAATTCCCAATGAGCCTGGGGTGTGGACCGTAAAGTCAACCAAAGGAACGGCAGTCACTGCAGAACGAGACGGCGAAACAATACCAGAGAACATTTCATTGTTCAAGAAAATTCCGCCCCCAGTCAGAACACACCAAGTAGCAGACCAGTCAGAACCCGCCGAGTTGCAACCTGTTGAGGCCGAAGGCAATCCAGATGAGACTCCACCTCAAAGTCCTGCGAGGTCACCATCGTCCGGAGTTCCTAGTCCTGGAGATATTGCTAGTGGCAAAGGACCAACAAGTCCTCAGCAGACACAAGAGGGCCACAGGCATTCATACAATCTCAGGCCGAATCCCCGGCCTAGCAAAAGACTAGCAGACTTTGTATGTTGAAAAAAAAAGAAGAATATTGTTGATAATGTTTTGTTTCACAAACTAACCCGGCTGGGTAAAGACCCGGAAACACATACACACAATGTTTCCATCTCTGGCCAGGCGTGGCTAAAGAGCATAAATAAAGGGGCCGGGGTTGCTCGTGACTTCCGGCTCAGATGAGCTACCCTGAGTGTCTGTCCCCTTATTCCTTATGAATATAAGAGCTCCTCATTAATGTGCTGTGGTGTATGCTGTTCCCCCCCACCAAGAACGTTACACAGATAACCCATAATTCAAATGGAAGCAACAGGGAATAATCTTGACCTTTTCAACTTTTATAAATTTCTAGGAGTGGAATTGGACTCAAGATCAAACTTCAACATGCACTCAGCACAAAGATGGTCTTCAGCTAACAAGCTATGTTCTGCTTTCAACTTAATCCCAAAAAAGAAAAAGATGCTTTTCGCAGCCATGTTTGTTACAAATTATTGGGGCAAAGTTTTTACCCTCGCTGACCTACAGCTCGGAACTCCTGAAAGGCAAGGAAACAACTACTCATAATCAATTAGAGTCCACCCTATTCAAATGCATTTTTCACATACCACGTTCCATCTCTCAAGCACAAGTGTGCTTGGAATTCAGGCTATTTCACCAATTCCCGGTAAGGATGGCTCCTTTAACAAAATTGTGCTGGAAGATGAGAGCTGCTCCATCCGAGTATTAGCTGCTTTTTGCTGGACCGAAATGGAGAGCCGGTACACTCAAAAAGAAAACTGGATAACAGTGCTGCAACAAGCATTAACAACTCTCAATCTCTCCGATGCCTGCGAATCAAATATCAGCCTCACAGCTTTTTAAAAAATCGCCAAACAAAGTGGCCAAAGTAAAATCCTGGGCGCTTGATAAAGCAGAAATTGCAGGGAAAAAGAATGGCTGGTTAGTGATGCAACCCTACTGGTGCCCCCAACCATAGCTCACATGCCATATTTCCCAAACTATTTAATATAGTAAATAAGTCACCCATAATGGGTACCTTGTAAGCTGTCACAGCAAGGTGCTTAACATATTAAACAGTTGCATGATACATATTAGGACTACCATGTCCTAATAGTTAGTGCATAAACAATATCTGTTTTCACATGTGCTAAGCTGCCTTTTCCATGAGCAGGCCTGGATGTAAATAACATTGTTATTTTATTTCTTCATTTAAGGAGATGCTACCTAAAAAAATTCCACTTAGTTTCAGAATTCTAATTCAACTGTAAAAGTAGACATTTTATTGGTATTGTAGAATTTGTTATACCTGATTTGTTTATTTAACTTTCCTCTGAGGCCATGGTGGTAACTAAACACAATTTTGGAGAAAAAAAATATCGAATGGACATAATATCGAAGTCAAAATATAGAATGGACATAATATCGAATGGACATAATATAGTGGTTAAAAATATGTCAAATATCGAAGTACATATTATAGGCATTAACATATATCGAATTTTTAACAATATCGAATTTTTTTAAGTGTTTTGTAAGTTAGTATATGTGTTAAAAGTGTATATTTTTTTTGTAATGTATGTTTCATATTTTTTTAAGTAATGAATTTTATGTTATTTAATTTTTGCGTAATTTAATTCCATAGCGGGTTGTGGGTTTATAGGGGAATAAGGTGGGAAGTAATTTAATTGTAATTAAGTAAAAAAAAAAATGTATTTATTGGTATTGATGAATAATTGTTTGTTAATTAATTATGAATTGGTAATTAATTATTATTAATTGGTAATACATTTTATTGATGGATTAATTCATAATTATGTTAATTGTATTAATTTACTATTCGTAGCGGGTTGTGGGTTTATAGGGGAAAAGGGTGGGAAGTAATTTAATTGTAATTAATTAATTATTACAATTATTTTTGTGTATTGATAATTAATTTCCTGTTAATTAATTATTAATTGGTATTTGTTTATATATTAATGTTTGGTATTGAAAATTAATTAGTTAGGTAAATAATGTTTAATAACTAATATGTATTTGTATTTATATTTAATTAATTATTAAATATTATGTAATTGGTAATTAATGTTAATTACTTTTTTATTGGTATTGATAATTAACTAATTTATTTTTATTAAAATATTAAATCATTGCTTTCCCTTCTGATGCACTCACTGGAGTGGGAATAGTTATTTTTACCCTCCCGCTATCCAACGCTTTCCCTACTGTTGCACTCTCTGGAGTGGAAATAGTAATTTTTACCTCTACGCTATCCTTCGCTTTTCCTACTGTTGCACTCACTGCAGTGGGAATAGTAATTTTTACCGTCCCGCTATCCAACGCTTTCCCTACTGTTGCACTCTCTAGAGTGGGAATAGTAATTTTTACCCCTACACTATCCAACGCTTTCCCTACTGTTGCACTCAGTGGAGTGGGAATAGTATTTTTACCCCTACGCTATCCAACGCTTTCCCTACTGTTGCACTCTCTGGAGTGGGAATAGTAATGTTTACCCTCCCGCTATCCAACGCTTTCCCTACTGTTGCACTCTCTGGAGTGGGAATAGTAATTTTTACCCCTACACTATCCAACGCTTTCTCTACTGTTGCACTCAGTGGAGTGGGAATAGTAATTTTTACCCCTACGCTATCCAACGCTTTCCCTACTGTTGCACTCACTGGAGTGGGAATAGTAACTTTTACCCTCCCGCTATCCAACGCTTTCCCTACTGTTGCACTCTCTAGAGTGGGAATAGTAATTTTTACCCCTACGCTATCCATCGCTTTCCCTACTGTTGCACTCACTGGAGTGGGAATAGTAATTTTTACCCTCCCGCTATCCAACACTTTCCCTACTGTTGCACTCTCTGGAGTGGGAATAGTAATTTTTACCCCTACACTATCCAAGGCTTTCCCTACTGTTGCACTCAGTGGAGTGGCAATAGTAATTTTTACCCCTATGCTATCCAACGCTTTCCCTACTGTTGCACTCTTCGGAGTGGGAATAGTAATTTTTACCCCTACGCTATTCAATGCTTTCCCTACTTTTTGACTCAATGGAGTGGGAATAGTAATTTTTACCCTCCCGCTATCCAACGCTTTCCCTACTGTTGCACTCATCGGAGTGGGAATAGTAATTTTTACCCCTACGCTGTCCAACGCATTCCCTACTGTTGCACTCACTGGAGTGGGAATAGTCATTTTTACCCTCCCACTATCCAACGCTTTCCCTACTGTTGCACTCTCTGGAGTGGAAATTGTAATTTTTACCCCTACGCTATCCAACGCTTTCCCTACTGTTGCACTCTCTGGAGTGGGAATAGGAATTTTTACCCATATGCTATCCAACGCTTTCCCTACTGTTGCACTCACTGGAGTGGCAATAGTAAATTTTACCCTCCCGCTATCCTACGCTAAAAATATTGAATAATTTGTATAAATATTACGTTAATATATATACATGTATTAAAAAATAAAAATTTATGTTTTTTTTAACTTACAATAATTATTTATTCATCTTAAGGTTATTTACATATTTTTAAGTACGTTTTAGTTAATTATATTTATTATTTCATTAATTTTGAATTACCTTTCAGATATTTAAAAAAATTCATTCTCAGCACCATCCTAGACACTCAGGCATCAGTCACAGTAAGGGGACTACAACTTGAACCCTGGTTAAACAAGAGCGGTTCTTTCGGGTAAAAAAAGAGTGAGTTGGGGATGCTTTTAATGCAATCAGAAAAGTTCAGACATGGCCATATGCAATGTCATATACATCATTCTTTGTCCGTACAATGCCATACATTGGTCGGACCACCCTGAAGGTCAAAATGAGAATCTTGCAGCACATGAGCACCAACAGAGTTGATCGGCTTGGCATCACTTCTGAATGTGTAAGAATACTTTCTCTAGATTCAGTCACAGAGAAATAGATTGCTGGAAACAACATGAAGCAGTATTTAAAAGTTCTTAGACAAGAAGTCTGATTTCCAGAGGACCCATAATATTCCAGACGGCCTCAAATTTCTTTAAATCCTTGCCTCTGGGTTTCTGTTTGCAATAAGATTATCTCCTGTTCAAAATAATTTTGACGGTTTACAGCATTGCTCATACCAAGTCGGGGAACTTAAGTCTCCATGAGTTCTCTCAAGGGGTCACCATCACAATATATATGTTGTCCTGAAGAAGGTCTTACGAGTCAACAACATAGGACCGAAACGTCGACTGTTAAGTCCATTTCTTCGCTGGTCATTAACCACACATCTGACACTTACTTACTTACTTTGTTCTTGGCTGTGGTTCCTCGAATCAGGAAGGCACGCACTGGGGGGCGCTCCTTTAGTCTGAGGGCCCCTCAGTTGTGGAACACCCTGCCTTTGGCCCTACGGTCCTCTTCTAATTTGCTTCACTTCAGGAAGAGCCTGAAGACCTGGCTTTTTAACCTTTAGTATCTCTGCTGTTTTTTCTTTGTTTCAGTTGTTCGCTGTATGGTGTTATGTTTTTTATTTTGAGCTGCCTCGATAAAGCGCCGGGACACTCCTTTGGAGTAGCCGTGCGCTATAAAAATAAATGTATAACATAACATAACATAACTTACTAAAAATATTAGTAGTCATTTGTTAGGAATTTATTTTGGATTGGACTTGTTTTCAGATGTTTAATAGGACAATTCATTTACTCCTTCGACATTTGAATTTCTGATTGAATCTGTGATTTACTTTGTACCCTTCGTATTTTAAATATCTGTGCATATATAAAAAAATCTTTTCTACAGAAGATTACCAGTGTTGCTATTTTTTCAATATTTTCATGTGATTGTTCACTTTATATCTCACTTAAAAGGTGGTTAGAGATTAATCAACCAATGTGGTTAAGTCAGAAGATCTTAATATCTATATGTTCTAATCTGACCTCTGTAAGTCATTTCTTAGTTTGAAACAAATTCCCTTGCTGGTATCTCTCACTTTACATTATCTGCCCGAACCTGCAAGGGTATATTGGGCACCCACTTTTCTTGAATACAATGTCTTACAGAGTGCTTCACACGTTGTGCCACATAAACGTCTGTAAATTGGTTGCAGGGTAAATATGCTTATCCTCTGTGAACGAGATACCCTGGTCATCACACTCGGTTTCTAATGAGTTATATTGTGTTACTGTAGTTGTCATTTTCAGGTTGTCTAGGATTATTTCAGCACTGATACTGACTGATTGTTATGCGACATTCATTCACTGCAGAAATATATGCCGCTTTACGCCTTAAAACGACACTGTAACGTGTGATTCATGTAATGTTTAAAAGGTGCATAAAGTCAATTCCTTTTTTAAATACAGTTGTGTCCATGATATCTGGGACATTGGCATTGATGACACTTGCCATATGTAATGTGTTCATATGCTGCATTAGGATGTCACGGCCACGCATGGTCAATAACGTGCATTAGTAAGATCGTGCATTTTATTGTATTATATATATTTTTTGAGCTTTGACACATTACACGCCACAATGCTAGGCGATATTGTTAAACATAACATGCGCCCTTGCCATTGTTAGTAATAATCTGCAAGCCTTAGTAAGATCATTATTTTATTCTTTAAGCTTTGCCACTTTGACACAATGTTAATCATAAACATGCGCTCTTGCCGTTTTCAGTAATAACATGCAAGTCTTAGTAAGACCGTTTAATTAATTTGCCATTGGTAATATTCTGCTTTCATTGGTGCTAGATTCACACGATTGTTTCAGCACAACCAATACAGAGAGCTACACGTGTAATCCTGTGCTCACGCCGACTGCGTGTTACACTAGAGGACGCCACGCCGTCTCTATGCAACTGGTCTCGGCTATTGACGTACACTCTTCATCGCGGCAACGTCTTCCACAGGATTATAACTAGGCAGTCATGGCGCTCTAGCCAGTCTGACTACTGGCAGTAGATGGATGGGACTGCAGACCATCCTCTCGTACGTTGATCACTCCGTACCCTGACTGATCCTGTTTATAGGTAAGCACCTGTTCAGGATTGTTCCACACAATTGGAACACGCAGGTAGCCACGGTAGTAATCTCCTTTTAACCACGATCCGTTACAGTACCCATTTATTCTGTCTTAAACACTCCAATGCGTATCTAAGCTCACCGCACTTCGCCCAAACTAGTCACTATATTTAACTTTCCTCCAACTGCGATTCCTCATAGTACCGGCGCAACTTACAGCCTGATTCATGAAGCGAAATAGCGCCCGCAATGGCTGCGAAAACGCAATTGCGGGTGCAAAACACGGAATCAGCATTCAAGTACGAAATAGCGAAATCGCTAAAAAATAATAGCGAGCGGAATAGCGATTACGCTGTAAAAGTCGCAGACTCCGGGAAGTCGAGCATTAGCGATAATGAAATAGCGACCAACCACGGAATCTGCGAATTGAATAGCGAAACGCAATATTGTCTCAATCGGCATTCATGAAAGAAATACATTAGCGAAAAAGCGCTAAATCGCACATTAGCGCGGCGCAATTTAAGGACAACTCAAAGCAGGTGGTAACCATAAAAGCCATGATTAACCAAAATTTGAAAAACTGTTAGCCAATCACCAACAGGTCCAGGCCTGACCAATCACACATAAGGACATTCAGCAGCAGCAATAGGCGTTCCACAATGCCTGGGATGTACATGGTGGTGAGGCGGCGAAGGCTACAGCGAGTAGCACGGAGGAGACGCATGAGGCAGGCAAGGATTTACCGGCAGCGGGTCACCTTGCTGGGGCAAACCAGAGAACAGATTTATGCTAAATACAGGCTGAATGGGGAAATGATCACCTGGCTGATACAAGAACTCAACCCCATCATGCAGCACCCAACAAGGCGAAACAATTCTGTGCCCACACATGTGCAGGTATTGTGCAGCCTGCACCTCCTGGCATCCGGCAGTTTCCAGGGCATAGTAGCCGCTGCTGGGGGGATATCCCAGCCCACCATGTCACGCTGCCTCCACACTTTTGTTGACGCCATGCTCACCCAGCTCCACCGGCACATCACATTTCCCACGAGCCAACAGGATTTGGACCTCACAAAACTACAATTTTATAATGTTGCCCATTTTCCCCATGTCCTTGGCTGCATAGACTGTACCCACGTCGCCATCTGCCCACCAGCTGGCACGGAGTATATGTACCGCAACAGGAAGTCGTACCACTCCCTCAACATACAGATGGTCTGCAATGCCAAGACCATCATCACTGACATTGTGGCCCAGTACCCAGGGAGTACCCATGACTCCTTCATCTTCAGGCACAGCGGACTCCACACACGACTGATCAGGGGAGAGTTTGGGGAAGGACACCTACTTGGTAAGTACACTTTGTCGACAATGTCACATTGCTATGAAGTAACTGCGCTGCACAGGCAATCAACATCTGCTCCTCTCATTCAGGTGACAGTGGCTACGCCCTACGGGAATACCTCCTGACCCCTTATCTCAACCCTGCCACACCTCAGCAACGCCGCTACAATGTTGCGCACATCCGGACAAGGAACTGTATTGAAAGGACATTTGGCCTGCTCAAGAGCAGGTTCCGTATACTGCACAAGACAGGTGGGGCCATGTATTACAGTCCTGCAGCGTGCTGCCGCATTGTGGCTGTCTGTGCAATGCTTCATAACATTGCAACCAAGCGCCGGATACCAGTTGACATCTCAGGCAGTGAATCTGAGGGGGACGACCGGCCACCAGCACATGCGCACCATGCACGCGGGGAGAACCCAGCTGAAGGCCACAGACGTCGCAACCACATCACAGCTAACAATTTCTAGCCCACCCCCTTCCCCCACCCCACATATCACAATTGCATGCAAACTGTAATGAATACACAAGGCGTATGTGTGCACCAAAATAAATGTATTTGTTTGAATCACAAAAAAAAGGGTCTTGGTAACAACTATTTACAAAATGCAGTATTCATGCATACTGCATGAGACGGTCCATGGCAGGCTTAAGTTCAGCCTGCGCCTGTGTCCCTGACACAATGTCATTGGCGCCTACGGCGCACAATTCCAAGGCGCCTGTGAGGCTCTTCCTCATCCTGGGCAGCTAGAGCAGGCGTAGCCCTTGTGCTGCGCCTAGGTGGGGGGGCCTGCGTGGCAGAGTGGCTGCTGACACTGGAGGCACCCTCACTAGCATCATCACCCCCCACAATTGCCGGTAGCACAGGTGCGTGCAGTGCGGTGACGGCGGTGGTCAAATGCTCCAGCACCCGGGTAATATCCTCGCAGCACTGGACCAGTTGGTGCTGCTGGGTCAACGAGCGCTGCGCAAGCAGGGTGGTGGCATTTGCCGAGACATAATTGGAGCGGCTATAGGTGGACAGCCGGCTCAGCAACTGGTGGTGGCGCCTGCTTGCAACACTGCGGTGCTTCACCAGCGCTGCAGTGTTGTCTTCTATAGCCGCCGTCATGCGGTCCATGGCCGCCGTCATGCGGTCCATCCTCTCGCCTACTCCAGCCACATTGCGGCCTATCTTATGCAGCTGGAGCTGGATGGCTCCTTGCTGCTGGGACTGGCGCTGGTGTATGCGGAGCATGCGCCGCTCCACGCTCATGCAGGCATGGAGATGCCCATTGCCCCGCCTGCTGTTGGGCCGCTGTGTAGCGGATGTGGCTGGCCCAGATCTTATTGGACGTGCTGCAGGTGTTGTAGCAGCTGGTGTTGCAAGTGCGGCAGCCACTGGAGGCACATTGGTGGGGTGCCTGGCTCTGGCAGCCGGTGGGCCTGCAGGTGTTGCAGCAGCAGAGGCGGGGGGCCTGGCCTTGGCAGCCGGTGGGCCTGCAGGTGTTGTAGCAGCAGAGGCGGGGGGCCAGGCCTTGGCAGACGGTGGGCCTGCAGGTGTTGTAGCAGCAGAGGCGGGGGGCCTGGCCTTGGCAGACGGTGGGCCTGCAGGTGTTGTAGCAGCAGAGGCGGGGGGCCTGGCTGCTGGTGTTGGCGCTGCTGCAGGGGCTGGTGGCTGTGTATCAGGTAGGGATTCCTCCTCCTGGGCCTCCTCATCGATCAGCAGCCTCTCACTGTCACTGCTGTCACCCGCACCTGTGAGGGTAAGTGGATACTCATTAGGTGCATGTGACTGTCAGACGTGCAGATGTTACATGCATGCTGGGTGTCATTCCCTGGGTGGCTGTGTATTTGCGCACTTTGGAACCTTTCTGGCCGCATTGTGGTACTACTACATTGTGGACATACTATGTCTCCCACAATGCTTCAGGGCATTTCCTGATGCACAACATAGGCATGACTAAGGGCCAATGAGTGAGCCTATTTGGTCAGGGACGTTCATAGGGGACAGGGTCGCAGTCGCATGCCACTTACCTTGGGTGTCTTGGGTGGGGCGGGAGGAGTCCAGAGGGGTCACGCCAACACACGCCTCCCTCTCCAAGGTGTCCTCTACCTGGTCCTCCAGGGGGGTGTTGGGTGGGACAGTCGGTCCACCACCTCCGGTGCCTGATGCCTCACCAAGGCGCTCCGCCACCCTCTCCTTGGCACGGCCTCGGAGGTCGTACCACCGCTTTTTAAGCTCCTCCAGAGACCTGTCCGCAACGCCCACAGAGTTCACACTGGAGGCAATCCCCACCCATATCCTCCTCTTCTCCTGCTCTGGGACCCTCCGGGAGTTGGCACCAAACAGCTGGTCGTGGTTGGCCACCACCCCTTCGATGAGGTTCTCCAGCTCCTGTTCGGAGAATTTCAGTTTGCGCTTGCGGCCAGCGCTGTTGCTGGGGCCTGGCTGGGGTTCGTCCGACATGTCGGTCGCTATTTCGGCGGGGTTGTGAGTCGCTAACGGCGGTTTAGCGGCAGCTTTCGGTCTTCAACACTCGACTGATAGCTTCACTGTGTTGTTTGGGGGTGGGATTTGGCTGCTTCCTGGTTGTGATGTCATCACGGTGCTCGCAATGCGTCTTCCCGTTTTCCAGATCCCGCGAGATTGCGACTCGCATTCCCGATCCCACAGGATTGCGAGTCGCTATCCCGTGCGATCGGGATTGCGAGTCGCTATCCCGTGCGATCGGGAATGCGAGTCGCTATCCCGATCGCAGGTAGCCGGAAATAGCGATTTTTCTGCGTTTTTTGTCGGTCGCTAACGGCTTTAGCGCCCGCGTGCGAGTCGCTATTTTTTCCCCGAAAAGTACATGAATGCCGTTTTGCGTTTCCTCAATAGCGAGTCGCTATTAATCTCTATTAGGGACACGCAAAACGGCCCGTACATGAATCAGGTTGTTAGTTCGGCCTTTTTCATTCGACTGCAGCGCAAATTTAACCTTACCGCACTGCTCCCCAGCCACTAATGTTCTTTTTTACCCATTTTTGGAGTCCGTTTTTAATCACCCCACTGCAGCTCGGACTTTTAACATCACTGCCCAGCTCAACTGGGGTTATTTTATGTTCATCTACGCTGTGCCTTTTAAGTTTTCACAGCATGCGCCCGGCAGCTTGCACAGATCACCGTAACCTCCTTTGATATGCGGTGGCTGTGTGCCCGCAAGCTCCTAAATTAGTTTGGTCCCAATCATCCTACTGCAGCACAATTTAACCTCACCGCACTGCTCCCCAGCCACTAAAGTTCAATTTTATATCCACCCAACATAGTCCATTTTTAATCACCCCATTGCAGCGCCGACTTCTAACATGAGCACACAAGCCCACTGCGGTTACTAATAATATCAATGGGGCTAATCACACATACCCTGGCTGTGTTACTGCACACAACCCTTGTAGGTCCTTTCATGAGCCTATACTATAACTGAATAGCTTACCTGACGGAAAACCGCCCCTCTCCCACAGATAATTGGCCATTGCGCCCATCTGCTCCAGGCTGAGACCTCCGGCCTTCAAATAGGGTGAGGATTACTGCTCCCCTCATATTGGGTGTAATTACTCCTGTGCACCTGCAGTCTCTCTTACACACGGCTCATTATTTGGTTTCAGACTGTTTCCAAATTATCTCACCCGCCCTCCCACGCACCTGTCTTGAGGAAGACCCGCCGTGACCACTCATTCGGGCATCATAGGGTCGAAAAGTCAACGCTTTTTCTAGGTCCAGTATCACCAGGATTCTATACTAGGAAAGATAGGAATCTCTGGATTGAAATCAGCATCTGGCCTATCCCAACTCCTGTATATATGACATTTTTTTCACTGTATATAATGTTCACCACTTAAGCACCACGCACATTTGTCACCCATTTGCACTTTACGTTTATGTTTATTGGTCTTGGCAGTCTACCTATGTAATGTATATATCATTGAATGAAGTACTACTGATATAAATAATATCATCCAATCTTTGATCTCATGTCTTATTCATTAAGTGCTAAGACTTCGATCTTTGTGTGTTGGAGAGCCTTCTTTTCTGATTGCATTAAAAGCATCCCCAACTCAGTCTTGTTCTACCCGAAAGAACCACTCTTGTTTAGCAATAACTTACCCAGGTTCTGAGGGACACAGGGTCACCCCTTTTTTCTTAACTACAATTTGAATCCTGTCAGGTGGAAGAAGAGCTCCTTTAAGTAGGGTAGTGACTGAAAAGCTGAAGTCAGGCATTGCTCGTGGAAGATGGGTTCCACCTGATTGAAACAGAGGCTTTTGGCTAAGTTTATTGTAAGATAACATTCTTGTATTACATAGGAAAGTTGGGGACTTCAAGAAAAGAGTTAGGGGTGGATGGCAGAATTTCTTCAGTCACAAGCGACTGCACAGGATAAATCAGGCTCCTTAACCACCACTTCCTCAGAGCATTGTTACACCTGGGAAGACTTCAACTCAAGAAAAAGACCATGTGGGACGAAAGCTCCGGACTCCTTCTGAAGGAAGAAGACTGCCTTGAAGACTCAAAGACATCTGACTACTGTTGGAAGATAGGAACTGAGACTGCTCTATAAAAGTGAACAGTTTGGTTTCCTGTTTGCCTGCTTCTGGGAGACTCAATTCAGAAATACTCCTGATTCTAAATGACCACTGAGGACTGGACGCTGCAGGAGATCAGACTGGAGAGAGAGATTGTTTGCCTCGAAGCCTTACATGAGGAGCTAGGGGCAGAAGGACTGACCAGAAAAAGTTTGAAAGCATTTGGACGAAATTGAGAATTAGTCATTTATGTTCACCTTTGGAGGACTGAGACAAACTGCTTTAGCTTGTCCGGAAAGCCTGCACCCAAAGCAGACAAGAAAACCATGTGTCTCACTCAGAGCTTTTACAGCACTGAAAAATGCTTCAGTGGCTCAACTTAGTCAAGATATCCAGTCTCATGGAGCCCTGCCTGGGTACACCATCCAGCCGTGCTACACTGGAGGATTTTGACTTACAAAAAGTGACTAAGAGTCGGAGTAAGAATTTGGCTGATTGGTACTCCATCAAAAAAGTGATAGAAATCCTGTTCCCTTATTACAAGGTGCAATATATTCTATTGGCCTTAACAAGCACTTTTCTGGGAATTGCCTTTTGCATGTGCCATTGCTGTCAGGGGTTAAGTCGATATTCTCTCAGAACTGTATTTTGTCCTAACTAGGTTGTGTTTATTAAGCTGAAAGGGGTCACCACCTTGCAAATTAGTAATCCAGTTTCTGACAGTATCCATGCAGAGCAAACAGCTTTCTATACTTTTAATGTTATCAAGCTATGTGCCACTCCACTTGGTGATAGTAATCACTGCAATATCCAACATGAAGTACCTGTTTCCAAATACTGTGGGTTAAAGGTAATATTTACTGGACAAAGTAAATGTCTCTATTCTGAGTTTGTCTACCTGGAATGAGGCATAATATTCAAAATCTGCATTTACCTCAACAAATTCAGCATGATCTGAATTTTTGGGGGGGAATGCCATATTTTCTTGATACATTTCAATAGGGTGTTCCTCGTAAAATAAGTTGAGGGAAAGTATGGAGATGTGGTGGTTATTTCCCTACCTGGAATTAAATTCCAAATGTATCTCTGTAATTGGAACCCGGGCCTTACAAAAGACAGCAGCATGGAATGAATTGTTCCTTAAAAATAAGGTGTTTATCTGAATGGGAGCACTTCTAAGCATTACCAATATAAGTTTCAACGACGTGCTCAAAAGAATGGCTGCTAGCAATTGAATACTGACTAAGCATGTAGGTGGGAAGTAAGAGATGAGGAGGCAAAATGAAACAAGTAGTGGCTTCAGTACTGAAGCCATTGGGTGACATTTGTAAATGATAAGAAGAGTCTATATGGTGGTCTGGCAAGAAGAGTAATCCAGACGTGCTAACAAATCACATACATCCCCAATAAACTAAACATTTTCCATTGGCACATTTGGCATAAAGCACTGCAAAGGAGCACACATGATAGTGGCAATTAACTTGTGTGCAAATTTTTAGGGGGGAAATCATAGGGAGCATTGTCTCGCCTAGCACACAACCCTCCAAATGTATTCAATATGGGCCATAAAGTGTAAAAACTGCAAAGGCAACCACAACAATTAATGTAAATCCATCCCTGTGAAAGCCACAGAGAGTAGCACAACCTAACATTGTATAGAAAAATAACACCATAATTAACCATGAGCAAACAATGAGTATGCATGACTTACATGCAGGGCTGGGCAAAGTGAAAAGTATGACTCCAGATTATAGTTGCAAAGTGCTCAAAGTTGAGGACCTTTATTTTCCTCCATTGCATTGGCATTAAGGTGTTAAGCTCCAGATAGCTCCCGGCCAGCATTAAACTATAAGTGAGGCCTTTGAGTTGAGCCAGGCTGGAAGTGAAAAGAAGAAATGCCCCTCATCCAGTGCATGTTGCTACTTGAAATGGAAAGCAGACAATGTCTGGTTACTGTTGAATATGTCTTGTTGTAAGCAAAGAAACTGAAACAACATATTCATATTTCATTGGAACTGGCCGAGATCAGGCTGAACATTAGTTGCCAAATCTAGGATGTAGTTGAATCACACTTTGTCCATGTCCTAACAAAAACTGAGTCCACTTGAAAATATGAGGGTCTAAGAAGATATGGGATCTGTGACTCTGTAGACTTGTAGTTGCATAAACATGGGTTTCTGAAAAAAAAATATTGTTACATAGGCTAATAGGCTTACCATGATGGAATTATGTAAGGCTCTGATCAGTGTCTTGCTGTGACCTTTGATGTTTACAGAAAACCTCCATCTTTATTGTAGGACTCAAGGAAATGAAAGTCCAAGAGATTGTTCCTGCAATTGTGATTTGATTATAGCACTGAATGTTAATCTTAGTTTCACAATGTTAATATGAGCCTACAGTAATAGTGTTTGCATTAACCTGTGCACCATATTCACTTTTTACTGAGTTGCCAGGCAACAGGAACTGTTTTCTTTTTCTCAATTTTGATAATCATCCCCGTAATGTAACAGAATAAATGCACATATTAGGAGAACAAACATGAATGTGTGCACCTTGAATTGATGCAGGTAATTTATTTCTAATGTGCACTGATTCTCCATCCTAACAAATTATATAGGCTGGGTTTTGATATTTTATGCCAGGTAAATCAAATTAAAATAAATCTGAATTGTGAGGTAAATGAAAAGCATGGAGTGAGGAGTTGCATCTCTCCAATGTGAATCTCCAGAAAATGTACCTGTTTGTACCCAGCCTGAGTACCACATTTGAAGACTGGGGACAGGCGTGTTTGTGTTTTTACCTCTGTCCTCATCAGTGCGTACTTTGTAATAAAATTAATGCCAGGGCCTTCGTCAGGAGGCAATTGCAGCTTGCACCACCCATTGCCCCACCAGTGCCGCCAGTGACAGACCCAATACAACTACTAACCATCACACACTACAAGTATGAAAAATCGGACTATTTCAGGGCCTGAAATCTATAAGAATGGCTTGGGTGGCAGATACTAATCCATTTTCAATGTATACTGAATTAATAAACAACTAATGCAGTGCTCATCTCTATTTTAGACAAAGAGCACCACCATGTATGGTGAAATCACTGACCATGTCATGATTGATGTAATATGTGAAGTCATATGAGGGGATATAAACTATAACTACTGAATTTCTATGGTTTGGAAAGAATAAAATCTGAGCCTAACTATACATCTATGAAACATTTGTTTTTTTGTTCTGTGAATTTCTAAGGTTTTTTCAATTCCATGTCCAAACTATAATATCCCTGTAATAGTTGGTTTATTCAGTGTATTTCTAATGTTTTTTAAATTCTAATTCCCAACTATAATGTCCCTGTAAGCTTTGTTTTTTTGTGAATTTCTACATTTCTTTACACTTCTTTTTCCTAACTATAACGTCCCTGTAACCTTTGTTTTTTAACTGAATTTCTAAGGTTTTTTATTTTGTTTCCTAAGTGTACCCTCTAACCTTTTGAGAGTGAGTGTGTGAGTGAATGCATGAGCATCTCAGTGGGTATGTGAGTGATAGTCTGACTGGTCTGTCAGTGGGAGTGGGAGTGTCTTAGTGGGTGTGGTGCTTGCTGCATAAGTGTCTCAATGAGTGTGTGAGTCTCTGGTTGGGTCTGTGAGTGGGTGCAGAATCTGAGTGAGTTTGTGAGTGAGTGCATGAGTGTCTGAGTGGGTCTATGAAAGTTTCAGGGGCATACTTTTGGGAACATCGTAACCTGCCCTCCCTGCCTGACATAGCTGTTGCCTGCCTCCCTCCCGCCGCCGCAGTTTACATCGCCTAGCGGCCGCAGTGTGGAAGAGGACCTCCAGCCTACAATCCCCAGACTCCTCCGCGGTGGAGCGGGTGACTTCATTTTTCGGGGGCATACTTTTGGGAACATCGTAACCTGCCCTCCCTGCCTGGCATAGCTGTTGCCTGCCTCCCTCCCGCCGCCGCAGTTTACATCGCCTAGCGGCCGCAGTGTGGAGGAGGACCTCCAGCCTGCAATCCCCAGACTCCTCTGAGGCGGAAGCCGCCGCCACCGGCATTTCTCGTGCCAGGAGGCACATAAGAAGGAGCACAGCCCCGGTGGAGCAGGCGACTTCATTGTTTTGGGGCATACTTTTGGGAACATCGTAATCTTCCCTCCCTGCCTGACATAGCTGTTGCCTGCCTCCCTCCCGCCGCCGCAGTTTACATCGCCTAACGGCCGCAGTGTGGAGGTGGACCTCCAGCCTACAATCCCCAGACTCCTCCGCGGTGGAGCGGGCGACTTCATTGTTTCGGGGGCATACTTTTGGGAACATCGTAACCTGCCCTCCCTGCCTGACATAGCTGATGCCTGCCTCCCTCCGCCACAGTTTACATCACCTAGCGGCCGCAGGGTGGAGCAGGTCCTCCAGCCTACAATCCCCAGACTCCTCCGCGGCGGAAGCCGCCGCCACCGGCATTTCTCGCGCCAGGAGGCGCATAAGAAGGAGCACAGCCCTGGTGGAGCAGGCGACTTCATTGTTTTGGGGGCATACTTTTGGGAACATCGTAACCTGCCCTCCCTGCCTGACATAGCTGTTGCCTGCCTCCCTCCCGCCGCCGCAGTTTACATCAACTAGCGGCCGCAGTGTGGAGGGGGACCTCCAGCCTACAATCCCCAGACTCCTCCGCGGCGGAAGCCGCCGCCACCGGCATTTCTCACGCCAGGAGGCGCATAAGAAGGAGCACAGCCCCCGCGTCGCGGGACTGCGAGCGGGCTAAGCCCGGGCAAAGGGCGGGCCAACTGTGGCCAGAGGAGGCCGGGCCGGGCCCCCCCTCCAACATCTGCTTTTAAGTAAAGGTACTGTAATCATTTCGCTGAATTACTATGGGGAAAAGGAGAACAGATGTGAGTAAGGAGGGGGTGGAGCGACTATGGACTCATATTTGGTTAAAGTTTCTAGCCTGATAAACGAGGAAATTGAAAGAACTGAAAGACGGCTGTCACTGGATCCTGTTCGCACCACTGTTATGATACATGATATTCCATCTACATCGTTCCAATCCCCAGGTCTTCCTCGTGACTTGTTAGACTTTAATGATCCTACTTCTACGACAAAGAGTAGCCATGTCCAGTCCCAAATTGCCACCCCCCTAGATCACACAGAGGATGACTCACATTTTTCTTCCCCCTCTCCTGCACTTATAGCGAGACGCTGCACAAGGGCTGGGGGGTTGCAACCACCTGGGAAGGCAAAACAGAAGGTGGCTAGGCTGCCAACAGTAAAGCCAAAACTATTTAAACACCCTCCCCCTGTTAGCCAACCATCATTAGTGGAGTTATCCAATAATGTCTGGATGATTCTTAAAGGGAAATTAGATCTTGCGTTGGCCCCAATCATGTCTATATTATCTTTAGTGGAAGATAGGATGAATGCTCTTGAACAAAACAGTGGGTCATCACCAAAACCAAACTCTCCTATAATAGGATTAGTATCACATCAGGTGCCAAATGGTCAGTCTACCTCTATACAGGGGCAGGTATACCAATCTCCCCCAGCCCAGGGCTTACCTATTGCAGGGGAGTCAAATCCTAGAGAGTTGGGACTCGTGAACACTGCCACCAAATATACTAGTGGACCAACAAATCAGGAGAAAGGGCATTCTACTGAAGCTACTAATCCAATTATTCTTTTAGCAACATCTTCAGAATTACGCCAAGAGCGAGAGCCATTTCAATTTGTTGCGGAAGCTTCACCCTTAGTCCTAGTCCTGGCAAATGCCCCCCTTGGCCCCTGGTCAGGTGGAAACAACAATCTCTTTGATTGATAAAGTCCTGCACTGCTTGACCAAAAACATGAGGTTATCTGCATGGGGCAAACAGCCGCTAGCAGGGGAAATCATTATGGCTAGAAGGGTATCCTGGCTCGGGGACCACCAGAAAAAATGCAAGGGAGACTGTATAGCCATGAACTTCTCAAGTCCTGAGGTACTGCCTAATGTACTAGCAAATCTATTCCCCCCTCAACAAAGGGACTCTGCCATGATCTCACTAACGCTCAAATTTTTCTATAACTGGAGATGGAGTGTAACGAGCTCTAGTAGATCATGACCGAAACGGTTTCTTGCATTAAGACCATTTGGGAGGGTTGCTCAAATTAGGGAGGGTGGTATCAGCCTGAGGAATCGGTTTGGGGTTCTGACCCATATGGACGAATGTGATTGACTACAGGGTGTAGAAAGTAATGTGTTTGTGGAAGCAGTAGAGAAGAGTAGAATGTACGATCCAAAGGATCAGATAAGGCACCAATTAACAATGACCCTGCACCACAGACAAATCCATCGGAAACATTCCATGCTAAAGGGCTGCCTTCACAGACCAGGGACTCTCTGCAAGTAACTTGTCTAAATACTATTAGGGAGTGTGATCGCCTTGAAACAGATGGGTCCTTACTAGAGACCAACCATCACTTGACTACTAGTATAGAATATCAACCAGTGATCGAGGGTGAGACCCTAGGAGCTGAGATCCCTCAGGATATACCTTGTATCTCACAAGGTATGGCAGGGCTGTCCTTTCTCTCATGGAACCTTGCTGGAATAGGTAATAAAATAATATCTTCAGAATGGTGTAGGTTCATTGACCAGTATGACATCATCCTTTTTCAGGAATCTTGGTCGATGGCTCCAGCTTTCCGCCCGGGGTTCCTTAACTTTCATGTCCCCGCCACTAAAAAATCTAAAGGTCGACCAACAGGGGGTTTGATAATTTGGGTCCGCTAATCCTTACGATGTAAGGTGCAGCAAATCAGTTCTCCATCGAAAGATATTTTGATAGTCAAAATTACTTGGCCAAGTGGCCATAGGGTGGCTATTTTCAACATCTACGCCAGGGGGGTGGTAGGGGGACAAACATCTGAGGTAATCACTGCTCTTGATTCCCAGCTTGAGGCCCTCCCTATACAGTTGTTTATTATTGTAGGTGGGGATTTTAATACAACCTTTGAACCACTTGGCCAAGAGGACCAGATCCTTGCCGTGGATGAGGACAGTAAATGGGGAGTCCCTCAGCTTGAATTACCTGCTGTAAGGAGATGGTCAGCTGAGGGCTTAGAGCAGCAAATGGGAGTACCCCGTCTGACCGGCAGGGAGAGAATACCTTTGATAATGGTAGGCATACCAGCCGTATAGATTATTTTTTGGTGGACATAAGAGTATGGCACTGTCTGATAGACATGATTGTGAAACCTAGGGTGGAAAGCGATCATAATCCACTTTGTACGATATTTCAAGTTTACAAGGGGATCAGAGAACCGACCCCTAGGCGAGGGATAGACACTTTAGATATTGTTGCCTCTAATAATATGCGTCACATGAAATGGGGTAAATTCATTGAGAACCCTGAGAAACTGGAGGTCCCCAAATATATGGTTGTTAATGAAGTGGTTAATCTTAACTCACACATCAGCTGCCCAGATTTTCCCCAAATAAGGCTTGAGGCACATATCCACTTCTTTACAAAACTTCAATCCTTCTTCAGGAAGACCATAAAACCAAGGGAAATAAAAAGCCACCCATAGTTAGGTGGTATAATAATGCTTGTAAATTAGCCCGCCAAAACCTGACCACAGAAATGAGATCCAGGAATCCTCTTAGAGTGATAGAGGCAAGGAAGAGATATAGGCATGTACAGAAAGTTGCAAAAAAGCAGTGGGATGAAGATCGGTGGCGTGATCTGAAATCGGCCAGTGAAGCAAAGGATCACAAAAAATTTTGGAACATCATTAAGTGGGATAGAGGAGGTGTAGCTGAACCCCCTCAAAATAATGTTGCAAAAGAACAATGGGTAGATTTTTTCAGACCACAATATGCTTGTATCCCAGCGAGGAAGAGTGTCCGCTACCCCCACTATTTTTTACCAAAGCCAGCTTTTCACAGCCAAAGATGTTAACATAGCGCTAGACTGCGTGACCGGGGGAAGAGCTCCAGGTATGGACGGTATCTCGGCTGACGTGTTTTTAAGTGCTAGATCGTCCTGGTGTCAGTACTTTGTGTTTCTAGCAAACTCGGTGGCCAGGGGTTCTTTAATCCCATCTTCATGGAAAGGTGCTGAAATAATTCTGGTTTTTAAAAAGGGTGACAAATCCCTACCTAGTAATTATAGAGGTACAGAAAGAGGCAAGAGTGGTGCAGAAAGAGGAAAGAGAGGTGTAGAAAGAGACAATAGAGTTGGACAAATAGAGAAGAGGGATACAGAAAGAGGCAGGAGGGTTGCAGATAGCAGCAACAGAGGTGCCAAAAGAGGCAAGAGAGGTGCAGTAAGAGGCAATATAAGTGCAGAAAGAAGCAACAGAGGTGCAGGAAGAGGCACAAAGGGTGCAGAAAGAGGCAAGAGAAGTACAGAAAGAACCAAGAGAAGCACAGAAAGTAGCAACAGAGGTGCAGAAGGGAGCACGAGGGGTGCAGAACGAAGGAAGATAAGTTCAGAAAGAAGTAGCAGGGGTGCTGAAAGAGGCATAAAGGGTGCAGAAAGAGGCAAGGGACGTGCAGAAAGAAACAACAGAGATACAGAAAGAGGCAAGAGGGGTGCAGAAAGAGGGAAGAGAGGTATAGAAAGAGACATTAGAGTTGGACAAATAGAGAAGAGGGGTACAGAAAGAGGCAGGAGGGTTGCAGATAGCAGAAACAGAGGTGCCAAAAGAGTCAAGAGAGGTGCAGTAAGAGATCTGCAGAAAAAAGCAACAGAGGTGCTGAAAGAGGCAAGTGGGGTGAAGAAAGAAGCAAGAGAGGTGAAGAAAGAGGCAACAGAGGTGCAGAAAGACACAAGAGAGGTGCAGAAAAAAGGAAGAGAAGTGCACACAGAAGCAACAGAGGTGCAAAAAGAGGCAAGGGGGGTGCAGTAAGAGGTGGAGAGGTGTACAAAGAATCAAGAGAGGTACAGAAAGAGGCAGGAGGGGTATTAAAAGAAGGAAGAGAAGTGCAGAAAGAGGCATGAGAATTGCTGAAAGAAGCAACGGAGGTGTAGAAATAAGCAAGAGAAGTGCAGAAAGAGACAAGTGAGGTGCAGAAAGAAGCAAGAGAAGTGCAGACGAAAATGTTAGAGGTGCAGAAAGAGGGAAGATGAGTACAGAAAGAGGCAAGAAAAGTACAGAAAAAGACAGGATAAGTGCAGAAAGAGAAAAGAGGGGTGCAGAAAGAGAAAAGAGGAGTGCAGAAAGAGGCAAGAGGGGTGCAGAAAGAGGCAAGAGCAGTGCAGAAAGAACTAAAAGAAGGGCAGAAAGCAACAGAGGTGTAAAAGGAGGCTAGAGGGGTACATAACAAAGATAGGAAGGGTGCACAAAGAGGCAACAGAGGTACAGACTGAGGCAGGAGGGGTACAGAGAAAAGTAACAGAAGTGCAGAAAAAAGTAACAGAGGTGCTAAAAGAGGGGGTAATGGAGCAGAAAGAGCAAGAGAAGTGGAGAAAGGGGCAACAGAGTGACATAAAGAGGCATGAGAGGTGCAGAAAGAGGCAGGAAAGGTGCAAACGGAACAGGGATGCAGAAAGAGGCAAGAGAGGTGCAAAAAGAGGGGTGCAAAAATAGGCACAAGATATGCAGAAAAAAGCAACAGAGGTGCTGAAAGATGCAAGTGAGGTGCCGACAAAGGCAAGAGATCTGCAGATTAAAAGATAGAGGTACTGAAAAGAGGCAAGTGAGATGCAGAAAGAAGCAAGAGAGGTGCAGAAAGAGGCAATATAAGTGCAGAAAAAAGCAACAGAGGTGTAGGAAGAGGCAGGAAGGGTGCAGAAAGAGGCAAGAGAAGTACAGAAAGAACCAAGAGAAGTGCAGAAAGAAGCAACAGAGCTGCAGAAGGAAGCTAGAGGGGTGCAGAAAGAGAAAGAGAAAGAGAAAGAGAAAGAGAAAGAAGCAAAAGAGGTGCAGAAGAGGCACAAGAACTGCAGAAAAAGACAAGGCAAGTGCAGAAAGAGAAAAGGGGGGTGCAGAAAGAGAAAAGAGGAGTACAGAATCCGTTTTTATTTATTTAATTGCAGTTATAAACACAAGTGGACCGTCTGAGGCACCCACGCTGCATGAGTTTACAAATACGAAGTGGGTAAGATCCGTCAGTAGAGAGAACCCACAAGGCAAATGCAATAATATACTGTGATAGTCAGAACTGAATCCTCCTATTGTTTCATTACAGAACGGGAGATCTCTACATTCACTGGCGTAGTAAGTATTTTTTGTGATAAACCAGTTTTTCACTTTTTGAATGTTCCTAGCACTTAGGGTATATGAACAGGGTTAACCCAAAACAAGTCACTGAGACCTGGGTAATCTAAGTACTGAAAGGAAGGGGTCTCAGTGTGAGAGCAATAGTTATGCTAATAAATTTTGAGAAAAATTAAACAACAATGAATGAATCCAACATTGTTTTAATTCACAATGAGGAGCAATATAAGGAATATATTAACATTTTCTCAATGCATAAAGTAGGTTGAACGGTGCCCAAGAGGGGAGGGGGGAGGTGAAGATGTGAGGATGGTGTGGTAAAGGTATTGTGACAGTAAAACCAAGAAAATATCAAAGTTACATTTGTGTTTTCATTACACTACACACAGGATGAATCACTACACCAATGTATACAATTGTCATACTCCAATAGTGCAATCAATGTCAAATGTAGGTAGGGAGTTGACTAAAAGGAGACGTTGTCGACGTTTCGACCCTCTGAATAGCGCAGGGTTAGTTGAGCCCTTGCCGTGGGGTCTTCTTCAGGACAGGGAAACGGGCAGGCAACCTAATAACTACGTATATATAGAGGATAATTTAATAAGGTGGCGGAATATATCCATTTTACGAAAAACAACAATTGGATTGAATTACTGTAGCACACATTGAAGAGCATACCGTTGCACTTGGCACTCTGTCTTATCACTGCTTTTGTCGTCGGGATAGATTATCAAAACTGAAGTTTAAAAGAAAAATGAAATGTAATTAAGAATTGGGTTGGTGGGCATTTAGCACTACAAAGGAATCATAATAAATGGGAAATGTTCTCACCGATAGTGAATCAGTCCATACTTCGATGGAAATAAATAAGGGAGAGTTGGAGAGCGAGGCCAGCCGCGGGGCGGCGGCACAGTCGATTTCTGAAAAGTAACGATGGTATTGATTATAGGATGTGTAATGGATATACTGCATCCAGTGAATTACTATTACAGGCATTTTAAGGGAGACGTCAGCTTACCGGCGTCGTCCAAATGGATCAGCGATGATTGATACGTCGCCTCGTGTCAGTAAATATCTAGAAAACCGTTAAAAATCTAACTTAGAGACTTGCATATAGTAAACTGCCAATTCATAATATCATTAATGGATCATTGGGGCTTACCGAAGTAGTCCGGCCGGTTCAGTGATAGCGTGGTGTGGGGTTCAACCTCATTTGGTTGGTTGACCTGTAAATCATATAGCGCAATAAGTTGCCTTGGCCATTAAACACAACATCTTACTGCTTGATTCAATCGAGTGCATTAATATTCAGCCTGACACAGAGTCAGCCAAAGCTTACCTTTTGCCGAATAGATCGGGTCACACAATGCGCTGGCGTCTAGTGTAGCGAGGCAGACTTCCTGGTTGGAAATGTAACCAAGGAAACGGGGGACGTGATCCAAGCGCTGATGATAGAGCGCGAAGACAGACCCGGATTGGCAAAAATATAAAACTTAAAATTTGAGATTGAAACACCGGCGATATGAGGCGATATTTAAGGGGCATTTAACTGCACCCTGATATTGATCCATTGATTTAACTTGTGGCTTAATATATGATATCAAACTGTGGCCACTGCATGGAGAATCGGATCAGAGTAACCATGGTGACCGGAAGCCGAGCAATGGGAAGCTTATTCTAAAACATCGAATGGCAGAGACATAGCCTATACAGAGGGGGCGGAGTGGCTAGATTCCAGACTCATTTGAGTTAATACAAAAATAAAGATAAAATTGCATTATTTGCAATGTGGATAACTCATGTCAGGGTTGGTACCGCCAACCAGTCATGGATAGGTGTTGCTATTGGGTAGAGCAATAACACTAGGCAGGAGCATTCCTATATGTGCAATGTTAATATTTGGGGAGTACCTCACACATGAGGGTAAAGTCCCACTCAGCACCATCACATTAGGAATACAATGGACTTATTCAGACTAACCGAAAAACCTAAGGGGTAACTGGAAAGTCATCATAATCATTGTAGCCATCGGTGTATGATCACTTTGCAGTCAAACATAGAAAGTACACGTAGTTGGAAGGCGTACCTCTCACACAAGGGTAAAGGCCAATTGCAATTATTTGAATCATAACCATGTGTGTTACACATTCAGTCAACACCTGTCAAGGCAATATTGCTAACTGTGAAAAGGAACTGTCATACTCATTCAGCCCATTCTGAATCGAGTCAAAGCGAAACATCCATTTAATTTCGTGAATATTCAGAATATTAGTGATGTTACCACCCCGTGGTCCCAGTACTGCCTTTTCCAATATCACCCATCTTAGGCTATCAGGGGAATGGGCTGCGGACTTGAAGTGATCAACTAGAGGTGCCCCCTGGACATCACACCTTATCCTACTCATGTGCTGGAGAATCCGTACTTTGGCCCTTTGTTGTGTTTGGCCTATGTATATTAGTCCACATGGACAGACAATGGCGTAGATTATGTTTGATGTATTGCAGTTACTATGGAACTTCAGCGGAATTTTTTGTTGAAGATGTACAAATTCCTTGGTTTGGATCGTTGTGTCGCACGCCTTACAGTTCCCACACCTAAAGTGGCCCAGGACCGGTGGAAGATTCCATAGGGAAGTGATTGTGGGATCATCAGGGACAGATAAAAAGGAATGCACCACATGGTCTTTAACACTCTTAGCTCGTTTGAATGCATGTAGGGGAGATCCTTTTTGATTGATGTCATCGGATATCAATTGCCAATGTTTGTTAATTATGCGTTTGATTTGGTTACTTTTGGTAGAAAATGTTGTTACACACACTATCCTTTGATCTTCAGCAGGTTTTTTGTCTTTGGGAGTGAGTAACTCGTCCCTTGGATAATACCAGGCGCGCTTCCTTGATTTCTTCACCAATCTTTTTGGATAACCTCGCTGGTGAAGACAGTTGGTCAATTGTTCAGATTCTAGCAAGTAGTGTTCTTTGTTGGAACAATTTCGTCGGATCCGAAGAAACTGTCCGAATGGTAAGTTGTCGCGGAGGGCACGGGTGTGGTGGCTATTGTATTGTAACAATGAATTGCGCTCTGCTGGTTTACGGTACAGTGTGGTCTGTAGAATACCTGACTCTTCGTAGATGGTGATGTCTAGGAAGTTAATTTGTTTATTGTCTGATTCACTGGTGAACTTTAGATGCGGTGATTGCTGATTAAGCCACAAAAAGAAAGCTGCTAGTTCGTCCGAGTTTCCATTCCAGATGAGGAGAATGTCGTCTATGTATCGCATCCATAGGCTGAGTTGGTCTTTAAATGGATTCAAATCATTGAGCACAGTGTTGTTCTCAAAAGCCGCCATATACAAAATTGCTACGTCTGGGGCAAAAGGAGCCCCCATTGCCACTCTAGAGATCTGTAGGTAGAATTTGTTTTTAAAGATGAAGAGGTTTTTAGTCATGGCTATCGTCAATAGTGCTACGATAAATTCCGTTGGTACTTGTGCCGGTGCTGGTCGTTTGTTTAAACATCTCGTGGTCACTGCTAATGCTTCTTGTTGGGGAATGCAAGTGTAGAGGGATACTACATCACACGTGGCCAGTATTTCATGTTGGGGATCAAATTGTCGATTCTCGACGATCGTGATTGTGTGCATAGTATCTCGTAAATATGATTGACAGGACTCAGCCAATGGTTTGATGAAGAAATCAATATACTTGCCCAATGGTTCCAGGATTGAGCCACATCCCGAAACGATGGGTCGTCCAGGGGGTGTGGTCATGCTCTTGTGTACCTTTGGTATGGTGTAAATAGTTGCAAATCGAGGATGTTTTTGATTAAGATACCCATACTCGTTTTCAGATAAGAAGCCCTGTTCAAGGCCTGCCTGAGTCAGTAGTTGGATCTCAGTGGCAATTGCTTTCGTTGGGTCCGATCTTAGGAGTTGGTAGCTTGCCCCGTCATTGAGTTGGCGAAGAATTTCAGATTCATAGTCAAGAGTGTCCTGGATAACTATGGCACCACCCTTGTCCGCAGGCTTGATGACAATTGTATTGTTGTTAGCAAGTGACTGCAAGGCTGTCCTTTCAACTTTACTTACATTGTACTTGGTGAAGGAACGAGAGTCCAAAATTTGCTGCACATCTCTCCTTACCACTGCCTCGTAGGCTAATATTTTGGATGACATGGCACCAGAATGTGGAACAAAGGTTGAGGGTGTTCTTAGTCCAGTAAGAGATAGATTGGATGGCGTCGTAGCAGTTCTGAAAAAATATTTCAAACGTATTTTACGGAAAAATTTGAACAGTTCTGTTCGAATTGTGAAGTTATCAGGGCGATTCGTTGGAACATACGACAATCCTTTGCTCAGAACACTGATTTCATTGGTATCCAAATCGTGTTTCGAAATATTGATTACAGGATGCAAGGTTTCAGGAGGGGTTACCATCGGTAGGTCTTGTTGCGGGTGGTTCTCTCCCCGTGCTGTTCTGACTGGAAGTGAACTTGCTTGGGCGTCTGACCTCTGCCACCATCCCAGTTGTTCACGTTCTGTCCCGGGCCACGCTGCTGGCCCCTGCCCGAGTTGTTGCCCCTGCCACGGGTTGGGCGCCATGGAGCTTGACGTTGTCCTAAAAAAGGATTATACTGATGTTGTTGGTATCCGTAATCGTGATAATTCTGGAAATTACTAGGACCGGCCTGATCCTGTTCTCCTTCTGAACTTTTCAGAAATTGACTGTGCCGCCGCCCCGCGGCTGGCCTCGCTCTCCAACTCTCCCTTATTTATTTCCATCGAAGTATGGACTGATTCACTATCGGTGAGAACATTTCCCATTTATTATGATTCCTTTGTAGTGCTAAATGCCCACCAACCCAATTCTTAATTACATTTCATTTTTCTTTTAAACTTCAGTTTTGATAATCTATCCCGACGACAAAAGCAGTGACAAGACAGAGTGCCAAGTGCAACGGTATGCTCTTCAATGTGTGCTACAGTAATTCAATCCAATTGTTGTTTTTCGTAAAATGGATATATTCCGCCACCTTATTAAATTATCCTCTATATATACGTATTTATTAGGTTGCCTGCCCGTTTCCCTGTCCTGAAGAAGACCCCACGGCAAGGGCTCAACTAACCCTGCGCTATTCAGAGGGTCGAAACGTCGACAACGTCTCCTTTTAGTCAACTCCCTACCTACATTTGACATTGATTGCACTATTGGAGTATGACAATTGTATACATTGGTGTAGTGATTCATCCTGTGTGTAGTGTAATGAAAACACAAATGTAACTTTTTGATATTTTCTTGGTTTTATTGTCACAATACCTTTACCACACCATCCTCACATCTTCACCTCCCCCCCTCCCCTCTTGGGCACCGTTCAACCTACTTTATGCATTGAGAAAATGTTAATATATTCCTTATATTGCTTCTCATTGTGAATTAAAACAATGTTGGATTCATTCATTGTTGTTTAATTTTTCTCAAAATTTATTAGTATAACTATTGCTCTCACACTGAGACCCCTTCCTTTCAGTACTTAGATTACCCAGGTCTCAGTGACTTGTTTTGGGTTAACCCTGTTCATATACCCTACTTCGAGCAGACGACTGTTTGCGAGGTTCTTTATTTCAATTTTTTCATTTTTTGAATACATTCCGTAGCACACTATGGTGGAGAGAGAACTTCTCTCATACTCAGAGGATTACATAGAAAGACTACTAGAGAATCCAGACAATCTTTTTTTCTCTACTGATGTTCCAACTATAGACTTCACACTAAAGGATAAGATCTCACGACTGGAGAGGTTGGAGAAGAAGCTGGTCCGCACACGGTGGCACGGTCATCTTTTGACAAGATACTTAAAAGAAAACATCATTCCGGTCGGACTGCAAATCAAAATTGAACCAGCTATATTTATAGAGGTTCCCAAGTTCAAAGAGGGATTCAGCCACGTCGCTAACAATTGCTCCCGTCATTGGATGGTCCTTGGCGTGGAGACTGCAGTGGAACAAGTTCAGTTGATCACCGCTGAAATAAAAACCTTAAAATCGGAAATAGCTGCTGATGCGAATTTTGCAAGTGCGAAGGAACTCTAACCAACCTTGAGGCATCCCTCAAAGACTTTGATGTCACAACGCAAAATCGCAAATTAGAAAAATTGGCAAGAGACCTTCGTTTGTATGATAAAAAGAAAACGTACCCGTATTTGAACGAGGATTACTTTCGCCAAGACGCACAAGGACGATTTACCAACAGAGGACGAGGAACATACAGAGGAAGACGCAACTATCAGACCTTCTCGGATTCCTCCTACAGTTCAGAAGGAGAACAGGATCAGGCCGGTCCTAGTAATTTCCAGAATTATCACGATTACGGATACCAACAACATCAGTATAATCCTTTTTTAGGACAACGTCAAGCTCCATGGCGCCCAACCCGTGGCAGGGGCAACAACTGGGGCAGGGGCCAGCAGCGTGGCCCGGGACAGAACGTGAACAACTGGGATGGTGGCAGAGGTCAGAAGCCCAAGCAAGTTCACTTCCAGTCAGAACAGCACGGGGAGAGAACCACCCGCAACAAGACCTACCGATGGTAACCCCTCCTGAAACCTTGCATCCTGTAATCAATATATCGAAACACGATTTGGATACCAATGAAATCAGTGTTCTGAGCAAAGGATTGTCGTATGTTCCAACGAATCGCCCTGATAACTTCACAATTCGAACAGAACTGTTCAAATTTTTCCGTAAAATACGTTTGAAATATTTTTTCAGAACTGCTACAACGCCATCCAATCTATCTCTTACTGGACTAAGAACACCCTCAACCTTTGTTCCACATTCTGGTGCCATGTCATCCAAAATATTAGCCTACGAGGCAGTGGTATGGAGAGATGTGCAGCAAATTTTGGACTCTCGTTCCTTCACCAAGTACAATGTAAGTAAAGTTGAAAGGACAGCCTTGCAGTCACTTGCTAACAACAATACAATTGTCATCAAGCCTGCGGACAAGGGTGGTGCCATAGTTATCCAGGACACTCTTGACTATGAATCTGAAATTCTTCGCCAACTGAATGATGGGGCAAGCTACCAACTCCTAAGATCGGACCCAACGAAAGCAATTGCCACTGAGATCCAACTACTGACTCAGGCAGGCCTTGAACAGGGCTTCTTATCTGAAAACGAGTATGGGTATCTTAATCAAAAACATCCTCGATTTGCAACTATTTACACCATACCAAAGGTACACAAGAGCATGACCACACCCCCTGGACGACCCATCGTTTCGGGATGTGGCTCAATCCTGGAACCATTGGGCAAGTATATTGATTTCTTCATCAAACCATTGGCTGAGTCCTGTCAATCATATTTACGAGATACTATGCACACAATCACGATCGTCGAGAATCGACAATTTGATCCCCAACATGAAATACTGGCCACGTGTGATGTAGTATCCCTCTACACTTGCATTCCCCAACAAGAAGCATTAGCAGTGATCACGAGATGTTTAAACAAACGACCAGCACCGGCACAAGTACCAACGGAATTTATCGTAGCACTATTGACGATAGCCATGACTAAAAACTTCTTCATCTTTAAAAACAAATTCTACCTACAGATCTCCGGAGTGGCAATGGGGGCTCCTTTTGCCCCAGACGTAGCAATTTTGTATATGGCGGCTTTTGAGAACAACACTGTGCTCAATGATTTGAATCCATTTAAAGACCAACTCAGCCTATGGATGCGATACATAGACGACATTCTCCTCATCTGGAATGGAAACTCGGACAAACTAGCAGCTTTCTTTTTGTGGCTTAATCAGCAATCACCGCATCTAAAGTTCACCAGTGAATCTGACAATAAACAAATTAACTTCCTAGACATCACCATCTACGAAGAGTCAGGTATTCTACAGACCACACTGTACCGTAAACCAGCAGAGCGCAATTCATTGTTACAATACAATAGCCACCACCCCCGTGCCCTCCGCGACAACTTACCATTCGGACAGTTTCTTCGGATCCGACGAAATTGTTCCAACAAAGAACACTACTTGCTAGAATCTGAACAATTGACCAACCGTCTTCACCAGCGAGGTTATCCAAAAAGATTGGTGAAGAAATCGAGGAAGCGCGCCTGGTATTATCCAAGGGACGAGTTACTCACTCCCAAAGACAAAAAACCTGCTGAAGATCAAAGGATAGTGTGTGTAACAACATTTTCTACCAAAAGTAACCAAATCAAACGCATAATTAACAAACATTGGCAATTGATATCCGATGACATCAATCAAAAAGGATCTCCCCTACATGCATTCAAACGAGCTAAGAGTGTTAAAGACCATGTGGTGCGTTCCTTTTTATCTGTCCCTGATGATCCCACAATCACTTCCCTATGGAATCTTCCACCGGTCCTGGGCCACTTTAGGTGTGGGAACTGTAAGGCGTGCGACACAACGATCCAAACCAAGGAATTTGTACATCTTCAACAAAAAATTCCGCTGAAGTTCCATAGTAACTGCAATACATCAAACATAATCTACGCCATTGTCTGTCCATGTGGACTAATATACATAGGCCAAACACAACAAAGGGCCAAAGTACGGATTCTCCAGCACATGAGTAGGATAAGGTGTGATGTCCAGGGGGCACCTCTAGTTGATCACTTCAAGTCCGCAGCCCATTCCCCTGATAGCCTAAGATGGGTGATATTGGAAAAGGCAGTACTGGGACCACGGGGTGGTAACATCACTAATATTCTGAATATCCGCGAAATTAAATGGATGTTTCGCTTTGACTCGATTCAGAATGGGCTGAATGAGTATGACAGTTCCTTTTCACAGTTAGCAATATTGCCTTGACAGGTGTTGACTGAATGTGTAACACACATGGTTATGATTCAAATAATTGCAATTGGCCTTTACCCTCGTGTGAGAGGTACGCCTTCCAACTACGTGTACTTTCTATGTTTGACTGCAAAGTGATCATACACCGATGGCTACAATGATTATGATGACTTTCCAGTTACCCCTTAGGTTTTTCGGTTAGTCTGAATAAGTCCATTGTATTCCTAATGTGATGGTGCTGAGTGGGACTTTACCCTCATGTGAGAGGTACTCCCCAAATATTAACATTGCACATATAGGAATGCTCCTGCCTAGTGTTATTGCTCTACCCAATAGCAACACCTATCCGTGACTGGTTGGCGGTACCAACCCTGACATGAGTTATCCACATTGCAAATAATGCAATTTTATCTTTATTTTTGTATTAACTCAAATGAGTCTGGAATCTAGCCACTCCGCCCCCTCTGTATAGGCTATGTCTCTGCCATTCGATGTTTTAGAATAAGCTTCCCATTGCTCGGCTTCCGGTCACCATGGTTACTCTGATCCGATTCTCCATGCAGTGGCCACAGTTTGATATCATATATTAAGTCACAAGTTAAATCAATGGATCAATATCAGGGTGCAGTTAAATGCCCCTTAAATATCGGCTCATATCGCCGGTGTTTCAATCTCAAATTTTAAGTTTTATATTTTTGCCAATCCGGGTCTGTCTTCGCGCTCTATCATCAGCGCTTGGATCACGTGCCCCGTTTCCTTGGTTACATTTCAAACCAGGAAGTCTGCCTCGCTACACTAGACGCCAGCGCATTGTGTGACCCGATCTATTCAGCAAAAGGTAAGCTTTGGCTGACTCTGTGTCAGGCTGAATCTTAATGCACTCGATTGAATCAAGCAGTAAGATTTTGTGTTTAATGGCCAAGGCAACTTATTGCGCTATATGATTTACAGGTCAACCAACCAAATGAGGTTGAACCCCACACCACGCTATCACTGAACCGGCCGGACTACTTCGGTAAGCCCCAATGATCCATTAATGATATTATGAATTGGCAGTTTACTATATGCAAGTCTCTAAGTTAGATTTTTAACGGTTTTCTAGATATTTACTGACACGAGGCGACGTATCAATCATCGCTGATCCATTTGGACGACGCCGGTAAGCTGACGTCTCCCTTAAAATGCCTGTAATAGTAATTCACTGGATGCAGTATATCCATTACACATCCTATAAACAATACCATCGTTACTTTTCAGAAATTGACTGTGCCGCCGCCCCGTGGCTGGCCTCGCTCTCCAACTCTCCCTTATTTATTTCCATCGAAGTATGGACTGATTCACTATCGGTGAGAACATTTCCCATTTATTATGATTCCTTTGTAGTGCTAAATGCCCACCAACCCAATTCTTAATTACATTTCATTTTTCTTTTAAACTTCAGTTTTGATAATCTATCCCGACGACAAAAGCAGTGATAAGACAGAGTGCCAAGTGCAACGGTATGCTCTTCAATGTGTGCTACAGTAATTCAATCCAATTGTTGTTTTTCGTAAAATGGATATATTCCGCCACCTTATTAAATTATCCTCTATATATACGTATTTATTAGGTTGCCTGCCCGTTTCCCTGTCCTGAAGAAGACCCCACGGCAAGGGCTCAACTAACCCTGCGCTATTCAGAGGGTCGAAACGTCGACAACGTCTCCTTTTAGTCAACTCCCTACCTACATTTGACATTGATTGCACTATTGGAGTATGACAATTGTATACATTGGTGTAGTGATTCATCCTGTGTGTAGTGTAATGAAAACACAAATGTAACTTTTTGATATTTTCTTGGTTTTATTGTCACAATACCTTTACCACACCATCCTCACATCTTCACCTCCCCCCTCCCCTCTTGGGCACCGTTCAACCTACTTTATGCATTGAGAAAATGTTAATATATTCCTTATATTGCTCCTCATTGTGAATTAAAACAATGTTGGATTCATTCATTGTTGTTTAATTTTTCTCAAAATTTATTAGTATAACTATTGCTCTCACACTGAGACCCCTTCCTTTCAGTTCCTAGCACTTAGGCAGAGTATACGATTGGGGCTCACCAATTATTCGACAAACATTAGTTCTTTCACAGGGGGTGCTATGTTTCATAAGACTGCAACAGAGTTGGTTGTAGAATCTTGGGGTCACTGTGACAAACACCAATATCACATACGTCATGGGATTAATTTCTTTTAATTTTTTATTTGAAGCTTTTCTCTTCTATTCTTTTCTCCTGTCATTGAAATATGTGCTAATTCTATATATTTTTTGAATATGGATCAAGATTTTAAGCAACTGTTTTGATTGTTTATATTGTAGTGTCCAGCTTCGGAACTAAATGTCAAGAAAACTTACAAGAGTTGTGAACTCAAACACTAACCCCTGATGAAGGGTTCATCGTAACCCGAAATGCATTGGGTTTTTTATGTTGAAAGTCAATTTCTGAATTTTCGATTATTTTCAATGTGATTATATTTTCGACTTGCTTTGAATGCATTGAGTAACCTTTTGATTAATGTGTTATTGTAATAACTGAAATTAATTTCTTAAGTCAATTCCTCAATTGGATAACTTTACTTTATTTTATTAAACATGCATCACAAACAGTAAGAATTAGTATATTTTCTGATGCCCTAGGGCGATTAGGTTGAGCACTTTGCAGACCTGGATGCTTCCAGGCCTCGGCAGAGCAATTTTCATACAGATTATTGGCCATAACCCTCAGCAGGGTTGCTCCCTTATGAGGTAAAACTTTGTTAAGCATATGAAGACAATCTTTATCACTAGGTGTGCAGGTCTAATCCTTACAGAGCTAAGGGAAGATGTTCCCTCGAAACCTATCGATGTAATAGTTAAGCCAGACAGGGGAGCCCTTAGAATCAAGTGTTTAGACAAGGCGCTACGAGTAGCTCCTGTATCAACCAGAAACTGATCAGTAGAACCCAAAACATGTGCTGTAACATAGGGACCCCTCTGATCTACTAGAACTTCAACTGATTACTTACCCCATCCTAGGCAATCCTATGCATGAGCAGAATCTTGCAAATCAGACGGCTCATAGTCGGACATTCGATATTGGTTCGTCTGTCAAAAGTATTAGACCCCCTCTTGTCCACATGTATTAACATCAAACCTAGCACGATCATTTGTGTTTCCTCTAGGCCCTGAATATCCTGAACGATTTCTCATTTGTCCCTGACCAAGTGAACCCTACTGAGCACGCAATACTGGACAGTCAGTAAGCCAATGTCCAAATTGACCACTGGAGTCAAGCTATCCAGGCTGATGAAGGCTGATAGCCAGAAACCGGTCCTTGGATGCTTGATTCCGGTCTGGGAAAGACATGGCTTGGTAGTTCGGACTGGACTGTTCCCATGAGGCACAGGGTAAGAGCTGATTTGCATATAGCCAGTGTCTAACCCAGGGTGGTGTGGAGGGCAAAATAAACGATGGATTTAGGCCCAGATCCTTGTACTGGGATGAATGTATGACATTGTTCTACATTCTGTCCATCAACTGTGTTTTTTGCAATTTTCACCCCGAGTGGGCTGGGTATGCTCAGACGTGAGTCCCAGGCTCTCCACACCACTGGAGTCAAGCTATCCAGGCTGATGAAGGCTGATAGCCCGAAACCGGTACTTGAATGCTTGATTCCGGTCTGGGAAAGACATGGCTTGGTAGTTCGGACTGGACTGTTTCCATGAGGCACAGGGTCAGAGCTGATTTGCATATAGCCAGTGTCTAACCCAGGGTGGTGTGGAGTGCAAAAAAACGATGGATTTAGGCCCAGATCCTTGTACTGGGATGAATGTATGACATAGTTCTACATTCTGTCCATCAACTGTGTTTTTTGCAATTTTCACCCCGAGTGGGCTGGGTATGCTCAGACGTGAGTCCCAGGCTCTCCACACCACTGGAGTCAAGCTATCCAGGCTGATGAAGGCTGATAGCCAGAAACCGGTCCTTGGATGCTTGATTCCGGTCTGGGAAAGACATGGCTTGGTAGTTCGGACTGGACTGTTCCCATGAGGCACAGGGTAGTTCGGACTGGACTGTTCCCATGAGGCACAGGGTCAGAGCTGATTTGCATATAGCCAGTGTCTAACCCAGGGTGGTGTGGAGTGCAAAAAAACGATGGATTTAGGCCCAGATCCTTGTACTGGGATGAATGTATGACATTGTTCTACATTCTGTCCATCAACTGTGTTTTTTGCAATTTTCACCCCGAGTGGGCTGGGTATGCTCAGACGTGAGTCCCATGCTCTCCACACCACTGGAGTCAAGCTATCCAGGCTGATGAAGGCTGATAGCCAGAAACCGGTCCTTGGATGCTTGATTCCGGTCTGGGAAAGACATGGCTTGGTAGTTCGGACTGGACTGTTCCCATGAGGCACAGGGTCAGAGCTGATTTGCATATAGCCAGTGTCTAACCCAGGGTGGTGTGGAGTGCAAAAAACGATGGATTTAGGCCCAGATCCTTGTACTGGGATGAATGTATGACATTGTTCTACATTCTGTCCATCAACTGTTCTTTTTTGCAATTAACATCCAACCTAGCACGATCATTTGTGTTTCCTCTAGGCCCTGAATATCCTGAACGATTTCTCATTTGTCCCTGACCAAGTGAACCCTGCTGAGCACGCAATACTGGACAGTCAGTAAGCCAATGTCTTGCAATACGTACACTGATCAGCAGACATATTCCGACCAGTATAGGGAGGAAAGGACGAACCATGAGATCCACGTCCACCTCTATTATTACATCTAAAAGGTGGGCCATAAGCCTGAGCCATCATAACCTTTGTTTTTAACTCTTTAGAATTTTTATCTTCCTTACTTTTAGCTTCTAATTCTTGTTGTACATAATACTGAGCCATAGTTAGGAGAGAAACCGGAGAGGAGGTAGTCCATGTACTTTCACTCGCCTTTAGGCGACTAGCTATTTCTGGCAAAAGGTTTGTGACATATTTATTGACAAACAGATGCCTACCTGTGTCATCTGTCAATGACTGACCACTAAAATCGTGGAATGCTTCTTCAAAGCGTGTGAAGAAGTCTGAAAATGATTCATCTATCTTTTGCTTACAAGATGCTAACATAGTCCAATCTATCTTTTTAGGGGGAATAATCGTCTTTAATTTGACCAAGATAGCTGCTGGAAGATCTAAAATTAGCTGACACAGTTTCTGTGCAGGTTCTCTATCTTTATCTAATTGTTCTATATCTGTCCACAATGCCCCAAATACCACACGATCATCAACTTTACGCACAGTTCTCCACATATCAGGCGGTACTATTAATCCAAAAAACAAATCAATGTCAGACAAAGTCATTGTACAAGAGCTAATGGCACCCTCAATTTCTTCATAAAAGGCTGTCCGATTCTTTCGCGGATCAGGTAATGCATTTTTAAAAGCCATGACATCTGCTCTATTCCAAGGAGTGTGAACCCAATTATAAATAAAGTTTCCTTTCGCATCAGTAGAAGTCTTATCATCACTTGTGCCTGTTCCTTTAGGAGGAACATATAAAGGCGCAGCTTCAAGCATGGGTTTCACATTCACAACATTCTTATCTGTTTCGAGCGTCGGAGCTCGTGCCATGTTGATTCGAGATGGTTGTGCAGCTGCGTCTGCTGCCTTTTTCTCCTCCCACAAACGGACTGCTTCATCACATAGTTTAACCAAGCATCTGATCGTGTCAGCCACCTGGGAGAAGACAAAAGAACCTTCACGTAATTGCTTACAATCAGCTGCTATATCATTTGGCTCTACTTCCACCGACTATTTCGTAAATCTCTCAAGAACCTCTGCGGTAAATATCTCGGTGAAATATTTTTGTTCCCTTTCTGACCAATTCTTAATAGTATCTAGAATTTCAGAGGCAGTATTAGTACTACGATCGGCTTTAAAGCGCCGCAGATCTAATCTGAGAGGAACATTCGGTATTTAACATTGAGCGAGTGTCTCTGGCTTTATCCTGCTCCGTAGGAGAGTCCTCATCTGACTCATCAGGAGCAGAGGGAAGAGTATACGGAGGTAGACAACGATCTAATAAGAGAGAATCATCTTGGGGTTTATTAAGAATAGGATAAAGAGGCCTACGAATAGCGTATTGGCCATTTACCTGTAACTGACGCTCCCTATCTTCCCTTCCTTAATTTCTTTAATCTCTTTATTTTTCATTTCTAATGCTTTCCCGTGCTGACTTTTACGCTGTTCTTCTTCAATCAAGGCCTGTTCATGCTTCATTCGCTCACGCACTTCCTTCTCCCACATTCGCACACAGTAAAACATATCTTGCCTAGCCTTTCGCTTGAACATCCTTTGCTCCACATACTGAATCTTTCACAAATCAATGACCCATGCATAGGCCAACGCAACTCAGGATCCTTGCGGGTGTATTTATTCCACAATGTGCTGTACATCATGGACGAAATACCATACTTAATATACATGTCCCTATTAGGCGTCCCCTCCGGGGGGGCCTTTTGTGCTTTGTCGAGTTTCAGTGTGGTACCACTGCAAAAGCAACACATCCTACGAAGTGTGCTGGAAACAGGCATGTCAAAAAATAATGCAAAATATGCAGTATTATAATCAAAAAGTAGCGCTTAAGGTACTCTTCGTACGTTGCGCAGTTCAAATAATCTTAAATAGAGAAAAATCTCCTCATTACCTGCCTATATGTGTCGCAGCACATATACATATACATATATAGAACAAAATTCACTATTTGGCCAATTTCATAAACAAATGCCACAGTAAGTGTTTCTAAACTACCTTACCAGTCAAAGGTGTCAAAACCTACAGCAAGTGCCACAAAATGACTCTTACCAATCAAATGGTGTCCAGGTTTCTACTGCCAAGTTCTCAAATCGACCAAACGGTCACTGCACAGCGAATCAACAGAAGAGATCTCAGTCGAGGACCGGCGCCACCTGGATGGTCAGATCAGAAAGAAAGGGAAAACGCCGTGGATGCCAAGACTCGGGTCTCCTCTGGCAGTGATCACGTCCAAAGCGAGATTCCAATCCTTCGTCTTGACCAGTCCTTCGGGCATCCGAGTCGCCGATGAGCCCCGCGTTGGAAGCACCAATTTGTGGTAGCAAACCTCAGCCAGGCCTACTAGTGCAAGGGATTCGCCCTTCTCTGCTTAGAGTCCTTAGACCAATAATAAGAAGTTGGCACAGAAACTGGAATAGAAAAAGACAGAGTTTATTAAACCTCATGAGGTGGAACTACATTCACACAACACTCTTCGGTAGACTATGAGGTAGCACACTGACTGGAAGGAGCTTGGTCCTTTTATACCCACACAGGGGCTGAAATGAAGGCGGTACAAGGCACAGAGTGTTGGTTTCAAATACATATAAGGTCATACAGAGAGTGTGCTAGCAACAAGTGGGAAGGGCTGACAGTTAGCTAATTCTGGTGGACACATCTTGACAGTTACAAGTTGGAGACAGCTGCATGCTCAACTGAGCATGTGCAAAGCAGAGGAGGATAAATATATCTTGTCTCTAGGCAGATTTCAAGAGCAGTTAACAGGAAGGTAGGACAGAGCACATGGCAAACAAAAATGGCCAACAGAAATACAAAATGGATTCCGTAAAACGGACAAGATAGTCTCTAAATGCAAGATGTCTTCTACTAATGCTTAACCTAATCATTGCTAAATTACCACACAGGTACTTCCAGTAAGTGCCACAGACCTGCGTTATAGAGAGGTGGTCTGAGGGCCCCCCCCTTTTTACCCCCCTTTTAATCCCCCAACCTAAAACGCGCCACGAGACACATTTGCACACTTGTCACATCAGGCCCCGCCCCCTCCCTTCACCACTGGGCAAACGCACCCTGTGGCTACCCCACCCTTATTAAAATTAAGCCTGGGGTGGTGGCAGTCCCGGGGCTTGGGGGGGCTGCAAGGCCCCCTCTATAATCAATAAAGCTCTGGGGAGCAAATTAGGAAATCCTCTCATGCAAATCTATGAACACGTACCGTGTGTCGGGCAGGTGGTGTGTTTTAGTCTATAAGTTTGTGTCCTTGTCACCAGGATATACAGGCATATTTTGTTATGTCATGGGCCATATTTAAGTCACCACGTCCTGAGTTTGTGACATTATTCAGAGCGTTTGATATGAATCACTAAAGCACATCAGGAGCTGCTCTTTGGTGAAAACTGCTATTGCCTAAATTTTCAGGTAAAATGTCCAGTCTTCCCTGAGTAGGAGCTGGATTGGGAGGTTTATGGTGTAGCTTGGGCCAGTCATGCAAGTGATCGAACAATAATGTAAACATATTTTTAATTCAGCGTTTCAAATAAAAGATGTACTATTACCCAATTTAAAAGTACTAACATGAATGGTTTAATTTGCCTTTCGGAAATTCGAACATGTGACCTTCAGATCACCATGAAGGTTAACTTACTGACCCCATCTTGTTGGCTGTATTAGAAAGTCTGCTTATCATATGGCTCTTCATAACAAGCAGGGCATGTATAAATTTAAGGATAGATCCAGAGGCCGTGCCAAAGACAACCGAGTGTTAGTGCGTCCCGTCAGCACTTATGCATCACCCCCAAAACCTAACTATGATCATTTAGCACAACCGGATAGGTCACTGTTAACGGAGGGGACCATAGACTAACAGTATTGAAGTGTCTTTATTCATTGCACTAGCTGCCACCACCAACAACATTTAAGGGGAATACAAAACAAAACCGACCACAGGGCCAGTGTCGACAAAAGGTGGGGATCAGGTAAAGATACCTACAGCTCGAAGTCCTAGACCTTTATTTGACTAGTTTGCCACCCATGGACCAGGAGTTCGGCTCCGTGGCTTTTGGGTCACCACTGCGATTCCATCTATGGACAATTCATCCAGAAAGCCACTGAAGGTGCGCTGGTGGTGACTGAGTGAGTAAATAAATCTTCTGAGAGGGCGGACAAGCACTCCCAGAGATGCAGCATGTGACAATTAGGAGACCACTCCAAAGAGCATGTATGGGTGGCAAGGCTGGTGAACAGGCCCCACTCACCCCCATACCACTGACGACACAGCACAGGACTCTCCTTGCTGCAAAACCTGGCCTACACAGACAGATCTTCAAGGCTCTCACCACACCTAGCCTTTTAAGTGTCTCTGGCTTGGAGGTAGTAAGTCATCCAAACCAGGGTATGAAGGAGGTACACATTCTGATGCATATGGAGGTTTGAGAATGAGCAAGGAAGAATTCCCAAAGTGCCGCCTTGTGCTTGTGTATCTCGGTACAGGATTAGTAAAGTGATTAACGAAAAGAGCCCCATATGCTCTGCAACCTCTAATTCAGATGCTGAGTGGGATTTGGACTTCCTTCCTTCCTTCCTTTTCTTAGTCATATGTTGGCATCAGAAAATCTAGTTGTCCAGGTCCACAACTGAATGGTGTGGCTCCCAAGGGTTCGTGCAGGCAAAAAGTGACCATGATCAGAAGGCCATTTAAATCCCATTGGTGTGCAGAGCATTAGAGAGGTACTCTGGGTTCGTCACTGGACAATCCAACAGAGAAGGAGTCCACAGAGGATCATATACCTTCTTCGAGAATCTGCCTGGCTTCCGTAGCAGCAGGGCAACAAAGGTATGAGGGACCAACCATGCTCAAGCCCATCCGAGGAGCAGGCACTGTGCAACAAAGTGCAGAACACTGGTTCCTCTCTGTCAGGTGGAGACCACCCTGCAACTTCCAACCGTGTTGTGGTAGTGTCTGCTGCAGTTTCAAACTGTTATCTGGCCACCACAGTAATTCCACCACTAAAGGATTTACAATGGACCAGTGCTATTGTGGCATGGTACAGTCTGGAGTGAAACAACCATTGGTAACTGCAAGGCATTGTTAGCGCTGTACACTTGATATATTAACCGTGGCATCACAGTTAGCGGAAATGTAGCGGTTACTGTTACTTGACAAATGTATAAATAGCCTGGTTGCACCCCACCATGCCTGAGAAGTTGCCGGCTGGATCGTGCATGCATGCATGGATCAAAATGTGCATGGGTGCAGTGTGCCCTATGTGGGAAGAGTTTGGACACATGCACAAGGTTCTTGGATCAAAAGCTATTTCTCTTTTAAATGTTCCACCCCAGCCCCTCAAGTCTCCCCTTTGACATTAAAATTATTTCGCGGTTTAGTGAGCTAGAGAACCAAGGGAGTTCACTTATCCTACAAGACCCAATGTTGCTTTACTCAACTAGCAACTTCCAGGTACCGCGTTTAATCGTTTCTGTGCTTGTCCGGGGACCGGTGTTGCTGAGATCGCCAGCGTGCACCTCAACAACACCCCTAGTTTATAAAATACATCCTTTAAAAAAAATGTGGGGTTGTTTTATTACATTTAGAGAGCAGGATGTAGTGTTCCTACAAAATAAAAAGCCTTTTGATTGTTTTGACTGTCTCTTCTCACTGCCCCCGTCCCCACTTCTCTCTGCAAAAAGCCAATTATATGATAAATATTTTGGAAACCAAAGTACACTCTGTAGTGTCCCAGAGACACAGTCAGCAGTCTAGTGTTTTGGCCTGCCAGCACACTGAACACCCACCCACCACTGATGTCACCGGTCAGGTGACACAGCTTTAATAAAAGGGTCCGAGCCCATGTGCTCTGGGCCATTCTACACACTATCCGTCCTGTGTCTGCGTCAGTCCTTTCCAGCATGAGGGCCCAGGGCCCCCATCATTACATTGGCGATGAGGAGGGCGGACGCTAGCCACGCGTGCCGCAGCTGAACATCCCCGGGAAGGAAGAAGGGAACTGCCCATGTGCAGGGCACCCCCTGGGGAAAGCGCCCCCGGCCGCCGAGAGGCCCGCGGGGCGTGTGCTGACCCCCGGGCCTGAAGATCCATGAGGAGGTGACCAGGAGCCCACCCCGCACCTCCATGCCCATCGTGAGCCTCCCGGCGTGACGTGAAGTTGCAGCGGACCGACCAGAGCCCACCTGTGCCGGCCGGAACTGAGCGCCACGTGGAGGCGCAGCAAGAAGTGCCCAGGAGCGAGCGGACCGACCGGAGCCCACCCGCGTCGGCCGCAAGTGAGGCCCCACCGCGAGGTGACTGAAGCGGAGCCCACCCGCGGATCAAGAGTGGCCCGTTGGCCGAAGGTAGGCCCATGCCGTGACCAGCACCGAAAGCGGAGCCCACCCGCAATGGTCACAACAGTGGAAATGGCGGCCGCCTGCCAGCGCCGCCCGAGAACACACTACAAAGCGGAGCCCACCCGCTACAAACAGTAACTGTACCTACTGTAAGCGACGCCTACTACTTCCCCCTTGATTAAAGCAGGACCAGCGGAGCCCACCCGCGGCCTGCCTGAAGCGACCCCCGCCGCGCAGCGTATGACTGGTGCTGCTACGGCGGTGGGGAGAACATGTCCGCATGCCGGGCATTGGCCACATAAAGCGGAGCCCACCCGTGATCAAGGTATGAGCCCCTGTTGGGAGCGGAGCCTGCCTGCGTCGAGAAATGCCCAGCCGGGTGTGAGGTGAGCCTGCGGCGACAGGCATGGAGCGCGAACCGTTTATCCACTCCCCCGCCTCAGGGAGGAAGTCAATCGTGTCCCGAACAGAGGTAGGCAGCCTCGGGAGTAGCGCGACCCTCCCCCACCCCGTGCAGCGTATAAGGAAGTAGCTGTGGCGGTGGGGGTGGAGGAGAGAAAAGGACACGAAGAAGCGCCGGCAGCGTGTGGTAAGCTGCCGGGCGTATAAGCACAACGCGGAACTCACCCGCATAGTGAGCAGAGGCCGAGAGCAGCCTGTAGCATCCCCAACCCCCTTCGTGCATGCACACAGAAAGGCCTCACCCTCACATCTGGCACCACAGGAGAATGCCAGTGTATCACTGCCTCCACGAATCCAACGAATAACGGGAAAAGGGACCTACCTGAGAACAGTGGTGTCCTGCACCAGACTTCCATAATCAGCAGTGGCTCCAGCCCCTGTAGAGCCAGGAGCAGCAGGGACAGAACGGAGAGAGAAAGCCCACGAGAAAGGAAGACTGCCGGGGCATGAGAAAACGCAACACTGCCACCCAGTGGATATGGTGCAACAGCGCACCTCAAAGGAAAAGACAGCCCCCAGTTAAGTCTGCAACAGGGCGAGTGACCACTGCAGCTGTGCCCTAGCGGCCCCAAGTGTGCCAGAAGACAGCAGACTTCCCGCAGAGGACACCCGACAGAGAATCAGTATATACAAGCCTGCAACAAACCAAGGGAACACTGTCAGCAGCAAAGAAAGACACTTACCTAGCAGACACCCAACGAGACTGACCAATTGCAGGTACACCCCAGGAAGCGCAAGAAGTGTTCAGGAGTCAGCGCTGGAACGCACCAGAACATTCAGGAACGCGCCAGGAGACAGCGCAGGAACGTGCCGGAAACTCCAGGAACACGCAAGGAGACAGCGCAGGGACGCGCCAGAAGCAAAGCATTGCGCAGGAAAGCGCAAGGGGTGAAGGAACCCCACACCCGCACGACAGGACCACGCAGTACTGTGCCGGAACGTGCCAGGAGCGCCAGAAATCAGGAGCGCCAGAGTGATGCTGCACAGCGACACGCCAATGCCACAGAACAGCACTGCGCAGGAACCCGCAAGGAGTGAAGGAACTCCACACCTCAGGACCGAACAACACTGCGCAGGAACGCGCAAGGAGTGAAGGAACTCCACACCTCAGGACCGAACAGCACTGCGCAGGATTGCGCACGGAGTGAAGGAACTCCACGCCACCATGACGGAGAGACGCGGGGATCGCATCCTCGGAGACCTGTCAGTAGGTCACAGCGAAGATGACTTGCCAGAAAGTCACCGCCAGACGCGGACCAGTCGGATGGTCGCCCGAAAAGAAAGGAAGAAGCTGACCAGGCAGATTGCCGCCCGAAAAGGAAAGAAGACGCGGACCAGTCAGATGGTCACCCGGAAAGAAAAGGAGAAGATGACCAGTCAGATGGTCACCCAGAAAGAAAAGGAGAAGATGACCAGTCAGATGGTCACCCGGAAAGAAAAGGAGAAGATGACCAGTCAGATGGTCGCCCGGAAAGAAAAGGAGAAGATGACCAGTCAGATGGTCGCCCGGAAAGAAAAGGAGAAGATGACCAGTCAGATGGTCACCCGGAAAGAAAAGGAGAAGATGACCTGCAAGAAGGTCACGACTGCGAAGACATGCCAGAAGGTCAAAGCTAAAGTAACTGAATAGTCTGACATGAAGACCGATGTGAAGTTCAAGAAGAGGTCCATGGACGGGACCCAGAAGAGGTCTGATAACACCGACCCGAAGTAAAGGAGGAGCGGCAGGAAGAAAGGTGCGATGCCTGGTTTTGGTCATCGAAGAAGAGAAGGCGTGTCCTAAGGGTAGGACGCAACCAGGGAGACTCGTGTGGAGTGCACGCCACACGGAGATGGCCTAGGTGGTTAGAGAAAAGAAAAGAGACCAACCACGTCGTGAAAGGAAAGGTGGAGAAGAAGGGAAGTGAGTGCCACGGTGCCACTAGAAGATCACAAGAAGAGAAGAGGTGTGACCAGTCAACTCACACACACATCAGGAGAAGATGGCGACATGCACCAGAACACCGGAGTGCAGTGGAGAACAAGGCCTGGCATGAACACCGGCGGCACAAGTCAAAGATATCCACCTACAAGCCATCCATCCATGTGGCGATCGCAGAAGAGGGCAAGTTTGGACTGTTGACGACAATCTACCTTTGGTGTTGAGCGGAAGATTGGTTGGCGAGAGTGCTCATACATCCGGCTGAGGAACTGACCACTCCACACCAACCCGTGGCAGCCCAAGAAGCAAAGGCCTCAAGGGACTCTGGTGGCAGCAAGTCCCGCAAGAGAGACAGATCCACAACGGTGCGTCTGCAAGACCCACGGGGAGGAAAGCTTCGCGTGCAAGAAAAGAGTCAACAGCGTAACCTTCAGGTGGAACTAGGACACAACGGTGAGGCTCATGGAGCGCCCCGCTCACGGCCCGAAGGCTATGGTGGAGCAACACGACCGAGAACACCAGTCCAGTGGAAGCCTGGCAAAGAGGTCCTCCCGGACATCCTGTGGGAGAGGAACACCGGCGAGAGGGGCATCCTAGTGAGAGGGATGTATGCACCTACTCCTTTCATCTGCCCAGAAACACTTTAAGCCACCAAGGACCAGGACCGAAGAGGAGAAGACAAACAATACTCAGATCATGCCACCCTTCTCTCTAACTACCAACTGTCACCAGTGGTGCGAAGCAAGACAAGACAGAGAACAACGTCCAGGTGGCGCAGACAGAAGATAGGACCCGCCAAACAATGGTGAACCATGCCACAACGACTTATTGGTATTGGATGCAGTAACTACACCGTCTGTGGCCTGCAAGCCGCCAAAGAGACTCGCTTCAAATTGTCGAGTCCAGCGTTATATTTTTGGTGTATTTTCTTTCCCACAGGTTGAATTTTTGTCGTGGGGTTTTGAAAACTGTACTTTTCTTCCTATAGGTTTTGGACTTCTCTTGTTTGACTTTTCCCCAAGTTTGGGAGGGATGTAGTGTCCCAGAGACACAGTCAGCAGTCTAGTGTTTTGACCTGCCAGCACACTGAACACCCACCCACCACTGATGTCACCGGTCAGGTGACACAGCTTTAATAAAAGGGGCCGAGCCCATGTGCTCTGGGCCATTCTACACACTATCCATCCTGTGTCTGCATCAGTCCTTTCAAGCATGAGGGCCCAGGGCCCCCAACTTTACACACTCCAGCACCTCAACTGTCCTTTCCAGGCTGGTATGAACCGCACGCTCACTGCTGCCAGAATTTGGGCAGGTTAGCCTTTCATTTCGACAAAAGCAAGCATTCCTTAGTTAAAGTCGTGCTCTGCGCCCACTGGCCAATACACCCTTTCTCACGGCACAGGCTTTTGACTCGAGGGACTCAGTTATGGCCTCAGGAGGCTCCGCATTTTACACAGTCACAAAATACACCCCACGGTGTCTAGTTGACCCCACTCAGTTCTCCTTTGACCTCCCCAATTGTTAGCGCCTAACGCCAGGACTCACAGAATCTGGCCCGACCACAGCGTCTAATGCAGCTTCCTTCCTTGCTTTGGTGAAACCAAGTGCAACAGTTCCTTGAAGCCCCCTCCTCCCTTGAAATCCCCCTTCCCCCCCAACCGCCACTTACACTTCTGCTCCAGATGGTAAATTGAAACGTTGCAGACTGGAGGCGTGCAGGGAGATTTTGCATCTATGACGCAACAGCCAAAACACAGAGAAACAGAGCCAAGAGGCTGTTACAATGAGCCAATGTTGCTCTCCGGTGCCCCAGCTTTGCCCCAGGATACAAACAGCCATAAACCAGCAATATATCTGTGGCCACATGACAGCGCCGAGTCCCTTGACAGTGGCACCCAATGAGGAAAGTGGAACTCCAAGACAGAATACACAGAAAAACAAGCAATTTGCAATGCAACAGGTCTCGCATTTACGAGAGTTTGAGCTATCGGCATTGTAAATGACAATGCCTTTTATTTATGTTTTGGTTTTTGAAGCATAAATAAAATGCATTGTCATTTACAATGCCAATAGCTCAAACTTGCGTAAATGCGAGACCTATTGCATTGCAAATGCGTGTTATATACTTTTTATTATGGGAATTTTTGGTATGCTCAAACTGAAGGTGTGAGCAGATCATACAGCCAGCACAAAAAATGATGAGACTGCGATGAATGGGGATGGAATTGACATATACGTAAGTCTGGTAAGTATTGCATGTAAAAAAGATACACGCCTTTCAGCTAAATGAAAACTTTGAAACTGATTTACCGACACCACCGAGATGTTAAGCTACGGAAAGCAAGTGTTTTCCAAAATGCCCTAAAATGTAGTTGTCATTTAAAAAACGTACAGACATATAGCGCTATGGTTGTTTTGTGAATTGAACACACGGAAAAATGTTTGAGTGAGAGTCAAAACATGCAATTCAGACACAAGAGAGGAATGGGTCTGTTGTCTTTTTCGTTATCAAAAGGAAAACGTCCTGTTTATTCACAGTCTTATGAAGGCCTGGTACGGTCTCAAACAATAAGATATTTCTTACAGGCAGGTTCTTATGCCACGGAGGTGTGACAAGCTGATACAGTACATACAAAGGGGGTTTTAAAACAAAAAAGCAACTGGGGTTGGGGGTGACACGCCTGTGCAGACATCTCGTTGTGGTCTGCATTAGGACAGATGATGGAGGCTTTTAAGCACTGTGAAAAGGATCAGACAGGAACACAAAAGGACAGAAGCCAGGATCCACCTGGTGAGTGATGACGCGCTGCTGTTCTGCCTTCTGATTGGTGGGTTCAGGCTCAGCCTTGAAGGTCTGGGATGGGCGTGGCTCAGATCTCGTTTTGTTCTCATCAGAGCAGGTTAATTTAACGCGAAACCGACCCCAGGGAGCGTTTTACACTGGCACCAGTTACATAACACAGAGACGCATTCATATTCTGAACAAGGGAAGGTGAAGCGATTTGCCAGGAATCACAGGGTGCTGAGCCGAAGCTGGCACTCAAGTCTGATTGCCAGGTTCCAAAGTCAGCATCTCTGTAATGACCCATCCTGACCCGGCCTATAACATCGAGGACTTCTAGGCACTGAGTCTGAGCACAGGCAGCGCTCTCCACAGAAAGAGAAAACAAACCCCAGGGAGTGCTTCACACGAGCACCAGTTACATAACATAGGGACGCATTCATATTGTGAACAAGCGAAGGTGAATCAATTTGCCTGGAATCACAGGGTGCTGAGCCAACGCCGGGACTTGAGTCTGATTGCCAGCTTCCAAAGTCAGCATCCCTTTAATGACCCATCCTCTCCCAGCCAATAACATCGAGGGCGTCTAGGCACTGAGGCTGAGCACAGGCAGCGCTCACCACAACAAGAGAAAACACACCCAAGGGAGTGCTTTAAACGAGCACCAGTTACATAACACAGGGACGCATTCATATTGTTAACAAGGGAAGGTGAAGAGATTTGCTTGGAATCACAGGGTGCTGAGCCGACGCCGGGACTCGAGTCTGATTGCCTAGTTCCAAAGTCAGCATCTCTGCAATGACCCATCCTCTCCCAGGCAACAACATCGAGGGGTTCTAGGCACTGAGTCTGAGCACAGGCAGCACTCACCACAGAAAGAGAAAACAAACCAGAGGGAGCGCTTTACAGGAGCACTAGTTACATAACACAGGGGCGCATTCATTAAGGTGAACAAGGGAAGGTAAAGCGATTTGACTGGAATCACAGGGTGCTGAGCTGGCGCCGGGACTCTAGTCTGATTTGCCTAGTTCTAGAATCTGCAGCTCTGTAATGACCCATTCTCTCCCAGCCAATAACATTGCAGGTTTCTAGGCACTCAGTCTGAGCAGTCTGCTCACCAAAAGCAAAAGAAAACAAACCAGAGGGAGCACTTTACACGTGCACCAGTTACATAACACAGAGATGCATTCATATTGTGAATAAGGGAAGGTTAAGCGATTTGCCTGGAATCACAGGATGCTGAGCCGGTGCCGGGACTCCAGTCTGATTGCCTAGTTTCAGGCAGCGCTCATCACAGCAAGAGAAAACAAACCAGAGGGAGAGTTTTACACGAGCACCAGTTACATTACGCAGGGCCACATTCATATTGTGAACAAGGGAAGGTGACGCAATTTGCATGGAATCACAGGGTGCTGTGCCGACGCCGGGACTCGAGTCTGATTGCCTAGTTCCAAAGTCAGCAGCTGTGTAATGACCCATCCTCCCCAGCCAATAACATCGAGGACTTCTTGGCACTGAGTCTGAGCACAGGCAGCGCTCATTAGGGTGACCAACCGTCCGTAAATTTCACGGACAGTCCGTAATTTCGGCCATCTGTCCGTTGTCCGTGAAGGAATCTTTAACGGACGCCATTTGTTCGTCATTTTAACAGGGCACCGGTTGCCCCATCCCAAAGCCGGCACAGCTTGCACCCACCTCCCTTCTTCACTCCGATGCTGCAGCACAAAAGCTCCTCAGATACTCAGCAGCATTGGAGAGGCACAGCGGGATGGCAACCCTCACACCTCCAGCCCTTGATGAGCTGTTAAGAGGTGCTTCGAAGGTGACTGAGAGGGAGGGGCTGAAGGTTCAGGAGCAGCGACATCTATTCACATGCAAACAGCCCTGAACGTGTCATGCCTCTGCTATTTAGAGGGGGGCTCACACATTCCATTTCTACCCAGGGCCCCAAACATCCGAGACTCGGCCAGATTACACCCCTGATTACACCGAGGCAGCACGTGGTTCTCTTCACAGAGCATTATTACTGTCACTAAATTGTAAGCAAACCTCGGTTCTTCAAACATGCAGTCTATATTGTAAGAAAATAAAGAAATGGCACAATCGCACCCACACTGATTAACAAAGTATGGAGGACAATCAGTTAAACCAGTTCTCTTAGAGTATCTCCTGTAAGTACTGTACATCACAGTGGGGGATGGCATTTTGGACAGTCTTCTCATTGTCTTGTGCAGGAGGGGGCGAGGAGCCAAAGATGATACTAAAATACTGCATGCCCACCCCTGTGCCCACCCTGGTGGATCCTGTTCCCTCTCCTGTGATGGCTCCTGCCCTCCCCTCAGTGATGGCTCCTGTGCCCCATATTGTGGCTCCAGTCCACCCCCACCTGTGATGGCTCTTGTCCCCCCCTGTGGTGGATCCTGTCTCCGCCCTGGGTGGCTTCTGTCCCAGTCCTGGAACGGCCCCTGCAGCGAGGGTGAAGTTCTTGATGGGCCTCTTCTCAAAAGGGCTCAGCTCAAAATTAATATGGAAAGGTGGGCGAGTAAGTAAGTGAAGGGATGGGTGAATGGCTGGATGAATTACTGAAAGGGTGAATGGATGAATGAAAGATTGAATAAATGGGTAATGAGAGAGGATGGATGGATGGATTGATGACTGAGGGGAAGGATGGAGAGAACATGTAAATAGCTGGATGTATGGGTGGAAGGGTAGCTGGATGATGGATGAGGGGAAAGATGGATGAGGGGAAGGATGGATGGATGGATGAGGAGAAGGATGGATGGATGGATGGGGGAAGGATGGATGGATGAGGAGAAGGATGGATGGATGGATGAGGGGAAGGATGAATGGATGGGATGGATGGATGATGGATGAAAGGAAGGATGGATGAGGGGAAGGATGGATGGATGAGGGGAAGGATGGATGGATGAGGGGAAGGATGGATGGATGAGGGGAAGGATGGAAGGATGAGGGGAAGGATGGAAGGATGAGGGGATGGATGGATGAGGGGATGGATGGATGAGGGGAAGAAAGGATGGATGGGTGAGGGGATGGATGGATGGATGGATGGGTGAGGGGACGGATGGATGGATGAGGGGATGGATGGATGGATGAGGGGATGGATAGAGGGGACGGATGGATGGATGGGTGGGTGAAAGGATGGATGGATGATGAGGGGAAGGATGGATGATGAGGGGAAGGATGGATGATGAGGGGATGGATGGATGGATGATGAGGGGGTGGGTGGATAGTGGGTGGGTGAAAGGATGGATAGGTGGATTGGATGGTGGGTGGGTGAAAGGATGGATGAGTGGGTGGGTGGATGGTGGATGGTTGGGTGGATGATGGGTGGGTAGGTGGATGAGTGAGATGATGGATGGATTGATGGATTGATAAGTGCATGGGTGAATGAATGGACGTATGAGTGAAAGGGTGGATATAAGGATGGACGAGTGAGTGAAAGGGAGGGTAGATGGACAAAAGGATGAATATATGTGTGAAGGAGTGAAATGATAGATGGATGAGTGATAGGGTCAATGGATGGATTCATGAGTGGATGAGTAGATGGATGGATGGGTGGGTGGATGGATGGGTGGAAGGAAGGATGGCTAAGTGAAAGGGTCGATGGAGAGAGAAAGGGAGGATGGATGGATGACTAAAATAGTGGATGGGTGGAAGGATTAGTAAGTGAAAGGATGGCTGGATTGGTGAAAGGGTAAATGGCTGAATGGATGAGTGAATGGATGGATGGGATGAAGAGTGGATGGATGAGTGTACAGATGGATAGGGTGAAAGGGTGGATGGATGGATGGACAATGGAGGATGAGTGAAAGGATGGATGAGGGGATGGATGAAGGGATGGATGACTGAAATGATAGATGGAAGGATACATGATGGACAGGTTTGCAACTGGTTGATTATGTTTGGAAATGGCTGGGCTTACTTATATACTATTGCGCAACCTCTGATGTGTCTGTAAAACGTACCTATTGTCCTGAAGTTTTGTCCTGAATTTTGACCTCCTGTCCTGAATTTGTGTCCTGAATTTTTACCCTTTGTCCTGAATTTTTACACTCACCGTCCTGAATTTGCACCAATGCCAGTTGGTCACCCTAGCGCTCATCACAGCAAGAGAAAACAAACCCAAGGGAGCGCTTTACACGAGCACCTGTTACATAACACAGGGACGTATTCATATTGTGAACAAGGGATGGTGAAGAGATTAACCTGGACTCACAGGGTGCTGAGCCGACGCCGGGACTCGAGTCTGATTGCCTAGTTCCAAAGTCAGCAGCTCTGTAATGACCCATCCTCCCCAGCCAACAACATCGAGGGCTTCTAGGCACTGAATCTGAGCACAGGCAGCGCTCACCACAGAAAGAGAAAACAAACCCGAGGGAGTGCTTTACACGAGCACCTGTTACATAACACAGGGACGTATTCATATTGTGAACAAGGGAAGGTGAAGAGATTTACCTGGACTCACAGGGTGCTGAGCCGACGCCGGGACTCGAGTCTGATTGCCTAGTTCCAAAGTCAGCAGCTCTGTAATGACCCATCCTCCCCAGCCAACAACATCGAGGGCTTCTAGGCACTGAATCTGAGCACAGGCAGCGCTCACCACAGAAAGAGAAAACAAACCCCGGGGAGTGCTTCACACAAGCACCAGTTACATAACATAGGGCGCATTCATATCGTGAACAAGGTAAGGTGACACAATTTGCCTGGAATCACAGGGTGCTGAGCCTGCGCCAGGACTCGAGTCTGATTGCCTAGCTCCAAAGTCATCATCTCTGTAATAACCCATCCTCTCCTGCACAGGCAGCGCTCACCACAGCAAGAGAAAACAAACCAGAGGGAGCGCTTTACACAAGCACCACTTACATAACACAGGGATGCATTTCTTGCACATGACTTCCAGCTCCTTCGAGAAGTGTCTCCACTTCCCCCGTCTCTGCCAGAGAGAGAGGTTGTCATCTGATAAACAGTGGCGCTTTGAACTACAATGTGCCCTCCAGCCCCCCCGACGGGCGCTCAGGTGCCCCGTGTCTTACACCCTATTTATTGTATGCAAATGCGCCGCCTCGCCAACCTTGCCGTGTAATTTCCCTGTGCACCAATAAAATGCTGACTCATTGACAGGGGCCAGGATATTGGCCCCCAGTGGGAAGTGCTAAAGCGCCGAGCCCAGGACCTCATATAAAACGTTCCAGATTACGGATCTCCACTCAAAAACACAGGGGCAGATTTATGAAGGCCTTGCGCCGCCGGTGCGTCACTTTATTTGACGCAACGGCGGCGCAAACAATGCGCCCTATTTACAACGTGACGCATCTAGGAGATGCGTCACGTTGTAAAGCCCTGCGCCATAAGGAGGCGTTCCTGCGCTGGGGGGGGGGGAGTTCCTGCGAAGGAACGCCTCCTAAAAGTGGCTGAGTGAAATCTATGAGATTTCACTCAGTCACTTTCAGGACAATGCTGCGTCAAAACCCTGCGCCTGCTTGAAGCAGGCGTAGGTCTTGACGCAGCATTGTGGAGATGGGGCACCCCCGAGCCTTGCTGGAGCTGCGTCGCGCTTGCGACGCAGCTCCAGCAATGCGCCACCTTTACGGCACAGATGCGTGACGCATCTGTGCCGTTTTTGCCCCATGGTGCGCTACATTATAAATTAGTTTGAAATGCCGCGCACCATGGGTGGGAGAGCAGCCGCGCAGGATGACTGGCGCATCCCTGGGGATGCGCCAGTCATCATAAATCTGCCCCACAGAATGTAACCTCACGCAGAGTTCTACAATATAAAAAGCTCTTCTTTATGCCACACCCCACACTGTGGGCAGGCTTTACTATGAAAACAGAAGACTTCCGATGCAGACACAATTTCTCTCTCCATCTGAGGCACAAATGGCTGCCAACACTTCCTTGTTTGAAGTGTTTGCAGCCAATTAGATTAGATTTTAAAAGTACAACTTTTTTTAATAAAACATGTTTAAATTTCTATTTTAAAAAATGTGTACTTTTTTTTTACTTTGCATACCTTAATTTAAGTATTTAAGCATTTTGAAATACATTAGTAGAACTATTGTAGTACTACTAAGTGTATTACAAAATGCATTTTGGTAATAGTCCCCTTGTACTTCACTAACAGTATATCTGAAAGTGGTGGCCCCTAAACATGCTGTCTTAATGTACCTGTTTCTCTCAGTTGACATCAAAGACCAGATTTAGGCCTCTTCATTCTTGGTAAATCGCGGATCAAGCCAGGCCTTAAAGAACACTTTAGTGTTCCTTTTTTTAAATAGAAGCCAGGACTTTTGCATCAGATTGGCCTGGCCCCTTCTATTGCTACGACTCAACTATCTGATCTATAGGAAATACCAGATAAAGTGTCTCATTCAAAATGGCTTCCAAGTCCCTGCTTGAGTGTAAACTTTTATTTGCGATCACATCTGCAATTATGTCTACTCAAATTGACAATGTTTATTCTTTAAGTAGTAGCTGTGAGTAACTACTTTGTTGTGCATTAGGACAGTCAATAGTACAAACCTTTATTGGATGATGACCCTGTTAAATCAGCTGCATAAATGTGCAGCAGCACACGTTGTTTTTAGAAATCTCAGTTGTCACCCGCATAAAAATGCAGAACTAATGCTTTTGCTAGATGTTTCCTTAATAATAAAATCCTTTTTTAAGCATCATAAAATGCATAACCGAATAGGTTATTTACTAAGGCTTTGTGCTGGAATTCGCATGGCACAAAGTGGGGCAAGACATTGTTTTAGTTTACTTGCAACTATGTTAGCTTATGTTATTTTAATGTTATTTATTGAGTGCACTGTTTGCTTATTCCTTGTGGTCAGAGCGCAAAATTTTGCAGCACCACTTGAACCCCCACTCACCCCATAGTTATTAACCCCTGAATGTTTTCTTTTGAAATACTTTATTTGTGGTTCATGGAGATCTTAATACCTAAACAAACATACTCATAGGCAACTTAAGTTTGACAGTACTCATATATAAATGAGACATCTGCAAAACTAGATTTCTCTATATAACATCTGCTTATCCAGAAGCCTTTGCACAATGTTATGTGTATTTCTAAATTGCTTAACACCTGCGAGGGTATCTTGTTATCAAATAGGTGTGTGTGCCTAGCCCAGCTTCTGGTAGGTTGGTTAATTGAAAAGCCAGGTCTTCAGCTTCTTGTGGAATTCAAGAAGAGAATAAAAGACTCTGCCATTCCATTCTTTAGGAGCAATGTAAGAGAATGCCTTTCCTCCTTATCTGGTTCTGTGTATGCATGGGATGTGTGCGAGTAGGAGTGTTGCAAAGCGGAGGTGTCTGTGTGGTTGGTGGAAGGAGATGTGACTGTTGAGGTAGATTTGGCCTAAGGTGTGCAGTGCCTTGAATGTGTGTGTGAGGAGTTTAAAACAAATGTGTTTGTGTATTGGGAACCAGTGAAACTAGTGTATTTGGAGCCAGCGGAGGTGTTGTTTTATGATGTGACTTATTTGTCTGTCTGCTGAGTTCCTGATGGTTTGTAGTCTTCTATTGAGTTGCTGGGTGATTACCGTGTAAAGGTGGCTCTAGTAGTCCAACTTGCTTGTGACTAGGGACTGAGTGGCAGTTTTTCTAGTGTTTCTCATTATTCATTTAAGGATCTTCCTTAACATTTTCAGGGTTTGGAAGTAGTATGCATGATGACGTTGACTTGTGAAGTCATGCCCAGTTTGCTGTTGATGATTATACCTAGGTATCTGGTATGAGTCCAGCTTTGCCCGGCATCCAGTTGGAGTCCCGTGGTGAAGTGTTCTTGCCAAAGATCACTACTTCTGTCTTGTTGGTGTTGAGCTTGAACGGTTGGCTTTCATTCAGTAAGCAATTGCAGTCATTCAGGCGGAGAATTTGTTTCTTGTGTTTGGAATGTTGTCCAAGAGGGAGAGTAGGAGTTGTTTATTAAATTTATTTATGCATATTTATATAGCATGAACATTACCCAAATGTGCAAGAGTGCTTTACAGATTAAACATTTTGTTAAATGGAAGTCACTGAATATTTAAGATAGACACTACAGCTCTAAGTAATAACAAAGGTTGGAAATACAACAAAATAGATTATTGTTTAAAACAGAAAGAAAGTGTACAAAAGATATGTAGCCGTAAAAATGTTGAGGCAGTATACAGTCGTAAAAAGCCTGAGATAGTCTAGAGGTATGTGGCAAGTGTTGGTTACAGTGTTTTAGCTAAAATACCGTTGGAAGAAAAGGGCTTTCAGGTTTTTAAAAAAATCATCAGGGAGGTAGGTGTGCCATCTGTCATTTCCTTTGAAAGGACGATGGTTCAAGGAACATTGCTTTGGCATTTTGCAATGTTCATGTTGTGCACCAAGATGATATTAGCCAGATGTATCATGTATGTGTTGAAGAGGGTGACATTGATTGATTAACCTTGAGGTATTTTCCAGCTGCATTTGCAGGCTTCCAAGGAGTAAGGGGCCAGGAGGTTAGCTTCTGTTCTATCTGTTAAGAAGTAGCAAATCCAGCAGGAAACAGGCGCTGGGATGCTAATCTCATGCAGGATCCTGATCAGTATGGGTTGTGGGAACCTGTCAAATGCTGTAGAGAGGTCCAGGATAATTTAGGCTGCCATGTCTTGTCTCCCAAGGTTCATGCAGAAGTCATTTGTGGTAGTGATGAGTGCTGTTTCTGTACTGTAGTTGGGTCTAAATCCGAACTGCATGACGTCGAGGAACTAGTGGTTGCTGAGGTGGTCAGTGAGGCATTAGTTGACTAGTTTCACTAAGATCTTCACCAGGTATGGTAGGGGGAGCTGAATTTCTAGTTGGAAAGCAAGGCTTGGTCAATGGATGGTTTCTTTAGCAGGGACTTGATTGTGGCATGTATCCAGGTATCCAGGAATGTGCTGGGTCAATGGAGGCATTAAGGATGGGTGTTAGTGCTTTGCTGAGCAGTAGGAGACCTTTGGTGATAGCATGTTGGGGACAAGGGTCAGATGGGGTGCCTGAGTCAGGGTTCATTCTTTGTCCATAATGGGGAGTTGAGTTGTGACAGTAATGGGTCGGGTTCCTGCATATGGATGTGATTTCATTATAGAAGAATTTGAAGAGCTTGTTGAAAATATCTTGTGAGAGGTTGATTGCATTTAGGAAGAAAATAATATATAGGTTTCAGAATGCTTGTTTCAGAAGGAATAGTAATGAAGCAGGGCACATGAATAAAAAAGATTGTTTTAGGGGATAGTGATTCGAAAAAGCCTCTCTGTTCAAGTTCAAATTCAGATGTAGCACTGTCAGCAGTTGTTTATCAAGGTAATATAAGCAAGAGGAAGAGTCAGGATGTTTTAACGGGGAGTCTGCTCAGTCAAGGACTTGGGAGAACATTTACACACCCAGCCATCTGTATAGTATCCTCATATCAAGAATCCTTTGGAAAAACCCAATCACCTTTTTAATATCATGAGCGAAATTACATTCTTAATAGTATTAAGTATTAGAAAGGTTTTCAGCTTTTGGTGCATTATTGTTTTTGTGGAATATCATGATGCATAAAGCTCCCTTAGTAATGAAGATGTTAACATTTCCCTTACTAGTGTTCTTTGCATATAATTGTGAGAAGTTGGCCTGGTATATGATGCTCACTAGTTCTAGTGATCACCTTGTACCATGCCAAGCAACCCTTATGATGATCGGTTGTAAGTCAACCTGGTAGACCAGCTATCCTAGTGGTAGCATGGACAAAGCAGTCTTTAGGCTAAACTCTGTAAAGGTATGTGAAGCAAGCTGTTTTACCATACACAATCCCCTTGAATACCAAATGAAAGGACACCACACAGATATATATTGAAAATATATATAGATTTATTTACTACAAATATCCCCTATACTCTTTATGAGCACAGAAGCAAATGCGTTAAAACAAAACACAGTTTAAATATACAAAAGTTGCACTTTATGGATGAGCCCTAGGGGCCACCTAAACCATATACTAAAATAGTGGTATAAGAACCACTATGGTATAAGGAAGGAGGCCTAGGGCCTGGGGAATCGCTGGAGCTGTTCGGGACTAGCAGTGATGAAGTCGGGAAAGGCCTGCGGGACTCGGGTGCAGCGCTTAAAGCGCACGCATGCACCAATGCTATGTCAATGGTGCATAAAAGTTACAAAGTTAGTGTTTAAGGAACCTTCCGATGGACCTACAAGGACAAAACTTTAGACACAGGCACTAGAGGTGTATACCGGTGTGGGAACACCAGCGATGCTGAGTTACCTCACCCACAGGAAGCGGGTGCACAGGTGCGAAGTAGTGTCGGGTTTCGTCACGCAGGTCGATGGTGCTTGGAGCTGAAGATGCTGCAGGCGGGTCGTCGAGGAGAGTTCCGGTGGATCCAAGGGTGGATCTGAAGAAGTGAAGACCTGAAAGCAGAGGGGACAATGTTCAAAGTCACTAGCCAGTGACCACCGTGGAACCAGGAGGGAACCAGGCAATGTCGGGTGCAAACAGGTGAAGAAGTGAAGATTGTCTCTGCAGCCACGTGGACACGAAGAGGTCAGGGACGTCCAGGCATTGGTCACGAGCTGTCCCACGAAGGCTCTCGCTGATGGCGGTGTCGGCAACTTGATTGGAGCAAACAGGCCTTGGCTAAACAAGCCACACAGGAGTCGATGCAAGCTTCTCTCTCGGACCAGCAAGGTCAGAGCGGGTGCTCCTTTTCAGGGGAGCAAGGGCCAGTCTGGAGCAACCAGACCAGTGGTGTAAGTTGTAGTTTTCGTCGCCAAGATGGCCGCTAGCCACGTGGCAAGTGGCCGGGATGGCTCATCGAGTGGTGAAGTGCAAAAGGGCCCCACGCAGATCGTGGAGATGCTGGGGGGCTGATCTTTGGTGCAAACGCTGCTGGGTGTTAGGGCTTCTCAAACCCCAAAGCACAGCATCGAGGGTGCCTCGGGTGCTGCACAGTCAGCTTTTCGGGGGTCTTCCAAGAGGTCCGGTCCCACGTCTCTCGATGCCGCCACGGGTCTCTTCTTTTCAGGAACTGTGGATCGGGCTGTGGGATTTCTGGGAATCCAGGTCTTGTCGGGCTCTGGGCTCAGGCTCAGGCGGGAGGCGGCGGCAAAGCAGACGTCGAGTTGCTGGTTGGTGCCTGTCTTCACAGGGTGGATACTCCTTGGCCACAAGGGAGATTCTCTTCAGTCTTCTGTGCAGCAGAATGTCGAAGTCCAGTTTCCTTCTTAGTTTCAAGTCGCGTTCAGGATGATCTGAAGTCTTGGGACACAGCTCCTACTCTTATTCCAAATCTGGGGGCCGGATCACCTACTAGGTCCCTCCTCTGGGTGGGACCAGGAAGGGGGGTGGTTACACCCCCTTTCCTTTGTCCAGCTTCGCGCCAAGACTGGGGCTGGAGAGCCCCAGCACCGGTTTGAACTGGCATATGCACAGGGACACCTTGTGTGCCCCAGGCATGTCTGATTCTATTCAGCCCTGTCCTACCCAATACACAAAATCCTGTCTGGGGTGGTGCTAGCACCTCCCAAGGCAGGAAACCCTTTGTCCAAGCCGCCCTCGCTGGAAGGACTCCCAGCAGCAGGAGGTCAGACTTGTGTCTGTGGTGGCAGCATCCATTTTGTGATGCTGAGGCTCTGTTTAACTTTAACCGGGGTTCAGGTTATGTACATGTCGTGTCCCTCTAGAAGGGTGGAATGCTACCCCTGTCACCAGAACTGGCGAGGGGGTAGTATTCCAATTTGTATGACACCTTACTCGACATGTTTTGATAAAGCCAAACCAAAGATAGCATTTAACCGCGAGGTTCATAATGCACTTAAGAGTATATGGTATGGCAGTATCATGGAACAGCTAAAGGACGTGGTTCCGAAAGCTGCAGACAGGCTCAGCTCATGCTAGAGCACCATCTCACATATTTCCAAGCACTCTGCCTCCAGGATTGATGAGGCCTTCCATAGGAGTGGCTGATAGGAACATATGTGTCCATTTTGAGTTAGATATAGGCATACTATACCTAAGCAAGAGGTGATTACACCAACTTGCCCCAGCTGAGTGATCAGCCAGTTGTGTCAAATATGGAGGCCAGGCCAGGGGTGGCACAATACGTGCTGCAGCCCCTGGTAGGCCTTGGAAGCACCTATGCCCTGGGTACCTGGGTACATTGTTACAGGGGCCAATAAGGTGAACCAGTTCCAATTTCGTAATGCACCTAAAGTGCATTGGCATTCATTTAGAGAGAGAACAGCAGGCTGTGGGTCTGATTAGCAGGCCCACAGCCACATTAAGTCATAAACCAGTGAAGCAAAAAGCAAAAATTTGGGGTGACCATAGGATAGCAGACCCTACTCTCCTACACAACCCCCCCCCCCAAATGCAGGGACATTAGACTAACCTTGACCAGTTGTGTCTTCATGTTCTAAGTGGAATTACCTGGAGAGACCATCTGCATTACCATGGTCAGTCCCTGGGCGGTGCTCCACTATAAAGTCCATCCCCTGTAGGGAAATGGACCACCTGAGCAGTTTGGGGTTTTCACCCTTCATCTGAATAAGCCATAAGAGGGGCTTATGGTCGGTCTGAATCTTGAAGTGAGTGCCAAACAAGTATGGTCTCAACTTCTTCAGGGCCCACACCACAGCAAAGGCCTCCCTCTCAATGGCTGACCAACGTTTCTCTCTGGGGGTCAGCCTTCTGCTAATAAAAGCAATGGGCTGGTCTTGACCATCCACATTAAGTTGTGAAAGCACAGCTCCCACTCCCAACTCAGAAGCATCTGTTTGGACAATGAACTCTCTTGAGTAGTAAGGACTCTTCAGGATAGGTGCAGAGCACATGGCCTTCTTCAGGTCATCAAATGCCTTTTGACAGTGAACCTTTTTGGGCATCTTCTTAGATGTCAGATCATTAAGAGGGGTCACAATGGACCCATAGTTCTTAACAAACTTCCTGTAGTACCCAGTCAGGCCTAAGAAAGCTCTGACCTGAGTCTGGGTAGTTGGAGGGGACCAGTCCTTTATGGTCTGGATCTTACTCTCCAGTGGTTGAACTTGGCCTCCACCCACAAGGTGGCCGAAGTATACAACTTTACTCTGCCCCATCTGGCACTTCGTTGCCTTGATAGTGAGGCCTGCCTTTTGCAGAGCCTCTAGCACTTCCTTCAGGTGGACCAGGTGATCCTCCCAGGTGGAGCTAAAGACAGCAATATCATCCAGATATGCTGCACAAAAGTCATCCAACCCAGTAAGGACTTGATTCACCAACCTTTGGAAGGTGGCAGGTGCATTTTTCAAACCAAAGGGCATCACCACAAATTGGTAATGCCCACCTGGGGTAGAAAATGCTGTCTTGGCTTTAGACTCCTCAGCTAACCTGATTTGCCAGTAGCCAGCTGTCAAGTCAAATGTGCTCAAGTACTTGGCAGAAGCCAATTTGTCTATGAGCTCATCTGCCCTTGGAATAGTGTTTGCATCTGTCCTGGTGACAGCATTGAGTCCTCTGTAATCCACACAGAACCTCATCTCTCTCTTTCCATCTTTGGTGTGAGGTTTGGGGACCAGAACCACTGGGCTAGCCCAGGGGCTCTCTGAAGGCTCAATGACACCTAATTCCAGCATCTTTTGCACCTCAGTCTTGATACAATCTCTGACATGGTCAGGTTGCCTGTAAATCTTGTTTTTCACAGGAAGACTGTCACCAGTGTCCACCACATGGGTACACCAGTTAGTCTGACTGGGTGTCAGGGAGAACATATGTCTGTATGACTGCAAAACTTGTCTACAGTCATGTTGCTGATGTTCAGTGAGGCTGCCATCTAAGGCCACACCATCAACTGAGCCATCCTCAGGGTTCTGAGTCAGCAGGTCTGGGAGAGGGTCACTCTCTTCCTCCTGCCCCTCATCTGTAGCCATGAGCAAGCCCATGTCTGCCCTGTCAACATATGCTTTCAGCCTGTTAACATGGAGCACCCTGTGGGGGCTCCTGGGAGTTCCTAGGTCCACCAAGTAGGTAACCTCTCCCTTCTTTTCAATGATAGTATGGGGTCCAGACCATTTGTCTTGGAGTGCTGCTGGGGCCACTGGCTCCAACACCCATACTTTCTGTCCAGGCTGGTATTCAGTCAAGACAGCCTTTTGGTCATGCCAAGCTTTCTGTAATTCTTGGCTAGCCTCAAGGTTTTTGGATGCCTTCTCCATGTACTCAGCCATCCTGGAGCGGAGACCAAGTACATAGTCCACTATGTCTTGTTTGGGCTTTTTGAGAGGTAACTCCCATCCTTCCCTCACCAAACACAGGGGTCCTCTTACAGGGTGCCCAAACAACAATTCAAAGGGGCTGAAGCCAACCCCCTTTTGTGGGACCTCTCTGTAAGCAAACAGAAGGCAGGGTAGAAGGATGTCCCATCTTCGCCTGAGCTTTTCTGGTAATCCTTTGATCATACCCTTTAGGGTCTTGTTAAATCTCTCAACAAGCCCATTGCATTGTGGATGATAGGGAGTGGTGAACTTGTAGTTGACACCACATTCCTTCCACATAGCTGTTAAGTATCCTGACATGAAGTTGGTACCTCTATCAGATACTACCTCCTTAGGAAACCCCACTCTGGAGAAAACTCCAAGTAAGGCCCTGGCCACAACAGGAGCTGTTGTGGTCCTAAGTGGAATTGCCTCTGGGTACCTGGTGGCAGGGTCCACCACCACCAGTATGAATCTGTGTCCAGATGCTGTAGGGGGATCCATTGGTCCTACAATGTTAATCCCCACTCTTTCAAAGGGCACCCCCACCACAGGTAGTGGTATCAGGGGGGCCTTTGTGGTACCACCTGCTTTGCCACTGGCTTGGCAGGTTACACAGGGGCGACAAAACTCCTTGGTATCTTCAGACATGTGAGGCCAGTGAAAGTGAGGGACAAGCCTGTCCCAAGTCTTATTCTGGCCTAGGTGTCCTGCTAAGGGAATATCATGGGCCAAGGTAAGAAGGAAGCCCCTAAATTGCAGAGGTAGGACCAACCTCCTGGTTGTACCACTCTTGGGGTCTCTACCCTCTGAATAAAGGACCCCATCATCCCAATACACTCTATGGGTACCTTGAGCATTCCCAGCAGCCTCAGCAGCAGCCTGCTGTCTGAGGGGTTCAAGAGAAGGACAGGTTAACTGCGCCTGCCCCAAGTCTGCCCTAGAAGGTCCCCCTGTCCCCAGAAACTCAACCTGATCAGGTTCAAGCTCTTCAGGGAGAGTTAATTCAGGGGTCTCAAGATCATCTTCCTGTGAAGGCTGATCCTCACTTGTAGGCAGTTGGGAAGGCACAGCCTTTACCCTCCTGTTCCTTGTCTTGGGAGGTGCTTGGCCCATTGTTCCAGGATCCAAGAACTGAGGTTCAGAGAGGCACTTTTTGGCCTGTGACCTGGTCACAGCAAGGACATGTGATGATATCCCTAACATCTCTGTATGAGTCCTGTACTCAACTTCTGACCATAGAGAGCTCTCCAGGTCATTGCCCAACAAACATTCAACTGGGAGATCAGCACTAACCACAACTCTTTTTAAGCCAGTTACCCCTCCCCAGGAAAAGTTAACAATTGCCACACTATGTGTAGTAGTGACATTGCTGGCATTGGTCACCAGGTAATTATCACCTGGTATGTATTGTCCAGGGCCCACAAAGCTAGGTGTCACCATAGTGACACTGGCACATGTGTCCCTGTATACTTGAGCCACTCTTTCATTAATCAAAGGCGTCTGCCTGTACTTGCCCAGATTACTGGGGCTGACAGTAGTGGATAAGTCTAGGTCCACATCACATATCAGAACAGCCTGTGTAGGGGTTCTGACTAGGCCAGAATCTCTCTCAGTTCCCAAGGTGATACCCACTACCCCCTTGTTTGTGGACCAACACTGCTAACTGTACTATTGGGTGCAGGTGCCTTAGGGGCTGCAGTGTTGGGGGCTCCACCCTTTTTACACTCACTTGTCCAGTGAGAGGTGTTTTTACAGATACTACACCAGGGTTTTCTTTGACCTTCTTTCTTCTTCTTCTTGGAAGTTTGGGACCCACCCTCAGTATTAGTTTGGGGCCCTGTTGAAGACTTCTGGTCTTTAGCTTACTGCTCCCCACCCTTCTGGTCTGTTTTCTTTTGGTCACCACCCTGGTTCTGGTTCTGGTTCTTTTGCTTAACTCTGGTTCTAACCCATTTGTCTGCCCTCTTTCCCAATTCTTGGGGAGAGGTTAGATCTGAGTCAACCAAATGTTGATGCAACTGCTGGTTCTGACAGTTATTTAAAATCTGTTCTCTCATAAGCAAATTGTACAATCCTTCATAGTCTGTAACCTTACTTCCCAGCAACCAGCCCTCCAGAGCCTTAGTGGCACATTCAACAAATTCAGACCAGTCCTGAGTCTGTGTCTTCTGGGTATCTCTGAACATTAACCTGTACTGTTCAGTGGTTAAGCCTAACCCATCAATCAGAGCACTCTTCAGGACCAGGTAGTTTCTAGAATCCCCATCACTAACTGTGAGGAGTCTGTCTCGGCCTCTACCTTCAAAGGAGAGCCACAAGATTGCTGCCCACTGCTCCTGAGGGATCTGCTGTACTCTGCAGGCTCTCTCAAGGGCAGTCATCCATTTGTGGATATCATCCCCAGCTTTGTAGGGGGGCACAATCTTACTCAGGTTTCTGTTATCAAAAGACCTGTCTTTATCCTTGGGGATAATGCTGCCACCAGTGGATCCTAATCAACTCTCTCTAGGCTGCCTTGCTCTAGCAAGTTTCTCTTTGGCCAGGGCAACTTCTAATTCTTGCTTCTGGATCCTAAGTTCAGCCTGTCTCATTTTGGCCTCATGTTCCCTTCTCTGAGGGCTAGACATCACTCTTCTAGAGTGACCATGAGAACCTCTAGAAGCTTGGGAGGTATTGGATTCACCTGAGTGATTCCTCCTCCTCCTTTGCTCCTGGTTAAGTCCACTTGGGGGTCTGAATGGGTTGGACCCACTTTCAGTCCCAAATAAGCTTAAGTTAGCCTGGCTAAGCCTGATGACTAGCACCTGACTATTTCTCTCATCATCAGACCCACTTTCTTCTTCCTCTTCTTCCTCTTCTTCCTCATCCTCAGGCTGAGTATCCCCAGTGGTCTGGTTTTCCTCATCTATCTGGATGACAGGGACAGGGGCATCAGTGTTATCATCTTCAGAAGGAGAGCCACCATCTCCAGTCCCTGAGGGGCCTGGTTTGGAGGTCTTTAGAGCTTCAGACTTTTCTAAAAGCTCTCTGAGGTGATCTGCTGTAGGGGTAGGACCCGTTTTGATTCCTCTTAAGGAACACAGCTGCCTCAGTTCTTTAAAGTTAAAGATAGCAAATCTGGATGGTGCCCTTGGAGGGTCACTCTCAACAGAGATAGGTCCAGTGGGAGCCCTTTTGCTGAATCGATTTTTTTGCCTTTGCCTCACCTGCTGTTTGGGGACACACGCTGCCGCTAGAGACACCCTGCTGGTCTCCTCCGCCGCCGCTGCACGTTTCCATCGGTGCACGGCCGCCGAGAGGGGAGACCACAACCCCCAGCGATCCCTGCGGGCGACCACGCCCACCAATCGTTTTGGCGCCAGGAGGCGCATTTAAACACTGACAGGGCTGCAGAGGAGCGGGAGCCCTTTTGCTGAACGGATTATTTTCCCTTTGCCTCACCTGCTGTTTGGGGACACACGCTGCCGCTAGAGACACCCTGCTGGTCTCCTCCACCGCCGCTGCACGTTTCCATCGGTGCACGGCCGCCGAGAGGGGAGACCACAACCCCCAGCGATCCCTGCGGGCGACCACGCCCACCAATCGTTTTGGCGCCAGGAGGCGCATTTAAACACTGACAGGGTTCCCGCGTCGCGGGACGCGCGCGCGGGACCGTTCGGGCGAAGCCCGGGCCAAGGGCGGGCCCATTTATGCCCGTTAAAGACCGGGTAAGACTGGACTGGGCCACCCCCCTAACACTCATCCTTATATTCACTGACTCTGCCCATTTTGTTATTCTGTCTATTTCAATATTGCTTTCTTGAAGTTACAGTGAATACAAGTGTAGTTTGTATTAAAGGGCCACTGCACTCCTCGAATAATGTCACCTAAAGGCTCCAGGAGCAAAACTGCATCAAACCGGGCCCAGGTTGCTGGCCCGATTGACCAGTTTATAACTAGGGCAAATGAAGCTATTGACCAAGGCATTTTGCTTCTGGACCGACGTGTATCACAAGATTTGGCCCATGCAAAACGGTCCTCTCTAGGCCTCCTGGCCCTAGCACAAACACCTATTCATCAGCAGGAAAGGGCCCCTGCAGTAGAAACACGTGCAGAAATCCACGGCTTGCCAAACATGGTTAACTTGTCGGCATCTCCATCATTATTGGACTTACAGATAAGTCAAACGTTTGATGGAACGCCTGCCATTTTCGCGAGCTAGACCCAGGGGGAATCAGTACAGGCTAATCTAAGGGGGATAAGAGAAGGTGCTATCTCTAAACGGGCTAATCCAAAGAAAAGAAAATATAATAAGGCACCTAAATCACAATCACCGCCCAATACTCAGGGGATGGGAAGCTCCATACTAAAGTCAACTGGACACATTACACAGTCGAATGCTCAGACGCTTGAAAATAATACCACTAATAGTTCTTCAAGCACTGAGGATCCCGAGAAGATTGTTAACATCACAGATGCTGAAAACAGGGCCGATTATGGCAAACAATTACTGGCTAGGATTGAAGAATTTATTACGATCCAATTGCAGCCAATCCAAATGAGCCTTGCTATTATTGAGAAACAACTAGCTGTTGTGACTTCAACCCTGAAAACTTTAAATAGCCCAAAGGGTCAAGGGACTGCTATTGTAGGGGGCACAAAAAACAAACAAAATAGGAGTCTAGAGGGAAAGACAGAACTAGGACGCCCTCCACTCAACACGTCACCCAAAACCACAAGTCCTAGTTCTCAAGGCAACATATAGCTACTGATCTGTGAACATCACTGGTTAGGCATTAGTCACCCCAGAACACCTCTTATTCTAGAGATTGTTAAGATGTCTCAGTCTATTGCCCTAATAAAAAGCAACCAAGCTCTGATCTACACATTTAGGACAACACAGGACCAACACTCACCTTGAAAGACAACAAAAAATGTGTGAAGAGCGAGATGGCACCTCACGGGCGCACCACCAATGGGATCCCTGGTTGGTACTCACCAGGATGGCCCTGTTCTCATCATTGGTGCCATCAAGCTTTAACGTAAAAGTGTCTCAGACCCAAAATAAAAGGACAGTGAGTGGTGCAGTGGACACAACTTATATGTGACAAAAACTAACAACATTCAACATTTAACATACAAGTTACTGTGCAATCAGGACAATAAACTTTTACTCACAATCCTTTCTTTATTGCAAACAGTAAACACATAAACAAAAAAAAGGAGGATGTGAGTACTACCTATCGATTCACACCCTACTTGCAGCCGACATGTTTCATTGCCTTGGTTTTTATCAGGCAATTTCCTCAGGGCAACTCAATTAAATGCCACTGCCAAAGACACTGTGCTTCGAGTGCTGTAATATAAACAAACATAAATGAGATTACCTGCTGTCCACCTCTGTGTTCTGCACATAAATCATTGGAGCATTGTCAAACAGCCATGCTGTATTGGATAATAATTACCCTTTAAGTGGCTTAACCTCTCATACCATCCAAGAGGAAAACATTAAAAACAGGAAACGCAGCCCCCATCGGTGAGCGTGATCCTATCTCCCTACAGTTCTGTAACTAGGAGAAAAATGCCAAACAAGCACCGGTTAAGCAATCAGAGCACTTACTATTACCAGGCTTGTTTTGCATAAAGCGACCAAGTAGGTCCATCAAGGAGTTACCGGTGGAGAATAGTCGTTCGGCGTCTTCTCAGCATTGGAACGCCGAACGAGTGTTTTTCCGGTCTATTTACATTTACAAGTGCCGATTTTCGAGGGTCCCGATTGGCCACGGCAGTCATGTGACTATCGCGGCCATTTCTAAACGGTATCCAACTCTTGAAAAATCCATGTTCTATGTGGCTATTGAACCCTGCTCATGAATTTCATTAGGGACCGGCCAGTTCAAAAGCTTAACTCTCAACAATATATGTTTAATTTGGGTTTTTTGATGTCATCACGTCGCATTTTTGTTTCGAGAAATTATCAAGAATTGTATATGCCCGATGGAAAGGACTATATTATCATCCATATTACAATCTCAATACACTGCATCAATTCCATACTGGAAACGGCTCTAAATAATTGTCTAGATCTCATATTCGAGCGCGGGAGTAGTGAGCCAGTAGCAGCCATCTTGGGGCAGTGCAATGGCAATGTTATTGATATGAATTTACTACTACCTGAATTCCTGTGAATGATATAGATAGCTAGTGAATAGACTCAATTAAAGCTAAAGCGAGCTCGTATATTATTCTTTTCCCAGTCTTTATCTAGAAGATCTTAAAATATATGTATGTTCAAAAAAAATGTACCTCTATCTACAAGGGGACCCGCAAAGGCTTAAATTCACAGTGGCTTTAATTCATACCCATTATTCAGTAAGTTATGTGGCAAGACATTCAATGGGTGGTTAGGGGGGACACAAAAAGACAGGTCCTATTTCAATGATACCAGGAGCTATTTCAATTATGTATCCTGTGTTGCTTATCCAAACAGTTCAAAGGTGGAAAGCAACTTAGTTGTACTTGAACTAGAAAATGTACCTATAAAGTTTAGGACAGTAGATTACTACACATCAGAGCATCCACACGTATATTTCAACGTAGCTTGTTCCACTCCAAAAGTTCATTCAGTCCCTTCTGTTCACTTTGTTCTTGATATATCCATCGTGCTTCTTTGGTGATTAGACGTCTCTCCACAGTCTGGACATCACCCCTCACTCTTTCTAGGACCAACCACGTGAAGGAATGTTTATTGCGGTGGCAATGTTGCACTAGTTTGGTAGTCAGTTTCCCAATCCTTATCGTGCTCACATGCTCCTGGATGCGGAGTTTGATCTTTCGTGTGGTAAGTCCAATATATTCCAGCCCACACTCACATTTTAATCTGTACACCGCGTTGGTAGTGTTACAGTTACTGAACTGATTCAATGTCCACTTCTTACCAGATTGTAAGGTTACTGTTGTAGTTTTATTTGTAAAGGGGCACACTGAACAATTTCCGCAGGGAAAGTGCCCTTTGGGGACGGTGGTTGTCTCTGCTTCTGGTTTTTCATTCATCCTAGTGTGTACTAATTTGTCTTTGAGATTGTAGGCCCTCCGAAAAGCGAAGCATGGCGGAGGCATCTTAAAATCTGTTGTGGACAATAGAGACCAGTGTTTTCTAATCGACTGACGGATCTTCGTGGCCATTGGGTCATAGGTCATCACCACTGGTAGGCAGTCTGTCTTCTCCTTTGTTTGTGACTCTAACAGAACCGATCTGGGTGTATTCAAGGCCCTCTTCTTGGCCTGTCTGATCACTCTGCGTGGGTAATCTCGAGCCTCCAACTTTCTACTCAGTCCCTCAGCTTGCTCTTTGTACACTCCAATAGAATAACAATTTTGCCTGTTTCGCATAAATTGCCCCACATGGAGGTTGTCCCTTAATGCTCTCGGGTGGTATGATTGGTAGGAGAGTAAAGAATTTCTATCAGTGGGTTTTTGATGTACACTAGTGGAAAACTTTCCTTCCACTGCTTCGATGTCTAGGTCAAGGTAGACAGCACTGGTATGATGATACTTCCATGTGAAACGCAGGCTCATGTCCTGAGTATTCAACCAGTTAAGAAACTGGAGAAGAGAAGATTCTTCTCCTGACCAAATGAGGAGCACGTCATCGATATATCGCCTCCAGAGGCGCATGTGGCCCTTGAAGGGATTATTGTCAGATTCGATGACGTGCTCCTCAAATTGGCCTACATATATACAGGCCAAACTGGGTGCCATCGTGGGACCCATTGATGTGCCTGTCACTTGGAGGAATAGATCTTTCTTGTAGCAGAAGAAGTTCCTTGTGAGTGCTAATTCAACACACTGTAAAACGAAGCTCTGGGGAGCATCATAAAACCACTCCTGTGTTGCTAGTGCTCTCGCTGTTGCCACTAATGTGGCATCCTGAGGGATACACGAGTACAAGGACTCGATGTCAATTGTCACAATGTACTCATTATCAGGGTTGAATGTCATCGTGTCAAGGACGTTTAAGATGTCCGTAGTGTCCTTGACGAAGGATTTCTGGGTTATCACTGATTCGCGTAGATAGTAATCAGCGAACAGGGATAGTGGTTCCAATATTGATTGGATTTCAGATACAATTGGCCGACCCGGTGGGGGCCGGGCCGGTTTGTGTATCTTTGGGAGGATATAGAATGACGGAGTCCTCGGGTTGGTATTAATGAGGAACTCCGCCTCCTTTGCACTTATCCATTTCTTCTCTTTCGCACCCCCAATAAGTTCTGTTATTATTTTCGTTAGTTCCGGGGTAGGGTCTTTTGTTAAGGGTTGATAGTTAGCTCTCACATTCAGTAATCGTCGTACTTCGACCTCATAATCACAGGTGTTTAATATGACGACAGCGCCGCCTTTATCAGCGCTCTTTATTATTATGTTGTCATTATTCTGGAGGGACCTCATGGCTTCCCAATCTCCTTTCGTCATATTTTTGAATCCGCTTGTTTTGTTGTTGCTTTCTATCTTCCCAATTTCTTCCAGAACTTTGGCCTCAAATACTGCCACCTCAGGACCAATCGCCCCACTTGGCGGACAGAAAGTGGAAGGTTTTCTCAGGTTGGTGTTAACCCCTTTGCTCTCTTCAAATGGTTGTTTTGCGAAAAATGTCTTCAATTTGATTTTTCGCATAGTCTCATAAAACTCAGTGCGACATTTAAAAGCATCATGATTAGGAGTAGGAACAAAGCCCAACCCTTTATTGAGCACCCTTTCTTCCTCCGATGTTAGCTGATGGTCAGATAAATTGACCACGATACTCTTCAAACTGGTCTCTTTCCCCTGCTCCGAGTCAGTCGTGGGGAGAATGTTTGCCATTGTTGTTGGGGTCGATTGCCCCGTCCTCTTCCTCTGCCTTGTTGTCCCGGGCCCTTGTTGGATGCTTGTCCCTGTTCTAAAAAATTCCGCAGGAGTGTACTCAGATCAGTGTTGGAAGCCTCAGGTTGGTTAAATCTCACTCTATTGGTACTTGGTCCTGGTTCAGGTTCCTCTTCACTGGACGTGTTGTCAAATGTCCAGTTTGATGGTGTTCGTCGCTGTTGCTGAAACCTGGCTCCTCTACCTCTTCTGCCCCCTCCAAATTGTTGTTGTTGTTCTTGGGCAGACTGGTATTATGAGTCGTTGATATAGGGGAAAGCCCACTCGTGTGTGTAGCGTTGCAAATTACGCTCTAACCCCCTGATTTTCTGAGTTACCATATATTGCTTGTATTCTTCAAGGTCTTCTTTGATTTTTTGTAGATGCTCTTTTGCGTCAGCAAAACTACTGTCCCGACTTATGGTTTCCTCAAGCTCAACGATATCTTTTAATACCTCTTCACTCAACCGCTGGGCTGTACTAATTATGAGAATCAACCAGTCTCTGGTGCATTTATTTGCAATGTAGCTCCAATCACATCGGAACTGTTTGTCGTCTAGGAAGATACGCGGTTCGATCCTGACTATTAAACTTGCAGGAGAGGCTCCAGCCTGGTAGTACTCAGACATAAGGGCCCCATGCAAGGCAATTCTTATATGTTTCTTTTTTAAATTGCTCAATTTCTCCCATTCTTCCCTTACTTTATTATTACCGGTTAGGGGATTATCTTCGAACAAGGATGGACCTGCTAGGATAGCTGCGATTTGTGCGTCCGTAAAAGCCAGACAATTCTTATCCATTCTACAATTACGGGCTTACTGAAAGTTTGACAATGCAATGAATGGTGAGAACAGGACTTACTAATCTCATCTACAGAACTTGTTTAAAAATCAGAGTTTAAAAATAAGGCTGCTTAAGGATACTCTCACGGCTGGGCCGCTGTACAGGGAGATAGGATCATGCTCACCGATGGGGGCTGCGTTTCCTGTTTTTAATATTTTCCTCTTGGATGGTATGAGAGGTTAAGCCACTTAAAGGGTAATTATTATCCAATACAGCATGGCTGTTTGACAATGCTCCAATGATTTATGTGCAGAACACAGAGGTGGACAGCAGGTAATCTCATTTATGTTTGTTTATATTACAGCACTCGAAGCACAGTGTCTTTGGCAGTGGCATTTAATTGAGTTGCCCTGAGGAAATTGCCTGATAAAAACCAAGGCAATGAAACATGTCGGCTGTAAGTAGGGTGTGATTCGATAGGTAGTATTCACATCCTCCTTTTTTATGTTTATGTGTTTACTGTTTGCAATAAAGAAAGGAACGTGAGTAAAAGTTTATTGTCCTGATTGCACAGTAACTTGTATGTTAAATGTTGAATGTTGTTAGTTTTTGTCACATATAAGTTGTGTCCACTGCACCACTCACTGTCCTTTTATTTTGGGTCTGAGACACTTTTACGTTAAAGCTTGATGGCACCAATGATGAGAACAGGGCCATCCTGGTGAGTACCAACCAGGGGTCCCGTTGGTGGTGCGCCCGTGAGGTGCCATCTCGCTCTTCACACATTTTTTGTTGTCTTTCAAGGTGAGTGTTGGTCCTGTGTTGTCCTAAATGTGTAGATCAGAGCTTGGTTGCTTTTTATTAGGGCAATAGACTGAGACATCTTAACAATTTCTAGAGTAAGACGTGTTCTGGGGTGACTAATGCCTAACCAGTGATGTTCACAGATCAGTAGCTATATGTTGCCTTGAGAACTAGGACTTGTGGTTTTTGATGGCACAAAAAACAAGCCTGTCAATACTACGAATGGGCAGAGTATTAAAAATATATCGGCCGGATTGACAGACCTTAAATCCAAGCCCTCCCAAGCTGCTACCAGCAAGGTCCCTGTCCCGCAAAAAACACCAAGCACTACAAATATTCCCTCTAAAGTTGTTCCTAAACCTGTTATAACAAACAATCAACCTGCGAGTTCCCTCCACATAGGAGAAAGGGCCAAGGGTGGTGGAAGCAAGACCATAACTCCCCCAATAAACCTCCCCCCTGAAGCAAGCCCTTTTGTGGTCATTATGACGGGGGTTCCTGAATTGAGTCATAATACTGAGGAGCCTACCTGGTCTTTAAAAAATAAAGTTCATCATTGGCTGAACATTAACAGACCTTTGCCACGAATTTGTGTTAGCGAGATTAATATGGTGCGCAGGGTACCCTGGATTGGACCCAAATATAAAAAAGGTGACTGTATTATAGTCAATTTCGAGGATCCCCGTACAGTAGATAATATCTGCTCATGGGGCTCCTTGACAGGGGAGGATGGAATATGTACTAAACATTTATCCTTCTTCTACCCTCCAGCAGCCCGTTTCACTGAAGGCCCAGATTGGTCCTGGAATCAAGCGGGCAGCTGGGATAGGGGCTGGAACCAAGTAGGCAATAGGCAGGGGAGAAGAGAGGGGAGAAGAGACTGGATGGATTACATGGGTAACAATAGGAGAGATACAGTACCCGGGGAAAGATGGGGGGGAATACCAACCTATAACAGATACAACTGCTTAGAAATGGTCGATTGACCACCATCATGTAGAGAGTACACCAGTGTAGATTTATCAAAAGTAGATGTTAATTCTGTTCACTCAGATTCCAGACCCACTAATGACCAACCTTCTGAAACCATGACTGGTCAAATCACAACTTCAACTTCACACAATAATTTGCCTCAATGTCCGCTAGTAATTAAGGCGGATGGCCTAACCACCGCCGAGGAAGAAGTTGAAGAAACTGAATTTGTCCAATCATTGGAGATCTTAAATGACATTGAGGTGTCAAGGGGGTCTAATAGAATGTCGTCCAGAAGGAACCCTCGAATGGGGAAAAACGGCCTATCTACAAAAAGACACAGTTTATCTCTACTTTCCTGGAACATTGCGGGTCTCTCAAAAAAATCTAAGGACCCGACTTTTATAAGCTTTGTGGCCCAGTTTGATGTGATCTGTCTGCAGGAAACTTGGGACGAGGGTATGACTCACTTGGAGGGATTTAGCGCTTTTAACGATTTTCCGGCGTGTAAATCGGGCAGAGGAAGATGCTCCGGTGGCTTATCCACTCACTTTTCTAATTTGGCTAATCTAACAGTTATTAACCTGGACACTATAAATTGTCCCCATAAATATAGGCAATTCTTTCAAACATTTTACATTAAGGGGGTTGGATCACAGAGTTTGCTCCTTATAAATGTATATAACAACATACCAAGGGAAGAGCAAAAACTGGTTTTTGAAGAGCTAAATGGAATTGTTAGTGGGAAGCTGGAAACAGAGCAATTGGACACATGTTGCATTATAACAGGCGACTTTAATTGTCATCTGTGTGCCCAAAATGGGACTAAGTCATGTGGTATAGTTGACATAAGGGGAGAACCCAGCACGCATTTTGACCATTCTACCTTTGGACAATTACTAAATAGTATGATGCATGACCTGAATCTCGGTTTTGCAAATGAGTTAATTGATCCTCAGATAAGCTTTGAACCCACTTTTACTGGCCGGGGCTTAGTTTCCATCATCGATTTTATGCTGGTTTCTACTAACTACCATCACAGCATACGATCTTTCAATACTGAAAAAATCGCACTTAGCGATCACTACCCGATTAGTGCTATTTTTGATATGGGTCCCAGAGACAACCAAGCAACGGACCTGGCAGAGGCTCTATACTGTCATGGGGGCTCGTTGGCTAGGTCTAATGGCTATGTAATTAAATGGTGCAAAGTCAATTCTGAGAAATGTATCCATGATTTAGTGTCTGACGACCCCAACTCCTTTATGATATGCCTTGGCGATAACTCTAACCCTCAAATGGTTGTAACAGCCTTTGGGGAAATCACATCTAAAATAAGCAGTAATCTAGTTAGAAAGAGGAAGAAATGTGACAGGGATAGAACAGTGGGCTGGTTCAATTCTGGTTGTACCAAAGCCCACCAATATCTAAAGGAAGTACTAAAGAGGGTTCCAAGAGATAAAATTGAGATCAGGGGGGCAAGAGCAGCCTATAAACTCGCGTTACATGAACGGAAACTAGAACTTAAGGAAGCGGCCTGGGAAGCCTTGCGAAAGGCTAGCGAACTAAGAGATAGCACTATGTTCTGGAGAGAGATTAACGCCCCTTTTTTTAATGACAGGCAAACAGATTTGATTGAGATCGCTATTGAAGAATCTGTCTGGGTCAATTACTTTACAGATTTGTTTAAGAAAGATGACCTGGGCAGTTTAGAAAATTTACTTGTAGCGGACTCTTTCCATCAGGACACTTCACCAACAGGTCCTTCTACAAGTGCCTTCCCATTACAGATAGTTTTTACTTTAATAGAGGTTGATTTGGCACTACAGGAAAGCTCCAAATCTAAAGCCCCAGGCCCAGATGGGGTACCAGTGGACATCTATAAAGATAACATGGACCTTTGGGCACCACTACTGACTAATGTTCTTAACTGTTATAACTCCAGTGGTTTTCCAACAACATGGCAGGAGGCAGTCGTGGTGCCCATTTTCAAAAAGGGAAATCGTCAGGACCCCAAATGTTACAGGCCGATTTCCCTGCTAGATTCACTAATGAAAGTAGCTGGCCGAATTATCCTGAATAGGTTGCAATCTTGGGCTAAGGATGCGGGCATCCTCTCCAGATTCCAATATGGATTCAGAGAAGGGATGGGACCGTCGAGCAAGGTCTCAATCTGTCATTAATTATAGGTAAATACAGGGCAGCTAAGAAAGGTGATCTCTTCATGACATTTGTAGACTTGAGCTCAGCTTTCGATTGCCTCAGTCACAATGTCTTGTGGAAAACCCTGACTGAATTAGGGATTGATAATTCCATCCTTGACTTCCTGAAGGAGCTCTACAGGGGGGTAGGTGCGAGGGTCCGATATGGGAGAAATGGGGAATGTACGTCAAAATTTCCCATTACAAAAAGGGGTACGCCAAGGCTGTATACTGGCGCCACTCCTTTTTAATTTATACATTAATGGTGTGGCAGCACACCTAATGACACTAGATGTAGATTACCCCAAAAAAGATGGCTGTGCTGTTCCAATTTTACTTTATGCTGACGACGCTGTCATCATGGTGAGAACTCAGCTAGGTTTACAAAAAGCATTATCTATTTTTTCTGATTTTATGAGGTCTAGAGGCCTAAAGATAAATGTGGGAAAGACCTTTTCTATGGCCTGTTCATCAAAATCTAGTACCCAATGTAAAACTTTTTTTAAATCAATCAAAGGTCAGGCAAACAAAATCATTTTCATATTTGGGCATTATGTTCAATTGTAGAGGTACGTGGACCTCTGCCATATCTACCCGCAATATGGCTTTTTCTCGAGCCATTGGGGCACTGAAACAGTTTACAAATAAACTGGGTGGCAAACCGGTCCAAATCCTCCTTGACATCTATGCTGCAAATGTGTTTCTACAGCAACTTACGGTGCTGGTATTTGGGGGACAGAGAATATCCAAGAGATACAGGCAAAGGAAAATGCTTTCCTTCGATATCTCCTGGCCGTCCCGAGGTCAACTTCCAGCACCGTTTGTCACAGAGAGCTTGACAGGGTCCATATATCTGACCTAATTAAAATTAGCCCAATTATGTTGTGGCATAAGATATGGACCTCTGAAGACACAGTTTTTAACAGACATGTTATCGATGATTGTAAGGAACTTAAAGGGGCTAGTAACATTACATGGTTGACATATGTTAGAAACTTTTTAACTGCTTTAGGTCTCCCGGAATTATTTGACTCCCCTACCTCATGTGATTTAGTCTCCAAGAAGTCTCTTAAGAGAAGCTGCCTGGCCCTACTGGAAGACAGACGTGATCTGTCCGAGAGAGGTAAACCTAGAATCACACAACATCACTTGATACTATTTGGACAGGGCCTACACCAATACCTTTCCCCAGATCATTCAAGCTATACTAGATCGCTGCTATCTAGGATGAGAACAGACAGCTTTTTCAGACTGATAACTTTTCCAGATATAAATGATTGGTCTCACAATTTAACTAACTGCCCCTGTGACAATGTCTCAGTACAGTCCAATATACATTTTATTCTTTTTTGTAATTTTTTTACCTGGGGAAGGAAAAGATATCCATTACCCCTTTTAAAATCATGGGGCCTGAGGCAGTGTAGACCTGCTCTGATTAAGTTGTATATGCTTCAAGTTGATCTGACTATTTTAGTAGCAGCAAAGTTTTTAAAATATTTAATTAGATGCAGGCTGTCGATGCATTAGGGGATGGTAGCTGTAGACTCCATTTAACTGTACATGATGTATTTTTAACCTAATGACTGTAATGTTTGGCACTTTAGGCCTGTGTTGGCCTTTTTAACATTTGCTTATACTGCACAATTTTTATTCCTCAGTATATACTACAGTGTGGTTTCTTATGCTAATACTTTTTTGTTCTTATTGGTCCTTAAGAAATGAACTGATTTTATACCTATTTGTAAATGAACTGTTTAAATATGCTTATATGACTTGCCTTGTAAAGTCGAATAAACCTACTATTGACTTGACTTGAGGTCCAGTGGATCCCTCTGCTCCAGACATTGCTCTAGTGTGGGTGGATATGTTGCAATCTACCTACACTGGTGTTTACCTACTAAACCTATCTAGTAGTTGTAGTCAGGGTGTGCTACTCCGTATCCTCTACAACAACTAAGTTCAGTAGAACTTAAGTATACTAGTCTTGTTTTAGTGTACCTATCAGGTACCTGTATGATCTTTCAAATGATACTCTTAAAGATTGTAATGGTAAAACAACAGCAAGCTCAAATCCCAATCCGCTGCTCACCAATGTGAGAAGTTGGCCTGGTATATGATGCTCACTAGTTCTAGTGATCACCTTGTACCATGCCAAGCAACCCTTATGATGATCGGTTGTAAGTCAACCTGGTAGACCAGCTATCCTAGTGGTAGCATGGACAAAGCAGTCTTTAGGCTAAACTCTGTAAAGGCATGTGAAGCAAGCTGTTTTACCATACACAATCCCCTTGAATACCAAATGAAAGGACACCACACAGATATATATTGAAAATATATATAGATTTATTTACTACAAATATCCCCTATACTCTTTATGAGCACAGAAGCAAATGCGTTAAAACAAAACACAGTTTAAATATACAAAAGTTGCACTTTATGGATGAGCCCTAGAGGCCACCTAAACCATATACTAAAATAATGGTATAAGAACCACTATGGGGAAAGGAAGGAGGCCTAGGGCCTGGGGAATCGCTGGAGCTGTTCGGGACTAGCAGTGATGAAGTCGGGAAAGGCCCGCGGGACTCGGTGCAGCGCTTAAAGCGCACGCATGCACCAATGCAATGTCAATGGTGCGTAAAAGTTACAAAGTTAGTGTTTAAGTAACCTTCCAATGGACCTACAAGGACAAAACTTTAGACACAGGCACTAGAGGTGTATACCAGTGTGGGAACACCGGCGTTGCTGAGTTACCTCACCCACAGGAAGCGGGTGCACAGGTGCGAAGTAGTGTCGGGTTTCGTCACGCAGGTGGATGGTGCTTGGAGCTGAAGATGCTGCAGGCGGGTCGTCGAGGAGAGTTCCGGTGGATCCAAGGGTGGATCTGAAGAAGTGAAGAACTGAAAGCAGAGGGGACAATGTTCAAAGTCACTAGCCAGGGACCACCGTGGAACCAGGAGGGAACCAGGCAATGTCGGGTGCAAACAGGTGAAGAAGTGAAGATTGTCTCTGCAGCCATGTGGACACGAAGAGGTCAGGGACGTCCAGACGTTGTTTACGAGCTGTCCCACAAAGGCTCTCACTGATGGCGGTGTCGGCAACTTGATTGGAGCAAACAGGCCTTGGCTAAAGCAAGCCACACAAAAGTCAATGCAAGCTTCTCACTCGGACCAGCAAGGTCAGAGCGGGTGCTCCTTTTCAGGGGAGCAAGGGCCAGTCTGGAGCAACCAGACCAGCGGTGTAAGTTGTAGTTTTCGTTGCCAAGATGGCCGCTAGCCACGTGGCAAGTGGCCGGGATGGCGCATCAAGTGAGGAAGTGCAAAAGGGCCCCACGCAGATCGTGGAGATGCTGGGGGGCTGATCTTTGGTGCAAATGCTGCTCGATGTTGGGGCTTCTTAAACCCCAAAGCACAGCATTGAGGGTGCCTCAGGTGCTGCGCAGTCATCTTTTTGGGGGTCTTCCAAGAGGTCCGGTCCCACGTCTCTCGATGCCTCCACAGGTCTCTTCTTTTCAGGGACTGTGAATCGAGCTGTGAGATGTCTGGGAATCTAGGTCTTGTTGGGCTCTGGGCTCGCGCTCCGGCGGGAGGCGGCGGCAAAGCAGACGTTGAGTTGCTGGTTGGTGCCTGTATTCACAGGGTGGTCACTCCTTGGCCACAAGGGAGATTCTATTCAGTATTCTGTGCAGCAGAATGTCGAAGTCCAGTTTTCTTCTTAGTTTCAAGTCGAGTTCAGGATGATCTGAAGTCTTGGGACACAGCTTCTACTCTTATTCCAAATCTGGGGGCCGGATCACCTACTAGGTCCCTCCTCTGGGTGGGACCAGGAAGGGGGGTGGTTACACCCCCCTTTCCTTTGTCCAGCTTCGCGCCAAGACTGGGGCTGGAGAGCCCCAGCACCGGTTTGAACTGGCATATGCACAGGGACACCTTGTGTGCCCCAGGCATGTCTGATTCTATTCAGCCCTGTCCTACCCAATACACAAAATCCTGTCTGGGGTGGTGCTAGCACCTCCCAAGGCAGGAAACCCTTTGTCCAAGCCGCCCTCGCTGGAAGGACTCCCAGCAGCAGGAGGTCAGACTTGTGTCTGTGGTGGCAGCATCCATTTTGTGATGCTGAGGCTCTGTTTAACTTTAACCGGGGTTCAGGTTATGTACATGTCGTGTCCCTCTAGAAGGATGGAATGCTACCCACGTCGCCAGAACTGGTGAGGGGGTAGTATTCCAATTCGTATGACACCTTACTCGACATGTTTTGATAAAGGCAAACCAAAGATAGCATTTAACCGCGAGGTTCATAATGCACTTAAGAGTATATGGTATGGCAGTATCATGGAACAGCTAAAGGACGTGGTTCCGAAAGCTGCAGACAGGCTCAGCTCATGCTAGAGCACCATCTCACATATTTCCAAGCACTCTGCCTCCAGGATTGATGAGGCCTTCCATAGGAGTGGGTAATAGGAACATATGTGTCCATTTTGAGTTAGATATAGGCATACTATACCTAAGCAAGAAGTGATTACACCAACTTGCCCCAGCTGAGTGATCAGCCAGTTGTGTCAAATATGGAGGCCAGGCCAGGGGTGGCACAATACGTGCTGCAGCCCCTGGTAGGCCTTGGAAGCACCTATGCCCTGGGTACCTGGGTACACTGTTACAGGGGCCAATAAGGTGAACCAGTTCCAATTTCGTAATGCACCTAAAGTGCATTGGCATTAATTTAGAGATAGAACAGCAGGCTGTGGGTCTGATTAGCAGGCCCACAGCCACATTAAGTCATAAACCAGTGAAGCAAAAAGCTAAAATTTGGGGTGACCATAGGATAGCAGACCCTACTCTCCTACAATAATCATTAATCATGAACTATGGAAAGAAACAAAGTTCACGTTTCACTTTTGAAGTGGTTCAAATGAGCTTAAGCTTAACAGGTGGTTTACATAATATTGAGCTGTATGAGAAATGACAGCTGTCTGCCCTCAACTCTGATCTCACTGCTAGAATCAGATATGAGCCCGGAGGAGAATGCACTGATTCTTTGAAGCTTATAGGGGTGTGCCCATCCATGTTGTATATTGGCTCCTTTTCTTGTATGTTATATATTAATCAATTGGGGAATGTTTTAATCGCAAACGAGCTGTGCCTGCCACTAGTGAGCCAACACCATATCCAGTATACTGATATCCTCATGATGCCATCCTAATCTCTAGAAATGCTACTGGTCTAAAACAACTACCTAATTCATTTGTTTCATCATACATTCTCATAAACAGCTGAGACAAGTGTACATTTCCCATCTTATCAATTTACACCCTCTTTCACTCTAGCTTTATGTTCGAATTAAACCTTAGATAGAACTTAATTGGCTAATCAATATGGACTATTTTACACTCAACAGGACGCTAACTTTTTTTGGGTCAATTATACTAAGTCCACTTTTCTGGAACTTGATAATTGAGACCTGTTTCATAAGCCACAATCAAGCAGATCTGCAGCGGACCACAATTTTCTCTCAATTCTCCATGTATTTTATCACTTTTTGTGGTTTCTACAAACAATTATGTAGGCGTTATCTTGTCTCGTTACTTAGGAAATAGGATTTGGGACAAGCAAGAACTGCTCCTATTTTCTCCGGGAGGCTACAGGACCCATATTCTAACATTGGGGTTGCAAGTTATTTAACACAGGTGGTTAATGTTAGGTCCTTATTGTGGGCCTTATTACGACTTGTGCGGTCATACAGCATATGGTACAACACACCATCTACTGTAGGACTACCAAAGCTGTGGTGCTGCCACCCACCAGATTAGGAGTTAAATCCTGGTATGGCTGGGTGGTGCTGACTGCAACTTCCTGCACAGTGTGGCATATATGCCATGCAGATATGGGGGTGCAAAACCAGGGGGCACTTCCTGTGCCCCCCACATGCAGTGGCAGGGGGCCTGTTCGGGTCCTCTTTGTTGCCTCTCCGCCACCATTTTCATGGCTGGCTCCCTGCCATGAAAAGGGCGGTGGACAGGCAGCTCCTAATATGCTTAGTAGTGCTGCAGCGGCACTGCCAGCATATTAGTGCTCCGGACTGCTGCCCGGCCACGACAGGATCCTTGATCCCGGTGGTCTCATTGGTCCTGTAGCGGGCCGAGCACTACTCTCATAATACTGTGGATGGGCCTGCAGTTTGGCGGTGATAGAAGCACGTTTCAAACTTGAGACTGGTGTATAAATGTGTAGCTGTTAACAACAGGAAACAACAGGGAAAATGCAACTCTTCATCCCACATTCAAAGGTTCGGACTGGTGTATAATTGTGCAGCACACATAGATAGAGGAATATGCCTCAGGGGATTGTTTTTGTGCATAGAGGTGCCCCTTCCTCCACAAAAAACAATCCAACATGCAACGCACGCACCCTTGAGCCAGGTGCAAGGGTGCCTGCATTGGCATTAGGTAGCCCATTGTGCACCAGTGCTGGGAAAATGACAGGAATGTACCGTATTGGGATAAAGATGGCACATTCCTGCCCTTTCCCTGTAGCGCAGTGCAGCAAGGTGACTTGCTGTGCTGTATTACTTTTTAATAAATACGGCTTTCACGTTCCTATTTGCCCTTTTTGTGGTCATTTGTATTAATTTTCTTCAGCAACTTTATCCGTATGTCTGTATTTCTGTGTCACAAGGTGTACTGTGAAGAAGCCATAGAGTGCGTGTAGTGCTTCGCACTACTCTAAACAAATGCAAAACAGACATATAAAAAGGAAGGCTAGCAAGCTTTTGCATATCAAATGTAGCAGTTTTATACATTTCTAAGTCTTCATGCAATGCAAAAGGATGATAAAATTCGCGGTAAAAAATGTGGGGCAAACACAATTTCCTCTCTAGGTTAAAAGGATCACCTTGTTCTATAAAGAGAACTTGAAGAACATAATCACGTTTGAAGGATTTCTCTAGTGAGGTATCACATGCATAACTACATTTCAATTCATGCGCTCTGCCCAAATGAATGCTTCACCCTAATCCTCCGGAGCCTCATCTAATCACTTTAGGATGTATCAGAACTCCGCAGTTCAGGAGAATATTGTATTTCATCTAAGAGACAGGTATAAATAAGACAAATGGAAGCTAATGAATGTTAATCTGATTCCCAGTTTTGTACATCACTTTAGTAGGTTACACGAGTTTAGAAACGTTTTAAGGCTGTCAAGAGCAATTAAGTGAAAGGATTGATGGTTTTGTGCTCCTTGTGCAGAAAAAACACGCACAGTCTTTGTCAAAGTCTGCTCTGTCCGTTTTATGGCTTAAATACTAGGGGGCAGATTTATGTTAACTGGCGCATCCCCAGGGATGCGCCAGTTAATGTGCGCCACAGTGCGCCACAGCTCCGCCACCCATGGTGCGCCGCATTTACAATGAGGCGCACCATGGGGCAAAAACGGCACAGATGCGTGACGCATCTGTGCCGTAAAGGCGGCGCATTGCTGGAGTTGCGTCGCAAGCGCGACGCAGCTCCAGCAAGGCTCAGGGGTGCCCTATCTGACCAATGCTGCATCAAGACCTACGCCTGCTTCAAGCAGGCGCAGGCTTTTGACGCAGCATTGGCCTGAAAGTGACTGAGTGAAAACTTATAGATTTCACTCAGCCACTTTTGCGAGGCGCACCTGCCCCGGAACGCCCACCCTGCGCCGGAACGCCCACAAGCGGCGCAGGGCTTTACAACGTGACGCATCTGCATAGATGCGTCACGTTGTAAATCGTTCGTAGGGATGCGCCACGTTTACGCCGCCTTGCGTGACGCAACAGCGGCGTAAACGTGGCGCACGGGCCTCATAAATCTGCCCCTGAGGGGCAGATTTATGTTGGTCATGCGCCACGTTTGCGTCACGCAACTGCGGCGTAAACGTGGCGCATCCCTACGACCCATTTACAACGTGACGCATATAGGCAGATGCGTCACGTTGTAAAGCCCTGCGCCATATATGGGCGTTCCGGCGCAGGGTGGGTGTTCCGGGGCAGGTGCGCCTCGCAAAAGTGGCTGAGTGAAATCTATAAGATTTCACTCAGTCACTTTCAGGCCAATGCTGCGTCATAACCCTGCGCCTGCTTGAAGCAGGCGTAAGGCTTGACGCAGCATTGGACAGATAGGGCACCCCCGAGCATTGCTGGAGCTGCGTCGCACTTGCGACGCAACTCCAGCAATGCGCCACCTTTACGGTACAGATGCGTCACGCATCTGTGCCGTTTTTGCCCCATGGTGCGCCGCATTGTAAATGCGGCGCACCATGGGTGGCGGAGCTGTGGCGCAAAATAACTGGCGCATCCCTGGGGATGCACCAGTTATCATAAATCTGCCCCTAGAAGACATTGGGCCCCATTCACAAAGTGAACTGAGATGAAAATCTAACTTTACGACTTTTGTTATTCACAAAGGGCATTTACTACTCGTAAATACCCTTTGTGAATACCAAAAGCCGTAAAGTTAGACTTTCGTCTCATGTTACCTTTGTGATTCGGGTCCATTAATTTGTGGAATTGGTAGGTGGCGCAAGAGTGCAATCGGCAACTGTCAGAAATGTATATGTCCATCACTTGGCATTTATATATGTTTCCTAATGTGATTTGCACATCTGCTCTAGAATAGAGCACTCTTCTTGCAACACGAGGAGCTGGTCTCATGCCTATAATCTAGTGTAACTGGACGTGTGTCATCATTGTGAGAGGCTGGAGTTCAGTAATATGAATTGTGTGCTATGTGCAACCAGTGCACCAACAATGCAAGGCGAGGGCTAGATTACCACCAATCATTTTCATTAAGCCATGTCTTTTATTTGTTATCATAGTCCTGCTTTTAGTAAGGAGGGTTACACTGCTGGAGAGAGATTTTGTTGTTGTTGTCAGTAATATTAATGTCATTTAACACCCTCTCCTCCCGGTAAGGGTAAAACATGATGGCCACCACTTAATCCCATCTTGAACATATCTAAACAAAGCACATATTTGGCGTCAATGTCTGATCACTAACCAATGACAGCAGGCTGAATGAGAACCACAGTGTGGACAATTACGATGTAGGTCCCTATTCTGGTAAATGACTGTGGTGACACATGGGATGGCGATACCAATTTCAGCTGGTGTCTTCACTCTAAATACCAGCCATGAGAATTACCTGGTTCATTTCTGCATACGTTTCCAGAGTCTGTGCCTTTGATGCCACCAGGAGGAAACTGTGTGTGGAAATACATTTGCTTTTACTGGGAGCAAGAACACACCTAGTGTGATTTGGAATGGGGGTGGGAGGGGGGTAGTCACGCCTAGGATAACCACTCACCAAACTTGAATTGGTAGGTAAGTGTAACAAAGATTTACCAAGTTACTGATTGGTTTTTAAGCAATATCCCATTGTCTCTATTTAAATTCTCCTGTGTCTTAAATAACAACCAACCAGACAATGATGAAAGCATTAACCTGCCATACCTAGCAGTCACTGAGTCTACAATCTGCAGGAAATAGCAAGATGAGAAAGTAAATTGAAGGGAGAACTTACAAAGAAGTGGTACAACGTAGCACAACAAGCAAAGTTGTTGCCCTGTGTTGCATTACCTCGAGAGAGCAGAACTGCGCCAAATGCTCTCTTCATATGTTAGCACAATTTGGGCTGCTTAGCACCAATGCAGGCACCCTTGCCCATAATGCAAGGGTGTAGTCAGAATAGTTTTGTGCAGGAAGGGTTACCTTCCAGTAGAAAAATTATTCTTAGATGCTATTTCCTTCTTGTATGTGAGGCAAGCGAATCACTGACACAATATCAATATCATATTGCTGATAAAAAATATTAGACTCGATTCACAAAGATCAAGTTAGACGTTTGGTCTAAACTTAGACCAAACATCTAAGTGTATGATTTTGGAAATTCACAAAAGGCATTTACAAATGCTATCTTTATGTACTCACTTGTAAATGCCCTTTGTGAATTCCCAAAGTCATAAACGTGGACGTTTGGTCTAGGTTTAGACCAAACAACCCTTTTTACATTTGTGAATCTGGCCTAACGTGTTAAAAATATTGTTTACCACAATAACATTATCCTCTACTTATAGTGGTAAGTACAAAAATATCCCCCAAAAAATCATCCCCACTGATATTGTCCGTAAATAGATAAACCTATTGATTTTTTAATATAATTAGAGCTTAAAGTAGTAAATATTAAGGGCCTATTTACTATGTCAGTTAGGAGGTCTCGGACCGCTCGGCGGAGGTTTACTGACCAACATGGTAGGTTTACATTCCAACCACCGAATTTTAATGTCGGAGGTAGGAGTATAAACGGGCCGATCAATCCGACTCGGTTCCTTTCGGAAACCGTCATAATCCCTTAAAAATGGTGTTTCTGCTACCGGGATCATGATGTCGTTTTTTTAAAGCTTATTCATGTCAGCCTTTCTGACTTTAAAAGGCTGTCAGAAAGTGACTTTGGGGGGCCCTAGCAAGGCCCCATCCCTCTGCAGCCTACAGATGTGGTCATTTGACGAATATTTATGACATTTTCTAAAATAGTTTGCCACTCACTTCAGCTTCTCTCTGGAAAGTGTTGAGGTGATTCATCAAGCAGGGGCTAGGAAAAAGGGTGAGTCCCAAAACATGTTTTCCTACAAGGATTTTATACAGGACTACAGGCCGAATTGCTGAACAGAATTACACCAAAGAAAGTTTTATCTTGGTCCAGAACTTTTTTTGGGGGGTAATGTAGTGTAAATCTGTTTTGGAGAAAAAAGATTGTTGTGTACCTAGAGATGCAGAGCCACCATGGAGGATCCATGGATCTACGCGGCAACAGAAATGCCGTGATTGTTGACCGCAACCGGAGAGAGAAGTGTTGCGGGCACCATTTTTTTAAATCGGGACACCATTCCCAGGAGGGCGAAAATAAAGCGTAAATAGGATATAACAGGTCAGGATAGAGGTACCTGACCCCACGGGACTGATAGAGGGGTGTGAGAATCTAAGTGGTAGGTGTGGAGAGCAGCCTTCAGGCTTAGTCCAGGAGTGTAAAGCAGCTTGTTTGACCAGAAGATAATCTTGTAGATATAGTTTGAGTGAAAAAGAACCACACAGTGCATTTATAAAAAATATGTATTTATTATAAGATACTCACTTATACATACAGATATCTCCTAGCAGGAGAAATACATAATGCACACAATAATTTTCAATAGAAACAGGGAAGTAGCAGAAAATACAAGGTGGTCTCATGGGGGAGATCAAACCATATACTAAAATAGTGGTATGCGAACCACGACTAGAGTGAAGACTATACCCAGAAGCCGAAGAAGTGCCGGGGACCCAAGGAACCACCCAAGGTAAGTAAGCAGGAGCCCCATGGAGGCCGTGTGTAGAGTGGGAACACGATTGCGGTATCAATGCAATTCAATGGGTAAGTCGCGGTTGCAATTTTAAAGAAGAAGGACCCTTCTGAGTGGACCTTGAAGAAACCCATGGCTGACCGCAGTTTGGAAAGACACACCACCCATGGATACCATAGGACCCAGGATACCTACACCAGGGAAGCCGGTTGCATAGGTGTGAATTGGCTCGGCAACCACAGTCGAACCCAATGGAGGGCTTCAGGAAGATGCTGCTGCTGGAGAAGGTGAAAGTGTACGGTGGAACCCAAAGGTGGGTTCAGAAATAGAAGTACATGGAAGCAGAGGAGACAGAGTCATGCCACTCAGGAGTGAACAGGAGGCACGGAAGACAAATACCCATCAATGTCAAGTGTTGCAGGGAAGCAGACAGTGACCTTGAAACTGCAGCTGTGCGGACCAAGCGATGCTGTCGATGACCAGGAGCTGGATCTGAACTGTCCCATGTTGGATGCCGAGGGTTAAGGGATCGGTGTCCGTCAGGAGCACCAGCAAGCCTTGGCAACTGCAACCAATGTGGAAGTCGAAGAAGGTACAATGTCGGAACCAGCAAGGTCCAGGAGACTCACCACGAGCAGGGGAGTTAGGTCAGGCCCGGAGCAATCAGGGGAGTCCAAAGAATTCAAAGATCACCCTCAAGAAGACCTACAGGCCAGAGGCACTGGAATCACAAAGGGACCTCGAGCAGCTCACCAAAAGATGCAGGCCCAGGGTGCAAGTGAAGCGGTGAGGACAAAGATCTTGGTCACTGGAGATGCTTGAGATTAGGGCTACATGGAGCCTGAAGATCTTGGTGGAAGGAAGCCAAGAAACATTTGCATCTGCAACTCCATATGGTGCAAAGGGGTTCAGTTGCTGCAACTCTGAAGAGGGATACTGGCCCCAAACTTATTGAGAGGACAGACCAAGGTTTCGAGGGATGTGTGGAACCACCACTTGTGTTGCTGAACCTTTTGGATTCTGTGGGAGCCCAGGATCAGCAGACCAGTCAGCTTAGTTGCAGTGCCTGCAGATTCAGTGAAGTGACTCCTTCACATTAAGGGAGATTTCTTCAGGTGTCTTGGATGCCCACAGGCCTTTGGAACATTCCTGTACGCTACATAGGCATGGACACTGCAGCGGACAAGCAGGCTGACAAGATCAGGAGCAGCAGGAGTCTTCCCAGTTGCAGCCTTGATGCCCAGAGAGAAGTCCTGCAAAGTCCAGAGTGCCCAGATGGTTGAAGAAGAAGTGGTGTCTGAAATTAATCTTGTTCCATGTCAAATCCAGGGACCCACCCTCAGGTAAGTCCTTAAGTAGCCTTCGGAAAAGGTTGGGACAATTCAAGGTTCACTCCCAGGGGAGAGGTCAGACTGTTGGGAGGATACTCCCATGTCCTTTGTTCAGTTTCATGCCAGAGCGGGAGCCAACGGCTTACTGAGCAGGTTTGAAATGGACTATGGAAAGAGGGAACCAAGTGTGCCCTTCAAGCAGACTGAGTAGTGCTGGCATGTGCTCCCACCCGGCCCAATACAGTAAATCCTTGGCTTGGCTCAGCAGTAGGAGGGCAGAATTGTGTATTGGTTGGCAGCATCTATGTTGTGCTGTCCGGGTCCAGCAGACTGGTACCAGGAGCTCTGAGGGCCTCTCATCAGAGCTTTACAGTGCATGGAATCATACCTTCCTCACCGTTCACAGTGTGGGAGGTATGCTTCCAACATGTTTGATACCAACCATGATAGGATTTGTTACAGCCAGTTTTGAGATGGGCATCATGTATTGGGGCTGTACCACTCTTTATGTTATATGGCTGGCTCACTTACAACCCAGGAGAATGGACTCCATAGGCTCTAGGGGTGTTCTGCTCATGCAGGGGAACCCTCACACTTAGAACCGAGTACCCTGCCTTCAGGATTGAAAGGCCTGCCGTCGAGATGACTTATAGGTTTTAAGTGCAGTGACCTTAGATATAGGGACACCTCTATATTTTGTAAGTGGTGCTAGCACCAGCCTCTGCAGGCTGCAATGGCAAGCCTGTAGTTGCAAATTGAGTGGTCTCCCATGGGTGGCATAATACATGCTTCAGCCCATGGCGGGACCCCTGGTGTACCTATGCCCTGGGTTCCTTAATACCATATATTAGGGACTGATAAGAGTACACCCGTGCCCAATCTGGGATGAACCTAAGTACTTACCACACCAATTTAGGGGAGAAAGCACAGAGATTGGATTTCTGATTAGCAGGAACATAGTCAGACTAGTCAGAAACAGTATTACACCAAGGAAAAAGTGGGGGTAACCATAAAAGCAGATCCTACTTTCCTAAAAGGGGTCTGTCCAAAAATATTTTTATTGGGTGCACAAGGATCTGCAGATTCAGACCCCAATAAAAAAAATACACCCACTCACATACCCACGGACACACTCACTCACACACCCAATTACACAACCACTCACACACCAACTCACAAATACATACAGCCCGTCACACTCCCACTAAGAGACCCAAAACACTATTCATACAATCACACACATAGCCACTCACACGCTCACTCAGAGACCCAGAGAACCATTCACACACCTACTCACAGACCCACATAGGTACTCACACACCTACATGCACACCCATGTAACCACTCAAACAACCACATCCACTCATACCTGTACAGCTAATCTTGCACCCACTCAGAGGCCCACAAATGTGCTCACACACCCACTTACATACCCACACAGTCACATATGAACTCACACACTCAATCACACACCCACTCGCGCCCCCACACAAACACTCCCAAACCCACTCATAAAGCCACTCACATTCAGTCACACAACCATACATCCACCCACAAACCCACTCACAGAACCACACAGTCAATCACACACAAGAACTGACACACTCACCAAACACACACATACCAACTTACACACCCAAATAACCACTCGCAAACCTATTGAGACACCCTGGTTACAAGGGCATTATAGTTAGCACAAGCAATGAAAAAACATAGACATTCACTGAAAAAAACAAAGGTTACAGGGACGTTATAGTTAGGTTTGGATTTTATACACACAAAACCATAGAAATTTAACAGTTATAGTTATAGTTATCTCAAGTAACTATAACTTGTGCCCTAAGGTACCTGTAACTTGAGCCCTCGCTATGCACTGCTAAGTACCCTACATATTACATCACAAATGACATCTTCTATGACCTTATTGCTAATATCACTGCAACATTTTCAGTGAAATAATTGACGAGAGAACTGTGCATTGTGGGAGTGGGAGTAATAGTTACCGTAGGGCACAGGATGTAATTATGGGTAGTTTCAGGTCAGAAAATGGTTTGGAGCACACTGTAAGCATGAATTCCTTTGTTCACCTTTGGAAAAGCACCTGGAAGCTTTTTTTGTTTTTCAATAAGCATAAACATTGTCACTGCAATGTCCTTTTACTTTTCCTTATAAGTGAAAATACCAAGGTCTAGGGTAAAACCATCTTAGAGGAGACTAAGGGCCTGATTATGAGTTTGGCGGATGGGTTACTGCCTCACAAACATGATAGATATCCTGTCCACCGTATTGTGAGTTCCATCATTTCCAATGCAAATTAATGGAACTTGTGATATGGCGAATGGTATATTTGTCACAATTGTGATGGAGTAACCCATCCACCAAACTCATAATCAGGCCCGTAGTCTGTTGATAGGTCAAAGGAAAGGGTCTGACCACTTTCTCTCTAATCCCTTTTGAAAAAGTAATCTCAGTCTAAGTCCCATGTGCATTATTTAAGCATCAAATGAACGCATAGACGTAAGAATCACCACATCCACTTACAAGCGTATCATCGTCAGTGAACACCTGCCTTTCATTACCAACACTTCAGAGGAGAGCTTTGCTAAAATACTCTTCCCTGGAAATGTTTCTGGACCCAAGTTTGTCCATAGACCCTGGACAGAAGATGCATCTATTGTTTCACCAGGGACTTTGTCTTTGCATTTGTTATAATTATGACAGGGGCTGTTGGTTTCAATGCCCTCTCCCCGCTAGATGAACATGCCATTGTAGAGCTGTGGCTCATCAGTACCATGCGTTGTGCAGGAGATTTTAATTCAAGTTTGTTCTAATAAAAATGAGCCCAAATACCTCCACTTCTCCTTTGATGAGTCAATGCTTTCTATGTTGTGACTGGGGCTATCAATCTCTTTTAAAGATTCTGAGCCTGGGGATACCCATCAAATAGTTTGGCTTTGTGTGTTTTTAACTCTGGCCCTATAACATCATATGTGTAACTGGGGACTCAATGTAAATTGTATTGATGGATGAGCTATCCATGCAACAGCTCTTAAATTGGCTTAATTTCACTTTGAGCCTTCTGGACTGTTGGTACATAAGTCAATCCAACCTATAATCCAGGCCTGGCACTATAACGATGTTACTTGTGGAAAATATCATTTGTGGTGGGGATAGGAGGTTCATGAACATGCAAGTAGAGAGGTTTGAGGGAGGGTGCAAAAGTAATTGATTGATGCTCAGAAGAATCACTGTTCTTAATTTTTTAATGTTGGCAAACCAGCTTGGATTTTATAAAAACAATACCAGTGGAAAGATGGTAAAGTCCAGATCTTCATTTTCAGAAGAACTCAGATCCACACACTTCAAAGAAGGAGCAGGTTTTTGATAAATCCCTAAATATGTGATCCTCTATCATGCCTTAATTCTGAACAGCCATTCTAGTGTGTATAATCTATGAGCCACTTCCACCATCCAATAGCTTGAAATAGCCTGTTGTAGAGGCAGGATAATTGGTGGATGTGTCTTTTAGAGTTCACTTCTATCAAGAGAAATCACCCTGCATAATCAGAAATTTTGTTGCAAAGCTGGGGCATTCGACTCAGTATGAGATTAAAAGGATGAAAACATAGTACCACCCTTTCCTTTTCCTATTCTTATTCTTTGGTGGAAGTCTAGATTGTGGTTTTATAAGGAGGATTTCCTGATCTTGTAGTTTAAAAAAAAAAATTGAGATTTTTGCATGTATTCAAATAGTACAGATCTGCACATTTCTTTGATACAATAATGCAATTGTTTAAAGTGGTATTACATGTGCATAATCAATAAATACTGTTTACCATTAATACGAACAAAAAAAAGAAAGAACGTCCGCCTTCCCCTTGTGAAATCCTTACACACACATATTCAATTTGTCACTACACAGGTTATCATATCTGGAACGTAGCAAAGTCTACATAAATAATATCCACAATAGTATGCATCTCAGCACTGTTGCTTGTTTTACCCCCCCCAATCCATGGCTATCTCTATATATGAGTACACATGTTTAACTTTTCAGTCCTGGTGTCTGGTTGTTTGTTAATTACCTCGGGCTTCCACTCCCCCATTCCCAATCAGGTCATAAATGGTTCCCAGATATCCTTTCGTCGGGACCTGCTGGGCATTAGCTCCCAACAGTGTGACAGTTGGTCTTTGCAATAAGTATCATCATTCATCCACACTGCTACGGTTGGAGGCGCTTGTTTTTTCCAATGTATCGCCACCTGCCTTTTTGCCAGGAGCAACAGATTTGCTTTGAGTTTCTTCTTTCCTTGGGTATATCTAGGACGTAGTGCAGCAGTGCTATCAATGGTGAGCACACCATAGGACGGCTCGTTATTTGTCCAATGTGGTTAAATACTGGTAGCCAAAACTGGACTATCGGTCGGCACTCCCAGGCCAGGTGGACAAAGGTGGCCCTCTGGGAGCCACATCTCCAACATCGTGTGTCTGAGTGAAGCGCCATGCGATGTGACTGTATTGGTGTACGATATAATCGATGCAAATAAATAAAATGAATCTGCAGAAGACAATAATTCGGCGATCGATCTTCTATTTGAGAACAACAAAATGCCCATTGCTTATCTGTTATAGTAATGCCTGCATCTGCCTCCCAGTCTGTTTTTGAGGTGGCTACGGTGATAGGGGACTCCCGCTGTGTAATGCAATAGAGGCGTGTAATTAGTTTGTGGGCAGAGGGTATGGAGATAATATTTTCCAGAGCCGGCAGCATAGGGGGGTATTTGTGGAAATTCGTTATATCGAGCCCTGTAAGCCACTCTAATCTGATAATATAAGAGCATATCTAGTGCTGTAGGCGGTGTCAACGTACTCATCTGTTATAATGTAATAAATGTACCATCTGGGAATAGATCATTACCTTTCAATAGCTCGTGGGACGCCGCCCTCTGTTTGGCAGCCCTATCTAGTAATGGTGTAATGAGTGGGTTTCCACCTATCGGCATAGATGGCGCAAAAAGTACCTTTTGGTGTGCCCTCTTTGCCAGCCCCTGCCATGCCCATCTAAGTGTTTCAACAGTGTCTATTTCTAGGCGAGGGCGTTTATATTGTTGATAGAGTGCCGTATGTAGTGGGAGGGGAGCTACTTTGTCCAGTACAATGGTGTGGGATGCTGCCAGTAGTGGAGGAATTGAGCTTGTGAGCAGTATGCATATAATTCAAAATCAGGTGCGCCTAGGCCTCCTTGTGTAAATGGCAGTGTTAGGATATCCCAAAAGACACGGGGTTGTTTACCAGCCCATATCAATTTCAATATGTTAGAGCATAGTCTCCTAAAAGTGTGTGTTTAAGGACCTTGGTATGTTTACAAAGAGGTACAACAGTTTGGGGAGTACAACCATCTTTGTTATTGCTATATGGCCTACCAGGGAAAGCGGCAGCCGTTTCCACCTTTGTACTTTCCCCTCCAGCCAGTCTATCACCCTGCCATAATTGCCAACCATAACACCTGCATATCTCTACTAATCCATATCCCCAAATACCTGATCGGACCATCGGCCCATTGTATTGGAAATTCTGTGTCAAAGGGAGTGGTGTCATCTGTCAGTGGTAATATTGTTGATTTGGCCCAATTTATCTGAATCCCCGTTAAACCTCCGTAGTGCACCAATTCTCTTGTTACTGGCGTGAAATTCACTGCTGGGTTGACTAGATATATCGTCATATCATTTGCATACATTGATTTGAGCAATCCCCGAGAGGTGTACCCAATACTGCACTGTGCATGATGTTGACACAGTCGGGCTGCTAGGGGTTCAGTAGCAATCGTGAAGAGTAGCGGCGACAGCGGGCAGCCTTGCCTCGTTCCTCTCATTATAAGGATTGGCTCCAAGATTTGGTTATTCACCCTAATTCTCGCTATGGGTGTGGTATATAACAGTTGTATTTATTTCAAGAAAATGGGACTTAGCCCCATGCAGGCTAGCAGTGTGAAAAGGAATTTCCACTCAAGAGAATCAAACGCCTTGGTGGCATCTAATAGGGCTGCAATGGCTAGATAATGCAGAAGAGCGAAGAGAGTGCGAAGGTTGTGTGCCGTTGAGCGGACGGTATGAATCCCGATTGGTCAGGGAGTGCTATTAGTGGGGAAAGTGGCTGCTGTCGGTTCTCCAGTAGCTTTGCGTAAATCTTGGCATCCAGGTTTATTAACCCCTTTCATGCTCATGATGAGCTCAGCTCGTAATGCAGTACACTGCTCGTGTGCTCATGACGAGCTGGACTCGTCATGAACAATGGGATTTAAGGGAGTTCAGCACCAAGAGTGAATTGCTGTAGCATTCAAGGTGTTAAGGAAAGTGGGTGGTACGAGTCTGGCTGTGTAGGGTCTTTGTCTGGTTTGAGCAGGCTTAATTTTGTAGCTTCATGCATAGTCTGTGGCAACAGTCCACTTTCTTGTGCTTCCTGGTACACCTGCAAAAGTTGTGGTGCTAGAATATCTGCATATTCCTTATAAGAGGCCGCAGTCAGTCCTTCAGCGCCTGGAGCCTTATCTGCAGGCATGCTGTTTATTACTTGTCTAATGTCATCTGCTGTGAATGGAACTTCCATATATTCGCTATGCCATTGGTTAAACCATGCTAGTGCTAGTGTGTCGCTAGTGTGTCCAGTTATTCTATAATGTTGGTCATCAGCAGGTCGTCTGGGAGGTGTATAGAGTCTGGTAAAATTGTGTCATAGTTGTAATATTTTTGGTGGTGTTCGTGAAGGCGGTGCATCGTGATTGTGGAGTTCAGTTATGTATGCCGTGCCTCTTGGCGTGTGCAGGAGTCCAGCCAGTGTTTTCACTGGCCTATCTCCTTCCCCATACCTGCGTGCTTGTATGTATTTATTCATATACTTAGTTTCCCTTTCACCCTCTTCCTGAAATGCTGTCAGTTTGCTTCTAATATGTGCTAGCGTGGTAGGAAAGGGGTGATGTAATATTTGCGCTCTAGATCTCTAATCTCTCCCTCCAAGCGTGCAATAGTGTTTCGCTAAGCACTCCCGCCTTCAATGATATACAATCTCCTTGGGTTACCACTTTAAAGGCCTCCCTAAAGGTTCCCGGAGAGTCCACCGTGTCTTTGTTTATTGTGAAATAGTCTGTGATTTTGTTATGTAGTTCCTCTCTAAATACCTGGTCCAGTAAAGCGCCTGATGGGAAGCTACAGCTGAAGGGCTGTATGCACGGTTTGGGTAAGGGTAGTTTGAGTTGTATGGGTGCGTGATCTTAGAAAGTGTGCAGATGATGTGCAGTTTCGCCAACCCAGGCATGTAGGTCTTTAGTAGTGAGCCAGTAATCCAGCCTAGACCAGGCATTGTTATGGTGTGTTATACAGGTCCCTTCCCTGTCATTCAGCTGCAGTGCCCTCCAGGAATCTGTGAGCTGAAGTTCTTCAATTACATCTTTCAGCACTGATGCTTACTGCGGGCGGTGTGTCCAGTACGCTCTTATTCTATCGGCTAATGTGGATAAGACCACATTAAAATCTCCTCCCCATAGTATTGCTGCATCCCCCAAAGTCAGAATTTCACGCCAAATGTGATGAAAAAATTTGGGGCTCTCCGAGTTAGGACCGTATGTGTTAACAATTACTATTGGGTTGTTATATAGTTCACCTTTTATCAGGATGTATCTCCCTTCCATATCTATTATTTTTTGTTGTCTTTTCCAATGTAGGCCCTTTTGTATTAAGACTGCTACCCCATAAGAATAATTTGAGTAGCCTTAATCAAATGTCTCTCCCTATCTTTTGTTTTTCAGTGTAGCGGCCGACGTGCTTGTCAAGTGCGTTTCTTGTATTAGACAAATATCCACTTCATGCCTGGTCAGGTTGGAGTGTACCAATCTGGTTTTTCTACGATCATTCAACCCCGTACATTCCAGGTAAGGCATGTAAGCGTAGTCATGGCATTGCTATCTATTGAGTATAAAGCTTAGAGAGTGCATCAGCCATACGTCAGGTCTGTTACTTTGCATGTCTCTATTTTATAGTACAGCCTGGATATTTTGCCATCTAGTGCCGTCCACATCTGTGTGCTTGTGTGTTCATGCGATTTCCTCCGTTGTTTGCATACTTTAATAACAGGTTGCGGCGCTAATATATAACAATTTACTCTCGTCCCCCTCCCACCTCCCACACCAACCCCCAATCAGGTTGTGTTCTTCCTAACATCAACATAATTCCTAAACCTTTGGAGTTGTCGGGAATCATCCCTCAGGGATGCGTGAGGCCGCCGGCAAACACCCCTACCAGTTCCCGCAGGGTGTCCGATCACTCAATGTATGACCGGGGGTCGATAATCACATGTGTCTCCCAATTGCGTCTTATAAGTGACTTTGCGGCTTTCTCCCCCAAAGTCCCCAGAACCCAACTCAGCAGGTTGCCTACATAGTGTCTATTCCAGTGTCTATCATCTGCTTTAAAGGTGCAAAACATGTAGCGGCACACTTATCTGCTTGTTCATGAGCCCGTGCAATTTATTATTTATTATTTATTTTTTATTGCATAGTTACTTAAAACCATTTGCAATATATCACACTTTAAAATACAAAGAATACCTCCATTCTTTCTATAGCAAAATATAAAACAGTATAAAAGTTAAAAAGATCATTAAGTCTAAAGGGATCTCATCACCGCGGTGTGACTTCTCTTTTACTGATCGAGAGTCTTTTTATAAAATTGTCTGATTCATTCGCTTTCTCCAATTTAGAGCGAACTTCCTGCATGTATCTCCCAATTCTGGCAAGTTCCGTTGTTGCTGTGCAAGCGAATATAGCTGTAACTGCTTCTTTTGTCGTTCGAACACCTTTGCGTAACCATATAGGTTTTAGTAGCTTCCGCCGGGATTGTAGGAGGCCTGTGCAACAACACATCAGATGTGGCAGTGATTCTGTTTTAAAATCACATATTCTACATTGAGTTTTATTTTCCAAGGTTTTCCAACCCGGATTTAGCTCTTTTATTGGGAGTGATACCAGTCTGGCCCACTGGATATTTTTTAGGGCCTTTCTCCCGAGTGCTTGATTAAGATAGGGCTGAAATTTGTGTTCCTTGTAGGTTGCTATCACCCCCGATTGAGATCTTCCTTTTTCCAAATTTATTGAATCGCTTTCTCTTGACAGTTGATAGCAATGTTTGTTTATTGCCTTTTTGACAATTGGATAAGTTATGCCTTCCTGGCTCCAGTTTTGTATTGCCAGGCCCAAAACTTCTACGGCTTCCTGCAGATAAGCCTGCTATGGGTTAGATGAACCATCGTAAATGGGTTTTTGCCTGCTCTTCAAGCTCCCTTCCGGCGCTCTAAGTACAGAAAAGTAGTATTTTGCATGCGCTCCTAGGCATTCTTTGCTCTGCTGCAACAGGCCAAATTCTAAGCAAATCCCGCTGTTACATGTGTATTTCGGCAGTTTAAAAAGACATTTATATGCACGGCAGTGTGCTTTATCCATCATTGTACTCATTTTGCCTGGGAAGATCTGATGGGCGTATCCCGCCACTGCCCTTATTTTTGCTGGTAATACCTTTCTGATTGGAATGGTAGTGGGGCTCTTCATTATCTCTTGTAATTTGCACAAAGCATAAATTGTTGATTCCACCTTTGATTCCATTTTATGTAAGTGCATGTTAGCTTTTCCTGTGTCGCTCAACCAACACCCAAGATAATTGTAGAACTTTGAGACCGTTATTGTCTCCTTTCCCAAGTGCCATTTTAGGGCTGTTTTTCTTTTAATTCCCAAAGATCACAACTTTGGTCTTTTCTGCGTTTATCTTTAGTTCATTGTTTAGGCTGTAATCGTTTAGAGCATAAAGTGCCTTTTGTAATCCTATTTTCGTGTGATCCATCACCACAAGGTCATCCACAAATTGTAGGATTTTATTTTTGCTGCCCCCAATTTTTGGGACTGCTAGGTTTGCATTTTGTATCATCTTACCCAGGTCTGCGGTGTATAAAGTAAAAAGGGTGGGGGCAAGTACGAATCCCTGTTTTAAGCCCCAATTTGTAAAGCACTTTTTTGTCGTGATGTTATTTACCAGTTTAACTCTGATCCAAGTATTACTATATAGAGATATAATAGCATTAAGGAGGTCAGAAGGAATTTGCCAGTTGCGCAATTTAAACCAAAGCTTGTCACGTGGTACTCCATCAAATGCTGCTGAGTAATCTATGAAGCAAGCATAGACTGTATGTGGTTAATTCTGTCAGCAGTGTACTTGCATAGGCCTTCCCTTCAATGTCCAAAAGGGCTATTAATCAATAGTTTTTGGGATCTGTGTTGTCGCCCTTCTTGAATATGGGTTGTACAATTGACCCGCGCCACGAGTCTGGCACCTTTCCGTACAATCGGCAATCGGTGAATTGTCCAGATAGGACTCTCCCCCAATAATTTGGATCCTCCTTGAACATCGCAGCCGGGAGACCGTTGGGTCCTGGTGCCCCGTCTTTCCTTATCTTTTTTATCACTTTTTCCACAGCCCTTACATCCTGGTCTGTAAGCATGGCTATGTTTGTGGGGTTTAAGGATTCTGCGTTGTTTCGAGTGCTCTCTGTGTGCACTGTGACGCTTCCACTTTTAGTGCATTCTTCCTTGTCCATATATGTTACGTCTACGTATCTCACCCATGCGTCAGCATGAACAGCATTACTCCGGACTACCTTATTGTTATCCAGCTTTGCTATATATTGCCAGAGTTGTAGTTGTTTATGAGGTTTTGTTAATTCATGGATTTTAATCCACTCTTCTTCAAGCCTATTTTGTTTGATTGTCCAGAGCAATTGTTTCTGTTCTTTGTGCAGTTTGTTGTACTTGTCCCATGTATTTTTCGAGCCAGCGGTCTTATATGCTCTTTTTGCCCTTCTTAGATTACGAGTTATATCCACAAATTGATTATTATTGTCCATAGGTTTTGAGGTCTTTTTCTCATTAGTGTTGGGCTCACCTGTCTTCAGACATGTTTTCAGATTGTTTGTCCACTTTGTCCAATTTTCCCTGTTGGGCCCTGCGCCTAGGTTGTTACCTGTTTGCTCTTCTTTTTCTTTCCAATTTTTCAGAGCCGTCACCTGATGCGAGTTCCATTTTATTCGCCTCACCAGGGCGTGTTCTTCATCGCCATTGGATTGGAAGACCGTTATAATTCTTTCTCGTTCTTCTTTAGAGGCATTAAGTTCCACCAGGAGTAATGCATGATCACTTGTGTCATCCGTTTTTATTTTGAAATCTGCAATTTTGGAGGCTAACTGGTCACATAGAACAATATAGTCAATTGTGGAGCTGTTCTTAAATGTGGCTCTCATTTGGTTGTTTAGGTCAGGCTTTTTTTGTAAGTGCTCTGCTGAGGTTAATTTGTTTTCGAGTAAAAAGTTATTGAAGATTCTTTCAGCGCCAGTTAAGTGATTCCTTTCAGACTGTTTTATTCCTAAGTGGTGCAAATTAAAATCACCCACAACTAGTTTTGCCGGAGACTGATGTATGGATAGAATTTCCTGCAACGTTGTAATCACGTTTTGTGTAGCCTTTAATTTCCATTGGGCTGGTGTATTTAAATATACATCAATTAAGAGAAAAGAGGAGATGTTTTCCTTGGCACTTTTTCCTTCTATTAGCAGTGCTTGTAGCATGTTTGAATCTGTGTTAATCTTTTTGACAGTAAATTGTTTAGCGTGTTTACCATAGCCTGAGGTTCCGCCTGATGGTCTTCCATAACGATTATGTTTGGTGGCGAGTTGGTGGAAGCCCGCATACCCTTCCAAGTGGACCGGTTCAGTTGCCCAGGTTTCTTGTAAGCATAATATATCGCACTCTAGTAATTTATTTTTTGCTGTCATTTGTCTGAGGCTATTTCGTAAGCCAGCCACATTCCAGGAGACAAGTTTGAGATTTTTGTGTGTTTTTTGACCTGATTTACCAATGATTCCCTCTTTTGGGACGTTTATTCTAGATTTGGGGTTAAGATCCCCTGAACAGTCCCCCTTATATTCTTTAGCGTCAGGTATGATGAGTGGAACTCTGAGTGCCAATGTAATTCCTATTATGATTCTCCCTCCATGATGTTTTTTGAGGCCCTTCTTCTTTTATTGTTCTTTGTGCGATCGCTTCCCCCGGAAGCTTACATTGATAATTAGGTTGCTATAATTCTGTTGTAATTGCTTATTCGAGGTGCCTTTCAGTATGCTACATGTATTTTGCTTTACTTTCTTTAGGTCGTTTGATGGTTCCAGTAGGATTTGTGGGTATTTTTCATGCTCAGGTGTCATAACTGCTATACCCCAATTTTTTAAAGTTTCGGTTTCCAAGAGCACGGCCTCTGCAATGCTATGGTTTATCCAGGTCACTACCGTGTTTTCCTGGTTGGGATTTTCATCCCTTCGTTCGAAGTGACCACACTCCATGTCTGAACTGGTTATGCTAAATAGTGATGGAATATGTTGTAGGAGCCTTAATAGGTTACCTCTGTTTATGATGTCATGTCTGCCCTTTGAATTATACGATGGATGGAAGACGCTTGTTCATGCATCTCTTCATTCAGCCAAATAGGAATTATTGGGGGTTCTGTTGTGCAGGAGTTTAATTGCCACGGGGCTAGTCACCACCGAGGGCTTAGCTATGGTCTTTTCTTCCCCCATCTTACTTTTGGGTAATTCAGTAGAGATTTTATCTGAGCTAATGATTATTGTGTCTGTAAGACCCCTATTTACTGCCTCCGCATACTCAGGTTTCTTCTGAATTTCTCTAAGGGCCAGTTGTTCCATTTTCTTCTGCTTTTCTCTGGTGGCTAATTCAAGTGAACTGTTTGCTGTCTCCTTATCGTCTCCTGATTGTTTATTTGCTTTTATCTGTTTGGAAAAAATTGGGAATGGTTTTATGTTTGATTGCTGATCCTGTTTTTGTTTTAATAACATTTCTGGTTCAATTGAGCCAAATGTTGACTGACCCCAACTTCTTCTCAGTTGTGTTGTTTTCTCTGCTTTTTTTTGTTTTTTTAGTTTTTTCTTTATACATCTGGTCATGTGTGATTGTGTTAATTGTGCTGAAGCTCCCTGTTTTTTCTCCAGGTTTAGTACTTTTATAGTCTCTGTAGATTAGTTAGCCAGGGCTGGGTCAGAAAATATGCTTAGTTTCTTTAATTCCTCTTATCTGTTGATGTTCTGAGGCCGTGCCGGAATGTTGTTAAGCCTGTTGTCATCATTTACCCTGATCTTTAAATCCTCAATAAGGGTAGTCAGGACCTCTGGGATTGTTGCCAGTTTGTCCATTGTTGGGCAACAGGCACATTCCTTATTTAAAGTGGTTGCATAGGCCTGTGCTCGTGTGATTAGAGTGTTAAGGTCAGCCAGTTTTTGGTCAATCCTTGAGATTGCCTTTGCCATGATGTTTAGCAGGTCAACTTGCACATCCATCTTGTTTGATTGATAGTTTAGTGCCTCCAAAGTGAGTTGTGTTTTTTTGAAGAAAATATCCCTTACTGTCTCTGTGTCAGTTGGTAGCGCTGTTTTAGTTGTTGGTGACGCTATTTTAGTTGTTGGTGCTGGCTCGTAAGTACCAAGGTTTTGGTTCAGATGTTCCCCTTTAGGTGTTTTTATTATTGGGGATAATTTTGCAGACTGTGCAGATTGTGCGGGTTCCTCTAGCGCATTGATGTTCTGATCTACTTCCTCATGGTATGCTTGCGTTGGTATTTGGTTAAGAATTTTTACCTGAACCTCTATTGGTTGTTGTACTTTATTGCTCGTGCAATGATTTTGTGCTTTTCGCCCAAGTGATATAGCAGGATCTTCATGTGGTCCTTCTATAACTTGTGGCAATTGTTCTCTAGATTGTTCTCTAGATGTGATTAACACTAGGTCTGTTATGGATCCCCATGCTTTATCTTACGGTTCCCTTGATTCTTGATTTAGCGTAGGCTCTGTTAGACCCATTGCATTTCTTATTTTGTTTAAGTTGTCCGAAGCCGTTATATCATGTTGTCCTTTTGTATCCCTTAGTTGTGTATCCCTAGTGTTCTTAGTTATTGGTGTAATTGGGGGGGGGGTGATTGGTTATCTTCCTCTTGTTTTGTCAGCATTATCCCTACTGGGTCTATTAAGAATTCCATTTTGCTTGGTCCAATATTTATTCTCACGAAGGCTCGAAATAGTGGCAATATTAGTGTTTGTGCCTCCCCCACTGAAAAAGAAAATAATGAAAGTTTACTGTGTACATATTTGTAGATGAATGCATTCTCTTATCCACATAGCAAGTTATATGTAAGTACTTTTACAATAAATTAGCTGGTGATAAAAATGCCTGATATAGCTGTGCTTAAGAAGTTACTACTGGTTGCCATTCCAGAATCACTTCAAGGTTTAAATGTTTATGAGTGAATTATTATACAAAGTATTCTTCAATTTCAAACTATAGTTCATATAGAGCAAAAGCAGGCAAGTTAGCACCAAAAGGTTGAGTGGTGTAGTGGATTACTAATGTTTTCCCAAAATGTACAGCAGGATGCTTAAGAGTTTTTAATGGTAATGTTATTTGGTTTAAGTTATGAATTGAATCATAATTGTGAATTCATGTCTAGCAGTGAAATATATTTGAGACTATTTCTCTATTTGATGTTACCAGATTGCAAAGTTGTGGCCTTTGAAAATTTTTTTGTAATATCTTTCTATTGAAAAAAAATACAGGTTTCAGAGCAACATCATATTCAAATTGACATAGCAGGGGAAACATGTGTCAGAGGAATCGCAAAACGTGGTAAGCGCCTTATCGCAATTACAGGCTATTGGTCATTCTCACTCTCTTGGGATATTCAATAACATTTAATCTCTCAGGTAAGTGTGAAACATTCCTCATGGTGCCGGCCAATGGCCCCTCTACCTAGGATATGCACCCCACATGCACCCCGTGGAGAAGTGTGGCTCAGTGGTTAGAGGCGGCAGACCCAGAAGCTGAGATCAGCCGTGGACCAGGGTTCGATTCCCCGCCTCGGTGGGTCTCGGGCTCAAAAATTCCACGGACTCGACAATTCTCGCTCCGGTGCCTACTCGACTCACGGGGTCACACTCTGCGACTCTGGGCAATAGCTTGCTTAATCTCCACTACGGCCCTTCGCGGCGGGATGCCTGGCTTTCACCTTGTGAATACCCTGCCGGGGTATCTCTCACAGGGGAATACCAGGACGGGTTCCCTAAGCAAGCGCCTTGAGACCCCTGGGTGAAATGTGCGCTATATAAATCGAAATACATTTTCATTTACATTTACATTTACATCATTTCACCTTTACATGAGCAGCCTTGACTCTAGTATATCACCTGCTCAGCCCAATAGCACCAGTCCAGATCTTTCTTTCAAGCAGCTAGTGTGGGGGCTGCCACTATCCCCATGCTCGGGCGATGTTCCTCTTGGCCACCCCTCCTGCTAAAGCCAGCCAAGTCTTGCAATCTTGCAATCTCACCCGTCACTCCCAGGATGAGCCACATTGGTTCTAGCTGGACATTCTCACCTACCAACGCTGTCATCACTCGGGTTATGTCATCCCAATACTTTTGAATCCTGGGGCATGACTATATTATGTGGAAGAAAGACCCTTTCTCGCCACAGCCCCGCACACACTCGTCAGTCACACAGTTGCCCATTCAGACCTGAGCCATTCAGGAAGCATAGGATCTGTGGAGAATACAGAGCAGAATCAGCTCAAATGGTGCCGTATAGCTACTTCTCGGGAGGCCTTTGAAAATGTAAGCAAAACGCACATCAAGATAGGATTTGTCCAAACTTCAGATTGGAACTTAGGTGAATGTTGTTACTTGAAACGTACGGGAAATATGTCATAGTCATTCTACTACTATATAGAGTGGATGGTACTAAATTAGAAACAAATTACAAACTTTGTAGCTGGTCAAAATTTCATTTAAAAAACAAGTTTCAAAAGTAAAGCAAACATATTTAATGAAGGGGTTAATATACACCCTGAACACTACACAACATATTAAAGATGTCAAAGAAGATGGAAAAAGTGCTTTGACATAGAAACATGATTTAAATCAAGACTATGTAACAAGTTAACAAGCTGATATCTGCTGTTCCTAGAACCAAAGTTGTGAGGATAATTTAGGAACAGAAATTGTGCTATTGTATTGAAATGTATATGAATTATTAGTTTCCGAGACATTATTCGCCTTAGCCTTGCCTGTCTTTGCGTTTGCCCTGCCAGCTGCTCTCGATTTTGCCTCATCAACCTGGCCTCTTTGTTCTCCTCACCACCTTTTTGCCTGCACTGGTGGTTGCAGGATCAGCCCAGACTCACCAGCACTGATAGTAGTGCCTGCCTTGGTCCCTAGGCACCCGCCATCATTAGTACCTGAGCTCTGGAGCTCCCTGCACCCTGTAACATCCGGTATCCCAGGGACTGCATCATCCCTCCTTGTATTTTGCTAGTCAGAAGGGGGTGGGGTGCAGCTGGAGCTACTGGGCTTCTCCATCTCCTTCATCACCCGGATTGTTGGTTTTCTGATGCTCATTATCAAACAGATTGATCCTTGTGGCTCGCCAAATGCTGAGCTGAGCCTATTTTGTGGTACATGCAAAGGTCTCTGGCAGAACTCAGGTGAAGGCAAAAAGAACTTGTGTTAAGATTTAAGGTGCCTTTGGTGCCCCCCATCTATCACCATTGATAGAAGCCTCTACAGTGGGGACGTTGTGGCACACCATCTTCGAACCTTTAAGAAAGGTCAACTTTATGAAAAGCCATAAATAAAGTAGACTCCACCTGTCCTATGTTGTGACCTAGACTCCACCTGCCCTATGTTGTGACCTAACAGTTATGATTGAAGGAGCTAACGGAAGCGTAATATCCAGTACAGGCTCCTATTATATAATAAGTCCAAGGGTTGCAAGAGTGCAAGGGCATACACAAAAAATGACATAATATCTAAAAATAAAAGTCAGCTCTAAGGACTCCAAAAGATCACGAAGGATACCAACTGTAGCTGTGCCCTTAAGCATCACCTTCAACATAGGACTGAAACCCCTGAAGTCTAACCTCTAAGGTAAGCAGCCATCTCAGGCTGCTTGGATCACGTCTGATTATGAGGTCAGGAAAGACCAATGGCGAGCCTTTATTGACCAAAAAAATAAGGAAGCCAGGCAAAGAAAACAGGGATAACAGCCCCACTGGCAAGGTAAAGATTGCAAAAGGAGCAAAATCCAAAGCCAAGTCAATGCTCCAAAAAAAGAAAGTCCCCTAATTGAATTTTACAACCAAGCAGACACAACAATTTATCAATGGACACTCGAGCCGCACACAGATGGTAAGCATTCAAAACAGCCTAAAATGTACATCAAATTACATTTCCTAAAAAATGCTGAATCAGCGATTTTTTTCTAGCAATGAAAATCTCACTGGATTACAAACCCCTTTAATTTCTGACCCGCCCACTGACCTGGGTCCCCCTCTCCCATTATTAAATTCTAACGTCTCAAGAAATTAAAAACTTAAGGGATCACAAATTCCCTTAATTTTATGATCCTCCAATTGATCTAGATATTATCTGCTCCTCCATCAACCTCCATCAATTTCCCAACTCTTGCATCTACTCGATTGTCAATTTCAACCATAAACTTTGCACATGGGCAACAGTAAACCTGCAGAGCTCCCTACAAATTCAGGGACTGGAGAACCAAATTTAAGCTTACTACACGAAAGACAAGGAGTACATGAAGAACGCAAGGCCCAATTCACAGAACTAACTTTAGACCAAATCCTAAACTTACTACCATTTTGGTATTCACAGAATGCACTTGCTACTTGTGGTATTCACAGAATGCACTTCCTACTTTTGGCATTTTTCAATCAGCGGACGGCTGACACTGGACCCAGGACCACGTACCTGCCTGCTGCCTCGCCGCCTCTGGGGTGCTCACGCTGCAGTTCTCTCCCGCCGTAGCTGTCCAGCAAAGCCTGTGGACGCCGCGGGGAGACTACAGCTCCCAGAGTGCTCGGTGACCACTTCCGCCCACTTCCGCCTGCCAGCGCGCCCGGAGGCGCTTCAAAAGGCGTAGGCTCCATCTGAGGAGCGGGGGCATTTTTTAATCAGCGGACGGCTGACACTGGACCCAGGACCACGTACCTGCCTGCTGCCTCGCCGCCTCTGGGGTGCTCACGCTGCAGTTCTCTCCCGCCCTAGCAGTCCAGCGAAGCCTGTGGACGCCGCGGGGAGACTACAGCTCCCAGAGTGCTCGGTGACCACTTCCGCCCACTTCCGCCTGCCAGCGCGCCCGGAGGCGCTTCAAAAGGCGTAGGCTCCATCTGAGGAGCGGGGGCATTTTTTAATCAGCGGACGGCTGACACTGGACCCAGGACCACGTACCTGCCTGCTGCCTCGCCGCCTCTGGGGTGCTCACGCTGCAGTTCTCTCCCGCCCTAGCAGTCCAGCGAAGCCTGTGGACGCCGCGGGGAGACTACAGCTCCCAGAGTGCTCGGCGACCACTTCCGCCCACTTCCGCCTGCCAGCGTGCCCGGAGGCGCTTCAAAAGGCGTAGGCTTCGTCCGCGTCGCGGGACGCGCGCGGGCGTGCGCCGGGCTAAGCCCGGGCAAAGGGCGGGCCCTCAGAGGTCAGCAGTGGTCGGGCGGGCCACCCATCTAACATCTGACCCCCAGTGAAGGTGAGCCTTATTGTCTATCATGGGGGAAAGTATCAACATTGACACCAGTACAATTAACATAGTCACCCAGGCCATTGAAGTCCCTGCATCTCTTCAACTCTCGTTTGAGAGTTTGTTGGATAACGCCTTCAACGAGATCGCAGAGACTGAAAGGAGGTTGTCCCTGGCTTCTCAAACCAACGGCCAGTCGACCGTTACTATGAGCTCTACTCATAATACACCCCTATTGCCAGAGGTAATTATAGTCAAATCTACCTCTGCGGTGTGTTCTTCTGATGTTTCACAGGAAGTAAATACCCGTGTCACAGCAACTGACGCTGCTATTGATCTTGAATTGCCATCAGCACTTCCATCTGCAAGCACCAAGAGCGCAGCAGCGAAATGTAAAAGGGGCCCAGCAAAGACTGTCATAAACAAGAGGAAGCAGCCCCCTAGGAGTGTTAATCAGCCAACTCCACAGAGTATGTGGTCTAGGGGGAAGAAGCGCCAAACAGAGGTCCCAACAGTTTGTTTGGACACAGAGGATCACTGTGTTACCGAAATAATAAATGATTGTACTAACTCAATCTGCCTGAAAGAACCCTGTGAGCACAGGGTGGTTGACCTGAGCACACCTGTGTGCTTTAAATGAGCAAATGTAATCCGGAGGTTAATGTTCGAGAAAAGTTTTATTCACTTTTTTTATGTGCGTTAATCTGTATCATGATTCTGTTTCAGAAAAGTTTTTTCAATGAAAATTCAAATCATAGGCAAATGTTCAAACAGTGAATACAGATATATCCAAAGTATTCAAATTCCATGTGGTAATCCCATACATAACTCCTCACCCCGATGCATTTCGAGCCTAGGGGCTCTTCGTCAGGGGGTACACTGTAAGTAAAGTAAAGGAAGGTAATATCAGTATGGAGCTGGATCTGTGTGAGAGCTAGCAATAGTGACAATCAGAGCTATAAATATATCCAACATGCGACGTGCTTTTAGTCACCTGCTGAGTAAAAGGAAAGGCAGTGCGCGTGCATTAAAAGGTTAAATGAAGAGTTAAATAAAACGAGCCTGAAGGGCTAAACTTAAAAGTAAAAGTTTCCCAGAGTTTAAGCGTGAGGGTTGACGAGAGAGATTTCATTACCAAGAAGAAAGTGAGGTACATAAATTGAATGGATGAACCCACAGTGAACTGAGTCGTGCGCATTTGTACATTTTCTGTTTAATCGCACTTACCGAGGGTTAGAAGAGTGGAAAAGCCATGAATCTCAGAAAGGCCGTATGTGAAGACCACTAGTGAAAAACGCCGACAGACGTGGGTGAAAGTGTGCGCGAAGCCGCAATGGCGTTTAAAGAAACCAGTCAGTGCAATAGAAAACAGACTGCATGCAAGTCAGAGCCGGTGAACACAAACAAGAGACTAAACGGGAATACACGCCTCGGGGAAGTGAAATGAATAAGTAGACAGAGTAGAGGGAATAAGGGAAAGCTCAAAAAGGTATGTGAGAGCTGTAAATTGAAAAACACGAGGGGGAGGTTCAGGATATCAAGAAGGTCAAAAGAAGCAAATGATAAAGAACACACAAAAAAATGTAATATATGGTGACTAAATGCTAATCATCAGATGGTAATCAGAGTATATACAAAAAGGTTGATCAACCAGCAGACAAACACAGTTCAAAGGGTAATGCATGATGTTACAGGAAGCTGCTAAATTCCAGGCGCTCGTTGAGACCATGTGGCACAGTCGTTCCCAGTTTGAAAATCCAAAATAGTTCCCTTTGCAATAGGTATTTTTTAGGATCAAGGCCCTCCGGTTTGTTTACAGTTTCAAGGACCAAAAAACGAATCTGACTGTTCGTGTGATTTTGTTGAGTGAAATGTGCTGACACGCAGGACTTCAAGTTTTTATTCCTGATATTGCTTCTGTGCTAGGAGTGTTAATCAGCCAACTCCACAGAGTATGTGGTCTAGGGGGAAGAAGCGCCAAACAGAGGTCCCAACAGTTTTGTTGGACACAGAGGATCACTGTGTTACCGAAATAATAAATGATGGTACTAACTCAATCTGCACACAGACGGATTTCCCTAATTAAAAAGATCATCACCTTAAACCACAGGGGAACCTTATAGAGACTATTGCAGATACTTCTTTTAAACAACTTGAAGGTCAAATGATGAAACAATTTAATATTATTTTTAAGAGGTTTGACAGACTGGAGACTCTTGTGAAAAATGATGAGGCTAAGAGGAAAGGGATGGTTTGTTTAGACCAAATTAGAGGCGATCGGTTGTTAAAAGATTTAGAGACTATTACTAGTACCCTATCCAATGGGGAACCCAATAAAAATTGCAATTTAACTAAAGATCAAGGGGTCACAGGGGTACCGATTGTTAACATTTCCTCCTTGACACCAGTGGAAGCTAATACAAAGCAAAAAGATTCTCCACAAATTTTACAAATCTCGCCTTCTATTCCTCCACCACCGCCATCCGGTCTTATTAAACCCACAAACACTACCAAAAAGAGTATCCCCCCCACTGGTACAGCTAAGCAGAAAGTACCTACCAGACCTGGCCAATATAGGGCTCAACCTGATGACAATAGACCAATAAAACATCAAGGTCCAGCTTTACATCTTCCCCCTGAGTCGTGCCCTTATGTCCTGGTCTTGGCTGGTATACCACCACTTAGGGAGGGTCAAAGCGAATCTTGGGTGCAGTTACACAACAAATGTATTGACTGGTTAGCTAAGCATAAGGGGGTCGACTACGACATAACTAACGAAATTCTTTCTGCCCGCCGGGTGACCTGGGTTGGTCCCCTGTTCAAAAACATTAATGGGGATTGTATCACAATTAACTTTAGGAACCCGGGCGTAGTAAAATATTTACTAAACAGGAAGAATACTCAGAATGGTCCATCTACCGTGGTGACCCCTTTACCGCTGAATTACTTTTACAGACCCCCCAACAGATTGTTGCAACCACCACCTACATTTCCTTTATTTAACAGATTCTCAGCATTATTAGACCAGGGCACTTTAGATTGACTGCCTGCAACTCTAGAAGACTCTGTTGCAGTGTTGCCCATTGCTGATGACTCTTTAAAAACTGTAGATTCTGTAGATCCTGGGACGGTCTTGTCATTTCCCCACTCTCCTTTGCCATTAAATCCTCAAAGTGATCAAGTGTCTAATGTAACAACTATCGTCACTTATTATGTCTGTCCACGTGTTTATGAGAATTTGTCTATTGTAAGCTGGAACATTGCTGGGCTAAGGGCGAAATTAGAAAACAAAGCTTGGAAGGATTGGGTAAATTGTTATGACGTTTTAATGTTCCAGGAAACTTGGAGTACAACTAATCTGTTATTAGAAGGGTATAGCTGTCACAACAGTATTGTGCCATCCCCACTCTTAGGCCGTCCAAGTGGGGGCTTATCAATTTGGATAAAAATAATAGCAGAGGAAAAAATAGAAGTAATACAAACTAATAACCAAGTTTTATGGCACTGGTATATGTAAGAGAGGTAAAATTATGTCTGATAAACTTTTATAATAATGACTTTTTATCTCACCCGAACCGTAATTTTTTAGATTTGTTTAAATTCTTCGATGATATTATAGAGGGGCGCAAATACGGGAAGTTTGATGGGATTTGCCTAGGAGGAGATTTTAACGCTCACATCCATTTAAAGAATCCCCCATGCAGGAGAGGCGTGGAATTATCCGATCTCCTTGCAACTAGAGAACTCATAAACTCTATGGAGTTTGCTGGTAACGATACAAGTACTAAACCAGTCCCTACTTACATCGGTCATGGGAGTGCAACAACTATAGATTATATATTTGTTTCATCTTCCCTTGCCGATCTTTTATCAAAGGCAGAGGTAGTGTGCAATGTATATAGTGACCACTACCCAATTGTGATTCATGTGAAATTACCAAGGGGAAAAATATCACATAGGGAAATTGGCGCAGCTGATTTGGCGGCGTCAACGGATGGATTAAGGGTTGTTTGGAGGGGAGTGGATAACAGAGGTGTTTTGGGAAATGTAATTAGGAAACATCCTGCACTGATCTCGGACTGTCTAGATATCGATAACTGCGGGGGCAATTTGATTAAATCTTTTGGGGAACTCTATCTCGCTATAAAAAGCGAAATTTCCAAGCCAACATCAAGGAAGGCTGAGGGAGCCCCAAAATGGTTTGATGCCTCTTGCTCAAAGGCAAACCGGGAGTTAAGGGTTGCTCTCATGGCCGAACCACGGGATATTTCACAGGTAAGGCTTCTGAGAGCTAGATACAAATCCACGCTGCGCACTAGATCAAATGAACTAGTAAAAGGTCATTGGGAATCTTTAACACTTTCAGCATCCCTAAAAGATACCCTGGGTTTCTGGAAGGAGGTAAAGAGGTTAAGATCACTTGGTTCCAATATAACACCGATTAATTGTAATATTTTGGGACCGGCGTGGGTGGAGCATTTTTCAATGATTTATACTGTATCTAATCACCCTGTAGTAAACCTTCCTCCCCCAACTCCCCTAAACATCACATTGCTTGAGGTTGAGGATGCTATTGCTGAATCCGCCAGTAATAAAGCACCCGGCCCGGATGGTCTTTCCATCGACCAATTAAAATGTGAAATTAATTTCTGGGCTCCATTGCTATGCAATGTTTTTAACAATTTAACAAATGAATCCATCCCTGAAACTTGGTCAAATAGTACTATCGTCCCCATCTTTAAAAAAGGCAATAGGCTTGACCCTGGGTGTTACCGCCCAATATCATTGATTGATAACACCTTGAAAGTATTGGGCAGGGTAATTTTCAAAAGAATTAGAACTTGGGCGGAGGGAAGCTCTATTCTACACCCAAGCCAGTTAGGGTTTCGTAGTAAGGTGGGCACGGTAGAACAGTGCCTAAATTTAAATTTGATAATGGCTAAATATACAATTGCCAAAAAATCCCCCTTATATTTTGGTTTTATGGACCTGAGTTCTGCTTTTGATTTTGTAAACCGCTCCCGTTTATGGTCTGCCCTTCTTACTTATGGTTTAGATGGAAATTTGGTGCATTTCCTATCTTACCTTCATAGCAACCTAAGAGCCCGTGTGCGCATTAACTGTTATGGAGAAGTTTCAGATGATATTTTAATTGACAGGGGGGTCAGACAGGGTTTCGTTCTGGCCCCGCTGCTTTTTATCTTATATATTAATGAACTGAGCAGCTCATTAGGAACCCTAACTAAAGATGTACCGTATATTAAGGGCATGCCGTTACCTACCCTTCTTTATGCTGACGATGCGGTCCTAATGGGTCGCACCCCAAAGGCCCTGCGTACTCTAATCTCACGGTTCGTTAGTTTTATGGCTGATCTGGGCCTAAGTACAAATTTTAAAAAATCCCTTATTATGTCCTGTGGCCCAAAGAAGCATAAAATCACAAAGATAACCTCAGGGGAGAATGTTCTACATAGCACATGCACTTTTCCATATTTGGGGCTGGTGTTTTCGAACAGTGGTTCATGGCAACCACATGTCTCATATGCCAGAAACAAATTTGGTAAAGCCATTAACTCCATAATTTCTTTACGTCAACCCAACCATGCGGATGTGATAACACCATTAATTAAGATTTATCAAACACAATGCATCCCCACAGGTACTTATGGTGCCGAGGTATGGGGATATACAAACTGTCTCCATATCCAGACGGAAGAAAACAGATTCTGTCGAAAATCGTTGGGAGGAGTTATCTGTGCTTCAAGTTACATATGTCACAGCGAATTAAACATCCCCTATATTGAGGACTTTGTTAGATCAAGGCCTGCCCTTTTTTGGTTAAAGTTATGGATGAACCCGGCAGCCATATTGACCCAAGACATAATATTAGACTGCTTAAAATGTGATAGGGCACATTATATACCATGGTTAAAAGCAGTAAAAGAAAGTTTAATAGATGTTGGGCATGGCTATCTGTTTTCATCTCCTAACCTTATTGATCGTTCCCATAAGAAGTATATTAAAGGGGCTTTGTACAACCTGTACAGAGAAAAACGGGAAAGGATACACTTCCCTAAAATGTACAGTTGCCAAATATTTGGGCCAAACAGAGCCCATTTCTAGTCACACTGCCCTACCCCGGAAATACCTACGCTTAAGTCTTGGTAGGTGGAACAGAAGTTTACTGTTCCGTTTCCGGGACGGCAGTATAGTAAATTTGTTAAATTTTCCACTGGGTTATAATAAACACTTGGAAACTTTAAGTTGTCCCTGTAACCCGTGTATGAAACAAAGCCTCATGCATTTCATGTTTTTCTGTGATTTTTATAAATTGTTTACTATGCACTTTTTAATGCCTTATTGCAGGAAATACGATCTGGTTGATTTTAAGATTGCTATGAGGAATTTGTTAATGTTAGGTACCGATGAAATTATATTTAGAGTTAGTTGTTTTCTAAAAGCTGCTGTTCGCTCACGAGCCACTTTAAGTATTGATTGACAGGAATCTACAATCTGTATATTGCACCTTATTTCACCTTCGTTTGTCATATGTTTTAAGCTGAGTATATATATTATTTATATGTATCTGTTTGGAAAATTGCTCATCATTTTTAAGAATCTTTTAAAATTGTATATATTGCCTTGTCCCTTTTTAAAATGTTTTTGAACTTTTTATACATCAGACAGATTACCATATTTTGCCAGTTGCTTCATTTCTTGTATTGTATCGTATGTCATAACATTTGTTGTGTACTTTTATGGATTTATTTTTCCGAATAAAGATCTTTTGACTTGACTTGACTTTTGGCATTCACAGAATGAACTTACTACTTTTGGTATTCACAGAATGAACTTAGTACTTTTGGTTTACACAGAATGGACTTACGACTACTAAAGTACAACGTTCAAAATACGTTTATTGTTCAGTTAATTAAAACCACAACAATAAAAACATTAAAACAAACTAACTTTACGTCCGCACCCGGGCCGAATTTCCACTTCTGGGCCGGAATTTTCGCTGCCAGGCTGGAATTTCCGGTTCTGGACCGGAATCTCCGATTCCAGGCCCGAAGGTACGAACTGTGGCAGTTGATAGTTTTAGCCAAGGGTAAACACCTGTCCAAGTGCCTACCATCCCCCCTCATGGATCAGCTGACACACTGCAGCCAATCCTAGCCCTGCAGCATGTATAAATGCAGAGCAGACACACACAGACCCTTTCAACATGTCACTGAATGTGTTTCTTGTACTGCCCCTTGCCCTGCTGCAAACCTACTTGAGGAGGAGGAGGAAAGCAGAGAGGATCTTCAGACAGAGGATCAACCTATTTGGAATGTCTAGCCAAGATGTAAGGCCCGGTACTGTTTCCCTCCAGAAGTCATCTTCTATATGGTATGTGAGTGGGAGTAGGAACATGACTCTCTGACCTGCTGCTCACATGCAATACCAGCATATCTCAAGATCCTTTCTGCTCTCCATGTCTTTGCCACTGGGTCTTTCCAAAGGGTCTCCAGTGACCATGTGGGCATTTCCCAGGCAAGCCAGTATGGTGCCTGCATCAGGTACTGAGATGCATCACTGCTAGAGCCCACAACTACATACAAATGCCACATACACTGGCCATGAGATAAAGGGCAGCAAGAGATTTCTATCTCCTTGCACAATTCCCACGTGTGCTGGGTACAATTGATTATACCCATGTGGCCCTTCAGCCACCCCGTCGCATTGCACACATCTTCTGCAACTGACATGAACGTATTCCATCAATGTGCAGGCTGTCGGTGATGCCAGTGAGAGGTTCATTAATGTGCATGCAGTGTTCCCAGGCAGTACCCATGACAGCATCATATTCCGCATGTCACCTCTTACCCGGCTGATGGCTGCGGGAGAATTTGGCAACATGTGGCTACTGGGGAAGTACCAAGCACTAAAAATGAGGTATATGTGTAATTGAAATGTCTGAATGCCCCCCAATATTAACCATTGTACAATAAGAATCATGGCCCAACAGACACTGCATGTACTAAAGTATAGCTCATGTCCTGTGCAAATCAAAGAGGGAAATGTAACCAACTGCCCTTTCTTCACTCCTCATGCGACTCTGGGTATGCACTCTTCCCACATCTCCTCACTCCTTACAGGCGTGCAAACACTGTACCTCAGCGTAGGTACAATAGGGCACACATACGGACTCGAGCCATCATAGAGTGCACTTTTGGCCTGTTGAAGTCGCAATTCAGATATCTCAGCCATACAGGGGGTATGCTGCTGTACTCCCCAGAAGTTGTGTGCAAGATCATATTAGCCTGTTGTGTTTTGCACAACATTGCTTTAACGTATGGCTTACACATACCTCTGGAACCTCTGCTAGTTCTGAATATGGTAAACCGGGCCATTGCACATAACTGAGGTCAGGGCATGCAAGTCTGTGATCAGCTCGTTGAAAAACCAAAGGTGATGATGGATGGAGCGTTGACAATACAAACACTCACCCCCAGTCAACTGATCTGGGTTTAATCCATCACCGTTCTTTAGCTCACTCCGCCACCCCAGTTCAGACATGGCCATATGCAAATCAGTCTGACCCTGTGCCTCATGGGAACAGTCCAGCCCGAACTGCCAAGCCATGTCTTCCCTGGACCGGAATCAAGCTTCCCAGGACCGGTTTCTGGCATTACAGCCGTCTTCAGCCGGGCTTGCTTGACTCCAGTGGCAAAGTGAGCAAGGGACTCACGTTTGAGCATACCCTGTGATCAGCTCGTTGCCACGTTTTTCACATGAGCAACCTGTAGTGTCATGGACAAAATGTTCTTTGCTGTCTGTTGTCAATGATGAAACTTGGATAGACACGACTGTGTCAATAAATTCAACCCTGAGACGACTTGGCAAGCCACACTTACTGCATGTAAATCGCAGCTGCTGACAGTAGTCAGAAGGTGGAGCGTTCCTCAGGTCATGTGCCCTTGTCAGCGATCAGTGTAGTGGATGTCCCTAAAAACAACTATTCACGCAGATGGCAAACAATACATGTCCTGAGAGACCTACCTGGACCTCATGAGGTTGGGTCACTTAATCACAAAAGCCATAACCATTGCATACTCAGGCCTGTGCCCTCAACAGATTTGACTCCCCCACAAATGAGGGGCCCAGAACGTGAGTGATGATGTCATGGGTGAATCAGGCACCATGTGTGTGTGATATATCCACACTGCTCCACGCCAATGTTAGGTAACACATCACGCAACTCTGGCAATGAGCACTCAATATGGACTACATGTACCATAAAGTAGGAGAAAATGAAACTGGGGTTTGATATTGTGTCAGCCCCCCGTCCATGCAGAAATGTCATTAAATGGTCTGTTCTCCCTTTTGTTACATATTCATGATTCTCAGCTGCACTGTCATTTCAGTTTTTTCCACAACAGAACAGCAGGATGGCAATGGATTTAATTACTGATTGTGGATGGATCAGGATGAATACAAAATGGCTGCCAACTATTTCCTGTGATGTATTTCCTGCCTCCCACTTCCTGTAAAACATTTCCTGTATGAAATTATGTGTTCCGGGTCATTTTCGAGGTTACTGCCCGAAAACTTATTTTCCAGTTTCGGAGCCCAATGCGCGTGCACGGACCCGCTGCTCCGGTACCGGAAAGTGCGTTTTCGGGCCGCAACCTCCGAAAATAAACCGGAACACATTATTTCATACAGGCAATGTTATACAGGAAGTGGGCGACAGGAAATACATAACAGGAAGTTGTTGGCAGCCATTTTGTGATCAGTCTAAGTCATCCTCTATCACAGATCGGATCCGCTGAGGATTATGAAGAGAAAGCACACCCTTTCACAGAAAGGGAATTAGACATCTTGGTAGAGGGAGTGCTGGTCAAATATCCTCAGCTATATGGTGACCCTGGGTACCAGCTGAGCACTGCAGCCCAGGCCAGGCTATGGGCCAACATCGGTGAGCGCTGCAGTGCAGTGGGAGTCCACACCAAGAGTGCTAGGGCATGCCGCAAGCGCTGGGAGGACCTAAACGCTGCTCCCGGCACAAGGCCTCTCCCCACTGTACAGGAGGATTCTGTGAGCAGCTTGGCCGACCCTCCATGCTCAGCTGGAGCAGCATTAGCAGCAGGGGCCTGGTAAGTGCATCATATGCAACATGTGTCTGGGAGTATGATGTGAGTGAAACAGTGCTGTACCATTGTGTGTCCCATGCCTCCATTCACCGATTCTGTGTCCATGCAGCGGTCACCAAGATTAAAAAGGCACACTGTGGCATATGGACTATACAGGGCAGTGTGCATTTTGGGAGTTGTAGGTTCTTCATGACAACTGGGTAAATGAGCCACACGTGTGCATTCATATTGAAATCTGCTCTGCCTGCATCACTACCATTGAACCAAGGAAATCATAACTGATGTGTGTATTTGATGAGCAATGGTACAGACGCTCCCCTGTGTGCACATGCAGGCCAAAGGGTATTGGATGATGTGACTTGCATTGCATTTGTAGAGTTTAGGGGCCATATGTATCAAGCTAATTAGCATTCGCAAAGGCCGAATGCTAATTAGCTAAATGGTATGTATGAAACATTTTCGCAGCAAAATAAGGAAACGCACATTTTGCTATTCCTTATTTTGCGATTGCACTTAAAGAATCGCAAAATTTGCGATTCCTTAAATGCAATGTATCAAAGAAATATTTATGCAAAAATGCCAATAAGGATTCGCAGATTACCACCAACTTCTAGTTGGTGGTAAGTTGCGAATTCTTTTAAAAAAGCAATTTATTTAAATTACAAAGGTGCCATATGACGCTCATACATGCCCTCAGGGCATGTATGTGCGCCATATGCCCCCAAATGTCATTTTCAGGGGTGCAGCAGGGTGTTCTTGAGACACCCCTGCACCCTTGAAAAATTTCCTAATTCGCTATTAGCAAATTGCTAATCACAAATTGCCCCTTCATTCCTATGGGCCTCCTGGCCCATAGAAATGAATGGGTAATTTGCGATTAGCAATTTGCTAATCGCAAATTAGGAATGGTAAGGAATCGCTATTAAAAATCGATTTTGTACATGCATACCGTTTTGCGAATTCTAAATAGTGATACCTTAAAAATCGCTATTTGGAATTCGCAAAACGGAACTATGATACATATGGCCCTAGGTTCCAATTAAGATAGATCATCATGTGCCATGGAGTCAAGACAGACTTTGGGATTTTTTTATCACTCTTGAGTGTTTCTAAATTTGCAAGGTGTGTCCACTGACAGACGTCAGACGTCTCACCATCAGTAGCCTGTATGACATTTCACATGTACAGGTAGCTGTCGCAACGACTCACCACTGTTCACCGGTGTACTGCACTACCTTATTAGTCAACAAAGCCAATATGTGGCACTGGATTGTCAGATTATGTTTGGGGACAGCCAAAGGCTAGACTCACAATATAGCTAGAGAAATAGCCCAGAACCTATGTGGATGTGTGACCCACATTCGGCATTTGTCTTGTCCCATACAATGCTACAAAGCAGATGACACTTGTCCAGACGTTAAATAGCTGCGACTCCATATCAATGGCCAATTTCAATTAAATCTGGACTCTTCATGTGCTCCTTTGGTGGACTGGTTTTAGAATCAGCACATGTAGCAGTGACAGGACACACAGATCACAAGAATGCCAAGGTTGAGGGTTGGCCAATACAGTTGCGCAAGACACAAAAATTCACGTGAGATGTCCATGTCAGACTTCAGTAAATGACAGTGAACATACATGTAATGTAAGTTCATAAACACTGACAACTGTAGAGTGTGATCAGAGGAAAACAAAGTCTGACCTTGGCTCATCTATGTATGTGTCTCATCCTGAAACAACCACCACATCAGGATTTTGCTTACATTTCAGCAGGCACAGCTGGCGAAATGGAAGAACAGCAGGACCAGGTCCGGTGCAGGAGGCTATCAGTGCGCTGGAGGCTACACCCTCTTTCCACCAGCGAGGAAGAAGAGGATGAGGAGGGACCCTCAACATCAGGAGGCAAGAAGATTGCGCCCACCGGGACTGACAAGGAACACTACTCTGGTACTAAGTCCTGGGTGGACGCTGTGGACATTGAAGGTGGGGGGAAGGACCCAACATCTCTGCCCATGATGTGGTGGAGAGCTACTCTCCCCCAGACTCTTTACCTGTGGGTCCTGAAGAGGTGTCCCTGGGGCAAGCCAATACCCAATCTTGGCCTGTCATCAGCCCCTCCCTACCTCTAGAGTCCCCCATGCCATTGGGGGATCCAGCTGCATCCCCTGCAACCAGTCCCCCTCCTCATAGCTGCCAGCTCGAACACAACATCCGCTCCGGACGTGAGGCACCACATCCCTCCTTTTCCCCCCAGGCACCTCCTGATATTATTCCTCCTGTGGCTGTGCCAGGGGGCTTGAGGTAGATGTGTGAGGGTCAGACAGACATGTCCGCTCGAAGCATGCAACAAGTGTGTCTGGAGATACGCACAATACGAGAGGACATTGTCCGATCTCTGGACAACCTCACCACCAGTGTCAATTCCATGGCCACAGCCATGTCATCTGTTGTCTCCCAAATCCCTTCCCATACCACCGTCAATGTCTCCCCCTGTCCTTTGCCCCACACTGTTTCCCCCGTACTCCTCGTGTGTCACAAACCCCTGTGGTGACTGTTCCTGCACCAGCCAGCCTTGTGTCTGCATCGGACACTGAGGATCTGGACAGTGTGATACTAGAGGATAACCAGAAGGACACTTGACTTTTTGACTGAGACATCGTTGTAGACAAAGATTTCATTTTCCCCTTGTAAAGAGACTGGTTTCCCTGATGCTCCCTGACGTACTATATTTTTGTTGCCCCACCCCAATCCAAGTTCCCTTCTCCATCTGCATTAAGATCATCATTTGTTTTCCTTTCTCTCTTCCAAACGGACGGTTGTTCTTCTGTTCATACATAAATATCTTTGTGGAATTCTACTTATTTTAACTTGCTTGACTTCATTTTAAATGTCTGGTTCAGACTATGGACACATATTTTGTCAGTCATCTGCTAAGCACATAATAGCTTGTTGCAATGATGGGTTACACATGATACACAACAGAATCTTACTTTTGTAGATCTTTATTTTTTCTATACACATATTCAATTGGTCAATTTGTGTTGGGGTTCTTGTCACTGGCAATCGTGCTTGCGACTTTGCAATTTTGGATTTGATGATTGCTGTGAGGGGTCAGGTTGGGCTTGTCACCTACGTGTAGGTGAGTGTTGTCCATGTGCCTGCACAGGGTGATCTATATGTGCAGGGGCAAATGGTGTCTGCACAGTTGGTGTTCGTGCCTGACAAGGGCTGGTTGTGCACATGGTGGGAATGCCTGTACAGGGGTTGGTGGTGATTGTGCAGGTGGTGGCAGTGCCTGTATAGAGGTTGGTGGTGGTTGTGCAGGTGGCGGGAGTGCCTGTACAGGGGTTGGTCGTGGTTGTGCAGGTGGTCGCTGTGCCTGTACAGGAGTTGGTGGTGGTTGTGCAGGTGGTGGGAGTGCCTGTACAGCGGTTGGTGGTGGTTGTACAGGTGGTGGCAGTGCCTGTACAGGGGTTGTTGGTTGTTGCGCAGGTGGCGGGAGTGCCTGTACAGGTGTTAGTGGTGGTGGTTGTGGAGGTGGTGGGGGTGCCTGTTCAGGATGCTGATGTGTACCTTTGCTGTCGTGCTGTGCATTTGGTGGTACAGGTGTTTAGATGTGCTGTGCTACAGGCAGATATTATGGCTCCTCTCCCTGCATTGACCGTGAAGGGAGACTTTGGATCACTTTCAGCATGCCCTCCATCATCTTCATGGTCAAGGCATGGTGTCTTGCACTCTCTTCCATTTGGATAAATATCATGTCTCTCATATTCCTGGACATGTTCTGCCAAGTTCTATCCATCCTATCCAAAGCTTGGCTCAGCCTGTCCACCACCTGAGGGAATTGGACATGTCTGACAGGGTAGCCCATATGGCACGAATGTCCTGCCTTATATTTGTCCGCTGTTAGAATAAGTCCTGCTCCCACTGGCCACCATAGCCAGGTGCAGGCCCTCTCTGCAGGTGTCTGCCATGGATGGGACGAGCAGATCCATCAGCAGGGGAGGGGGTGGCAGGTGAAAACGGGCCCGATTCACAGAATTAAGTTAAGACAAAATCCTAAACTTACTATTTTTGGTATTCACAGAATGCACTTACTACTTTTGGTATTCACAGAATGGATTTACGACTACTAACTTTACGTTCGCACTCGGGCCGGAGCTTCCAGCCCAGAGGCGGAGCTTCTGGGCCAGAGGTGGGGATTCCCCCCGGTGGCGGAGATTTAGCCTTGGCCAAAATCTCCACCTCTGGGCCGGAAGCTCTACCTCTGGGCCAGAAACTCTGCTTCTGGGCTAGAAGCTCCGCCTCCAGGCAGGAATCTCCAGCCCGAGTGTGGACGTAAAGTCAGTAGTCGTAAATCCATTCTGTGAATACCAAAAGTAGTAAGTTCATTCTGTGAATACCAAAAGTAGTAAGTGCATTCTGTGAATACCAAAAGTAGTAAGTTTAGGATTTTGTCTTAAGTTAATTCTGTGAATCGGGCCCGTAGTCATCATCATCCACAAAGTCCACGTCCTCGGGAACTTCCTCCTCCTCTTGAGCAGTACTTGCTGCCGACATAACTGCCTGGAGGATCAGGCTATTCTCCCCTCTGATTCCCTGTCGGCCCACACTGGTTGTAAGTCTGTCATCCTCAGCATCATCTGGAACACAGAGGTTGCAACCGTATTACTGAATGACCTGGTATTACATGTGGTGCAACACAAGGGTTGTATTAACTGTACTTTGCATCAACAGATGAGGATAATGTGACCTGGTTAGGGTAACACCACAAATGACAGCTCACACCATAGCACTGAGGTGTTACACGGAGATGTACATAATATTAGCAAACTCACCAGCTCCAGCCACAACTTTCTGTCCCTTTGCGTTCCCTCCTGGTGTAACATGCTGAACATGTCTCCTCATAGATGTTGTAGACATAGCTGCCCGGATCCAGCACCTGTAGAGGGTAGTGACAACATTCTCAATGATCTGCATCACCAATTGACAGACAGGCACATGTGACACTCCTGATTTGTATTTCACTTTGTAAACAACAACTGTTGATTCCATGCAGAAGAGGATCTTGATCTCTGTCATGTCTTAGTAATCTAAGCTAGTGACACCCCTCATGCCAGAATTACCTGAAGGACAGGTGCACAAAGGCTTCACTGCTGCAGCCAGGAAGTCATGCGTTCCCCGGGATGGTGCCCACTGCAGTGGTATCATCCTGTCAGCAGCTGTGATGAGACATACATGTCCATATTTTAGTGCAACAGATGGTAGCTATGAGCCAACATGTCATTCTCAATTCCCTATATGCAGATAATCCAGGACAATGTGCAGCATGTTTACCTCACGGACTTTCCATGTTGGCACCTGCTCACATGCAGCATTTGCCAGCAGTTACCTCCACGCAGCACTGACATCAATAAGATGACACATCAACAGACAAACTTGTATGAGAAGGTTACTTATATTTCAAGGAAAGAGATAAATGACCCGGACTGCTCCACATTACACTGATTTCACCTTTACCTTTAAGACTAACATTTTTCTGAGTGTAATGTTGTCTGTTGACAAGTCAGAAAGGAGTTCATGTGTGGGATGTGCAGTAGTCAGGGACATGATGTTGCTCATTTGTGCTTTTCTGCCCATGAAGTCCCACAGCTCATTTTTGAATGAGAGAACACAGATTTCTTATGTCCATCCTTTGAGTGTCCTCTGTTCCCATACTCTATTTCCAACATGATGGTACTACCCACCTGACAACGGATGGTGTCTTGTGCAGCAGACATCCAAACCTCATATGTCAAACACTCACCATAAATGTGAATACGGTAGAAGAGGAGGCAAGCAAACAACAACATTTGGCTATGATCACACATTGCGGATAAGCTGAGAAGCTTTGATGCTTTCCGCCTGCACTGGATTATCGTGTTGCTCTTCAGCCAAGTTATTTGGCAGGTGTAAGTGCATGATGATTCACCTTAGCAGCACCTACACCCATCTCAAAGGTACACAACTGGCATCAGTGTGGGCCTCAGCCATACTAATTTCTTTATGATTTAACCATATATACTTTGCTAGGGATTTATCCTATCATTGAATTCCAAGCCTGTTGTGTTTTGGTCACTTCATATGACACATTTTTCTATTGTATGTCCATTCTGCACTCACTTGGCATACATTTTGTGTCATCCTTTCATTAGCCACCCGGGTCTAATCTGGCATGTGTTTAAATGCCATATGTGAGCATATTGTGATGCAGGACAACAGTGTTGTACAATACATACAACATACAGTGGAGGTGAAAGGCACATTTAATGAGCATTCTGCCAGAAATATTCTTGGGTTTACTTACCTTGGTCCAGCACCGTAACAGTGTGTGGTCCCTGAACAAATGTCACATCCAACCTTGATTCAGAAAAGGGGGTGGTGATGAACAGAGTGCCTGAATTAAGCAGACCACTCTTACCCAGTCCAAAGATCAGGGCTTGATCCATCACCGTTTTTTAGCTCACTGCACCATCCCAGCTCAGAACTTGGCTATATGCAAATTAGTCTGTTCCTGTCCCAGTGCATGATGGGAACAGGGCAAACCAAACTACCAAGCCAATTCTTCACCAGAAAGGATACAAGCTACCGGGGACCGGTTTCTGCCATTTCAGGCGTCGTCGGCCCGGCTTGCTTGAATCCTGATGGTGCAATGAGCAAGGGACTCACATCTGAGTATACCCTTCCACGCTTATGGTGGACAAAATGATTCAGAAAAGGGGGTGGTGATGAACAGAGTGCCTGAATTAAGCAGACCACTCTTACCCAGTCCAAAGATCAGGGCTTGATCCATCACCGTTTTTTAGCTCACTGCACCATCCCAGCTCAGAACTTGGCTATATGCAAATTAGTCTGTTCCTGTCCCAGTGCATGATGGGAACAGGGCAAACCAAACTACCAAGCCAATTCTTCACCAGAAAGGATACAAGCTACCGGGGACCGGTTTCTGCCATTTCAGGCGTCGTCGGCCCGGCTTGCTTGAATCCTGATGGTGCAATGAGCAAGGGACTCACATCTGAGTATACCCTTCCACGCTTATGGTGGACAAAATGATTCAGAAAAGGGGGTGGTGATGAACAGAGTGCCTGAATTAAGCAGACCACTCTTACCCAGTCCAAAGATCAGGGCTTGATCCATCACCGTTTTTTAGCTCACTGCACCATCCCAGCTCAGAACTTGGCTATATGCAAATTAGTCTGTTCCTGTCCCAGTGCATGATGGGAACAGGGCAAACCAAACTACCAAGCCAATTCTTCACCAGAAAGGATACAAGCTACCGGGGACCGGTTTCTGCCATTTCAGGCGTCGTTGGCCCGGCTTGCTTGAATCCTGATGGTGCAATGAGCAAGGGACTCACATCTGAGTATACCCTTCCACGCTTATGGTGGACAAAATGATTCAGAAAAGGGGGTGGTGATGAACAGAGTGCCTGAATTAAGCAGACCACTCTTACCCAGTCCAAAGATCAGGGCTTGATCCATCACCGTTTTTTAGCTCACTGCACCATCCCAGCTCAGAACTTGGCTATATGCAAATTAGTCTGTTCCTTTCCCAGTGCATGATGGGAACAGGGCAAACCAAACTACCAAGCCAATTCTTCACCAGAAAGGATACAAGCTACCGGGGACCGGTTTCTGCCATTTCAGGCGTCGTCGGCCCAGCTTGCTTGAATCCTGATGGTGCAATGAGCAAGGGACTCACATCTGAGTATACCCTTCCACGCTTATGGTGGACAAAATGATTCAGAAAAGGGGGTGGTGATGAACAGAGTGCCTGAATTAAGCAGACCACTCTTACCCAGTCCAAAGATCAGGGCTTGATCCATCACCGTTTTTTAGCTCACTGCACCATCCCAGCTCAGAACTTGGCTATATGCAAATTAGTCTGTTCCTGTCCCAGTGCATGATGGGAACAGGGCAAACCAAACTACCAAGCCAATTCTTCACCAGAAAGGATACAAGCTACCGGGGACCGGTTTCTGCCATTTCAGGCGTCGTCGGCCCGGCTTGCTTGAATCCTGATGGTGCAATGAGCAAGGGACTCACATCTGAGTATACCCTTCCACGCTTATGGTGGACAAAATGATTCAGAAAAGGGGGTGGTGATGAACAGAGTGCCTGAATTAAGCAGACCACTCTTACACAGTCCAAAGATCAGGGCTTGATCCATCACCGTTTTTTAGCTCACTGCACCATCCCAGCTCAGAACTTGGCTATATGCAAATTAGTCTGTTCCTGTCCCAGTGCATGATGGGAACAGGGCAAACCAAACTACCAAGCCAATTCTTCACCAGAAAGGAAACAAGCTACCGGGGACCGGTTTCTGCCATTTCAGGCGTCGTCGGCCCGCCTTGCTTGAATCCTGATGGTGCAATGAGCAAGGGATTCACATCTGAGTATACCCTTCCACGCTTATGGTGGACAAAATGATTCAGAAAAGGGGGCGGTGATGAACAGAGTGCCTGAATTAAGCAGACCACTCTTACCCAGTCCAAAGATCAGGGCTTGATCCATCACCGTTTTTTAGCTCACTGCACCATCCCAGCTCAGAACTTGGCTATATGCAAATTAGTCTGTTCCTGTCCCAGTGCATGATAGGAACAGGGCAAACCAAACTACCAAGCCAATTCTTCACCAGAAAGGATACAAGCTACCGGGGACCGGTTTCTGCCATTTCAGGCGTCGTCGGCCCGGCTTGCTTGAATCCTGATGGTGCAATGAGCAAGGGACTCACATCTGAGTATACCCTTCCACGCTTATGGTGGACAAAATGATTCAGAAAAGGGGGTGGTAATGAACAGAGTGCCTGAATTAAGCAGACCACTCTTACCCAGTCCAAAGATCAGGGCTTGATCCATCACCGTTTTTTAGCTCACTGCACCATCCCAGCTCAGAACTTGGCTATATGCAAATTAGTCTGTTCCTGTCCCAGTGCATGATGGGAACAGGGCAAACCAAACTACCAAGCCAATTCTTCACCAGAAAGGATACAAGCTACCGGGGACCGGTTTCTGCCATTTCAGGCGTCGTCGGCCCGGCTTGCTTGAATCCTGATGGTGCAATGAGCAAGGGACTCACATCTGAGTATACCCTTCCACGCTTGTAGCAGAAGTCAGTATGTGTCTTGGATTCCCGGAGGATCTCATTGTACCTACAATGATAAGTGTGTTTTCCAACTTTACATTTCTGCAGCCACATGTGATGCACTCAATTTCTGGCACAAAGGACAAGCACAAGCAGTTGTGGGCACCACCGTTGCAGAAGTGTGTTATACATAATATCATGAGTGATCCCACTTATGTCTTAGAATGGGCACACTACCTGGATGGAACCTATATCACAATTACATGACTATGAATCCTGAGGTAAGGTCCACTATCGTGTTTTGTTGATGCCCAACAAAAAATCCATCCAGTGTAAAGAAGTACATGAACAGCTGTGTGGACTGGGCAATTTAATGTATATTGGAAAGATTTGAAGTTGGACAGTGGATGCATTGTCAATACTACTGAGACTGGTATCTCACTTCTTGTTCATCATTACCATATTTGTGCAAATTGGATTTCTTGATTAGGTCTACCTACACTATTACAATATAGTGGGGACACCCTTTTGACGAGTGGCACTTGATTACAGGATTAGATTCCCAGGTCTGGGACGGTTGGTGAAATACATGTTATGTTCCACAATTACAAAGGTATGATGAGCCAAGACATGTTATATTTTATCTTTCGCTGTTCACAAATGTCATATGCTAAAGGTAAATGTTCATTGACAACTCCAATTATAATGAAGATATTTTTTCATCTCTGATTGACTTTTATACGTGGGCACTATATGTCCCTCTGTCGTCTCCTGAAAATGTATGCATTTTGACCATCTCCTGGCCAGTTTGACTTACGAGTTAGTGAGGTTGTAATGCCTTTCTCTGTACGTTGTCGATTCCTTCCAGTAGATGCAGGGACCTCTGCTACTGCAGTTGTCTGTACTCTGGCTGAATATGTCAATGGGTGAGAAGAGAGAAAAGTAACCAAATGGGAAATGTGATTGTGGAACTTTTCAGGGATTTCCCCATATCTTCTGCATGCTAACAGTGTTGTGAAGTACTGCCGCAAATGGGGCAGGTAGGAGCAGTGGTGCGTTGGGGATGTAATGGAGTGGCAGGGTGGGAAATGAACAACAGAATATGTGTATGACATATTTTGATCTGATGATTCTCTCACCTTCTGCTTTGTGATTTAGGCTGGCACAGGGTGATTTACTTCTTGGATAAATTGTGGCAGGTTTACAAGCCCCTTGAAAAAGTTTTACACTGCTGTTGCATCAATTCTGCGACACAGCGGTGGTGTACAACAGACAACACATTTTGACTTATTCACAACATGACGCATATTTGGTGAAACATCACATTGTGAAGTCCTGCGCAACATTAAACCTGCGTCAGCTCTGATGTAGGCTGGGTGGGCATTCCTTTGGGATATGCCTCGTAAAAGTGATGCAGTGAAATCTACAAGATTTCACAGAGTCACTTTTCAGAGGCCGCAGCGACGCAACTTTACCCTGCTTGAAGCAGATGTAAGGAGTGGCGCCGCACGTTAGGAAGGGGCGGTCCTTGGACATTGTTGGAGTTGCGTCGCACTTGTGACACGACTCCAGCAAAGCATCCCCCTAATGCCATCAAATGCAACACGCATCTGTCTATCCCTGTGCCACAGTTCACCGCAATGTAAATGAGATGCATCTGTGTGTGTCGCAATGGTACTGGTGCATCCTTGCTAATATTTGTCAATTGCTGCTTAGCAGGGTTGTGTATGTACAGCAGCAGTACTGTGCCCATTGTTTCAAAAGGAGGGAGGGATTTGCCACTTCTAATGCAAAGGATTCTGGGACCTGTGGTGCTACATACAGACTATGACTATATTTTTGTATTGACTTTGGACAAGTTCCTTACTCACAATGACAGTGCAAAACAGACAATCTTTTCATGCACTTTTTCTTTTCATTCCATTTACCTGGTACCACATAGCGGATGTCACTGACAGGCAGCCCATGGATCAAGTGGGGGTGTATTGTGGTAAGGATATCCTCCTCCAGTGGGATGAGACGGATGCGGGGTACAGGGTATGCAGCAGGGAGGATCCTGTTTAATTCGATTCTGGAGTACTTCTTCTTCACCCTCTGCCTTTCATCCTGCCACTTCTTCTTGATGTCCTGGACTGTGCGCCTCTACTCCCCAAATGCTGTGACAGCAGTGGCTAATTGCTGCCATAGGGCTGCCTTCTGTGTGCCTCTGGTGCAGTAGGGTGGGAATCTATATAGGCGTTTGTGTTGCCTCAATATATACTTCACACGCATGGTGGTTCTTCTTTCTCCTCATTGGTTCAATTTTTCTCTGGCAATGTCAATGTTGTGAACACAAACTCTCTGTGGCCAGACCTGTTCCTTCAATGTGTGCTGCTTTTATGTGTTTTGTGGTGCTAGTCAATTAGAGTTAATTGGCTTCAGCTGGAGCGTGGTGGGGGATGGTAGGCACTTGCAACGTTCATCATGACAAAATGGAGCTATTGGCTGGGATTGGCTGCAGTGTGTCAGCTGATCCATGGTGGGGGATTTTAGGCACTTGGACAGGTGTTTACCCTTTGCTAAAATGATCAACGGCCACAGTTTCTATCTTCCGGCCCGGAATCAGAGATTCTGGCCCGGAATCAGAGATTCCGTCCCAGAAGCGGAAATTCTGGCCCGGAAGTGAAAATTCCAGCCCGGAAGTGGAAATTCCAGCCAGGGTGCGGACGTAAAGTTAGGAGTCGTAAGTCCATTCTCTGAATACCAAAAGTAGTAAGTTCATTCTGTGAATACCAAAAGTAGTAAGTTCATTCTGTGAATGCCAACAGTAGTAAGTGCAGTCTGTGATTACCAGAAGTAGTAAGTGCATTCTATGAATACCAAAATGGTAGTTTTAGAATTGGGGGTCTCTAGTTGGCAGAGGTAGGTACCTTTATCCCAGTAGGGACCCTTACTTTTAGTCAGGGTAAGGGGGCACACACTGTTGATAACCCCTGCTCACCCCCCTTGGTAGCTTGGCACGAGCAGACAGGATTATCCCCAAGGCAATGCGTAAAGTATTTGCACCAACACCCACAATAATACTGGGAAACACCACAAATGGACACCACACAGGTGATTATCAAAAATAGATTATTTTTATCAAATTTAGGCAAGACCAAATATCAAAAGCAGGACTAACATGCACAATAAACTTCTGTTGCAAATAAAAGGCTTTCTGGTAGTGTTTGTTTATTTCAAGGTTCGTTTTCAGCAAGGTTCTTGGGTAAAGATCTTTCTCCAACAGAGGGGAGTCAATGATGCAGTTGGGAATCAACACAGGTGTCCCAGTACTGCAGCTGGTCTTTGAAAATGCTGCTCTTTGTACCTACAAGGGACTCAGACCTCCGTTCTAGCCCCGCTGACCCTTACCCATAATGACTGATGCTGAGAGTCCCTCCCAGGGACTCCTTTCTATCACCGAAGAAATGCCCCCAATGTGGTGATTCACCCTCGGTGTGGCTCCCTCCCCCCGCAGTGGCCTCAGTTTGCAACTGAAGGTATTTTACCTGGCACACGCGGGGTCAGGAAGCTGTGTCTTCTTCAGTTCCTGCAAACACTGCTCCCTCAAGGGTTGTGGACGGCAGTGTCCTTCTCGAGCGCTGTTCCAATCCCATCGGGGTGCTGCAGGCGAGCCCCCGACCACTTTGTATTTCTCTCCTTCCCGGCCGGGCCCAATCATAGCACGGCTCCTCAGTCGAGCCTCCTGCGAGGGCCAATCACAGCGTGGCCTATCCGATGATGTCAGCGGGCCCTGGGCCGATGGTGGTGGGTTTCTCCGGCTGTTCTTTGTCCCGGGCAGTGATGGTGATTTGTATTAGTGATGGTTTTTGGGTGAAGCAGTCCCCATGCAGGTTTCCACGCTGTAGGCACGATCGCCTACTGAATATAGGCACAGTCCTGTGAGGTGGGGTTCGAGGCCACACCAAACCTCCCGGCAGGAGTCAGCTGTGTGCCGAGCGCATACCGAGGTTACTACGTGGCAGGATTCCGCCGCGTGTCGATGAGATTGCCGGGTCCACCACCCGGTCTAATAGAACTGTGAAGCACAAGATGAGCACAGCGATGGGCACACAACGCCTTAGCAGATGATCTTCTTGGGGACTGTTATAACCCTGTGTCCCAGAAACAGGAGGCCAGCTCTTCTCAGGCCCTTGGAGACTTGGTTTCAGACACAGCACACAGCAAAGTCTAGTTTTCAAGTAGGTGGGGGAAACACAGCACACAGAAAAGTCCCCTTCTTCTCTCCTTTAGTTGAATCAGCAAAACAGCAGATCAGTCCCAGAGCACACAGCAAGGGCAGTCTTCCTTCTTAGTTTCTCCAGCTGTTCTTTTTCCAGCAGAGTTTCCTCTTGATTGTGGAAGTCTCATTTTCAAGGGGTCTCAGTCCTACTTTTATATGCCTAAAGTCTTTGCTCTTCATGTGTTGGATGGTCTGGACCCAGTTTAGACCAGTCCTGGGGGCACTCTGCCAGTGCACAACTTCTTCCTTTGAGAAAGAGGGCCAGGGTCCTCAGACACCCAGCGGGAGGTGGAGCCAGTCCTTTGTGGAGGCAGGCTCAGCTCTTCTCAGCTACAGGGATCTCCCCACCCACCTCTCTAAATGCAGATGGGCCTATTCAGCCTAGGGCTGATGCACCCAGACTCCTGGAGCCAAGACACTTCACCAGCCCCTGTCACTCCCCAAAGCCAGTCAATCCACCACCAGTCAGAGGCACACAGGAAAGTTTGAACAGAAAAATAGGAACTTTCTAAAAGTGCTATTTGTAAATCCAAGTTTTAAAAACCATCTTCACTAAAAGATGTGTTATTAAATTCTGAATTCAAGGGTACTGGACTCCATGTCTCCATTTTGTTCCTATGGGAACATAGTCTTCCCCATTTTGTCCTATGGGCAAGATGGCCTCTCAACAGTGGAAAATGAAATTGGCTGTATTTCACTATTAGGACATGTTACACACATCAGTACATGTCCTACCTTTCTCATACACTGCACCCTGCTCAGGGGGGTACCTTGGGCCTACTATACGTGTGTCCTATATGCACAGAAAGGGAAGGGTAGGGCCTGGCAAGTGTGGGCATTAGCCAGCATGTGTGGCAGTTTAACAAACTGCGTGCAGGCACTGCAATGGCAGGCCTGAGACAACATTTTAGGGCTACTCATGTGGGTGGCACAATCAGTGCTGCAGGCCCACTAGTAGCATTCGAATTACCAGCCCTGGCACACTAGGGTCTTCACAGGTAAAACAAATATGCCAATCATGGATAACCAATCACAATGACAATTTACAGGGAGAGCATATGCACTTTAGCACTGATCAGCAGTGGTAAAGTGCTCAGAGTCCTATTGCCAACAACCACAGGTCAGGAAAAACAAGGGAGGAAGAAGCAAAAAGTTTGGGGATAACCCTGCAAAAAGGGCCATTTCCAACAGGCAGCAACTTTAGGTTTTGGTCTTACGTTAGTTCTGTGAATCAGGCGCATAGCGTGACTATTCCCTTCACGCAAGCAATTAGTAGCATGCAAGAGTCTTACTGGCCTCACATGGTCCTTAAGGGAAGTTCAATATCCACAAACAGCACTGGGAATCTTAACAGCACTCTGATTGCTAGCCCTTTACAAGGAAGTAAAGAATCCTCACCAATAGCATCTCCCCTTACACAAGATAAAATCGAAGAGAGATACAGTGAACCACTCTCATATCTATAAGCACCAGAATGGGATGAAATACTTGCAGCATACATGCAGGTCACTGACAAATCACTCCAGACCACCTGGCGGTCCTACTCGGAACACAGCACCGAGGGCAGTAAGCTTGAGGCAAGTTAAAAAAATTACCTGCCTCTAACACGGCATGGGCATCTCTTTTACATTTGGTCCAGTTTTCAGCAGTAGCCCTACAGCTCTAGTCAAATAAGATGGATATTCAACTTTTAATACATAAGTTGGCTGTTTATGTAGCAGGGATTGATGGTAAATTAGGAGAGTTAAACTCCCCTATAAATAAAGTGTCCTTGTACAAAAACCATCAGAAAACTGCCAACACTCCCTAAAATGTAAGTAGCAAATTTCAAGAGCCCAGGGAGAAAAACAATCTGGGAAGATACAACAACCTCAAAGCCCATCAAAATCTGATGTTCATCCATGCACTGCCCCAGCCTTAGAAGGCACCAGCAGACGTATGGAACAATCACATAAAAACTATGAAATACAGAAGGATACCCTGCATGTAACATAAAAACCCAATCCAAGAATGCTAAGGGAAACCTATCCCTCATCCCAGCTGCAAGATACTGATTTCAACACTAGGCTAGGTTGTTAAGAAAATATAAAGGAAAATGCCAAATACAGACAGTCTCAACGGAGGAAGCGGCGGAATACAAAACCTGACAGCCAAGCAAAATTGTATCCCCTATTTGATGTAAAAACAAGATCCACCAAAATGATGGCTCCAACTATTCATCGGTCCACACAGGGTGATAAACAAACCACCAGATCATTCTTGGTGGATCCATCTGCACATGGATCAGTCCCATATTGGGCTCAGAAACCAGCTGGATGAGCTTAGTCAAAATGCCATATCAGCAATTTCTAGTGGAGGTCATCTTGAACAAACACATTTGCCAAATATGAACCCTAAAAAGTCTACCTCAACACAAACAGAGGTGGTAGTGGAAGCCATTATGCTTGCTTCAACAGTCAGCCTCACGGGCTCCAAGTAGATAAACCAATTCTGCACTGAAGAGCCCTTGCCTCTCCTGAGAATTGGAAATAACTCCACCCTACGGGAAAAATGCACAATTCAAACTGGTAAACTACCACTTTCTTCAACAACTTTAGATTCAGTTCAGAATCCCCATTTCAGTAATCAACACAACACTATACCTAAGGGCCAAAAGGAAATCACTATGCTTGGCGCTATACTGCAAGAATGCACACTGTGACTCAACACCTTATTACATGTCAAAGAGTGTACAGACTTAGTGATCTGTCAAACTCCCACAGAAGGTCAAGATGATAACACCCAAGCACTAATTTTTATACCGGCATACATTTCCAGTGTAAGGCATGATATTTAGACAGGGGTAACATTCTTAGGCTACTAGCTGCCATCCCAGGACTAAGTTACCTATCATCAAAAGACCTTGCAGCAATACAGTTTGAAATCTCTAACAAAGCATCCGGTGGGGAAGTAACTAAGACTACATGGATCACACCTGTTATATCACAAAACATGGTCTCTCAGAAGGACCAGCTCTCAAAAAATGGGGCACTAAGGTCATTCCCTGTCAAACTATTGGATACCCTATGTCCTTTCTCCTCCGAGGCTACAAAAGGAATCCAGATCAGTAGCAAAGAGATACAACATAAGTGCTCAAGGGAGCAAAGGGTTCCGAAGAAACTCACCATCCTAAATACAGAAGCCACTGGGAGATAGAACAAACTCCCCAAGTCAGACCCTAAGGAAATATAGGTGATATAGTCAGAACTATCAGACATTTACCAGCACCTACATGATCAACAATTGCTCAGGAACCCCAAGTTGGACTAACAGCCACATGCATCATTGTTGGTATTAGCGATTCCAAAATGCGAAAATTAAGGAATCGCAATTTAGAAATCGCAAATACCTATGCATTAAAAATTCGCAATTTTGTTTGCGATTTCTTATTTTTCCTTATTTGCGATACGCAATTTTGCGAATCGCAAATAAGGAATCCGTTCACATTCATTCCTATGGGCCTAGAGGCCCAGAGGAATCAATGGGAAGGCATTCTCCTTTTGCGATTCGCAATTAAGGAATCGCGAATTCGAAAAACTTTTTCAGATAATGCATTGCATTTAAGAAATCGCAGAATTGTGATTTCTTAAATGCAATCGCAATTTAAGAAATCGCAAATAATTTGCGATTTCTTAAATTGCGAAAAAACTAAAAAGGTTAATGCATCCCAAAACAAAGAATTGCATTCGCAAACAGCCGAATTTTGCGATTCGCACCGTTTGCAAATGCAATTCTGTTTGATGCATGTGGGCCTAAATCCCAGACTTCTTTGCACGTGCTAATGGAACACTAATGGCTTGAATACAAAATTAGTGACCCGGATCTGTATAATTATCCGAGGTCCTTCGATATCATCCTGCTTCAGGACACCTGGTCGGCTGATCCCGTCTACATTCAAGGCTACACAAGCTTTGGTACTCCAGCTGAAAAACATGCAAAATAGGGTCACCTTTCAGGAGTGATGGCTACCTACATCTCGATAGCCAGTGTTGCCTTGGCAACAACATTCAATATCAAATTGACACGAATTAATGAAACAAAATGCTCCATCATAATCAAAGGAGGCGCTGTTGAAGTAATCCTCATTAATGTCTATATCCATCCCAAAAGTAAACCTAAAGACTGTAAAGAGGTAATGCCAGAAATAATGAGGATAGTTGAAGAGGAAGACTCAACTTATCTAGTCATATCTGGAGAATTTAATCTATATTTACTTGGCATATCCACTGGTGACCTAACAATAGCTCAAGCTGTGTTATGGGAAATACCTGAACAAGGCAGAAATACAACCGGCCATCAAACAAAACTCGGGAGTTAACTACTGGAAGACCTAGACCATCTAAGTCTCAGGGCTTTGAATAGCAGGTTCCCAAAAGACAACCCTCCGATTGTCACTTTCTACTCAAACAGAGCTAGCTCCTGTCTCAATTAAACTTTTGCATCCTTACCTACATTTCAATATGTTCATTCTTTCAAAATCTCAGGTAGACCGTGTAGCGACCATCTTCCACACAAGGTCTCATTTTCTTCAACCCTCAGTTTCCCAAAAAACATTAGTGAGTCTGCAGATGAAGCTTACACTTCAAATTATCGATGCATTAGGTCTATACCAGCTTCTCCTGAACAACTGCATGTAACTATAGGGGACATAAAACAGAACTGTATAAGAAAGAAACGGACTACATAAACAAATGGTAAATCCTTATGGAAGTACTTCGGAAAAAAGACTCCACAATTAACAAATCTGGTTATGGCAACAAAGCTCAGAAGGAGGCCATCCGTTACATGATCCTAGATTCCAGGAGCACAAAACAGGAATAATCAAAGCTCTTCGAACCTTAAGGAAATGACCAGGAGATTTGACTGACCTTGCAGCTTCAAGATTTCATAAATAACAGACCAAAAAGTTAAGCTGGTCAATAAAAAGTGATCAGGATAATGAACTCTGGGCCAAGTTACACACTGATCTGAAAGACAACAACAGTGCAAGGTTTTGGACTACGATGAATCAACTTCTTAAACCCGGCCATAGAGGCATTGACTCAGACAACACCGAAGCTACATGGGCCATTATTTAAAAAAATCATTGTAATCATGATGATGTAGATAACCAGCAGACAGTTAGATGTGAAGCTTCAACATCAGCACAAAATGAAGGTCAGACTGACATTGATGCAGTGAGCATAAACAAAACAAATAAAAAAGGGCAAAAAGAAGGAGCCCCAGGCCCTAATTGCACCCCCCATGGTGGTGTTCAAATATGACCCAGACCTCGCAGCAGAAATGTTGGCGTCAGTATTCACACAGGTCAGGGGCACATATAACACATTAGCAACATAGAAAGGCTCAATTGTATCACCAATCTTTAAATGAGGGGACAGGTCTTCTCCAGGAAACTACCGTTTGATAACCTTAACTGATAATGATGCCAAATACATCGCTGGAATCATACTTGAGGAGTTAACAGCTTGGGCATCCAACAATGCCATCAGACCATACAACCAGACAGAGTTTCATAAAGCATCTGGCATGATCACAAACATACTAGAAATTGCTCTACTAATGGATGCTTCCCGCACATCTGGAACACCACTATATTTTTGTTTCATTGACTTTGAAGCATCCTTCAACTGCGTGGAGCCTGGGAGGTTTTGGCAGATGCTAGCTAGGTGGGGAATATCTCAAAAACTGCTTTACCTGCTGATAATGCTGCATAGTGAAACATGGGTTCAAGTCAAGCTAGGTGCAGGAACGCATCTTTCCAGCAAAATAAAAACTACATGAGGTGTAAAACAATGATGGTTGGTCAGCTTTACTCGGGTGGGCCTTCAGCAGCTCCTAAATATCTTGAAACATATCGACTCATCAACGGCCTGCCAATCAATCTTGACAAAACAATAGCCATGGTCTATAACACCAAGAAACCCCACACGTAGGCTTGTTTCTGGGGTGACACCCGGCTGGAAAACACAGAGAAATATAAACATCTTGGAGTATTTATTGATAGGAACGGCTCCTTTACAGCCCAGAAAGAGGCGACAAAACCTGAAGAAAAAACTAGTCAGCCCATCACTGAAGCCTCTTCTCGAAGTCGCAATTTCATATGGAAGCAAAGCATTAAGAGCATGAGATGCTGACATCCTAGATACCACATTCATCCGAGTCTTTAGAACCATTTTTCTCTGCCCAACTACATCTCACCGGCCTAGATAAGACTGGAACTCGGACTGTTAAAACAATCACTAGCCAGGCATGGAACATACATAACATGTTGGAACAATATTTGGAAAGCCAAACCAAACACCCTGAACCACATGCTATGGGAAGAATTACAGTACTGTAACACGTCACTGGCAAGAGTGTACCTACAAGAGTCTCTGAAACTTACACCAGAACTCTGGGACTCACCTGTCAGGTCCCAGACCATAAACTGCCTGGTTACAAAGGGCTAGATGTAGGTAGTTCAAAAATACAGATTCTAAAATACCGAATTTTACCGATTCGGTATTTCAGAATCGGTATTTGGGATGTAGGTAAAAATTCTGTATTTTTTACCGAATCGGTAAAAATCGGTATCTGTAATTCGGAAATTACCGAATCGGTATTTATTGAATCGGTATTTACCGATGCGGTATTTACCGAAACGGTATTTCCCATTCATTCCTATGGGCCTTTTGGCCCATAGGAATGAATGTGAAATACCGATTCGGTAAATACCGATTCGGCAAATACCGAATCGGAAAGGAAAAAAAAGTTAAACCAATAGTCAGCCAATCAGGGGCTACCACCAAACCCCTCACAACCAGGAAGTGGCTACAGGCAGGCAGCTGCAAGTAATTAGAAGCTGTTGGAGAGGATGTGAAAGCAGAGAGTCCCTGAGCCACAGGAAAACTTTTGTGCTTTTAAAGTTTGAAAATGGCAAGCAGCAGTGAAAAAAGGAACTTCCAGAGAGAAAGAGAAAAATTAAATTGAGCACCATGGAGCTGGGTCCTCATGGAGGAGGTGGTTAAGGAACACCAGAAATTGTTTGGTAAGCAGTCCCTGACTGTGGCTGAATCTGCCAAAAGAAAAATTTGGCTGGAAATACAGTCGAAAGTGAATGCTGTTGGAGTGACCCCAAGGGACATAGATGAGATGAAAAAGAGGTGGTATGACCTCAGGAGCCTGACAAAGAAGAAACTTGCAGAGCACCACAAAGAGGCAAATAAAAATGGAGGAGGGAAAAAACGTGCACCTGCCAAGACAGAGCTGGAGGAGCTGGTGGGGTCCACCATTGAACCAGAGAGCGTCTGTGGACTGGGAGATGCAGACAGCTCAGCCAGACTATACAGGAGCAATGTATTATGGGACATGTAGTCATTAAAAGACCTACCATTTCATTCAGCACAGCAAGCAACAAGTTTGGCAAAACATATCAGTCATACTCAAGACAAGGCAATATGTACAGTGTTTCAGTAAGAAGAATTTAATTGTAGAAACAGTGAGGCAGTAGCACAGAGCTAATGTACGCTTTTATGTCCACAGGCGAGACATCTTGCAGGCGTACCAGGGAGGAGGAAGGCACTGCAGCACAGAGGGATGTCAGCCAGGAGGCAGACACAAGTACAGAGGATGTAACAAAGGACACTGGTGCATCAACACCACTGCCACCATCCTAAAACCTAGAAATATTACCACATCAGCAGGCATCCCCAGAACGTTCTGGATCCCCTCTGCTACTGTCTTCACCTGAACTGCCTCTGTCACTGCCACAAACAACACCTGCACCGCAAAAGAGCAGGAGGCATGCAGTTGCTCCACTGGTTGAAATGAAAACTTCAGCAGGTGAAATGGAGGGGGATGACACTCAAACCTTATCTGGGGAAGGAAGCACAGCCACACAGCAGTCCAGGGCAGAGGGTGCCCGTACAGGTACCAGACGCCGCAGGCCCAGAGATGTTAGTGCTGCCCAACATGTGGAGGGTCCCAGTGTCTTCCGTGGGCTGGAGGGTAGCATGGTAACGATCCAAAGGCTGCAGGCAAAGGCCATCCAGTCTGTACAACGTCAGATGAGGCAACTAAACACAAATATGGAGAACATATAGAAGAGCATCAGTGCACTGGTTGATGAGAACAAGGAGATGGCATCAGGTATGAGGGAGATGGCTGCAGGGATGCGGGACATGACACAATCAGTGCAGCTCCTGTGCACAAAAATGGACCAGGACAGGTTAGCAAGGCGCAAGGACAGGCAGCATGCGCAGCAACAAACTAAGGCAATGAACCGCCTGGCCACAGCCACTTCCCTACTATGCAGACGAAGCATCAACATGCAAGGGGGAGTACCACACAGCAGCAATGAGGTGTCCAGGGGCCTTGCAAGGGTGACCAATGCTGTAGAGGGGCAGATTAATGCAGAGACAACACAAACTGCTGCTCTGGATGTAACGGAAAGTGAGGAAAGCACGAGTAGGCGCAGCATGACAAGCCTCCTTGTTGTTGAGACACGGAGGAGCAGCAGGCGCCATGGTGAGCCAACAGCACAAACACCCAGTGAAGACAGCCACCCACCTACATCTGACACTGCTAGGCGTAGCCGGAAATGACTTGTACAGCCCACACTCCATGACCTTAAATGGGAAAGTGAGCCAGGATGACCATTATGAAATGGATGACATTTGTGTTGCACATTTGTGCTTTTGACTACCTGCGTAGTGCCAAATATTAAACTACGTTTGGTGCATACTCCACCTGTCTGTGTCTCTTTACTTACTCAAAAAAAGTTCCTTGTGATCTCTGCCCGTCTCTGTCTGCCATCAGTTGGTGTCGCTACTCCTGCTGTGTGTGGTTCAGGCAGTGCTTGTTCATGATCGTGGTCCTCATAGTCGCTCATTTCTACCTCTGTGCCCTTCTTAGTAGCAAGGTTGTGCAACATTGCACAAGTAGCAATTATCTTACAGCTGATGATTGGTGTGTACTGCCGTGCCCCTCCACTTTTGTGGAGCATCGGAACCTGCTTTTCAGCAGCCCAAAGGTGCGCTCCACAACGTTCCTAGTGGATTTGTGTGCCATGTTGTATCGTCTCTGGCTGGGGGTTGATGGGTTGAGGTAAGTCTCAGAATGAATGAGCGGACGGCATATGCACTATCCCCTATTGGAAGATGAGAAAGCCATTACTCACATGCACACATACACATACATCTGCAATATCTATCAAGGTGTATCACAGTGTTTTACCTAGCAGGTATCCTTCGCCAAATTCTCCTGCTGTCAGGCGTGTATAGATCCCACTGTTCTGAAAGATGTAGAAGTCGTGGGTACTTCCTGGGAACTTGGCCACAATATCTGTGATTATATAGTTGGCATCACAGATTACCTGTACATTGATTGTGTGGGTTGAATTCGTGTTTCTGTAAATGTATTCAGTGGCAGCAGGTGGGCATATTGGGATGTGGGTGCCATCAATACAGCCGATAACGTGTGGGAAATTTGCAATTTGATAAAAGTCAGTCTTGGTCTTGAGTAGTTCCGCGTGAGTTTGAGGGAAGCTGGTATAATGATGCATTCTCTGCATCATGGCCTCTAGGAACTTCCTAAAGAAATGGGGCAGGCAGCTCTGTGACACCCCAACTACTGCAGCAATCACACTCTGGTAACTCCCAGATGCAAGCAGGTGTAGGCTACACAGAACCTGCACATGGGGTGGGATGGTACTTTTGCAATATCTCTGGCTCAGTGAGTTGGAAAAGCGTAATCCTCTGCCTGTAGACTTGCTCCTCCCTTCTCCAGACCCTGTCTCCTGCTGCCTGTAGCCGTAGCCGCCTTGCTATCACGTAGAATGCCGCCATTCTGGTCACACTGTTACATTTTGGGGCCTTTTTTATAGCCTGCACCTGGTTACCAACTGCTTTCAATCCATGGTAAACACCAACTCTTAAATAACGAATTTCACGAAATTCGGTATTTTAGAAGGTACCTACATCTCAAAACTCTTTTTTACCATTTCTTATTTACTGATTCAGTAAATAAGAATTCAGGAAATACCGAGTCGGAAAATGAATATTCGGTAAATACCGATTCGGTAAATAACGATTCGGTAAATTACTGACTCCTATTTACCGAATCGGAATTTTTAGAGCTCCTACATCTCAAAAGTCAAATACCGGTCGGTAACAGCCGAAATTCGGTATTTTCGGCCGTTACCGACCGGTATTTGGCTACCTACATCTAGCCCAAAGTCACTTAAAATCCAGTCTTCCATGGAAGATAAGGCAACACTACCCAAAAGAGCACATGGATGGACGACACATTATTCAATTCTTACCCATGCCTGGGCATAGTTTGTTGAATTTTGCTACGCAGAACTCCAGGAAGTTACAAAAAAACTCTGCAGAGTTCCGCAAATGGCAGACTTCAGTGTGAACTGCCATTTGTGCTGATTTTCCTGGCACTCGGGTAGAAATTCTACTCATCCGGCAGCTGGTGCTCCCCAACAACCGTTCACAAGTGCAAGATCGGAAAAAACTCAGCGGCACTACGTGAAGTGAAGTTTTCTGCACTCCACGAGCTCCACAGAGTGTGGAGTGCAGAAAAATCTGCCAACCTGCAAACGGAGCGAAGTTCACAGCCAAGGCCTACTCTTACCCTCCACAACTATTTCGCAATAGGCTATCCAGCATTTATCAATCTGCAGTTCTTAAAATATAGGCTGGGGCTACTCTGGTTGTGTGGAAATCATCCTGTCACTTGCCACCTATGTGGGACTGGAAAGGACGTTCTGATGCTTTTAGTCTGCTCCTGGGATTTTTACCAAAGGGGAATTTGCAAAAGAAGGCAGGCAATCCTGGCTTGCTTTCATCAAAAGGGATCCCCAACTGAACAGCTGCTTCGTTAAATTGTTTGCAAAGGGTTGAGAAAAGTTTATATTGGATTGCTGTTTGCCCAGCCCAACAGACTCAGACGGAAATATAAAGGACACAATTCAATTCAATATTTGATAACTCTGTGGCAGTCCCTGGTCATTACAAACCCTATTTCTCACTCTAAAAACTAAGAACTGTAAATATGCAAGTGTGTAAAGAGTTACATATTAAATTTGATAATAAATCTATGTGTACCTTTGTATTAAACACTAAACTCAATTAGGCTATATTGTGGTTCTCCTAGGTCATTCATTTAATGAATTTTTATTGTTCTTTTTTTCTATTTTTATTATTTGATATTTGTTAACATTTATAAAGACTCAATACTATCAAATGTATGTATAACATGGAATTATATAGTTATATTTAGTTACCTTTTATTGCAATGGTTTTAGGTAACTAAGATCCCAATTCACAGAATTAAGTTAAGACAAAATCCTAAACTTACTACTTTTGGTATTCACAGAATGCACTTACTACTTTTGGTATTCACAGAATGCACTTACTACTTTTGGTATTCATAGAATGGATTACGACTACTAACTTTACGTCCGCATTCGGGCCGGAGATTCTGGCCCGGAGGTGGAGCTTCCGGCCCAGAGGCGGAGCTTCCAGCCCAGAGACGGCCCAGAGGTGGAGATTTTTGCCATAGCTAAATCTCCGCCACCGGCGGGAATCCCCACCTCCGGCCCGGAAGCTCTGCCTCTGGGGCGGAAGCTCCACCTCTGGGCCGGAAGCTCCGCCTCCAGGCTGGAAGCTCTGGCCTGAGTGCGGACGTAAAGTAAGTAGTCGTAAATCCATTCTGTGAATACCAAAGTAGTAAGTGCATTCTGTGAATACCAAAAGTAGTAAGTGCATTCTGTGAATACCAAAAGTAGTAAGTGCATTCTGTGAATACCAAAAGTAGTAAGTGCATTCTGTGAATACCAAAAGCAGTAAGTTTAGGATTTTGTCTTAACTTAATTCTGTGTATCGGGCCCTCTGCAATTATTTAATAAACTTTAAACTTAAAAAAAAAATTGAAACGTATAGAGACTACACCTCAGCTGTTTTGGTATTACAGTTCATGCAGAAGGTAGCAAAGCACTTTAATTGTGGTGAAGTTTCACTTTATGTTGTTACCACTAAATCAAGAACTTCGTTTTCAGGTGCAGGAGCTTTAAGTCTGCAGACTGATCATCCCTCTAATTTTTTTCCCAGTGGAATGTTAAGTAGTTTTCTTTCCTATGTTTTCAAGTGGTACAACATATTTGTTGTTCATGTTGCACATGTTAGAAAACTAGACAGCTAGGGGAATCCAAGGTGTGGTGACTTGCAAGTTTCTCACCAAGTTTTGTTTTTACCTAAAACCCCTTGAAAACCTCAAACATCGATTAAAAAGCTAATTTTCTTCACATTTCTGTGATGGAAAGTTCTGTAATCTGTGGACAGTCACAAATGTAATTCCTCCCAGCATTCCCCAAAGTCTCCCAATCCGTCCCAAAATACAACATGGATAAGCCACATATTTAGCAATTTTTATGAATGAGAGGCAACATCAATTGGTTCAAGTTAAAAACTATACAATCAGATTGAAGAAGAGAATCTTGTGTAGGTATTCTTCTTTTATTTTCAGTCGTAATAGTTGGTATGTACAAAACAGAATCAGCCAACGCGTTTCGCCCACAAAATGGCTTCTTCAGGGCACGGTTGTGGGTAGTGTAGTACGCACACTACCCACAACCGTGCCCTGAAGAAGCCCATCTTGTGGGCGAAACGCATTGGCTGCTAGCTACCAAGCCCTTGGCAAGGGCTTGGTAGCACACGCCCTTGCCCAAGGGGTCATTCCCCCCAAACCCCTGGTGTCTAGTGGAGAGATCCCTGCTTGGGGAATCACTCTCATATGGTGATCCCCAAGCAGGGATCCACTGGGAGAGATATCATTGGAAAGGGAAGGGAGAATCTTCCCTTGCCAATGATACCTCTTCCACTCCAATCAGTGCCCAGGCGGCTAAGATATGTCCTCTTGAACACTGATAGAGTGAAAATAAAACAAGCCCATTGGCTCGTTTTACTTTCACTTTAGTGTAATGACATCAGAAGACCCTGGGCATTGATCATCATTATATAAAAAAAAAGACTTAGTGCAAGAAGCTCTTCCGGAGCAGGCAAAGTAAAAAATAACATATAAAGAAATCCCTTTGGTGCTCTGCCCAAGAGGGACATTTATGTGCCTCCCTAGAGTCAGCCAATGGCCAACAGACACACAGAGGAGGCATTGCGGCTGTCAACCTTCCTCCGACAACCCCTCGAACCTGGCACAACAAATCTGCTTTTTTAAACATGGTTTAGGTTTAGAATAGCTGCAAGAAGCAGCTCTGTGTACACAAATTACTGCTGGAGTGGGTCATTTTTAGCCATATTGTGTTTCAGACGACTATAATTTGATTCTAAATGTTATGATATGGGTTTTGATGTTTAATTGAATTGCAAGTATGTCTTTTTGCTCAACAAAATGAAATGATTTATAGGTCAAGTTAAATTTGGATCATATCTATCTTGTACTTTTAATGTTAAACCACTCAGTACCACATCAGAAAAAGTCAAATATTCTGTCCAGCTGTGACATTAGCTGACACTCTTCCAGAATCAAACAGTTTATTTTAATAGCTGTACTCTTTTCTTTCTTAAAGACAAATATTAATGTGTGAAAATGAGGAGAGAAGCTACCAGTGTATTTATATTTATTTTCTATGTCTTCCATAGTAGGCCAGTATATCATAATTTCAGACATTACTACACATGTCATAACTACAAATACCTTTTTGAGGTGGTTATTACAATGCATTGACCTTTACAAAGCATTGTAATACCACCCACGCCTTTCCCATCCATTTTATTTGTGTCATACTATATATACAACTTTCCAACCCCCCTCTTTAGAGTGTCTATGGGGGTTACCTCCCCAACTCCTCCCATTTCTGGGGTTTAATTTTGGTGGTACTCCAAACCCCTTTTTTCCTTAAACTCTATTTTCCCTTACCTCCTTTTGCCTATACCTATTCCTAAACCCTATAATCACTCTTACTTTGCTTTACCTTAAACACCCTAATTATTAAATTCACCTATAATACCCTTTACTTCTAACCACCATTAACCTTAAAATTCCCTTTTCCTGTCTCTATCTCTACCCACTCCATAACCCTAAAATCACCCCTACTTCCCTTTACCACTACCCACGCCTTCACCGTAAAATCTCTCTCACCTCCCTTTATTTCTATTTGCACCTAAATGCTTTTTTTTAAAAGTCCTCATACTATCTCCACTCTATAGTAACATGCACCATGGCTTTTGTGGCCACCAATGTCTGTCACATTGGACATTCTTCTTCTGTCAGATATTGCTTGGGCTATTGCGAATTCCATTACATTTGAAGTTGCCACCTATAACTACAGTATATAGTGTAGATAAAGATACTTGCCACAACTCTTCCATTTCATCATCCGGCAAGTATCTATCTGAGGAGGAGGAAGATGCTTTCAGCTTCGAGTTAGCCGCTGTGAGAAGATGTTGACACCATTGTGCTATCTCCTTTTTCTTTGGTCATAGGTCCTGAAGGTATATCTCCATTTGATTGTATTGTGCATTTATCCAATCTTGGGTCCTGAGCTACAGGTTTACTTGAATTATTTAAATCTGGACAACAATGTAAGGGTGTCAAGCATACACTCCGGAGTACTGGGAGAGTACATATGGGAGACACCAAACTATGATATGCAATGCCTAAGAGGGATCTGACCTCAAACCATGTTCTAGCTGCAGCTTGTAGGCCTTTTAACCTGACCTTCTTGAAGTATTTGGGAGCCCCAAATTTATAGAGAAAACCCTCCTTAGAAATGCCATCCAGCATTACTCTGTACATACCACTCACTGTGGTTTCATCAGGATTTTTTAATAATATTCTACAATTTTTTAACTGAATGGCCCAGCAATAAAGCTGAAAGCCTGAAAGCCCCAACCCCCTTGCTCTCACCTTGCTCCTCAGTTTCTTCCATGAGAGGCGCACACACTCATTGGCCCAAATAAAAGGTGTGATTTTCCCCTGCAATGCTAAAATACTTTCCTTGTTAAAATGTAGGGGTATATTATGAAACAGAAAAGTAACCTTCGGCAAAATAAACATTCTCACCAGGTTAACTCGCCCCCAAAAATTGTTAATGGCAAATTCTGCCATCTTCTCAACAATTTCCCCACTTCTGAACAAGTTTTCTCAAAGTTTAAAGCAGCTACTTTTTGTAAGTCCCTGGTTATATTTATCCCTAGGTATTTCGTTTCTGTAGCGCTCTTTATTTTCCCTTCCTTTTGATTCCAGACCATTATTTCAGTTTTTTCCTCATTCATTTTATATCTAGATAGAGCACCAAATGCTCTCGCCTCCGCTCCAAGTTAGGGTAAGGCAGAATGGACATCAGAGTTGAAAAGCATTAAATCGTCCGCATACAGCACAATTATCCTGGTAAATGTGTCTACCTTAAAAATCTTTATTCTCTCATTCAGTCTGACACTCTGGGCAAATGATTCGATATACAAATCTAAGATAATAGGTGATAGGGCCAGCCTTGCCTCGTCCCCCTGCTGATCCTAACAGATGTTGAAAGGCTCTCATTCACCAAAATATGTGCTATTGACTTTCTAAAGATCTTCTCTAGCAGGTCTATCAGGGACTTACCCATACCAAAATTCTCTAAGGCTGCCATAAGATAACTCCTACTGACCCGATCAAAGGCCTTGGCAGCATCCACAGTTATTACAGCAAGGGAACCCCCTTTGATGTAGCTAAATCTATAGTGCCAATCAGGGTATGATTCAGCTCTGTAAGCTGCCTTCTGTGGATAAATCCTTTTTGATCTTCGTGTATTAAACTCCCCGCTACCTTATTATTACGTGCGGCCAAAATACTAGTGAAGATTTTATAATCACTATTAAGTAGGGAAATAGGATGGAAGGATTGGCATTGAGAAACATTTTTACCAGGCTTCGGAATTAGTGTTATCACTGCCTCATTCCATGATTCCAGTATCGGACTACCCTCTACTAAAATTTTATTAAAAAGTTTAATCCAGATTAGAATATTCTCCTCTGCAATGGTAAAATAGAGTTTTCTAGGATAGTATGAGGGCCAGCTGCTTTGTCTTTTTTATTTTCTTTACTGCTGCCAATATTTACCGACCCCCCCACAATTATTTCCTCCCCACAATCAAGGACATTGATGAGGAAAAAAACTCATCTCAGTCATGTGCCAATTTTGCAACTATACCCTCTGAGAGTAAAATCCTTCTTTTCACAGTCCATCTCCCAGGCCCCCGTGAAACCCTCAATTTAATTTTTAAAGACAGGGCTGCATGCTCTGAGAGGTGAATAGGGAGAAGTTCCATGCCTACCACTCTCTCCACCTCCTTCCTATCCATGAAGAAATAATCCAAGATGAAAAAATTGCTGTTTTTCTTGCTGTGAAAAGTATAGTCCCTACAATCCCCCTTTATTTTACGGAAAACATTACACATATTGTTTTTTTCCAGCATATCAACCATATATGTCCTCATTCTAGGGGAGTTAATCTGTGTTCTTACAGAGGACCTGTCTAGATTGTTATCTAGGAGAATTTTCAAATTCCCTACTAAAATGACAGGGGCTTTAAAATATACTAAGGCGGAAAACAGATTAGCTAAGTACTAGATATCATCAATATTCGGGCCGTAGTAGTTCACCAATGTATACAAGTTCTTACAAATATTTATTCCAGCTATAATCCAACACCCCCCATCATCAGCTTTATACCAAACTAACTCCACTCCTGACTTTCTTTTAAACATCAAAGCAATACCTTTGGTATAGTATGATTGACCTATAACAAGTATACCTTCCACCCATTTTTGTTTTAGAAACAAATCTCTACATTCCCGTTTCCACAGATGGGTTTCCTGCAACTTAAGTATTTGCGATCTATGCTGCTTTAAATATTGCAAAATAGAGTACCTTCTCTGTTTAACCCTCAGCTCATTCCCATTCCAGCATAAGGGCAGTGACCCCTCAACCCCTGTGCTCATTTTGTTTCTATTTAACTTTTCCTTCCTTTTCTTTCCTTCTTTCTTAGACAAGGTGACCGTCCTGAGCTTCTCAGAAGCGGTCGCTCCCCTCGCTGATCCCTGCTTATCCACCTGGTATCGTAGTGCTCACTGCCAGACTGCTGATTGCCATCTATCACGCTCTGCTTGAATTTTGTGTCATCGTAGCGCTTACTGCCTGACTCGCTCGCACTGCTGAATATTCAGTTATAATAGCGCTTTACTGTTAGACCGTGCTTTGTTATTTACTGTGCCATTGTGTATCACTCGCTTTGCCTCCTCTGACCATTGTTGCCTGACTGTGCTGCCCAGTTCATAGCGCTTGTAAGGTCGTGCCCCAATCTCGTCCTGTTTCGCTTTTGGCTTGCTGCCATTTTGTAGTTTGTTGTTGTGCCTCCCAGCCCGGCTCTCCACCCCGCTCCCGCCTCCCAGCTGCTCCTCCCTCCCACAGAAAGTGTAGGCTCTACCCTTCCAGCAATAGCGCTGTGACCGTCCTGAGCTTCTCAGAAGCGGTCGCTCCCCTCGCTGATCCCTGCTCATCCACCTGGTATCGTAGCGCTCACTGCCAGACTGCTGATTGCCATCTATCACGCTCTGCTTGAATTTTGTGTCATCGTAGCGCTTACTACCTGACTCGCTCGCACTGCTGAATATTCAGTTATAATAGCGCTTTACTGTTAGACCGTGCTTTGTTATTTACTGTGCCATTGTGTATCACTCGCTTTGCCTGCTCTGACCATGGTTGCCTGACTGTGCTGCCCAGTTCATAGCGCTTGTAAGGTCGTGCCCCAATCTCGTCCTGTTTCGCTTTTGGCTTGCTGCCATTTTGTTGTTTGTTGTTGTGCCTCCCAGCCCGGCTCTCCACCCCGCTCCCGCCTCCAAGCTGCTCCTCCCTCGCCCCACCCCCCTCCACTATCCTCTTATGACAGATGCTGTTGCGCGCAGCGAACGCGCCCCATGCGTGCCGAAGGTGGGCCAAAGGTAAGCCCGTCTACGCCCGTCCACGCCGGGACCACGCCCAGCGCCATACCCCCACAAAATCCACCCCGCCCGCATAATGTACAACGCCGCTACCCTCTCTGCACTTAACCCCGGCTGACTCCCAAACTGCTACCAAGCCGCCCCAGGACACACCCATGGACCCTTCACCTGCCACTCCTGCAAATTCGACTGCACTAAGACCCACAGCAAATCCACATACTCCAGACAGAGCTCTAACACCAACCACCTGAAGTGCATCCTGCTCAACACCCGCTCGGTCCACAGACACGCCATTGAACTCTGGAACCTACTCAACACCACATCGCCGGACGTCGCCTTCCTTACAGAAACCTGGATGAACACCTCATCAACGCCCGACATCGCCATAGCCATCCCGGACGGCTACAAAATCATCCGAAAGGACCGCACCAAGCGAACAGGAGGAGGAATCGCCATTGTCCACAAGAACACCATCCACATCACAACCAGCTCCGAAGACAACCTAACAACCGCCGAACACCTTCACTTCAAGATCCACACCGACCCCCAGACCACACTCAGAGGCACCCTCATCTATAGACCACCCGGTCCCCGCACACAATTCAGCGACTTCATCAGCCCTCACGCCCTCCCCTCTGAGGACTACATTCTACTGGGAGACCTCAACTTCCACCTGGAAAAGAACAACAACAGCAACACCACCACCCTCTTGGACAACCTCGCCAATCTCGGACTCAAACAACTTGTTGACACCCCCACCCACTCTGCCGGGCACACGCTCGACCCAATCTTCACCTCCAGCAAACACATCTCCTTTAATCACACCACAGCTCTCCATTGGACGGACCACAGCTGCGTTCACTTCAACTTTAAAAAGACTACGACCCATAACCACCCACAACCAATTCCACAGAGAAACTGGAACAAAATTACCTCCGACCAACTCTTCACATCGCTTCACCAAAACCCACCTGCAAAATCATCGGACCCAAACCAAGCAGCCACCAACCTCACACAATGGATCACCCACAGCGCTGACAAATTAGCACCCTTGAAAAACCATCAAATCAAGCAAGGCAGCAAAAAAGCCCCATGGTTTAATGATGACCTTAAGAAATCCAAGAAGATCTGCCGCACCCTCGAGAAAGCATGGCGAAAAAACCCAACCTATGACAACCTGGCCACCTTCAAGAACGCCACCCGCAAACACCACCAACTGATCTGATCCACCAAGAAATCATCATTCAAGGATCGACTCGACAACAACGCCCACAACAGCAAAGAACTATTCAACATCGTCAAAGAGTTTACTTACCCCACCGCCGGCACCAATGACATCACTCCCTCCCAAGACCTCTGCGACTCTCTAGGCCTCGTTTTTCCACAGCAAAATCGCTGACATACATAACAGCTTTGGAGACCAGTCCACCCCACCCACCTCCGAACTTGAGCCCCCCCAACAACCTTTGCGCCTGGAACCCAATCACCAGCGAAGACACCATCCGCCTGATGAACACCATTCACTCAGGATCACCAACCGGCCCATGTCCCCACCACATTTTCAACAAAGCAGACTCCATTATCGCACCCCATCATCAACTGCTCCCTCAACTCCGCTACCTTCCCGGAAACCTGGAAAGATGCCGAACTCAGCGCCCTCTTGAAGAAACCTACAGCAGACCCCACTGAACTTAAAAACTACAGCCCCATTTCGCTCCTCCCATTCCCTGCCAAAGTCATTGAGAAAGCCGTCAACAGTCAACTCGCCACCTTCCTCGAATCCAACAAATCCCTCGACCCCTCACAGTCTGGCTTCCGAGCCAAACACAGCACTGAGACCGCCCTCATCGCAGCAACAGATGACATTCAAACCCTGCTGGACAGCGAAGAAACGGCTGCCCTCATCCTACTGGACCTCTCCGCAGCCTTCGATACAGTCTGTCATAGCACCCTTATACAACACCTCAGCAACGTCGGAATACAAGGAAAAGCATTGGACTGGATAATCTCGTTCCTCTCCGGAAGAACCCAGAGAGTCCGCCTCCCCCCTTTCAGATCAGAGGCCACAGAAGTCATCTGCGGCGTACCCCAAGGATCTTCACTCAGTCCCACCCTCTTCAACGTATACATGAGTCCCCTCGCATCCATTGCGTGCCAACACAACCTCAACATTATCTCCAATGCAGACGACACCCAGCTGATCCTCTCCCTCAACAAAGACCCAAACACCGCCAAAACCAACCTACACGAAGGGATGAAAGAAGTAGCCGAATGGATGAAGAACAGCCGTCTAAAACTGAACTCGGACAAAACGGAAGTCCTCATCTTAGGAACGTCCCCCTCCCCCTGGGACGATTCATAGTGGCCACCGGCCCTGGGAACCGCACACATACCAACGGACCACGCACGCAACCTGGGCTTCATCCTAGACTCCTCCCTTTCGATGACCAGACAAGTCAACGCCGTCTCATCATCATGCTTCAACATCCTACGAATGCTCAAAAAAATCTTCCGCTGGATCCCCACCGAAACAAGAAAGACAGTCACCCATGCACTGGTCACAAGTCGACTGGACTACGGAAACACCCTTTACGCCGGAACCACAGCCAAACTACAGAAAAAACTCCAACGCATCCAAAACGCCTCAGCCAGACTCATCCTTGACATTCCCCGACAAGCTCACATTTCCGGGCACCTGAAAGACCTCCACTGGCTCCCCGTCAACAAGAGAATAACGTTCTGCCTTCTCACCCACGCACACAAAGCCCTCTACGCCCTAGGACCCGAATACCTCAACACGCGCCTGTCCTTTTACACCCCCACCCGCAAACTTCGATCGTCCAATCAAGCCCTCGCCGCAATCCCACGCATCCAAAGATCCACCATGGGGGGAAAATCCTTCTCCTACTTAGCGGCCAAGACCTGGAATTCTCTCCCCACCCACCTCCGCCTTACACAGAACCACCTCTCCTTCAGAAAACAACTAAAAACTTGGATATTTGATAAATAAAGCTCCCCCCTCCCTCAAGCGCCTTGAGACCCTCTGGGTGAGTAGTGCGCTATACAAATTTAAACTTGACTTGACTTGACTTGAGACAACTACTCTTTAATGATGTTCCTACTATAGCAATTTGGGGCCGTACATTTTCATGATTTATTTTCACACTGGTCCCCACCCTTAGTGCTCCCCCCCAGGAACCCTCCCTACACTACCACTAGGCCTTTCCATAACCTATTTGAGCTAAGGGAGAATTTGTGCTTTACTTCCTAGCTCTATTTCATATTTCCCGAACACCCCCTTCTCTTCATTAGCCCTATAAAATTGTCTACTTCTTTCGGATCATGGAAATTATACATTTTGTTCTGCCACATTACCTTCAAGGTGGCCGGAAATCTGAGCCGTACTGTTGCACCAAGCCCTTTCAAACTTCCCATTCTATTTTCCAGGTCCCACTGTCTAACTGCAGTTTCTTTTGAGATGTCAGATCTAATCTTGAAGGTAACTCACAACACTTGGAGTGATTTCTTTTTCAAAGCCAGACTTAGAAGCCTCTCTTTCATAGTATAGGGTAAGAAGTTAACCAAGATCTTGTGAGCACCTTTTCTTCCTGGGCGTAGTTTAAATGGATCCCTATGCACTCGCTGCATTTTTACTTCAAGATTAGCAAAACTCTCTTCCAGTGGGAATACACTTCTCAGAAGTTGGATCACAAAATGTTTCATATCCGTTCCCTCTGCCCCTTCCTTAACCCCCAACATTTTGACATTTTTAAGCCTGGCATTATTCTCCAACCTTTCAAGCTTGTCCGACAATGATTTCTCTCTTTCTTTCAGGCGTACTACTTCTTGGCTGTTCTCTTGAACAAATAACTGTTGTTCTTTAAATCCAGATTCCAGAACCTGTGTACGTTGTGCTAGATTTTCTAGTTTTGCTTCCAAATTTGTGCATGTACCTGAATCTCCTTTTGATTGCCCTCTGATGTTGAAAAATTATCTTTAATCTCTTGGACAAGTTTACCCAATATCCCCTGAAGCCAGTCTACTTCCCTTGGCTCCTCTCTTAATGGCTCCGTATCCACTGTGGTCACCCTCCCTCACCATGTTTGACTCATCTGTGTCTAAGCATGTAAATGCATTTTCTGTGGAGACTTCCAGGTGCACTATTGTGATGCCTTGACTACCTGCTTCCATAACTCTTAAGTTCCTTGTGCTTTATCTTGTGTAACACTTGAAAACTTCACTGCTTCTCCCCCCTTCTCCTTGCACAGATCTGCCCTGACCTTAAAATAAGATTTCAGCTAGGGAGTCATTTTTGGGGATTCGGACACTATCTTTTCCTGCTTTTCATTGTATTTCGGGGCTGAGTCAACTCTAGTAGAGTCTTTAATTAGGTGCTTATTGGCCCTGGCCTTATATGCCTAATTGTCACCTTCGCTGATGCTTGGGAACTCTTCTTCCGAGACCCAGCTCTCTCACAGTTTTCTACCAATTCAGAGTTATGTGACTGCAGAGCGTACCAGCCTCCTTTTGACCTCCCCACTTGAAATCTGCCAGCATCCTTTGCTCCCTTTGCTACCATATGCTGCCAGAAGCAAGTAGCTGGGGAGGGCTTACCTTCTAACCTAGACTCGAAGTCCATAAGGGCATATCTGCACTTGCAGTCTCCTTCATCTCCTGCACTTTTCCTCCTGCCGGCGTCCAGTCTGCATTGGACGCCTCCACAACTGGTGCTGACTCGGCCCACCGCAGCCCTAACACCATGGCAACCTCCGGTGAATGCGCTCCAGGTAGCATGGACACGCCGAAGCAGCACTGCTGCCTCGCAGCAGCGTGGATTCTCTCATCTAACCATCCACCGAACGCAGGTCAAGAAATCTACGGGGACCAGCCCTAAACCCTAAAATCACCCCTAATTCCCTTTACCTCTACCCACTCCTTCACCATAAATTCTCGCTCATCTCCATTATATTTCTATCTGCACCTAAACGCTTTTCCTAAAGTAACATAAATAACCTATTATTGAAATAAATGAATACATGCATGGTAAAGCACAGTGTGATAAAGGATGTAGTGTAAATGTAAAAAACTATAGTGGCAGATTTACAAGCCCCTTGCAACACTTTAGCGCCGCCGTTGCATCATTTTTGTGATGCAGCAGTGGTGTAAAAAATGCAGCCAATTTACAACATGACGCATCTAGGGAGATGCATCACGTTGTAAAGCACTGCATCACATTATACCTGTTTCAGTTATGTATGCAGGTTTGGTGTTCCCTCGCAGAAAACCCTCATAAAAGTGACACAGTGAAATCTACAAGATTTCACTGCGTTACTTCTAGGATGCCACTGCATAAAAACCTTACGCCTGCTTGAAGCAGGCATAAGGAGTGACGCAGTGTAGTGGGAATAGACCTCAAAATGCACTGCTGGAGTTGTGTTGCGCTTGCGACACAACTCCAGCAATGCATGATTTTTACCCCAACAGATGCATCAGAATTTCTGACGCATCTGTCAATCCTTGCTCCATGGTGCGCCGTATTGTAAATACCGCGCATCCATGGTGGTGCAAGGGTTTCTCAGAGTGGCGCAGGGAAAGTGACGCATCCCTACAGATGCGTCACTTTCTTGTAAATTTGCCCCTATAATATATACTTATCTGCCTGGTACTTATCTGCATTGTAAAACCTGTGTGGTAAAGACCATGCGTTGTAAATGATGCGTAGAAAAGACTGCTTACATTTAAATAAAGCAAAGGTTTTGAAACCCAATTATTCGCTGCTCTGTTGTTAGGGCAGTGAAGCATTGGATCACAAAGCAGATAAAAGTACAGCAGTGCTGGTTGGACTCAAAGCTGTGTGACGTGGAAGCCTGCCTCCTACTGCTTCACATATATCTCTTGAAACTCATCCTAGGCAGAGGATTGTGGGGGGCACTGCTACACCACCAACCATCATCTTCTCTGTCATCTGTGAGTCTATATACATCCATGGTTCATGGAGAATATCATGCCATGCCAATGAATAGAGCTGTACATCAAAAAGCCTCTGACTTGCCATTGTCAATGTAAGAGCAAGGAGGGCAGCTTTCAGTAGAGAGTGGGACAGAACAGGTAGAACATGACAGGATACCATGCATGAGAATATTTCATGGGGGAAGGGCCGGTGCAGGAATCCGGAGATGGTCGGGTGCAAAGACGACTGAATGCCAGGTACACTATTTCCTATGAGAGGAAAGTGTGGGGGGATGGAAATCAATTAGGGTGGCGTGGGAGGGTAGCAGAGCTTCAGCAAGAACCTTTTGCACTGAGGTTGAAGGGTGATAGGAAAGTATTGTAGGTTGTTGATTTGGTGGAAGTGGCATGAAGCCAAAAATTGAAATTTTTTGTGTAGTAATATGCAGGTTTCTAGTTTGCCCCAGATGACCATGGAGATGCTCGCTATTGCACGTTAGTCGTATTGTAATAGATTCTCCTAAATTATATGAAAACCCATTGCAAGATGGACATCACTTATACACACGCTTGCCGGCCATGTTGGAATGGTATGGCTTTTCCAGTGCTTATCATGCAACTCAACAAGCTCTGGCAAAGCCAAAAAAAAGAAGTAGAGCTGAGGTTAGGTGCCAAGGGGCAACAGGATGAAGTGAATGGTCCAAGTACCACATCCTTCATTGAGGAGTTTGGAAGGATATACAGAAAGCAATGGGAGTGTAAAAAGGGTGGAGAAACTACTACAGGGGACTATATAAAACCCAATTGAACCTTCCATGAAAGGACAATGCTTTAAGGAAAGGTGACCCAGTCAATGTCAACTACTTAAAAAATATTACCAGCCAATAGCTGATGAGAGTTGTTCAAGAGCTCACTCTCTGTAATTTATGTATGTATTTATGTTGTACCATATTGCTAGCATGATGTGTCTTACAAAGAGCTGCAGCTGTCTATAGGTGAGACATAAAACGCCTTAAAGGTGGATATTGGAACGCTTTTTTCCCCAGCAAACATGGATAAAGTTCTGGCCAACTTTGATGATTACGTATCTTCACTTCACTTCCTGCACTTCATGTGAAATATATAAGTATGTGCCAGTTTGACACCTCTACAGTAATCTTCAAGAAATACTTCTATTCCCTAAACACACTACCAATAAAAATCAAACAAGTGGAGATCCCATCCCTATAATTGGAACCTAAATGGAAGAACATTGTCTCCACACTCCCTACAGTTCTAGAAAGGGCTATTCTTCCAAAAAGTAGCCCAGTGTTAAAAAGATTAAAAGACAAAGACAATGTTTTCTTGTTTGTGTGTAGGGAATAGGGGCTATTTTCATCACTAAATCAAATATCTCAGAAATAGGATTGAACAGTAGTGATCCGCACAACACCTAGTTCACTCCATTTTAGGATTCAGCATGCAGGAAATGCTAGAGAGAAAATTGCAAAACGCTATCATCTGAAACTCCAGTGACATGACAACTCGCTGTTGAGATCCCTTCATTATCTGAAGTTTGCATGTGGCCAGGGTCAACTCAAACTTTCATTCATCCCACATATTCCATATACAGAGGCATTACTCCTGAGGCGGAAGCCGGGAGCACACGGAAACACTAATTTTCGATCTAATTTTTAAAATTTACTTGTGTGTTATTTTAATTGCACCACTTCTCCTGAGCACCCTCCCTCCCTCCTCACCGATCTCAGTAGTCCCGTGCAGCCGATCTGAACGCTGCCGCGGGTAGAGAAGCTACTGCCGCCATTGCGCCGAAAGCCGGCAGGCCACGCTCACAAATGTGAGGCCAAACCCCCTGCACTGCTATAAAAGGCGCGCTGGCGCCAGATACCACTTAGAGGCATTACTCCTGAGGCGGAAGCCGGCAGCACGCGGAAACGCTAATTTTCGATCTAATTTTTAAAATTGACTTGTGTGTTATTTTAATTGCACCACTTCTCCTGAGCACCCTCCCTCCCTCCTCACCGATCTCAGTAGTCCCGTGCAGCCAATCTGAACGCTGCCACGAGGTGGAGAAGCTACTGCAGCCATTGCGCCGAAAGCCTGCAGGCCACGCCCACAAACGTGAGGCCACGCCCCCCTGCACTGCTATAAAAGGCGCGCTGACGCCAGATACCACTTAGAGGCACTACTCCTGAGGCGGAAGCCGGGAGCACTCGGAAACGCTAATTTTCGATCTAATTTTTAAAATGTACTTGTGTGTTATTTTAATTGCACCACTTCTCCTGAGCACCCTCCCTCCCTCCTCACCGATCTCAGTAGTCCCGTGCAGCCGATCTGAACGCTGCCGGGGGGTGGAGAAGCTACTGCAGCCATTGCGCCGAAAGCCTGCAGGCCACACCCATAAACGTGAGGCCACGCCCCCCTGCACTGCTATAAAAGGCGCGCTGATGCCAGATACCACTTAGAGGCATTACTCCTGAGGAGGAAGCCGGGAGCACGCGGAAACGCTAATTTTCGATCTAATTTTTAAAATTTACTTGTGTGTTATTTTAATTGCACCACTTCTCCTGAGCACCCTCCCTCCCTCCTCACCGATCTCAGTAGTCCCGTGCAGCCGATCTGAACGCTGCCGCGGGGTGGAGAAGCTACTGCCCCCATTGCGCCGAAAGCCCGCAGGCCACGCCCACAAACATGAGGCCACGCCCCCCCACTTCACATAAAAATGTGCCTTCCCAGGACGCGCAGCGGACGCGCGCAGCGGGTGCGCCGTCAGCGCGCCAAAGGCAAGCCCGTCGGCGCCTGTCCGCGGCCGACAGGGGCCAAGGGCCGTCCCCCCTGGTTCCCCCACTAGGATTCAATACAGCACCGATGCACTCCTCAAACTTAAACCCCCCAAGGAAGCCCCCTGTCATCTTCGCCATCATCCTCTGGCCCTCCCTACTTCTTGCTCTCATTGTAACACTAGTCTTAAACTTTACCGGCATATCCCGGAACAGCAAAGCTTCACCATACTTCTCCTAAACTGCAGATCTCTGCCGAAACATAGCGTAGAAATCTATTTGCTAATTGGCGAGCAAAACCCCGACGCTGTCCTACTAACTGAGACATGGTTAACACCTGACTGCGATCCAGACGTAGTCCAAGCACTTCCCCCTGGCTATCAGATCGTTCGCAGAGACCGCACCCAACGACAAGGAGGAGGTATTGCAGTTATATACAAATCCGTATATCAGTGTCACTGCTCGCCGGATCCGATTCTAGACTGTGAAAGTTTGTCTTTCTGCCTTGAAATCACCCCTAATGACAGCCTAACAGGGATACTTCTGTATCGCCCCCCAGGACCTCTGAACAACTTTCACATGTCACTACCTTCGCAAGCGGCGGTTCCTGCCATGTCCTCTTCCAATTTTACCATACTTGGCAACTTAAACATGCACTTTGATGACCGCTCTGACAACACTGCCAATGAGCTAGTCTCCAGCCTAGCCGCCATCTAACTGGAGCAACTAATTAAAACCCCTACCCATAACAAAGGTCATCTGCTTGGCCCTGTCTTTAGTAACTGTCCCAACCTTTCAGTTGGTTCCATCACACATCTCCCGTGGACAGACCATTATCTCATCCCCCTCACTTGGTCCACCCACAAAGTCATTCCTAACACCCCTTCCTCACGTACAAGGAGGAACTGGTCAAAACTTCCTCTAGAACAGTGGAATAACCAACTAACGGCCACGAAACCCTCGTTCACCCAGGACCCCCTACTTGATAGTGGGATCTTTAATAAATGGATCGAGGACTCTCTCGACACCGTGCTTCCCATCAGGAAAACAGTATTAAAAAGAGCCCAAGAAACGGCCCCTTGGTACTCAGAAGAACTCAGGGAACTAAAACGTCAGTGTAGAAGGTCAGAGAGGAAATGGCGCCTTGAATACACTACCACTGACAAATCCAAATACAAGGAAGCCATAAAGGCATACAAACTTGGGATCACTATAGCCCAATCTACCTATTATAGAGGAAAAATCCTCTCTGCCAGATCTAAACCCAGAGAAATTTATCAAATCGTCAAAACCCTCTCCAAAATTTCCCCCACTGCAGTTTCAGTGAATAACCCTATCAGCCGCTGCAATGATCTAGCCGATTTTTTCCACCAAAAAATCAACAATATATACTCTTCCTTCACCACCTCCGCCCCTGAGCCTAACATCAATGAGCCTCAACTCTCAACAGATACAATCCTCCTGCGCCGAATAACCATGAGCAACTTCCCACCATTAGACCTGGAATCACTTAAAACTCTCGCACAACAGATACAATCTGGCTCTCCCTCCGACCCAGCACCCCCCCTTACGATGACCATGGCCAGCCAAATCATTTTCCCCACCCTCCTAGAGCTATTGAACTGTTCCTTGGAAAAGGGAGTCGTACCTCCCATATGGAAACAGGCGATGGTGAAAGCGCTATTAAAAAAGCCCAATCTCAACGTGAACGACTCTAACAACTATCGTCCCATCTCATTGTTACCTTGGGCAAGTAAGATACTGGAGGAAACATGCTAACCTCCACCTAACAAAACACCTCAAAGAAAATCTCCTATTGGATGTCACCCAAACTGGATTCCACCCAAAACATGGCAAGGAAACAGCTCTTTTAGCCGTGGTGGAAGAATCTAGAAAGATCTTAGATCGAGGGGGATCTGTGGCAGTGGTCCTCCTTGACCTCAGCGCCGCGTTTGACACGGTGTGCCACAAAACCCTGTTGCAACGACTGCTTGATCTTGGAGTCTCTGGAGATGCGCTTGCCTGGTTAAGATCTTTCTTGAGCGGAAGGACCATCCAGGTCTTCGATGGCGACGCCTGCTCCACCAGCAAACCTTTGAGTTGCGGGGTGCCCCAGGGCTCTTCCCTAAGTCCCACGCTGTTCAATGTGTACATGAGACCGCTGGCTGGGATCGTTCGTCAATATGGTATTAAGATCATATCATATGCGGACGATACCCAGCTCGTGGTCTCCCTGGCACAGAAGAACAGCGGGCTCCCGCAAGTCAACATGGCCTCCTGCATGGAAGAGATAAAAAGCTGGATGACGGCATCCTCTCTAAAGCTGAATGGGGATAAAACCGAGATCCTGCTTCTCGGTCCCCCCTCCCCCACCACCATCCCCCAGCTATGGCCCTCCAGTTTGGGCTTGCCCCCATCCCCGAAGGAGGACATAAAGAGTTTAGGAGTCTGGCTCGATAAATCCCTGACTCTTAACACTCAGGCAACTAAGACCTCAGCAATCTGCTTCGGGCTAATCCGGATGCTAAAAAAAATCCTTCCTATCCTCCCCTTTGAAGCCAAACAAATCGTCATTCAGGGCCTTATTCAATCTCGGCTTGATTTTAACAATGCCCTCTACTTGGGAGCACCAGAATACGTTTTAGAAAAGCTTCAGCGGACCCAGAACTGTGCAGATCGGACCCTACACCAGATACCCCGTAGAGAATCAGTTAAGGCAGGGATTCGATCTCTCCACTGGCTCCCTGTCAGGGAGAGAATAAAATTCAAAGCCCTCTGTATCTCCCACCAAGCTTTCTACAGAGTTAGCCCTCAGATCAACCACTCCCTTCTCACCCCCTACTGCCCCGGTAAACAACTTCGTTCATCAAACGCCTGCCTGGCCGCAGTTCCCCGATTCAAAAGATCCAGGGCAGGAGGCAGGTCCTTCGAGCTCAACGCTGCTAAACTTTGGAACTCCCTCCCCCCCCTAAGATCTAACCAGATGCTTTCTTCTTTCCGCAAAGAAGTAAAAACTTTTCTTTTTAGAAACTAGGCACCCCTCTTCCCCTCAGAGTACTACGCCCTCTACTCAGCGCTTGGACGCCCTCGGGCAGCAGCTGCGCTATACAAATCCCCTTTTCATTTCATTTCATTCATTCATTTCATTTTCATTTCATTTCATTTCATTATAACATGAGCCCCAATTTCAACTGTTTTTCAACTGTGTAATATTTTTTGTATTTCAACAGTGATCAACATCAAATACATTGCATATCAGCGCTATGCAAATAACTGTTTTTTGTCGTATTACTGTAATATAAATGTAATGTAAAATGTTATTGTTTAGTTAATTAAAACAGTTACAATTTTCCTCACTGTTTATAGCAACTATGTTAAAAAAATCAAGCACATTTTAAAGTCATTCAACAGTCAAATACACCGAGAAGTATATCCCAAATTTAAAATCTACTGTTAACCGGTACGGTTAACCATGCCACATTATTACATCGTCTAGCGGGCATGGGCGTGTCGGGCGCGGCCCTGGAATGGCTGACTTCCTTCCTGGACGAGCGCTTCTTCCAGGTGTTTGAGGGCGAAGCAGTATCCTCGAAACAATCACTGAGCTGTGGGGTTCCTCAGGGCTCGGCCCTGAGCTCCACGCTCTTTAATGTCTACATGAGCCCTCTAGCAGGGATAGTTCATCCCTTCGGTGTGCGTATTGTCACCTACGCGGATGATACCCAACTGGTGGTCTCCCTGGATCACACGGAGGGAACATCCAACACCCTGGGACCCTGTCTAGAGGCTGTAGCCAAGTGGATGCATTCTTCTCGTCTCAGACTCAACGGGGAGAAGACAGAGATTATGCTGCTGGGCAACCTCGTACCGACCACTCTGGTTTCCATCTGGCCCGCCTGTCTTGGCTCCACTCCCTCTCCTAAACCCCATAACAAGAGCCTTGGAGTCTGGCTCGACAAAGCACTAGACTTCTCTGTGCAGGCGACCAAAATGGCCTCCACCTGTGTCGGACTAATGAGAATGCTCTGGAAGATACTCCCACTGCTTCCTTTCCAGGCGAGGAGAATCATGGTTCAGGCCTTGATACTCTCTCGCCTGGATTATGGAAATGCGTTATACCTAGGAGCTACGGTAGCAGTGATCAACAGACTCCAAGTCACACAAAACTGCGCTGCCCGACTTTTGTTTAACATCCCTCGTTGGCAGTCAGCAAGGAAGGCCCTAAAATAAGTCCACTGGCTTCCAATAGCTGCCAGAACACACTTCAAGGCCATGTGCATTGTGCACAAAGCCTTCCACCGAACTGGCCCAGCCATCTTGCTCCCTTTGGTTGTACCTTACACTCCATCGAGAACCCTCCGCTCCAGGGTTTTGCATCTAGCCACCACAACTAAAATCAATAAAGCTCGCTGGGGAGGCCGGGCTTTCTCACATATGGCGGCGAAGATGTGGAACTCTCTCTCGCCGAATCTCCGGGAGATCAATAACCGGATGGTTTTCAGGAAAGCGTTGAAAACCCACCTGTTTGTTAAAGCGTGTTAACTACCCCGGCCCTCGCCACAGTTATCAGTTGAAGCGCTGCGAGGCCTCTGGGTATGTACGCGCTATATAAATATAATTTTTCATTTCATTTCATAAGTGCACTCGAAAAATCTGTGAAGTAATGCCTGTACTCTACTTTTTTCTACATGGATAGCAAAAATGAACCGGCAGTTAACAGATGACAAAAATTAGGCACTTCGGTACCAGCAGTAAGCCAATATGAAGAAGAGTAATAGTCTCTACGTCCAAGTGGTCCAGACAACTTGCTCCCTCCTAGTGATGTCGCCTTCATAATAGATAATCCACAGGGTCAGTTATTACTAACATTGCGCCTTCTGAGAGTGGAACCTCTCATTACTGTATTGGCTTTATTGCCTGATCATGTATACGCAAGAATTTAACCAATTTACAGTTCATCGGGGATCAGATGGATCAAGCCCTTTAATTATAGCTTCCCGACATGATCGCATTTGTCTGTCCAGAAAAGCTTTTCTAGTAAGGTAACTCATGCTGGCTGAAGTTTCTTACCAATGCATATTAAGTGGATAAGATCTTCTGTAGAACTTCCATATAGACAATACCTTTTTATTTCCATATTTTTCCATTTTGGGGCATCTGCCATTGAAGGATATTTACCGAAACGAAAATCCATTAGCTGTTTTTTTAGGTGGACTGGAAATGTTAGATCTAAGTAAGCTACTACTTTGAGTACCTTGTATTTGTTAAGGACCGTCCAGTCATGGCATCTCTGGTGCAAAATACGTTTGTCCAGCAAAAGCTAATGCAGTTTTACAACTTTATTAAGTGTGGACTTAAATGTTACATGAGACAGATTTGTGTTCCACAGATTTAAGGTGCATGTAGATTTAAGGGCATTGTGCAAATAATGCTTATGTTGTGTGTTGGGACCTATCTCAATCTCTAACCACAGAGCCTTGTTTAATTTTGAGACCACCTAGTTTTGCTTTATGCAATATTACACTTATAATTGTTGAGTATAGCCTACCAACTGACTCATTCATTAATCCAAATTCCAATCACAATTGTGCGAGGGACGCCATTTGAGCGAGCTGAAAAACTCTTTTGAAGATGCTGGTTGTTAAGTTATTGAGTAAAGTTGCGTCTCTTTCTTGGAAATCTACACTAGCGTAGGTTAAAGTTGGAAGTATTTTCACTGTTATTACCATAATCAGTGGTTTGTATGAGGGGCCCCCTAGTTTTCCTGCCAGTGTCTCATAAGCAAAGGTTAATGCAGTTGCCCGTTGAGCAATGTCATTTTTCTCTTCCTGCTGGCTTAATTTGTCGTTGAGGTAGAGTCCCAAATATTTATAGCTTGCGACGTTTTCCAAGACATTGCCTTTTAGAAAGATGGTTTACAGGCTGGCTGGCCGGTTGCTTATGAGCATTGTTTAGGTTTTTGCTAAATTGATTTCTAGCTTATTTATTGTTTCAAATTCTGTGAGGCCTGTTATTAGCCTCGTGAGCCTGATTTTGGTGCGAAAGGCGTAATAGACCCAAACGCAAGGAAAGAGATTTGATTGTACTAAGTTTATCAGATAAATCACCTAAAAACAAATTAAATGAATGGGGAGCAAGCACGCAGCCCTGCTTCAGGTCCTTATTTGTGCACCATTTTCTTGAGATTGTTGATCCGTCACCAAGTTTTATTCTAACCCATGTACCGATGTAAGCTAGCAGTAGACCTTTTAAAATTCTTTCTGGAATGTTCCATGACCTTAATTTCATCCACAATAATGTCTGATCCATACTATCAACAGTTGCTTTTAAATCAATGAAGCAGAGGTGCAAGCGCTGTTTGTTTATTTTGCATTACTCTGCTATTAGGGTGATAGAAAGGATGTTGGGGATTGTCCCAATCCCTTTTCTAAATCCCGTCTGGTTTATGGGGATCAGATTTAGGTCTTTGGACCAAGCAACTAAATCTTCCAGGATCAAGGAGGCTAGGTATTTAGCTTCAACTTCAGGCAATGCAATCAGTCTGTAATTCGAGGGATTTGATCTGTCACCCCCTTTATAAATTGGTGTCAGAATTGAGCCTTGCCAGCTGTCTGGAATTTGGTTCAACAGTTCAATTTCAGCAAAAAGAATCTCTAGCTGGGAGCTCATAAAAGCTGGGTCATGTTTAAAAAAGGCTTGGGGGACACCATTGGGTACAGGAGCACCGTCCCTTTTGCTTTTGTATATTAGGTTTTTGATAGCATCAGCTGTTCATTGAGAGATGCATGGGTTGGCAGCAATTAGGCTCTCTGAGTTGTCACAGATAGCGTTAATAGTGGTGCCGGGGGCCCTGGTACCTTGTTTTTGCCGAGACCTTGAAAGGACCATGTTGGGCAGGGCCTGCTCTTGAGTGTGGTGCTCTGTCTTAAATTCTGAGCTATATAATCAGCCCAGTCCTGTTCCTTAACATTTTATGTTAGAATGTTCTTAGGCCAATTCAGCTGATTTATTGTTAGTAAAAATGTATTTGCAGTATGTTGTTACGCATTGTATATTAACTTTAGCTAAAAAAAAGTGTCCGCCCTTGCTCTTTTGTTCTCCCAAAGCTTCTTTTTGAAGAATTTTCTCAGTTCCCCGAATGTTTCCCATGAGACATCTGTACTGGAATTTTTGTTTAATTTCCTAGCTGTTCTTTTTAATTCCCTTCTTAGTTTTTTTACCTCACTTGATAGCCGATGTTTGGAATACAAGCGACTACCGTATGCCTTGATTTTACAGTTTCAGTTGGAAGGCTTGCGAGGAAGTAGGACCCTGCTTTTATGTCGGTAGTGCTCCTTAGTGCCGACTCTGTAAGTAAATCTTTCATTGTAGCGAATTACTGCACAGTCCATCCGCTAGACCAGGTTAAACGTTTTGAGTTTGTAGTACTCAAGTTGCCTTTCTGGTCTGTGGCTTTTTCCATTCTTGGCAGACTTAGGTTGAAAACAATATGTTGATTTGAGTGATCACTTATTGTGGTATACTCTATATAAAACAATCTTGGATTTACGCGGTGCTGAACCAGCATGGAATCAGAATAATATTCCATGCTGGTTCAGTACAGCATAAATCCAAGATTGTTTTAATTAAAAGAGCGTTGTTCTTCCCTTTTTTTTTGGTCCAAAGGTTGTGTATAATAGTTAATCAGACTTACTGTTATGGTGTTTCCCTGACTTATGTACGGGAGCTTGATCAGTTAAATACTAGGATTGGGAGAAATCAGCTGTTCAGATGTGATTTTTAATGTCAACGCATTGTAGACTGCCAGGCCGCCCTTTGCTCGTCCATAGTGATTGCATCTTTCCGCCACCACAGAATAAGTAGCGAAACCAACAGTGGGAAGATCTTCTAAGGCCCATGTCTCTTGCAAGGAAATTATATCACTGTTGTCCCACTCGTAGAGGTGTAGACCTTCTTCAAGAAGCTTTTTTGCACCGGCTATGTTCCATTACAGAATATGCATCATGTTTCCTTCAGACTGGCTGGTTTTCCCTGTTCTTTGTCACTCTGTCTTCTTGTTGGCAAGTGTGCCTGGAACCCAGACCCAGTTGATTAGGCTTGGGTTTGTTACTGTTTTCCGGTCTGTAATAGAACTGTCCAGTATTATGTCTACTCTGCTACTGCCCTTGTAATATGGATTAAACTTGTTTGTTTCTTAGTGGTTTAATGGTGTCTCGTTTTGTTTGGTACAATTGGGGATCCAACAGTGGTGAAGGATATCAAGGTTTTGCTGGTATTGATAATTTTATACCCCAAGTAGCAAATTGGTCAAAGTTTTTTAATATTAGTTGAGTTGTCTCGGGGGACTCCCATGTTGTTAGCATTTGTTCTATGGCGTCTTTTTGTCCTGATTAAACTAACTGAACCGCCAATAAGTCGGCTGTACGTATCTGAATTAAATTAGGTATTTCAGCCGTGAGTCTTAATATGTTACTCCTGTTTAATATGTTGTGTCTTCCTTGCGAATCATATTCAGGAATCCAGAGTATCTGCTGCTTAGTGCAAATGGGTTTGAATGCATCACTCAGATGCTCCTTAGATGTACTTTCCCTTGGAGCAGAAGTAATTGGGTTTGCGAATGTTGATCGTCTTCACCTGTTATCTGAAGGGCCGTATTTTTTGTAAGTACCCCTGACAATCCTGTGGAGGTACTCACTTTTATGTCATGCTGCTGAAAGCCTATTACATGGTCTGGGGTGAGTTCTTCCCCCATTGTTTCTGCTGATGTTTTTAAATTCTTATTTGGCGAAGTATGTTCCTTTGGGCTAATCAAGTGTTTTTGATTAGTAAGAATTAGTTTACGTGTTTTAGTGAGTTATTTGGTCCTACAGGCACCTGGGGTAACCTTGTCTTCTTTCCTTTCGCACCTGCATGTGTTTTGATGTCTAATTTGAGTGAACTCTCTCCATTTTCAAGCTTATGTGTTTCCCTTTCCACTAGGGTGCTATTCTGGACTGTTGTGTTGGTTACCTTAGGTAGGTTTTTAGTAGGTCCTGCTGGGTCCGGTTACATTTTTGTGGGTCTCTTGCCTAAATCCATTTGGGAGGAGAGCGGAGTGGTGGGTGTTAGGGAAGAATTTCGTTTTTCTGTATGTTTTATATCCTGTAGCATAGCGAAGATCGGGTATAGTTTGGTTATATTGCCCCTTTTGATCTCCCTGGTTTTGTTTCTTGCTTTTCATTCTCTCTTTTTTGTCTTCTTGATTGCAATGATAATTTTTGTTGACTCACAACTGCCTTTGGATGTGACAATTGATCTGTTCCTATATTCTCAACCTTTTCTGTAGTGAATAACTCACTAGAGTTATTATTTCCTGACCCGTTAATTAATGCTGCTATTAACTGCTAGTCTTTTGTAATTGGTCTGGGTTGATTTTTGTCCGTAGGTGAGCTAATCAAGCATTTATTGAGGCAGAGAATCTGTTCCAGCAAGTTTGGTAAAAGGCTTAGTTTGTCTAATATAGGGCCAAAAGCACATACAGGTATGTCTGGAATATATGTGGATCATACTCTTGTTATTGTTGATTCCGGTCCAGGAAAGACATGGCTTGGCAGTTCGGGCTGGACTGTTCCCATGAGGCACAGGGTCAAGGCTGATTTGCATATGGTCATGTCTGACCTGGAGTGGTGTGGAGTGCAAAAAAACGATGGATTTAGGCCCAGATCTCTGTACTGGGTTGAATGTATGACATTGTTCTGCATTCTGTCCATCAATTGCTGTTTTTGCGTATAATATATGTATGACACTTAGACACATGAATACAGCGCGTAAATCAGCAAAATGTTCATGCTGATTATGTCTTTCTCATAACACTGCACAGCATATGATTTGGTACAATGTGTATTTTATTATTTTAAGACTCTTGCACCTGAATCTAAGCAGGGGTGTGGGTTTATATACATTATATAGATTGTAGTGTGAGGAGAATTAGGTTTCAACTTAGTTATCTGAATCCTTTGTAGATAATCCGGCATTTATAAATATATACATATAAGATAAGTATCCAATCACAAAGCATGCTTCTGGAAATGATAGAATAAAAAGATGCCAGTGTTGTTGATATGAGTGATTATGCAGCACATTGACCTTTTTAGTTCCATATCTACAACACAATTGCTTCCATTTCCATGAACCCTCCCAGATTTAAGAAATCTGTCAGCTCACTCATCATTCAACACCCTGTCAATTGTGTCTCGCTACCCCAAATGATTTTACCTTCCTAATGTTTTCAAGCACAAGAACAAATATGTTAAAACATACCTGATGTGCAAGTAGAAAATATTTTTCATTTGTTTATTCAGCAATAAACGTATACTTTGGTGTACTGTTGCTGAGAAGCAAAACAAGCATTTACAATGCAACGGTTTCGACTTTGGAAAAGTTTGAGCTATTGGCATTGTAAATGACAACATTTGTATTTATGTGTTGGTTTTGAAAACAGATAAATAAATGGCAGTCATTTACATTGCAAATAGCTTTAACATTTCCAAAGGCGAAACCGTTGCATTGTAAATCCTTGTTTAGTGTTTGTTCTAAGCTGCTCAGCCTACATCTATGTCACCTAGAGTTCTTTTTGTGTCTGCTTGAGATGATTGTCAGTTACATCTTAGGCTGAGCAGCAGTGCAGCTGCTCCCGGTGGGGTCTAAACTGGGGATTTTACTGAATTACATTCCTGCTTTTATCCTGTACATCAACCTTTGATTCCAAGATTAAACCTACATCTGGACCTACCAACCCAAGACTCATCATCTTTATTTTTATGAATGTTACACATTTCCTTGCTGCAGGAACTTGCAGTGTAGGCCCTGTGGCAGCAGTGCCGCTCCTCTTCATACCTGGGGGAGGAGATGGCAGTAATCTGTCGCCCACCCCAGAGCGCCATGCACCTACCCAGCTCCAGGTCCCCGAACTGCAGCTGCAGGCCCTAGCTCTTCAGACACAGACCTCGAAATCGCTCGCTCAACATCTGCAGCCCAATAGTAACTATGAGAGCCCGGGCAGGAAGACATGAGGGAGACTTTTCTTGGGTGCAGAGCGGGGATACAAGGCTCCTACTCCGTTGCCATCTTGGACACACCCCACCCAGTGTATGTTTAATATTTTGGTGCATCTCCAATGTTATGAAGGAAATCGAGTAGGTCTTCTTTGGAAAAATAAGTCAATCTTATTTCTGTTTTCGTTTAAATCATGAAAGATAACACAATAAAATGAAATGAAAACACATGGAATTAAAATAATAAGCCAAAGTCAAATATTTAAAAAAAAAAAACGTTATTCAAAATTAGTTAAAATAATCTAGTTATTGCATATGAAATAACACCCAATTTTAAATATTTTTTGGTAAAAACATTAGGGAAGGTGCCCTCTTTCCAACTGCAAGCATTTATGACGAACAATAAAATTCAGAGCCTAAGTCAGGATTTCAATCTCAGAAGCATCAAGGCAGCTTTTTTCTTCGCTTTCCAAACAGCCATTCCCTATATTGCGGATGTAGGTGGCCCACTTTATTGTGTTCAATTTGTCAGCTGATTAACACGCCTCTGAGCACCCCACCCTGTTCAGCAGTGTGTAGGTTGGTATCAAGAGGCTCTCAGAGCCAATATTGTCCAAGAGAAAGGCTCTGGCTGTGAATGGAAAGAGCAAATACAATAAATATTTGATATAAAGTACTAAAGTGGATCTTTATTGCGTTTTTCTAAAGTTAAGCAGCATTCTTGCCCAGTCCCTGGATCAACTCATCAGAACATGAATTTCAAGATGTCTATGAAAAGCCATAACTATCTTTCTCCCACTATACCCTGAGGCTGCTAAGCAGGTCTTGTCGCCTTTACTCTGAAGCAGATCAGTCTAGAACTGCCAAGGCCATTTTCGCGACAATGCAATATTAGGGATTCCCTTTTTCATGAATCATTCACAGTCACTGAAGATAAACTGCAAGTCATATAGAATAAAGTATCTAGTGCAATCACGAATCCAGTAAGGACTGCTGGTCTCTAGTTCTTCACTGACCCCATGGATTCAATTCAAGGGTCTCACAATTCTTCATAAATCAGTCTCAATTAACAGTTCTGAATCTCGAACAATGATTTGTACATTCTCAGCGTCTGTTGCATTTCATAAGAATACAAAAAAATCAATAAAAACAGATTTAAACAAACAATGATGCACTGAAGTCAGCTTTTGCTCTTAGAAACCAGCCACCCCTCCAATCACACACTGCATTGTTACCACGGTCCTGTTCAGCACTAGCTACCTTTGGATTGCACCATGTAAATATTACAAGCATACACATGGTGCACAGATTATAAGAAAGGCATGGCACAGGAAGGGAAGCCAAACATCCTATAGCGGTGCAGGAAGCACAGGCTGCTCAGGTGAAAGGATGTTCTTGCCTCCAGCACAGGGGCTCATCACACTCAGTCTCAATGTGCACAGATTACTACAGCCACCCACGGCCACGGGGAGGCAGGACTGTCCTGGAGGGGAGCATCCAGGAGAGAGGCAGACACACACAGGGGGAGAGGCAGACACACACAGGGGGAGAGGCAGACACACACAGGGGGAGAGGCAGACACACAGGGGGGGAAGTGAGCATCCAGGGGGAGAGGCAGACACACAGGGGGAGGATGTCTCCCCGCAGCCCCGGTGCAGCAGGGCATCAGTCCCCAGGGGACATGCTCCTCGCACCTCCAGCACAGGCAGGCTTGGCTCCTCACCTCCCCGGCTCCCAGCATCCCTTCCCATGCCACGGCAGCAGTGCTCGCACCCCCGGGAGGCCCCCCCGGCCTCCCCCGCCCCGGCTGCACGCCCCCGTCCCTCTCACTCACCACGGCTCCCACGCCCAGCTCTCCAATCACTACAAAGGGGCCGGAGCGAAGGCCCCAGAGCTACTTCCGGTACGGAGGCCCTGGCGGACAATCTTCCTCTGCTTCCCCTGCTAGCGCTCTGTCTGGCTCCGCAACCGTGGCCATGGAAAGAGGACTGGAGACTGGCTGCGTCTGGGGGCGCGGACAGAGAGGAGGGACTATACGCGGCCATCTCTGGGAAGCAAGTCCTGCGCGGACGTCGTCTTCGCTCCTAATGCACCGTAGTTGATATAAGGTGACCAAGTAACAGAAAGTCTAATTAAATCTGTAGCTATAAAGACCTCCTCGCGTTCTGTAGTTACTGCGCACATTTGATGTATACCTGAAAATTACTATTTTTTATATACTTATTAAAAATAGGCACGGTTCCCATTCATGAATTTATTTAATATGAAGTAGAAACGACGTAAGATTTTTTTATAGTAATGGTATATGGGTAGAATGGGTAACTTTAATAGTATATTAGTAGTAAAAAAAAAAAAAAACGCGTTACAGATCTTGGGCGGCAGGGGCTCTTGGGAGCCGAGGAAATCCAGATACAGATAGAAAACAAGTCAGGTCCCGGGCCGCGCTGTGATTGGCTGACGTCACGGGGGTTTCCCGGCCGGCAGCCAATCACAGCGCGGCCCGGGAATGACGTCACGGGGGTGTCCCGGGCCGGCAGCCAATCGCAGCGCGGCCCGGGACAAAGGGGCGGGGCTTAAAAAAAGCACCAGAAACGCCCCCGAATCGCGTTTTCGTGAGAAAGCGCGATTGACAGCCTCTGTCTCCCAATGGCTAGTCTCCATTTATGGAGCTAGCCAATTGGAAACAGAGGCTGTCCTAACCTCACTATTGAAAACAATAGATTTCGATCTGGGAGGGGCTTCGCCCCTCGCCAGGTTTCGAAACCTAAAAAAATCGAGCAGGTCAAATGAACATGGTTGATTGACTGCTTGACACTTGCTAATGAAGAGAATGTTTTTAAGCCAGAGTCTTTGCAGACCTGGCAGATATGTGTCCCTCTAGCCCCTCTTTATAAAAATCAAATTGTGATACAAGGAGTCGAGTCCTAATGTATTTTGGTGTGAAATGTTGCTTGATGCCACTTCAGCTATCCTTGACTTTAAGACTAACTGAAGTTCATACTGTCAAGGATGCTAAGACATTTGTTTTTCAGCAGAGATATATGGTATTGTCTCACAAGGAAAATGCAAACAAATCTACAATGTTGTATTATTGTTTGATTCTACACTGAGATGCTTTTTGTATTGCAATACTATAGCAGCTGGACAGATGGTCCATTTTCTTAAGCACTCATTGATAACAACGGGGTGTAAGAGAATCATGCCTGGGTGAGCTTTACCTTCAATCCATTAGAAGCCATAAGCAAAAGATAAGCATGCTGGATGACTACTTAAATTGTTTCCTGAAAGTAGCCTTAAAATATTTAAAGGGGGCACACTAAAAGAGATTGCAAATGAGGTTATTGATTAATGAATTCCTCTCTACACAGATGTTGAAAACATTTCTGTTGAAAAAGCTTGCTAATCGTGGTCAGTGTGAAAAATCTGAACCTGTTTGCAGTGTCCTGCCATGTATTGTCCCCATTTCGACTGCAAGGTGCTGGTTTTCTGACTCTGATTCTGCCCCGGGTTCTGCTAACCAGACCCAGGGCCTGTGCTCTGATTAAAAGGTTAGGTATAATTATAATTGCCAGTGACAGACTTCTGTAAGCTCCTAGTATATATTAAGGCAGGGGGTATTCAAACTACCTATAAGTCCATAGCATATAATAGGCCAGGGAGGTTTAGAGGACCAAGGGATTTCCTGCACTAGAGTATGCACTGCTGTGACGCCTGCTGTCATTTTTAAAGTCAGCTCTGTTTTACAGGCTACTTTTAAAATTTAATTATATTTACATTTGACTTTGGGACTAAATATACTTCCAAACTAGTAATCTACCTTATTGATGCATATAAGTCACAGTAAGGTCTCTCCTAGCTGTCCCAGGGGTAGGATGCCTTTTAACTATTATAAAATATGTTTTATAAGCAATGGTGATGGAAAAACTTCCAATTTTGTGTTTCCCCATTGTAGATAATGAGCTCTAAAGCCTAACGTTGTACAATTTTATTTAAGTATAAACACTGCTAGGAAAGAGCTCCAAATAGCATTCAATGACTTAAAATGATAGTTATGATAAATCCAACAACATTCCACTGTTAGATCTATAATAACTATCACAAAAAGGAAGTTAATAAACTTACTTTTCTGTGAGCCAAAACCATGACTTTCAGCCAGTGCTGCTTGATAAGGTGTGAAGTGTCCCGTGAAAGTAGTCAATGGATTTCCTATGGGTGGAGAAATTTAGCTGCAGAAGCCAAAAGTCAGGAAGAGGATGTGGAAGCCAAACTGGTCTTCAAAGGGAGAATTACAGTTTGGGACCAGCTCATATTGACTGACCCCCACACCCTGCACCTCCAGCCACACAAGAGCCTCAGCAATTAGATTAGTCAGGGGTTTGGAAGGGGTGCGTTAGTGAACCTTTCTCCATGTTAGATTTTTAGAGAATAGGGCATTCAAGGATAAGAATATGACATACTTTGGAGGAAATGGTCAAACACCTGGGTATCACCCTGCATCCTATTAGTCAGAGATGTCCCCCTGCTTGATGCCAAGAAACTGTGACTAAATATTAGAAAGCTATATAGCTCCTCATATGCCTGCCTGGAAAAATTAAGATAATAAGTATTCAATTTCAATTTCAATTCATCTTTATCCCATTTTAAGAAAATATCATAAAAGCATACAAGATAAAGAAAAACAATAAAATACATTAAAAAGTTCATTATCACAGACATCCAATCTGATAGTGGTACAATAAATAAGTCAGAAAGTTGCTACAATTCATAATCCAGTAAAGCAGCTAAAATACCTTTGTATCTGCTCTCCTTTGATTTTCTAGTTCAGATGGCCATCTTGAGCAAGCAACATACATTAAAGCACATTTCAAGACTATTTAACAATTGAAGCCATCCTTACATTGTCGGAAAGCAAGCTTCATTAATATAGGTTTAAGACATGATTGAAAGAACTTACAATGAAATCCACACAAAAAAATATAAAGTGCAATAGAGACTGTTCCGACTTGTCATCACAGTGGGGGAGTAATGCACTCCACACATGTCCTGTTTCATAAAAACTTGCTAGACGCCAGACTATCCCTGACCTAAATATAAAAAAAAGACCTTTCCCATCAGGTTAGCTCTAATGTTAAATACAAGACAGTGTCATGAGGTGCAAACATAGTGTAGTAATGGCAGATAGTGTGCTTACTGGCAGCCTCCTGAATCCTCAGCGTAGCAAAAAGGAGTAGTGCCCTGCTGGAAACCCTGGTCTGCACCCCAAAAGGACAACACTCATGAGGACTGCACCTGCTGCACACTTTGGAATAACAGCTCTAATTACTTTACCTGGCTTCAAAAGGATTAAGGAGGGACTCCCTGAAAGCAACAGGTACGAAAGAGCTACACGAGATCTGCTGCCTGAACCTACAAGGAGAAGAATGATTGCCCTGTAGGAATCTGAATCTGCACCCAAGAAGTTGCTCTCAAAAGGACTGCGCCTAATGCTCAATCTGGTACTACACCCCTAAGGACTTGTTCTTGTTTCTAGAAAGATTACGTAGTCAACTTTCTGCAAGTTGCAGGTTAACAGATCCCATTTGCATCATATCCACAAAGAATCCCCATCCTAGAGTGTGCCCAGTGGAATTTTAAGGATTTGTTAAGGTGCATTGTGGGAATTGTGGTTCAGACATCCTAGGGACCATCTAGGAGATTCCAGACCCTTGGAGTTGTGTTTCGGGCACTTTGAAGCCCCAAAGAAGTTAAATATGTTTGGAGGAGTTTGGAGCATCTTTTCTAAAAGCTTCATAAGCTGACCAGGTGCATAGGGGGAGTTGTAGTCCCAGATCCCAAGAGCCAAATCAGAGCATTTGAACCCTTGGCCAGTGTTGTGGATCACTTTCCTCCATCATGAAATACTTTTGGAAGTAAGTGTAAAGACCTAATGACTTTGTACTGCTCCAGCACTGTTGTGTAGTTTTTAATAATACATAGGATCTGCATGTTTAGACAACATAAACTAAGGGATTGGTGTCCAGGCTGATTCCAGATACCCCCAAAGGATATGTCAGCCTTTAGACCAGCTAGCTCACTGTGCCACCATAAGCCCCCTAGCCTTACCCAGGAGCGAACAGTTTCTGGCAACTATCGAACATGACAACCCTTGATCCTTCAGGGATCGAGGAAACAGTATAGTACTTTTCGCTTAGTCACTCATATTCACTCGTTCTCAGAGAGATATATTGAATAAACAATGGGGACATTTTCAATAAGCATTTATTGAACCACCGTCATTCTAGTATAAAACATGTTTGCTACGACAACAATTAGACAAAAACAGATATATGAGATTACAAGCCCCAACAGAGTAAACAAAAATTAGAATTCCACCATGGTGCTAAAACAGTAAATATATGCAGGCATATCGATACATGCCAGTAATCAGGCGTACTCCTATGATGCGAACCCTATCTAAGTGTGCCTATGTGTACACAGCATGTATGTGGGTGTAAAGCCAAGAATCCCCTAGGTAAGAGCCACCCCATTACCTGATGGTAGTGAACGAAGGACCCCGTCTTGGTCTTGAGTTGGACAACCAACAAGGGATGTCAGACCACTGCGTGCTGGAGCTTCTGCTGTCCGGGAACTCAGTATCTAGTGCCAGAGTGAAAGTATCTCCTCTGTCTAACCAGGGAAGATGTGGTTCTTTTATGGCAAAAAGGTACCCTCAGTGCTTCTACCTAGATAGTAATGGCTTGCCATTATGTACAACGGACATGTCATCCAAGAATGACAATAGCAGTGACTTTTGTACAGAGTTATTATACAGAAGGTGGTAATCCTGCTGTGTACATCGAAGGCAGGAGATTAAGATATGATACTAGGAATCCTCATGCATAATATATTAGGCCGGTTTCAGAGAAAACTGATCAACATTTATTCAGAACATCAGTGCCAGAACCATTATGCTGAGCAGGGTACGATGAACAAAGGCAAAAGGTTGTGTGGCTACATAGGCCTATATTGGGGTACATTGGGACTCATAACAGCATGACCTTTTTAAACCATTTGAGAACCATTTGCTTCTAAGCACTAATTTTACTTTTAATCTTTAGCAATGTATATCTCTGGTAAGGTACATTGGATATTTGTCTTTTTGCTGTCTATTTGTTCATAATAATATAATCTAGTTTTATAAATTAAAAGTTCCCATACATACTGATGTTCCATGGTCTCAAACATAGTTCTGTTCCTGAGCAGAATCCCTACAACAACGCCTGCCTGCCAGCTACCAAAGGTTGAGCATGGGAATACTTTATTGAGACCCTAACTGAAACTTTTGTTGTGTTTGCTGCCTTATTGCAAGTGGTAAGTCACTACCTATCATTACCAATTTACCACTTTCCAACAGTCAGAGACTATAGGCCCTACTTATTTACAAGTAGGAAATATGCACCCATATAAGTATGCGTATAGAATTACTGCATTTTGTAAATTACCAACCTTCCCAGTAGTACACCTGGAAGGCTGCAGAGGCACAGGTTTCCAGGTAGACTTCTGGGAATGTCATGTAATATCTCCCAAGGGGTCCTGTTTGACCGATGTGAAAATCTACAGAGCTTAGAATTCCATACAAGGGCAGGGATCCTAGATCTGGATGTACAAACTATTTTTGTAGTCGCAAATGGCCAGATTCTCATAATCGGCCCATTTCCGACCTCAAAAATGCATTTTACCATGTATTAATCCCAAATTATGATTCAGTATTATGTTACCGAATCACAATTTTAAATTTTGAACACATACTAATTTGTTATTTGGAAGGGGCATATTCAGAGCGTCCCTTCAAAATGCAAATCAGTGAAAAATGTATGAATGTTTAGCGACCAAAATACAGTTACAAAACATTCACATTTTACACCAACTCAAAGTTAGTGGTAACCCTTTCGCAAATAGCAAGTAGGAATGGGCGCAACTTGCAGAGTTTCACTCCACAGAATTCCATGAAGTTACCAAAAACTCGGTGAAATTCCACAGAATTTGGGACATCACACTGTTTGTTCTGATTATCAACACCTGGAGTTTGCTGCACTGTAAAATCAGCATGACCATCACCATACGAAACACCAGAAGACTCTGCTTCTTTCTCTCAAGTGGCATCTTTCCCAACATGAGTGGCAGCTTTCTCAGTGTGAAGGGCAGCAACCTGCCCCAGCAGCCTTTGTTGAGAAATCCCACCGGGAGATGATCTAAAACTCAAATTTCTATCTGGTTCTCACCAACCTAATGTTGGGGAGCCACTCAAGAGAAAAACTCCACCATGCGGCAGTTGGCAGAGTTTTTCTGGAACTACCAGCAGAGGAAGGAGTGGGCAAAACTCAGTGAACTCCACCGGAGTAGCGAAGTTTATTGCCCACCCCTAATGAGAAGTGTTACCCTTAGGACCTCTTTCCCTTTGAGAATCTTTAAAAATATATATTACAGGGGGGCGTGGCTAGCAGTCAGCCAAGATAGCCGCAATCTAGCGTAGCTCCGTGACCAGAGAGCCCCTTTCTTAAAAATCCGTCAACTTATCCGCTTCATAGTTGTCTTCCCACATCAGAACCTGAAACGGTATAACCTCCGGTGCATGTAGCACTAATCGGAGTCCAGAAACCACTGAAGTTCACGAAGCGGCGCCGGCGTATAACCTGGGGCCTATCTATGAGATGGATGCCAGGGACTGCAGTGCGGAGAGGGTCGGCGAGACCCGCTATCATCGGAGGGACTGCGGCGCGGCCTTTGAAGACTGCCGGTAAGAAGCGCCCATCCGAGCGACGCACCCTTGGCAATCGGGACCTGAGAACGGAGTAGTGAACCCCCGCCTACAGCTGGGAGCCGAAGGGCGCAGACGGGCTCCGAGGAGCGGCCGGCGAGAGACAGCGGGTCTCATTTGAAGGGGAAAATTGAGCGGCGGAGCGGGCGGCGGACCGCGCTGGAGGTCTTCCGCCAGGGACTCGTTCACCCGGGGCCTCACAATACTGTACCAGGCCGGCGAGATTTCGGACAAGGAGCCCGGTGTGGGCTCGCGGTCAACCCCCCCCCCCTCCCCCCGCCATATCACTCCGGACTGGCACAAGAACGAGGGGTTTACGTGGAGGGCCTCAACACAGGGGCTGAAACTATTAGGAGATCGAACGTTCCAGGCGGAAGCGACCCCCTTCCTTTACCGCGAACACAGTGGCTCTGGTCAGTTGGGCAGTGCTGGGTGTGCTAGAGTGGCAGTTGGGCCCCCACATTGCACCTAATCCACGGAGGGCAGCATATACTTCCTCACGCCTGTCATGAGTGGTAGAGGCCTGAAAGGGCAGCAAGCCCCAAAGCTGGACAAATTTGCTTATCGCAAAGGGGTGCAAGATGACACAAGGGATGAATTACGACAAACGCCACCCCGGACAAACGATGCGTCCAACACTGCAGAGACAGTTACATTGCAGGATGTGATGGCAGCGCTGCAAACAATGCAAACATCCATAGGCACGATATCTGTGGACATATCGTTAATAAGGGCGGACTTCGGGAAACTGTCTGACCGACTCCAGGAAGTCGAAAAAACGACAACAGGGCTGATGGGAGATACTAAGGACCTCCAACATAAAGTGAAAAGGCTTGAAGATGATAACGCCATGCTTAAAGCAAAGCTCGACAACCAAGAAGGACGTTCGAGGCGCAATAATGTGCGCCTTATTGGTGTGCCGGAATCGGTGGGGGGCCCGGCACTCGATCTGTATGTAGAGGATCTTATTCACAATCAGCTCAAACCGAAAGGACTGTCAAACTTTTTCTCGGTGGAACGAGCCCATCGTGTGCCGGGGGGAAAACCTAAGCTGGGAGCGCCCCGGCGCCCTACTCTGGCGCGCATCTTCAACTTCAGGGACCGTGACGCCATTTTGCAGGCGGCACGGGTCCGCCCACCGCTACGTATCGACAACGCGGAAATCAACTTCTATCCTGACTATACCGCTGTGGTGGCGCAACAACGACGCGGCTTCATGGAAGTCAAAAAGGAACTCCGGGCCCGGGAGCTCAAGTACTCAATGATTTACCCGGCAAAACTGCGTGTGGAATCGGATGGGAAAACGTTGTTTTTTGAAACGCCGAAGGATGCACGAGATTGGCTGGAGGGGTGGCGACCTGCAAGAGGACCCAGACACCGAGGCACGCACCGACATAATGGAGAAGGAAGCCTGCTAGCGCAGGAGGAAATTGAATGAGGTTTGACCTGCAACATCTCGGACCAAGTTCGTGAAGCCATGAAACGGACACACAGGGCAGTGTAATCTGGACCAGAATGAGGCTCGGCGATCTCGGCACTGAGAAGGCCATTGCTGATACAAATGAACGAATGCCCAGGGTGTGATACTGCACTGGGGGGGACAACAGAACTCCTGAAGGTAGGACATGCTGAACTGTTTGAAGCTGCATGGACAGTCTTGCTGGGAGGGGCTCGAGAATGGACACGGAAGTCTCACCCCCACGAACAATACACTTAAGTTGGGATACTAAGCACTCTGCTCAGTTGGGGAGGTGGTCGGTTCTTGATCTACCGGGCAGGGAGGCAGGGAGGGGGGTAGGGGTTATAATGGTAATGTTCCTAATTACTTTCTGGTTTCTGAGGGGAGGGTGGAAAGTTCTGGATCCACCGGGGGAGGGAAAGGGGCGGGGGGCACAAGTTCTGCGTGCCAAATACGCTCCACGATTCTGGTTTCTGTGGCGGAATTTAGCATTTTTTCATATTAGCTCCTGCTGGGTTTCTTGGACACTATTTCTGCGTGTACGCACCCATGGCCCTTTCACACCATACCATCTAGTCGATCAATGGCTCCTCAGTCCCCCGTCATCTGATGTGGAAGGAGTATTACGCACCTACATTAGACACTATGACGAACATACACAGTAGCATTCCCCGACGCCTCGAATGGACTCCCCCCCCCTTACACTCATCTCATGGAACGTAAATGGGTTGGGGCACAAAATTAAAAGAGGGTTGGTCCTGCAATACCTCAAGCGACGAAGCCCTACAGTAGTACTGCTCCAGGAAACACACCTAACGGGATCGGTCTGTAAAGCTCTAAATCGCTGGGGGTTTAAAATGGCTGTCCACGCGGAATTCACCTCAGGGTCACGCGGGGTTGGGGTCCTCATTCAAAAAAGCTCACCCTTGATAGTTAAACGCACATGGACAGATGATCAGGGGCGTTTCCCGCGGTCGCCTGTCAATGGGAGGGTCACAGCCTCAATATAATCTCTGTGTACGTGCCCCCAGCACTGCATCGGGGTACCTTCCAGGACCTTGGGGCGCTACTGCTTGAGCTCCCGGAGGGAGATCTACTAATCGGGGGGGATTTTAATGCAGTCATGGATACCACTATAGACCGAAATCCTCCCAGGGAACCCACCGGGACTACGCAGGCTTTTCAGGAGTTTGTAGACGCCATAGGTCTATTAGATATTTGGAGGCTCAAACATCCAGGGGAACCCCATTATACTTTCCACTCAGGTGCGCATAACTGCCTCTCCCGCATAGACCATATATTGACACAATCGGTGCCCCCAGAGAAAATAACAATGATAGACAACCTCCCAAGAGGCATTTCAGACCACTCTCCGATCCAACTTACATACACGACACATCTCACTCAACGAAAAAGACTGTACCCGATATACCCGGGTTATTTGCAAAATCCAACTATAGCGAAAGCATTACACACTTCCACAGACTATTATTTTGTTGAAAATATAGATTCAGTAACATCACCCTCCGTTCTTTGGGAGGCATACAAAACGGTCATTAGAGGGCAGGCAATATCCACAATAACTAAGCATAAGAAGGACCAGAGGGAACAACAGGATGCACTTGAGTCAGCGGTCCATGAGGCAGAGTTGGCACACGAGCTCAGTCCCGCGGAAGACACCGCGCACACTCTGAAACTTGCAACGCAGGAATATAGGGCGTATGTGGAGGAGATAGCACGAACTAGACACGCGGACACATTGCATAGGGTTTATGAACTAGGGGATAAAACTGGGAAAATGCTTGCATGGATAGAGAGGAAGGATAGAGCGGACAGACGGATAGCACAGCTCACACGAGACGACGGATCAATTATTACAGAACCCCAACATATAGTGAGCGACCTAGCACTATACTATGAAAACATATACACTTCTAGGAGTATGGTCACGGAGGAGGACTGCTTGCGGTACCTCGATGACATTCCATTGAACGCACTCTCAATAGAAGACTCCCAAGATCTAGAGAACGACTTAACGACGGACGAAATTGGAAAAGCACTGGCTGCCCTTAATGCCGGGAAAGCGCTTGGCCCAAACGTCCTACCAGTGGAACTTTATAAAAAACTAGCCCAAAAACTTACCCCCCACATGCTCCCCATGTTTAATGATTGTCTGGCGCAAGGTACGATGTCCCCGGATCAAAGATTGGCCACCATCGTGGCCATTCCTAAACCGGGTAAACCCCCGGATAAAGTATCCTCTTACCTCCCGATATCCTTGATGAACGCAGACGCGAAAGTACTGGCAAAACTCCTGGCCAGCCGTCTGCAGCCTCACCTACTGACACTGGTCCACCCGGATCAGTCCGGCTTTATGCCGGGTAGAAACACCTCCCTTAACCTCCGGCGTCTCTTCAGAGTGCTTCACCGGGTCCCGTTACTGCGGGAGGATGCCTCCATCCTCTGTTTAGATGCCACCATGGCGTTTGACCTGGTGGAGTGGCCTTTTCTATTTGCAGTGCTCCAGAAAATGGGTTTCGGCCCTAAATTTTGTAGCTGGATCAGGCTGCTATACACTGCCCCGATGGCCCAAGTGGTAGCCAATGGCCATATCTCGAGAGAATTTCCACTACGGCGCGGAACACGTCAGGGGTGTCCCCTATCCCCGCTTCTATTTGCACTTATTTTGGAACCATTGGCAGCAAAAGTACGTACAGACGAGCTAATACGTGGAATCTCATGGGGGGAGGGCTGGGAAGATCGCATATCACTCTATGCAGATGACGTGCTCATATATCTAATGTCACCCAGAGACTCATTGTTGGAACTGATGCACTTAATTGAGGCATATAGTAACTTCTCGGGATATGCCATAAACTGGGCGAAATCACTGCTGTACGTTCTGAGTAGACAAACTCCTCAACTCCCTCCGGAGTGTGAACTACAGATAGCTCCAGAAGGCTTTAAATACTTGGGTATATTTGTCACCCCGCAAGAATCGGTATTCATGGTTGAGAACCTGCAGAAGCCCCTGCGACGGCTCAAGTCAGATGTCTCCCACTGGAGATCCCTCCCGCTGACGCTGCTGGGCAGAGCAGCGCTCTTTAAAATGCTGGCGCTCCCACGGTTCCTTTATGTGCTTCATAACACCCCATTCCCGGTCCCTCTTTCTTATTTCAAAGCAATTGAAGCGGAGGTCTCCTCGCTGCTATGGGACGGGAAACCGGCCCGAATAGCACATGCCAAGCTGGTACGCAGCTGGTATGACGGTGGTATAGCACTACCAAATATCAAACTATACTATTGGGCGGCACATTTAACGACGGTAAATCAATGGCTTAACACACCACATGACAAACCGGCCTATAGGCTAGACAGGCACATACTGCCAGTAGACCAACTGATGAAGGCCCTCTACACAAATAAATGACGTCAGGCCCTCACAGGACCTACAGCCCACACGATTATAATTTGGCACACAGCACAGAGGGCTTTGAGGTGGGAGGGAGTACTTACACTAGCCACTCCGCTCTGGGACACACGCCGTCTGGGCACGCTAGCTAACACTAAGGGATTCCGGCAGTGGGACCTTATTGGCATTACAAAGATAGGGGACTTATGGGCTAAAGGTAATGTCATGTCATTTCCAACCCTGAAAGAGAAATATGGTATGTCGGACACAGAGAGATACCGGTATCTGCAAATTAGTCATGCACTGCAAAGCGCCATTCCAACCGGTACCGACCTGGCAGAGTCTTCTCCACTAGAGGACAGGCTTCTTACCGAACACCTGGAGAAAAAGGCTGTCTCGCAAACATATCGCAAACTTCTAAATAATCTCCCAGATCCTGTGGTGGTACTCCGTAGCAAGTGGGAGGTGGAGCTAGGTGATATAGCTGACACAGACTGGATGAACGCATTGGCATCGCCCAGAGACGCAGCCATTCCGTCACAACTAAAACTAATCCAGCTCAAAATACTACACAGAGTGTACTACCCACGCACGCTGCTGCATAGGCTGGGCCATACCCCGGATCCACTTTGTTTACGGGGTTGCGGTCAGAGAGGAACATTTTACCACATCCTCTGGGACTGTCCTGTCATAAAAATATACTGGAAACGAGTACTCACTGAGATCTCGGAGGTGGGCGAGGCCGAACTTCGGCTGGACCCGGGGTGTTGTCTCCTTCACATCTGGAAGCCCACAGACCTCAACCGGGCTCTACAAACCTGGGCCACGCTGGGATTAGCAGTAGCAAAAAGAAATATAGCAAGAAACTGGGGTTCTGGTGTAGCCCCCACACGGGCGCAGTGGGAAAATTATATGGACATGGCGATGGTGGTGGAAAGAGCGGTCTATTTACATAGAGGTTGCCCCAGAAAGTGGTCTAGGATATGGGGGAAATGGAACGAATCACGTGGAACAATCTGTGACCCACCACAGTCAGCAAACGAACCAGAGAGCGACCCATGATCCCATGTAATGTAAATGTATGTGTTGTTCAGTCTCCGCTCAGACACAACCATGGGTCGAGGTGGGAAATGGAAGGTAAAATCACAGGAAGGCTGGAGTGCGCAGAGGACAGTTCAGAATGCACGTGGAACGGATACTCAGTCTAATAGCCTTAAAGGGTTGATGTTGGGGGGGTGCATAGTGATTGATCTTGATGTAGGATATAATGGGGGTGGGGGAGGTGGGAGGGGGGGCGCAGAGGTGAAGTCCTAGACATGATTAAACACTGATGTGATGTAAAGGCAGAGATCTAATAGGTACTAATGGTAACCAGTATGGAGCAGTTCTTTGTTTTACAATTGTTTTTGAAATATCGAATGTAACATTCTGATATAATTCCTAAATAAAGGTTTTGAAAATAAAAAAAATTTAAAAAAAGAATATCTTTGATAAGCAGACGGCCCCAGGGTTGTTGGCGTATTGCAGTGTTAAAGTGACGAATCTCAATAAAACTCTTACGACTCAAAAAATTAAAAAAAAAATATATATATATATATTACAGTTGTGCCATACACCACTACCTTCTCTTAAAAAATTATAATGAAACACATCCTGTTTTTCTTTAAGGGAAACAGGCTGCATTTAAACAAAAATGATTGCTTTATTTGAATGTTATGTTATAGGTAGTTTTGTAGCGCGCTCTGCTACTGGGGAGTATCCTGGCGGGTTGCGGAGGTGACCAAACATAACACAGAGAGACAGCCTAGGCCTGACAAACAAATAGATGGGTCTTGAGATCCTTTTTAAACTTGGGTAAACACTGGGCGGTACGCAAATGAAGAGGGAGAGCATTCCATGCCTTCGCAGTTACCACAGAAATAGATTGGCCGCCCAGCCTAGCCCGCTTATAGCGGGGAAGAGTCAGTTTGGCCATCGAGGCTGACCTGAGAGAGCGAGAAGGAGTGTAGAAGGAGAAGCGCTTCCTCAGGTAGCCGGGGCCTAGGTCATGGACAGCTCTAAATGACAGCACGAGAGATTTGAACATAATTCTCTGAGCTACAGGGAGCCAGTGGAGCGCGCGCATATGTGACCGAGCGCTCTGCCATTTCGGAATGCTAAACAAAAGGCGGACCGCGGCGTTCTGGACAACCTGCAGTCGTTTGACCAGATACGCTGGGATACCACAAAACAATGCATTAGCATAGTCCAATCTGGACAAGATGAGGGCACGCGCAACCGTTTCCCTAGCTTCTCTGGGCAGCAGAGGGAAGAATTTTCTTAAAGCCCTTAGCGTAGCAAAACAGGTCCCTGACAGCTTCTTGATATGGTCCTCAAATCTGAGGTCTTCTCCTAACCAAATTCCGAGGTTCTTAGCCGGGCCTCCCATCACCTTGGGACTAGGAAAATCCGGGGGCCACAAATCATTCTTAAAGTTGGAGGGGAAGGACCCATAGAAGAGAACCTCTGACTTGTCCTCGTTGCATTTAAGCTGGGCCATCGCCAGCCAATGAAACACCGAGGAAAGACAGAGGTGAACAGCCGTTGTATCCAGCTGGTCATCCGGCCAGGTAAAGAGCAGCTGGGTGTCATCGGCGTATCCGATGACCTTAGCCCCAAGCTGTTCGGCCAGGTATATCACAGGGGTGATGTAGGCATTAAACATCAACGGGCTCAAAGTGGAGCCCTGAGGGACGGCAGCATCCATACTTGCTGCGTCCTATCAGAAAGGAAAGATGACAACCAAGCCAGTACCCTGCCGCCAATGCTAATCTCAGACAGTCGAGCAAGGAGGAGATTATGGGGGACGGTATCGAACGCGGCAGAGAGGTCTAAAAGAATCAGGACCATCTGCCGCCACCATCCAAGCACTCTCGAATGGCCTCCGTCACCTCCACCAAAGCTGTCTCTGTGCTAAAGGCCGCCCTGAACCCTGACTGCGCCGGGTGCAGGGCATTGGATATCTCGATAAAGCTGTCCAGTTGGTGAAAAGCCACCTTCTCACAGATCTTCGCCAGGGCAGGTAGCAAAGATATAGGGCGATAATTTCCCGGTACCGTAGCCTCAAGCCCTGACTTCTTCAGTAAAGGGAGCAGCATAGCTTGCTTCCAGCATCCCGGGACCGTGGCAGAAGAAAGTGAAAGGTTCACAATCTGGGTAACCTCAGTACATACAGTAGACGCCACTCCAGAGAGAACCCGGGCAGGGCAAGGGTCAGAAGGTGAGCCCGATTTCAGGGACTGAAGGAGAGCCTGGACATCAGGCTCCTCTGCCACTGAAAAATCCAGAAACTGCTGTGAGGGGCAGTGGACTGTTTGAGAGACAGTAGTCATCAGAATATTGCCTGTGGGCAAGGCAGCGAGCAAATCCCTTTGAATTTTTTCAATGTTTTCACTGAAAAAACACGATAGCTCCTCGCACCATTGAGAGGAAGAAGGAAGCAATGGTGAGTCTGTCACAGGGGATAAAAAGCTTTTAACAATAGAAAAGATCTCACGGCTATTGTTACTAGCTATAGCAATCCTCCCAGCATAGTAACCACCCTTAGCTAATCTGATAGCGGCATAATATTTCCTCTGGGCAGTCCTCAGGATTGCTTTAGCCTCTGGCTGATAGTCTCGCCTCCAAGCCCGCTCTAATTTCTTACAGCCACGTTTCAAATCCCTTAGATCGGGCGAAAACCATGGCTGAGAAGGGATGCAGCGAGGTCGGGACGGGGCATTAGGCTTTGTGGATTCTTTGACTGCACATTCCATCCACCCATTAAAGCTACTAACTGCCTCTACCAGCTCCCCCCTGATTATTGGTCGGGACTTAATTAAGGCTCGCTCAAAGGAGGCAATGTTGATCTTTGAAGGGAGGTCCAGGACCGGACCCGTGCTCACTCTATCGAGTCCATCCACCTGCCAGGCAAAACTGACCAACTTGTGGTCGGACCACGTCACTCTATCCGACCTAAGTGCCACAATGGGAAAGTTGGAACAGACCAAGTCGAGTAAGTGACCCCCCACATGAGTCGGACCTTCCACCCATTGTTTGAGTTGGGCCAGTTCCAAGATCTCTGCTAGGCGGCTGGCCATAGATGAATCATTGGCCTCCATGTGGATGTTAAGGTCCCCCAGTAAAAGGTACTTTGAAAAACTCAAGACTCTGGGCACTATACACTCCTCCAATGACTCAATAAAGGGGCCAGCATATCCTGGTGGTCTATAGACTAGAGACCCCCCCAGGGTAAAGTGAGGATTAATCACCAGGGAGAAGTGGAGCACCTCTCCATCCGCCAAACCACCAGCCTGTTCAGTAGAAAGGCTCCATCCCTCTCTGTGAATAATGGCTAAGCCACCTCCCCTGCCCGTCGGGCGGTCCACCCTAACAATTTTAAACCCTCTAGGAACAGCAAGTTCAATACTAGGGGCGCACGAGCCATTAAGCCATGTCTCCGTGATAAAAAGGAGCTCCAGCTCGCCATCGCCCATATTATCAAAGATGTCATCGGTATGTTTAGAAATACATGAACCCACTCTGAAGGGGTCAGAGACCTAGTTGGTGTGTATGGTTACTGCCAATTATGTCAGTGTGTACCAAGAAATTAAGAAAGAAAAATTTCTTTCTATAGTCCCCTCACTCACCGGGGTTTCCCCACGGTGACATGCTTCATCATTGGGGCTTCCCAATTCTCTACGAAAAGGGGCGTGCTGCGACAAAACGGACTACGCAGGAGCACTTTTTATGTGAAAGGCTATGTGTGGTGCAAAGTGTAGTGATGGTGGAGTGGGTGTGTGTTTAAAAATACCGTGCTAGTGGGCCTCAACAATTTATTTTGCTCCTAGTCTGGTATATTAAAAAAGGGGGGTGACACTGCTATCTGGCCTTAAACTAGGGCTAGATCAGTGTTCTATGGTCAACATGTTTCAAGCTCCCCAAGCTTTTCATCAGGACCATACAGGGTCCAGCCCTGTATTTTCCACTCCTATATCCCAATAGTAGGGGTTTTTAAAAAAAAAATATAGTGATCATACTAAACGCTGTAAATATTTAAACATGCGTTTTTCATACATACGATTTGTATCCTACTCGTATTTCTGAAAAAGAGAATGACACTGATTAGTGGCAAACATCCCCCCTCAAAGGAGTAGGGGTTCACACATGCAGCTCACTTCGTCTAGGGCAATGGTGTGCCTTGGGCACCATAATGGTGCGTGCAGGCTTTCCAGACCAGTGAAAATTAAAAAGGTTCTGTGAAAAGGTGGTTACGTGATTTGCACACAAATAACACAGGACTTAATGTGACTATTGACAAGACACACAACATATATACACAAAATGTTCTCATGGCAAAAGGTATATTTACATATGAAAGTGCTCAGTTACACTTTATGGTCTCTGGCGAGGGCAGGATCGCCTCGTGGAAACGTTGCTGTAAAATTTTTGGTGATAGTTACTTTCCGTTTTCACCCAAAGTTTTGCGTTACCATTTTAAGGAATTCAAACCCTCTACGAGGTTTGGAACAACGGTGTTGCTTCGCGTTATTGTACTTACTTCCTATCGGCAAACCCGCTCGGTACTACCTGATCAATCCTCACCCGACCGCATACTGATGCTGGAGAGGAACGCCGGTGTATTTGGAGTCACCGCGCTTCCGGGTCTAGTGCGTCTAGAACGTGCATAATGCGGCAGCCATCTTAGGTGTATGTAGATGGAGCCGTCACGAGTGTGTCATGAAATTATAAATATAATTCCAAATCAGCTGATTTTTAGGAAAAGGAGGTTTTTACAGTGATGCCTCAATGTTGGGCGTTCATTTTATACAAATTAGGCAAAAATTGACAAAAAATATTTAGTCAGTATTCATTATGAATAATGGGTCTGGATAACCGGTGATACCATCTAATTATGTTTGGTAAAGTTCTGAGTTTTGTAACACTGGAGAAATACTTCCCAATGTCACTAGATGGTTTGTTTTCTCTGTTTGGGTTGCAGTTCAAAGGTCAGAGAAATTCCTCAAGGCTTGTGGATCTATAGGGTGTATTGTTGTGTTCTTATTGGTTAGGTTAGGTTCTGAAAGCGCCCCATGGGATTTCGTCGTTAAGCCCAAGGGTGTCAGTGTGCATTCGATACACCCATCTTTGTTCACGTTCATGGAGGATTCTCTCCAGGTTATCCTTGTTTTTCACTGTCTCTAACACCACCCAGGTCAAGTCATTTGGTGTATGGTTCTGTTCGATGAAGTGGGTAGTCATCCTGGTGGTAGCTCGTTTACACCTGATATTACTTCTGTGTTCCACTATGCGGGTACTGACCTTCCTCGTGGTCATCCCTACATAGTGGAGGTTACAGGTGCATGTTATTAGGTACACCACTCCACTGGTATTACAATTAGAGAAACCTCTTAGTTCCCATTTTGTAGCATTGTTGAAGGTTACAGTTTTCGTTGCGGATGTTAAATGACAAACACTACAGTTGTTACAGGGAAAATGTCCACATGGTAGTGGTTGTGTTCTTATTGTTTGATTTGTAGTCATTGGTCGAGTGTGAACCAGGAAGTCCTTCAGGTTCTTCCCCCGTCGGTGGCTGAACATAGGGGTAGGTATAGTTAATCCTCCACTGTTCATCATGGGCCAATGTTTCTTAATTATTTTTGCCACTGTGTTAGATACCTGGTTGAATGTGGTAATACAGATTGGTCTGGTATTTTCTGATTTAGTTTGCTCTTTTGGTTCCAAGAGTGCATCTCTGTTATTGTTTCCAGCCCGTTTCTTGGCTTCCTTAATCAATTTGTCAGGATATTTTCTGTTTTTCAGCTTTGTACTTAAATCTTCAGCTTGGGTCAGGTAGTCAGCTTTTTTACTACAATTCCTTCGTAATCGAAGGAACTGCCCGAACGGAAGGTTCTGTTTGAGATGGCGAGGATGATAGCTGTCAAATGCTAAGAGACAGTTACGTGATGTCTCTTTGAAGTGGGTTGTTGTCACGAGTTTGCCTGATTCTGCATATATGTTCAAATCTAAGAACACGAGATTGGTCTTACTCATTGAGCAAGTAAATTTCAGGAAATGATCTTGTGTGTTCAACCATGTCATGAAGGTTCTCGCTTCTTCCTCTGTACCTTGCCAGATTAAGAAAATATCGTCGATATAACGTTTCCATTCCAAAATCTGGTGTCTATATGGGTTTCTTTCATTCAGTATTTTGTTCTTCTCCAAATGGTGGACGTATAGGCCCGCCAGGCTCGGCGCAAATGTACTACCCATACTGGTCCCATGTTGTTGTTTGTACAGTGTTGATTCGAATCGGAAAAAGTTCTCAGACAGTGCTAATTGGCAACATTCCATTACTACGTGACGTGGGGTGTGGAATTCCCACTCACTCTCAAACAGTACTTCTTCCAGTATCTGTAAAGTCTCAGTGTGTGGCAAACTAGTATACAAACTTTCCACGTCCAGGCTGATGAGAATACTGGACGTGGGGCCAAAAACTAGATCTCTCAGAAGGCAGAGTACATCTTTGGTGTCTCTAAGGTACGTATTAGTTTTCTGGACCAAAGGTCTTAGGAAGGCATCCGCAAACTGCGACAGGGGTTCCAGGATTGACCCTATCCCAGAGACTATGGGTCTCCCAGGTGGGTTTTCTAGTCTCTTATGTATTTTTGGGATAGTGTAAAAATATGGTGTAATAGGTTTCTTATTTGTCAGAAACTCTATTTCTTTCTTGCTCAACCAATCGTTGGCCTGGCATTCCTCAGTTAGGTAGGCAATTGAGATTCTTAGTCGTTCTGTGGGGTCCTCATTTAATATGCCATAATTTCTCGTATCGCGTAAAAGGCGAAGGCATTCTTTTCTGTAGTCAGTAGTGTCTTGTAGGACTATTGCCCCGCCCTTGTCGGCTGGTTTGATGGTAATTAGGTAATTTTTTGAAAGTTCCTGTATTGCTGTTAATTCAGCCTTGCTGGTATTGTGGAATACTTTCACTGTACGTGGGTCCAGTTCCTGTACCTCTTTCATGACAGCTTTCTCGAAAGCTAGTATTTCGACTGGTAAGCTGTGGGCCGGTGGAACAAAGTTTGATTTCCTTTGAAGTCCTGTGTCGCTCCTAAGACGTTCTTCACTATTTTTGTCTTTAAAGAATACCTGTAATTTGATTTTTCTAAGGAATTCTTTCAATTCGCAGCAAAGTTTGAACTTGTCTGTGATTGGGGTTGGTACAAAACCTAAACCCTTGTTTAGGACTTGGATTTGTATGTCTGCCAGGGTTATGGAGGATAGATTAACCACTAGACCAAGTTGGTGTTCGTGGTTGGCTCCGGGGGTCCTTTGCTCCGGGTGTGGCGTCCTGTTATCACTACAGGTTCTGCCCATTGTACTCCCTGGTTGGGTTTGTTCTTTGCTCGTTGAGCTGACCGGCCTCTCCCTAAAAAAGGTTTTCCCTGGTTACCTTGGTTGCCTTGGTTGTTTCCCCAATTTTGGTAATTAGGTTGATGGTACATGGGTGGGCCATAGAAGAAGGGTGGTGGTGGAGGACCGTAATTGTATGGATCCTGGTATGTGGGCCACATGGGTGTTGGGTTTCCTCTAAAATTCCTCATATTGCCTCTTCCTCTTTTTGATCTTCTGTTAGGGGTGGTGTTGTAGTTACTTGATCCACCTGAGCTGTCTGATGCTGCATCAGATCCATCACTGTCGGTATTATAACCCGGATTCCTACTGCTGGTCCTGTAATCCTCCCTGACATATGGATATACTTTCTCATGTGAGAAAGCTTTCTTGTCTTTAGATAATTTGATATATTTTGAGTCTTTAAGACTGATCTCAAAGTCAGACATGGTTTTATTAAGCTCGTTCAATCTTTTTGTGAGTTCTGCTGGGCTCTGGAAGGATTTCAAACGGATCTCTATGGATTGGATCTCTTCTTTTAGGGAGTCCACTAGTCTGGTCGCTGTTTTAATAATCAAGACTAGCCAGTCTCTAGTACAGTGCCATGATATTTGTGACCAATCTAGTTTGAACTGTTTGTCATGTTGAAATATGAATGGTTCGTTCCTGACTATGAGGCCTCTTGGTGCTGCGTTGGCTTGTAAATATTCTGCCATCATGATGCCATGTATCAAAGTTTTGATCTGCGTCCTTTTCAGTTCTGTGAGCTCATCCCAACATTGGTTTGCATCACTATTTTCTCCAGTGGGTGCCCCTGCGTGTGGTAGCATAGAGGCGATGGCCCTGTCCACTTCATCTTCTGAAAAAGATAGGCCTGTGTTCTGTGCCATGATGATTTCGTGTTAGCTATGCGTGTGGTGTTTAGTCACTAGGTCACTAGGATATGGATCTGTCTAGATGACCTATTGTGAAAGAATACAAATGACTCCCGCAGCCCGTGGCTGCCTGATGCAGAAGAACATAGGGGGGAGGGAAGGAGGTTAAACCAGACTAGGTCGGCCTCCAAACAGTATTAGAAATACATGAACCCACTCTGAAGGGGTCAGAGACCTAGTTGGTGTGTATGGTTACTGCCAATTATGTCAGTGTGTACCAAGAAATTAAGAAAGAAAAATTTCTTTCTATAGTCCCCTCACTCACCGGGGTTTCCCCACGGTGACATGCTTCATCATTGGGGCTTCCCAATTCTCTACGAAAAGGGGCGTGCTGCGACAAAACGGACTACGCAGGAGCACTTTTTATGTGAAAGGCTATGTGTGGTGCAAAGTGTAGTGATGGTGGAGTGGGTGTGTGTTTAAAAATACCGTGCTAGTGGGCCTCAACAATTTATTTTGCTCCTAATCTGGTATATTAAAAAAGGGGGGTGACACTGCTATCTGGCCTTAAACTAGGGCTAGATCAATGTTCTATGGTCAACATGTTTCAAGCTCCCCAAGCTTTTCATCAGGACCATACAGGGTCCAGCCCTGTATTTTCCACTCCTATATCCCAATAGTAGGGTTTTTTTAAAAAAAATATAGTGATCATACTAAACGCTGTAAATATTTAAACATGCGTTTTTCATACATACGATTTGTATCCTACTCGTATTTCTGAAAAAGAGAATGACACTGATTAGTGGCAAACATCCCCCCTCAAAGGAGTAGGGGTTCACACATGCAGCTCACTTCGTCTAGGGCAATGGTGTGCCTTGGGCACCATAATGGTGCGTGCAGGCTTTCCAGACCAGTGAAAATTAAAAAGGTTCTGTGAAAAGGTGGTTACGTGATTTGCACACAAATAACACAGGACTTAATGTGACTATTGACAAGACACACAACATATATACACAAAATGTTCTCATGGCAAAAGGTATATTTACATATGAAAGTGCTCAGTTACACTTCATGGTCTCTGGCGTGGGCAGGATCGCCTCGTGGAAACGTTGCTGTAAAATTTTTGGTGATAGTTACTTTCCGTTTTCACCCAAAGTTTTGCGTTACCATTTTAAGGAATTCAAACCCTCTACGAGGTTTGGAACAACTGTGTTGCTTCGCGTTATTGTACTTACTTCCTATCGGCAAACCCGCTCGGTACTACCTGATCAATCCTCACCCGACCGCATACTGATGCTGGAGAGGAACGCCGGTGTATTTGGAGTCACCGCGCTTCCGGGTCTAGTGCGTCTAGAACGTGCATAATGCGGCGGCCATCTTAGGTGTATGTAGATGGAGCCGTCACGAGTGTGTCATGAAATTATAAATATAATTCCAAATCAGCTGATTTTTAGGAAAAGGAGGTTTTTACAGTGATGCCTCAATGTTGGGCGTTCATTTTATACAAATTAGGCAAAAATTGACAAAAAATATTTAGTCAGTATTCATTATGAATATTGGGTCTGGAAAACCGGTGATACCATCTAATTATGTTTGGTAAAGTTCTGAGTTTTGTAACACTGGAGAAATACTTCCCAATGTCACTAGATGGTTTGTTTTCTCTGTTTGGGTTGCAGTTCAAAGGTCAGAGAAATTCCTCAAGGCTTGTGGATCTATAGGGTGTATTGTTGTGTTCTTATTGGTTAGGTTAGGTTCTGAAAGCGCGCCATGGGATTTCGTCGTTAAGCCCAAGGGTGTCAGTGTGCATTCGATACACCCATCTTTGTTCACGTTCATGGAGGATTCTCTCCAGGTTATCCTTGTTTTTCACTGTCTCTAACACCACCCAGGTCAAGTCATTTGGTGTATGGTTCTGTTCGATGAAGTGGGTAGTCATCCTGGTGGTAGCTTGTTTACACCTGATATTACTTCTGTGTTCCACTATGCGGGTACTGACCTTCCTCGTGGTCATCCCTACATAGTGGAGGTTACAGGTGCATGTTATTAGGTACACCACTCCACTGGTATTACAATTAGAGAAACCTCTTAGTTCCCATTTTGTAGCATTGTTGAAGGTTACAGTTTTCGTTGCGGATGTTAAATGACAAACACTACAGTTGTTACAGGGAAAATGTCCACATGGTAGTGGTTGTGTTCTTATTGTTTGATTTGTAGTCATTGGTCGAGTGTGAACCAGGAAGTCCTTCAGGTTCTTCCCCCGTCGGTGGCTGAACATAGGGGTAGGTATAGTTAATCCTCCACTGTTGATCATGGGCCAATGTTTCTTAATTATTTTTGCCACTGTGTTAGATACCTGGTTGAATGTGGTAATACAGATTGGTCTGGTATTTTCTGATTTAGTTTGCTCTTTTGGTTCCAAGAGTGCATCTCTGTTATTGTTTCCAGCCCGTTTCTTGGCTTCCTTAATCAATTTGTCAGGATATTTTCTGTTTTTCAGCTTTGTACTTAAATCTTCAGCTTGGGTCAGGTAGTCAGCTTTTTTACTACAATTCCTTCGTAATCGAAGGAACTGCCCGAACGGAAGGTTCTGTTTGAGATGGCGAGGATGATAGCTGTCAAATGCTAAGAGACAGTTACGTGATGTCTCTTTGAAGTGGGTTGTTGTCACGAGTTTGCCTGATTCTGCATATATGTTCAAATCTAAGAACACGAGATTGTTCTTACTCATTGAGCAAGTAAATTTCAGGAAAGGATCTTCTGTGTTCTACCATGTCATGAAGGTTCTCGCTTCTTCCTCTGTACCTTGCCAGATTAAGAAAATATCGTCGATATAACGTTTCCATTCCAAAATCTGGTGTCTATATGGGTTTCTTTCATTCAGTATTTTGTTCTTCTCCAAATGGTGGACGTATAGGCCCGCCAGGCTCGGCGCAAATGTACTACCCATACTGGTCCCATGTTGTTGTTTGTACAGTGTTGATTCGAATCGGAAAAAGTTCTCAGACAGTGCTTATTGGCAACATTCCATTACTACGTGACGTGGGGTGTGGAATTCCCACTCACTCTCAAACAGTACTTCTTCCAGTATCTGTAAAGTCTCAGTATGTGGCAAACTGGTATACAAACTTTCCACGTCCAGGCTGATGAGAATACTGGACGTGGGGTCAAAAACTAGATCTCTCAGAAGGCAGAGTACATCTTTGGTGTCTCTAAGGTACGTATTAGTTTTCTGGACCAAAGGTCTTAGGAAGGCATCCGCAAACTGCGACAGGGGTTCCAGGATTGACCCTATCCCAGAGACTATGGGTCTCCCAGGTGGGTTTTCTAGTCTCTTATGTATTTTTGGGATAGTGTAAAAATATGGTGTAATAGGTTTCTTATTTGTCAGAAACTCTATTTCTTTCTTGCTCAACCAATCGTTGGCCTGGCATTCCTCAGTTAGGTAGGCAATTGAGATTCTTAGTCGTTCTGTGGGGTCCTCATTTAATATGCCATAATTTCTCGTATCGCCTAAAAGGCGAAGGCATTCTTTTCTGTAGTCAGTAGTGTCTTGTAGGACTATTGCCCCGCCCTTGTCGGCTGGTTTGATGGTAATTAGGTCATTTTTTGAAAGTTCCTGTATTGCTGTTAATTCAGCCTTGCTGGTATTGTGGAATACTTTCACTGTGCGTGGGTCCAGTTCCTGTACCTCTTTCATGACAGCTTTCTCGAAAGCTAGTATTTCTACTGGTAAGCTGTGGGCCGGTGGAACAAAGTTTGATTTCCTTTGAAGTCCTGTGTCGCTCCTAAGACGTTCTTCACTATTTCTGTCTTTTTAGAATACCTGTAATTTGATTTTTCTAAGGAATTCTTTCAATTCGCAGCAACGTTTGAACTTGTCTGTGATTGGGGTTGGTACAAAACCTAAACCCTTGTTTAGGACTTGGATTTGTATGTCTGTCAGGGTTATGGAGGATAGATTAACCACTAGACCAAGTTGGTGTTCGTGGTTGGCTCCGGGGGTCCTTTGCTCCGGGTGTGGCGTCCTGTTGTCACTACAGGTTCTGCCCATTGTACTCCCTGGTTGGGTTTGTTCTTTGCTCGTTGAGCTGACCGGCCTCTCCCTAAAAAAGGTTTTCCCTGGTTACCTTGGTTGCCTTGGTTGTTTCCCCAATTTTGGTAATTAGGTTGATGGTACATGGGTGGGCCATAGAAGAAGGGTGGTGGTGGGGGACCGTAATTGCATGGATCCTGGTATGTGGGCCACATGGGTGTTGGGTTTCCTCTAAAATTCCTCATATTGCCTCTTCCTCTTTTTGATATTCTGTTAGGGGTGGTGTTGTAGTTACTTGATCCACCTGAGCTGTCTGATGCTGCATCAGATCCATCACTGTCGGTATTATAACCTGGATTCCTACTGCTGGTCCTGTAATCCTCCCTGACATATGGATATACTTTCTCATGTGAGAAAGCTTTCTTGTCTTTAGATAATTTGATATATTTTGAGTCTTTAAGACTGATCTCAAAGTCAGACATGGTTTTATTAAGCTCGTTCAATCTTTTTGTGAGTTCTGCTGGGCTCTGGAAGGATTTCAAACGGATCTCTATGGATTGGATCTCTTCTTTTAGGGAGTCCACTAGTCTGGTCGCTGTTTTAATAATCAGGACTAGCCAGTCTCCAGTACAGTGCCATGATATTTGTGACCAATCTAGTTTGAACTGTTTGTCATGTTGAAATATGAATGGTTCGTTCCTGACTATGAGGCCTCTTGGTGCTGCGTTGGCTTGTAAATATTCTGCCATCATGATGCCATGTATCAAAGTTTTGATCTGCGTCCTTTTCAGTTCTGTGAGCTCATCCCAACATTGGCTTGCATGACTATTTTCTCCGGTGGGTGCCCCTGCGTGTGGTAGCATAGAGGCGATGGCCCTGTCCACTTCATCTTCTGAAAAAGATAGGCCTGTGTTCTGTGCCATGATGATTTCGTGTTAGCTATGCGTGTGGTGTTTAGTCACTAGGTCACTAGGATATGGATCTGTCTAGATGACCTATTGTGAAAGAATACAAATGACTCCCGCAGCCCGTGGCTGCCTGATGCAGAAGAACATAGGGGGGAGGGAAGGAGGTTAAACCAGACTAGGTCGGCCTCCAAACAGTATTAGAAATACATGAACCCACTCTGAAGGGGTCAGAGACCTAGTTGGTGTGTATGGTTACTGCCAATTATGTCAGTGTGTACCAAGAAATTAAGAAAGAAAAATTTCTTTCTATAGTCCCCTCACTCACCGGGGTTTCCCCACGGTGACATGCTTCATCATTGGGGCTTCCCAATTCTCTACGAAAAGGGCCGTGCTGCGACAAAACGGACTACGCAGGAGCACTTTTTATGTGAAAGGCTATGTGTGGTGCAAAGTGTAGTGATGGTGGAGTGGGTGTGTGTTTAAAAATACCGTGCTAGTGGGCCTCAACAATTTATTTTGCTCCTAGTCTGGTATATTAAAAAAGGGGGGTGACACTGCTATCTGGCCTTAAACTAGGGCTAGATCAGTGTTCTATGGTCAACATGTTTCAAGCTCCCCAAGCTTTTCATCAGGACCATGCAGGGTCCAGCCCTGTATTTTCCACTCCTATATCCCAATAGTAGGGTTTTTAAAAAAAAAATATAGTGATCATACTAAACGCTGTAAATATTTAAACATGCGTTTTTCATACATACGATTTGTATCCTACTCGTATTTCTGAAAAAGAGAATGACACTGATTAGTGGCAAACATCCCCCCTCAAAGGAGTAGGGGTTCACACATGCAGCTCACTTCGTCTAGGGCAATGGTGTGCCTTGGGCACCATAATGGTGCGTGCAGGCTTTCCAGACCAGTGAAAATTAAAAAGGTTCTGTGAAAAGGTGGTTACGTGATTTGCACACAAATAACACAGGACTTAATGTGACTATTGACAAGACACACAACATATATACACAAAATGTTCTCATGGCAAAAGGTATATTTACATATGAAAGTGCTCAGTTACACTTCATGGTCTCTGGCGAGGGCAGGATCGCCTCGTGGAAACGTTGCTGTAAAATGTTTGGTGATAGTTACTTTCCGTTTTCACCCAAAGTTTTGCGTTACCATTTTAAGGAATTCAAACCCTCTACGAGGTTTGGAACAACTGTGTTGCTTCGCGTTATTGTACTTACTTCCTATCGGCAAACCCGCTCGGTACTACCTGATCAATCCTCACCGACCGCATACTGATGCTGGAGAGGAACGCCGGTGTATTTGGAGTCACCGCGCTTCCGGGTCTAGTGCGTCTAGAACGTGCATAATGCGGCGGCCATCTTAGGTGTATGTAGATGGAGCCGTCACGAGTGTGTCATGAAATTATAAATATAATTCCAAATCAGCTGATTTTTAGGAAAAAGAGGATTTTACAGTGATGCCTCAATGTTGGGCGTTCATTTTATACAAATTAGGCAAAAATTGACAAAAAATATTTAGTCAGTATTCATTATGAATAATGGGTCTGGAAAACCGGTGATACCATCTAATTATGTTTGGTAAAGTTCTGAGTTTTGTAACACTGGAGAAATACTTCCCAATGTCACTAGATGGTTTGTTTTCTCTGTTTGGGTTGCAGTTCAAAGGTCAGAGAAATTCCTCAAGGCTTGTGGATCTATAGGGTGTATGTTTAGACATGGATCTGGCGTTAATCAGGCCAGCCCTAACCAAAGTGGGACCAAGCCTGATATCTGCTCGAATGGCTGTTAGCACAGGGGCGAAACCGCAGTTCGTGCACTTCTGCACCTCACAATCCGGCCCAGCTAGGCCGAATCGAGCATCACAGGGGGTGGAATTCAGCCTCAGAAGCGCATTTCTTGAATATCTAATGGCGCCTCCCAGGCGTCCGAGGGGGACAGAGGGACATATAGGAGGGTTAGCCCTGGGCCCGTCCGAGGCACGGACGGGCACAGACGGGCTAACCTTTGGCTTACCTTCGGCGTGCCTAAGGCGCGCCCGCCATGTGCGACCGCTGCGCGCTACCGGAGGCATGCTAAATTTATAGCTAGTCCTCTCTCCACCAGCTAGAACGCTGCCACCAGTTCTGCTGGGGAGAAGGACTACCCCTAAGATGGCCGCCCGCCCTCCACTCGACTGTAAACAGCCTGCATGATGTAAGGGGCCAGAAAAGACACTAGGAGCAAAGTGGGTGAGTCAAAGCACCCCCGCAATGTACCTGCACAACAAAAAAGGTCAATCCAAGTGAAAATAAAATTTTTAAAATTTTCGGAAAATCGGCGTTTTTCTTTCTAAAATGAGCAGCTAATAAAGTAGAGCTCGAGTTATGGGCCACACGCTCAGCAGAGGTTATAGGGAGCTGCCACCACCCTACTCATGCAGTCACTGACTTGGTGGTCTGCTGACCCCAGCAGACCACTTTCCTGCGATGGCAGTGAATCCTAGTGGGTGACAAATTGTGACCTATCTCATTAATATTATTAAGGTAGTTCTACTTGCGACTCACTATAAATCACTACTGGCCCAGATATTTCTTATGTGCATTGGTAATAGTGATTACCAAATTGGAATTCACAGAAAATCGCTTTTTGGTAATCACTTTTACTGTAGGAGAGAAGGATCTGCTCTTATGGTTACCCCCACTTTTTGCTAGCCTAGCTGCTTCCTCTCTAAATTGATTGCAAGTACTTTAGGTACACTCCAGTTTAGTTACCATGGTACCCTTGTGAGTCCCTAGTATATGGTACACCAGGCACTAAGGGCATAGGCACCCCAGAGGCCTACCAGGGGCTGCAGTATGTATTATCTCACCCCTAGGAAGCCTTCTAAAATGACATCACAGGCTGCTACTGCAGCCTGGGTAAGGTGGTGCATGCACCCCTTGCTTAGACATAGGTTACCTATATCTACCTTAAATCACTGCACATAGAAACCTATCAGTCACCCCTATGGCAGGCCTTATCATCCATGAAGGCAGGGTGCTTGGTTTTGTGTGAGAGGGTGCCCATGCATTGTAAAGGCCCCTCTGCAGCCTTCAGAACCTATTATCTTTGGCGGTTCTGTGATGCAGCCAGACCATATACTCTTAAGTGCATTATAACCTCGCGGTAAATGCTAACTTTGGAATGGCTGCACGGAAACGTGTTTGGTGTCAAACACTTTGGAATCCTACCCCCACCTGCAGTCCTGGTGGCGGGGGTAGAATTCCACCCTTCTAGAGGGAGAGCCATGTACACACCGGTTTGCCCGGTAACAGTTTAAAAGAGCCCTGGCATCACAAAATGTATGCTGCAGCCACAGACACGAGTCTGGCCTCCTGCTGCTGACCAAAACTCCAGCAGGGGAGACCTGGACAATAGGCCTCCTCTCACAGGGAGGTGTAACCACCTCCCAGACAGGCCTTAGTGGATTGGGGCTGGGTGTGTGCACTCTGAGAGTGCGTTGAAGTCTGCACTGGGGGCATATTTGGTGTCCCTGTGCATAGCCCAGTTCAAACCAGTTGCAGGGGCTACCAACACCTGCTCTGGCGCAAAACTGGACAAAGGAAATGGGTGTAGCCACCCCTCTTTCCAAACCCTCCCATAGGTGGATCCCCAGAGTTAGACTAACCCATTTCTTAGGTGTAAGTAAAGAACCCCTGGCAACAGGACTTTAGATATCCCTGGACGAAACTATGCAACTGAATCCTGGAACTTTTACGCCCTACTCAAGACTAGAGGACTGAAGAATCTCCCTTGGGGTCAAGGAGTGACTCCCCTGCTTGGCAGGCACCAAGAAAGCATTTACCGTTCTGCTTCTCTGAAGCTCCCGACGTACTCCGAAATACCTGCAGCCCAGGAAGAGGATTTCCAGACTTCTCAGAGGCTGACCTGAGTCCCCAGCAAAGCTGAGACCCACAGCCCTCACGAGTGACTTGGTACCGGAACTCCTGGATGCAGTGCACATCTGCAAGTGCATCAGCTTCTCGACGACTCTTAAAGCTGTGCTTTGGGTTACTTGTAGCCCAAGCCCTGAGCACCTTTTGCACCTGAGATTTTGGGCCTACACTCCACGAGTATCCGTGAGCCTGCTTCTTTGATTTGGTTTGAATAGATATTTTTTAAGCGCATGAATGCTGTGGCGTCCTGGCGCCGACTGTGGTACATAAGGCTGCAAAACCATAGAAGAACTGTTGGATAGTGGAGAATAACCAGGTTTTCAGCTCCTTCCTAAACCTCATGATGTTCGGTTGGACTCGAAGTATGGACAGCATCTGATTCCAAAGTTTGGCTGTGCAGAAAGACAAAGTACGGCCTCTCCACCTTGCCTTACAGATTTTTGGGATACAGATTAGACCCATCGTTGTGGATCTCAGTGTTCAAGTGGGGGAATACCTCAAGAACAACTTCAACTTGCATTTCCTCTTGAGGCCTCTTCGAGATCCCTGGTCCGTCAACAGGTGGGTCCCTACAAAGGCAACTCTGATTTTTCTTGGGCTTTCCTGGTTGGTCCAGACGTGCCCAGACTCCCCACCACGTGGTGAGTCCCTCAGACCTTGCTGGTCCACACCAAGGCATTTCTTTACTTTATGCATGGATTGCTGTTGCCAAGGCTTGCTCTGTCCAATCCAGGCACCGACCCCGCAGCAATCGACATCCTTTGTGGGACAGACAAATCCAGCTCCTGGTCATCATCGACACCTCCTGGTCCTCGTGTTGCAGAGTCAAGCTTCACCTCTTCACACCTGAAACACCGAACATCGGTGGGCATTCGTCTACCTTGCCCCTGGTCACTGGCAATTGACCCAGACTCTGTCCCCTTTGCTTTCAGGTTCCTCACATCTTCGATCCAGGCTTGGATCACACTGGGCACTTTCCTTCTCAATGGAAGCAGCACTTTGCAGCAGATCGCAATTGAAAACGATGACGATTCCCAACACCAAAAGACACCTATGCACCCGGATTCCCTACGTGAGGTAACTCGAGTACTCTCGTGCTCCCGTGGGTGTTGATCCTAGAACCCCTTAAGTCTGAAGGGGTTTGCTCAAAGTCCTCTCCCAAGCATCCTTAATCTTTAAATTTGGAACCGCAACTTTCTCCATAGAAGTTAATTGTGATTTGCGTCTGTGTTCTCACACTGCACGCGGCCCCTGTGGGTCCCTTGTGTCACTACCATGGGTGGTTCCTTTTGAGCCCAGCGATTCTACAGGCTCTAGGCCTTGTGGCTAGTCAAATCGTGGTTCTCACACCACTTTCTTAATATATGGTTTTCTACGCCCCTAGGGCTCAACGTATATTCTGTTAATTTACTGTGTGATAATAAGTGTAACATACGTGCTTTTACCTCTAGCTTCATAAAGAGACTAGTAGGGTGTCTTTAGAATAAATACATATATTTTATATATATATATATATATATATATATATATATATTTTTTTTTTAATTTAAACTTTATTGCACCCTCAAGTCACATACACAGCCGACATCGCCTACAACCCGGAGGCCGGCGGCATCAAAAATCCCTGGGTAAAGGTAAGTTACACAGCCGGAAAGACCAACAACCCGAGGGCCTGGTGGCGAAACTGCAGGTGTGGAACAAGTGTGCAGAGGCAATAGATCATAGTAGCCACCATTGGAAGACCATAACATATAAGCAGGGTGTACACCCCGCAACGCCAACAAAATCAGACCCAGGCGCAGCACGGCGTGCCAGATTGGCAGGATTGAAATAGCCATCCGGAAAGAACTGCGTAGAAACCCAGAGTCGAGGGCATCACCATCAGGGACCCAGGGAAAGGTGAATAAAGGGGGGAAATCCCCCAGACAATAACAAACCCACCCACCCCAAAAGAAGAACAAGCCAGACTACCTAAACCCGTGCCCACCACCCACCTCCCACTCTGCACCGCAACCATGAACCCCTCAGCTAGGCTAAAGGAGATAAGCAAATGCCCACTAAGGGGGGATAACACTCCGGGAAGGGGACAGCGGTCGCCACAAACCAGAACAGCCGTCACAAGCAACCCCCAACGCAAAACACCTCAAAAGTCAGGCGCAAAACACCACACTGACACAACGTTAAGGCCTTCAATAGACACACTCCTCATCCACAGCTGCTGCAGCCCCCCCCTCCTGTAGCACATCAAGCTCCACACTCTCTGGATCCGACTCACCATCCTCTTTCGCACTCTGAAACGCCCGAAACATACCCCAAAAGTTTTTGGGTCTACTCATTGGAGGAAGGAGTTCACTATACACCTCCGATTGCGTGCAACAGTAAAGCAAGTCTGTTTCCCATCGTTTTTTAGTAGGGACTGGCCCCCGCATCCAGCACAGTGCTATCAGTCGCTTCGCCGTCAGTAAAGCCATGTCCGCAAGTCGTCGCAGAGCTACAGGAAGGGGTTTTGAAAAACCAAGTAAGGCGAGCGCCGGGTCAGGCAAGATCACCTCACCAAGGATAGTGCTGAGGTCCGCAAAGACCTCCACCCAGTATTTATGTATGGCAGGACAAGTCCAGGCCATATGGAGAAAGTCTGCTGTGTGAAAGTGGCATCGCTCACACTCCGCTGAGTCCCGAAGGCCATACCTATGCAACCTCTCGGGCGTGTAGTAGACACGTTGTAGGAATTTAAAATGCACCAGGCGGTGCCTACCGTTGAGCGAGATTTTCCTAGTGTTAGTCGCACAATAACGCCACATGCCGTCTGAGATGGGAGATTGGAGGTCAGCCTGCCAGGCCAAACGGGCCTTGGAGGGGGGGTATTGCCACTGTCTAGTGACCTAAGAGCCGTGATCAATTTGCGAGCTGAGGGGGTCTCGATGACATAGGTGAGTTCCGGCACTTCCGGCGGTTCAGCTAGGTCCGGGCCTAAAACGGCAAGGGCCGCTCTACGGACCCTGTGATATTGAAAACTATGGAGCAGCGTCGCCCCGGGACAGGAGTGAAGGACCTGCTGCAGCGTTTTCAGAGTGCCCTTTGAAAAGAGATCTCCCACGGTAACAATGCCTAGGTCACGTAGCGCCTTCAGGACGCCCTTCTCCGTCAGTGGAGCCAACCAGGCCGCCCATTCTACACGGAGCAAAGGTGAATACAGCAGCGTGCACTCGCGAGAGCTAATCAGTGCATGCCAAGCGTGATTCGTGGCAGCTATGGAGTCCAGATTGCCGACCCTTCTATCAGGCGGATAACATACTGTCGCCGGAAGCGGGACGGGGTTTGCAAAGAGCCGCTCCAATTTCACATGTGGGATGCCTGGATCCCCATGAATCCACGTATGTAGGTGCGCACCCTGAGCAAGCCTATAGTATCGCTCCAGATCTGGAGCCCCAAGGCCTCCCTGTTCGTACGGAAGGGTGAGCGTTTGCCACCGCACCCGCGGCTGTTTGCCCCCCCACGCCAGGCGGACAAGGGTCTGGGTAAGTTGCCGGAAAAAGGCTTTGGATAGGACTACTGGGATATTCACGAATAGGAAAAGGAACCTGGGGAGCACCACCATCTTCATGAGCGCAATCCTGCCCATGAGCGAAAGCGGGAGCCTGGACCACACTTCAACATCAACCACCAGTTTGGAGTAGGCCACTCCATAATTCTCGCGGATCAGGACCTCCGGGTCCGTATGAATGCGTATCCCTAAGTAGCGAATAGAGTCCGTGGTCCATTGCAAGGGGTACTCCGAGTCGAAAGGGAGCGTCACCGGCGTCAGGGGCAATGCCACTGATTTAGTCCAGTTGACGCGGAGGCCCGAGAGAGCCCCGAACCTCACCACCTCCCGCAGCACCGCAGAGAGGTTAGTCTCCGGGTCCCGGACATATAGCAGAGTGTCATCCGCATATGTGGAGATACCGATCTGGTACGTCGGAAAGTTTACCCCTTCAAATCGATGATACTCTCGTATAGCGCAGGCGAGAGGCTCCGCTACCATGGCATACAGCAACGGAGAGAGGGGACAACCCTGACGCGTGCCCCTCCCAATTTCGATGGGAGCAGTGACCAGGTTACCTATCTTCAGCCTCGCAGTAGGTTTGTAGTATAGGGCTCCCAACATTTGCAAAAACGGCTCCCCGAGGCCGAACTTACGAAGGACCCTCAGCATGAACGACCACTCAACAGAATCAAAGGCCTTCTCCATATCCAAGAAGATGGCCACAGCTTTGTTTTCGGGTTTGACATGCTGGATCGTGCCTAGGACCGTGCGGATATTATAAGTGAGATTGCGTGAGGGAACAAACCCAGCCTGCTCCGGGGCAACCAGGTCCGGGACCAGCAACGCCAAACGATTCGCAAGAACCTTAGCATACAGTTTCGCGTCCACATTTATCAGCGATAGCGGTCGGTAGGAGCCACACTGATTAAGGGGTTTGCCAGGTTTCGGGATGGTGATAAGCAACGCCTCTCTCATGGACTTCGACATGCTGCCCTGCTGGCAAATATCATCGAACAAGAGCATCAAGTACGGGACCAGTTGCGCCTGAAAGGCCTTGTAGAAGGATACCGTAAGACCATCCGCACCAGGAGCGCTACCAGATTTCATGCTCTCCAGTGCTTCCGTTATTTCCTCCTTCTGGATGGGGGCCATAAGAAACTCCCTCTGACAGTCGGCCAGGAAGGGCATCTGAAGGTAGCTCAAATAGTCGTCGATTTCCTCCTCGAGGCGTGCGTCCCTTGAGGAGTAGAGGGCAGTGTAGTAGGCATGAAATTCCGCCAAGATATCTTGCTCCTCCGTGACCACCGCCCCAGCAGCTGTCACCAACTCCTCGATAACCAATGGGGGCCTACTGTTGCGCATAAGTTTAGCTAGGAGTGCACCAGGCCGCTCCCGTTCCCCATATGCACGCGCCGTCGCGTATTTGCCCATATGTTTAATTTCCCTGTCCGCTTCCTCCTGAAATTCATCTAGCAAGGACTTGAGCGGGACCGCATCAGTTGCGTCCCCCGAGTCCACCGCCCGACTATCCAGACCCGCGAGCTGCGTCTCGAGCAACTGCAGGCGTCGCCTGATAGCTTTGAGCACCCCAGAATGCTTCGCCATAGACATCCCTCTGATGTAAACCTTAAATGCGTCCCAGAGAACTTGAACGCTGTCCACTGAGCCCACATTGGTTGCGAAATAGGCCTCTATGTCTTCGGCTAGTTCCCCTCTAAAAACCTCATCTAAGAGGGAGTACGGGGGGAACCTCCACGTGAAGGGGGGAATCCTCCTGGGAGGAGCCACCAGCAGCAAGAGCAAGGGTGAGTGATCAGATAGCGTGCGCGGGAAAACCGTGCAACCCTTAACCGTATCTAGCAAAACGCGGGAAACAAACCAATAATCTATACGTGTATGAATGTTGTGATAGGCCGAGTAGTGAGTGAACCCACCCCGCCCCGAGTGCCTATGCCGCCACACATCAAGTAAATCAAGTTTCACACATTCCGACACAAGGAGGGACGCGGAAGCTGCAGGGGACCTAGGGGGGCCCGCAGATCTGTCAAGGTCCGGGTTCAGCACGAAGTTAAAATCCCCCCCCCCACAGCATTCTAGAGCCCACAAACTGCCTGCAGCTGTCAGCAAGCGAAGAGTAGAACTCCGGGGAGTCGTAGTTAGGGCCATACACATTCACCAGCAAGAGATCATGATCCTTTCCAACACAACGTGCAACCACAAACCTCCCTTCCGGGTCCACCGCCACCCGGGTCAGCGACATTCGGGATTTGGGATTAGCCCATATGAGCACCCCCCTAGCATGCGTTGTGAACCCCGCAGCGACACAAGCGGGGCCAAGGCCCCTCACCTGCAACATAGGGCTGGAAAGCGGCAAATGTGTCTCCTGCAGTAAAGCAAGGTCAATGTGATGGCGTTGCAAATAGGCTAAGACCTTCCTGAGTTTGCGGAAATCGTTGAGCCCCCTTACGTTCCAGGACAGTAATCGCAAAGAGCCCAGAGAGCTCTCCGCACTCAGAGAGTCAGCAGTCGACATGGCGGACTAGAAAGGAAAATGTCGCAGAGCAGGCAGTGTGACAGACACAGTGCAGTAGTCGGCAAAAACACACCCCCCACCCGGCAAACCCAGAACCCCAAACAGCATGACAGCAAGAAAACACGAACAATCAGAGAACAGCCTCCCACCCACCCACAGCCGACCATCCCCAACCCGGTCAGACAGGACTCATCACCACCCAGCATCCCCCCCTTAATCAACAATGAACTCTACAGAACCCCAAATAGCCCCCGAAGGAGCCAGAAGCCAAAAGCGCAGGGGCAGAGGGATCTAGCCAGCCAACGGCTCAGCTGGGAAACCAGAGCTAGTAACCTCTTGCGTGCTCCCGTCTCGCCCCCCGCCCAGAAGTAGTGAGCCCTGCCAGCTCTAGTCTTCACAGTTCGTCAATACCAGACCCTTATGCGGAGGGGCCAACCCCCCGGCCCCCCTCGGTGAGTTGAGCGGCCCCCACCCAATCCACAGCGCCAACAAACCAGACCGGGAGTAAACAGTTAGATCTCACCCAAAAGACATGACTCGGTGGGTCCCCACTGATTGTATGTAAGTCTTTGCGCCGCCCAGCGTCAACAGTTCAGCAGCGTCTCTTATGCGTCCGGTTACTCCTGGTCACTCAAGTGGGAGGAGGCGTCTAGGTCCTCTCGCCGACTTCCCTGACTGTTGCGGTTGTCCTTCTCCCATTCCTTTAAGGATTTCTTAAGTTCTACTGGGTCGGTGAAAAAGTGCGAGTGACCTTGCCTGTTGATGCGAAGCCTCGCAGGGTACAGCATGGCGTAGTCGAGCCCCAGGTCTTTCAGCTGCTTCTTGTAGGGGGCAAAGCGCTTCCTTTCCTCCTGTACTCTCCCCGTGAAGTCCGGGAATAGGGAGATGTTCATGCCCTCGAACTGTAGCTTCCCCTTTTCTCTGGCCAGTCGCAGTGCCAAGTCTCTATCACGGTAATTTAGCAGCTTTGCTATGATCGGTCGTGGCGGGAGGCCAGGTTGTGGTTTCGGCCCCAGAGTGCGGTGGGCCCTTTCAACAATAAACATAGGGGAGAATACATCTTCCCCTAACAGGGTCCGAAGGAGTTTCTCCACAAACAGCTCCATTTTGCCGGTGCTAGTGGTTTCCGCCACACCCGTAATGCGTAGGTTGGAGCGCCTTGAGCGCGCCTCCAAATCCTCTGTCTTATCTTGGATTACCTGGAGCAGTCGACCAAACTGTCTGCGGTCCTTATCCCACTCCGATTGAGCCTCTTCCGCCTCTGTGAGCCGTCTCTCCGCCATGTCCAGCCTCTCCGCATGTTTGTCGACCCTCTCGGACATGCGGTCCATCCGGTACGTCAGCGCGTCGATTTTGGTGCTAATCTCTGTCATGCTGACTTGTAGGCCTTTTTCCATGGTCCCCAGCATGTCCCGTATTTCGGAACATAGGGAGTTCTCGGACGCCGTAGGGCGTGGAGGGGAAGTTTGTGCTGCCCCCTCGGCCCCCTTCGCCCTCCTCTGGTCGAAAGACAGCTTGGGCTGCGACCTGTCCCCTTTCCCCATGGCAGGTCTAGTGGACATACAGCCGACAGGCACAGAGGTGTGGGAACCACCACCTATGATTCGTGGTCAGGCTTAGCGGTGGGTGAAGCGGGGCAGGACTCCCCCGTCCAGGGTGGAATGTCGCGGGACCGTTGCCCAAGATGGCGGCCTCCAACACCAGAATGCAGATTCAGCCGTTTCGCAGAACGTGTCTCTGGGCAGTACCCCACGTAGTCCGTTCGCCCAGTGGGCGGTCAAATTGCTTCAGTACTTGGGGTCAGGCTACACACCGCTCCTCCGAGGTCCTTCCTCTGCGTGGAGCCTGACGCCGGGAGTCGGCGAACAGTACTCCCCGTCGTCAAATTCGCAAGTCTCCTCAGGGCCCCCCCACAGGCAATGCGTGCTCAGCGCACCCTCTTGCAGCCCTCTCCGCTCGTCGATACCGGCCAGGGGTCAGTCCTCTCCGCTGCTTCTCAGTGCCGGTCGCGAGTGTAACAGCCGACCAGGTGCCTCTGCGGATGGCCGGGACCACCTCGGGCACACACGCCGCACGCACTGCGACGTAACTCGGGCAGCCCTCCAGGTCAGGCCGGGGATCGCGGCCTGGGTCCGTGACGCTCCGTGCACTGCAGCACCAAGTCGCACCGCGTCCGTCCTCCGCCGGACAAAGGGGCCGCTGTCCCACCGAGGTCTCGTGCGAAAGTCCCCCACAGTTTTTAATGCCGGCAGGGCCGTTTCAGGATGGGTTTGTAGGAGTTTTGCGGGTCATCGGTAAGGAGCTCCGCGCTCGCGCATCTTACATGGACGCCGGCTAGCTCCGCCCCCCATATATTTTATATATATACTAGCAGCCCGTCCCGACGTTGTCCAGGTATGAAAAAGAATGTGTGTAATGTGTGTATTCAGATACAGTCATTCGCGTGTTCCCCCGCTTGAGGCCCAGCTGCAGCCCTGGTTGATGTTAGCAGGCGCGTGTCCCCCCGCTTGAGGCCCAGCTGCAGCCCTGGTTCATGTTAGCAGGCGCATGTAATTAGTGTAGTGATCCGCCGCCTGAGCCCGGCTACAGCCCTGGCTGATGTTATGAGGCGCGTGTAATTTGGTTTAATGTGATAGTTCAGTAACAGCGCGCATGAGAGGCTGCAGTAATTGTCCCCGCAGACACGCTCAGTCGCGTGTGCCCCCGCTTGAGGGCCAGCGGCGACCGTCTAACAATTAGAATTGAGTCTTGAATGATTGTTTCCCACTGTTCTTATTTTTTTATGACCCACACCGATGCTCTTCGGCCCGAGTGCTTTTTAGACGCACCCAGGCCAAGCCACACACTGCGTGTGGCCCTTTCAGACTCACCCAGGCCAAGGCACACACTGCATTAGGCACCCCAGTATGTGTGAGACAACGGGCAGTCCCCCAAGGGACTCTTGCGAATGGTTACTTACCACGCTTCGAGGTGAATGCCTTTGTGACGCCCCCAGCACACGGCCACAGCAGACGATCTGATTAATGTACGACCCAGATGGCATGAAGTGCGGAACGTAGCACACGCCCCCAGCGTTTGTCACGCCCCCAACGTGCCCCTTGTGCGGCGCAATTGCATAATTGGCGCTTCACATGGCATGAAGGGTGGACACACGCCCACAGCGCGGACACACACCCACAGCGTTTGTCATGGACCCAGCGTGTCACGCCCCCCGCGTGCCCCTTGATGCAGCGCAATTACGACTCACATGGCATGAAGGGCGGAACGTACCACACGCCCCCAGCGTTTGTCATGCCCCCAGCACACGCCCACAGCAGAACGCAGACACGCCCACAAGGGACTACTTTGCTGGCACGGTTCTTTTACCTTTTAAATGTATATGGTGGCCGTCTGCATAGCCTATGTCCTTCTGCTGCAACTGCCCTTTCCAACGCTGTATTGGGTGTTGTGATTGATGCTGTGGTTACTGAGATTACCCACCTCAAAAGTTTGGGCTCTCTCTTTATAATATTAGTATGGATATGGTGTGGTTCTCCTTTCATTTGGTCAATCAAGAGATTATAGACTGGTAAAACAACTGATTTACATTCCTTCAAGACTTAGTCTGTAGGCTGCTCTCCATAGCTACCACTAGGATAGCTTTCAATAAAGGTTGTCTTTAACCTATCACCTCTAAGGAGTTGTTCAGACTGGTGCAAGGTACCCACTATAGCTAGTGGACATCATATGCCAGGCCAACTTCTCACATTGGCAGATAGCGGTTGGGATTCAAGCTTGCTTTGGTTTTACCAGATACTCTCAAGTGATTGATTGATTGACTGAAAACCATTAAAAGTACCTGAGGTACATATAATACAAGCTTCAAAACTACAGTAGGTTCTACTGAACTTGGAGTTATGTGTCAAAGGCTTAGCACACTCTTTCTACAACTCAAGAAAGTTTAGTAGGCCACACTAGAGTAGGTAGGTGCATACACCACTGCCTACTAGTGATGTCTTTAAGACCAGGAACCAGTGGGTCCCTGCCAGATGTCAGTACCATACTGGTATCCAAGTATGACACATTCCCATTCTTGGAATTGAGAACATTGTGTACTGCTAGGAGATTACAGACAGACAAAATTGCCAACACTCAACGCCTCAAGGAGGTACTACTGTTGGATGATCTCAGAAAGACCTCAGTGCCTGAGGAGGTAGACAGAGTGGGTGGGGCAGCAGATGGGGGAAGGCCCAGGGGTGAGGATGGCCAAGACTAGACCTCTGATGCTGACCAGGAAGGTGACAATGACCTTGACCTGAATAATGCAGCTCCTCTTGGAAATGAGGATGAAGGCCTCTCTTTGTTCCACCAGGAGGAGTTGGAGGTATGCCTAGAAGGCCCAGAACACCTTCTGTGGATTCTGACCATTCTGGTGTATCTATAGGGACCTCTGTTTCTTCCCACAGGAGAGAATCCTCTCAGGAGAAGAGAGAAAGGCAGCTGAAGTATGAGGAAACTCAGGTTAGAACCAGAAGACAGCAAGTAGCCTTAGAAAGGGAGGCCCTAGAACTTCAAAGAGTTAGAAAAAAGATGGGACTAGAGTCCCATGGTGGCAGCAACATTCCTAGTGGTAGAGATAGGTCTCATGACCATAGGAATTTAAACAAGATTGTAACTCCCTACCAGAGTGGGGACAACATCCACAAATGGATTACTGCACTGGAGAGGGCCTGTAAAGTTCATTGGGTCCCCCCAGGAGCAGTGGGCATCAATCTTGTGGCTCTCCTTTGTAGTCAAAGGTAGAGACAAGCTCCTCACTGTTAGAGCGGAGGAAGCTGATGATTATACAGTGTGTGATTTCACAGGATTATACAACTTAATTATGAGGGAGTAGATCATTAATAATTGTCAAAATCAGCTGCTGCATCAGTACCTGGTGGACTCTGATCTGACCTCTCCCCAAGAATTGAGAAAGAAGGCAGACTAATGGGTCAGAACCAGGGTGAAGCAGAAGGTTCAGACCAAGGTGGTGACCAGAAGAAGCAACATTCTAAGAACTCTGATAAGGGTGGGGAAAAGGGTTAAGACCAGAAGTCTTCTCAAGGTCCCCACAAATCTGCATCTGGTGGGGAGTCCCAATCTTCCAAAGTAAAAGACCAAAAGAAACCTTGGTGTAAAATCTGTAAACAGAAAACCCATTGGACTAGTGATTGTAATAAGCCCAAAGACTCAACTCCAGCCACCATTGCCCCTAAGGCAACTGTTCCCCCTAGTTCAGCTCCAGGTGATGGTACTCAGAATAAGGGTGTAGTAGGGTTAACTCTGGGTTCTGAGATGGACTCTGGCCTCGTCCGAGTTCCAACTCAGGCTGTACTGGTCTGTGATGGAGGCATGGATATGTCCTCCTTTGTGAGTCCCAGTAATGTGGGCAATTACAGACAGCAGCCTTTGATTTACGGAAAAGAGTCTTTGGCATTCAGGGACACAGGGGCAAGTGTCACAATGGTGACACAAGACCTTGTGGCTCCTGAGCAGATCATACTTGGTGAAATGCACCAAGTAACCAATGCTAGCAATGTCAGGGCTGACCATATCCTTGCAGTTGTTAATTTCTCCTGGGGAGGGGTAACTGACGTCAAGAAGATTGTGGTGAGTGCAGACCTCCCTGTTGAATATTTGCTTGGCAATGATTTAGAGATTTCAGTTTGGGCTGAAGTGGAGCTCAGGACTCGTGCAGAAATGTTAGGAATCCATGCACATGTGCTTTCCGTGACTAGTAAGTATGGGCCAAAAATCCGTTCCGCTCGCAAAATTTGCGGATTTTCAGCAATTTCCCCAAATCTCGTGAAATTGCCGCAAAATTCGCAAATTCACTCGCGAGCGGATTTTTTTTTTTGATGGCCAGCTCACTCAAGGGACCAAAGTTACAGGCACACACGGTCACTGGAGGCAAATCTTCTGGCCCTTTACGCAGCTGCAGTGTAGGAAAAGCACTATATATTTACCCAACTAGGTAGCACTTACTGATTAGCCAGTAGAAACTACTCCAGTTGAGTAGAGGTATTGCACAAAACGGTGGCATCTTCGTGGATAACTAGGCAGGGCAGGATTCATTCTGGCACGAGGCTCCGGTCACAAAAATTAAACCTCAACAGGAAGCACTTACAGATATAGCAGGTGCCCGAGTTAAAGCACAAATTCAGTAACGTTTTAATCAGCCCAAAACATTAGTGAGCACGGTCGAGGCTGGGCAAGTGTGCTTTAACCCCATATCTGCTGTCGAAAATTAGCTGTAATACTCAAGGGAGGTCTTTGAATCCATGAGTTTCTCGAGCGCAATCCCCGTGTAGTTCCTGTGACCAGGAGGCTGCTTTCTCCTCACCTGCTGCCCTGCTCGCTCTCTGATCCTTTATACACAAGAGGCATGTTGACACGCATAGAAGCCCCGCCCGTTTGGCCCCACACCACACACTAGCGGTATCAAACGTCTTCCCGCCCTTTCCCAACTGTGACGGACAGCTCACTCAAGGGACCTCAGCACCTTTTGGCGCGGTGGCAAAGTGCAGGCACACATGGTCAGTGGAGACAAATCATCTGGCCCTTTACGCAGCTGCAGGGTAGGAAAAGCACTATACATTTACCCAACGAGGTAGCACTTACTGGATTAGCCAGTAGAAAGTACTCAAGTGCAAATCGCAAAAAAAACAGCGAGTTTGCGGGAAAATCCACAAATTCGCAGATTTTTTTGCGATTTCGCGTGAATTCGCAGACCGCAGATCCGCAAAATTCACCCCTACTTAATGACTAGGTCACAGGTCAAAATGTCAAAAGCTGAACAGGCCCTGGATTCTGGTACAATAGACCAGGTGCCTTCCAAGAAGAGGAGCAGTAGGGTTAAGGCAGAGCCTTCCTCCCTGACTCAGAATACAGATCAGTCTCTTGAGGGAGATGATCATAATCCTGAAGAAGGAACTGTTCCAGATGAACTTGAGCCTGATCAGGTTGAATTCTTGGGGACAGGGGGCCCTTCCAGGGCAGATCCGAGCCAGGAGCAGATGGGCTGTCCCTCTCTTGAACTCCTCAGACAGCAAGCTGCTGCTGAGGCTGCTGGGAATGATAGTGGAACCCATAAGATCTATTGGGATGATGGACTCATGTACTCAGAGAGTAGAGACCCCACACCTGGTGCAACCAGGTGGTTGGTTATACCTTTGAAGTTTAGGGGCTTCCTATTAACAGTAGCCCATGATATTCCCTTAGCAGGTCATCTGGGCCAAAACAAGACTTGGGACAGGATTGTCCCTCACTTTCATTGGCCCACATGTCTGAAGACACCTAGGAGTTTTGTCGCTCCTGTGTCACCTGCTAAGCCAGTGGTAAGGCAGGTGCTACAACAAAGGCCCCCCTGATACCACTACCTGTGGTGGGGGATCCCTTTGAAAGAGTGGGGATTGATATAGTTGGTCCCATGGATACTCAGACAGCCTCTGGGCACATATTTATCCTGGTGGTGGTGGACCATACCACTAGGTACCCAGAAGCCATTCCACTTAGGACCACCACAAATCCTGTGGTGGCAAGAGCCCTCTTGGGAGTGTTCTCGAGGGTGGGCTTTCCTAAGGAGGTAGTTTCAGATGGAGGTGCAAATTTCATGTCTAGTTACTTGACTGCAATGTGGAAAGAGTGTGGAGTGAATTACAAATTCACCACACCCTATCACCCACAGTGAAATGGTTTAGTTGAAAGGTTCAAGAAAACCTTAAAGGGCATGATCAAGGGTCTTCCAGAAAAGCTTAGGCGCAGATGGGACATCCTTTTGCCCTGCCACTTGTTTGCATACAGGGAGGTTCCTTAGAAGGGGTTGGTTAAAGCCCTTTGAACTTCTGTTTGGGCATCCTGTAAGAGGTCCATTGTATCTGTTGAAAGGAGGCATGGGAGTTACCTCTCAACCCCTCTAAACAGGACATAGTGGACTAAGTACTTGGTCTCCGCTCCAGGATGGCAGAGTACATGAAAAAGGCAACTACAAACCTTGAGGCTAGCCAGGAATTGCAAAAGGTCTGGCATGGCCAAAAGGCTGTGCTGACTGTTTACCAGCCAGGGCAGAAAGTGTGGGTGTTTGAGCCTGTGGCCCCAGCAGCCCTCCAGGACAAGTGGAGTGGCCCCATATAATTGTTGAACAGAAGGGAGAGGTTACCTATTTGGTAGACCTTGGAACTCCAAGGAGCCCCCATAGGGTGCTTCATGTCAACAGAATGAAACCATATGTTGACAGGACAGACATGGGCTTGCTCATGGCTACTGATGAGGGACAGGAGGGAGAGAGTAATCCACTCCCTGAACTGCTCTCACAGAACCCTGAAGATGGGTCAGTAGATGGTGTAGCCTTGGACAGCCTCACTGTCCAGCAGCAAACTGATTGCAGACCGGTGTTCAAAACAGCTCAGACATCTGTTCTCTCTGAATCCAAGTCAGACTACCTGGTGCACTCATGAAGTGGACGGTGGGTACAGTCCGCCTGTTAAAAATAGGATTTACAGGCAACCTGACCATGTCAGGGACTGTATCAGGGCTGAAGTCCAGAATATTTTGGATTTGGGAGTTTTTGAACCCTCAGATAGCCCTTGGGCTAGTCCAGTAGTCTTGATGCCTAAACCTCACACCCAGGGTGGTAAGAGACAAATGAGGTTTTGTGTAGGCCTTGGCGGTATATTCCGTTCCGTTCACGGAATTCGCGGAATTTGGGTAATGTCAGGTTCCGCAGAGAACGCGAAATTGCCCAAAAATCTGTGTTCCACGGCTTCGCGAAATATACTGCTTGTTCTCAAGTCAGTGTTCACGAGATATTTCCCCCTGAGCACGCAAGCAGCGATTGCGAACAGTAAAAAAGCATCATGAAAAAGCAATTCCGTGTGTTCGTGGAATTTCTGCGTGTTCGCGGAGATTTTTTACCGTTTCGCAGAGATTTGCGTAACGCGATTACGCAAATTCCGCACACCCCTAGCTTTCTGTACACTACAGGGGTCTCAATGCAGTCACTATGACTGATGCCCATCCAATACCCAGAGCAGATAAGCTTATAGATAATTTGGTCTCAGCCAAGTTTCTGGGCACATTTGATCTGACAGCTGGCTACTGGCAGATCAGACTAGCTGATGATGCAAAGCCTAAGACAGCATTTTCTACCCCTAGTGGGCACTACCAATTTGTGGTGATGCCCTTTAGTTTGAAAAATGCACCTGCCACTTGTCAAAGGTTGGTGAACAAAGTCCTAACAGGCCTGGAAGACTATAGTGCAGCATATCTAGATGATATTGCTGTCTTTACCTAGCTGCACCTGGGAGGATCACCTGGTCCACCTGAGAAATGTTTTGGAGGCCCTGCAGAAAGCAGGCCTAACTATCAAGGCTACTAAGTGCCAGATAGGGCAGAGTCAGGTTGTGTACCTTGGCCACCTTGTAGGTGGAGGCCAGGTTCAGCCATTGCAGAGCAAGATCCAGACCATCATGGACTGGGTTGCTCCAACTACTGGAGTTCTGGACTTTTTGGTTCCGTCCAGAGGTGTCAGGGATAACACCCGAAGACCCCGGAGTTCCACCTGTCTCGGTGCACAAACAAACAGAAACACTGGCTTCTCGATGGTGGCGTCAAAGACCAAAGGTTTATTACTGCAGGGACACAGAAGTCACAGAAACTACACATGGGCAGTATCTAGGAGCCTGTTCAATTTGTACAAAGAGGGTTGCTCCTTATATACTAAATATTGGGCTTCAGGCAAATTCTTTACATGTTACCACAGTTCTAAACATTCGTGTCTTAAACAATAAATATTTGGCGTTGCACAGGAATCGTCAACAGTATCTGATGTCAAAACATTACGAATGAGGGGTTCCCACTAGTCCATCATAATCCCATGTCAATTCTTCATTCAAGACCCGGACCGCCTCATCGTAAATTTCGTTACCTCCCCCTAATAAAGGCCCAGAAGGAAAGGAGCAGAGCCTGGTGCAGAAGATAGAAAGACAGGATAAGAAATGTTTGTGGGTCGTAAATGGGCACGGTTACCAGCTTCGGCCGTCTAATCATGATCAGGCCAACGAACACAAGAACCAGTATAGCAGGACTGGCCTCAGGCTGGGGAGGCAGTTCTTGCCGAGTCATGCTGCTACAGCGTTGCTGGCCTAAGGTGCACGTGTCACTCGCAAGGTGAATCGCCGGTTAAGGCCTACGTATCCTTAAATAAAAAGAGGTCATTGCGTGTCCATTGACTATGTGAGGGCAAGGAATACAAAATGGCTTCCGTGTTCTAAGATGGATGTCATGGGTAAATCACAAATGTGTTGGTAACAGGAGTGCTCTTGCTCGTAGCATAGCGAAAACACCAGGATATACTAAATGGATCATTTGCGGTTCACTGATACCAAAATTACGTATTTACGACAATGTTACAAACACGAGTAAAATCGTCACGGAACCTCAGACCCTCCTTTTGCCCTTACATAGGCAATTACTCAGTCTATATCAGAGTCAGAGTCTAATTCTATGCTCATTAGGTCAGTGACATGTTGTTGCGTCATCATCCTGTCTCGTGCCTTTTCTCCTGATGTAGGTGGTTTTCTGAAACAGGTTGCAGCACAGAGACTACACAGAGCGGGACCACATTGGATAACAAGACAGCACGAGAACAGAAATACTAGGATGACACCAATGACCATCAGAACCTTCCATCCCCACGCTGATACCAGAGTCCAAAACCACTCCATGAAGGACCAGTTTCCCTTGTCTACGTGTATAGAGTCGGAAATCTTGTGTAGCTTAGAGATTGCTTCATAGACTGTTGGAGCATTATTTGGAATAAAGACACAGCAGCTCGATTGGATCATTCTGCATACCCCACCTCGATCTGCAAGTATTACGTCTAGAACCATACGGTTCTGCAACGTCATGAGACGATCTGCCTGAAGCTCAGCTGTTAAGTTACTAAGGGCACCTGCAGTTTCTGTAATAGTAGATTCAACTACCCGTGTTAGTTGACGAAGATTTCTACTATTGGCCATAGGCCCCCAAAACGGAAGGAAACCTTTGAAAAAGTCTCCAGCTTCTTGACCAGCGGTATCTTCCTTGCTGAAGACACCTCTTGCTACTCTGGTTTTGTGATAATCTGAAGAAGCAGTGTATGTCGGGGGTAACAATCGAGCAATATAACATGAACCTGAAAAGTCAGCAGGCAGCCATGTATATGCTCTGTCCTGACAGATGAAGTAGGTACCCCTAGCAGTCAGAAAGGCAGGGGAGGAGTTAGACGGAAATACGTAAGTCTCAACGCACTCACTCCTCCCTAGCTGAGCTCTCAGATTTCTCCCATTTCCTTGCAAACAGACCTGACCTCGGTGAGGCACGACCCAAACTGAAGTGGAGCTTTTACGCTTGCTTTCTCCCAAACTAAGGCGATACTCTGTAGAGTTCCAACTCAAATACACCCGTAATTCATCTCTAGGATAAGATGGAGTATTATTGACGTCTTTTATCATGTCAATAATTCCCTGGACTAAAGCTTTGTTGGCTGAGTTGTATTTAGTGGACCGTGGTGGACGCGGAGGATAGGTCTCAAGGGCATATGAAAAAATGGTCTGAAAGGCCTGAAATGATCCATTATAGCTGAAAGGCAAGACTAGATAGGGAATGCCTTTATCCATAGTGTGGGGTATCAAGCCACACACCCAGCAGTCTGTAGTATTAACTATCAGTTGGTGTTGATGCAAGAGCTGTACAAATGTATTGTTAATAAATTCTGAGCGTCGAGCTTGTTCGTGTTCAGGAAATGAGTGAAAAGAATGCATAGAAGAAACCGTAGAAGTAGTAGGATCAAGGGGAGGTACTGTAGTTACTGGCATAAAAATCAAATGTACACCAAAGATGATTCCACCCACCAACGTTATCAAAACAATTAAAAATGTAACTGCACATTGCATTAGAAAGCATTTGCTGTGAAGTATTCTGTACAGTCTATTTCTGCGAACATAAATTACATTTTCTCGTTGTAGCTCAGGAAGCTCCATCTTCTACGACCGTTCGCGACCACTGATGATGTGTACGTAGATGAAAATGCCTCTATCAGCCCTGGGAGTTCCCAGAACTAACAGAAAGATCGACCTTGTGTCTGACCCCCGCAGATTCAACTAGGCACACAGCCACGACCCTACGGCTACCCAGACGGCAAGGCAATTTTAAAATAAAAAGAAACAATACAAGGTATTAGCAAACTTCCTGGCTGGAGGCAATGTATAGCAAATTCAAATCTGAAAATAGGCAGTTTCCTGCTTTATTTGTCCATATTGCGAGAACGTAAGTTGTATCTCAGTTTTGCAGGAGCTGTCTGATCTGGAAACAATGTATTTTCAGCTGACGTTGCAATGTTCACGTTCGCAGATGGCAAATGTTCTTTTGGTGCAGATGGCAAATGTTCATTGGGTGTGGATGACAAATGTTCAGGGTTCAAAAGAGCAGTTTCAGGAGGAGAGTCAGAATTTGGTGAATCCGTGATTAGTTCTGCATCGCTGAAAGGTATGAACCTGGGGATTTGTTCCGTTTCAGAGGTACCGATTCCTTTCTTTACCCAGTTGTCGTAAGGAAGTGGCAGAGGCACACGTTTAGCATGTGTCGTATGGATCCAGTTTTTTCTTCCGGCCACACGAATAGCAGTTCTCGTTGCTAGCAGGACTTGGAAAGGGCCAATAAATCTGGGCTGAAGATTTTTTGTTCTTGCAAAATTTCTGATGACCACCTGATCACCCGGTTTCAGCTGATGGCCTGGACTCTCCGGTGGCTTTGGCAATGCATCGAAAACCTGTTGGTGAATAAGACTCAATTTAGCAGTCAAGTCGAAAAGGTAATCAATTAACATTGGGTATTCCAGCTGCTTAAATTCTTTCGGTCTAGGTACCCCCCAAACATTTGCAGGACGGCCAAAAACTATTTCATAAGGACTAAGCCCTACTCTAGAATGTACGGTTGCTCTTGTTGATAGCAAAGCCAAAGGCAATGCGTCTGGCCAGGACAAACCTGTGGATGCTTGTATCTTAGCAAGTTTCAGTTTGAGGGTGCCATTGTAACCCTCGACTAAACCCGCGGACTGGGGATGATTCGCACTATGAAACTTCTGTCTAATCCCTAGGCCGGCACACACACTCTGCATAACTTTCCCTACGAACTCACTTCCGTTATCTGACCATACAATCCGTGGCATTCCGTATCTGGGGAAATATTCTTTAAGAAGAATTTTGGCAGTGGATAAGGCAGTATTGTCCTTCAGTGGGTATGCTTCGATCCATCTGGAGAAAGCACAAACTACCACTAGGACGTATTTCAGATTATTGCAACGATCCATGTGAATGAAGTCTAGCTGGATCACCTCAAAGGGGCAGGAAGGAGGAGCGAAATGACCTGCAGGTGTGGGGATTCCCTTGCCAGGATTATGCATCAAGCATACCATACAATTTCTCACCACTCTCTCTGCACACTTACTAATCCCGTCATTCTTCCAGACCGGAGCCAACATCTTACAAATCCCTTTTGAACTGATGTGCGCTGTTCCATGTGCCATCGTTACTACTGCAAGCACATACGCATCAGGCAACATCCAACGCTGTTGTTCCGACAAGTCAATCCAACACCCACTCGAGTCCAATTTACCCGTGCTCTCTCTCCATGCAAGTTTTTCCTCCTCAGTCGCCTCTTTCTGAATTTCCTTCACGCTTTCCACTGTGTCCTCACACATTCCAGACTCAGAAATCCATCTTGCAGACGTTGCAACATACATTCTACTCATCATATTTCTAGCTGTCTGTTTTGCAGTCTCATCAGCAAAAGCATTCCCACGACCAACATCATCCGTGATTGCTTTATGAGCACTGCATTTCACAATCGCAACTTCAGTCGGCCAGGTTAGAGATTCCAACAAGTCATTAACTAGCTGACCATGTTGAATCTTAGTCCCATGGGACGTAATGAAACCTCTTTCTTTCCACAAACGGCCAAAACTATGGGCAACGCCGAACGCGTACTGACTATCTGTGAACACATTCACTCTCTTTCCCTTAGCTAAAACGCACGCTCTTGTTAGCGCGATCAATTCTGCAGCCTGGGCAGAATTCTGACTCACTCTTGCAGTCTCCACAATCGTACTCAAAGTTGTTACTGCATAAGCAGCAGTCACATCACCATTCACCAATTTGAAGCAAGACCCATCAACATACAACGTGCCATCTGGATCTGATAACGGAGTGTCTTTTAGATCGATTCGTCCTTTTGTTTCTTCCTCAGTTTTGAAACAACAGTCGTGTGGTTCGGAATCACTCGACTCTTGGCTAGTCGGCAACAATGTTGCTGGATTCAATACATTGCATCTTTTGATCTGAATATGACTAGCTAACAGTGTCAGTTCATAACCTGATAATCTAGCACTGGTAAGGTGTTGCGTCTTGGTTCGGTTCATGAGTGTATCTACAGCATGAGGAACCATAACTACTAGCATGTTGTTCATTACTAAACCAGCAGATTGTCGAATGGAAGCTGCAGCTGCGGCTGTAGCTCTCAAGCAACTAGGCAACGCTCTGGCTACCGGATCTAACGTTGATGAGAAATACGCACAAGGGCGTTGTTTATCACCAAATTTCTGCGTCAAAACACTCAATGCACAACCTTCTCTCTCGTGGACATAGAGCGTGAATGGCTTACTGTAGTCGGGTGTACCCAATACAGGTGCTGAACACAGTGCATTTCGTAACTCAGAAAAACTCTGCTGACATTCAGCAGACCATGGTACCGGACTCGGAACATCTTTCCCAGTCAAGGCTACCAATGGTTTTGCTAAAAGAGAAAAATTTGGGATCCATTGCCTACAATATGAGGTAATACCTAAAAAGGCACGTACTTCTCTCTGCGTGCTAGGAACATTCATCTGTGTAATTGCTTTTATTCTCTCTGGGGTCAACTTCCTTCCCTCCTTTGACAAGAGATGACCTAGGTAGGTCACTTCTTGGCAGCAGTATTGCATTTTTGAAGGTGACACCTTGTGATTCAAATCTGACAAGTGATGCAATAAAGAAATCGTAGCTGTTTTGCAAGTTTCCTTGTCATCGGCAGCCACTAGAAGATCATCGACATACTGTACTAAAGCAGAACCACGAGGAAGTACAAAGGAATCTAACTGGCTTTTTAATGCTTGACTGTAAATGGATGGGCTTTCACAATAACCTTGTGGAGCGCGTTTAAACCTAAAGCTTCGTCCTCCTAGAGAGAAACCGAAGATATCTCTGCTTTCCTCGGCTATCGGAATGCTGAAAAAGGCATTTTTCAAGTCGACAACCGAAAACCATGCTGCTGTAGCAGGAATCAACGTTAACAATGCAGTAATGTCTGGTACCACAGGAAACTGTGGGATCACAATTTTATTAACCTCTCTAAGATCAATTACGAACCTATATACTGGAGGCTTTGTAGGGTCAGTTCGTTTCAAAATAGGCAGTACAGGACTATTACAGACATTACCTCTAGTTTCTTCTATAACGTCTTTCTTGATCAGGTCTTGTACTATCAGTAGGAGCGCACGCTCACCTTCACTAGAGATTCTGTATTGTGGAATTCGTGGAAGTTTGACATTTGCTTTCAAAGTTACTACATAGGGTGGAATTTCCAATAGACCTACATCATTAGGACCAGTCGCCCAAAGAGTATCAGGGAGTGAACGCAGCTCTGGTGGGAGCGCATCCATCGACAAGTACATCGGGGAGATTATTCTTTTACCCAACGTAAGCTGTACTCCTGCTGGAGAACAGTACAATGTCGCGTACAGGCGTTTTAACAAGTCTAAACCAAGCAGATTCTCGTTACAACCTGTCGTCAAAATCAGGGGTGCTTTCAATTGACGGGGTCCAACAGAAATAGACAAAGGACCAGAAACAGGGTTGTGAACAGGGGCGCCCGAAAAACCTACTGAAACGTTTGTTGAGCCAGACAAAGGTGCGCCAGGGAGTTTCGCATGTATGATAGAACTTTTTGCTGCACCAGTATCCAACAGAAACGGTTCGACTATACCTGATGTTGCTACCGCGACATAAGGCCCACTCTGATCTACTGGTACTGATACTACTCCCTCTCTTTGTCCATGGCTGTCCTAGTATTCACTTTGCTGAACTTCCTCACTAGTTTCATAATAGTCTTCAACATGATACTGTGGAGACCTATTCTGTTGGGCAGATTGTCCATTTTGCTGGTCGAAATAATTAGAGGGGCGATCACTTGTCTGTGGAGGCATAGCACCTCGTCCTCGACCTCTAGAGTTTTGCATAGAACTACCACGACCTCTCTGAGCTGCCGTAGCATTATTTTGCGTTCGAACTGGACACTCACTTTTGTAATGACCTTCCATTTTGCAATAAGCACATTGATTCCATTGGTATTGTGGCCTTTGAAAATTATAATCCGTTCTTTGATAAGACCCTTGCTGCATGTTAGTCTGATTCATGCGAGGCGGATAAGCTTGCTGTAAAAGTACTTTAGTTTTTAAATCTTTCGTCTTTTTATCTGATTTTTCCTTCTCTTCTTTATCCCTATTTTCATAGTACTGAGCAGTTGCAAGTATTTGCGCAGTCGTAGAGACAGCCCACGCACTTTCAGAATTCTTTAATTTACTACTAAGTTCTGGCAACAGATTGTGCACAAATTTATCAACAAATAATCTCTGGCCTCCTTCTGTGCTCATATCCTGACCACTATGATCCACAAAAGTCTCCTCGAATCTTGTGAAAAAGTCGGAGACGCTTTCGTCTTTCTTTTGTTTGCACGCGGACAATTTGTCCCAGTTAACGCGCAATGCTGGCATCAAGGTTTTCATTAAATCGATTATTCTACCAGGCAAATTAGCAATTAAAGGTTCAGGTTTGGAACCACCTATTTGTTGACCATCCGCTGCAATTATAGCTGCCCAATCACCACCTAGGGCAACTGGATGATTCTCTTTACGAATTTTAGCCCAAATTGGTTGCGGTACTACATTACCAAATAGCAGATCTATGTCAGCAAGATTCAATACACAAGCGTCAACTGTTTGAGCCAACTCTTTGTAGTATCCTGCAGGATTTTTACGCGGATCTGGCAAGGCCTGTTTCACTGCTAATACTTCAGCTCGCTTCCATGGAATATGTATCCATACTCTCTGGAATTGGGCCGGAGCGGCTGCAATACCAAGGTTTACGTTAGCTTGCACAGCTTCACGCCAAATTGGTGGAACCTCTCTCATTGGATATTGACGATTTTGTTTCGTACTACGTTTCTCTAATTCTCTTGGTGAACGAAGGGATGGGTCATTCCTATAACTTAAAATCAGTTCCATCGCTTCTTTTATATTTTGTCCAACTATCATACCTGTAGCAAACTCTTTCTGAACATTAATTAATTCTCCTAGATTTGATTCAGGGTCATCCTCTTCCAATTCCTCACGTAGAAGGAAACACATTTCATCGAACACATATCGTTGTGTCGGTTCGTTCCATTGCATAAATGTATCTAATACATCTTGTACATTATATCTTCCAACTTTCGAAACCCATCTAAGAGCAGTGGAATCTAATATTCCTCTTTCTTCAGTACTGGGAAGCTGACTACGTCTCTGCACAGAGTCAGAGGTAGGAGTCTTAATCAGAGTTTTATAGAAGGGAGATAGAATATTAGAGACAGAATCAGTGATTCTTCGACGAACAGAAAGCGGAGTCATAATATTAGCAGAGGCAGTAAATAGAGTAGCAGTTGGAACAGATAGATCAGGAACAGTAGGAGTAGCAGGCAAAATAGCTTGTGAATTAGCAGGTGTAAGCGACACAGGCATAGGTAAAGAAGCCGGCAACCCTAGAAGAGGGGTTGTCGAAGGAACATTAATATTGACCACAGGAGGTACAGGAACTTGATTCAGGGGAGCGGGAACAGGGACACCAGGTTGTCCAGCAACCGGTAATTGAACATTCGGTATAGGTGGAGCCGTAGCACCCTGTGCATACGGTGGGGGTGATCGTAACAAGTAAGACAACAGGGGATCCTTTTCAGGGTCCTCTACTATCTTAGCCGTACTCGATGGCAAAGCAGGATAGCACTTGTCTATCGCTAAATTACGCTCTCTATCGGCCACCTCCATCGCTTTCTCAGACTCGTTGAGTTGCAGCTGCCTAGCAGACTGTTCTAAAGTCAACTCTTGCTCTTTCTGTTCTTTCTTCAACTTTTTAATTTCTCTCTGTTTAGATTCTTTTCGCCAATAACGAAAAGAATCAAACATTGCCGGCCGGGCTTTCTTCTTAAACAACCTTCTTTCTAGATTATCGAGAACTTCAGGTTCAAAACTACCATGTAGTGGCCAACTAAGGACACCATCTTTCTCTGTGTAGTGGATCCATATCTCGTTATAAGAGATAGGGCCCACACCAAATTTGCAATATAGATCATAAAGGGGAGTTCCAATCGGAGGAACCAAACACGAGTCCTCCAACTGGGAATCACTGTTGCAACTAAAACAAGACAACATACAATTTTTCCGACTTACCATTTTATAATCCGGAACACAACACAAACAAAACACAAAATAGAAAAGATGCGCACTCGAACCAAGAATTTTAGGCCTACCAGAACTGACAATTGTATCGATACCTGAACTGAACAGAATGATTATCGTAACCAGAATAACCAGTGATAACCTTACAGAACTGAACTGAACTGAGAACTAAAAGGATTATCCAAATAGGAGCAACCCTTACAAAATAACCAACTAGCAACCACTGAATACTTAACTGAGGCACTGAAGACGTCACCAAGGAGAAACCCGTCACGTTTCGCCGTACTGAGGACTGCACCTCGGGTCCAAGACAGGGCGACGGTCAAGGCAACGGACCACTGCAGCCGTCTGAACGGGAACCCTCGTGGAAGAGAACGTCGGGGCCACTTTTGCGATATGCCGGGATCGATGAAGTGGGGCGCCTCCCTCTGAAATCTTCACACGAAGCTCCTCGAACTCTTCAGGCTTTTGGACCGGTACCGAATGACGTCGCCCTACGTTGGGCGCCAATTGGAGTTCTGGACTTTTTGGTTCCGTCCAGAGGTGTCAGGGATAACACCCGAAGACCCCGGAGTTCCACCTGTCTCGGTGCACAAACAAACAGAAACACGGGCTTCTCGATGGTGGCGTCAAAGACCAAAGGTTTATTACTGCAGGGACACAGAAGTCACAGAAACTACACATGGGCAGTATCTAGGAGCCTGTTCAATTTGTACAAAGAGGGTTGCTCCTTATATACTAAATATTGGGCTTCAGGCAAATTCTTTACATGTTACCACAGTTCTAAACATTCGTGTCTTAAACAATAAATATTTGGCGTTGCACAGGAATCGTCAACAGTATCTGATGTCAAAACATTACGAATGAGGGGTTCCCACTAGTCCATCATAATCCCATGTCAATTCTTCATTCAAGACCCGGACCGCCTCATCGTAAATTTCGTTACCTCCCCCTAATAAAGGCCCAGAAGGAAAGGAGCAGAGCCAGGTGCAGAAGATAGAAAGACAAGATAAGAAATGTTTGTGGGTCGTAAATGGGCACGGTTACCAGCTTCGGCCGTCTAATCATGATCAGGCCAACGAACACAAGAACCAGTATAGCAGGACTGGCCTCAGGCTGGGGAGGCAGTTCTTGCCGAGTCATGCTGCTACAGCGTTGCTGGCCTAAGGTGCACGTGTCACTCGCAAGGTGAATCGCCGGTTAAGGCCTACGTATCCTTAAATAAAAAGAGGTCATTGCGTGTCCATTGACTATGTGAGGGCAAGGAATACAAAATGGCTTCCGTGTTCTAAGATGGATGTCATGGGTAAATCACAAATGTGTTGGTAACAGGAGTGCTCTTGCTCGTAGCATAGCGAAAACACCAGGATATACTAAATGGATCATTTGCGGTTCACTGATACCAAAATTACGTATTTACGACAATGTTACAAACACGAGTAAAATCGTCACGGAACCTCACTACCTAGACTCAGGTCAGAGCTTTCTTGGGCCTGACTGGGTACTACAGAAGATTTATTAAGGGGGTATGGATCCATTGTGACACTTCTGAATGACTTAACTACCAAGAGAATGCCAATGAAAGTTCAGTGGACAGTAAGCTGTCAAAAGGCCATGTGCACTGCTCCCATTCTGCAAAGTCCTAACTACTCCAAAGTATTCATTGTCCAAACAGATGCATCTGAGTTTGGGTTAGGGGCTGTGTTATCACAATTGAATGATGAAGGTCAGGACCAGCCAGTATCTTTTATTAGCAGAGGGCTGACTCCCAGAGAGAAACGTTGGTCAGCTATTGAGAGGGAGGCCTTTGCAGTGGTTTGGGCTCTGAAGAAGCTGAGACCATACTTGTTTGCCACTCACTTCACGGTTCAGACAGACCATAAGCCCCTCTTATGGCTAAAACAGATGAAGGGTGAAACCCCCAAACTTTTGAAGTGGTACATTTCATTACAGGGGATGGACTATAAAGTGGAACATATACCTGGGAGTAACCATGCCAATGCAGACGGACTCTCCAGATATTTCCACTAAGAACATGAAGACTCAACTGGTCAAGGTTAGTATAATGTCCCTGCGATTGGGGGGGGGGTGTAGGAGAGAAGGATCTGCTCTTATGGATACCCCCACTTTTTGCTGATGTTTCACTGTTTTTCGACTTTAGTCTGGCTGGGGCCCTGCTATCCAGGACCCCAAACTAGCTGCTTCCTCTCTAAATTGATTGCAAGTGCTTTAGGTACACTCCAGTTTGGTTACTGGGGTACCCTTGTGACTCCCTAGTATATGGTACACCAGGTACTAAGGGCATAGGTACCCCCGAGGCCTACCAGGGGCTGCAGCATGTATTATGCCACCCCTGAGAAGCCTTCCAAAATGACACCACAGGACTGCATGCACCCCTTACTTAGACATAGGTTACCTATATCTACCTTAAATCACTGCACATAGAAACCTATCCGTCACCCCTTTGGCAGGCATTATCAATCCTGAAGGTAGGGAGCTTGGTTTTGTGTGAGATGGTGCCCGTGCATGAGCAGGCCCCCTCTGTAGCCTTCGGAACCTATTCTCTGGGGCTGTTCTGTGATGCAGCCAGACCATATACTCTTAAGTGCATTATAATCTTGTGGTAAATGCTAACTTTGTAATGGCTGCAAGAAAACATGTCGTGTTTGGTGTCAAACACTTTGGAATCCTACCCCCCGTCCTTGCGCGGGGGGTAACCACCTCCCAGACAGGCCTTAGTGGATTGGGGCTGGGTGGGTGCCCTCTGAGAGTGCTTTGAAGTCTGCACTCGGGGCACATTTAGTGTCCCTGTGCATAGCCCAGTTCAAACGGGTTGCAGGGCTATGAGCCCCTGCTCTGGCATGAAACTGGACAAAGGAAATGGGTGTAGCACCCCTCTTTCCAAACCCTCCCATAGGTGAGTCCCCAGAGTTAGTCCAACCCCTTTCTTAGGTATAAGTAAGGAACCCCTGGCAACATAACTTTAGATATCCCTGGACGAAACTTTGCAACTTAATACTGTAACTTCAATGCTCTACTCAAGACTAGAGGACTGAAGAATCTCCCTTGGGGTAAAGGAGTGACTCCCCTGCTTGGCAGGCACTAACAAAGCATTTGCCGGTCTGAATTTCTTCATGATCCCTGATCTGTCGACTGGTGTATCCCAACGAAGGCAACTCTGATTTTCCTTGGGCTTCCCTGGTTTCTCCAAACGTGCCCTGACTCCCCACCACGTGGTGAGTCCCTCGGACCTTGCTGGTCTACACCAAAGCATGTCTTTACTTTCTGCATGGGTTGCTGTTGCCAAGGCTTGTTGGGTCCAATCCGGGCACCGACACTGCAGCACTCGACATCCTTTGTGGGACAGCTTGAATCCAGTGCCTGATCTGCCTCTTGATCCTCGTGGCTGAAGAGTCAAGCTTCTCCTCCTTTACCTGAAATCACCCGACATTGGTGGGCATTCGACTATTGTGCCCCTGGTCACTGGCTAGTGACGCAGACTCTGTCCCCTCGGCTTTCAGGTTCTTCTCATCTTTGAATCAGGCTTGAGTCAACCCAGACACTTTCCACTTCGATGGCAAGCAGCGCTTTGCAGCAGATTGACATTGAAAACGACAACGATTCCCGACACCAAAAGACACCTATGCACCCGGCTTCCCTGGGTGAGGTAACTCGAGTACTCCGGTGCTCCCGTACGTGTTGACCCTATAACCCCTTAAGTCTAATGGGGTTTGCTCAAAGTCCTCTGCTAAGTGTCCTTAATCTTTAAATTTCCAACCGCGACTTATCCCATAGATGCTAACGGTGACTCGTGGCTGTGTTCTCACACTGCACGCGTCCCCGTGAGCTGTGTCACTACCTTGGGTGGTTCCGTGTGGGACCAGAGATTCTACAGGCTCTAGGCCTTGTGGCTAGTCACGTCGTGGTTCTTTTACCACTTCCTTAATATATGGTTTTGTACGCCCCTAGGGCTCAACATATATTGTGCTAATTTACAGTGTGATATAAAGTGTAGCGTATGTGCTTTTACCTCTAGCCTCATAAAAGAGACTAGTAGGGTGTGTTTAGAATAAATACATATATTTTATACATATACCTGATGTGGTTCTCCTTTCATTTAGTCAATCAAGAGATTATAGACTGGTGAAACAACTGCTTTACATTCCTTCAAGACTACCACTAGGATAGCTTTCAATAAAGGTTGGCTTTAACCTATCACCTCTAAGGGGTTGTTTGGACTGGTGGAAAGTGCCCACTATAACTAGTGGACCGCATATGCCAGGCCAACTTCTCACAATTACTAATCTTCGTACATCCATCCCTTACTGCAAAAATGCACATTTTTTTCCATGGAGAAAACATGTCTCCTCCTGACGAAAACCCTTCCTGTGTAGCCCACAAAATGTAGGCTGATTCACTCCGATTGAACACTCTGGAATGGAATGTATTGCTGTCTCGAGTACATTTCTAACCATGTCCAGGAAGCGAAGTAGTCAATGCACATAAATGTGCATATTTGGGGACCTTCTCCAGCTTGTGGTGAAGAAGTCCTCACTAGTACTGCATCTGTTACTTCCTCGACTCCTTTTGTGAATTCCTACCAGGAGTAAGTTGAGGTATTTTTGGCTGCAAACCTTCAGTTACAGCAAGAAATACCTTGTGTTCAAAAGGCCTAATTTCTTTACCAGTTTTTGTTTCTGTTGCTAAGTGCAGTGTGGAAAAACAGAACAAAAGTCAGATTCCATGTCAGTGTAACAATAATATCCGAACATTAGTCAATATAATGAAGACTGGTTATCCAGGGAGGCCCTCGAAAGAGCACTTGCACACGTTAGTCCTCTTAACCAACCCATGACTCAATACATCAAACACCATGACTCAATACATCAAATAATAATTGTGTTCTGACAGATCTGCCAATTAATTGATAATATGGGATTTACTCTAAGACCAGTTGCAGTCTGCTGCGAAATGCAAATTTGATATGAGTGGTTATTAGAAATGTTACTTTTTTGGTAACAGAGGGTGCTGTCTCAGGTGCAATAATTTTCGCGGTTCTCTCTCAAAAATAGTGGTCTCATTAAATCATCTTTCTTGCCTATTCAATGAATTATCATTTCCTGGGTTGCTCTAAGACTGTAACCGTGCGTTTGTATTCTGGGCACACTTACTAAGACAATAATCTCGGGTCTGTCCGTAGTATCTCATTTCATTTTACTAACAGAGAATCCAGTGTTAATAAAAACTTCTTTTCTTTAAGGAGAGCCCACTTCAGTGTATTTGAAATTCATTTGATTGGATGTCTTTTAATTCTTTTCGAGAATTTTGTTCAACTGTTGTGTGTGTGAAGCAGGAAATTGCTAGCAGCTCTTCTTCAGATCTGAGATTTTACAAAAGGTATTATGAGGCATTGTCCTTCATGCCAAGCTTGAGTGGATACATCAGCTTGAAATTTATTAAAAGACCGGAGGCTTGTAAAAAGATGTAGACTTTCTTTAGAGGAACTTCCAGAAAATAAGATATGAAATATAATCAAACGCAAACAAATGATACAGAAATACATTTTGTATGTAATGGCACTGAATAGAAACAACTGCAAAACTCTGGGCCAAACTTTTTTTCAATATGCTCTTGAGGTTGCACAAATGTTGATGGACAAAATGCAAAATATACTTTAGAGGACAGCTGTGCACAGGAGCAGAACAAAGCTTCGAGCTTATTCTGAGTAAATTGTACTGTTTACCGCATGTACATGAACCTGGTAACTTATAAGTTAGTGTTTTGAAATACAGTGCCATACTTTGAACACCTCCAGAACCCATTCACAGTTGAAGAACAGGTCTACATTGGGATAGGAACGTCCATTGGATTTCGTACAACTGTTTTTCCCTGTCTGGAATGCGAGTATCTGGTATCCAGGTTTTGGATGTTTTGCCTCTGCCACGCACTAATCTGGCATGTGTGTGGAGGGCTAGGCCTGTCCATTGTTGTGAGTGTGGTCCTAGGTCCATGCTGGATCCGGTGGAGCGCACCTAGTGCACTCTATTTAATGATAGCCCAATACCATCCCTGTCGCAGGTGCTGGCATATACAGTGATGGTGTCAGCGAACCATGTGTCAGAGATTATATTGCTGTGATAATACATTTTATATGTGTCACATAAACGGTGGCCTACTGGCACACTCATTTAAAGATTCACTGTTACAAACTTGAACGAGAACCTTACACTAAGATTATTGTGCATGTCCCCTGTATATATGTATGTGTGTAAGCTGCATGATAAATGCATCATGTGCGACTGAGTGAACTAGAGTGAAAGAAGCTTGTGGGTTCTATTTTGGAAATCATTGGCCTGTTCATTTATACAATATGGATGTAAAATTACTTTCCTGGATGGTCAAGTGTCTAAGACTGAAGGGAAAGGACCTAGACACTGAAGTGAGGAAAGAGGAGACAAGCTTCCCCTTTATAATTCAATAAGGTCCTTGTGTCACAAAGAGCTGCTGATTAATTTTCCCAAGTACAGCCATTTTGTGCAAGGTAGACCTGCAGTTTCTGATGCCCAGAGTGTGAAGTGTCCTTTAGAAGATGCCAGGCTTTTGTCTCTCTTCCTGATCACTGTCATTGTAGCTGTTGATAGTAAGGTGCTGAAAGCTCACATCTATTTGTACCTCTGTTGTAGGAGTGCAAACGTGAAGATGACCCTGTTGTGAGGAGCATCACTCTAGACAGTCATTGCTTCATGCTGATTGGTTGTTTTTGTTCAATCAGAGGCGAGCCTGCGAGGAACCTGTTGAGCCCCCTGGGCGCTTTATGCAAGCCGCAGCACTGATACGCAGTGGTCAAAGGCAAGCCTGTCTGGGCCCTTCTGCCCCTGGAAGTCACGAGGAGCCAGCCACTCTGCCGCTCAGAACTTTCATAGGTTGGTCTACTTTCAGATGGAGCTTCATTCTTTCAAAACTCGCCCTACATTTTGCAATGAGAATTGCTGGTTCCCAGATGGGTGACCTCTCCATTGCAAGCTCTGTGGCTTTAAGACCAGTGACACTGGCCCTACCATTGAGCTGCCCTCAGGCCACAGAATAGAAACACTTCAGTCTGAATTGCTTCAGATTCAGGATCAGACTCCAGATATTGTGTTTTTGACGGAGACCTGGCTAACCCATGACTTCGTAGCAGAACCAGTTCTTGCTCTTCCCGCAGGTAACCAACCCTCAATCACATACAGGAGCGAAGGGCGGTATATCATGATTCTACGCCTCTACAAACGTGAAAGCATCACCCTTGGGTCTTTTTCATGAAATGCTTTCCTCCACCTGGTGGATAGACCACTGGTTTTAACAGAAGTGACCAGGAATAGGGTGGAAAATGTGAGGTGAAAAAAAGCAAAAATGAGTTAAAATTGCCTTGCTCTCCTTCCTAAACAAACTTTATTCGGGAGGAGTGGTGGCAAGATTAAAAATAAGTTGGTGCTTCTATAGAAATTTTACTGTTCTATAGCACCGTGCAGTTCTAGTAAAGGTCAAAAGGTCGACATGTTTCAGCCCTGTATTTTTGCCCAGGAGGCGTTGGAGGGCTTTCTTAAGTACCTACGTGAAAGTATAGGGTCACTAGTATTATAAGCACACTGAAGGGGTGGTTTACTGACTCACCCTTCTTCATGGTCACAGTTCAGTGGTACCTGTAACTTAGTTATGCCGAAGTGCGGTTTCCTCAGGGGACCGGCGGGCGCAGAGTCCTGTAGCTGCAGGCCTGCATCTTTTCGCCCACTCCTGTGACGGAGCCCTGGTTTACATGGTTGGCCACGCTGAGTGTCAGGGTGGACCAGTTGATCAACAGAAAACCCACCACATTGGGGTAATTTACAGGAAACATTGCAGCAGTCAAGAAATATTGACAATTTAGGTGTGTTATAAGAAAAATAAAAGGTTTGTTTCTATTGCGAGTGGAAGATTGCCATAGCTCTCACTTGACATTTACAGTGGAAAACAGATGTTAAAAGATATTACACTAAAAGTTTGACAACAGCAAAGAGATATTACAGGTATGGTAACTAGTATGTATTATAAAAAAAAATAAGTAATGCAGTGAGGTGCCACAAGCCATTTGGCTGCTCCGCACTGCGTTACTACTCAAGCAAAGGCTTACATCCTATTTACAACATTATCACGTTTCCCTGAACTCTCCCCTGTGCTGGCACCCAATTGGCTGTAATATGCCAATGCAGTCACCTTTGCACCATGATGCACTGATGCCTGCGTTGCGAGGATGATTGTTTTTGTGCAGAAAGGGAAACCTTTTTGCAGAGAAACAATCAAGAGCTTATTTCCTCTTTCTATGTTTGCTGCAGAATGCAGCACGTATAGAAAGTGGAAAAATGAGGAGAAATATAGGTATTTCTCCTAGTTGCTCTTCCTTTTGCCTCCCCTGGGAATGTGTAGGTTTCTGATGCATTCCCAGGTTTCAAAATGGTATAAATCTGGGAATGCAGCAGACTCCATGGGTGTCACTTGGAAACACCCATAGCAACACTCATGGAACACCCCTTTCAAGCAAAGTGCTGCATGAAAAGGGGCCATATTTACAATGACACAACAAGCCATGTAGGGTGGTTTTACATGTCCCTGTAAATATGGAGCACCACACTGCGCCACCAGTGCATCACAAAAAGTGCTGCATCAGCGCCACAAAGAGCTTGTAAATATTCCCTTATATTTTGATAAAGTGTGACTGTATATAATCTGAAAGTACATGTGCAGCTCCTAGACACTTCAGTAAAATGCACAATAGAAGGAAGTTTAGGTGAGAACATTAACTAATAATATAGTGAGCAGCAAAGGAGCAAGAGGAATTGCTGTACTGAAAATATTGTTATTTTCTTAAGCCAGTATGAATGAATGTTTTAGAAATTAGATGAGAGTGTGTGCTTATAGTATGTAATTTAATAGTATGCAATTTGCACCCAGTCACACAGTCAGGCAAGCACGTACACAGCCAGTTACACTAACACAAAACCATTCACATACCTGTTTACTCACCTATACATCCACTTACATAGTGATTCACACATGCATACAGGCACTGTCAGACCCACTCACACACCTATACAGTCATTCATATACCCAGCACCCAGATAGTCAGTTACACAGGCCCTTGCACACCCATACCCCCAATTATATATTTAGTCACCCACAAATACAGCCACTCACATACCCAGTCATACAGTGACAGAGGTACTTACACATACATTCACCCACTCATACGGAACTTATGTATCCACTACTAATAGAGCCACTCGCACACACAGTTGCATACCTAAACACCGACTAACACAGCCAGTTACAACTCCATACAGCCACTTACATACCCATTTAAACACCCATGCAGTTACTAACACACCCAGTCACACAACAACACAGTTACTTCCACATCAAGTGGAACTGATGCACTCACTATAATATCCACTCAACCACTTACACACCCTGTCACCCATGCACACAGCCACTCATATGCCCATTCATACACTCAGACACATACACAGCATATTACACATTGACACAGCCACTTATGGAACTATTCACTTGTTTATAGTAAGCAATCTCAAGTTAAATGCATTTTATATTTGCTTCCCTGATATCTACTTGTGTTTAAAGAGTAATTGAAGATGGAAGGATGAGGTGAATCAATAGTAATAATTATGTGTATTGACAGCATCCATGAAAGTGATCTAATATGGGAGGTCATAAGCAGTGCATTGTGGGTGAGTAAGTAACAGTTAACTTATGTCGCTATACCTGCTACATTTATATGGTTTGCGTGTGTAAAATCTGAACCTAGCTATAATGTCTGTGTAAAATTTGTTTTTTTCACTGAATTCCCAAGGTTTTTGAAAATTATATGTTGAAACCATAACGTCCCTGACCTTTGTTATAAATGCAAATAAAAATATGTTAGACTAATTTTTAAATGATTTAAAAGTTAATGTGCACATATGAACATTTATAATTTACCCAAATGGTGAGACTATTTTGTAAATATCGCCATTTGTGCGCTTTACAAGTTTAAAAAATAAATAAATACTCTAGTAGGACTTTCTTCAGTACCTCTTTGGGTTATGTAGCTAGCCTTTCTTTTGTACGGATTAGTACCAACGTTTGCATAGTTCTTCAATGTACGATGAGGTACTATGACTGCATTAACGTATTACTGAATTGTGCACCAGATAACGTTTTTATGTGCATCAGGATTGGAAAAGTATGATTTACCAAAAAGTTCATCTTTATGTGTCACACAATGCTCAATCTGGATTTCTAACTCTTTGTTGTTGAACTTGTGCTTTCTCTTTTATGCTCCTTCTTACCTCGGTGGATTTGTGCTGACATGATTCACAAGCATACCACGGGATTTGAAAGGATTGAAGTGCTCTCCTCCTCTCCAAAATATTGGCTAGGCAGCATGGAGTATTTACAGTACTTCCTGGTTGTGATGTTATCCTTTGCTTCCAGACCAGTATTGGCAGTTTGTGACTAACTTTGAATATTATGAATCTAACTGTTAAAGGGTTCACAAAATAGGAATTCACTATTTCTGATTTCTTATTTTGTGAACATGAATCCTAATGAATAGGTAAAACAAATGCTTTTTTAGTTATCATGGTTTATTGATTCAGTAATATTCGCAAATAAGGAACCATTTATTCGCAGCCTCATACATCTGGCCCTCCTTATACATCTAGCCCTTATTCCTTAATCTGGACATAGGCCTGCCCTTCAACTCCTAGTCCAAACTCAAAATATCCAGCAACAAACAAAAGAAGTAAAAAAAAAGATTTTTTGTGCTTTTCTTCCTCCAAACATCAACCAATTTGCAAATTAGTGTGATACCTACTTGATTCGCATAGCAAAATGCAAAAGTCCTAGGATGGATGGACGATGAAGCAGAAATTGCAAACAAAGGTAAATTATGCTTTTCCTCCAGAAATCAAATTCAAAATTACAATAGGCTATGCAAGGAATATGGAGGAGTCTCCAGGACAGTAAGAGGAAGTTGATATTGTATGCACAGCACCCTTATTCGCCTTGGCACTCCCTCTATACAAAAACAAATTATACATAAAAAAAGCATTTTGTGATAAAAAATGAAAGGTCCGCGTGGTTAAAAGTTCAAGTCAAAACGAATTTATTATTATTATTAATATTGTGTCATTTGTAAAGCGCGCAGCTACCCCAACGGGGTGTCCCGGCGCTGAAAGAATGAGAAACAGTCTCTGTAGACAGGAAATTACTGACGAAATAGGAAAGTTTTCAAAGATTTACGGAATTTGCGTTCAGAATTACTCCTACGTAAATCCAGAGGCAATTTATTCCATCTTTGGGCAGCTCCTAGCTCAAAGGTTCTGCCCCCCGCTCGGGCTTTTTTGAATCTTGGAGTGGCCAGCAAAAGTTGAGTGTTAGATCGAAGGGCTCTCGAATTACAATAGGGCCGAAGGGTCGAACGTAGATGGGCAGAACCAGAGCCCTTAGTGGTTCGATAGGCCAGTGTCATTGCCTTGAACTCTATTCGTTTGCTCATGGGTAACCAGTGCAATTCCCTCAAATATGGTGTGATATGCTGCCTACGGGTGAGGCCTCCAAATAATCGTGCGGCAGCATTTTGTACCATTTGAAGTTTCAGACAGAGGCCTTTGGTCAGACCCAGATACAATCCATTGGCATAATCAAGATGGGAAATGATAAGGGCATGAACAATGGTTTTTCTGTTAGCGCACGGTAAATAGTTTATTAATTTCTTTAGGGTTCTTATCTTAGAAAAACAGGCAGCAGAGACTGTTTGGACCTGGCTTTCAAAGGAAAGTTTTTCGTCCCAGCGCACTCCTAGGTTTCTAACAGAATCCTTTGGAGTGGGGGCTTGGCTCAGATCTTCCGGCCACCACAGACTCGAACTAAGTGGAGATGGCTGGTTAAAAAAGAGCACCTCGGTTTTACCTGCGTTTAATCTTAGAAAGTTAAGGTCCATCCATTTAGCGATGTCTCTTAGGCAGGTTTTGAGGGGTTCAAAGGCATTGGGGGATGGTTCCTTAATCGTAAAAAGGAGCTGAATATCATCCGCATAGGACGTCGTTTTTATTGCTGTGCAGGAGATCAATTCTGCCAATGGTGAAAAATAAACATTAAATAAAAGAGGGCTAAGAGACGAGCCCTGGGGGACACCCCATTTCAATGGCCTGGGTGTAGAGGTGAATGGAGGGCTATGGACCTGTTGTGTTCGATTAGATAGGAACGAGCCGATCCACTTAAGGACCTTGCCCTGAATTCCAATATCCTTCAGTCTATTCAGCAGTAGGGAATGAGAGACGGTGTTGAATGCTGCTGATAAGTCCAGCAGCACCAACACCGCCCTCGATCCCTGATCTACAGTCCAGCGTACTGAATCTGCCATCTCAATGAGGGCCGACTCCGTACTATAGCCCTTACGGAAACCATGTTGGGAATCGTGGTAAAGTCCGTTGTTCTCAATGTAGCAGGCAATTTGCTGGTGGGCTAACCATTCTAGAATTTTAGCAGGGGCTGGGAGAAGGGATATCGGTCTGTAATTGGCCGGGTACTCTGGATCCGCATTAGCCTTTTTTAGAATAGGGACCAGAAACGCATGTTTCCAAGCCTCCGGATAAGTCCCCGAGCTTAAAGAGGAATTCCAAATGGGATTGAGGAAGGAGGCTAGCGCTTTGTAGTGTTTTGCAGGCCATGGGTCCCCCGGAGAGCCTGACCTGCATCTATGTAGCTCTTGATGCGAAGACTCAATAGAAATTTCTGTAAATTCTGTGAGAGCAGGGCTAGCAATGTGGGACACAGCCTTTGCCGCAGGCAAATCAGTTTCACCACTAGTCGGAAAGGATGCATGGATCTGAGCAATCTTATCCTCAAAGAACTCTGAGAGTTGAGTGCAGAGTTCTTGAGAAGCTGGCTGCTTTCGAATCAGAGCTTGAGGATCCGTAAATGATCTAACAATCGAGAACATTTCTCTGGGGGCATTGCTAGCTCTATCAATCTTCTCGGCTAGGAAGATTCTTTTATGCTTTATGATCTGCTTCCTGTACTCCTTGAGGGCTTTACGATAGTTAGATTTACTGTCACTGGAGTAATCCAGTCTCCAACGCCTCTCCAGCACCTTACAGGCAGACTTTAATTGGCGTAATTCCTCCGAAAACCAGGGGGCCGCTGGGGAGGATCTGAATGTTTTTATCGGCCTAAGAGGTGCTAGGGAGTCGATAGCCTTACAGATCCATTCATTATAATTAGAGATACGGGTGTCTAAATCAAATAAATTTGAGTTTATTATCACTGCCAGCTTTCTATGAGCAAAAAACACAGTTGATGGACAGAATGTAGAACAATGTCATACATTCACCCCAGTACAAGGATCTGGGCCTAAATCCATCGTTTTTTTGCACTCCACACCACCCTGGGTTAGACACTGGCTATATGCAAATCAGCTCTGACCCTGTGCCTCATGGGAACAGTCCAGTCCGAACTACCAAGCCATGTCTTTCCCAGACCGGAATCAAGCATCCAAGGACCGGTTTCTGGCTATCAGCCTTCATCAGCCTGGATAGCTTGACTCCAGTGGTGTGGAGAGCCTGGGACTCACGTCTGAGCATACCCAGCACACTCGGGGTGAAAATTGCAAAAAACACAGTTGATGGACAGAATGTAGAACAATGTCATACATTCACCCCAGTACAAGGATCTGGGCCTAAATCCATCGTTTTTTTGCACTCCACACCACCCTGGGTTAGACACTGGCTATATGCAAATCAGCTCTGACCCTGTGCCTCATGGGAACAGTCCAGTCCGAACTACCAAGCCATGTCTTTCCCAGACCGGAATCAAGCATCCAAGGACCGGTTTCTGGCTATCAGCCTTCATCAGCCTGGATAGCTTGACTCCAGTGGTGTGGAGAGCCTGGGACTCACGTCTGAGCATACCCAGCACACTCGGGGTGAAAATTGCAAAAAACACAGTTGATGGACAGAATGTAGAACAATGTCATACATTCACCCCAGTACAAGGATCTGGGCCTTAATCCATCGTTTTTTTGTACTCCACACCACCCTGGGTTAGACACTGGCTATATGCAAATCAGCTCTGACCCTGTGCCTCATGGGAACAGTCCAGTCTGAACTACCAAGCCATGTCTTTCCCAGACCGGAATCAAGCATCCAAGGACCGGTTTCTGGCTATCAGCCTTCATCAGCCTGGATAGCTTGACTCCAGTGGTGTGGAGAGCCTGGGACTCACGTCTGAGCATACCCAGCACACTCGGGGTGAAAATTGCAAAAAAAACAGTTGATGGACAGAATGTAGAACAATGTCATACATTCACCCCAGTACAAGGATCTGGGCCTAAATCCATCGTTTTTTGCACTCCACACCACCCTGGGTTCGACACTGGCTATATGCAAATCAGCTCTGACCCTGTGCCTCATGGGAACAGTCCAGTCCGAACTACCAAGCCATGTCTTTCCCAGACCGGAATCAAGCATCCAAGGACCGTTTTCTGGCTATCAGCCTTCATCAGCCTGGATAGCTTGACTCCAGTGGTGTGGAGAGCCTGGGACTCACGTCTGAGCATACCCAGCACACTCGGGGTGAAAATTGCAAAAAACACAGTTGATGGACAGAATGTAGAACAATGTCATACATTCACCCCAGTACAAGGATCTGGGCCTAAATCCATCGTTTTTTTGCACTCCACACCACCCTGGGTTAGACACTGGCTATATGCAAATCAGCTCTGACCCTGTGCCTCATGGGAACAGTCCAGTCCGAACTACCAAGCCATGTCTTTCCCAGACCGGAATCAAGCATCCAAGGACCGGTTTCTGGCTATCAGCCTTCATCAGCCTGGATAGCTTGACTCCAGTGGTGTGGAGAGCCTGGGACTCACGTCTGAGCATACCCAGCACACTCGGGGTGAAAATTGCAAAAAACACAGTTGATGGACAGAATGTAGAACAATGTCATACATTCACCCCAGTACAAGGATCTGGGCCTAAATCCATCGTTTTTTTGCACTCCACACCACCCTGGGTTAGACACTGGCTATATGCAAATCAGCTCTGACCCTGTGCCTCATTGGAACAGTCCAGTCCGAACTACCTGTTGTGTTTGCAATTACCGCTCTAAGTGTACTGGGGATGCTCAGACGTGAGTCCCAGGCACTCCACACCACTGGAGTCAAGCTAGCCGGGCTGATGAGAGGTGTTACCTCGAAACCGGGCCGGTCCTCGGATGCTTGATTCCGTTCTGGGAAGGACATGGCTTTTGGAGTTCGGACTGGACTGTTCCCATGGGGCACAGGGTCAGCGCTGATTTGCATATCGCCATTGTCTAACCCAGGGTGGTGTGGAGTGGAAAAACGATGGATTTGGGCCCAGATCTTTGGACTGGGGTGAATGTGTGACATTGATCCACATTCTGCCCATCACTGTTGTGTTTGCAATTACCGCTCTAAGTGTACTGGGGATGCTCAGACGTGAGTCCCAGGCACTCCACACCACTGGAGTCAAGCTAGCCGGGCTGATGAGAGGTGTTACCTCGAAACCGGGCCGGTCCTCGGATGCTTGATTCCGTTCTGGGAAGGACATGGCTTTTGTAGTTTGGACTGGACTGTTCCCATGGGGCACAGGGTCAGCGCTGATTTGCATATCGCCATTGTCTAACTCAGGGTGGTGTGGAGTGGAAAAACGATGGATTTGGGCCCAGATCTTTGGACTGGGGTGAATGTGTGACATTGATCCACATTCTGTCCATCACTGTTGTGTTTGCAATTACCGCTCTAAGTGTACTGGGGATGCTCAGACGTGAGTCCCAGGCACTCCACACCACTGGAGTCAAGCTAGCCGGGCTGGTGAGAGGTGTTACCTCGAAACCGGGCCGGTCCTCGGATGCTTGATTCCGTTCTGGGAAGGACATGGCTTTTGTAGTTCGGACTGGACTGTTCCCATGGGGCACAGGGTCAGCGCTGATTTGCATATCGCCATTGTCTAAGCCAGGGTGGTGTGGAGTGGAAAAACGATGGATTTGGGCCCAGATCTTTGGACTGGGGTGAATGTGTGACATTGATCCACATTCTGTCCATCACTGTTGTGTTTGCAATTACCGCTCTAAGTGTACTGGGGATGCTCAGACGTGAGTCCCAGGCACTCCACACCACTGGAGTGAAGCTAGCCGAGCTGATGAGAGGTGTTACCTCGAAACCGGGCCGGTCCTCGGATGCTTGATTCCGTTCTGGGAAGGACATGGCTTTTGTAGTTCGGACGGGACTGTTCCCATGGGGCACAGGGTCAGCGCTGATTTGCATATCGCCATTGTCTAACCCAGGGTGGTGTGGAGTGGAAAAACGATGGATTTGGGCCCAGATCTTTGGACTGGGGTGAATGTGTGACATTGATCCACATTCTGTCCATCACTGTTGTGTTTGCAATTACCGCTCTAAGTGTACTGGGGATGCTCAGACGTGAGTCCCAGGCACTCCACACCACTGGAGTCAAGCTAGCCGGGCTGATGAGAGGTGTTACCTCGAAACCAGGCCGGTCCTCGGATGCTTGATTCCGTTCTGGGAAGGACATGGCTTTTGTAGTTCGGACTGGACTGCTCCCATGGGGCACAGGGTCAGCGCTGATTTGCATATCGCCATTGTCTAACCCAGGGTGGTGTGGAGTGGAAAAACGATGGATTTGGGCCCAGATCTTTGGACTGGGGTGAATGTGTGACATTGATCCACATTCTGTCCATCACTGTTGTGTTTGCAATTACCGCTCTAAGTGTACTGGGGATGCTCAGAGGTGAGTCCCAGGCACTCCACACCACTGGAGTCAAGCTAGCCGGGCTGATGAGAGGTGTTACCTCGAAACCGGGCCGGTCCTTGGATGCTTGATTCCGTTCTGGGAAGGACATGGCTTTTGTAGTTCGGACTGGACTGTTCCCATGGGGCACAGGGTCAGCGCTGATTTGCATATCGCCATTGTCTAACCCAGGGTGGTGTGGAGTGGAAAAACGATGGATTTGGGCCCAGATCTTTGGACTGGGGTGAATGTGTGACATTGATCCACATTCTGTCCTTCACTGTTGTGTTTGCAATTACAGCTTTCTATGAGCGTCCTGTGTTCCCGCAATGACTTCTTGTTTGTGCAATGCAACATAATGGTATAATCTCAGGCATTATGGATCATGTCTTTAAATGAAGATTATGCTAGATTACCCTGTGTAAAGGAATGTATGCCCAGGTTTAGTTATAATTTTTAGCAGGATAGTGCTTTGGTTTTACTATGGCAATGATTTTGGCAAAAAACTTGCATTGATTCAGTGCAAGATGGTGTGGAGAGCTACATGCCTCTTCCTTGAGTATGATTTTCAGTCGATTATCTATGTAATAGTGTTATCTAAATGATATACGAAAATGCAGATCTCGATAACATTAATAAAATAACACCCTTTCATCCGTTGCCATTTGTAGAAATTATGTTAATCTTCAACTATAAGTACTTTGACCACATCACTAATGATTTACAGTATCACCTCGAGGAATAGCAGTTTTACCAGTGGTGGCCCATGCAGGTAAGTGTGGTGGAGGGTGGGCGGGCGGGCCAGGGTGGTGTGGGGGACAAAGGAAGGAATAGGTATATTAAAATAAACATATAAGTATAACCACTAACCTTGTAATAAAAATGTAAAAGAATGTAAATGTAGTGCTTATATAGCGCACGAATCACCCCCGAAGGGGTCTCAAGGCGCTGTACACATACCGCTGTGGAACCCTTCCTGGCCTTTCCCTGTGAAGTGCCCACTCCTGGGCACCCCCAAGGTGAAGTCAGGCATCCTAGCGCTGTTGGGGCCGTTGTGGAGATTAAGCAAGCTATTGCCCAGAGTTGCAGATTGGGACCCATGATTAGAATAGGCACCGAGGTGAGAATTATCAGATCCGCTCACGACCCGCCGAGGCGGGAATTGAACCCTGGTCCAGGCCAGATCTCTGCTTCAGGGTCTGCCACTCTAACCATTGAGCCACACTTCTCCCGCTTCACCGTCAGGCACAGGAACAGGCAAGCTGTGGCTCCCTGGATGCCCAGGTAGTCATGCTGCGACCTGCATTAGATAGGTCCTGGGGTGGGCAGAGTTAGGAATTGATGGATACAGGGAGGGATGGAACCAGTCAGCGGTGGTATGGGCAGCAAGCAACAAGCAGATAACAGCTGGATCCAGGTAGAACTAGAGTTAGTTGAAGTACTGAACCGACACTTTGAATATGTGGAGTCAAAGCGCAACTCCATCCTGTTTAAAGCAATTGAAGCTAATGAAAGCCTCACTGAGAAGTCCACACATAATTTGCCAAGAACCTGCTGGGAAGGCTGTAAAAAGAGGTACTACGCAATATAAACCTATACATTTACTGAGGGATAATGCTGAGGGTGGATTCAACCATGTTTTGAAAGAGCAGCAAATAGTGACAGTCAATTGCAAAATAACACTGCCATCAGAAGTGATGTGCGGCAGATATCAACCAGGTGTCACAGTAAAAAGAGATGCCTACAAACAAAGCAAGTCTAATAGAAAGGGTCAGCTGCCAGAACTGAATAATGAGATTCAAAGCACAGCATTGGGCAAGTAGCCCCAGAAGAAGGGCCTGGGATTGTGATTTTAGATGTGTCCATACCCGAAGCAGCACGCCATCAAAGCTGCTGGGTGGGAGTCAGAACAACTCCAGAGGTCCCCAGGAAAATGAAGAGCTCCCATGGAGACCAGGAGGAAGGCCACAGTTTAATCTACTGGCTAAGAGGGCCAAGAGGCTAGAACAGCGGAGGGCCTCAGAAGTGGTATGAATGAAGCTGGATCTAGCGGACAGTAGACAGTGTCAGCAAGACCGCCATTCTCTGTGTCAGAAATTCACACAAATGGCTATAATGCCTCCACCTTCCTTAAACCATCACGACCATTCAATACCACCAAAAAGCTAAATATTGGTGAACGATGGATTGTTTGGATAGAGACATTTGATGATTTCATTGATGCGATAGAAGAAACAGATAAAAAGAAGCTTATCAAATATCTTAAGAATCTAGATGGTGAAGTTGTAAAAGAAGTCATAAAAAATGACACTAGTTGATAGAATTACATATTGTCAAATCAAAGAGGCCTAGAATCTCAAGCTCAATTCAATGCTGAATGCAGATTACAAAATGTACATTTTCAGTGTGGAACAACAGAAAGATGGTGAAGCCATCAACAAATGTGTTGAGAGACTGGATACATGCGTCAAACACTGTAAGTTCAATGAATTTAATGATAAGGAAGCTAAACACCATGGAGTTATTGACAGATGCCTGTCAGATTCATTCCAATGATGAATGCTGAGAGAAACTCTTAGTCTGGAGCGAGTTCTCACGGCTGGCCGAGCTGAAGAGCGTGCAAATCCACAAACTGCTAACATGGAGGCTGGAGGTGCCCAGAGTTAGTCAGTCATTACTGTGAACATAAGCCAAAGCACAAAGCAGAGGCTCCAAGGAAGAAGCTGTGTTTCAGGTGTGGATTTTCATTTCCACATGACGGTAAGTGCTCTATTGGTAAAAATAAGTCACGGTGGAAGACAAAATGGCTGTCCGATTGCTTCAGAAGCGATGCTCAACGCACACCCACAAGGCCAAGCAACCACACAAATTAAAGCAAATCAACACTAAACGAAGTTGATCATCATCTAAATCATTGTCATATAGGTCTTCAATATCCACATCAAGAGAAAGTGAAGATGATGGTTGTGCAATATTGATGTTTGCCTCAAAAAAATGTGCGCATGTTAGACTGGCAGCATATGAAGAGAAAAACTCACAGTCTGGAGTGAGTTCTCATGGCTGCCTGAGTTGAAGAGAGTGCCAATCGACAATCTACTAACATGGAGGCTGGAGGTTCCCAGAATGAGTTAGTCATTGATGGAATTATTCCTTCTTTGTAGTGCAGTGCACTCAGTTTTAAATGAGCCCCTGGGATCTAATATTACCCCTAAGTATTTGTACTCTAAGACTGATTCCAGCCCAATCCCTTCTATTCTAAATTTTGGGGGTGAGCTGCAATGCCCTTTGTTACTAACATGGTCTTTGACATCTTTAGATTGACCTTTAACTAATGTGATAAGGCATATGTGGCAGTTCTATTTATTAACCGCTGCAACCTCACCCTTGCATAACTTATCAGGATGATATTGTCTGCACAGATGAGGTGGGAGACCTTAAAACCTGCCATGGACGGGGATTGACAAACTGTGTTGTTCAGATCAAAAGAGATATCAGTGAGTTACAAATTGAACAAGAGGGGAGCCAAGACACAGCCTTGTTTTAGGGCGTTCGTTGCTGCTATTTATTTTAAATGGTCATGCCTTGGCCCAACCTAACTCTTGTCCAAGTATCCGTGTATAATAATTAAATCGCTCTCAGGAGAGAAGATGAAATCCCCAGTTTTGCTAGCTTATCCCAAAATATATTCCTCTGCACTGTGTCAAAAGCTAATTGAAAATCTATAAAACACAAGTGGAGATTCAATGAACGATGCCTGGCTGATTCTAATATTATTGCTATCATTTGGAAGTTAATAGATGTACCCAGACATTTAATAAACCTGGTTTGATTTAATGACAGCAATTTACTAGCGTCCACCAAGTCGTTAAATCTTTTATATTTTTATTTTTTATTTTTTATAAGACCTTTATTACACAGAGTTAATTATACACAGCCATGTGCCTACAACCCTGGGGCCCGCTGCTAAAACATCACATACACGTTATCGAGATATTAAACATACATATCCGGCCTAGTGTATATAAACCCACCATTCCGTTTTGCAAGTCGTAAGGTCGTAAATTTTCAGTTCGAACAGTAACTTGACAGTTGTGGATACAGAACTTCCCACAGTAGTAACAAAAGAAAATTGAGACTTCTACATTCCCGCCAATTTTCTAACAACATGCCTTTGAGTGAGGTTGGACCATGTCCCAAGAGCCCCAATGCTTTACCACTTCCCACGCTTAAAACCATCTCTCAGTCAACTCTCTTCGTCTGTGTTCCGTGACAGCAAATATTCCGTGAGGTAGCACCAGAAATCTTTGGGCCTAGATCTTGCCGGCAACTCTTCCTCATAAGTCTGTAGCTTATCTCTGCAACTGGTCATATCCAGTAGCCACCTACTCGTTGTGGGTTTTTGTTTGCTGTGCCAGCATTGTGCGATCTGTCTCTTGGCCAATACCAGCGCTATCGCACAAAATTTACGCCTTGTGGCCCTCAATTGTGGAATTACTCCCAGTAAACAAACACGAATAGTGCATTCCATCTCAACTTTCAACATGGTAGCCAGTGTAGTAATGACCTCCTCCCAGTAGGATCGTACCGCTGCACAGTCCCATGCCAGGTGTGTGAACCCCGCCCCCCCCCACATTACATCGTTTACATCTGTCATTTTCCTGAAGGCCGAATCTATACATACGCGCCTGTGTGTAGTATGCCTGATGTATAAATTTGTAATGAATAATACGGAGATTACCGTTTGGCATTAGGATTTGTGTTAGTGCACATGTTTGTTGCCATTCCTCCTCCGTTAGTGATGTCTCCAATACCTCATCCCATCTTTCCTTTGCCCTGTCCCCCACCCCCGGCATCTCAGCTTGCGCCGTGGTGTACAGTCTAGACACGAGGTGTGAGGTATCTTGTGAGGAGATGATCAGTTGTAGTGAGTTCAGGCATTCTGGTTCCTCCGGAAACGTTGGGAAAAAGGTTTGCATAGCACGTTTTAACCGGTAATGTGTGAATAGGAACAGTGGTGTTTTATTCTGAATATACCCCAAGTCTCCTGCGTCTACAAAGTGTCCCTCATGGAACATGTCTCCCATTTTTCCAATTCCTACCTGTTGCAATAGTGACATTCCCACCTTCTCCCCTGTGACTGAGAGCGCCTGGTGATAAGGTAGCGGCATCGTTGGTGCATATAATGGCTCTTTGTGTGCTAATCTTGCCAGTTTTCTCCAAGCCTTAACAGTGGTGTCAATTGTGTTGATATCTCGATTATGCAGAGGTTGGCGAGTGTGGGATAACATTGATGACAGCGGGATGGGTGCAGCATCTCCCTCTTCAATGGCCGTGTGTGTTAAATATGGTATTTCGTGGAACCAGTATGCCGCGTATTGTGCTTGAGCACATAAATAATACAACAGAAAATCAGGCACTCCAAAACCCCCTCTGTTGTACGGTAATGTGAGTGTTTGTAAGGGCACACATGCTTGTTTTCCCGCCCAGATCAGTTTTAAAACCAGGGACTTAATGTTGCTAAATACTGCAGCTGGCGGTTCAATAGGGATATTATTAAAGAGGTACAGCAGCTTAGGTAGGACATTCATTTTTACGATCGCTATTCGATCCGCTAAGGACAAAGGCAGTTGTATCCAGCGCGATACTTTATCTTCCAATTTGGACATAGCTGTCCCATAGTTCGATCTAATCACTACTTCAGGATCTCTGTGGTACATTACCCCCAGATACCTCACCGGGTCTGACTGCCACTCCAACGGGTAGTCTGTATCTTGCGAGGTCGTCGTGTCCGTTAAAGGAATAATGGAGGATTTGGACCAGTTTATCGTCAAACCGGAGTGTCCTCCGAATTTTATATATTCTCGCATTATTGGGTTTAAATGGGCGGTAGGGTCGCGTATATATAAAAGCATGTCGTCCGCATACAATGATATATGCAGAGGTCTGGAAGGGAACTGTAAGGCCGAAGTTTTGTAATTTTGCCGTATTATACAAGCCAAGGGTTCTAGTGCTAGTGCAAATAGTAGCGGTGAGAGTGGGCATCCCTGTCTAGTGCCCCGTTGAATCTTAAAGACTTCCGATATATACCCGTTAATGCGCACCCTTGCACATGGGTTAGTGTATATTAGTGTGACCCATTGTACAAATCGCTTGGGGAACCCCATTCTGAGCAGAATAGTGAGTAAATAATCCCATTCGATGGAATCGAAAGCTTTGGCAGCATCCAGCATGACCGCCACAGCTTTGGTTGATGGTTGGAGATAGTGAGATAATGCAAACAAAGATCTAGTATTGTGGGCAGTGGAGCGTGTAGGTATAAATCCCGCCTGGTCAGGCAAGACCAAACTTGTCATAAGTGGCTTCAGACGTATCGCTAATAATTTCGCCAGTATTTTGGAGTCAGTATTTATAAGTGAGAGTGGTCTATAAGACTCACAGATCTCCGAGTCCTTACCAGGTTTGAGGAGTGCTATGATAGCCGCCTCCCGTAATGTTGGTGGGAGTTCTGAGTTCTCGAACGCTGCACCAAACATGCTCACCATGTGTGGGGCAATGATGTCAACATACCGTTTGTAGAATTCATTAGTGAACCCGTCCGGGCCCGGCACTTTTCCGTTAGGAAGTGATGCTATTATGTCTGTTACTTCCTCAACTGTAATTGGTGCTGCCAACATTTCCCTCTGGCCATCTGAGAGCCATCCTATCGCCACATTATCTAAATAAGCAAACGTGTCTTCTCTGGATGCTATCGGCCTTGATTTGTATAGTTCCTCGTATTCCGCAGCAAAGCACTCCACAATAGCAGTAGCCTGTGTGTGTGTCGTGCCATCCTTTGCCTTAACACGTAAAACAGGTTTATGACCCTTACCCTCACAGATTTTGGCCGCCAACCTATTGCCTGGTCTGCCCCCTTCCCCATATGATCTGGCTGATATCCTCCTATCAAGGTATTTGATCTCGTCCTCGACAAACGACTGATGTTCGGAATGCAGGGTTCTCAACTCGCCCAGGTGTGTGACGTTGTGTGTGGTTTCATAAGCCTGTTCTAGCTCCCTCATGCGTGTTTCACATCGTGTCATTTGCCGTCGGATATCTTTTAAAATGCCGATCGTCGTGCTCATGCATACCCCACGTAAAGTGGCCTTGAATGCCTCCCATAAAAGACCCGGGTCTTCCACCGTAGGTTTGTTTATTAGGAAATATTCTTTGATCGCCTTGTGGATAGTGTCTGCATAGACCGTGTCTGTAAGTGCGCGGGAGTTGAATCTCCAATGAAAGGGAGGAGTGGTATAGTTCGGTAGTGCCAATGTCAGCCTCACAGGGTTATGATCCGATAGAGTCCTCGGCAGGACTGTAATCTCTTTTGCCCACAATGTAATGGCATCTGAACCTAGCCAGTAGTCTATGCGGGACCAGCTGTTATGTGCTTCAGAGATGTGTGTTGCGCCCGGAACATCTGGGTATTTGAGCCTCCAGATGTCTGTCAGTGACAGGTCTGAAATCATGTGTAGCAGCTTGGCCCTGGCCTGTTTATGTGGTTCTAGGGAGTTCGAGGAGCGGTCTACCCCTTCCTCCATTGTTACATTCCAGTCCCCACCACAGATTATGTGAGTAGCCGGTAGTGTTTGAATATGTGACCATAATTCCTGGTAAAAGCCCGGGGTGTCCGTGTTGGGGCCATATACATTTAGAAGTGTTATTTTTTGACCACGAAGTGTGCCTGCCAGAATGACATATCTACCACATGTGTCACAGATCACCTTCTCTACCGTGAAGTTTACTCCTTTCCGTATCAGCGTGATCACCCCCCTCGCATAGGTGGAGTAGTTAGCCATGTATGAGGATTCCGCCCACCTACCACCAATCTGAGTACGTGTGTGTGGTGCAATATGAGTTTCCTGTAGTACCGCTATATCTATTTCCCATCTCGTCAGGTAAGCGAACACTTGTCTAATTTTTTTTGGTTGAGTTAGCCCCCGTACATTCCACGTTAAGAGGTTAATGTGATTCCTGCTGTGGCCTCCCGTTACCTGCGCCATGAATTGAAGTGAATTGTCAATCCTGATACTGGAAGTTTATCTCGCACAACATAGCAGTGCAATTCCCATCTGTAATCCAGTGGGGCCACCTCGGTTCCCAGCCCACCAACACTCCATAAAGACACTCGTGTAGTCCGTTTCAGTCTCAAAACTTCAACAACCCCCCCCTGCCCCCCTCCCCCACCCACTCCAGCAACCCAATTCTGCCGAAGCCATTGACCCATTCTTAAACTTATACAAATAACCGTACTATATGAACAACTTTGGTGGGGTTTACCCTTTTGGAGGTCCGCCTGGGGCACAACTCTACACCCACAATAGTGGATGCAGACGACTCACCTTTCGATTATAATTCCATGTGTGTCATTTGTGTCCTTCCCACCCCTCCCCGCTGACCCCGGGCAACATCTTACAATACTTGTCAGTAGACGACCACATTCTCGTTACCCTCCTTCGATGCAAGTCCTCGCCCATGTGGCCGGGTCGGCAATGTCCATTCAGCAAAGCCCCGTTGTGCTCGTTCGTGTGCCATCCCTGCACCTCCATGTAGTGATGCAACACAAGCAGACTCAATGTCCCTTACACAACTGTTTAGGTGTCTCGCACACCTATATCTGTACGACATCACTATCCGGGCCTGAAAAAAGTAGATCAATCAGGTGCATGCAACGTTTGTCACGTCTTCCTCAAGGTCCGTTTAGTTCACCTGCACGTGCACCATCAGATCACGAGGCTGCAACTAGCATGTGCTAGGTAGGTGGTACCACTGGGATATTAAGAGAAAGAACGGCACGTCTTACCACAAGTCCGGGCCATTTTCCATCCAGAGTTACTCCGCTACATCCGAGTCCTCGTATTGCTCCTCTCGCACGCGTTGTTTGTTTTGCTGAATAATTTTTTTGACAAAGTCCTGAGCCGCTTTCGGTGACTGTAATATCACTATCTTGTCCTTCCATGTCACCCGGAGCTTCGCTGGATACAGCATGGAGTACTTCACGTTCAGGTCCCTGAGTTTAGTTTTTACAGATGCAAATTCTTTCCTAGCTTGTTGGACCGCCATGGTGTGATCTGGATAGAACTCCAGATTGTTTCCTTGGTGTGTGATTTTGCCCTTCTCGCGCGCAAGACGTAGTATTGTGTCTCTATCGCGGTAGTTGAGTATTCTCGCCACAATTGGTCTTGGTGTCGCTCCAACTTTGGGTTTGGGTGCCAATGATCTGTGGGCTCTCTCAACTATGAAGATATGTGATAGGGCCTCTGTCCCGAAAATGTCTCTGCATAGCTGCTCTATGTAGGTCTCCATTTTGCCTGTGTTGGTTGTCTCCGGCAGGCCAGCTATGCGTACATTATTGCGTCTGGAGCGGGCTTCCAAATCCTCCTCCCGCGCCTTGATCACCTCTAGAATACGCTCCATACCGGTACATTTGCTAGTCGTGGCGCGTGATTCGTCCTCCACTGTTGATATTCTTGATTCGGCCTCATCCAGTCTTTCATCGTGTTTTTCTAGTTTGCTCGACATCCCGTCCATTCTACAAGTAAGACTGTCTAATTTACCGTTAATATCTTGCACATTAGCTTGTATGGACAGTAATATCTTTTCCATGTTGGATGTAGCTTCCGCCATCACTGCCCCTTCTCCTTCTGACGCCTGGTCCGTGCCTTTCGAAGTTTTCTTGTTCTCAAAAGAGATTTTCGGCTGTTGCCTATCCGGTTTCCCCATTACTGGTGATGTCGGAGGACACGTATTCTGCAGCTTCGCAGTTTGCCCTATGGTCCTGAGGGACGCTGCTGTGGCAGTATTCTTATTAGTGATCCTTGTGGAAGATCTCGTGGATCCGCGGGATTCCAGCTTCCCTGTATCTCTCACACTTGATCTCAGATCTGTAACACCGTGTGCGTTGTGTTCCCGCTTGAGGGCTGTTTCTCATTCCCGTGTGTTAACTGCGAATACCACCATCCCAGACCCCAGCAGAGCCATGGTACACTATTGGCCAACAATGTGTGTGGCAAGTCCGTTCCTCCGTGCAGTGCTGAAAGTGAGTATTCAATACGTTATCAAGCACCCTTCCTGTCAGAGACCTTGCGCCACGATGTGTTGGTGTACCACGTGAGACTGTTTCAGGACCGCGCCGAAATTCCTCTACGGTGTACTGGGCCGCCTCAGCCTGTCTATCTCTCTGTAGGTTGCACCATTACCCCTCCTCTGAGACCAGCGAAGGACTCTGGGCTATGGTTGTAGGTCGCCCCGCTCTTACTTTCCCGCCACTCCTCTCCTCTCGTTCTGTCCACGATATGAAGAGGATCCACAGTATATCCAGACCAGGACCGCAGGGCTCCTCAATACGCAAGCATTGGGGGATGGTCCGCCGAGGTCACACATCAGCGTCTGTGTGCGTTTTCCAGCTTGCCCGGTGTATCACGCTCCTCTCCTGTCTCTTACCGCAGGTGTCAGCAGCCCTCATGGACACTCGGTAGGTCAGCTCACACGCAGATATGTATAAGCTTGCTCCGCTTCTTAACACCGCTCCGTCTTGCATATGGGCACCGCCATTTTGAGTGCGACCGATCAGGTCCCCTTAAAGGGGCCGTGTCAGAATGCGCCTCAGTGGATCACATTTACATTTCCCATTTTCTCCCTAAGACCTTCTGGATCGTACCTCCCTGGTCACTCCTCACCTGGCGTTTATAGTAGTGTCAGTCGCCAGGGCTGCGGGGGTCTCAGCTGTGCGAAGAGCACCCAACGTACTCGGCGCCCGCCGCCATTTTGCGAGTGCCTGCCCGGAGCTTCCGCGATCTTCTCCGTCTCATGAGCGAGTAAGCCCCGCTCCGCAGCCAGGGTCTGTGCTATTCGGTGCCCGGGATCATCACAGCACCGATTATGTGTTTGCTGGTGTTCGGGGTGGTCAAAACGGACAAGTAACGTGTATGTCTGTGAGCCGTCTGGCGGAGCTGTGTAGCTACCCAGCCATTCCGCTGTGCGCCCCCTAGCGCCTCACCAAGTCATTAAATCTGCCAGCAGACATTTGGCAAAAAACCTGCCTCACAGTCCATTAACGCAAATAACCTGTAGTTGGCAGGGTCCATAGTTTGGCCAGCTTTATAAATGGGGTGCCAAAATAGAACCCCTCCAGTTATCCGGAATGTCTTCATTCACCAGACTACAGTTAAATAAAGGTGTCAAATTCTTTGCCCAGTGGTGCAGGTTCACTTTATAATGTGCTTGGGGAAAGCCGTTTGGCCCTGGAGCGCCATCCCAGCGACCGTTGCTGATAATTGACTCCACTGTACTGGGTTGTATAACTATGGGTGGGTCTTCCCTAAGAATGCTGCGGGTGGCCTTTTTAGGAGCACTTGTTACAATGTCCGAACCCCCATACATGGTGCCCAGGTATTTACCCAAGGCTTCTTCCTATATATTTGATGTATAGTGTTGTGATTTTGCAATGGTAGACTGGTTGACCAATTTCCAGAATCCTCTAGAATCATTTAGTTTAGAGGCATCGAGAACTTTATGCCAGTACCGGTCAAGCTCAGTTGTTTTCTGTAACCAAACCGCTTCTTTGTAGAGCAGCCTTAAGTTGGGTAAAATCTCATACCTAGTCCTAGATGACAAATTGTTTCTTAGGATCCTCAGAGCTTGGTTCAATTTCTTTTTTGCTGTTAGTAGTTGAGCCGAGCTTTTTTTCAGGAAAGAATTCACTGTAGGTGTTCTTACATTTTGTCGCATTGCATTGTTCTCTACTACAAGTGTAGAAAATTGGCCCCAGTGTGACAAAGGATGTTGGTTTGTGACATAGAAATTGTCTCATAATTCTCTAGCTTGGTGTTCACCTTTCTCAGTACTGGCTACTAACCACTGTCATTTTTTGTACTTTTGTACCGTAGCGTAGCCTATTGCTGGGGCCCATTCATCATGTAATGTAATGTTCAAATTGAAACTGATCTTTTGCGGCTGGTGGTCACTTTCCAGTCTGTTGCCCAAACTATAGCTTGTAACAATATGGTAAAGGGGAAGCAATACTATAGAATAATCTATAACTGCATGTGATTTTGAGGAGTGATGGGACGGGTTTGCTGGAATATCCAGAAGCACTAGGCCATTCAATACTCATAAATCCAGGTGCTCTAAGTTAGGCGTTGTATCCTTCCACATTCTATCCAGCCATTATTTAGGGGTGTGAGTTAGCAGAGTGTGCCAAATATGTTTGATAGAGGCCAGCATTTTATCCCTAGGTGGTATCTGGAAAAGATTCATATTAAAGTCACTGGAAAGAAAGATCATAGGTACTGGGTTTTTGCACATTGGGAAGATACAGGACACAGAATATGTTCAGTTGTTTCTTTTTTCTGAGTTCAGTGTGGTGAAAATAAACATTAATTATGAAAAACGTGGACACAATTAGTGGCTGATTAGACCAAATCTTTATCACCTGTACATTCGAATCATCAATCTTGACCTCTTCCAATTTGATATTAAGGTCCACTGGTACAGTCAATGCCAGGCCACCTGCTGGAATAATTCCCTAACTCTTGCATTTGCTACCCTATGGAATAGCTTGATAAGCTTACCCCTCAAGCCACTTTTACAAGTGACGACAGCTAAACAAGTGCTGTCATTCATTGACATACAACATGGAGATCTTGAGAGGAAAGATTGATAGTATCATAAACAAACTTGTAACAGGGACCTATCGGCGCTTGTTCAATCACCCGTAGCAGGCTTCACCGGATCAAATAAAATTGGAGTTTGGCCTCAGAAGACAAAATTTACACAGCTCAGGGGCTTACTTAAAATGTTGCCATAAGCTTAGAAAAGATAATAACGCCACTCTTATGTCAGTTGTTTGGGAGGCCATAAGTGATTGTAAACACACGAAGGCCCATGATTATTTTAAATTGGCCATATCTATGTTTGGTCTTGTGACAAATCTTCAAGCATTGTGGCCATATTTGCAATCCAAAGGCCAAGATGCTTCCTTGCATTGAATGCTAGGGACTACGATTACAGCAATACAGCTACACAATTGTGCACCGTCCAGGAAAAGTTAAAAACCCTGCTCACTAATTTTCCCGACTACCACTGCAGTGCAGAGGTACACCTTCTAAGACAGCTGAAGTCTACATAAATTTCATTGTGAAATCCAGCACACCAACTCCCATTTCATTATAACAAATTGTCACTGCCACAAGTCACGATCACACGATCACAAGTTACAACTGAAAGACATTACTGCACATCATTCTTGGAAACAGAACACTCAATCTCTTACCAGTGACAGTGAATACCAGAAGTTTTGAAATGTCATAGATGAACTGTCTATTACTCAAGAAGGCATTATCCTGAGAGGTTCGTGAATTGTTATTCCGGAGAGTCTGAGACAATAGATAATTGAAGTGCCCCATGATGGACATCTTGGAATTGTTCCCACAAAACAAGCTCTCCGAGAATGATTCTTGTTTTCCCATCTCGATGAGAGAGTTGAAAGAGAATTGAAGGCCTTTCATCTATGGAACTGTCTTTCATTGTAAACCAGTCAAAATGCCTTAAACACATCGGAGTTGTCAAAGCATGCATGGGAAAGAATTGGTGTTGACTTCTCTGGTCCTCTTGACAATGGACATCACCCGATTGTGATTGTTGATGAATACTCCCGCTTTCCATTAATAGAGGACCTCTCTTCCTCCACTCAAGAAAGAGTCATCAAGAGATTAGACAACATATTCATGACATCAGGTGCTCCTGTGATTCTAAAATCTGACAATGGCCCACCTTTCAACATCTGAGAATTCAGAGACTTTCTCAGTCATCTTAATTCGAATCATCAGAAGAGCACACCTCTGTTGCCACAGGCTAATGACCTTGTTAAACTTTTTATGAGCACTCTTAACAAATCTGTTCAGTGTGCTCTAATAGAAAAGCTGAACCTTAAATCTGTCCGGAATTCTACACTTTGAGCTTGCCATTTGACCCTTCTCTAAACCACAGGTGAAAACCCTGCAACCTTGATGTTTGGGAGAGCCATGACGACCAAGTTACCTCAATGGAGCAGCAGAAGATCAAATACTGTGTCAGAAATCCGTATAAGACACTTCGATTGTAAAAGAAGAAAAAGGCTTATACAGATACGCGCTGACATGATAAGGACATTACATTCACTAGAGGAGATTGAGAGCTTGTCTGTCAGTCTAGAAAATGTAAATCTGATGCTTCCTTTGAAGTTGAACCCTTTCATGTTGTGACCAGCAAAGGACACATGGTGACTGCCCAATGTCCTGAAAAGTCTATCACATGAGATTATTTGCAATCCCGACACATGGCACCTCACTCATCAGGCACTGGTGTTGATGTAGAGACTGGATCTGAAAAAACAATTGGAGATCCACTGATTGCTGTAGTTCCTCCATCACCAACACAGATCATGGACACTTCGACGGCCTGTCCCCAGTTTCCAAAGACACGGTCGGGACGTGTGATCAGAGCGCCATGAAAATTCATTGAGGAGTAATGACTGCATATATTTGTAAATAATTGTAATTGCTATTTTAACAGGAGGGATATATAGTGTCATGTGAGCTAGTAATGACAAAACCTGTTTGGCTCCTGATGACTGCGACATAAAAGGTAGAGAGCAGTGAAGTGAGTGGAGGTTTAAAATGTTGAGAAACACTGCCAAGTATTCCAGCATAAGTGCTGAGCAGGAAACAGGAGGAGCTGAATCCGCAAAGCAAGGTTTTTATTCTGTACTGTGTAGCCTGCAAAATCCACATATTGCATTGTGAACAGAAGAATATATGAGAAGAGTAAATAGAAGAACATTTTAAGAAATACCATTAAAAAAAAGAGTAAAAAATATAAATGTTGCACATTTGCCACAGGAGTTGTTATGCGAAAATGAAGAAAATCAACAAAAAGTATAAAAACTCTTAAACAAACCAAAAGCACAAATAGGTTATTTTGAGAATAACAAACAAAATTGAATAAATTAACTCTTAGGTTATTCCAGTGGCGGCTGCTCCATCAAGGCAGAGGTACAAAAGGGGGTGGTGATGGACGGAGTATCTAAACTAATCAAACACTCACACCCAGTCAACAGATCAGGGTTTGATCCATCACCGTTCTTTAGCCCACTCTGCCACCCCAGTTCAGACATGGCCATATTCAAATCAGTCTGACCCTGTGCCTCATGGGAACAGTCCGGCCCGAACTGCCAAGCCATGTCATCCCTGGACCGGAAACAAGCTTCCTAGGACTGGTTTCAGACATTTCAGCCGTCATCAGCCAGGCTTGCTTGAATCCAGTGGCAAAATGAGCAAGGGACTCACGCCTGAGCATACCCTGCCAACTTATGGCGAACAAAGTGGTACAAAAGGCAGAGGAGCATCGTCCCACTGTATTTCAGCAGTGTAAGGAAAAATAAAATGATAATAACTCAATATTATTATCATTTTATTTCTCCTGTTGCAGCATGGCAGCTTTGACAGGTGGGGCAGGCAGGGTTGCTCTACTGACAGAGCATGGGAGGGGAGTAGTGGTTTTTATTCCCTAAGTGAGCTTGAATGTTTGGCCGGCCGCCTCGGGCCAGCCAAACATTCATGCACACTTAGCATGTTCTCCACCTAGGCTGCATTACGGCCTGGGTGGAGAACATGCTCAGGCTCCCAGTCCTTGTATGAGCAACAAACCATGGCGCTCAGACCAATCACAATGCTGCATTGCAGTGTTGTGATTGGCTCATGGCAGCCTGGGTGCTTCCTCAGTGATTTCTGTTAGGTATTTCCAGTCAAGGAGGAGAGACACATGGAGGAGGATGCGACAAGGAGGTAAGTTAAATAAACAATGTATTTACCCCCTCGCCTTCCCGCCAGCCGGATCCATGCCAGCCTCCACTGGGTTCTTCATGGCTGTCCATGGTGGGTTGGTCAGGTCTGGCTTCACTCAGGTCCTGTGGTGATCCCGAGCTGTGGGGGTGGTCAGACGAAGGAGGTTTGGGCATGTGGTGTATGATAAAAAAACATAAACGTTCACTGAAAAACAACTGCTTCAAGTGAAATTATTCTACACTTTCTTTCTAACACCTTAACATATGTTTATAAAGATTTTAGAAATAGCAGATAAATTGAACTTATGGTTGTGAAGTAAAATATAAAACAACAGAAAATTATGATTTGAACCTTTATCCATAACTCGCACAAGGCCCAGGCAAACCATATCTCACACAAAAAATGCAGTACCTCCTATCACCAAAACCCAGAGTCTTGAGAATACATTACTTGTTTGGGACCAAATGGTTTGGTAACCAATTTAAGAGTGGGATCAAAACAAGGCACTCTGGACTCTTGAAAAGTCTATCATTGGGTTTGGTCCAAAATTTCTTGGATGCATATTCCAATGATAACCAAGACATAGGGCCCCATTCCGATGCAGTTAGGAAGGCTTCCTAATGGCATTTGCACCGTCCAAATCAAATCATGAACGTGTCTTTCCGACCTACTGGGAAAGGTTTCCAACCGACCAAGTAGGATGCGAGTTAAGCGTTAGAAATATCCCAATCCAAATCCAACGGTATTTGGAATGAACAAGTTGTACAGAGCAGAATCATACGTCTCCACGGGCCAAGTTTCCGAACGACCGAGTACGATGCTGGATTCAGACAGGCTTTTCGAATTCCGCTGTGTGACTCAAATCGACTGTCAGAATCAGACTTTGTGAGCCCATTGGGGGCCCCCTTCACCTAGAGCCTTCTCAGTCGGGCCGGGGGGGGTACCCATGGGTCCCCCCTTGCCAGCCCTGCACAGTGTGGCAGGCACCAGGTGGTGCCCACCACAGGGTGCCCGATTTTCCCCAGCCACCCCTCTCTTCAATGAGAGCATATGCATTGAGTCGGAATATAGGCTCCCATTGAAGTCAATGGGAGTCCAACCGAATCATATCTGGAAGCATAAGGATGCATCGTACTCGGTCGGTTAGACTCCCCCAATCAGACTCAGTCAGAAACCTTTTCCAAACTGCATTGGAACTGGGCCCATAATCTTTTTCTACCCTATTACTCCTAGATATCCGGCTACTCAGGAGAATGTGATCGGGAGGTTTTCCTATTTAATTTATCAGAGTTTTATATAGCGCATACTTGAACCGAATCGGGTATCAGAGCGCTTTACATAGCACCAGTTGTATGACATGAGGTTAAGCACTGAGGAGCATGTTTATTATTATTTCACATAATGGGGCACAACAAAGACACATGCTTCTCTGTGCTTACTTTCTTGAAAAGGAAACTGCACAAATGCTCCATATTTACAAAAATATGGAGAATTTCTGCTCCCTCCTTGCGCTGGTGTATTGTGTGCTGCCTAGCACCAACACAGGCACAATTACACATTTGCACCATAGTGCAAGGGTGCCTGTGTTATGAGCAGGATTGTTTTTGTGCAAGAAGTGACACCTTCATGCACAAAAACAATTTGAAGAAGCCATTTCCTCTTTCTATGTGTGATGCAGAATGCGGCGCACATGGAAAGAGAAAGTAATGAGGAAAAGTAAAGATATTTCTTCTCATCATGCCTCTGTTGTGCAGGCACACCATTATGACACAAACGTAGGTTTACAAGCCTTTGTAAATCTGGGTTTGCGTCATGGGTGGATGCCAGTAGCGGTCGGCAGTAGGAGTTACTTCAGTGCGGTGACGTGGGCAGGGGGAGGGACAGGGTGGGGGGTAGTAATGTATGGATTACGGAGTTTTACAGGTAAGTAAACATTTAAATAAATAAAACGAATTTCGTTGCACGCACTGCATCACCAAATGTGATGCAGTGCGCCCAACGAAATTCGTTTTATTTATTTAAATGTTTACTTACCTGTAAAACTCCGTAATCCATACATTACTACCCCCCACCCTGCCACTCCCCCTGCCCACGTCACCGCCCTGCAGTAACTCCTACTGCCGACCGCTATTGGTGGATGCATGGAAATGTCCTTGCTCCTCTCATGTAAGGCCTGCACAAACACAAAGTAACTTAAGGCAGCAGTATGCGCTACATTGAATGAGTTTGCAATTACTAACCCATGCAAAGTGGATTTGCGACGCTTAGTAAATGCCCAAAAAGATTTTGTGCCAAGGCTGCCCCAAAAAAGTGAGGCAACCCCTGCCCAACTTCATTGTAAATTCGGCTCATTATATCAAGGAGTCTCAAGTTTGGGATTCTTTATTTCACAATTTTCAGACACAATCACACAGTTTTGCTTTTCGTTGACAATTGAGAACCTATCTGTTTGTGGGACAAGAGATACATGCATCCAGCTGTGATATTATGAAGTCGCTGTCAGAAATATTTGGATAGAAAATCGATTAATAATTTCCTAAAGTATCTCAAACATTCTGTTTTGCCTGGAGCGCCAAACACCTTTGCAATGTTCCTGCTCTTTTCATCTCACTTTCGTTATTCCAGAGAGTGTTGTCTTTTATTCTTTTTACAAAAGCTCTGATTTCAGTAACTTTACATAAGAGTTCACTTATAATTCGCTTTTGCTGCGAAGTAGCTATTTAATATTACATTACACTGTAGCATTATGTAACTTCTGCTGCAGTAGATTTTTTTTAGTAAAAAAGGTTATCTTACATATGCAGAATTTTTAAAAAACAACTGCTTTATGAAAGCTGCTTAAGAGACTTCTACTCCTGCTGCAGATAGATAAGCTGACAACTCTGCTGATGTGACGTATCTGCCTATGGGATTAGCGGGTCCCAGGGCGTCATGGTGGAGCTAAACATAGATGGGTATCAAGAGATAACCCGCCCATGCATTTGCGCCAAGACAACCTGTACCATCATTGTTTATCAAGCAAAGCTGTGTACCAGGGGCGTAACACAGGCCCCCACATCCCACGCGGTGCGGGGGGCCCAAAGCTCCAGGGGGCCCCTTCGGCACTGTACTCTGTCCAGAGAGCTCCTAATTGAGCCCGGAGGGGGCCCCTCTACATACCTTGCAGGGAGGCCCCCTCAATTTTCGTTACGCCAGTGCTGTGTACTGTGCTGCAACACTCTGGGGCATATTTACAATGAAGTGATGGAGTGCAGCGTTAGCCTTCCTGGCCTAATGCTGCACTCCGTCACTTCAGAAACACAGCGCTGCACCATATTTACAACAATATGGTGCATTCCTGCCTTTACCCCTGCCCTGGCGCTAAACTTAGAATGCTGGGGCCTCATTTATGAGGCTGTGCGTCACTTTTACGCCACAGGTGCGTCACTTTTTGTGATGCACCAGTGGCGTAAAAAATGCACCTTGTTGCGCCATATTTACAAAGTGACGCATCTAGGTAGATGTGTCACTTTGTAAACCCCTGCGCCACATTATACCTCCGCCAGGTATAATGTATGCAAGGGAGGCGTATTGACGCAAGGAAGGGTCTTAGAAGTGAAGCAGTGAAATCTATGAGATTTCACTGCGTCACTTTTAGGACACTGTTGCGTCAAAATCTTGCGCCTGCCTCACAGCAGGGGTAAGACTGGCGCAGGCCCTTTCACATTGGGCTTGCCCCATGTGAAAGGGCGCATTGCTGGAGTTGCGTCACTTTTGTGACACACTCCAGCAATGCGTCACTTTTGCGCTTACAGATACATCAGAAATACTGACGTATCTGTAACTCCTTGCGACATGATGCGTCAAACATTAAATATGTTGCATCAGGAATGTCGCAAGGAGTGTGCACTGAGAAGTAACGCATCGCTGCTTTCACGCAGCGATGCATCATTTCTCATAAATGAGGCCCCTAGTGCCAATGCAGGCGCCCTTGCACCCTAGTGCAAGGGTGTCTGCGTTGAGGGGAAGATTGTTAATGTGCGGGATGGTCTCCCTTCTTTCACATGAACAATCTGTAAATTATGATTAGTTCGTTTTATGTGTTCTGCTTAATGCAGTATATATAGAAGTCGTTTTTTTTATTGTTTATGTACAGAAGGGACACCTTGTGGCAAAATGCTATGCCTCCCCAGTTGAGGCGCAATGAGGAGAAATATCTTTGTTACTCCTCGTTTTTTCCTCTTTCTATGTGTGCTGCACCCTTGCGCCATGACACAAGGGTGCATGCGTTGGCGATAGGCAGCTAAAAGTGCGCCAGCACTATGAAAATACTTGAATATGCCATATAATATTAATTAATGTGCATTTCTGCCCTCCCCCTTTCATGCAGCCAGCAGAGCAAGGTGTCTGTCTTGCTGTGTTGTGTTGTGTTGTATGAAAGTTTGGTAAATTTGGCCTTCAATGTCTTAGTCTTCCGCAGGTTGTATAGAAATTCTAAATTGTCCTCTAAGCAAACAATGGAAATGAGGGCACTTTCTGACACATTCTGATGAAATAACAGCTCATTTTAATTCTGACAAATATGTCTATGATCTAACTTGTATTCCATGGCTTCAGCACCTTAATTATCAACATTCTTAAAAATCTCCATTGCACTGTGCAGAGGGCAGATAACAATGAAACTTAGGTTCTTGTCTGTAGAACACCACTGGGGTCACCTTTTTCTCTTCTACGAACATACATTTCTTTCTCACTCTTCTTTCCTGCATACCATTAGCTCTTCTCTTTTTGTACTTCTTAGGTTGATCAGGGCCCTAGAAGTATGACATTTTGTGGCTGCAGTATCTTCCAGATAATTATGGATTTGACACAGTAGCCACTTTATCCATTATCTTCTGCATACTTTGCTTTCCAGCGGAAACGGTTATAAAGTTACAAAAAATGGTGGCACACGTGATACTGTACCATGCATGTGGCAGATCAACATGCAGTTGCGGACTGCTGTGTTTAAGTGTTAAAGTGAAACAAATGAGGCGAAACCTTTGCCGAGATAGTGTCAACACTGTAAGTGACAAAATAGTGGAATAATTCTGCAACAAAATTTGTTGCATTTCGCTGCATAATTTTCCTTTTCTTTCCACATAAGTTAGGCAAAATTGCCACATAACCTGTGCTGCATAAATCCAGAGGCTCTGATGTTATACTCAACATAACCCATAGCCTTTTATCTTCTGATCTGAGTTGGTTGGCCCCTGACTCCCCAAAAAGAAAAACAATTCAGCAACACCATTAGGTCTCACCTATGAGAGATATTGGCTTTGGTAATTATTATTAGCCATGATGTATGTCATTGCGGTTGCTAAAAAAAAAATGCAGAAGACAAAGTGCTATGAAGTGGCACTGCTATGCACTTCTTTTATTACAAAAACAAACAAGAATTTAATTGGGGACAATGCAACATGGATTGAGAGAGGGCAGTAGAGTAGGAGATGAGTGGGGAATAGGGGCACACAAGAGTAAGGGGGGAGAACATGGACAATGGAGGGTGGGGCAGGTGTTGTATAGTTTCCTACTAATTCAGTAAGACTGTGCGTTTAGGCAACATAAGCATAAAAATTATGGTGGACTGAGTTCACTCACATAATCAAAATATATTGGCCTAGTTACTGGCTAGATCACAGAGTGCCATTTGGACTTCTGAACCTTGCAAGGTACCAGGAGGTGTCTGCATCCTCAGACCATCATGACCCTGATTCCCCCAAGTAAATCATGGAAACAGATCTACCCTGTCGTTGTTCACTCAGGCATGCCCAAAGGGAGACATAAGTAATATATACAAATTAGTATTTCAAGCATTTATTGAAGCAAATAAATTCTTGTTAAAAACAAATGTGCTGCAATGATTAATAGGAGAATCCTGGGCAAGGTAACCAGCATTACAAGAATGATGAAAAAGAAAAACATTTCAACCATTTTGAATTTGCATCAAAGATATTAATACATATAATTGCACTCCTACCTCACACTGCTTAGCCTAGAGAGCATAGGGTGGGTGTAGCTCTGCCAGATACCTTAGATGTATCTAACTCCCCATTTACCTGCATGTGTGTGTCATCTGGTAGCCAGTCTGGTGTATAACAGGCCGCCATCCCTCTCAGGATAGTGATGAGATTCAGCTGGGCTAGAATTCTGGCACGGACGACCTTGACAACAACAGATCAAAATGTTCCTCTGCCTCAACAAAGGCTTGGTGCAATTTATATATTAAAACTGAACCATTTGTACTGTGCCTAAGCTCTGGTCTGACTTTCATTGCTAATTCTGCTCACCTAGAGCTGTCGTTGAACAGAAAACAACAAACAAGGCCAGTGTACCGGGTACATGAACAGAATGTTCTAAGGTGCCTACAAGGAATTGTAATTGTAAGCAGATCTTATTTGAGTACACTATCTCATGCCGGCGTAGATGTGTGCTAAAAGTCTTTGTTTAAAATTATGTCAACTTTAGACATGAACATATAAAGTGGAAGGCATGTTGCACAAGGCCTATGTAACCGCACAACACAGGATGGGTTGTGGATGCAACAAGACAATGGAGTGTGAGCAGGAGGTGATATGGCAACAAGCTTATAAAGTAGAGTGGGCGGGACTGGGTGGGGAATGATGCTGGCAATTGAAAGTGGCCAGGATGGACAGTGGAAGCAAACAGATGATGGAGTGTGAGCCGAAGGGCCTGGGAGAGCAGGCTGATAAGGGAGGATGAGCAGGAGGGGAATGGGCAGCAAGCTAACAACGGGGTGGCTGGTACAGCTGGAGGAGGAAGCTGACAAGGGAGGGTGAGTGGGAGGGCCTGAGGCAGTAAGCTGACAATGTAGATTGGGCAGGAGGGGATGCAGCAGCATTAGACAAAAGAGTGTGTGTGGGAGAGTGTGGGGCCGCATGCTGAAAATGGAAGGTGGGTGGGTGGGGGTGGGGCTGGGGCTGGGGCTAGGGCAAAAAGCTGACAATGGAGGGTGAGTGTGAGTTACTGAAGCATCAAACTGACAATGGATGATAGGCAAGAGGGGCTTGGGGCGAAAACTGACAACAGAGGATGATCTTGAGTGGCCGGCCAGCAAACTGACAATGGGGGGGGGGGAGTGGTAGAGGCTGGGTGAGCAGACTGACAATAGACAATGGAGGGACTTGTGGAGCACATGGAAATAATGGGTGGGCACTTGAGGGATGTGGGAGCATATGTACATTGGAGGGTGGGCAGGATGGCTGAGTATATGCTTTGTCCTGAATTGTTGTCCTGAATTTTGATCTCTTGCCCTGGATTTTTACAGTCCCTACAGTCTCTACCCAGAATTTACCTCTGTGGCAAGTGGTCACCCTAAGAATTGCTATCATTGCTGCAGTCACTGAAAGGGAACCAGAGACCAGAGTTTGAGGGGGCACTCTGTATCAGCTCCTTTGATGATCTGTCTTCCTGTTTCACTTTGTAAATTGACTGAGGCAGCTCACTAGCATTGCAGTAAGGAAGTCTTAGCATAGCCAATTCCAATGTACTCATGTGTGATTGCATAGCAAGTTGGTATGTGATTAGAGGCCTCCAATGAAAATGCTGCTCACATAGTTAACGCATGCTCTGGCCATTCCTCATGCCTCAACACATCCCCTTGCTGCTTTTTCATGGTCTTCTCTTACCCGGCCTTGGGAAAGGCCAAGGGTAAATGTTTAACAGCACCAGCACTTTCTGCACCAGCCATCAATTGTCACTGGAGCTGACCCTGCATCATCAAAGATCAGGTGATAGCCTGAATTTTGGAAACGCTGAATAAACAAACTTAGGCTAAACACAGAAAAACAAGTGACGTTTTTTAACCATGCCCCTATGCCAAAAAAAAAACTTGTCTGTTTTCTGTTTTAGACAAATCATCTTTCGCAGTTCAAACAGAACAATATGGCTAACATTTATCTAAATTTTACAATATCATAAAGTATTTAATGAATGAGCTCAAAGCAGCTTAGCACCAAAGCCGCTTAAAAATTGATCACTTACTGTAATGTATGCACCTCTCATGTAAAGCAGTAAAATAATGATTGGGTTGGATGAAACACACTCACTTAATTCCAGTAAATGGTAATTGGAATAATGGCATCAGAAACAATTTCTGCAGTGGACTTTTAATTAATTGAGCATGTTCAGAAATGAGCAAGCTTAACATGTTAATCCAGTAACCAAAGTGTACTGGATGTTCAGAAAATTCATGTGGAGGCTACTTTTCTGGGGTGTCAAAGTCCTTCAAGGAGAATGGGAGGTGAGGTGTGCATCAGAGGGTGTACAAGTGTGAGGCAGTGCACGTTATTATTCAGTTCGTTTCCTTCCATACTAGGATCTGCAAAGTACCTTGGTAGTCAAAAATGTCTCCCTTCTTTTCATAAAACTTCCCAAGTTTTGCATGTGTTCTGCACTGTACCAAACACATAAAAGCAGGAAAAGTATTGAAGCATACTTTTTGTATTGGAAATGTATTAACACTGTGTCTGGTTTGCATCACAAAAATGATGCAAACCCAGCCCAAAATGACTTGCTGGGATTTACTTTCCAATGTAAATTATGATTAGGCAGGGCAGGGCAGGGCAGCAACCTGCCTAGCTACGTTGTGTTGTGTGAAATTTACAGAAATATGGCTCCTAGTGAATTTGAGGTTGTGTGATCAATGCACAGGTATTGCCATGTAAAAAGCAACCATAGTACAGTATGGGCATATTCACTTGTAGAAACATATGTTCCACACATCCCCGTGTACTTGAAAAGTGGAGAAAATGCTGTCCGAATGTAAAACAAAATCACTTATGTAATATTCAATCATGGAATCTTTGTGGTATATTTCTTTTTCTTTCCAAAGGGACAAACAATAACTCCAGGAGATCAGCCTGTCTGTGATGCCTAACCTGTTGATAACTCGATCCTGCCCCCCATGGATGAAGACACACTTGATCAACTCCTGGACACTTTTTTATACTTCTTGCCCGGTAACCAACACAAACTGGACATGGGCCAGCAACCTTTAACCTTTCACATAACAGCTGATGACTATGCTGACCCTCAAGTTACTTTTCAATGGCAAGTGGTAGGAGTCCAGCAGCAAATTACGTCTGGTTGGGATTGGAGACCATAGCTGACACTCTTGAAGGAGTCCATAGGTGTCTTAGACCTAATCTGGGGTTGACAAAGGCAATCACAAACATCTACTCTTGGCTGCATGGGATTGAAAACTCCATAGCTGATATCGCTGGTGCCATGAGGCAGAAGAAAAAACAGCCCCAGCCTTCTACATCTGACACCAGTGAAGTTGTCAGGCAGCTGGGAGCCATCGATGTCCCAGGTGGCCAAGATTGACTCTTTCATAGCATCAATTAGTACCCTCAATAGCAGCGTTGTTGCTTTATTGTCCAACCAGCAAACTCTAGCTAAGGACTACCATGCTGCCCTACTGCCACTCACAAATGCTATTGAGAACATGGGATTCACACTTTCTGACTTTGATTTGTGTGTGACTGAGGCTAGTAATATCACTCAGATGCCTTCCATCCCAACATACAACTTCCAGGGGAGGCAGCACACTCCTCAGAGGAGAAAGATGTAGTATTCCCCAGTTTCCGAAGAAGAGCTTCTTGATAAACATTTCTTAATGCCCCCAGGCAAGTTTTTCTATCTGTCCTGTGTAGGACATCATGCCAACTTCTTTGGAACCCAGTACAGCACTCTTTGTTTGTGCAGTAGTTTATGTTGTCCACTTGTTCTCCACAATAATATGCAACATTTGTTAAAGGCAATTTGTTCCTCCACACTTATCTCAATAAACACATGTAAATGTGAAGTCACATTTGTATCCAAATGTATTTGGAAGCACAGTACATCATAATTTGACATATGTGTTAATTTATAGAATAATATACTACTTATATGTTGTAGTGTGTGGAACAGTGCTTGTGTTAAAATAAACAATGTTTAAAATACCATTATGAGATTTGTATGATTAATTCTCAAAAATCTTCATACATAATGGAAATCAAAAACACAAAAACATTTTGTTGAAGCTGAAGAACAGTGACCTAAAGTTAATTGCACATGCTGTCTTTCTATTTACACCTACAACAATGACATCCATTGCAATGCTATAATGAGCAGAGTGTGGTTTCCCTATGCAAAGTCAGAGTGAATCAATAAGCTGCCTCTTCCCGGTGGACAAACGTGAGATTTTGTAAAGTACCCAAATACTTACTACCCATAAATGGGATGTGGGAGATATGTGAGTCCAAAACACTGTTTCACTGATTCACATAAATGTTGCAAAGTAACTATAACAACATCATTACCCAACATGAATACCTCACTGCTCATACAAATTTCACATTACGACTCTAGGTGGTTGTACCAATACTAGCCAGATACTCACACCCATATTTCTCATGGATTCACATTGTATGTGTACCAAACAAGGATGTACAAGGCCAAACCAATCCTTTGAATGATAGAACTATGACATGTAAGGGCACCTTGCCTGGCCCTGTGTATTTTGATAAATGTGGAGTAATACAACACAGGCCAAAATAACTGACTTATGTTACCCTGCCCCAGAGTGGCGTCACATGTGTTGAGTATGAGCACATCCACACATAAACACATTAAATTGTTTGCACATACAATTTGGCATAAGTGGCAGACCAGGGAACATGCAACAATGCAACACCTCCCCAGGGGAAGTCACATCAGGAGACATATGGACAAAACATCTTGTACTGTCCTCTCTCTAAGTGTACAGTATGATGTGGCACACTTAACAAGAACTAAATGCCAATGACTATTGATTTTGTCCAGGCATGTGTAACTTCCTGTACAAAAATAAACCAGGCAACAACACAGACCCCCTTGCACTATGGTGCAATGGTGTCTTCATCAGTGTGGGCAGCAGTTTGTGTCCCTGCACAGGCAGAGAGTATCAATCTGTATTATCATGTCAAATTCAACACTTACCAGCCGTCTCCGTTTTGCACAGGGTGCAACAGGAAGGCGACAGCCTGTGTTGTGCTGTGTGTTGAAATCAAATAGAGAGCCCCACTAACAGTGTATAACGTTTGGAAATGGGTCCATGCATAACTTTAATATGAGGATGACCTACCGTTGTCCAAAGGACTCTGACAATGCAACAAATTCCTATAATGTACTCAGGACAAATTGAACATCATGACCTCACCTAACACAATAGTGCCAACGCATGACAAATAAATAAAAAACAACTGGAGAACAATGAATAACTTATTGAAATGTAAAAACTAATATGTATATACACTACCTAACCCTAACTAACCTACACTTAGGGCCTCGTTTAGATTTCAGCAGATGGGTTACTCAGTCAGTTCAGTTCAGTTCAAAGACAAAGTTTATTTGGACTATACAGTCCTTAAACGTATAAAAATCGTCATAAAAACAGTGCTTAAAATCACAAATTACACAATAAACAGTAAAACATCATCATAATTAATGAGTTAAAAATTTTTCATTCCTTAACTTGGAGCATAAAATATATCCTAAAACGTTTCAGAGGTTAAAAGAAGACTCATTATTGGGAGTACTTAAAATTACTTTAGCTTTTTGCATGCACTCCCCGAGGCACAACTTTAAACGCAACACCATACGAATCCAGGGTAAGATCCTTTAACCTATTTTCAGCTGTGCTTCCTACGCATATCCTGCAATCAGGCGCCCTTTGGGAAACTATTCGCATTTAAGAAATTCTTTTACTTTTTTCATAAACCTTCCCATCGCACCAGCTATAGCTAAATCTCTCATTCCTAGTAAAAGTTCTGCTCCCTGTGCTCTGTTTTTTATACTATACTTTTTAAAAAGCGGACATAAAAATTATTTCCGTATATCTATAACCAGTTGGCAATCCAATAAAATGTGTATGGTACCACATGTTGTACCCATGGAGCAGTAACATTTCCCCTTACTATCGATCATTGCTCTTTTTACTTCATTATTGGAATAGCAAGGGTTACACCGATTCTCAGCTTTAAAACTTCTCTTCTCAGTCGTCGACAGGGTAATCTATCAATGTATGGGAAATTAAATTAATTTTGCCATGCAGTAGCCATAAAGCATACCAATTTTTCCCTATTAAGTACTCTTGATCTTTAACTTGCGAGATTTCTTTCCCCAGAGACCTAAGTTCCCTCCTCTCGGTCTCAATTTTTAAGGACAGGGGCTAAATTTGAGCCTCATCATTGTACAAACCTTTATCAGGGTTTTTCTTACCCCTTTAGCCCATGTTAAATTACTCCTCAATATCTCGTTTTTGCACCACTGGGAGTCTTTATTATCCTCACCTAGTCCCTGGCGCTGCCAGAATAATACTAGGGCTATGCTGACTGTTATATTCCATGAGGTAATACCTGTTTCTAGCCTTACTGCTTGCACCATTGAGGATTTGGGCAGGGAAAATTGTTTTTTCAGGGCCCTCTACTCTTCACCATCCCAGCCTGTTTTCCCACTCAGGTTGAAAAGTTTCGCTCCATATAAGAACTGTGAGGGGACCATAGCTATATATGCTTTTAAAACTGGTCTGTCAGACTTTTCCCCATATACTCCATTGAATTCCTTTAAACCCTGCACCGAAGCTGATGTCCTTACTTTCAATGCTTCGAGGTGGGTAGACCGGTTCATATTTTTCTGGAACCACACACCCAAATACCTATATTCATCTACTATTACCACCTTTGTAGAGCCCAAGTACCAACTGAACCTTATTCTCTTTCTCCCAAAACTCATAATCTTTGTTTTATCCATGTTCACTACAAGTTTTTTATGCCCACAGTATTTACTGAAACTGTTCAGCTTTCTTTGTAGACCAATCTCTGTTTGGTCTACTATTACTAGATCATCTGCATATATAAGGTAAGGGATATGTTTCCCATCTACCTTTGGGCTGGCCCCGTTCTTTGCCGAACATTGAGGGTAAGTCTGCAATGAATAGGGAGAACAACAGGGGGGTCAGAACACACCCCTGTCTCAGCCCATTTCCAATCATTAATCATTATTTTTTGAGACAGGCTCCCCTCTGTATCTAGAATTACTTGCGCCAAATTGGAGGTATGGAGTACTTGTATCAGGCTTAATAGATTTCTTGGTATGTCATAACCAATCAGTGTCTTCCACAGCCTCTCTCGGTCCACTAATTCAAATGCTGCGCGGAAGTCCGCAAAGCAACAATACATACTTCCAGTTTGCTCAATGGACTTCCGCGCAATGGACCAGAGTACAAAGTAGTGGTCGACTGTTGAGTGTCCCTCCTTGAAGCCCCCCTGCTCAGGGGGCACAATCTGCTTCACCTCTGCCCACTCCTTAAGACTCTCCAAGATTACTTTGGCGAATACTTTTTCATCTATATCTAAGAGGTTGATTAATCAATAGTTCTTTGGGGCATTTATGTCTCCTTTTTTGTGGATGGGTCTTATTATCGCGCCTCTCCAGTTTTCCGGTATGCTCTCTGAATTAAGAATCACCAGAAACATTTTTGCGAAAAAGTCTGCCCACCACTCAGGCCTATTTTTTATAATCAATGCCGGGAGGTTATCTGGGTCAGCTGCTTGGGTCAGTGTTGGATTAGCTATGATTTTTTTATCTCGCTCGCCCTACACTGATCCTTGACTTCCTTTCTCACTCCTAGCCATAGTTTTAGCATTGATCCCTCCTGTTCCTTCGAATTTCCATAAATTTCCCACAAGTAAGCACCCAATCCTCTTCTGTTACGATGCAGTTCAAGACACCTAAAGATTTCCCTGAGCTTTCTTGGACCAATTTCCAGAAGCCTTTCAAATCTTTAGATTTTATCGCAGTTAGCAATCTAACCCAACAGCTCTCTTTGTAGGATCTTTTTTTATTTCTTACTATCATTTTAGAATTTCACCTTTGTTTCTGAAGGCTGTAATGTAATTCTACCTTGTACGTTACCCTAAGTTTTCTTTCTCGCTGTCCGATACCTGCTTTCGCTTTGCAACATTCTTCATCGAACCGTTTTCTCTCTATGCTTTGGGGTGGGTTTTTCCTCCCACCCCCTGGTTGTCTTGATTCAATTTTTACCCCTATACATTCCACCAGTTTCCTGATCATATTGTTAAACCAGATAATCTCACAGTTATTCGGAAAATTTTCCAGTAAAAGTGTCTGCTGTAGAACTGCTAACTTTTCTAGAGAATCTTCTGATATCCTAGTTGTGAGGCGTCTTGGGTAATCGACATTGACCTGTAGCACAGTGTCTCTTTGTTTTTTCTTCCTTGTGCCATATACTTCTGTCTTCAGGGGGTAATGATCGCTTCCTTCCAAATTTACCACCTCAAAGCATTTAATTAGGTCAAAGTTCCAAGCATGCACAAAAACATAATCTATCGGGCAAAGTTGGTGGCCTAACTTAAAGGTGCGCTTTGCTGGTCTATCCATGTCCAATCTGCCGTTCATACAGACCAGACCCAAGGAGTCCAGGAGGATGAGGGCTGAAGTTTTGCAGTTGTCTAGTTGTTGCCTGATTTCATCTGTGACTGCGATGAGGGCTGACTCGGTGCTGTGGTTTCTTCTGAATCCGGACTGGGATGGGTCTAGGATGTTGTTGTCCTCGAGGTGACGAGTCAGCTGTATGTTGGCAATTTTCTCGATGACCTTTGCCGTGAAGGGGAGCAGGGAGATGGGACGGAAGTTCTTGAGGTCTTTGGGTTCCGCCTTGGGCTTCTTGAGGTGGGCGTTGATTTCGGTGTGTTTCCAGCTTTCCGGGAATGTTGCTGTGTCGAAGGAGATGTGATTACCATCTGTAGATGGGGTGCGATGGTTGCGTCTGCTTTGTTGAAAATGTGGTGTGGGCAGGGGTCTGATGAAGATCCTGAGTGGATGGAGTTCATGACCTTGCGTGTCTCGTCGTCGTTAACGTGAGACCAGGAGGTCAGCTGGATTGTGCAGGTGGTGTTCGGGATGTTGCGGTCTGTTGCGGTCGGGGTGGGTGAGGTGTTGAAGCTGTTGTGTATGTCGGTGATCTTGCAATGGAAGAAGGTGGACAGTGAGATCTTGTGAGGGCGGGATGTCGTTGGTGTTGGTGCTCGGGTTGGAGAGCTCCTTCACTATGTTGAGGAGTTCTTTGCTGTTGTGTGCATTGTTGTCCAGGCGGTTTTTGAAGGTAGATCTCTTGGCTGTTCTAATGAGGTGGTGATGCCTGGGGATGGCGTCCTTGTGGGCTTCCTTGTGTGCTTCGCGGCTGTTTGGTGTGCTGTCGTGGAGCCATATCTTCTCTAACTTCCGATATGTACGTTTGGAGGTCTGGAGTTCTTCGGTGAGCCAAGTGGCTTTCTTGCTGGAGTGGTTGGCGGAGGGTTTCTTGAGTGGGGCGAGGTTGTTGGCGCAGTCGTCGATCCACTGTCTGAGGTTTCGGGCGGCGGTGTCTGTGTCGGTGGGGTCGGTGGGTGGGTTCTGGGCAAGGGTGGAGGTCAGCTGGTCTTCAGTGACTTTGCTCCAGCAGCGGCTGGGGAGCTGTTGGGTGCGGTGGAGCATGGTTGGTTTCTTGAAAGTGAAGTGGATGCAGCGGTGGTCGGTCCAGTGGAGTTCGGTGGTGTGGCTGAAGGCGATGTGAGTGCTTGTGGAGAAGACGGGGCCGAGCATGTGGCCGGCGTTGTGAGTGGGTTCGGTGATGAGTTGTCAGCGGTCGAGGTTGGCGAGGTTGTTGATCAAGGTGGTGGAGTTGGTGTCATTGCTGTTTTTGTGGTGGAAGTTCAGGTCCCCAAGGAGGATGTAGTCGGTAAAGGTGAGTGCTTGGGTGCTGGTGAGAACGGCGATGGAGTCGCTGAAGAGGGCCCGTGGTCCGGGGGGTCTGTAGATGAGGGTGGTGTTGGGGTCGGTGTGGATCCGGAAGTGGAGGTGTTCGGTGGCGTTGAGGCAGTCATCTGCGAGAGTGTGGACCTGGAGGGTGGATTTGTGGACGATGGCTATCCCTCTTCCAATGCCGTCAAACTGATGTAAAACAATGCGCAGGCATAATTTTTATTCCTATAGACCCTCCTTTTAGCATGAGCTAAGCAATTGTGAGTAATATCAAAAGACATACATTGATCATTCCATATTGTCTGTTTCACTTTCAGGGATGGAAACAGTAAGGAGGGAAAAAGTCTCAAAAATAGCCTCATCTATCTGCATAAGATCATTCACTTCTTTCTGAATCATAATTGTTGCTTTGGTATCATGGATTGATATTCTCTTAGGGGCTAGAAAGGTGGTGTAATAAGAACAACATAATGGGATACATTGGACCTGGCCACAGCAAGAAATCAAAATCACAATGAAATAGATCACCTTCTCAAGGATCCAACTCCATCCATCAAACAATAACCAACTCCATTTCCCACTTTCCATTCTTTTAACATTTTCCAAGATGTCTAAAATGTGTTGGGTAATATTCTTTTTCATATTAGTGATCCCAACTACACACTGGTCTCCTACTACTGCACATACACCACTGCTCTTAGCTAGAATGAAATCGACAGCATATCTAGTTTGCTCAGAATATATCCGCTTATATTCTAATTGGGTGGTGATGTCATGCAGAGCCGCTACAGTGGAATTAGACAGTATCTGCAGCTTACATCCAAAATATTCCCTAGCTTTTTCACCCCTGGCCATAGTGTTACCACCAAAGGTAATAATGGAGCAGAGAATATACCCAAAAGTGATACCATTACTATAGTTATTGACTTCCAAATCCATTACTCCATCACAAAATTCCTTTGTCAAGGTCCTTTTAACCCATCTTATATTTGGCTTTCTGTACTTACAGGGCACACAAAGAGGAAGCACCTTCCCTAGAGCAACATTCTCTGTACTGTTATAAATGGTCGAATAAGTACCATTAGACAGAAAATAGACCTTGATATTCTACAGGAGCAAATCTGTTGTTCATTCCCAGAGTAATGAGATCCTTCTTTTTCACTAAAGATATCATATTGTTGAACAATATTATTCTGGAACAATTTACATACAAGAATGCGTCAGTACTGTTTACTATCGGACAACATACGGGATAATAACCAGCTTTTTGAGTGACTTTTAAATCTTGGTGATGCCAGCCCACTAAGGTGATGTTCTGCTCTTTCATATACAAATTGTTACAGTACATATTAGTATCAGAACTTGGATATCCCTTCCCTTGTGACTTCTGATAATATAAACAAGGACCGGAATACTCCATCCCAAACTCACCCTTTACAATACTCCATCCTAAACTCACCCTTTACGAATTGGGGTGGGCGGACATATGTATAATTAACCAGTGACAATGGGTACGCAGTCCATAAACTTGTAACGGATTCAGTGGGATAACAGGCTGTACCTCACCCAAATTTTTTTATGTGTATCTAGAAAAACATTGCTCGGGTCTGTCCTTTTCGTACGAACTTGAGGAATAATCTTGTGTTTAGTACATGATGGTGAATTCTGCTTGCATTCGAAAACTCAGGACACCCCACCCAGAATCAACAACAGTAATAACACAAGAACAGTAAAAAGTATTTTTTGCTTGGTAGATCAAAATTTATGTGCAGGAACAAGGTGAATTACTGGCTGCTCTTCATCTGCAACCATGCTGTCAAAAGGGTGCATAGCAAATGATAAATAAAGGGGGCCAATTGCCAGCAAGAGAAGTATACAAGTTCCCAGTGTCCTTCAGAGCCTCACTTGTACAGGCTCCTATTGTCCATCAAAAGGTTGGCGCTCTTGAGCACCGGCGGTGGAGCTTGCTCTGTCCTAACCTCTCAAAGTATCCCATGCCGATCAGGATAATGTACCCCCAGAGGGATACGTTCAATCTATCCTATCTATTAGTTTTATACCCCCAAATCTGTAGATCAAGTGTAAATACAATCATACAGCATGCCCGCCTCAGCCGAGGTAGTTTATGTTTCACCAACAATACATGTCAAAGTTGAACCAATAGTTGCATCTATGGAGATTCCGCAATCATCAATATTCTCAGCATCATTTCCTGCTTAAACAGAACTCAACAGTAATGAACTCCCCCTCACCTCCCTTCCAACCCCCCTCCTCCTTCCTCCCAATACCCCCCCTGCTGCCGGGTCTATATAACTTGAATTCTAAGCATCACAATCCTTATGTCGGGTCTCCACGTGCCTCTCCTTTTTGTCCTGGGACCTCCCTCCGTCCAGAAGACGGCGCCCTTGAACCTTTGGGAGTAGATTGGGAGGCCTGTCCTGCTATCTCCTGAATCATTGCTCCCCATGCCAGTAGGACCTCATGTAGTTTGTCATCCCTCCTGGTGTCCACATGTGTCCCTCCTCCGCCAGATCCCACTCCTGTAGATCGGCCTCCATTTTGCTAATAATGGCCCTTGCTGGGATAACCTATGGATCGCAATACATCGCTTAGCTACAACCAGGCCCAGCATCAGAAATCGCCTGCTTACTTTTCGCTTAGCATCTCGAGGAATCAATCCCAGGAGACAGGCACCCAGGTCCAGATCTATTGTCCACCCCGTTACCCTGGTCAGCTCCTTGAGGACCGCCACCCAGTACGTCTGGATCATTGGGCACATCCACACCATGTGTGGAAAATCCACTAGAGCGTTACAACATCTAGGGCAATGTGGATCCCTGGTGTTATCGATAGCCTGGAGCCTCTTGGGTGAGAGATAAGTCGTGTGTATGATATTATACTGGATTTGTTTGAAGTGTTACTTACCGACACCTTCCTCACACTCTCGTCTATTTTTCCCAATCTCGTGTTGTGACCTCCTGCAGACACACCTACTGCCATTTATGTTCTATCGTTAGGGGGCCTACCTTTTTATTTTCCCTCAGCGCCCTGTAGAGGTGGGTCCCAAACTAACATCCCCCTGCCATCGCAATCATGGTGACCAGGGTTTGGGTTCGCCCCGGAGCCTCTGAAAATGAGGGCAATAGTTGCCGCGCCATTGCCGCAATTTTAGCGTATTGCAAATATTGCCTCGATCCCAGCTCAGAGGTGGTCACCTCCTCTTGATAAGTGATGAATTTACCGTCCGGGCAGAGGTCAGACAGCATCAGGCAGCCGCCCCCTTCCATTTATCTGTTGACATGACCTGGTCTATTTAAGCAAAGGGTGGCATCAGCCATAAGTCCATCTCTGGGGTAAAGGGCCAGTCTCGGATCAGTCGCCATACCACCCGGTCCCATATTGCAGCCACAAGCTGCACCAGTGGAGGACCGTGTTCTCGCCGCCCTCCTACCCGCCACAGAAGCGCTCCTAGCTGTCGGCCCCCATCTGTACCTGCCAGTAGGGACCTTTCCCAAGAGGGATCTGTGTCCAACCAGGCGATAGTGTGTTGCAATTGTGACGCAAAATAGTAGAGTTCTAAATCCGGGATCTCTAAACCACCTTTGCCCCATCTACGTTTTATAACCACTAAACGTACCCAACAGCGCTTCCCATTCTACAATAATAAGACCAGCAGTGCATCCAGTTCCCTGAAAGTCCGATGTGAAGTTCAAAGAAGGAAACTTGCAGTGTGTACCGACAGCGAGGCAGGACCACCCTTTTTATTAGGGCAATCTTCCCCATTAGGGAGAGTTTAAGTGTGTTCCAGAAGGCAATACTACCCTGCAGACCCCGAATTATCCTGCCCATGTTATGATGGTAAAATATTGTTGCATTCCTTCCGATCCATATCCCCAGACAGTGAAGCGGATCCTTTACCCATGGAAGTCCCATCTCCGGCCGTAAACTGTGACAATGCAGCTATCAGAGTCAACAATGACTGTGTCGGGCGGTTCAAGTATATTAACGCGTCATCGGCATACATCAATACAACCTGCTCCATACTCCCTACCCGTATGCCCTGCCCCTCAAGTACACCGTGGAGATGACAAGCCAACGGCTCCATTGCCAGGGCAAATAGCAAAGGGGAGAGCGGGCATCCCTGATGTGTCCCCCTCATTATGGGTATTATATCCGATACGTATCGTCCCGTGCGAACCCTTGCCACTGGTCGAGAGTAGAGCAATTTTTTCCAATTTACAAACCGTTCCCCAATCCCATTTTTAAAAGTACCTGCCAGAGATAGGCCCATCTGATCGAGTCGAACGCTTGTTCGATATCGAGGAACACTGAGTTACTCTGCTGGACCCGTCCCTCCAATGATTGCATAACGTGGGCGAGGCTGCGAATATTTCTCAGCGTATTCCTGCCCGGTATAAACCTGGACTGGTCATCATGGACCAGCTGTCAAAGATAAGGGAGGAGCCTACATGCCAGCACCTGGCTGATAATTTTAAGATCTACGTTCAGCAATGAGATAGGCCTATATCAGCTGGGAAGGAGGGGATCTTTTCCAGGCTTGGGGTTTCATCACTATCAATGCTTCCCATATTGAGTCCTGGAGCAGTCTTCGGTCATGGGCCTCCGCTATCATTTCCAGGAGTCTCGGGATTAGGACCCCCCATATTATTTATAAAGTTTGGCGGCTATGCCGTCCATCCCAGGGGACTTAGCAGTCTTCAAATGGGCCATCGCCGCCCATATTTCCTCCCCTCTAAGGGGGCCACCCAGGGCCTCCCGACTGTCCACATCTATGCAAGGCAGTTGCATCTCAGCAAGATATGCCTCCACGACCTCAGGGGCCATGGGGGGCTGGGCCTCAGAATTTTATTTTACATAAATGAGTCTGAAATACGTTATTAATCTCATGTTGGGTACATAACATCTGGCCCAGATCATTCTCAAGTGCCAGAATCAGGTGAGGTTGAGTTTTCACCCGAATCAGTCGTGCTAGCAGCATCCCTACCTTATCCCCCTCTGTATACCATCGTCGACTGCTGGCACTTCACCTCCGTAGACAAACAAATCCCTCGCACCACCACCTTCATCGCGTCCCATTCGATCGCCCTAGTGGTGGCTGAGCCTCAGTTGACCTCCAGATAAGCCTCGATCCCGCTCGAGATAGCGTCTTTAGGGATCGGGTTGCTAAAAGCGTCGGTGTTAAGCCTCCATAGAGGTACCTTAGACCTCGGTCTGCCTAATGAGTATGTGAGTAAGAGCAGAGAGTGATCGGACAAGTAGCGGGCCAAATATTGCATCTCTGCAATCCGATGTACCGCCATCTTTTGGATTAAAAATTAGTCCAGCCTACAGTGGGTATTGGCAGTAGGTGTGTGGCACGAGTACACCCGACGACCGGGCTTGCGGTGTCTCCATACATCCAACAGGCTAAGCATGGGCGGATCTAGCGGATCTCGCGTACGCGAACTTGCGGATTTACGGATTCGCAATCCGCGAAGATCCGCGAACTCTAGCGGATTTGCGGATTTTCCCGTTTTTTGTGTTGGCGCGCGTTCGCGCCGATTTTGGGACAAGTTCGCAATTGCGAACTTACTTTTGGGCTCGCAACGGCCGCGACTATGTTGTTTCTACGTCTGGTTTATCATCACAGGTTCACAGCACCCTCTGTTTCACCACTGCCACCCTCTGGGACACCCATGCCACCCTCTGGTACATCCTCAGTTCCTCACTGCCACCCATTAGGTTTATTTATCACTGTAGATTATGGTGGTTGAAAAAAGCAAGCACACCTGCCCTTCTTCAACTGCCATCAATTAATTTGTGTTTCATTAATCTGTCATTAATTTTGAAAGTTCCAGTCTGGCTGGCACCTGCTTCCTTCCTTATCTGTAATTTGCTTTTTGTTGCAGTGAAAATTTTTTTTCACAGGACCTTTATGGTCTACTTGTAGCTATTCTATGAGCCTGCTGTTTGGGTCATAGCAGGGTCATAGAATAGTTGCAAACTCTGGAGGGGCCCATCAGGAAGCACTACCTTGAATTGTTACTAATGTTAAGTTTGAACTTTTGCACCTGCTCATTGCTTTCAGTTTAGCTAAAATCGTTTTTTTCTGCAATTTCGCGCGTTTTTTGGGGCGCGAATCCGTGCGAGATCGATTTCGGAAGCCGCGAATACGTGCGAATACAAAATTGTTTTTTTTGCGACGTGTATGTTCGCGTGATCTTGCGCGTGTTCCCGAGGCGCTTCTAGCTATACGTTTGCCAAGTTACCCTATCGGTCGTACACGGGCGCGGCCATCTTGTTTCCGTGACGTAATTCCGTTTCCGGCCGCTATGTGTAATCTCGCAAAGTGTGCTGCTCGCTAGTACAATTTCGCGCGTACTCGCAAGGAAAATCTCGCGCGAACTTACCCACGCGGTCGTGAACGGGCGCGGCCATCTTGTTTCTCATTCATTGCTATGGTTCTGGGCATGCTTTCTCTATCCTCTCTCAATCTCTGCCATCCTTTGCTTGTTTGAAGTTTTTTTGATCTAATTTTACTTATTATCTATCCCTCTATTTTTCTAGCTCTATATTTTTGTGTTTTCTGCAGCTTTTAGTTACTTTTAAACTACTTTTTTAAACTCTTTTCTTTTCTTCTTCACTATTCTATTTCTTGTTTATCATTTAACTCTATTTCTGCCCAGACCATGGTAAAGGGAGCCGGGAAGCACCCTGAGAAGGGGAAGGGTCCCGCACCCCGTGCCCGGCTCCCGTGCGGGCGTTTAAGGGGGGAGCAAGTGGTCCCGCGGGAGATCTTCAGCGCGGAGGAAGTGGCGGCACTGATCTTCCACGTCCAGCGCCGCCTCCCCAAGACGATCCTGGGAGGCGGCAAGATCGCGACTGGCTATGGCATCCGGGAGCGTCGCAAGCGGTGGGAGAAGGTGTGCCGGGCCATGTACAAGATCTCTGGGGTCCGGCGCACATATAACCAGGCCACCCACCGCTGGACCGATGTCATGGACCGGGAGCGGGACTTGCTGGACGCGCTCGGCGTAGAGGTCCCCGGGCTTGGTGAGTAGTAGTAGTAGTACATTTACTACTCTGTTTTATCCTGCTCTGTTATTTGCAAATCTTTGTTCTTTACCAAGAGCAATAATGCTGCCGATTACATTGAGGTAAATTATATTTCAAAATCTTCTATGCATTTCAGGTGCACTGCTCTCCTTCTCAGTAGCCTTGCTTGCTACTATGCTTCTTTGTTTTGTATGTTGTGTTCAGAAGCATTTCATTGGCCTGAGAAATTATGTATGAGTGTAGTGTAAAGATAAGAACTGCGTAATGCTAGACAGTAAGGGTCATATTTTCAATTACCGGCGCATCCCTGCAAAGTAGCAGGGATGCGGCAGTAATTGTGTGCCATGCCACCACCACCCATTGGCCCAAAACGTCACAGAAGCCTTACGCATCTGTGCCGTAAAGGCAGCGCATTGCTGGAGTTGCGTGCCAACGATGGCGCAGCTCCAGCAATGCTCTGGGGTACCCTATCTCCCCAATGCTGCATCAAGCCGTACGTCGGCTTCAAGCGCGCAGGGTTTGAGTCATGCATCATTGTCCTAAAAGTGACTGATTGACATCTTGTAGATTTCCCTCAGCCACTTTTAGGATTCGTTCCTGCGCAGGTACGCCCTCCCTTGCGCCGGAACGCCCCCTGATGGCGCAGGGCTTTACAACGTGATGCATCGCCCATATGCCCATATGTGGTTTTTTTTAATATATACGCCGCACCAACACCATGGCGAGTCTTTTGTTCTGCCGCTGCGTCACAAAAGGCACGCAACAATGGAGGAAAATGAGCCGCAACTTCCGCAAGGGACTTCTAAATCAGCCCCAACAGACTGAAGTCCAGTCCTTCCTTTAGACACATGGCTATAAGAAGAAATAGTGGCGGTGGTGGCGGGTGGATTGATAGTTTGAGTATTCACTGATCTGCAAGCAGGATGGACTTTGTCTGTCACTTCGCGTGCTGCGCACTGCTGCCTGCAGTGCCAGGCCTAGGCAAACCTCTTTAGTAGTCTGTTTATTGAGTTACATAGGAACTTTCTAAGTCAACGTTCCGCAAATCAGGCAATACGAATAACGTAGCATACCACATGAGATAGATCCCGTGGAATAGTTGTCTATCTATTTGCTATTTTTCCAAAATATTTTGTTATTGTTCTTTTGAAATGTTTGATTTGGTTGAAAAATCTCATCCATGTTTTCTGGTTTTTCTTTCTTTCATGTTGTACATTATTATTCTGAGTTTTGTATAGCGCCTGGTTACCAATAGGCATCCCAGCGCTTATCAGAACATAACACTACTAAGAAAAAAAAAAATGCAGGGATTAAACGGAGAACAGAAAAGTTTTTAAAAGTTTACGGAACCTGAGAAGACTGGCTTCGGAGCGCAGTTGTAGGGGCAATGAGTTCCACAAGGAGGCCACATTTATTGAAAACCTTCTGCCACCAGTTCTTGCCTTTTTCACCCTACCAACATGAAGGAGATGCTGGTGGTCAGAGCGAAGGGAACGAGAGGCCTTGTAGGGCTGGACCATCTCCTCCAGAATGGGTGGGCCTACCCCGTGCAGAACTTTGTGGGCGATGCAGAGTGACTTGAATTTCACCCTGTCCCTCACAGGGAGCCAGTGCAGTGCCCTCAGCGCCGGGCGAGCAGATTGACGCCTAGGGAGACCCGTCAAAAGCCTGGCAGCCGCGTTCTGCACTTGCTGCAGTCTGTTCAGGGTAGATTCGGGTGCGCCAAGGAATAGCGCATTGCTGAAATCCAGCCGCGAGATGATAAGTCCCTGGATGAGAAGCCTTCGAGTGGCCACTGGGAGCAGGGGCAGAATCTTCTGGGCTGAACGGAGCAGGCCAAAACACACGCCAGCCGTCTTTTTGGCGTGGGTTTTAAACGATAGGTCCTGCTCCAGCCATACCCCCAAGCTCTTGATCTCCTGCTTGGGGGGGGGCATCGGTCCCAGACAGTCTGGCCAGCTGCTGGGGGACAAAGATGGAGAGGAGTTCCCCAGCAGCATCAGTTCCGTTTTGGAGCCATTTAACTTTAGGGCTGAGTTGCACATCCACGTGTAGATCTTTCCAAGACACGTGTGCAGCCGGTCGGGATGGTGCGCCGACTGGGAAAGGCCTACCACCAGCTGAGTATCATCAGCGTAACTGATGATTTTAATACCCAGCGGCCGTACCACATTCTCCAGGGGGGCCATATAAACGTTGAATAAGGTAGGGCTCAACGAAGAGCCCTGTGGCACACCACACTGGAGAGGGGTAGAAGATGATTTTTCCTGGCCTTCCCACACCTCAAATGTACGACCTTCCAGGAAGGAGGCGAACCATTTGAGGGCAAAACCCGTGACTCCCACCCCCGACAGCCGTTGGAGAAGCACCTGATGGTCCACGGTGTCAAAAGCAGCGCTGAGGTCCAGGAGGATCACTGCCACTGATCCCCCCGAATCCAGCATGCTCCTCGCATTCTCCACGACTGCTAGCAGGGCGGTGTCGGTCCCCTGACCGGGGCGAAAACCCGTTTGGGAGTCGCCCAGGAGGGAATTGGCTTCCAAGAAGTTGGAAAGGCGGCTATTCACCAGCTTCTCAGCCACCTTACTGATACCCGGCAGCAAAGAAATAGGCCGAAAGTTGGCAAGATCGGCGGGATCGAGGTTAGGCTTTTTCAAAAGAGCCTTGACCACCGCCCCTTTCCAACTGGGGGGGACCACCCCATGGGCAAGAGACAGGTTTATCAAGTCCGTCACAGGGCCGACGATAGTGGATGACACCTGTTTAAGATATTTAATAGGTGCTGGGTCTTTCGGGGAGCCGCTCTTCATAGATCTTAGCACCGACAAGACTTCCTCCTTATTGACTGGACCGAGGGAGGCCAGCTCCACCAATTGTGACTCAGGTTGAGAGCTGGAATTGTCCTCCAAAGAGGAGACCTCACCTAGCCGGGGAAGGGAAGCCAATATGTTGTCAATTTTGCTTTTAAAATACAAAGCCAGTTCTGTGCATTTTTTGCGAGGGTCCTCGTGGAGAACCTGAGGATCGGGGGCATTGAGAAGCTCCTTAATGACCCTGAATGACTCTTTGGAAGAGTTGGCCGCAGAGCCAATACGCTCTTCAAAGAATCCTGATTTTGCCACCCGAATAGCGGATTTATACCTGCTCAGGGCCGCACGATATTCTATACGACTCGCCTCACTCCAGTCTCTCCTCCAGAACCGCTCTAGCCTCTTGCATCCTTTCCTCAGGGTTCTTAATTCTGATGAATACCACGGTGCCAAGCCCACTCTCTTCCCCCTCGTGAGTTGTTTCTTTTTGGGTAGGAGAGTGTCCAGAGAATCCACGAGCCAGGTATGGAAGTTCGCATCAGCGACCATCGGGTTAGCTCCCTGAGAGGGTTGCGTGGCCTCCAAGTGTGCCGCCCAGGTGTCAACAGGGAGCTTCGACCAGGCTCTCTCCAGGGTGCGAACCCGTGGGACCACCGCAGCTCGGCTGTCGAATTGCCATGATGCGGACACCAAATAATGGTCTGTCCAAGGTAGGGCAAGAGCAGGAGATGGAGTAAGATGGTCCAGATTAGAAAGTAAGGGATCAAGCAGATGGCCCTTCTCATGGGTCGCGCCCGAGTTGGCCAAATTGATTGCAAAAGATTTAAGATCATCGAGCAAATCGACTCCTGTGGCATTAGCGGGGTCCTCAAGATGGATATTAAAATCTCCGAGAACAACAAAGTTGGCAGTTGAGGAGGCAAGAAGTGCAGTAGTTTCCAAGAGAGAGTTAGGGAAACTGCCCAAGGGTCCGGGAGGGCGATAGATCAGCAAGCCTACCAAAGACACTGTAGGTGACAGCTGAAGGGAGAACTGTAAGCTCTCACAATCAGTCACCCCTCCATTCTGGATCTTACAGGCGAGCGTGTCTCTGTAGAGAACTGCAATTCCTCCTCCCCTCCCTTTAGGTCTATCAAGGTGGAGTATATGAAAGCCTGGGGGGAGTGCTCTGACCATGTCAGGGCCAGAGCTGGGGGAGAGCCAGGTCTCAGTCAGAAACAACACATCAAGCTCGTGGTCCAGAATGAGTGAATTGATTTCAATGGCATGGCTCGGCAAGGACCGGCAGTTTAGTAAAGCCATGGAAAGAACGGATTTCACAGCCACTGAATTTTGGCCGGAGGAACAAGCTCTGCACGGTAGAAATGGAATGGTCCCCATCTGTGCAAAGCTACAACTAGTAGGGTGGGGCGGACGTAAGGCGATAAGGGCGTCTCTCCCATATTGGAACCTAGTGGTGAGAGGCGTCAATGAGTAGGGCATGGTGGCAGGCCCTAGGCCCGCCTGGGCACGGACGGGCGCAGACGGGCAGGACTCTGGCACGACTCCGGCGCAGATCCGGCGCGTCCGCAGATCGCGTCCGCTGCGCGGAGCCATTAGTGCCTGTTTTTATAGCGCTTGTCTCTAGCCTCCCCAACCCAGCCTGACCCCAGATGGCCGCCAAAACCGGCGCCCAACCCTCGGCGTCAACACTCAGCCGAGGGTGGGACCGGAGCTGCAGGGAGGGGGGAAAGATGATTTTTAAAGCGCTGCTGAGCGCTGGGGGGTCTCTACACACTGCTACAGCCTAAATAATGCAATTAGCAGGCACAAGTGGCAAACGAGTAAAATCACGAAAATGCTATTAAAATTAAAGGAAAAGCAAGAGACCTCCCGGCTTCCGCCTCAGGAGGGGAAAGGTGTGTGCAAAAGTCTGATGTTACCGCTTTCCAGGTCACTGGCGCCTTTTATAGCGCTTATCTCTAGCCTCCCCAACCCAGCTTGACCCAAGATGGCCGCCAAAACCGGCGCCCAACCCTCGGCGTCAACACTCAGCCGAGGGTGGGACCGGAGCTGCAGGGAGGGGGGAAAGATGATTTTTAAAGCTCCCCCCAAGGGCAAGAGGACACAGGAGGAGGGTGCTGAGGATGCAGGCCAGGATCGGGCAGGCTAGGGCTCCTTTGCTGGCCCCAGTAAGTTTACATTTTAATAAACAGTACCTATTTTTTCCTAGCGTTCCTCATTCGATTTTTTCTAAATCGTCTTTGATCTTCTTGTAGACTGGATATAAATTCTTATCCTGCCTCGAATATGACTCCCTGTGGTATTACTAGACTATTCTTATTAGTCTGTCTGTGTAGCTAACTAAGATTGGACATTTGGCAATTCCATTGGACTCCCATTATATTCAGCAATACCTCTATGCACTGTCTCCTTACTGACTAGATAGTGTGGCAGAGTCATTCAGCTCCCGAAGTCACCGATTATAGATCCCCAATGATCTCTAGATTATCGTACGCAGGACAAGAGAGTAGTACGGAGTCACAGCACAGTCAAGAAGTGTCAGAGGCACTCATGCTTGCAAAAATTCCAAAACCTTTAGCTCATCCACTCTAGTCTGGAGGAACAAAAACCACAGAGTCTATTTAAGTTTAAAAGCTTTATTAAAAGTAAACACATTTATTAAAATCTACTTTCTCATAAAACTATTTAACTGAAAATGGAAAAGTGGTTAGTGCTTACGATAAATTGGACACATTTCTTGTGGTCGAGCCGAGCTCTCACCTGGTTTGAACTTGATCCTGGTCGTGTTCTTAGGAGTCAAGCTTCTGTCTGTTAGGAGAAAAAGTGGTGCGTGTTAAAAATCAAAAGCAAGCATTCATCAGTTGTGCATAAAAGTGCAGCAAGACAACAGCCTTCCCTGGAAAATGGGACATTTTTACTATGGAGTAGACAGTCACAAATTATTACATTGTATTCTGTTTTTTTAACATTTCTCCTAGACCAAATATTATATAGTAGTGAGTGGTGTATTCTAACATTCTTAAATGTACTTCGTAGGTGTAACATCTGGTGACGGGGCCAGCGCGGAGGTGGCTGTGTTGGGCGAGGACTCGGAGGACTCTGGGGAGGAGGCGGTGCAAGAGCCGGCGGACGGTCCTGTGGGGGTTCAAACGGTGGTGGCGGAAACAGGTAAGCTATATATTCCTTACTTATTGAGATTGAAGACTGCATAGTGTGCTTTCTGCACGGGTGTATTACAATTACAAATCAACCAGGTAGTAGCCTCCTCGAAATGTACTTCGACTTAGCTATGAAGTTTTTGGTGAGAAGAATCCCAATAAGTTCTTAGACGAACGTGATGGATGGGATGAACGAAAAGCGAAAGAAGGGTGTAAGTAAGTGGGACGCGAACTTGTATGATGGCTGGCAAAGAAGAACGATATGTGTTTGCTTGGCCCCCGAGGTGGCTGGGAAGGAAAGAATATGGTATGGTGCATCGCTGGGTCAATGATGAAGCAAGGATGGGTGGAAGGACAGCAGCCTGGGTGGGTGAAACAGAAACTGTATGTGTGCGTATACTTTGACTGAATGGATGCCCGGAGCATGGTATTCTCTGACTCTTAGATAGCACATGTGTATCTAGAGAGAGTAGATGGTCGCCAGGTGAAGTAAGTGTTACCTTGAAGAGCATGTACCACCGCACCCGCACGTCCGTTCCAGTGCAGGGAAGGCAAGGAAAAGAAATTGTAAATGTGTCCAATACTACCATGAATAGTAGCAGTACTTTGTATTGCGTTTGCAATCACAGCATATATCTGGTTATTACGGTGGACACTCCGTACCTCTCTTAATAACTTTAGTTTACTTGTAGTACGTCATTCATGTGTGGGTGTATCACTGTTCACTCAATATTAAGCAAAGCACCTAAAGTCATCTCATATGTCATCAAATACGTCCCATGTGAAGTGATAGATAATCAAATTAGTTAGCTTCTTCATTTTCCTTTTCTAGTACTCATTTGCACTGTAGGGTGAAAGGTAAATTAATTAAGCAGTAGCCCTTGTAACAGAGTATTCTCAGTGCCACCCGTAATAGAAAAGTAATAGCTTCACCACCTGCATGTACTGGACCGGTACAGTAACGCAAGTCTGTCTCACTCATCATGGTGTGCAACTTTTTTTCTTGGGTGCAAGTTCACTGTGCTGTCCATGTCATTCTGCCGGCTTGCATAAGATAACGTACCAATTTCCCTAAACAAGAGAGAAGAAGAAGAATAAGACTGGTGTACTGTCATAGTCGACTGTAATGGAAGTCCATAGTGGTCGTAGAATTTGTTCATTAAACTACCACTAATGTTAGAGCAAGGATGCAGAAGTGGGAGGTTACATAGATACTGTCCTCAATAGTTATGTACTGTGCTTTCAATTTGCTACTTGTACTCTGTGACCCAACTTTCGGCTCAATCACTTTGTGTTATTAATAAGGAGCATTGGTTACAGACTATGTCTTTCTTTCTTCATATAGTTGCTCCTTCCAAATCAACAACAAGGAGGGAGCAGGCTAGATTGGCCCGGCAACGGAGGCTGGAGGCCACTGTCGCCGAATATCGGCGGCTGGTGGCCCTAGAGGAGGAGGAGGACACGCAGTCGAGCGGGGCAACAACGACATCCTCGACTGTGACCACTGCATCCTCCTCCGTGACTAAGCCAGCGGGACCGAGCCGGGCTAAGAAAGATGACCGCCACCGCCAAGCAACCGAAATACCAGCTGCCCCCCACAGGAGCTGCAAGGACCGCCAACGCCGCCTACGAGTCCGCATGTCCAACCTGGAGCAGGAGGTCCTGAAGTATAAGAACTTGGTTAAGGGCCTCCGCTCCGAGCTTGCCACCCTCCGCAAGGAGTATGATGCCCATGCCGCATCATGCACCAGCACCAGCACCCTCCAGTAGTGGAGTGTCCCTTGCCCTTTTTTTATAGACTTTTGGGGGGTGGGATTTGGGAGTTGGGATCGTTTTGGGACGTTTCAAAGACAATCGTTGGGGTTTGGGTGGGTGAGGGAGATTATTTTGTTAGGGCTAAATAAATATATTTTTAAACTTTATCTGACCATACCTGTTTTTTACTGCTTTTCAGTCTGGTGGGTGGGGGGCGGGGGTGTAACAGTAACTTTGTTTTCCTGAACAGTCGTAGGACTTTAGTAGTACAACCGTCAATCTCTTGTCTACTCCGAAATAATACTCCATTATACTACCTCCCACCAAACGCTTATCTTACCTGTAATTTGTGTTAGAAATTAGGGCTAGGCCCAGGGCTGGCTCCAGGTGAAATGGGGATTAACGTTGTCAATCCTGGGCGGGTGACATTTCCTCATTGCGGTGGTACTAGTGGTGTGACACAGTGGCAGTTGCATGCCTATGGAAAAAAAGAAAACGAAACCTTGTTTGTCCTCCTTACTGTAGCATTACAACGGTTACGGTACGATCGAGAAAATAGCAGGTGACAGTACACTAGAACAGTGCCATAATGTAGCCTAACAAATGGTAAAGTATTTGCTTGCAAGTATAACTAGTACTTGCGTTGAATTTATTTGACATTGGCTACTACTACTAGAAGATATAGTACTGAAGCTGAGTAAGTCTAGAAGATATCCTCGTATTCCTTCACCAGCCTGTTGCTATGACCTTATCCTCCCCAGCAAGTGTGTGGAATTATTGATGTCATTTTAGTCAGACATCAAGCAAAACAACACAGCCCGGGGGAAGAGGGTTAGGGTTTGTAAAATGGATGGGAATGGGGGTTTCTTTTTGGGTAGGTTTTGTTGAGAGAAGAAAAAAAAAGCAGAGCATGGACAAACAATAATTGAAGATACAGACAATCTTTGGTTACAAACTAAAGGTAAGCACATGCAGTCACACTCATAGAATAAAAGACAACAATGGATACTGTATCTGTATTGCGTATGTTGTTGGAGTTGTCCTGTTGAATTTGGTAAGTAAGTTGCATGCAGCAAACAATTCCTCTTATTGGCGGCACTCCTCCATTCCAGCTGACGCTTCGTCCATCAATGTGGTGACCACTGACAGAAGACACCCTGTCCACTGCCTGCCTGGCGGATGTTGACTGAAACCCGGCCTGTAATTATTGAACGGAAAACAGGAAGTGCTATTACAATACCACTGATAAATAAATAAAAGGTATGTACGCTGTGTGGTTCAAAAAGTGACACTTTGATTTCCCTAATAGACAGTACAATATTTTTGAAATTGCGTGCTCTGTCTGAGTCACCTTTTTAAGGATCAATAAGTATGGCCAAAATATTATAGCGGATCTTTCCCCTCAAGGTAGTTGTACTACTGTGTTTTAGAACAAAATTTGACCTTCCCAGCAATGCTCCCACCAAGACCCTTACTAAAGCCAGTCGCAAAAATGTAGAAGAACCCCAATCAGATCTCCAAAAACGATGCCTAGCAGAAAAATGGTTACAAAACGTACTTTGAAAGTAACAGTAGGCCCAAATACAGACCGTGGATTGTATTCAAACCACTTGCAAGCAAGCAAAAGTATCCATAGCCAGCATTGCTCCAACAGTGCTCTACAACAACAGAACTGCGTTGCAATAGAACCTCCCGAAACACATGCAATCCTGCTGCTAGGGCTAACCCTAACGAACCCTAACTTACAAAAAGTGCCAAAACTGGTGTTTCCCTATGGATTTTGTCCAAAACACTTCTAGCCGGTATTAGACCTTCCCAGGAATGCCCCAGGCAAGACCCGCCAACCCACCCGCAAAAAAACACCCGACAACACCCCCAAACAGCGAAAAAGCTAAATCTCATACTTACAATGTCTCTCGGCCTTCGGTCCAAACGCGGCGCTGTGCAGCTAGGTCATCATCATCATCATCAATCATCATAACTCCTGTTTTCCACCACGGATTTCCTGAAAAGCAAATGCAATCAAGATTAGACTGTCGCAGCAGTGCTTCGACAGAGACCCCGGCCGCAACCCACCCACGAACAGCAGGAAGCCCCCCAAAACGCTACATTGAGCAAGATGTCAGAAGAAATAGCAAAAAAAAGGCTGTTCCTTATGGATTTTGTCCAAAACACTTCTATCCGGTATTAGACCTTCCCAGGAATGCCCCAGGCAAGACCCGCCAACCCACCCGCAAAAAAACACCCGACAACACCCCCAAACAGCGAAAAAGCTAAATCTCATACTTACAATGTCTCTCGGCCTTCGGTCCAAACACGGCGCTGTGCAGCTAGGTCATCATCATCATCATCAATCATCATAACTCCTGTTTTCCACCACGGATTTCCTGAAAAGCAAATGCAATCAAGATTAGACTGTCGCAGCAGTACTTCGACAGAGACCCCGGCCGCAACCCACCCACGAACAGCAGGAAGCCCCCCAAAACGCTACATTGAGCAAGATGTCAGAAGAAATAGCAAAAAAAAGGCTGTTCCTTATGGATTTTGTCCAAAACACTTCTATCCGGTATTAGACCTTCCCAGGAATGCCTCAGGCAAGACCCGCCAACCCACCCGCAAAAAAACACCCGACAACACCCCCAAACAGCGAAAAAGCTAAATCTCATACTTACAATGTCTCTCGGCCTTCGGTCCAAACGCGGCGCTGTGCAGCTAGGTCATCATCATCATCATCAATCATCATAACTCCTGTTTTCCACCACGGATTTCCTGAAAAGCAAATGCAATCAAGATTAGACTGTCGCAGGCTCGCAGCAGTGCTTCGACAGACAACAAAAATTACCCACAAACACCCGGAACCCCGCCAAAGAGCACCTCAAAGGCAAGCAAGTCAGCAAAAACGGCAAGAAATTTCCACCTCATATTTGGTCCAAAACACTTTTGTCCATTATTAGAGCTTCACAGCAATGGGCCCAAATCCGTCAACTCACCCGCAAAGAAGTACAACACCCCCACAAGTGCTGAGTCTTTCTTCATTGGGCGTAATCCAGCACTCTGCTTGGAGGGAAATCGCAGTCTGGAGGAGGAGGATAGAGGAGCATGTTCTTCAGAACTTGTGAACCTGAGGAATGTAGACTGCGGCACCTTCAAATCAATAAGCAAACAAGTGAAGACAGTTCTGATGATGGTCTTGTTTTTGGGATTAGGTGATTAAAGTTTGAATTAAATTAACTGTGCAAAACAAAGAAAGAGAGACACAAAGCACACAGGAATAAAAGTGAATAAGGACGAAAAAGAAAGTTCTTGATTGATTGTCTCATTTTCAGGGCTCGGTGTCAGGGAATAAGAACAAGATTTCGTCATCATACTCTGCGAATTCAGGCTGGATGAGGTCAGTGCCACCGAACAGAGAAAAAATCCCCTCATCTACGTTGCCGTCCTCCTCGTCTTCATGCGGCGTGCTTTCTCGTACTTTGTAATCTGGTGGTATGAGGTGCTGATTCATCTTGATCATTGTCAGCCGCTCCACATTTTTGGGCGAGAGGCGGCTCCGTTTGGGAGTTACAATGCCACCAGCAGCACTGAAAACACGTTCAGAAGACACACTTGCGAGTGGGCAAGACAAATAGTTTATAGCCAGGTTGGAGAGCTGTGGCCACAATTGTTTTTTGCCATGCCAATACTGCAATGGCTCCTCATTAAGAAAGACCTCTGTTGAGTCATTCAGATAGTCCTGCACCATCGACTCAAGGTCATCAACTGTTCCTCCACTTTGCTTACTTTTTGCTGTGCCTGTGACATTTTTTCGAGAACCATACCCCATCAAACTTAGCCAATCCTCCTCCGCAGCCACTGTTAGTGTTGTCATTGTGTGTGGTGCAGATGATCCAGTTGCCGGTGTCTTTAACGGCTGAGAGGTCACTTGTGCCCCAGCCACAGGTGCAGAAGTGGATTCTTGTGACTGGGGATGGCCTGCTGATGCTGATGCTGATGTACTGGCTTCTCCTTCAATAACCTGCCGTTCTTTTTCAAACCTCTTGGCTGACCAGGCTAACCAATGTTTGTACTTTTGAACATCTGCATCAGCAAAAGGAACGAATGCTTCGTCTGCCAGCGCCTTTTTGTAGCGTGGATCCAGAATAGTAGCACAAATGTAATGCTGTTCTGAGTTGATCATTTTAAGACGTTCATCACCACGTAGGCGCTCTAATAATTTCTGAGACAAAATAAAATGGTCTTTTTTTTTTCATCTTTTTCAAACTCAGAAGACACCGCCATCAGTTGGTGCTCCAGCATGCACAACAATGGGATAGCTTTTCCCAAATTACAGTCCTCCTGGCTGACTGCACGCGTGAAGAACTCAAAAGGACGAAGCATGTCTGTCAGGCTTTTAACTATGTCCCATTGCGCCGCACTCATCCGCAGGTCCTCCTTCTGAGATGTACCCTCTGTGAAGAAATAGTGATCGAGTACCGTATACTGCTCATACAGACGCTCAAGCATGTAGAAGGTTGAGTTCCAACGTGTTGCCACCTCCTGGATGAGTGCTTTCACTGGCATTCCACGTTGAAGTAGCAGTCTCCTCAGATGCTTCCGGGCCTTAAAAGAATGGCTGAAATGGTTGCACATTTTGCGGCAGGTGGCCATTACCTCGAACGCTGTACTGTCTTTATCACTCAAGAATTTTTGAACTACCAGGTTGATACAGTGCGCCAAACACGGCACTCTAAAATAGTGACCCTGCAACATGGCCTTAACTACATTGGCGCCATTATCCGTGGAAACATAACCAATCTTGCGTTTTAGGGGGGATAGCATGTTCAAGACCTTTTTGTCAAACTCTTCCAAAAGGTTTTCTGCTGTGTGACTTTTCTCCAAGCCAAACATGGCTAGTGTTGCATGTTTCCGAGCAGCTTTGAAAACTTTGTCCGGGTCAACACCTGCGTTTAGCTTTGCTTTAACACCTGAAAAAGAGACCCAGTGTGCAGTGATGCACATGTAATCAGCGCCTGCGCCACTGGTCCACATGTCTGTTGTCAGATGTATTGTGTGAACAGCACTCTTCTGCAAAGCTGCCCCAATCGCCTCCAGCACATCTTCATGTAGTGCTGGAACCGCAACTCTGGCAAAATAGAACCGGCTCGGAACCTTCCATTTAGGGCAGAGCGTTGCCACTAATTCAAGAAAACCTACCGCTTCTACAAAAGAAAAAGGTAGAAGGTCCACAGCTAGCATTTTAGCCAGCTTAGTGTTATACAGACGCGTCAGTGGGTGGTTGCGTTCATATGGCACGTCTGAAGTAAGCATTGTTCTAATGTTGCCCTGGACCAAGCATTTACGGGCTGATAATGACTTCGTTGACCCAATTTTGCTCGCTGGTGAACTTTTGTGCGTTGGTGTCTCACTCGCTCCAACACTCTTAGTGTGCCTCACATTGGGTGTGCTGCTGACAGGGGTACTGGGTGTAAGGGAAGTGTTTGACACGTCTTCTTCCTGCTCGTCATCATCAGATGAAACATCAACGTTTCCTTGAATTTGGCCTTTCTTGATCGCATCTAGGTGCGCAAACCATTTGACAGTGTGCTGTCTCCTAAGATGACCTCTCTGGCCTCCGGTACCATAGTTGGTACCTGGCTTACCACGACTAACTGCTTGCTTACAAATGGTACAAATGGCAAACTTTGGATTTTTTGGACAAACAGTAAAGAAGTCCCAAACTGGGGACTTGAAGTGTCTGTGGGACATGGAGGAGGCGGCGATACTGGTGGTGGTGGTCATGAAGCTAATGCCAGATGAAGTGGAGGATCTGGATTGCCCAACTTTTCTACGTTTTGCACTTTCACCGCCACTAATTAAGGTCGAGGTTGACGGAGGTCTCTTCTTGCCAGAAAGAAATATGGAAGCGGGACGAGTTGGTGTACTACTTAACTCCAATGATTGTGGTGTTTCCACTGCCTCCTCATCGACAACATCATCATCATCATCATCACACTCAGCAGCTCTTCGGGCTAGGGTCAAAATGTCTGTTTGCTGCATGCCCGCTGGGGCTGCAGTGACCTTTATGATGACTGGGTCGTCGTTGGCAGAGTCTTCATCAGCAGCAGTATCCGCCACTTCTTGTTGAGACTCATCACACTCCATAACTCTGAGACTTTGGACGAGCTTCCTTTTACGCTTAACTACCTTTGTTGGATCATGGTGTGCCTCACTCTCAGACGGCTGTGGTGCTGGTTCCCAAGTTTGATCCGTATCATCAGAAGGAGGTGTGCTTGAAGAGGATGTAGACACCACCCTTGATCTCTTCCTTGCTAGGGGTGTGGAAGACAATGAAGGATCATCAGGAGGAGTGGCTTCCTCAAATGATACCTCGCCTTGATTGTCGATTTCCTGATGTGCCCCTACTTCGGGAGGAACAACTATTGTGGGCACTTGTTGTGACCCTTCATGCACCTCTGCTTGCGCATCTCCTTGCGCTGCCTCTCCTTCCACATGTACTTGGGCTTGTACTTGCACATGTGATTGTTGTTGCGGCTGTGGTTGTTCAACACTCGTCAGATGAGCTACAACAACCTGTGTTGATTGAGGGACATTGCTGCTGCTTTCTTGCGATGAGCCAACATCACTGGTCGATGGTGATTGAAGAACTCTACTGGCTGCCTCTGCAGCACTCAAGGGCTTGGACTTAAGTTGGCGTGGTGGTGGTGGTGGCACTGAGCCCAATGGAGCGGGGGTGGTGCTGCCAGCTTGGTCCCCAGCAGATCCCGCTGCTGCTGCTGCAGGCATACTTTTTTTTTTACTCCCAAAAAAAGGGGCGGGCGGCACACCAGTGTCCTTGGTAACTTGCTTCTTCTGCTCCTTACTGGCACCTTTCTTGCTAGAGGAGCTACGGGTTACTTTTTTTGGGCCCATCTTCTTCAGAGCAGGTCAGCAGGCAGCAGTTGCACGAGTTGCAGAGGGTTCTGTGTCCAGACGTGACGTCGCGTGACGTTATGCTGCACACACCGCTGCAGGACTTCTTCCTGGCACTGGTGGTTCTCTTGAGTCTTCTTGTGCACCTAAAAGCAATGGAAGACAGAGGAACATCAGTTCAGTTATACACCCCAAAAAATCGACAAAACACAGAAAAATGAGCACAATCCCATGCCATCCATGATGTTTACATTGAAGACACCCCACAGAAAGACTAGGGACATGCAAGTATGCAACACTCACTACCCCTGGGCATAATGGATGAAAAGTAGGCAAAATAAGTGCAGGCCTCAGACACTGCCTCTCCTCAAAATGGCCCCCTTACACCCCAAGCACATGTTGCCTGTACCAGCCAGCACTCAAGATGGCCACCACCACCACCCACATGGCCAGTCCACATCAACAGTACACCCCCAAAAAACAGAAAAACAGCCAGAAATCACCACAATCCAATGCCATCCATGATGTTTACATCAAAGAGAGTGAGACCACACCACAGGCACACTCAGTCCATGCACCACCACCACCCCTGGGCAAGCAAAAGGCCACACCAGCAGCCCCCCAAAAACGACAAAAAACAATAAAATAAGCACAATCCCAGCCCATCCATGGCCTCAATTATGTTTAAATTCAAGAAGACACCCCACAGAAAGACTAGGCCCATGCAACACTCACCACCCCTGGGCAAAGGGCCACACCAGCAGGCCCAAAAAAACGACAAAAAACAATAAAATCTGCACAATCCCAGCCCATCCATGGCCTCAATGGTGTTTAAATTCAAGAAGACACCCCTCAGAAACACTAGGCCCATGCAACACTCACTACCCCTGGGCATAAGGGATGAAAAGTAGGCAAAATAAGTGCAGGCCTCAGACACTGCCTCTCCTCAAAATGGCCCCCTTACACCCCAAGCACATGTTGCCTGTACCAGCCAGCACTCAAGATGGCCACCACCACCACCCACATGGCCAGTCCACATCAACAGTACACCCCCAAAAAACAGAAAAACAGCCAGAAATCACCACAATCCAATGCCATCCATGATGTTTACATCAAAGAGAGTGAGACCACACCACAGGCACACTCAGTCCATGCACCACCACCACCCCTGGGCAAGCAAAAGGCCACACCAGCAGCCCCCCAAAAACGACAAAAAACAATAAAATAAGCACAATCCCAGCCCATCCATGGCCTCAATTATGTTTAAATTGAAGAAGACACCCCACAGAAAGACTAGGCCCATGCAACACTCACCACCCCTGGGCAAAGGGCCACACCAGCAGGCCCAAAAAAACGACAAAAAACAATAAAATCTGCACAATCCCAGCCCATCCATGGCCTCAATGGTGTTTAAATTCAAGAAGACACCCCTCAGAAACACTAGGCCCATGCAACACTCACTACCCCTGGGCATAAGGGATGAAAAGTAGGCAAAATAAGTGCAGGCCTCAGACACTGCCTCTCCTCAAAATGGCCCCCTTACACCCCAAGCACATGTTGCCTGTACCAGCCAGCACTCAAGATGGCCACCACCACCACCCACATGGCCAGTCCACATCAACAGTACACCCCCAAAAAACAGAAAAACAGCCAGAAATCACCACAATCCAATGCCATCCATGATGTTTACATCAAAGAGAGTGAGACCACACCACAGGCACACTCAGTCCATGCACCACCACCACCCCTGGGCAAGCAAAAGGCCACACCAGCAGCCCCCCAAAAACGACAAAAAACAATAAAATAAGCACAATCCCAGCCCATCCATGGCCTCAATTATGTTTAAATTCAAGAAGACACCCCACAGAAAGACTAGGCCCATGCAACACTCACCACCCCTGGGCAAAGGGCCACACCAGCAGGCCCAAGAAAACGACAAGAATCAGCACAATCCCAGCCCATCCATGGCCTCAATGGTGTTTAAATTCAACAAAACAGTTGTATCATGCACCCATAACCAACCCTGGTCCTACTGGATACTGTGGCTACCCACAATATAATTTATTTAATTTTCTGAAAAAGTTCCAAAATTGTACTTGCAGCAACTGTAATGCCCCAAACAAACTTACTGGTGAAAGTTGATTTCTAATCCAAAAGTGATCCAAAGACAGTCAAAAAGGCCTCAAATCCAAATATCCAGCAGCACCCACAAAAAGTAATCCTTCCAGCTCCAGATCCAAATGAAAGTGACCAGGAGATGGACAAAGCACTGGGAGGAGCCTGCTGGACAGGAACAGGAAGTTGGAGACTGTGGGGCACTTCCTTCCTCCCCCCCCCCCAAAATGGACTCCTAGCAAAAAAAAAGGCCATGCAAATGTCAACCTGAGGAGTGATTCTGATAAAAATCATAATTTTCTGAAGGTTTATCCTGTTTGCTGGTGATTTTCTTGTGCGAAATTGCAAAATCTCTATTTCGCAAGTGCGAGATTGTTCCTTTCCGCCGCAACTACGTGTTCGCAATTGCGAACTCTCGCGAGGTGTGCTGTGCAAGGTGGCAAGCCGCGAGTACGTATTCGCGGGCGCCAAACTCCCGCGGGAACACGCAGCAAGATCTAAAATGGCGCGTCACTCGCAAAGAAAAACAACTCGGCAAACGCTAAATGACGGAAAGTGAATGCCGTGCAACACGCCGCGCGCCGCAACCAAGCAAAAAATCCGCCGCGAGCGGATTCACGGATTTTCGACAAATTCGCGAGCGTTCGCGGATTGCGAATTTGCCGAAAATCCGAAAAATCCGCGAGCGGAGCGGATTTTACGCCCATACTTACAACAGGCCATAATTCAGGAGCATCTGGCCCATCGCTTCTCTAACTCTAGGCTTGGCATCCAGCTTTGGGGGGTATCTGTCTAACTCCACATCAAGGGCACAATTGAAGTCTTCTGCTACAATCTATTCCGTGTCTGGGTCCAGGCCGAGCTGCCCCAGAACCCGACCCATAACCCAACCATCATCACTGTTTGGGGCATAAATATTAACCAGGCATATACTGCGTCCATCTAGCAACCCCTCCACCATCACAAACCTCCCCCCAGGATCCTGTTTAGTGTGCGCAACCTTAAAAGAAACTCCCAGTGCCACCCGGATCAGCGCTCCCCAAGCAAATCCCGAATAGGGTGTGGCGAAAAACTGACCCCACCATCTACATTGACATAGTTAAGACAGTTTCCCCATAGGTGAGTCTCCTGGACCAGGGTTATGCTTACCCCATACTGTCTAAGAAAAATTGTCACCCGGATTCGCTTGATCATATTATTGAGCCCCCGAACATTCTATGTTATCAGTTTATACCCTTGCGTGTCTCCTGCCATTCATTAGCAATTGTTGGTGTTGCGGCACCTGACTGTCTTGCGAGGGACCCCTCAAAATATTGCAGTGTGACCCCAAGATGCAGACTTCTCCAGCTTCCAGTGACACAGCTAAAACTGGACCCGGCAGCAACCCGAACAAAACCATATTGTAAAACCCCAACTCCCCCCACCCACAGGCGGTAGTACATCATTCTCATAACCCGGTCCTGGCCAGAGGACTCAGAACCCGCGCCAGAGCTCCACCCACCCACTAAACCACCCCTCTCAACTTGTAATAACAAATAGAAATGAACGTATTCTCCCAAATCCAGAAGAACCCCTTTTCCCTGACTCTGATGTTCAGCCAACTGACTGGCACCGCGCAGCCCCGCCCGACCAGTGGTCTAGTCGGGCTGCCTCAGCACTCTACAGCCGGCAAGTTGAAACTATAAATGGGCGTAATAGTGTAACCTCCTTAAACAAAAAAACATGTTTCCAGCCCCCCCTTCCCAGTGTCACTGGGCCAATGCCCTCTCATACAAGTGTCACGGGAATGTCCAGTGCCCCACGGGTCAAAACAAATACTCACAGTGTCCATGCCCCGAATCCCACGATCTCAGCACCGAGTCCACCACTCACTTGTCTCCAGAGCTCTCAAAAACCAGGCTGGGGGCACCTCCCAACTCCGACTGTATTTCCTGTACCAAACATAATGGGGAGAACTGGTTCTGTGTCAGGATTGCCTCCAGCTCTGTAAGGAGAGTGCCATCTGGTCCCACTGTGATAGGTCCTCCATCTGCCAAATCACATCCCCTCTGTTCTTGCTCTTCATCTCGACGTTGCTGGTTCGGCCGCCGACCGCTCCGGCGTCTCAGCTCCTGCCAGCCCTGGTTTTGGTCTTGGCTGGCCAAGCACAATGAGTACATCCAATCAGCCGCCTCTGATGGGTTACCAAAGAAGTGTGTCTTAGCTCCGTATTGTACTCGAAGCCTGGCCAGGAACAGTAAGCTGTATTTAAAATTGTGGCTCCGCATCCTGAGTTTGACACCCAGGTAGTCATTTCGTAGATCTTGCACCTTTTTAGTATAGTTTGGGTATATATGGATGTCATGATTTTCAAATCTGGGGGGGCACATGGTGCGAATGTGTTGTAGGATTAAGTCCTGGTCTCTGAAAGTTCAGTCAGGCTATCATGGCTCTAGGCGGGGATCCTGGTTTCGGTGGCGGCCCAAGAGATCTGTGAGCCCTCTCCACTGCAAACATTTTGGAGAGTCGTAGGCTCAGGAATGCTGTGCCAATGCAGTCTTCGAGAAATAGGTCCGCATCTTCTGCCCGGTCCTCCATCCGAGCCGTGTGATCCTGGAGAGCTGTTACGGTCTCCCTCAGCTGACAGACTTCAGTTTGCAGAGCGCTCAGTTCCCCCTCCGTGGTGGTAACCCTGTCTGCCACCTTCCTGAGATCCAGGCGCAAATGGTTGATGTCCATGGCCATCCAGTCCATTTTGGTTTCTAACGCCACCCTGGAGTCACGGATCGCATTCAAAATATTGCGCTTGTCCCGGGCTGCTGAACCCTGGTGGGTCCCCTGCTCCAGGTCCGTCCTAAAGCAGTCCACAGAAGTCAGGCCCGAAACCGTGTATTACATTATTTTATTTGTAAGGGCTACTCTTATAGGCCGGTCTTTCCCCATATCCAGCGCGGCTTTCCTAGGGCACTTCCCGGTGCGCTCTCCGACAGGGAAATGATAATGACACAAACAGTTCAGCGGGGGATCTCTCAGGCGATCTGTCCCACCCCTGGGGGCCTCCGCATCATCAATATCTCTCAGGCCACCCCTTCCTCCGACTGGGGCCGGTATCGCCACCACTGGCCCTCCCAGCGTGCTCTGCAGTTTGATTTCGTCCCCACTCTTTCGGTCAGCTAGTTCTCCGCCAAATTGCGAGGTAGACAACCCAGGGCCACTGAAGCGCTCTAAGTCTCTGCCGGGCTGGGGGTATTCAGTGTTATATGGGGGGCCCCCAACCCCCGCTACTGGGTGTTAGCCCCACGCCACAGGCTGTGCAGTCCACCCCTCGGGCCCCCAGGTGGCCCCTGCGTCCTGTCCTGCCGCTTTCCGCTGTAATGCAGGCAAGGATCACCGCACTGGTCTCGCGCAGTAAAGCAGGCAGGGATCTCCACACTGGTCTGGCGTAGGCCTCAGCCCTGGTCACTTGATTGAACACGCTCCGGTCTCTGGCCCCAGACAGCGCGATCTGCTTCTCAGGCCCAGAGGCAACCCCCGTGCCACCTCTAGGCCCCTCCAGTCAAGGTGTAGGGAGGCCGCACCACTCCGGTCTCTCATAGGCGGCAATGCCGCTTCAGGGTTCAGCATTGCACAGGGGGAGCTTCACTCTACAGCCATCCAGGCCGCTTTGGGCATAATTCGTTAAGCCGGCCCCCAGGCAGCCCCTGCGTCACTGTCATTACCTCTACATCCCTCGTCCTCGACCCAGTCATCACTCAGGAGGTATTCCACAGACAGGAAACAAAACAGGAAACGCTTTTAGGCTCCACCCCCCCTCCTGCCAGGTGCTATATCAGACCCAACCACCAGAAGCACATCCTGTTTTGTTTCCTGTTGGTGGATTACTTGATGGGAGACGCTGAGGTGAGTGCCGGGCACTTACCTGCTATGCTACGTCCTGTGGTCCTCCTCTGCTGGGCTTTGGGGGCTCCCATGGACCGTCGTGGGATTCCTGGAGTAGGGGCTGCTGGGCTTCCCTTTCTTCCCCTGGATTCCGGTGACCTGTGCTGCTTGGCTCGGTGGGTCTTCCTGGTTCCTCTCGTGTGTTGCAGTCCTGCTGGGAGCTCCGCGTTGTTTGGAGGCGGTGTGCTGCCTACGCTGGCGTTTGAACGACGGATTGGAGGTAGGCTCGTGGGTGTATGCGCTGGGCCGTTTCATGGGTGCGCTTCTCCCCGTGTTCTCTTTGCCTCTGGAATCTCGCGGTGGTGGGGGCCCGGGCTTCGTTTATTTGCTCTGCCGCTGCTCCGCGTGACAGAGTGTGTCTCGCGCCCTTGCCTTGTTGTGCGGTGGGGGCCCGGGCTTCGCCTTGTGTCCCTGCTGCGTGGCGGAGTTTCTCTCGTGCCCTTGCCTTGTTGTGCGGTGGGGACGCGGGTGTCGACTCCAGCCTGTGGCCGCTCCGGGTGTTGCCTCGCACCTGCGGTGTTGCGCATTGCAGCTGCTGGTGTTCGGTCGGACGCCTGGGTGGGCTCCAGGCGCTCCGGTCTTCGATGTGTTTTGGGCATCGTCTGATGGCCGCGACCCGCGCTGGCTATTACGCCGTGGTTTTCGCTTGGCCCCGCCTCCCCCTGGGTGGTCCCGTTTTTCGGCCTCTTTCTGATTGGTCGTTGGCAGGGTTTGCCCTTTTGGGGTTTTTTCATTGGTTATTTGTGTTGTGACACGTCCCCTGAGTTTCTTTCACTTAAAGGGCTGATTGGTCTCGTTGACATGCCCTATTTATATGCCCACTGGGGGGGTGTTTTTCCCTGTGGTTACCTGCTTCTTTGCTTTGCTGCTTTGAATCACTGTGTGTGGAGTTACTATGGGGAAGCATCATCATAAGAGGAAGCATTCCTCTCCAGTGCCTCCTTCTTCCCCTGGTTCCAGTGGGGGCTCCTCTCCTCCTCCTGTGAAGCGTGCCAGGAAAGGTGATGATTTTATTAAAAGCCTGATTCTGGAGACTCTTTCTGACATTAAGGCGAGCAAGAAGGCTGCTGTTGGACTTCCTGGTTCTTCTGCCCTTTATTCACATATTTCCTCCTCTGATGAGTCTGATGAGTCGTCTTTGGCTGCTGTTGAGCTTCAGGGCAAGTACCTTTCCAGGGATCTCTTGCCTGACATCCTTTCCCATGTGCGGGTCAACATGGGTTTTCCAGATTATTCTGCGCCCAGTTCCTCTCAGGATTTTCTTTTGCCGCAATTTAGGAAGCCTGTTGCGTCTTCCTTGCCGGTGCATCCCTTTGTTTCTGATGTCCTGCTGAAGGAGTGGAAGGACCCGGATCATATTTCCATGCCCAGGTTTATGTCCAAACTTTATCCTTTACAGGATATGGCGGACTCTTTGCCTGATTCCGTTCCTGTGGACTCTGTTGTGGCCAGTCTTGTGGGTCGTCCTTCCATGGCGGATGATAACATTCTGAAGGACGGTGTGGACAAGAAGGTGGATTCTGCCCTGAAGAAGTCCTATGTTGCTTCTCACCTGGCTATTCGTTCTGGCATTTATGGGGCGTATGTTGCCCAGTCTTTACTGTCAGATTTCAAGTCCCTGTTTTCATCGATGCAGGAGGGTGCCAGTTGTCCGGAGTTGCTGGAGTCTATGGAGCGCCAGGCAGAATTCCTGTCGGACATCGCCTTTGATTCTGTGAGGGCTTCTGCTATGTCCTGTGGTTCCTCTATTTCTGCCCGTCGTGACCTGTTACTGCGGGATTGGAAGAAGGACGCTCAGGGAACACGGGTTCTTGATCAACTTGCGGAATTGCCACCTGGAGCCTGCCACCCGGAGGGCCTTCATGTGTTGGGCAAGTTGTTCCTGCTGGACGCCCAGATTAGACGCCTTCAGTCTTTGCTGAGGAAGTTGTTGTCGCATGCCTCGTCTCCCCTCCTTCAGTGGCTGGAGGTTCAGGGCCACATGGCTGCTTCTGTCTTCACTGTGCCCTGGGCCAGCGTTCATCTGCGCCCTCTGCTGTGGCATGTGCAGCGGTGGGTCCCCTTTCCTGTCCTGGATTATGCGGTTCCTGTGCCCGTGTCTCAGGACGTTGTGTCTGCTCTTCAGTGGTGGCTGGAGCCTTCCCACCTTTCCGTGGGGATCTTGTTCAGTCTGCCTCCTCCTCTGGTTGTGACCACAGATGCCAGCGCTTCCGGATGGGGGGCGACTCTGGACCATTGGGCTGTGCAGGCTCGATGGCTCCCGTCGGAGTCTCGCAGGTCATCCAACTGGAGAGAGTTGTCTGCGGTGGAGAGGGCGCTCCGCTTTTTCCATCTTCATCTGAGGGGTTGCCATGTCCTGGTGAGATCGGACAACACAGTGTCTGTGGCCTATATAAATCACCAGGGGGGGACCCGCAGTTCTTCCCTGAATCTGGTGGCCTGCTCCATTTCAGACTGGGCAGAGATGAATCTTCTGGCACTGTCTGCTCAGCACATTCGGGGTGTGGACAACGTGGTGGCGGATTCGTTGAGCCGGAGGTTCCCTTCATCTCTGTCCCTGTGTCTGGCTCCCCGGACCTTTCGGTTGCTTTGCCTGAAGTTCGGGACTCCGGGTCTGGATCTGTTCGCCTCCCGGTCCAATGCCCTGGTTCCCCTGTTCTGCTCCAGGTCTCCGGAGGTGGGCGCCTGGGGAGTGGATGCCTTGTCTCTCCGGTGGCCTCCTTGGCTTTTTTATGCCTTTCCTCCCTTTCCTCTGATTCCTGCCTTCTTGCTGAAGGCTCAGCGGGTGGGGGCTCAGGTGGTGGCTGTTCTTCCACACTGGCCGAGGAGGTGCTGGTTTCCTCTGCTGCTGGGCCTAGCGGTGGGCCCTCCTTGGCTTCTGCCCCGCTACCCCTCTCCTCTGAGGACCCCGTCCCCTCTTCTGGTTCCCCTCTCCTTGGTGGTCTGGAGGTTGAACGGTTGTCTCTTGGGGTCCGTGGTCTGCCCGACCACATCATTTCTGTGATGCAGGCCTCTCGTAGGCCGTCTACTTTGTCTTCCTACTCGAAGCACTGGTCTTCTTTTTCGGGGTGGTGTTCCTCGTCTGGTCTTTCTCCTACCTCTTGCCCTGTGTCTTCTGTTCTTCAGTTTTTTCTGGATGGCTTTCAGAAGTGCTTTGCTGTGTCTACCTTGAGGGGCCAATGGGCTGCTATACGTTTCCTCAGGTACCCGAATTGCTTTCTTCCTTCGGATGGCCTGTTGGTTTCTCGTCTGTTTCGTAGTTTTTCTCTTTCTTCCCCTTCTGCTCATTCTCTGGTGCCCCCTTGGGATCTCTCCTTGGTGTTGGGTGTTTTGCAGTCTTCCCCTTTTGAGCCTTTGGAGTCTGTGGACCTCAAGTTTCTGTCCTGCAAGGTTGCTTTTCTGGTTGCTATCACTTCTGCGAGACGGTTGGGGGAGCTTACGGCCTTGCGTTGTTCCCCCCCATTTTTGCGTTTTCTGGATGATGCTGTGGTGCTCTCTTTGGATCCTGGTTTTGTCCCCAAAGTCCGCTCCCATCTCCATTCATCTCAGGAGCTGGTTCTTCCTTCTTTGTGTCCTTCTCCTTCTTCTCCTTCTGAGCTGTTGCTTCATTCTTTGGTTCTGAGGCGTGCCTTATCCATTTATGTGGCTCGTTCTGGGGAGTTTCATTCTTCTGACTCTCTCTTTGTGACCTTTGGTTTGGCTGGTAAGTATAAGGCAGCTTCCAGGCTCACTTTGGGTCGCTGGATTAAGGCTGTTATCTCTCTTGCCTATCTTGGTGCTGGTTTGCCTTGTCCGACGGGTGTCCAGGCGCGTTCCACTCGGGGCGTGCCTGCCTCCTGGGATGCTTTCCATGGTGTGTCTCTTGATGAGATTTGCCGGTCTGGGACCTGGGCCTCCGAGTCCACGTTTGTGAGGCACTACAGGTTGAATTGTGCCCTGTCTGACCAGACCAATTTTGGTTGTGGGGTGTTGCAGGCTGTGGGGGTTCCCCCTCCGCTTTGATTCTGTTTGTTTATTAAAACTTTCACTTGCTGCACTCCTTTGTGTCTGGTCTGTGTTTTGCTGTGTTTGGGTTGCCAAAGGCCTGTTTGGGCGTTGCTTTGGTATGCCTCATGAGTGATGACTGGGTCGAGGACGAGGGACGTAGAGGTAATGCTATGATTACGTTTGGTAATCCCCATTACTCTTAGTCCTACTCGTCCTCGACCCAGTCTTACTTCCCACCCTCCCTCCCTGTCCAGGCCTTTGTTGCTTGGTGTGTCAGGATGTGCTTCTGGTGGTTGGGTCTGATATAGCACCTGGCAGGAGGGGGGGTGGAGCCTAAAAGCGTTTTCTGTTTTGTTTCCTTTCTGTGGAATACCTCATGAGTGATGACTGGGTCGAGGACGAGTAGGACTAAGAGTAATGGGGATTACCAAATGTAATCATAGCAGTCTCTTGCAGTCGGGGTGCATGTAGGTCGCACCGCACCGGCCTTGTGTATGTCACGCCCCCAGACGCAAGAGTCTCATCGGCAGGCCAGCCGCGCACCGCTATCACCAACCACCTGCACTCCCAGCCGGGGCTTCTCCGCTGTCCAGCTGCGGCGGTGGGAGGCTACCCAGGCTCCGGGGCTCCTCTATTGCGCCACCTCTCCTCACCTTTTAGTGCAGCGTGGAGGCTACCATTACCGGGGGCAGGATTCCGGCGGGTCCGCAGCGGGCCGCGCGATTTCTCTCAGTTGTGGGCTGTTTTCCCATCCTAACACTGGTACCGTTGAGGTCAGGGGGGCCTCCGCCACTGGACCGGGCCACAGGAGACACCATTACGCCAGAATTATGCAGGATTTAAAACCATTGGGGCAGGAGCAGCGTGAAAACGAGTCTAGCCGGCCATATTGTTAGGCCATGCCCCCGTCCCCCATGTTATATAGCAATGCAGGCAGGTGCACACTCAGTGTACAGTCTGAGTACATTCACTGCCCAGTGTTGTAATCCCCATGTATTATGCTACCACCAGCATACTCACATGCAGCACACACACGTAGTCTACACATAGTGTTCAGCAATTCCTTTGTACTTTACTAGAGTGTGGCACTTTGAATACACACTACCAGCACACACACATTTACCATGTGCATACTGTCCCACATTTCACCCTATGTGTAATGTATGTCTTGCACAGGCACATGCATTCAGTACATGATTTTACCATGCTCACACTTCCAGAGCAACATGATGTTGGACAGGGGTGAGTTGAACACACAGCAGCAGAACTTTAGAAGAGGTGAGTGAGCATGTAGGCCTCACCTCAGTGACCAGGGTAGAATACTCATGTTCACTACTACTGATCACTACACAGTATGCAGTCACCACCATGATTGCACCGTTTTACTCCTGGCAAAGGCATTAGTATTTTACAACTATGAGTGTTGCTCTTTGGGTGCCCCTCCTGGTCCAACAAAACCGCAATCCATGACAAAGGCCTATGTCAATGTACACATGCATATTCCATGTTTCCCTACAAGAATATACCAGCGTAAGGGATCCAGACAGCAATTCAGTTGGGCAGTTAGGGCATAGGTTCGCAACTTTTACAATGCAGGGGAAGTTGCCGACCCAACACCACCATTACACCATATTTCAATTAATTGTGTTTGTTTACAACCTGTTGTGCTTGCATTATGACACACATGCTTCCCACATTATAGATCCCTGTATTCCTGAAGTGATGTGATGCTTGGCAAACATCTCAATTGGCTCTGCAAAGCCTGTAAATGGGTTTTGTAACAAATGAGGGAAAATATAGACCTGACAGCAATCAGTGCTGGGAAGGTGCTTTCGTGGATGCCCACACATGCATGAATGAAAATGTAATAAAATACATTTTGACATCAACACCTGAAGCTAGGCCATGACAGATGTGTCCCATGATCTGTGATGGTATATGCTGCAACATTTGTTCCAGCAAAGTACTGCCACTCTGCATGCTTGTCCATATCTGTAGCACACATCATTTTGGATATTGCCTCAAGCACTGCCATATTGGGAGAATTATGATACATTATACCCTGAGGGCACATTTAACACACTCTCATGCAGCAGAACACAGCAAGACAGCTTGCTGTGCTGCACTGCCCAGCTTAGTAGAGGGAGGACAGGAATGCCCATAACTATCTATATATCCATTTCATGCAGTGCACTGCATCACATTGGCTTGCTGTGTTGATTTGTTCTTAGTTTGAGATATGCCCCCATGTTTATCAACACTCGGAACACAATATTCATACTAGTTGAGAAAATGTGAGTGACAATAGATGTACCTTGACATTGTCACAAATACGACACAATGGATGTGTTCCAATTTTTTTTATTGGATGATAGGTTTACATATCTTTTGCCATTATTCCCATAATTGTAATGCTATTATGAAAACAATATCATCACGTCTCACGCAAACTGCCATTGAGTGCTCAATATCTGCTTTTTGATTCATCATTCTCTTCATGTTCAGGTGGGATTGCACACCCATAGTCCCATGGCACATTTGTTGTCAGGCATGTGCTGTGAAATATTGCACAGATTAAAATAATCTTGCTAACCATAGGAGGTGGGTACAGTCATCTTCTGCCTCATTTGTCCAGGCAACAGGAATAGGGCTGTAGGACAACAAACATTCACTCTACAACATTTTGAGTTTTGCTCAGAGCCTAATTATATTTTTGCTGTCCGCCCTTTTGGGGATTTTGATATGTGGTCGTGATCCATGCATGCAAACCATATCCTTGGTAACCTGAACAGTGAAAATACCAACAGTTGATAATTTGGTACATTGTTTCTTACACATAACTAACTATGGGGCATATTTACAAGGGGATTGCACCACCATCACTTTTTTGGGTGGCGCAGTGCTCTGCACCATATTTGCAAAGCGTCTTCAAGCCACTTTGTGTGGCTTAATGCCACATTGTAAATATGGTACCCTTTCACCCAGGTATCTGCATGAAAGGGGCATACAATGGTGTTGCTGTGGGCGTTCAACCACAATACCTATTGCTTTTTTATGCTGCCTCAGATTTACAAGGATCTGTAAATCTGCATGCAAAAGCAGGCTTTAGATTGGTGCAGCGAGACAAAATACTTATATTTCTCCTCGTTTTTTCTTTTTCTATGTGTGCTGCATTCTACAGCACAGATAGAAAGAGCAAAATGCCCTTAATGATTGGTTATGTGCAGGAAAGTGTCCCTTCCTGCAAACAAACAATCATTAAATAATGGCAACTTGCTACTTTTATGTGTGCTGTGGAACGCAGCACACAAAGAAGTAGCAAATTTACATTATTGATTGTTTATGTGCAGAAAGGGACACCTTTTTGCACAATAACATTAATTCCCTGTAACACAGGCACCCTTGCACTATGGTGCAAGGGTGTCTATGTTGGCACTAGTAGGCTATTTTAGCACCAGCGCAAGGGAAATCCCAGGGGAGCCCCATATTGTTTTAAATACGGCACATCCCTGCATTTTTCAAATGACACATCGCTGCACTGTAAAATTTGCTGCAGAACCACGCTGCGCCATTTCCTTGTAGATATGCACCTATGTGTGTTATGTATGTAGGCAAAGTCATACACATTTCTTTATCTTTTAACAGATATGTCTTAGGTACTGTTGACCATTGCTTTACACATGTATGTTCACCATATATCTCTTTTTATATGCCTTTAATCTTCCACCATTTATTTAACATGATACTGTTCAAAAATTTGTTTGGAAGTACCCTGTGATACCATACCTTTGTGACTTTGGAAAAAGGGGGTGGTGATGGACAGAGTTTCTGAATGATGCAGAATACTCTTACCAAGTCAGGAGATCATGGTTTTAATCCATCACCGTTTTTTAGCTCAATGCACCATCCCAGCTCAGAACCTGGCTATTTCCTAGTGTATTACAATTTTCAGAGCCATATGTTTCCTTGTGTCAGCTTTACATTGATGGATTGAAATGGACTCGAGGTATTAGTTTGTTAATCTATCTCATTACTAAAGTATGTCAATGTGGCTTATTACCTATGTGTACATTTGGACCTTGAATGTTGGACTCTCTGGGAATTAGCTGCACTTCGATCCTTAGGAATCACATATATTACCAGGGTACATATTTATACAAGATTTGATGCTACACTTTCAGTGCATGACATTCATGGAATTTAAATTTTTCCATGTGTGCTCCCGATACTTTGATCAACCTGCAGATATACAACTATGTTTGACACATATGCTTACAACATTGGTTCAATTACTGTTATTTTGATGTGAAATGCAGAACTAATCCAGACTTGTCACACCATTGCACATACACACATCTCAAACTTTTCGAAAGTGTAACCGTTTTTCTTATATTGATAATAATTATGGCCCACATGATTTGTTAACTAATGTGTTCTACATTGCAGAGATTTTAGTTCTGTCCACTCACACAGAGTGAGATGACACAATACTTCTCGCTGTTGGAATTTTCCTACTTCGATTGCTGAATCAGTGACTGAATCACACACTGGGACATCATTGGCTACATGTTACAGTAAGATACTACCGCTGTGTGTGCATGACTTAAGATCCTCACACAAACACAGAGATGGCTATTATGTCACACCTTACAACTTATTTGCTGGTATATTGAATAGTTCTACTTTCCTCACCAATCAGTAGGCCATTCACATATCCCACATTCTGGAAAGGCTCATTGATGGTATTGCGGTGGAAGTTGTATGCATCATGTGCACTTCCTGGAAATTTTGCAAGGACATTGATGAACATTCCATGATGGTCCACTATTGCCAGGACATTTATGGTTTAATTGTGCTTACATTTTCTATACAGATGCGATATGACTGCAGGAGACACAAATTTCACATGTGTGCAGTCAAGGACACCAAGCACATGAGGGAATCCAGCAATGTTGTAGAAGCCTTGCTTGATGTCCAATAGGTGTTGGGTAGTTTTTGGGAAGAGAAGGTACTGGGGTGTGAGTTTTATGATGGCATCCAACACAGATGGAAGAAATGCAGAAAATGCTCCCTGTGAAATGCCTACCAATCTGGCAGTTGTGATTTGGATGGATCTTGAGCACAACATATGTAGCACAGACATCAGGTTTACATGTGGTGGAATGGCATTGGTGCTTGCAGTCACTGGCTGGAGACTTGACACTATCTTTTCCATCAATTCTGTGATGGACTCCCTCTTTAGTCTGTTAAACTGCATGACCTCCTACTCCCTGAGGTGAATGAGGGATATGTGCTGATGTAAAACACTCTCCTTCCTCCTTCTCTGCCTACATGGTTGTCTCCTAGCTACTCCCAGTTGCAGTATAACGACCTCCATGGTATAGCTGAGCTTGACAGAGATTACTATGATGTAGAGATTTTTATCCTACAGACACTACATCATTTCCTTTGCCTGGCTTGCCAATGAGCAGTAATTCTGACGCACTTGTATTGTTGTGTTGCGCCACTCCATGATGCGTGATGCAGTGATATACTGTTGAATATCACTGTGTTAAGGTTCTGTTGGATTTTGCACCGGAAAGCCTCCATTACATATATTAATTCCTGCGTGACGCAGCTGGATTCAGCGCAGCTTTTGCACAATGCAATTTTGAAAAAAAAAACGCAGTTAGGCACTTGCGTTGTTTCTTGAATGTGATTTACTCCTTTTGTCACCTTTGAGTAACACTGCGTGTTGCAAGGCTGATGTTTGATAAATATTCCCCTTAGTGCATAGGGATTAGTGTCAAAACCTATTAGTAGTTGCATGAGAATGCCCATGCACCACCCATAGGACGCCGTATTTGAGCAAAGAAGATCAAAGTAGCACTTTCGATTGCTTTGTGTTACTTTAGGCAACTTTTCAACACAAATCAGGATTTGCATTGGATAGTAATTCCCAACACAGCATTATGCACCAAGTTTGCATCACTTTTTGTGATGCAAACCTGGTGCGAAAAACTTTTCAAACTTTACATGTGTCCTGCACTGTGCAGGACACATACCATGGGGAAAAAGAACTAAAGCTGGATGTTAGTCTGGGAGTTTATCAAGTGTTTGCGGTGCGTTTGCATCACAAAAGTGACACGAGCCCAGCTCAAAATGTTGTGTTGGGATTGACTTTCCAAAATGAATCCTGATTTGCAAAGGAAAGATGCCTAATATAACGCTAAGTTGCGCTATGAGCTACTTTGCACTAAATTACGTCAGGTAAATCTAAAATAGATTTTGATACTTTGCACTACTTCACATCAGGTAAATCCCAAAATAGATTTTGCATCAGGGTTGCGCCAAAAACGTGACTCAACACTGAAGTAAAATCTTAGTAAATTGTGGCCTACATGTATGCACCGTTAATGTCAACATATATTGCAAACTCTGAAAAACTGCAGAGCGTTGAACAACTTTGAAATTAATGTAAATAGGATACATTTTCCCAATAACACACTGCATCCTGATAATAGAATGCTTTTCTAACAAAATCCCTAAAAACCTTGTGCCTCAATTATGAGGTTTTGCGTAGGGAAGCGCAGCAGGCCTTCCTGCTGCGCTTCCCTACGGCAAAAGAAAAGGGCAGGAATGCACCATATCTATAAAGATACAGCACATTCCTGTGCTTTTTCCCTGCGCCGGCGCACAATTGGCTGCCTGCGCCAACGCAGGCACCTTTGCACCATGGTGCAAGGGTGCCTGCGCTGTAGGGATGATTATTTTTGTACAGGAAGGAAAACCTTTCTGTACAAAAATAATCACAAGAGGCTTTTCCTCTTTCTATGTGTACTGCAGAATGCAGTACACATTGAAAAAGGAAAAACGAGGAGAAATAAAGATATTTCTCCCCGTTGCGCCTCCCTTACGCCTAAGCTTTTGGCACTGCCTCAGATTTACGATTTCTCGTAAATTTGGGGCAGTGTCAAAAGGCGATGGATGTTGCTGGGAACGCCCCAGCAACACCCATTGCACGCCCCTTTAAAGCAGAACACTGCGTTAAAGGGACTGATTTTTATCAGGCAGGATTAAGCCAAAAAAAGTGGCTTAGTGCTGCCTGACAAATATCACGCAGGCTTCTGCGCCACGGAACGTCACAAAAAGTGATGTTCCGATGACGCAAGCAGCCATGAGGCCCCTTGCCTTCTACCATTGAGGATTTTCATTTCTGTTTACTTGATGCGTGAAGTATGTTTTTCGTAATTCCAATTCTGAACATATGTAGATGGAGTGGAATGTGATTGTTTTGTTTAAACAGGTATGAGGTTGCCAGCGCTCCTCATTGGTGTAATCACTGGCATGCTTTTCACGTATCCTTCTGATATTCCCTTTTGCTGTGCTTCGAACTTTTCCTTCGGGCATTTTCTGAAATTCTTTTAAGAAATATTTATACTTTTCCTCTTGTTTTAGAAAACAGAGCTTGCTTTTAAATAGCCGGAAGGCATTTTCCCTTGGTACCACCGCTGAAATAATGTTTCAATGACAATACAGTCTCTTAAATTGCCTCCGTTTGTCATCATTTCAGACTTTTTAGCTACCAGTAGTCATATTACCATGTATAACAATAGGTTGAAACTACAACTCCATATTTCAAGTCTGATTGTGAATGCATTTTGGAATCTGGGGAAAGCTTATGGGCAAATCATAAATGTTGGTTTCAGTGAATATAATTCGACTCTAATGAAACTCAGAGGTACATTTTATTACACAGAATGCTACTTCATGGTTTCCCTTTGAAGGAGCCATCCAGTGCAGAGAAAAGAAACTGTTCTTTTCCCCCAGCACTGTTTCTCTTTTTGTGGATGCTTTATCCGCATTTGCTTATTACTTTTTAGGCCCTCGTTGACCTCTGTGGAATAAACTATGATGACCAAATCGCAGTTATAATATTCTCTGAAGAAAATTGCATATTTTATTTCCCAGTCCAGCGCTGGTTAACATATGACTGTCCTGTAATTCTTGAAAGGTGTAGGGTGTGATTGTTTTGAGGTATCAATCAGACAGTAGATTTGTAGGGCTATTTTTTTCTCTTGAAAGGGTATCCATGTGCTGACAGGTCTCCAGGGATTTTTGAAACTCTGAAAGAGATGGGGAGGTCTGTAGATGAAATGCTAGTTCATTTCATGACTTCTCTGCTAGGTAGGATAAGGAGGGACAACAACAGCTGCTACATTGGATGCATGAGGTGAGGATTAGAGAAAGAGATGCAGAGGGGATGGTGTCTGGTGGGCAGATGGAAGATCAGACAGTGGTTCAAGTAGGTGGGTCTGCAGTTGTGTAGGGCCTTGTATGCATGGGTCAGGAGCTTTAACTGGCATCTTCTCTTACAGAGAGTCAGTGGAGTTCCCTGAGGTAGGGGGTAATCTGGGTACATCTAGGGAGATCCAGGATGGTCCTGGCAGTGGCAATCTGTATGGTTTGTAGTCTTCAAAGGAGGTGAGCTGCGATCACTGCTTAGAGTTACCATAGTCCAGTCGGCTGAAGATGAGGGCCTGGATGTTGGTATCTCTTGAGCTTTGAGGTAACCATTGAATATCTTCTAATCCATGTGAAGGATGAAGAAGGAAGGAGGAAGAGACAAAGCTGACCTGAGTTGTCCAGAATGACGTCTAGGTCAGTGGGGGTAGGAATAAGTCTGAGTACTATGGACCACCAGGAGCTTCCCATGGGGTGCTTTTGCTTCTGAAAATCAGTACCTCTGTATTGACTGAGTTGAACTTCAGGCAGTTGCCCTTCATCCAGTTGGTGACATCTGTCATGCAGTTGTGGAAGTTGGTTTTGGTGGTGTCTTCTGAGAGGGAGTGGATGAATTGCGTGCCGTTGGCATAGGATATGATGTTGAGTCTGTGAGATTTGTCAATGCTGGCCAGAGGTGTTATTTCAGTGTTGAAGAGAATGGAGCTTAGGAAGAATCCTTGGGGTACTTCACAGATGATTTCCTTGGGTTCAGAGCTGAAGGGGGCAAGTCGGACATTTTGCATTATCCCGGTGAGGAAAAAGGAGATCTATCAGAGAGCGGCTCCTTGGATGCGTATGTTGTTTAGCCTGGTTATGAGTGTGTGGGAACCCATATTTAAGGTGGCGGAGAGGTCTATTAGGGTGAGAGCTGCAGTCTCTCCTGGGTCAAGTAGGACTTGAACATCATCGGTGTGTTATGGTTGCTGTGGAATCCGGATTGGGAGTAGTTGAGTATGAGGTTACATTCAGATGTGAGGAGAGTTGTTGGTTGATGGATTTTTGTACTACTTTGGCTGGAGCAGGGAGATTAGCGGTTGTTGTTGAGTTTGCTGGGTATGCTGATGGTTTCTTAGCAGGGCATTGACTTCTGCATGTTTCCTGTCTGTGAAGGTGGCCGTGACAATTAAGGTGTTGAACCAGGTGGTGAGTACAAGGGTGTGTCTGCCTTTGCCTAGGTAGAAGAAGTGGTGAGGACATGGGTCAGTTGGGGGCCCTGAGTGGACCGATTTTATTATTTAGCCACTGTACTGTGGGGGTAGCTGGCTCCATTCAGTTAGTCAGATATCTGCGGTGGTAGAGGCGTCAATGTGTTGCTTGAAGTAATCTGTGGCCTTTGGCTGGGTTTTGAAGTTTCTGTAGATGTTGGTTATCTTTTTGTGGAAGAAGGTTGCAATGTTGTTGCAGAGTTCCTGTGAAGGGGTAATGTTGTTTGTTGCAGCTGAGAAATCTTTGACTATGTTGAAGAGTTCTCTGCTGCTATTGGAGCTTGAATTAAATCATGTGGCTTTTTCCTTGATTCACCCAATTGTCTGTAGTAGAGGTTGAGGGCTGTCTTGAAGGTGATATGGGGTGTATCTTAATGTATATGGCACAGATTAGTTATCCCTGTAGAGTGTGATATCTGTGAAGTGATGTGATATGGCATTCGATTGCATGGTTTAATTTTCTTTGTTGTGGTTTGAATTCTGTTAGAGTAGTGAGGTATCACTTTGCAAGTTCTTACATAATATGCTCTAAAGCCTGGCTTAGTTTTTTGTAAGTGAGAAGGTTTGGGCTGTTGTGAAATTTCAAAGTGGGCATTTATGCAGTCTTAAGTGGTACAATGTGGCATGGTACTGTAAATGTGGAATATCAGTAGATTCATCTTGCTGTACTATGGTATGGTACTCTGGGGCAGTAAGTTAAGCACATTATTGAGGTGTAGTACCAGGTAGCATGGTTGTTGGAACCCCTTTCAGAGGGCTACGGGGCATGCAGGTGTTACTGGGCCAACCATGGTGGTTGAGGCATTTTACTCCTGATATCCAGGGGCCCAAGCTACTATGGATTCTACTCAGATGGCCCAGGTACCCCATCTGCGCTCTCAGTGGTAGCTGTGGTCAAGCAGTCAAGGCTTCCTCAGAGAGATGTAGATACAGGTGAAGGAAGATGATTCATAACTCAAATTGCAAACACTATGAACAATAAATCAATGTCCAGCCAAATACTTGCTTTTATAAGAAAAAGTAGTATTTTATTTTTAACTAAACATGCAAGAAATATGACATTATGAAGCAACAACACAATCCCCATGAGGTTGGGGCCCTAATACGTGTCGAAAGTATCCATGATCCACCCTCCTTTGTGTAACATGCTCAGAGTCATTTCCCATTCACTGGTGGTCGCATCAGGGAATGCAAACTATTAGGCCATACTCAAGAGTTCTCTATTTGACTCTTGAGGAATGTATTCAAAAGTATCTATTGTGTTGCAGCACCATTAGCAGCAAGTCCCCCTTGGCCCAACTGGCCCAGTTCATGTCTAACACACTCTTGCAGCATGGAGGAGTTCAGAAATCCAATAGGTGCCTTCAGTGCACATCATTTGATGGACTATGCGGTACAAAATTCACAGTATGAATGATTCTTTTACCCGCTCTCCACCCACCCTCACTGTGGAGGACCAGCCCCTGATACTGGTCATTGGTACCTGTATGCTGTAATATCTATAGCGGAATATCTATAGCGGGGTGATTTATGGATGCGCTTCTTACATACTTTGCGCACCACAACCAATATATCTGTTTTGAATAGCAGCGGGCACATTTTTCACCAGCACTCCTGGGCCTGCAGATGCCCACCTTGTTCTACTCATGAGACAAGGTTCACGCTGCTCAATCCATGACTCATTCACAGTTTGGAGTACAACAACTACACTCCAAGATGTCCGCCTGCTCCGCTATCTCGCAGCTAGCGTATCCCCTACAGCTCCTACGTGCCACTCACTACCCACGTGACCCCCTTGGCATCACAGTCTTTCAGACTACATCTAGACCGGCTACCGGCAAGCTTTCACCATCCCGGTGTCGGAGGCAGGGTAGGTCAAACGGCTGCAGCGTTTCACACGTCAGTGAGTGTTTGTGCACTTCATCATCCTGGGTGTCCGATCACTTTGGGAGGTTAGTGAGCTGTGTATCGGGCTACTTCCACGTCAGGATTTGCCCGCAGGGGTGCCCTACATCTGTGGGCTTCTTGGGGCATGGGGTTGCCCATCGGAGTCTTGTGTTGCTGGCTTGGTGTTCTTGTTAATTTCGAAGCGCAGGTGTGGCTCATGCGGCTCCCAGGGGTTTATGTTGTGCCTTTCACTGCTCACTAGGTGGGAGCTCCTAATGGGGAGGATCGCTTGGGGTGATCCTTTACCTCTGCCCGCCCACCCCCTCAGTGTTTTAAACTACTGGTTAGAGCCGTGTCTGTGACCTCCATATTTTTAAGCCTACATATAACAGAATACTGATTTCTTCCATCTCTTCCTGTTAGGACCCAATCGGTGTCCTTCAATACCGCCGGCTACTGTTGCAAGCAATTACTTGCAGACAGTATAGGTGAGTCCTACTTCGTCCTGACTACCATGGTTTTTACTTTTTACCTTTTACCACCTGCACTCTGGCAATCGTACATCATTGCGATGAGTTTGTAGGAACTTGAGCACAGAATTTATTGAGTACACTACACTGGTACCATTGTTTTTTGCACTGTGACTATTTTTATGATACAGCGTCTTAGTTATGGTTTTTAACGAGCACGTTCGCCCTGCCTGACATTGAGGGTTTGATTCCAGAGACAATGTATGTTTATATAAAAATGGGATTTAAACATGTTATCCCCACTTACTCTTTCCCTACTTACGGGTCAACAACCAGAGAACTGGGTATGTAGAATCCACTTACATTTTTAGTGTAGATAGTGTCCATTTGATCCTGAGGAAGTGTCCAGATCACAATGACATTAGAGCCACGAAACATGTAGATCACCTGAGAGCAGTGCATACACCACTAGACACATTGCGACTAGTTTTTGCCCCTCTCCATCTTTTACATTAGGCAATTTACCTTCAGAACAAAATGATGGTTAGGACTAACTGACCTATTTTAATTCATACATTACCATACATCTACACACACTAGAGCCCCTCACCCCCACTGCACCCACCGGCAGGAACAAAAGACCCCTGATAAAAAGCCCTGGTTCCGGTTGCCCGTCAGGTATTGCAGCGCCGACCTGAAGAGGGGCAGGCTCAAATGATGAAGCATGACACCTAGCTTGCTGGGTGTGTGAGAGCCCTAGCTCCTACTAGGAGAACTCCCTCTCCTGCACATACAAAATAGTGGTCCCCAGTGATCCACTTGTCCCTACCGGCTCCAGCTCTACCTACCGATCACCACAGATGAACTCTGTACTCTCTTTGTACACAGCCATGCTTGGCATGTACGCTGGAACTCGGTAAACTAGCCCCTAATCCCTCCCTTGTTTGATATAGCCTTCACTGCACACCCACATCCCTGTTCAGTTAGGAGAAGTTGGGCTACTAACGGCCCAAGTGGCAGGACACAGCATTGCAGGCTCTCTTTCCTGAGCAGCGCTGGTGGCAGTCTCTCAGATGTCAAAGCAGCTCTCTGCTCGCAAAGACACAGTAAGATGACTTTGCACAGCGAGGGAGTGGGAATCCTTTCTTCAGTTCCCGACTGGAGCCAGCAAAGATGCAACAGCATCTAGGCAGTCCTCCAAGGTGAGTCAGGAGCAGTTCCCAGATGGTACCCTGAATCTGCCCACAGATAGTGGCACGAATTATTTAGCAATATTGGTACCAGCAGCCTGTCCTGGCATACAATTTTTCTGCGATATGTACTTATAAGGCCCGCAGGCTATTCCAGCACAAATGTCCTGGCCCACACAGTCACAAATCTTTGCACTCCTTGAAGAGTAACTTACCGGTGACCCGGCATACTGGGTCACCGCAACAAGGCGATTCTGGTTTGTTGCCCTATGGAGGGCATTTGATTCTCCTCAGTCCACAGCAAACCGCTCCTGGAATACGGGGGACCCCGAAAACGATTCTGCACACAGGCAATGACCCGACTGGTACACAGCTATATCCACACACCAAGCACAGGGTGTCATCACAGTAGAGCTCCTCACTAGATCCCTCTCTCTCTAATGGTCTCCTCTTCCTCACATGGCACACTGGTCTTGGCAAGCAGGCAGACACTCTTGGCTGCAGGGCAGGTGGTCTTGGTTTCCCTGGATGATTTTCCCACACCTAGCAGGAAGACTAGTAGGCCTTGCCCACCAGTCCTGGTCACAGAGAAAAGTCTTGCAGAGCTTCTCCTTCCCCCTTCTGCTTAGCCAATGAAACTGGTTTGGGGACTCAACCTCTCCTGTTTATAGTCCTGTTCCAGATCCCAAATATGATTTAGGATCTGAGTCTTTCAATTTATATGAAGGGGTTATGCTTTTTTGAAGTGGCCACTTCTGTTGTTCTTCTTTCCTCATTAGAGATGACTCTCACAGTAGACATGACTTTGAAGCTGAAAGACCCACAAAACAATTCATGGGAGTGACCAGAGTTCACACCTCAATGTTAACCACAGTGCTGTGTCCATCAAAAGAATAATCCTAGACTCCCAGCCCTATTCTTTATGATTCCCCTATCAGCCCCATCTCCATTCCTGAGACGTATCCAGTCCCATTCCTTCTGATCTATTACTGAACCAAACAACATTCTTTGAAATTTATAGGGAATTTAGTTCCTTTTCCCTCCAGTGTGTCCCCGCACAGCTCACTGCAATGCAGCAATTTATAAATCTGTTTGGGAGGATTTCCCTCCTTCTCCTGCCTTCACCAGGCTGGCCTGGCCTTCCCAAATGGAGCCCAGGGTCCTCCATACAATGAACCATATTCACTCAGTGTACCTTCCCAGCACACTTTGGGTCCAGCACTGTTACCTCAATGCATCGTACCCTTACATGTATACATACATTCCGGACACACACTCAACCTGCACAAATTGTTCAGCACCGATGCTTTTCTGTCCTTAACCATGGTGTGCTATGCACAAATACACACATTGCCAGCACACAAACTCCGCAGGTGCACGCTGCGCAACACTTCACCATTCATGTATTGTATTTCACTCAAGCACTCATGCATCCAGCACATGCTTTCACTGCACACACACTGCTCAGCACTACTTCTCTCATGTAATGTAGTCTTCTCAGGCATACATACACTCTGTACCGTGTTATCCACACATGCACTGCACATTACTGCTCCATCCCTGAACTGCACCCTTCCCAAGCACACATACATCCAGCGCAGTCACTATCCTTGGGCTATGCAGTACCACACATCTACCTGATGTAGGCCAAAGAGAGTGAAGAACACATCAGTCCAACAAAAACAGTTGCACTAATTGGATGGATCACACCAGAGTCTCCAGGAGAACCCATGGAGGACCAACTGAGGGTGCCACCAGCTGCAGCAAAAATCAAGCATGTGCCAGAGCCTGTGAGTGCTTGAGTGTGCACCTTAACAGGTCCACAACTATGAATATCAGGTACACGTGTACACTGGTCTGCTAAAAACACAATGTAAAATATTCCTGCAATGCTTGTATTTTTTTACTTTAGAAAATGTCTTTTTATTTATGTGACTAAGATTGATTCGCCTAAGACAAGAAGTTAAAGAAGAGATTTTCAAAACTGTGAACAATCCTTAGTATTTATGATTTTTTTTATTATGTGGGGGTTAGACTGGCTAATTTTGTATTAATTTGACTGATATATTTGCAGCAAAAACATAGTTTGAGGTCAGAGTGAATCTAAATCTTAGCCAATCTCCCCACTGCGTATTTTAAAAGCTATTGAGCAATTTCTTCTAATTGAGTAGCATTGCTGCAGCCCTTGCCATTCACGCATGAAGCAGTATTTAGAGAACAATTCCGATGCACTTAAATGAAAGCTGGTGTGAAAAGACCACATGAGGAAAAGCACTTAAAACTGTCTGGTCACGGCCCCGTGCACCAATCTTATTTCTCCCAACGGATGGAAGGTGTGAGGGGAACTGTCGGCCACGAGACCTTCAATAACCTCAGTGAGATGAAGTCATCTTCACAGCTCCAAACTGTGCAATGAAGAAGTAGGAACTGAGCTGACCTTATCACTTCATTTGCCTGCAGACAAAGTGTTCTTTGCAAGAATATGTACACTTGCAGACCCCTTTCTGGCACATGATTTTTAAAGGCAAGAATTGCTCACACAAAAGAGCATATTTACAAGGGGATTGCGCCCCCGGAGCATCATTTTCGAGGACATTCTGGTGGCGCAATGCCCTGCTCCATATTCACAAAGTGGCATGAAGCCACTTTGCGTGGCTTAATGCTGCTTTGTAAATATTGTACCCTTTTTTGCAGGTATCTGTATGAAAGTGACGTGCAATGGGTGTTGCTGTGGACGTTCCACCCCAACATCCATTGCTTTCTGACGCTGCCCCAGATTTACAAGGATGAGTAAATCTGAGGCAGCTCACAAACTAACACCACTAAAAAGCAATTGTTAGATTGGCAAAACAAGAAGAAATACTTTATTTCTCCTTGATTTTGCTACTTCTATGTGTGCTGTATTCCACAGCACACATAGGAAGAGCAATTCACCTTTAAATATTGTTTATGTGCAGGAAGGTCTCCTGTACATAAACAAGTCTCTTTGAGCTTATTTTTGTAACTGTGGGGCATATTATTAAGGGGGGCAATAGGCACTTTTCGCCGGTTTAGCAGCCGTTTCGGCCGCTAAGCAGCGAAAATTCTATCGCCCCATTATCAAGCTGTCGCTAACAGCAGTTAGCGACAGCTTGAAGGCGATAGCGAACGGTTTGGGGCCCGCTTTGCATGTTAGTGATATTTATCGCTAATGACATGCAAAGTGGTCGTACCCAAATCGTTAGCGACTGAAAGCAGTCGAAAACGTCGCTATCGCCTATTCACAAGGCTGGTGTAGCGATGGAAATATTCCCGCTATCGCCAAAAACTAACGCCTGCTCAGACCAGTTCTTAGCCATGTTATCCAATGGGAGGTGGATAACATGGCTAAGAGCATTTTGTTGCTAATGCGAGAATATCGCTATATTCTCAGCGATATTCTCGCATTACGCCGCTATCGCTGGATATTTTAGCGCTATGTAGAAAAACGTTGCTAATAGCATGTTTTCTCCGCTAAAATATCCAGTGATAGGCAGCGATAAAAAAAGTTGCTAAGCGCATTTTGCGATAATTTTCGCTAGTTGTTGGTAATATGCCCCTGTATGTGCTATTAATTTGTTGTAAATAGGCAGTGGAATACAAGATACATGGGACATTGAAGATCAAGTGTTAGGAGGGAGGATATGCAAAGTTGCAAAGTGTTTCTTCTCAGAACTTCCCCTACATCTCTCAAATACAAAACTTGACACCTGTATTTTATTTTCATTTTTTTAACCATCTTTATTGGAGTTTATATATACAAAGCACTCCCCCCCCCCCCCCCCCCCCGGGTCAGACAAGACAGAAAAAAGATCACAAAATAAACACAGATTGATTCAAATACAAACATATCGGGATTAGGGATAATGGATTAGTAATTCATAACATAATAACTTGATAGATTCATCAATCAACATGTTTCCCTTCTAGAGATACAAACATAATATAATGGATTATAAACCATAAACTATTTGCAGAGGTTACCAATTGATATTTTACACTTTTTAACTCAGGCTGATTGATACACCATATTACGTGAAATTACCTTGGGATTGGGACCATTTGATTAAGGGATTCCAAATTTTGAGTCCCCTGGCCCTCCGCCTTCTACCTTTTCTTTTATATATAGCCATTTCTAGGTTAAATAGGGCTAACAGTCTAGAAAACCATTGCTGAATAGATGGAGGGTTAGGATCCAGCCAGACGGAGGCGATACAAATTCTTAAAGCTGCCATGGCAATGAATATTAGTTCATGTCCCAGTCGTGGGTCGGGGAGGCTTGTTGCTCCGAGCATAACCACTTCATTGGTGAGAGCTAGTTCAGTTTTTAAGACATTCATTAAAAACCATTCTATACTAAGTTTTAGGGAAGGTAGGTTTGTACAGGAAGAAAATATGTGTATGCAATCAGCGTTAGGCGTCAGACATCTAAAACAGCAAGTACCCCTCCCGCTCCCCCATTTAGCAATTCTGTCCGGGGTTTAATACATAAAGAAGCAGGTTTTATAGAACTGAGGTTGCAGTTTTGTTGACATGAGAATAGTTCGGGACAGGACATAGGTATAATTAAACTCTTCAGTGGTGATAGCTATTTTTCCCTGCCATTTCTGTGCCGTTTTCACAAGATTGTCCGGGAAGAGGGATATTAAGAGAGAATACATCCCCCCAATGGTGAATTTCTTAGGTTTTTTTAGTGTTTCAGCTGCTGTTATTTTATCAAGTGAGGTGTTTCCCCTGATCCGTTGTAATAAAAAGTCTCTGATTTGGAGATATTTAAAAAAAAATCCCTCTACTCCAATTGATATATCTCTCTTAAAGTTTCAAAGGAATGTAGCCCTTCATTTGAAAAGAAACATCCGATATGCGTAATTCCAGCTGTGATCCATCAATCAATACAGACACCTTTAAAGATTTCAGGAAGGACCGGGTTGTTGCCTATTGGGGAATAGAATGAGAGTCGCCCTATACCCAGCAGTCTCCTCACTGCTTTCCATGCTTTAAATCCACCCAGCAAGGTCTTAAGGCGGACCTTTTTGTGGTAACTGTCATAGAGAAATCACCATAAGTAACCCTTGCTTTTATTGCCCAGTACTAGCTGATGAATCGAAGGTTGGACTACCCCTGAGGCTGTCTCTGTGTTATCTAGAAGAAAAAGTTCTTGATTGTATAATAGCATGGATGCTCAATAGTATGCCTTAAGGTTAGGGAGGGCTAGGCCTCCTTTTTCTTTGAGAAGGGTCAGGAGATTGTAGGCTCTTCGGGGTTGTGAATACGCCCAGATGAAGTTCGTAAATGTGCGTTCCATCAGTTTAAACCAGTGCTCCGAAATCTCCAAATTGCTTGCCCTGATCATATAAAGTAGTTTAGGAAAATAAACAATTTTTAGTGCATTTGCCCGGCCAATCAGGGATAAGTGTAGGTTGTCCAAGCGGCAGAGATCGTTCTGCATTTTATCTAACAGGGGGGTCATATTTACATTAACCAATTTATCAAGCTTGGAGGTGATACATACCCCCATGTAGGTCGCTGTGGTAGCCACATGTGGATCTAGCATAGTGCATTTATCATTTAGGACCACCTGGGTTATGCTCTGGTTGACATTGCCAAAGTTTTTCGCCTCAGTTTCAATAATAGGTAAGTCTAATACGGGATCAGGCGTGACTATGGCAATGTCGTCGGCATAGGAAAGGGTTTTGGTCATATATCCTTGAGTCAAGATGGGAGTAATACCAGCATTGGTTTTCAGCCTGCGGATAAGAGGATCGATGTAGATTGCAAACAGCAATGGGGAGCATGGGCATCCCTGTCGGGTTCCCCTTGATATTGTTAATTCTTTAGATAATTTGCCATTTACCATTACCAAAGATTTTTTCATGAGTTTTCGTGTTAAAATTGGGGTTTTCCTGGCATGTTTAAATTGTATGGAGAAGTAAAGATAGACATTATACATCTATTTTTAAATTCTCCAAGAAAACTGTTTTAAAGGTACTGCTGCAGAACTTCTTTGAGCTCCACAAGACAGCACTTTGAACAATGGACAGGCAGATTTATCAACCTCTTTGTGCCTCTTGAAATCCTGCTGAATGTGTTGCAAACTAGCTTAAATTGTTGATCTGTTATTTACTTTCCGATGTTTAATTCTTTCTGCACTGGAATGTTGCATAAACCTAATGCAAACTAGTGCTTCGGGATACTTTGGGGCATATATACAAACCCCTCTCGCCAACACAACGTCACCTATAGTGACATTGTAGTGGCGATAGGGGATGACCCTTATGTACAAGTCAGCGTTAAGCCACTTAATGTGGCTTAACGCTGCCTTGTACAAAAGGCCCCCTTTCACGCTATGGTTAGTGTGAAAGGGCTGGGCAGTGGGTGTTGCAGTGGTTGTCCACCGCAACAGCCATTCATTTTGATGCTCCCCCTATGTACAAGGGTGGCATACATAGGAGGCAGTGCCAAAATTAAGACCAGGTGAAAACTGGTTTTAAGATGATGAAATGAGGAGAAATGCATTATTTCTCCTCATGTTTGCTTTTTCCATGTGTACTGTCTTGTGCAGCACACATGGTGAAAGCAAACTGCCATTGTTTGTTTATGTACAGGAAGGTGTCCCATCCTGTACATAAACAAACTTTTTCAAAAAGCCATTTTGTCACTATATAATCTAGACATGGTGGTGGAATTGAGATTGCATTTCTCAAACCTGCAAAATTTCACATCATTAAATCACTTATGGAGGAATTGGAAACATGTGTGTTTTAAACTTTAATTGGATTCAGTCCCTCATTGGAAAGGGAGCCTTAATTGTCTACCCTCTAGGGCCCAAGATAGATTTCAGCTATATGCTACTGGAACCCATTGCTCCTCATATACTTTCATCAGAAAATATCGCAAGTTATATGATTATATTTTCCATGGGTAGAAGGTCCTTAAATCAGAGGTAGGTGGCCTTTTTGGAGACACAGAGGGCCAGTTGTACAACTATTTCATTTAGTACTTCGCAATTTGCGACACATTGCGAGTCGCAAATTGTGAGGCGCAAAATGAGATGTACAACTGTGTGTTTACACTGTTTTGTGATTCCTAATGGGGTCGCAATTTGAGAGGCTCATTAATATTAAAGAAAACATTTGCAAATGCATTACCATCTACTTGAAGTAGGTGGTAATTGCAAGTGTTTGGCGACCGCAATTGCGGTAGCAAAACATGAGTACATTCTTTTGAGACTTGCTGTTTGGAATGGAACGCCCCTTCCAAATAGCGAGTTGCAAAACCCATTTAGCGAGTCGAAAAAAATTTCAACTCACTTAATAGGCTATTTACATGGCCCAATATGTTTTTGTACGCGTAAACGGGTTCCCAAACCCGTTTGCGCATGCAAAAACGGGTCGTAAACCTGGCCCAGAGTTATTAAATGTGATCCAACTGCTATTTACTAATTCACCTTAGTTGGTTTGCGAACACCCCACTCCCTTACATAGACAGGTCACTCTTTGATTAAGTTCCACATTGCCATGGCAGGTTAATTAAAGCAGTATAGAATTTGGAGAAATATCACTGCAGAAATATTTGCTCTAACATGCTTCTTGTTTCACTAAGGATTTACACTTGCGGCTTTGCGGAAGGCAAATGGTAGAAAACTAGAAAAACACTAGCATAGCTCGAAAACTCGACAAAGCAGCACTTAAAACTTCTCTGACTAGCTATCATGCACTTTTCAGGAAAGCTAGACATAGCTTCATTTGTAACCAAATAACTAATGCAGATTTCATGCTGCCTATATAGTACGCAGACTGTATTAGTGGCAGTAACTGACCCAATCAGTCTCTCTTTGGATGTTGGAGGCTCGGCCATGCTTGTTTTGTTAGATCTCTCAGCAGCTTTTGACACAGTATTTCATTCAGTCCCGATCAATAGGCTGTGTGAGATTGGTGTCAGTGGTTCCGTTTTGCGGTGCTTAACTGACTTTAAAAGATCTGACGGAAATCATCTTGTTGGGTTTCTTTAAATCTCTGCAAGTGTTTTCATCAAGGGAGGACCTCAGGGCGTGTTTAATGTTTATGTTGCTCCCCTGCTGCAGGTTGTAGGAACTTATGGCTTTGAAATAATCTTGTATGCCAGTGATACGCAGTTGCAAAAGGAACAGATGATATGCAGTTGACCATCACTATGGAACAAAACATTGAAGATATGAGGCAGCGCTTCCAAAACTGCATGAAATACATTGCTGTTTGAATGGGTTGGAACTGTCTTCAACTATATAGTGAGAAGACGGAGGACCTGCTATTTGGCAACGCTCAACATCTCTGGGCGCTAGACTGGTGGCCAATAGTGCTTGGTTCTACTCTGATCCCTAGTCACTCCGATAAAAAGTTAAGGGTAAAAATTGATGAGGACTTGACAATGAAAAATCATGTAGCTGTGGTAAAAGGGATTTGATTCACCATGATGCACACTTTGAAGAAGGTCTTTCCATGGCTTCCTGCCTCGGCCAGGAAAACGCTGATCCAGGAACTGGTTATTAGTCGCCTAGACTACAGCAATGCTCTACTTATAGCAGGTAGCAATACTCTGCTGATGAAACTTCAGGTCATACAAAATATAGCGGGCAGATAGGTTTGCAATCTCCAAGTAGGCTCTCCTTCAATATCTGTCCTCATGTGTTTATATTGGCTGCCAGTGGGTAAACATATAATTATTAAGATCTGCTGCCTTGTTTAGAAAGCACTTTTTGGTAGATCCCTGCTATATCTGAAAAACAAACCTTGATTCTATTGCGCGGCATGTACTCTGAGATCTAGTAATGACACTTTTCTCTCTGTTCCTTTGGTCTGGCTTTCCAGACTTTCTTTGCAACTGTGTAGATTTCGGTCAATTTAAGAAATTGTTGAAAACCTGGCTGTTCTAGAAGTTTGAGGATGGGATAAAAAAAAGCTAGTGCTGAGATACACCTTTGGCTGTGATGTGTTGTGTTCTACAAATGAATATAGTATCATGTCATGGTACAAAAGCATTTGAATGGTGCTAGTTAGCATCTTTGACCACATTCACAGGATTACAGCAGTTGCATAGATCTATAGATCTGCTCGGTGTGTTTTTTCCCTAGCACACTTGCAATGCAGCCCTGCAACTTTGTTTGCTGGTCCACATTGTGCAACATTTTATCATTCTGACCCAGAAGATTTAAATTACTCTCAGCCACTGGCAAACACTCTGGATTGCATTCGTTTTTACTATGTTTTCAGTGCTATTACAGACTATGTACATTTGCTCCTTTCAAGGACAGAATAAACCACACCTAACTGAAATGCATCTGAATTGAAACACAAAAAACCCAGGGGCATATTTACGAAGTGTGACTGGGAAAGGGCACCATATTTGAAAGATTGCAACTAATTACTGTCCTTGTCCCAGCGCTGGTGCCATTCTGGATGCCTAGCGCCAATACTGGCACCTTTGCAACATCTTGAAAGAGTGCCTGGATTGCAGACAGAAATGTTTTGTGCTGCAAGGCGCACCTTCCTGCACAAAAACAAACCTGGGAGGCACATTCCTCATTCTATGTGTGCTGCAGAAGGCAGCATAGGTAGAAAGAGGAGGTTACAAGAAGAAATAAAGTATTTCTACATGATGCACATGCCCTGGGAAGGCGTACAATGTTGGTGCATTTCCAGGTCTACAAGTTCTTGTAAACCTGGGAATGCATCAAAATCCATGGGAGTTGCAGGGGAGCACCCAGGCAATGCTCATGGACTGCCTACCCAGGGCAGAGTAGCACAACACAGTGATTTGTACTGCGTTGCGCTACTCCAGATCAATGAAGCCACTCAGAGACACACAAAGCAGTTTTGAAAGGCCACATTAATCTGTTGTAGAAGTTTGTGTCACACATGTACTGCATTGCATGGTGCAAACACAACGCAAGCCTCTCGTAGATATATATATTTTTTGTCCTCATATATGCCACCAGATATTATATGCTCTAGATGGGTCTCTCTGATGCATTCTATACTGACATTCCTGAAGCCGCCCCGGGGTCAATATATAGCTACCAGAGATCTCCCAGAGGTGGGTTGTTTCCTTATCCAACTCCCCTGCCTTTTGATGGAATACCTCAGACAAGGGGAGGACAGGACCGACACAAACCTTTGGCAGAATCATCGGACCGTTTACTTTTTTGACCAGGCCTCTAGTTTCGACCATACGTTCTCTGAGCTTTCAGCTCGACCAGCCATGTCCATCTTACAAACTTCCATGATGTTTTTTAAACAGTCTACAAATCTAGGAGGAGCCACTGACTTCCACTCTTTACATATCTCCCTCCTAGCTATAACTACCACGTAAAATATAAATTGTGAGGAAAAGTTGGTAATATTATACTCACATGGGAGACCAAAGAATACTAGCCAAGGAGAACAGGCAATAGTTGTTGATAAAACCTCACCCAGAAAGCCAGCAATCGCCCTCCAATACTCCTGAATCTCAGGGCACTCTAGGAATATATGCATGTCATTTACTGCTTACAGCGGGGGCAATAATAGTTCTCCTGTGTTATCTTAAACAATTTAGCAGGGGTCCAGTACACCCGATAAGCCGTAAACAGATGGTTCCTCCTTAAATTGGCCAGTTTTATTATTCTCTGGGACAAGGAGAAAGAATCTGTCCATATCTTACTGATCTCTTCGGGATATTCGGCTATGGTATTACCCCAGAGGCTTATCAACTCGAGATCTAGATTTCCTTTTGCCTCTGTGAGCAATTTATACCAAAATTATACTTCTCGATTCCAGCCCCCCCCCTGCAAATTGAGTCAAGAATTCCAGTGTCTTTTTCCACTGTAATGCCTGGCTTGACCACCATGCGGATAGTTGATAACATTTAAATCTTGTCAGTGACCCATTTGTGAGTGACATCAGAGAGTTCCAATCCATAAGACCTGAATCCACCCATAAATCCCCCATTTCTGGACTCCAGCTGTTCTCAGAGGCAGGGATAACTGGTCCTGAAGACACACTGGTGTGCCCGGGGAATCCCAGATTAGAGTATATGTGTGGTAGTATGGAATTCCCAAGGCCTTCCGGATAAACCCCCAATTCCTAAGTGCGGTCTGCAGAATCTTAAGACGGACTTTCTTAAAGAATTTCTGGTCGCCAAACTTAAATAAGAAAAACTCTTGGCCTTTTGGTAAATCATGTAATAAAGCCTGAAATAAACGGCCCTGTGAGGATGAGTCTAATATGTTAGCAAGTAGCCTGAAGTTTTTAAAATGGAAGGCATGGCAGTACAATATTAGATCTGGTAAGGCCAGACCCCCGATCTTTAAACCCCTCCTTAATTTTTTTCAGGCTATCCTGGGAGATTTACAAGCCCAAATAAAAGAGTCAATCTTGCCCTGAAGGTTCGCAATTTCTTTCAACGGAAAAGATAAAGGGATGGAATTATATAGAAAGGTCAACTTAGGAAGTATGGACATTTTAATGAGGTTAACTCGTCCATATATATTTAATGGTAGACTGCCCCATCTTGTTAATGTTTTAATGATGTCTTTCACTACAGTCTGCCAACTGATTTTCGGAATATTCTTTAGTTCTTGAGTTAAATATATTCCTAAATATCGCATTTTTTGTTTTACCCCCTGAATAGGAATATTGTTGTTCCACCCCATTATCTCTGTCTTCTCCCTATTAATCTGGTAGCCTGACAACCTTCCAAATTCCTCACCTAAAAAAAAGCCTAGGTATGGCTTCTATGTGATTAGAAGTGTATAAAAGAAGGTCATCTGCGTATAGGGCAGTTTTTAGCTCCATATTTGCCATTCTAAAGGGTCAAATTACATTATCTTCTCTAATACCACAAACAAAAGGTTCCATATAAATGTCAAACAAAAGGGGGGACAGGGGGCAACCCTGCCGGGTTCCTCGGGATATATTAAACCCTTTGATCAGAATTAATTATGGATTTTAATATTTTGGCAAGTCTAGTGGCTAAAATCCCGGAATATAACTTCATGTCTGAGTTCAGAAGGGAAATTGGCCTATACGATTCTATTTTCTTAAGGTCTTTATTGGGTTTTGCAATAAGAGTTTTTGTAGCTTCAGCCCATGTGGGGGGATACTGTAAACATGGGTCAATAAACAGTTAAAAAGTGTAGTGAGGACAGGCACCAGTTGTTCTGTATAATCTAAGTAAACCTCGACCGGTAGCCCGTCTGAACCTGCGGCTTTCCCCCGCTTCATTTTCTTTAATTGATTTATTACTTCTCCCTCCATAATCTCACTTTCTAAATACCTCCTATCTGAGTCGGAAATTTGGGGTAAATTTCTCTGGGTCAGCGAGGTCTCGACCTCTTCTAGCTCTGGATTCTTATCCTCCGTGTAGAGACTTTGCATAAACCTCCTGGCTTCCTCTCTGATCCCTCCATCTTCCACAATTAAGACCCCTGTCTCTCTCTGAATTAGAACTTTAATGTTGTTCCTGTTTCTTTCCTCTCTGGATTTCCACGCTAGGAGGGCCCCGCATTTTTCTCCATATTCAAAGTTCTTTAATTTGCTGGTCTCCCATTTTTCTTTTATGATTTTCTCATCACTGATTTTAAGTTGAAGTTGTAAATCTGAAAGCTCCTTCTCTAATGCCGGGATCCTCTCTGTGTTTGAAGAAATGGCTCTTTGTAACTCAGAGTCTTTTCTAATTATAGCCTCTAGTTCTTCCCGCCTTTTGTTTTTTATAGTCTTCCTTTTATGCGTCATTATAGAACTCAGGACTCCTCTCAAAAAGCCCTTGTAAGTTTCCCAGACACACTGAGGGGTAGAGGAGCCGATATTAATTGTGAAGAATTCATTGGTCTTTTCTCTCACTTCTCTTTTGACCTGATCACCACGTAACAATGTCCTCTTCAATGTCAATCTGGTGTTTAAGGGACTCAAGCTTAATAGGAGGACCAATTCCAGAACAGCGTGGTCTGATATCCCAACGGGTGTAAATGAGATGGAGCTGATATCTGGCACCCCTAAAACAAAAAAAATACAGGAACATCCCTTCAAGAACCTGGTTTAACAAGGACATCAACGAGGAAAGGAGACTCCTCAGAGCCACAGAACGTCAGTGGAGAAAGAAGCCCTCCTCTGGCCGTCGGGAGGAACTCAGAGAAAGGAGAAGAAGGTACAAAAATCACATCAACAATGAAAAAACAAACTTCTTCTGCAATGCGCTAGCAAAGGCAAAAAACAGACCAAGAGAACTCTTTGACATCATCAAAAAACAAACCTCCAAACCATCCAGTGTCCATGCCCAACCCTCCAAAACCCTATGTGACAACTTCGTGTCCTTCTTCAACAAAAAAATATCCAAGATCGAACTATCCCTAGACATCAGGCGAATTCCGATCATCAACATCAATACATCTTCAACATTAACCACTTCTGGAGACTCACCCTCCATTGCCTGGTCCTCTTTCGACCCAATCCACGAAGCCGAAATCCTCAATCTAATCTCAACCTCCAAACCCTCCTCCCATAACCTTGATCCCATCCCCGCCCACATGGCAAATGACCTCAAACTCTCCCTTGCTCCACTCCGGTGTAAAATCATCAACAGCTCCCTAAAAACTGGCATCGTTCCGGACTGCCTTAAAGTTGGCCAGGTCACTCCCCTCCTGAAGAAACCAGGTCTAGACTTCAACGACCTAAACAATTTCAGACCAGTCTCAAGTCTCCCCTTCCTAGCCAAAATCTTGGAAAAATGCGTACTTCGCCATCTCAACACCCAGCTCGACAACATCAACCTCCTAGACCAAAACGAATCAGGCTTCAGAAAAGGCTACAGCACCGAAAGCGCAATCCTGAACATAGTAGATGACATCCGCAACTCCCTTGACTCGGATCAGTGCTGCCTACTCATCCTCCTAGACCTGTCAGCAGCGTTTGACACGGTTGACCACAGGCTCCTCATCAAGGCCCTCAGAGAACGAGTAGGTGCGGATGACGTGGTCCTGAAATGGTTTGACTCCTTCTTTCAGAACCGATTCCAAAGAGTAAAAATAAAATCCTTCACATCCGATCCTCTCCCCATGACCAGAGGGGTCCCCCAAGGATCTGTTCTTTCCCCTCTTCTGTTCAACATTTACATGGTTCCCCTCACCATCATACTGAAGAAAGCCAACATCCCTTTCCATCTATACGCGGACGACACACAGATCTACATAGAAACCACTTCCTACAACGACATTCTACGACTCAATAACACTCTAAAAGAAATCTATGACTGGCTAGGGACGAATCACCTCAAACTCAATCAAGGAAAAACCGAGATCCTCCTCATCTCCAATAAAGATGACAACCCCCAAATAACTGAATGGATGAAGGCCATTGACGCCCTCGAAGGAAATCTCACCCTGTCCAACTCAGTAAAATCTCTTGGAATCACCCTGGATCAAAAACTAACTCTGTCTAACCACATCAAGAACTCCGCGAAAAGCGCCTTCCTCAACCTGAAGCTCCTCAACAAAATCAAACCACACATCCCACAAAAGGATCTCCAACAAGCCACCCAAGCACTGGTCCTGTCCAGACTGGACTACGGGATCGCAACCCTAACCGGCACAGCCATATCCCACCTAGCGCCACTGAAAACCACTCTCAATGCAGCAGCCAGAACGGCCTCAGGCGCTAGGAAATTTGACCAGATATCCCCCGCACTCAAAGATCTTAAATGGCTACCAGTGGAAATGCGCGCAAAATTCAGAACGGCCTGCCTTACACACAAAACCCTACACACAGGGAAACCGGAATATCTAGCCTCCAAGCTCAAAAAAGCGGGTCAATCCAGAAACCTCAGAAGTTCAAACTCCCTACTACTGATCCCCCTGAAAACGAGGAAACAAAAAACTGCCTGCCGCTCTTTTGCCGGCAACGCCCCAAAAAATCTGGAACTGCATCCCAGTGGACATCAGAACTACCCCGTCCTTTCCCGAATTCAAGAACCGTCTAAAAACGCTTTACCTCAACCTTGCGTTCCCGAACTCTACCTCAATTGCACATCCGAGAACCATGACTACCTCAAAAACACTACCTCATAACCGCCCCTCATGCGGAAGAACACTTTGTTAAACACTGAACTTGTATGAATCCGGCGAAAACTTTTTACTGTACCATTTCACACTTGTTACTCCCAATGTAAAGCGCTCCGATACCCTCGGGTCTGGCCAGCGCTATAGAAAACTCCAAAAATAAAATAAAATAAATAAATAAATATCTGAGAGAAGGTGTTGATCGACTAAAAAGTGGTCTATCCTTGAATAGTGTTGGTACTTTTTACTGTAGAATGTAAACCCCCTGGTAGAATCGTATTTAGTCCTCCATACGTCTAGCAAGTTGAAGTCTTTCATCATACAGCCTAAGGCAGAGAGTGATTTAGTGGGAGCGTGATACTTGGCTTTGGAGGTTCTATCTAGAATGTGATCAAAAACCAGGTTAAAATCACCCCCTAGGATCACTGGGCCCGTGGTCCCAAGTAAAGCTGCTGCTAACTTAAGTAACGGACCAGGGTTATCATCATTGGGGCCATAGTACACTGCATACGTATAAGGGATGTTATAAATGGATATAACTGCCATCAACCATCTTCCTGTCTGATCGGTTTCATATTTTTTCAGACTTAAACCCTCTATTCGCCCGAATAATTATTGTGACCCCCCTAGTTGTTCCCATCTGTCTGGAGCATACAATTTTCTGCACCCACCTCAATTTCCCAAAAAGTGCGCTACAAACATTTGCCTCAAGATGAGTTTCCTGAAGCATCATAAGGTGCGCTTCTGAATTTCTTAAAAACTCACAGACCCGGGACTGCTTCCTTCTTTCCCCCAACCCATTCACATTCCATGAGAGGGTTTTAAAATTGTGTAACCTACTCATGGCCCGACTCTTATTTCCCGCCCATCCAGAACCTTGTATAAAAGAACTTCTTCCATATATGAGGATTTTTTGACTTATTCCCCCCCTACACCCTTCACCCAGTGCCCCAACCCCCCCTCCCCCCAGAGGAACCCCCCCAACATACCAGACGATGAAACCGCCTTTGGAACCCCAGGAGAAATACCTCTGGCTGAATTCAAATTTCAACGGATCTTAACAGCGAGTAATTTACCATAGCTCGCTTAAGGATGAAGTCTTATTACGCACAACTCAAAATCCCTTTTTTTTGTTTGCGCCCTTTATTTCTTTAAACAATACAGTATGTCGCTCTGTGCTTCAAATCAACTTCTGTGTTATGTGCTCTCCTTGTTTTCCCCCCTTTTTTTTTTACCCAACCCAAACCTTAACAGCTCTATCTTCTCTTTCTACACTTAATTTCCTTAATTTTCTCTCATCAGAGCTAGAAGATTGTCTACATCTTCGGACTGTGTAAAGCTGTACATCTTATTTCTCCACATAATCTTTAAGAGAGCCGGGAATCTCATCTGTACTTGAGCGCCTAGCGATCTCAATTCTGGCATTCTAGTACCTAGCTCCCATTGCCGCTGTGCTGTTCTAGCTCCTAAGTCCAATCTAATAAGATAAGGGTTTGCCCGGTAGTGGAGGTCTGACTTTGATAGACACCTTCCCAAAAACAGCTCCTTGACACTGAAAGTCTGAAAGTTTACCAATATCTTCCTTGGTGCTTTCCTATCTGCATGCAACTTAAAAGGGTCTCTGTGTACTCTTTGTATTTCCGCCTCCAGGTCTATGTCAGGGCGGTCTTTTAAGACCCCCACCCTAAGAAGCCTGCAGACAAATCCCTTGATGTCCTCCAGTTCCTCGCCCTCTGGTATCTTTAAAATTCTCAGGTTATTTCTTCGGGCCTGGGTCTCCAGTCTCTCCACATCAGTAGCCAAAGATCTATTTTGTGCTCTCAAAGTATCAATGTCTTTTGAGTTTCCTCGTATGGATTTATTTAAGGCTACAACTTCCGTTTCCAGCTTCCCAGTACGGCAGATGACATCGTCTAGCTTAGACTCCAGTAGGTCAAACCTATCGTGTATCGCCTTTTGATTACTTTCTGAGATCTCAAATTTAGTCATCAAGTCCCCCCTTAAAGACTGAAAAAGATATCCCAGCCTGTCTCCATCCAGCTCACCCAATTCTTCCGATCTCAGTCTTGATCTTGGAACCACAGTAAGACTCTTAGCCTCTAGGTCCTTATCCTTGTGGTTGCCCTGAATTACGTTTCCTTCTTGAGTAGCTGTCAGACTATTTAAGGGAGGCTCAGCTGTTACTAAGGGTATCTTAGGTCTAGTATCTTGTGGACCCGACGCTCTATCATCGGCCTGACTACTATGAGGAGGAAGGGGAGGGAGGGAAGAGGAGGAAGAGGAGGAAGGTATATTGGAGCTTGTTTGCTTTGTGTGCTTTGACTGCACCTGAACCTGCTGTGGCTCCGAATCCTGTCTATAATTCAGGGCCACTGTTACCCCATCCTCTTCACCTCCTACCAATGCGTCTGGCTGATCTGACTGTTTATCACCCTCAGTATTAGACAGACTCTCGAGGGGACCGAAGTGATTTTTTAAAGGGAACACAGTGTCGCTACGCTCTAGCTGTGTAGCTGGACTTGTTGACTGCTCCATGATTTTAAAGAAAGTTTTAAGGGAGGGAGTATTCTTTACTGCCAGCTGGACAGTATTAGGCCTCTTAAGCTTTTTTACACAAGTCGCCTTTTTTTTCCCCTTACAGGGGGTTAATGGCATGGGCCGATCCCTCTCTTCAAAGTCTAGAGCTCCTCCTGCTTTCAATCCCTGCCGAGATCTCAACTGATATCTATTTTTCTGTAGTGGGGGAGAGATTCTGGCTTTAAGTAATCCTGTTTTCAGGCTTGAACCACCTGGAGCAAGTTCCACCGCTGGCTTAAAAAGCTCGGTTTGCCTTTGTTTTGTGATGCACTTTATGGGATTCTCTGCAGTTTTTGAAACCCCCCCCCCTCACTGACGACTTTAACCGGGGCCTCTGCCAGTACTAGCTCCATAAAACCCTGTTTTAGTGTGGACTCCAAAGTCGGCCTTGATATTAACCCCTCTACACCACACCTTACCGCGTGGGTTGGCTCATCCTGCTCTTCAGGTGGGGTGCGACAGGTTCCCTCGCAGACTGGCCCTCTAAACCGCTGCGGTGCAAGCACAAAACGAGACTTAATCCAGAGACTCCGCCGGCGCTCTCCCGGGCTCCCCTGTGCATACACCTCCTCACGCGTCATGCGGGTCACTCGATGAGCAGGTCTTAGCACCGCAGCCGCTGCTGCCGTCTACGCCGTGCACAACAATATCCTACCTCGCTATATGGGATGTTCATCGTCTCGCTGAAACGTTCGGTAATATCAGCCATCGGGAGTCTCCTGGAGCTGCCGCGACCGGCTCTCAGCCCGCCGCCATGTTCCTCTCAGACTTCCCCCCCTCCATAGAGAGAAAGAGGGATGGGTTGGTGTGTCTGACCCCAGTCAGCTCTGGAACTGATGTCAAGCCTCTCGTAGATATGCCGCACAGACTGGATTTAGCCTTAATACCCTTCATCAGTGATTTGCAACTTGACTATTGTGACACCGGGAACTCTTGACTCAATTAGTTTTAGGCATACCAGTCCCACTTATTGAGACTTACACACCAGCACAAAACATGATGGATAGAATTCTAGAATAACCCTCAGTCACTAGTAAAACCTGGGGCCACATTCCAATCCATCATTTTATAGTTTATTTGGCCATTACATAAAAGGATCAAATATATGAATCAGTTTTGGTCCTGTCCAAAAAAAGGACAGTCTTGGCTAGGGCATATCCCCTCTGAATTGTAACAATAGCAATTCCAGAGATGTTTCAGGTGTTTCTGCTCCTCATTGGTGATTCTATCACACTGTGACCTTAGGGGCCTTACATGGACAAACCTGTCACTTTTGGGAGACTCACTGCATTTGGCATCCTTAAACACATCGTATATATGTATAGCAGCTCTATATTTGACAATTTTGGGGGCATGGTTCAGTCATTATGGCTAACCAGATGTGCCATGAATTGCCAGCATCTGGATGCATCATGGAATAGGGAGGGTCCTAAAGTTGCCCTGCCCTGCTCTACCATCCTGAGTTCTAGAATTTCCAAGGAGAGGGGGTCACATATTTGTATTCATTTATTCTATTTTACATGTTTTAAATAGCATGAACAAGACCACATGGGGTATCAGAGCCCTTTACAGATTGGCAGTTACAAAGGTACAGGAAGTGGTAACAATAGAACAATCAGACAAGAAACAATCTAACCGCTAAAAAAACCCAGAATAAACTAGCAAGTCTTAGGGTGCCTGGGGATCTAGACCAGACATTTCTTCAGCAGTATCACTTTAACTTCCCTTTTGAGCCGTCTTATTTCAGGTGGCAGAAAATTCAAAATTATTGGTGCAATGCCTGAGAATGATCGATTGTAGGTTTTCTTTTTATGGCATTTCTGTGGCTTCAGCAGCAAACTGCTGGAGCCCAGGAGGATCTGAAGCCCCCAGAGATCTCAAGTTTTTGCGCAAGGTATATTGGGGTGTTGAAATGTAAAGCTTTGTGAGTCATGCATACAATATTTAGATTTATCCTTGCTTCATATGGGAGCCAGAAAAATAATGTAAAGGATCCCTAGAGTGAGCAGAATAGTGGTTACCTATAGTCCAACCTCTTTGCTGGGAGTTGTGATGGTGTGGCCAATGCTACGGGCAATATAATGGCATGGTAGTGGCCTCATTTGAGGCCTAGTTGTTCATTTTGCATGCAAGGACACAACTTTATTTGGAAACAAGTTGCAATACTGGGAGTGAGGGCTGGAGACATTTTGTACTAGCGCAAGAGAGTTGGCAGGATTCTGAGCCCCAGATGATTACTAACATTGATCTTAATCCTGAGAAAGTGCAATATAATTGTACTGCCAAGAAATAGGCCTGGGCAGAGTTTGACCCAAAAACTTTGCCGCGATACGCGGAGTCCTGCAAGATGTTCAGTGAATGTGATCATGCCATTCTGGTTGATTTTCAGCACCAGGTGTTTGTTCTGCGCTGTAAAATAAGCGCGATTGGCATCATTCGGAGCACAAGAGGGCACTGCTTCTTTTCTTGCTTCTCATTGAAGATTTTCTACCTGAACTGCAGTTTTCTCAACACAAACAGATGGTTTCTCAACACAAGCAGTCGCGTCATCCGCGACCACCCTTATTGACAAATCTGACTGCCCTTATTGAGAAATCTCTCCGGGAGGTGGATTCTCCTCACTCAAACTCTGAAACTTGACTTTGGTGAGTGAGAAAAAAAGCATTACTCTGTAGTGCAGAAAACTCCACAAAATCCATGAATAAAGCAGACTTCACCCAGCCTTACTGACAACTTTTTTCCCCTTCCCAGTCTGGCAGCAGATTACCACACCTATTTGTTGCTTAGGTGAAAGAGTCTGCCCAGTTCCTGGTGTAATTATTGCTACCTTTATCTAAGGGGGCCACACATACAGGTGTCCCTTACCCTTTGATGGTGTACTTATAGAATTGTAGGGACAGGTTCAACCTGTTCAATTCGATAACTTTATTTCACATTAGAAATGCATAAAAGTGCATAAAATCATTACAATAAGTTAGAATAAAAGGCCAAATGCATATAGCTTTTTCCATAGGATGATAAAAATGTCTTGCATACAAAGGGTGAAATTTAAATGAAACCTGCTTGCATTATAATGATTTTACTATTCAGAAGTAATTTACAACCTCGTAGGGTAGTTATCTATAGTATTCCTTGCAAGCCGAAATGTTGCTAAAAATATATCCAAGACTTCCTAATCAAATGATCATTTTATAACTCTGAATCAATTCCACAAAACAATGACGAAATGCACACCAACGTTTATCCTATTTGATATTTGCACTTATATCCATTCGTTGGATTATTCATTCTTTTGCGTGCAGCCCGAATGCTGTGGTTGTGCCTTGCAACCAGGGTTAATTCATCTCTCAAGAATGGAGCGTATTTAACGCTCCTAGACGGACGCACAGCAGGTTCAATTTAAACAAACGATAACTCTGTTTAATTCCAAATAAAACTGTGTGTTTATTTGTTTTCTTTCATCCAATATTCAAAGTACTTCAAGTGTGAGTGGACAATCACATATGCGACACTCAAATGCTTATCTCGCTTTACATGTGCTGCAGTTTGCCAAAGGCCTTTTCTTCCTGCAGCATGGCGGACACATTTAAAAAACATCCTTCATCCAATGCATTTCGGGCGCATTCTCAGCCCTTCGTCAGGGATTTAACTGCAAGTATTAAAAATAACATCATTACCTCGTGAAACACAGTATTGTAGTTCTCAGTGCATTAAAAAACGTTACCTATGTCTTTAAAACGCAAGTCCTTATTGAACGGTTTCCCTCTAATTGTACTCAGCATTGATTTAACCCCAATGTTTCTCGCCCCCACTCTGAAGTTACTCCATCTATAATTTCCACCGAAATCGTTCCCCTCATTCTGTGTTCTAACAAGACCCCTTAATCTGTTCTTCCTACGTACTCACTTTGTTTGTATTTTCAACGCATCCCGCCATATTCCTTTTCCTCCTTGCTTCCACAGTCATCTAAGACTTCTAACTCCCCTTTCTCGCTTTTTATGAAAATCATTGCGTGTTCCACCCAGCATATCCTCCAATCATTTGGCTCCGTCTTTTCACCAAACTACAATTCCCATCATGCCTCCCCACTATTGAGAAAACTCAGTTAGTTACAATGCATTCCATCGTACTGCTGATGTTTAAAAGTTGATAATTCTTGTTCCCCGCCCTCCCTCAAATATCTCATACACGTTCAATCCGAATTTTAGCACATGGCAAGATAAAAAACGTAACGTTCACATGATAACTATCGTGATGTTAATCTGACGGATCATTCACGGGTATTTCATGTCCTTTAAAACAATTGCTGATTTTCAACCAGATGTCCATATGTCTCCTATGTGGTTGTCCTTAATTCTTGCTGATCCATGAGTGGGTGCAACATGCCAGGTAGGCAAAACTGAATCAATTCCACAAAACAATGACGAAATGCACACCAACGTTTATCCTATTTGATATTTGCACTTATATCCATTAGTTGGATTATTCATTCTTTTGCGTGCAGCCCGAATGCTGTGGTTGTGCCTTGCAACCAGGGTTAATTCATCTCTCAAGAATGGAGCGTATTTAACGCTCCTAGACGGACGCACAGCAGGTTCAATTTAAACAAACGATAACTCTGTTTAATTCCAAATAAAACTGTGTGTTTATTTGTTTTCTTTCATCCAATATTCAAAGTACTTCAAGTGTGAGTGGACAATCACATATGCGACACTCAAATGCTTATCTCGCTTTACATGTGCTGCAGTTTGCCAAAGGCCTTTTCTTCCTGCAGCATGGCGGACACATTTAAAAAACATCCTTCATCCAATGCATTTCGGGCGCATTCTCAGCCCTTCGTCAGGGATTTAACTGCAAGTATTAAAAATAACATCATTACCTCGTGAAACACAGTATTGTAGTTCTCAGTGCATTAAAAAACGTTACCCATGTCTTTAAAACGCAAGTCCTTATTGAACGGTTTCCCTCTAATTGTACTCAGCATTGATTTAACCCCAATGTTTCTCGCCCCCACTCTGAAGTTACTCCATCTATAATTTCCACCCAAATCGTTCCCCTCATTCTGTGTTCTAACAAGACCCCTTAATCTGTTCTTCCTACGTACTCACTTTGTTTGTATTTTCAACGCATCCCGCCATATTCCTTTTCCTCCTTGCTTCCACAGTCATCTAAGACTTCTAACAAACAAAGTGAGTACGTAGGAAGAACAGATTAAGGGGTCTTGTTAGAACACAGAATGAGGGGAACGATTTGGGTGGAAATTATAGATGGAGTAACTTCAGAGTGGGGGCGAGAAACATTGGGGTTAAATCAATGCTGAGTACAATTAGAGGGAAACCGTTCAATAAGGACTTGCGTTTTAAAGACATGGGTAACGTTTTTTAATGCACTGAGAACTACAATACTGTGTTTCACGAGGTAATGATGTTATTTTTAATACTTGCAGTTAAATCCCTGACGAAGGGCTGAGAATGCGCCCGAAAGGCATTGGATGAAGGATGTTTTTTAAATGTGTCCACCATGCTGCAGGAAGAAAAGGCCTTTGGCAAACTGCAGCACATGTAAAGCGAGATAAGCATTTGAGTGTCGCATATGTGATTGTCCACTCACACTTGAAGTACTTTGAATATTGGATGAAAGAAAACAAATAAACACACAGTTTTATTTGGAATTAAACAGAGTTATCGTTTGTTTAAATTGAACCTGCTGTGCGTCCGTCTAGGAGCGTTAAATACGCTCCATTCTTGAGAGATGAATTAACCCTGGTTGCAAGGCACAACCACAGCATTCGGGCTGCACGCAAAAGAATGAATAATCCAACGAATGGATATAAGTGCAAATATCAAATAGGATAAACGTTGGTGTGCATTTCGTCATTGTTTTGTGGAATTGATTCAGTTTTGCCTACCTGGCATGTTGCACCCACTCATGGATCAGCAAGAATTAAGGACAACCACATAGGAGACATATGGACATCTGGTTGAAAATCAGCAATTGTTTTAAAGGACATGAAATACCCGTGAATGATGCGTCAGATTAACATCACGATAGTTATCATGTGAACGTTACGTTTTTTATCTTGCCATGTGCTAAAATTCGGATTGAACGTGTATGAGATATTTGAGGGAGGGCGGGGAACAAGAATTATCAACTTTTAAACATCAGCAGTACGATGGAATGCATTGTAACTAACAGAGTTTTCTCAATAGTGGGGAGGCATGATGGGAATTGTAGTTTGGTGAAAAGACGGAGCCAAATGATTGGAGGATATGCTGGGTGGAACACGCAATGATTTTCATAAAAAGCGAGAAAGGGGAGTTAGAAGTCTTAGATGACTGTGGAAGCAAGGAGGAAAAGGAATATGGCGGGATGCGTTGAAAATACAAACAAAGTGAGTACGTAGGAAGAACAGATTAAGGGGTCTTGTTAGAACACAGAATGAGGGGAACGATTTGGGTGGAAATTATAGATGGAGTAACTTCAGAGTGGGGGCGAGAAACATTGGGGTTAAATCAATGCTGAGTACAATTAGAGGGAAACCGTTCAATAAGGACTTGCGTTTTAAAGACATGGGTAACGTTTTTTAATGCACTGAGAACTACAATACTGTGTTTCACGAGGTAATGATGTTATTTTTAATACTTGCAGTTAAATCCCTGACGAAGGGCTGAGAATGCGCCCGAAATGCATTGGATGAAGGATGTTTTTTAAATGTGTCCGCCATGCTGCAGGAAGAAAAGGCCTTTGGCAAACTGCAGCACATGTAAAGCGAGATAAGCATTTGAGTGTCGCATATGTGATTGTCCACTCACACTTGAAGTACTTTGAATATTGGATGAAAGAAAACAAATAAACACACAGTTTTATTTGGAATTAAACAGAGTTATCGTTTGTTTAAATTGAACCTGCTGTGCGTCCGTCTAGGAGCGTTAAATACGCTCCATTCTTGAGAGACATTTTATAACTCTGCAAGAAAAGACTCCAATGTGTTACTCTCTGACAAGACTAAATTTACAATTTTTGCTATACTTTAAGATCTTTAAGTTGATGAGGGGTTCACCATGCCATGAGTTTTTAAAGCTACATATGCAACGAAGCCATTAAGAAACACACGTACTGTGTTCTCTAATTGTTGAAGAACGGGAAGTGCTTAGATATGGCTACCAAACTAAATGTCTTTAAAAATGGAGCAGTTAACCTTTTCCTCTCCAGGAGGAGTATAAGAGCCTGCAGGGTCCTGCAACTCAGGGTTCCGCTACCACTCATCTGCCACAAATACCGCCTACAACTACCAGCAGGCGCAGCTCAAGGAGGCGCTGCTGGTCATCTGTTTGGGCCAGGGGGTACCAGGAGGCATAGAGGAGCTTGCCGGGGTCCTGCAACACGGGTTCTGCTACCGCTCTTCTGCCACAAACGCCGCCTATAACTTCCAGCAAGCACAGCACCAGGAGACGCTGTTGGTCATCTGTTCAGGCTAGTAGTCACAACAGGCCTATAAGAGCCTGCGGTTGCCCGCGATGCGGGGTTCCGCTCTTGCTCACCTGCCACAAACGCCGCCTACAACTCCCAGCAGGTGAAGCCCCAGGGGGCACTGCTGGTCATCTGTTCACGGCAGGAGGCATATAGGAGCCCGCGAGCACCTGCAACGTGTCTGGGACGCACCCGGGTAAAGCCTGAGACAATCAATGACGACTTTCATTCTACTTTCGTGGTGAATTATTATATCAGGGAACAATTGTCTAAAATGGGTAAAAGGCAGCTTGTAGTAAATCCCATAGCCAGCAGAAAGTCATTATCTAATAATGTACCCAATACTAATTACTTTACTTAAAGAGTGCTATGGGCCTGATTAACAATGAATTTGCACATGCAAAGGAGCGTCTTGCTGCTACCAAAACTGCTTTAAACACGGCTCTGACAGAAACTAGAGGATTTAATGCCAACTAAGATTCATCCAAGTAAAACAGATAATATTAAAATCAGGGGAACTAAATCAGCAAGTTTAGAACTTGCCAGAGAGGGTCCATGTGTTTCGAACATGCCGTTGGAAATATCTGTCTTGATAAACGAGTCTGAATCGGTCTCTCAACCCGCTAAAAAATGTAAGCAACAACAGCCTACTAAGACTGACTCTATAATCCTAAATGCAGCAAATGACATCAAAAAAGAAGAGAGGGGAAAAAACAGTTTGTTGAGCAAAGGAAAATAGGGGTGGTATTAACAACGAGCGAAACCCCAAAACTTGACACCCTCTTTAAAAAACTTCACGGGAAAATCGATAGCATCGAAAGGGGATTAACGCTGGAAATTATATCAATTAAAACAGATGTCAGTAATATAGTGAAATTAATTACAGACTTGACGACTCCAAATGAACACCCGAATATAATACCTGGAAGAATACCGGAAAAAGATTCAAAAGAAAGGCCTTGTTCCCCTGAGATAACTAACAAAACCCATAACGTGATTTTGGCCGAAAATACGGAGGCCAACCGGGCACAGTCTACTAGGCAATCCAATCAGCATAATCCAGATATTGTAATTCAACCAGGAATTGCAACCAGTGGTACAATTATGGGAGTCAACATGATACGAAGCATTGTAAGCCCCTAAAGAACTCATTACAATTACCTCCACAGGCTACACCCTATATAATCGTTCTAAAAAATGTACCAAAGTTGCTGGATAAATCCATGGAACCATGGGAGAAGCTTAAGAACACACCTGTCCATTGGATTGCAACTATCTCTAATTGTAGCACAAATCTTCTTTACCTGGACATTATTACGATCAGATAAGTGGACTGGGCTGGTGGCTCAAATAAACATTGTTCAGGTGATTGCATTGTCATAACCTTTCATAGACCAGGCGTAGTAAGGGCTCTGCTAGACCATTTTGCCAATAGATTTGCTAGAGTACCCTACAATGATAATGAAATAATCACTTCTGTTCCATTGTTTTTTTTCTATAATCCAGTGCATGAGCAACCACCTCCTATTAGTAAGACATTTCTGTGTTCTAATGTGGATATGTCTGTATCCCAATCAAAAAGGTTTTTACCCTTAAGAGGCTTTAGTGAGCTCGATTGACTATCAGAGGAGATAGAGCAGCTGACAGATATTGATCATGTTTCTCAATCTACCTTGAATGGAAGTCTGATTATTAAATCTTGGAATGTGGCTGGGATGAGAAATAAATTAAATAATAGAGAATGACTAATGGAGATAAAAAATTGCCCATTGATTCTCCTACAAGAAACTTGGCATACTGAGCCTTTTTACATTGATGGTTTTAAAAAAAATTCAAGGCTACCCCCTCAAGGGCAGGGGGAGCCAAAGGAGGCTTTGTAGCTCTGGTCTCGGTCACCTCACAGTTAATTCTAAAGAATGTTTATACTAACTCAAATTTCTCTCAGCTTCTTTGTTTTCATACAAAAGGGAAGCAATGCATAATAATCATTAATGTCTCTAATAATATTTTCAATAGCACCAATTATAAGATAGTTACGATGTTAGAGGAGGAATTAGACAAATTCTTAAAAGGTACTAGGGGAGATTATATATTAATTTGGGTGGGGAATTTTAATTGCGAAAGATATAAAATCTTAAATAGGGAATAATGTGGATATGGGGACGATCAGGGTACCCCCTGCGCCCATTTACCTCACCACGCATATGGTGATTCAATCAATAGTATAATGCATAACCACAATTTGGAACTCCTGGAGTCGCTTGGGGAAAAGAGTGAAATCGCGGTTCAAACTTTTGAATGAGCCCGCTCCTCATAAAATATTGATCATATCCTGATCACAAGAAATGGTACGAGTATAGTTGAGAATATAAGGATACATGTAAGCATTTTCAGTGATCATCACCCGCTAGTCCTGGTACTGAAGTTAATCCCGACATACTCAGAAGACCAGTGCATGATGCCCAATATCCGATCTCATGGAGAAAATGACATTACCATAAAATGGTCAGGTCAAAATCCCCTAGCATTTATGGAAAATGTAGTACAAAAAAGTCAAGATTATATTATCGGTTGTTTGAGGGAATATTCTACAGATTTACAGGCCATAACAGCTTTTTTGTAATATAGTGGATACCATAGCTGAAGATCTAAAACTAAAAAACAAGAAACAATCTCATTGCCAGCCGAGATGGTTTGATAAAAAGTGTACCAAAATTAACCAGGAATTTAAAAAAAGCTTTAAAACGTATTCCTAGGGATAGGGAATTGGTAAGCATCCTACAAAAGGCATATAAAAAAGAGCCTAAATACTAGAAAAGCAGAAATCAGGGAATCTCGGAATCAGCAAAGGATAAGCTAGTTGCGGCAGAGACAATACATTATTCTGGAAGACTTTAGATTATCCTTTTCCTAAAGATGAGCTAGCCATAAAGATTGAGACCACCTGAAGATTGGCTATCACATTTTGAATTAATATTTAATCCAAATAAAGTCGTTTTTTTATTTCCAGACAATAGCTATACTAGAACTGTGGCTCCCTCAAATTTGGTACCTATAACAACAAATGAAATTACAGCTGCCCTAGATAAAAAGGCTAACAGTAGGCACCTGGCCCGGTTGGGGTTCCCTTAAATATTTTTAAAAGTGATATAGACTTTTGGTTACCAATCTGACATAGGGTCTGTAAAGCCATGGCAGTGGGGGTATTGCCCACTAGTAGGATGGAAAGTGTGTAGTCCTGATTTAAAAAAAAAAGTGCAATAGAGGGGACTCAAAATGCTACAGCCCTATATTTCTACTTGATTCAACTTCTAAACTTATGGGGAGAATACTTCTAGAAAGGCTAGAAAGTTGGGTAAGTGAAAATAACATCCTCACCTCTTTCTCATATTTACGTCTTCTTTTCGCTAACCATGGTAGTTGGGACACCCACATAGACTGTTTCAAATTGAAGTTCTTAAGAATAGTTTAAGCCATTTTTAGATTTTCACAGAAAATTAGGAAAAAACCAGTTAGATAAATCTTAACTCTTTACAGGAGTAAATGCCTTACAGGCACCTGTTATGGAGCTGCATTGTGGAGTAGAGCTAATCATATTCTTTTGCAAACTGGGAAAAACAAGTTTCTAAGGAGGCTTTTAGCAGTCCCTGATTCTACCCCTGTGTATATAGTCCACAGGGAACTGTCTGTCCCCTACATTAGTGATCACATCCTTACGGCAGCCCTTATGCCTTGGCATGGGATTTGGACAAAAGGGGAAACAAAATTCACTAAGATGATAATAATGGATTGTTTAGCCCTAGATCACTATAAAAAAATTCATTGGCTCCTATATATTTACAATCTTTTATTAGAGTGTAAGGTGGCAGTTGATTGCAGAGACCCCACGAATATTCAGAATTACAGTAGAAGAGACCTAAAACAGAGACTTATAACATCAAGAGATACACTGAGAGAAAGGGTGTCCCGCTATAAACAGAAGATAATATCATATTGTGAAGGGCCAGTATCATTGAGTACCCAACCATATTTATTAAGTACAAGAAATATACAGCATAGATTTTATCTAACTAGAATGCGTTTGGGTACCCTCAATTTCTTGTTTGCATTTCAAAAGAGGGGCAAATGGCACCGCTCTCTTCCACACTGCTGCTGTGATGGAAAATCACCACAGACCACACTGAATTTATGCTTTTTTGTTCATTTTACCGCGATATTAGGAAATACGCATTTCATTTATTATTTGTTGATAACAAACAGTTTTTTATAAAAAGGCTTTTAACTATATTTGCAGTTTAGAAAATGAAATGATCAGTAATGCAGTAATTTTTTTTATACAAATGGCGATCAGACAAAGAATAGATAATTCTCATTTGGAGGCCCTAACATGCGTGGAAATTGGATCTTGAGATACAACATAATTGAATCACTCATTGTGCAGCTATTGGTCCTTTTTAGGTCCCGTGCAAATATTTTATCTACTTAGCTAAATATGTATTATATCTCAGTTTGTTTGTAATCTTCTTTTGATTATGCACTATATATAATAGACTAGATTAACTTAGTACATGGTATCCCTTGTGGAACAATGCAAACTGTTTTTAAATCTTGTTCAAGCTTATATACATCTTATATAATGGAATGACAATCTTTAACTGACTAGTTGTTAACTTTTTTCTTATATTGTAATGCACTTAATGTACTAGAATGTACACGATTGCTTGTGTACATTGCGCGCTTACTGGAACAATATATATCTTTTTTTAGAATGCTTTTATGGTTGTATCATACAAACCAAATAAAGCGTGTTTTGACTTTGACTGACGAAAAATGGATTGAGATCCTTTAGCAACTGAAGTGGGACTACAGAGATGCATTGAGTTGGTTGGCCCATCTCGATTATAAAGATTGGCAGGTGAAGTATAATAAGGAGGGAGAGATACAGGGTTTTCTTTTGACATGGCTGGAGCACAGCGAGGAATACAAAACACCTGTAAGTGTGATCCGCAATACTCAGGGTGAGTTAGAGGTGACCCAGGACCAAAAGAGGGCAATGATTTCTCTGTATTACAGTGATTTTTATGAGGATAGGGAAATGAGTAGTACAATCTCTGAATATGGAATAAGAGGGTGGCTTCCTAAATTAGATATCTTACAGTCAACAGAACTGGAGGCACCACTGTAGGAGACTGGGAGCAGGCAGGCCTAAGTGACATGGTGGCTGGCAGGTCCCTGGGAGATGATGACCGCTTGGCATGATTTTACATGCAGTATGCACAGTTATTTGTGTCCAAAGTTAATGAGGTATACACAGAAACATTAGGCAAAGAAGAACTCTCACAATGTATTAGAGAAGCTATGTTGATAGTCATCCCAAAGGCTTGCCAGGACCCACTGCGGTTAAACTCATACTTCCTCCTTTCTATATTAAACATAGAATAGAATATTGTTGTGAAAGTCCTAGCTAACAGAATGTCCCCCATGCTAACTGCACTTTCCATCCTGATCAGTTTGGGGCCATTCCCAGATGGCACACTACTATGAATGTTCGGCGGCTGACATGTGTTCTTAGTGACTGCCCAATGGGAAATGGTTAGAATGCGGCATTTTCCAGATATACGGAAAAAGACTTTCACCATGGCAGGATTATATCTTTAAGGTATGGAAAGAAATGAGCTTCCAAAACAATATCATAAATTGGATTAGGCTGTTATATAGCAGACCTGCAGCTAGGGTAAAGACTAGAATACAATATCCAAGCCCTACCCTGCGTAGAGCGAAACTAGACAGGGTTTCCCGCTGTCCCCTTTATTATTTACCCTGACACTAGAGTCAATGGCCGTTATTTCTGACAACCAAGTGGCCTTTAGGGAATCGGGGTGAGACATGTGACTCATATGGGTTCCCTTTATACAGATGATGTCTTCTTTATTTTCAAGATGATCCTTTATTGGTTCCGAGAGTGTTGGAGGAATTAAGACTGTTCAGGGATGTGTCAGGTTTGTTTGTTAATTAAGCTAACCCCTTGCTCAAGAACACAGAGATGCTTTCCCTGTTCTGCCATTAGGATGGGAGTTTGTGACATTCAGATATCCGGGAGCTCAGTTATATTTAAAATGAAGCTGATATGATAGACAGCAAAGTTGCAAAAATCATGCCAGGCATCAAGGAGTAAGTAAAATTTTTGAAGAAACTCCCTTTATCACAAAACACAGGATTACAATTTCTAAAATGATTGTACTAACAAGGCTGCTCTGTGTTTTTGCCACACAGCTATTGTGTTTTCCATGGAAGTTATTTGTCGTGCTGAATGGTATTCTGATTGACCTTGCTTGTGAGGGAGGGTGCCAGAGGTGCTCTTTAAAGAAGTTGCAGCTGAGGATGTTGATAATGTTGAACTACAGTACTTGGGAGACAATTATAGATTATTATATATATATATACATATATATATATATTAACTGAAAAAAACATAGGTTATAGACCATATATAGTTAGGAATTAGCATTTACAAAACCTTGAAAATTCACTGAAAAAACCATAGGTTATAGACCATATATAGTTAGGAATTAGCATTTAAAAAACCTTATTTTACTCACACAAAACCATTGAAATTCCATATATAGTTAGTTGTACTAACTATATATCGCGCACCCGCAATCCACTGCTGATCATGTCACATATTACATCATTCATGACATGGTCAGTGACATCACTGATGACATCACTGATGACATCTCAAATGACATCACTGATGACATCACTGATGACATCTCAAATGACATCACTGATGACATCACTGATGACATCTCAAATGACATCACTGATGACATCACTGATGACAACATCCAGTGACTGTATTTTTCTGTAAAGTTAAAATATGTCTTACATATTTAAGAATGAGTGGATGTATAAGTGTCTGGATGAAGGATTTAGTAGGTGCATGACTGACTGTATGAGTGAGTGATTAAATGTGTCTCACTGAGTGCATGGGTTAGTGACTAAACTGTCTTAATTTGTGCATCATTATGTCTGTTGTTCTGAAAACTGCTGCATGTGTTGTTCAGTAGCTATATGAGTAACTATATGGGTTATTGATTGGTTGCCCAAGTATTTGTATGGAAGACTGAGTGTGTGTGTGGGTGGCTGGGAGGTGTATGACTCTGTGCATAGATGTGTGAGCAGTTGATTCACTAGATGTATGGGTTTAAAAGTGCATGTGGAAACAGCTGTATGGGCGGTTGACTGTGTGCATCAGTGTATTGGTGAGTGAATGGATATCTCAGTGCTACATGTCAAAGTAAGTACATATGTAAAACACAGTACATGTGAGACTTGACATATATAAATAACTGTGCATAAGAGCCAGTGAATGTGTGAGTGGCTGTATGCATCATTGTGAACTTGTATCCAGGATTGTATAAGAGAGTAAATATGTTTTAGTATATGTTTGAATAAGTAAGGTGTGTATAACTGTATAGTTGAGAAAATGGAGGTGTGATTGATTGTTTGCATGACTGACTAGGTGTGTGTGTAACTTCATGGATGAGTGACAATCTGTGAGTCTGTGTTTACACTGAGTGTATCTAAGGTTATATTAGAGTCTGAAGAGGTTCATCGTATTATCACATGAATGATGTCATCAGTGATGTGATCAGTAATGTCAAATGAGATGTCATCACTGATGTCATCAGTGATGTCATTTGAGATGTCATCAGTGATGTCATCAGTGATGTCTTTTGAGATGTCAACAGTGATGTCATCAGTGATGTCATTTGAGATGTCATCAGTGATGTCATCAGTGATGTCACTGACCATGTCATGAATGATGTAATATGTGACATGATCAGCAGTGGATTGCGGGTGCGCGATATATAGTTAGTACAACTAACTATATATGGAATTCCAATGGTTTTGTGTGAGTAAAATAAGGTTTTTTAAATGCTAATTCCTAACTATATATGGTCTATAACCTATGGTTTTTTCAGTGAATTTTCAAGGTTTTGTAAATGCTAATTCCTAACTATATATGGTCTATAACCTATGGTTTTTTCAGTGAATTTCAATGGTTTTTTAATAGCAAATATCATAAGCTGTCGAATGTCAAGTACGTGGTAAGAAAAAATATTTTCGTGTTTATGCACACTGATCTGCTTTGAATGCTGCCCCCCCCCTCATTTCTATTAGGAGTACTCTCTCTTTGCAGATAGTGAAGGGTAGTTAACGCAGGCCTTTGCCCCCGTTGTAATCCGTCGTGCCTGCTTCTCTCTCCATTTGATTGATTGTTATCCAAGCATTTACTGTTTTAGAATTGGTTCTCTTCGGTTCATTCTCTATTTACAAACAAGCACAGAGTCGCAATACTCTGTTTAGTCTTTGCAGATAGCGAAAAATCGTGTAAAAAAACAAAAGGAATCGAGCAAAATCAGTAGGCCACTAATGGGATCTCTTTTTGACCTCGCTAAAATAGAAACATTAGGAACAACCCCTCATGACAAATACGAAACTAGTGAGATGAACTGAACTCCACACCATGATGGCTGCAAGACAGCTCGGCTCCACCACCCACCCCGCCAAAAATAACGATAAACTCTATGCAAATATTAGAAATATATACAACACACCAGCAAAGTAACAGGGTAAAACATTTTATTAAATAACTATTTACATAACTATTTTATACTTTTTGTTGCCCGATCCGGCTAGCTCAATCGATCGAGCATGAAACTCATGCACTCTGATGGTTCAAAGTTTTGAGGAGAGCTTGTAACACTGTCTGAAGCCTATTTGCACTTGCTTCAGCTTCACTATTCTCAAAGTAAGTGGGGGCTGTTTGAGGACGTGACTGCATTTGTAAACAATGTGATGCGGTGCCACCCTGAACCGCTTGACGGAGGCCCCCGAGGGACGGTGTCATGGCGCGGACTCGGAGGGGGCGCTTGGCTCCGGCCCCCTCCCCAAGTCGTGTTCTCCTGGTGTGGCCTGAGATCGCCCCCGACATAGGTGGCCGGCTCCCGGGATCATGCGGAACTTTTTGCCTTTTGGTAACTCTTCCATTCTTGACCTTGTCCCACAATCCGTTTCACCTAAAGACACGCTGTAGTGGGGCGCCCCTTTACCATTTCAGTTGCCATTCCGCCCGCTTTTGCTACACTGTGCCTCTTCCGCTATTCAGCTGTTTACCGCCCGCTCTTTCGACTACAGCGTCTCGCTCACCATGTAGTTGAGTTGCTCCCGCTCTTGCGGTGCAGCGATAGGCGGCTGCCACAGGACTCTCAAAATGGCGGCCGGCTCTTCAGATTTGGCCGTGGTCCACTAAAATGGCCCTGCGACACCTTGGAACTCGGACGCTTGTCTGCTAGAGCTTGGGCTCCATTCTCGAAAGCGTCCCCTCAGCCTTGAAGATTCTACAAAAGTCTTGGGGGCCCCCGACTCCCGCAGGCTTCTGGTGGGGAGCGGCTAGCATGATTGCTCGTGGAATGGCCACGACGGAGCTACAAAATGGTGGTGCTCTCATGCTAACGCCAGCTTCAGTCTGAAACATCCAGAAACACTGTAGACTACCAATTCGATCAGTTCCGGTAGCGCCCCAATGTGACCCGGTAGAGAAGAACTTGCCCTCCCCTCTTTGACTGATGGTTCTTGTTGCCTGTCCCTTCTGTTGTCATTTAACAGAACTATTTAGCCTGCTGAAAGGGGTTGTGTTCCGACCGCTGGTTGGTGGAGACATTTTGACTATATTCTGGACCTGCGTTGTCGCGTAATGCGTCATATGACGCGCCGCGTTAGCGCATCCGGAAGTGATCCGGGGCGCGATCCGGGGCGCGGCGCGCAGCGCGTAACGTAAGCATAACAGGTCATGTGACTTGTTAATAAAACTTTTGTGTGGTTCATTTTACTTTTCTTATTCTAATGATGAAAGGCTTGGTCATATGACCTAAAAATTACGCTTTTTATTACTTTCGAACATTATTTTTTATTAAACATATGTTATAATGTTCCAGGCTAATGTACTTTCCCGGAAAGTTTACAACTGTCCTGCAAGTAAAATATATTCCTTTTTCGAGAAAAAGGGCGTTTCTTCGTCCCATGACGGAGCCGTTGAGCAAAAGAGGGTCGGCCTGCTGTCTTAGTCGCCGATACGCCTGAATATCAGATTCTTATCGATCACTTTATGTTGCAGGAGTAGAAAACACAACAGCCCTTGACCATTTATCTTTACTGCGTTCCTGCGTATTATACCTTTTACCCTTCATGTAATTGGACTGCTTTATTTCACTTGCCTTTTACTGATTCTAAAACAGTGACTATTATTAAAAACTTTACCAATGTAAATACTACTACCATGTTTTCTTTTAAAAACCTTTATTGTGAAAATGTCAGTATACAAATACGGGCCTATAACCACGTGGGCCGGCCACGGAGCAAACTGTAATCGTATATGATGAGTAGACATTTACACTGTAGAGGAACGTAACGGGCGGGCCATTAGGTTGCAAGAACTAAGGTGTCTAACAGTTGCGGAATTGGTGGACGTACATTTTATAATTAAAATACGACAGAGCCATTTACAATAAAATTATCTAGATATACATTTGCGGGCAAGTACCATGGGTGACGTTAATTCGAACTTTCAATAGTACAGTAATCAATAACACATCAGAACTTAATATCAATAGGGATGTCGAAATATTCAATCAATTCTCGTCCCCGCCCGCCATGTGCTTCAAAACTGCATACGTATCTCGTGATTTCAAGGTTCTGCAACCAGTACACAACAAGGAGTTACGAGTCCCATTTATTCCGGCGCCATTTTGGGCGAGGACGGGCAGGTCCAGGATATAGTCAAAATGTCTCTACCAACCATCGACTATGATGATGTTCATATGCTGTATTTATTAGAGTAACACTCATCTGTCCACATGAAATTAATTTGCCACAATCTAAACATGTCATTTTAATCTTTCCAAAGTTCTTCTAAATATTTGGGACCGTTTCCCTTGCCTCTGATGCTGTCAGTGCCACTTCTTTGGTGAATGTACTGGCAGGTCGGGGGTTCTCCTCCAAATCTCTCTTTTATGCAGCACTATAATTAATCGGTGCCACCTCTCCATATGACGAGGCATGGTATAGTTACCATAACTATATATTTTTTCGGTTCCTCTGGAGAGTACATCGTGGCAGATGAAGCGTGTAACGTACCGGGCATTTACCTTTTTTGCATGTAGAGGAAAGGAAAAAAAATTCGAGCGTCCGAGTTCTAAGGTGTCCCAGGGCCATTTTAGTGGACCAGGCCCAAATCCAAAGAACAGACCGCCATTTTGAAACTCCTGTTGCAGCCGCCTGTCGCTGTAGCATCAAAAGCGGCCGAAACTCAGCTGAATGGCAACTGAAACGGTAAAGGGGCGCCCCACTACAGCAGACGAGCCTCCACCTGGGAAGGCCCGTTCACGCCGCCCCCCCCCCCTTCGGGCACCCCACGCCGTTATTCGGAGCAGGATTGTAGGATGGCCACACCAGTGCGGCAACTTGCTAGACACCACCTCGGTGCCAACCGAATCTCAGCGCCTTGTGGTGTCTTCTATTCAGAAAATATTTTTGTGCTGCCTTCGACCTATTCGCCGCAAGTGCGCACGCAACTCAGCTGCATAGCGAGTGAAACACCAAGGGGCGCCCCACTGCAGCCGAGGAACCTTCATCTTGGGGGCGACGCACAGCATCACATTGCTTTCCAATGCAGTCAGATCCTCAAACAACCCCCACTGACTGACGCGAACTCACAGGCCAACGGAGCGCCCCACGCCGACTTTCGGCGCAGCATTGTAGGATGGCCACACCAGTGCGACAACTTGCAAGACACCACCTCGGTGCCATCCGGATCTTGGCGCGTTGCGCTGCCTTTGGCCCTATTCGCACATCGGTCCGCTACTGACGCCACCTCACAGGCCAACGGGGCGCCCCACGCCGACTTTCAGCATTGTAGGATGGCCACACCAGTGCGGCAACTTGCTAGACACCACCTCGGAGCCATCCGGATCTTGGCGCGTTGTGCTGCCTTCGGCCTATTCGCACATCGGTCCGCTTCTGACGCCACCTCACAGGCCAACGGGGCACCCCACGCCGACTTTCAGCATTGTAGGATGGCCACACCAGTGCGGCAACTTGCTAGACACCACCTCGGTGCCATCCAGATCTTGGCGCGTTGTGCTGCCTTTGGCCTATTCGCACATCGGTCCGCTACTGACGCCGCCTCACGTGCCAACGGATTTTCTACGCTTTTTATACCCTATGCCGCATAACAGGTCATGTGACTTGTTTATAAAACTTTTCATTGGTTCATTTTACTTTTGGTTTCCTAATGATGGAAGGCTTGATCATATGACCTAAAAATAACACTTTTCATTGGATGAAAACTTTTTTTTTTCCCAAACGATGAAAGCCCCACCTTGTTTCTGGATGTTTCAGACTGAAGCTGGCGTCAGCATGAAAGCACCACCATCTCGTGGCTCCGTCGTGGTCATTCCGCGAGCAATCATGGCAGCCGCTCCCCACCGGAAGCCTGCAGGAGTCGGGGGCCCCCAAGACTTTTGTAGAATCCTCAAGGCTGAGGGGACGCTTTCGAGAATGGGGTCCAAGACCTAGCAGACAAGCGTCCGATTTCCAAGGTGTCCCAGGGCCATTTCAGTGGACCAGGCCCAAAAAGGAAAGAGCCTGCCGCCATTTTGAGAGTCCTGTGGCAGCCGCCTATCGCTGCACCGCAAGAGTGGGCGCAACTCAGCTGAATGGCGGATTTTGACACAGTGGACCAAAAGCGGATGGAATGGCAACTGAAACGGTAAAGGGGCGCCCCACTACAGCAGACGAGCCTCCACCTGGGGAGGCCCGTTCACGCCGCCTCACCCCCCCCCCCCGGGGCGCCCCACGCCGTTATTCGGAGGGCGGCAACTTACTGGACATCACCTTGGTGCCATCCACATTTCAGCGCGTTCTGCTGCCTTGGAACTATTCGCACAACAGACCGCTACTGACGACCCACCCCCCGGGACGCCCCACGCCGGATACCCAAATCAGTGCGGCACCCAGGCAACATCACCTGGGTGCCGTCCAGAAATCAGGACGTTGTGCTGCCTTGGGACTATTCGCACAACCGACCGCTACTGACCATTGTTCCTTCTTTTTCCCTAAAAATGTTTAAATGTTTTTACTGTTTTTGTTTTGTTGTATATTTTTATAAGTTATTAAAGTTTTATAATCCTACTACTTTGTTGGAGTGCTATATATTTTTAATGTGACACATAATTGTAAAAACTTTGATGTACAAAGAGTCATCCCTGGAATCTTCCGCTTCAGGCTCGGTCCCCTCCCCAATCACAATACAGGATGGTTTTCAGATAGTAGGAACGCGTGTGGTGTGACAGATCTCATCGGGTGTGGGCCTTGATCTACTATAACTCCTTTGAAGAGGGGTGATTCTTTACAGCTGGGGCCATAAACTACATCTGCAGGGCTAGCTGATAGCCTGGGACCGGCCTGGACAATCGGACACAGAGGAAGAGGAGTGTCAGAGGGTGCGGTAGTGAATAGGGCGAAAGGGAGGTGTCAGGCGGGCACAGGGTGTGATTCTCAGGGAAGAGCAGCGCAGATGGGGGGAGGTTTATTGCCCATGCATAAGACAGAGAGCGGGGGTGACCAGTGCCTGGGGGAGATGCTTGCGAGGGTGGGGAGCCATGCTAAGGATCGACAGCGTGCAGAGAGTGGGTCTGGTCAAGGCATCTAAAATGGCTGCCGTGCACGACAAAAGTGTGGCATTTGAAAAAAGGCAAGATGGCGCAGACAATGTTTTTCAACACTTCCTGATTTCCTTCGAATCGAACGTTAACAGACGTTATCTCTCCCACACTACCGGTCCCCCTGGGCTTAAACGCCGAGATGGTAGGGACTGCATCCCGTGGAGATAGGCCGAGACGTCACTCAGCAGAAAAAAAAGAAAAAAAAAAGTCTATAAACATACAATAAGTTAAAAGTCAATCATTCTTGTTTCCTTGTAGTACGCTCCCCAGTCCGCTTCCCGTTATGCGAACCGGGCGCACCACACCAAAAAAAACCTCCACATCAAACCTAGGGGGTCAGGGAGGATCTACTATGCCCCCTTATGGTCATTTGCCCCTTCGCTTTGGCCTCCTCTTGTCTCTCGATCCTACCGAGAGACAAGATGGCGGCCGCTACGGACTGTTTGGAATGTTTACAGACACCGGAGAGCCAATCAGCTTCGCTTCGCAAAGCTCCGTAACGCGAAAAGTGCGCGAAGCGGAGCGCTGCCCGGAGCGCTGTTACAGATATATATCTTTTTTTGAACGTTAATTTCTCAAAATCCACTGGAGCACATATATTGAGACCTAGCAAAGGCACATCGGCCTACCAGTCCCTACAATTTTGCCAAGTTTCGTGCAAATCCATTCAGCCGTTCGGGCTAAAAGTGAGGCCAACCGCCCTATGGAAATTAACATGGGAAAAACGCGTTTTGGGACCCCCTTTTTTCTCGGCCCCCCTTGACGAAACCCCCCCAAATTTTCAGGGGCTGCTCAGAAACAAAATGTTCCATTTTCCTGGAACTTTCAGCCAATTCCGTCCACAAACGCCAAAGTTATTAGACATAGAATTTTCAAAAATCCCATAGAGAAAAAATCCTAACTATATATACCTACTGGCGACCGCCAGTAGGTAATATATATATATATATATATATATATATATATATATATATATATATATATATATATATATATATATATATATCACCATTGAAATTCCCCCATTAACTATAACTCGCGCGCCCACAGTGCATTGCGGGCGCGCAAGTTATAGTTAACTATCCTAACTATATATACCTACTGGCGACCGCCAGTAGGTAATATATATATATATATATATATATATATATATATATATATCACCATTGAAATTCCCCCATTAACTATAACTCGCGCGCCCACAGTGCATTGCGGGCGCGCAAGTTATAGTTAACTATAATGGGGGAATTTCAATCATTTTGTATGAGTGAAATGTCCAGCTAACTATAACACGTGTGAAACCTATGGTTTTTTCAGTGAATTTCTATGGTTTTTTAAATGCTAATTTTGAACTATAACGTGTGTGAAACCTATGGTTTTTTCAGTGAATTTCAAAGGTTTTTTAAATGCTAATTTTTTATTATAACGCGGAAGAAACCTATGGGTTTTTCAGTGAATTTGAAAGGTTTTGTAAATGATTATTCTTAAATGTATTAATTATAAAAAAAAATCTGTTTTTATTAAATTTCCTAACTTTTATAATAAATATTTACATATTAGTCAGTTTTATTTATATTTCATATTATAATGTAAAATATTAACAAAACTAAATACAAAAATATTTTTTTTTTATTATTTTTTTTACAAATATAAATAAATATCTGTATCAGTGTCTCACTTTGTGTTTAAGTGGCTGCATGGGTTTTATATTATTCCTTTTTTTTTAGATAGTTGCACCGTATGCGTACGGTAAACGCACCATCATTTGTACTGTAAATTGTACTCAGCGTGCACGCACACGCCACGAGTACGTTTTGACGGTATGCGGCGCAACAGCATTTCCGTGTGACATCATCTACGTTTGTATGACCCCCCGTACGCGCCCCTCCGAAAGTTTTATAATGTTAAAAACTGTGGGGCAGATTTACAAGCCCCTTGCGATACGTTTACGCCGCCTTGCGTCACGCAACAGCAGCGTAAACGTGGTGCATCCCTGAGAGGCATTTACAACGTGACGCATCTAGGGAGATGCGTCACGTTATAAAGCCTTGTACGCCCCCAGAGTAAAAGTGTATTTGACAGTGCACATGAGAGGAACCTGTGGTTTCTCCCAGCATTCACATACACAAAGCGGAAATGATGCAGACAGAGGTAGTGATGTTACAGGAGGAAGGGAGATGGTGCAGACAGAGGGGGAGATGATGCAGGCACAGAGAGACATGGTGCAGGCAAAGGGTGAGATGGTGCAGGCAGAGAGGGAGATGGTGCAGGCAGAGGGTGAGATGGTACAGGTTGAGGGGGAGATGATGCAGGCACAGGGAGAGATGGTACAGGCAGAGAGAGAGATGGTACACGCAGAGGGTGAAATGGTGCAGCAGAGAGGACATTGAGCAAACAGAGGGAGAAATATTACATGCGGATGGATGATGGTGTGGACAAAGAGAAAGATAGTGCAGACAGAGGAGAGAACGTGCAGGCAGAGGGGGGTATAATGAGAGAGAGAGGATTAAAAGATCAGACAACGAATTATAAAAATAAAGGGTACTATCAAGAGACAGAGGAGACAATGAGCACAGAAACACACTAAGAGTACAGAAGAGACTATGAGAACAAGCAGCACTATAAGGAAAGACAAATGAAAAAAAGAAAGAGGGAAAATATCACAAGAGAGGAGACAGTATAAGCAGAGAGAGGTAGACTGTCAGCAGAAACTGTGAAGATTATGGAAAAAGCTGCAACTATAATTCCTTAATTTACACAGTTGCTCAGTGTGATTCTAGACAAATTATTTAAAACCATACATTTTAGCAAAACACATTTCCCACACTAAAACATTTAAGTGATTAAACACATTACATGTATATGACAGCTACATTTCAGTGGACAATCCAGACTCAATTTTGAAATACATTTCAATTTACTGCATTATTTTTTTTGCCAGTTTCAAATTTACTGCATTATTTTTTTTGCCAGCATTACACCCAAAAGTGAGAAACAATAGTACAAGAAACAGGCCCACGGGGCTTGTCAATGGCATCACTAGAGGGGTGCAGAGGGTGCAGACCGCACCGGGTGGTACCCTCACATACAGTGACACCATCTGCTTACACTATGTATGTAACACGGCTCTGCAGCCTCGCCTCTGGTCTGTGTCTATTTAAACATATTTCAGCAGCGCACGCACAAATTCAAAGCGCATTTTATATCTTTATTTCAATGACTTTGAGAAAAGCCGAGAACTGTGAGGGACAAACCATGGGGTTGGAGGGGAGGAGAAGGTGAAGAGAAAAGAGTAAAAATAGCAGCAGGCGGAGGAGAGGGTGCAGGCAGAGGGAAAGGGATGGTGCAGACAGAGAGGGAGATGGTGCAGGCAGAGAGTGAGATGGTGCAGGCGGAGGATAGATGGTGCATGGCTGCAGGCGGAGGGAAGATGGTGCAGAGAAAGGGTGAGATGAATCAGGCAGAGACACAGATGGTACAGGCAGAGAGAGAGATGGTACACGCAGAGGGTGAAATGGTGCAGCAGAGAGGAAATTGAGCAAACAGAGGGAGAAATGTTACATGCAGAGGGGAGATGGAGCACACAAAGGGAGAGATGGTGCAGACAGACAGGAAGATGGTACAGACAGAGAATGAGATGCTACAGGCAGAGAGAGAGATGGTGCACGCGGAGGGAGAGGGGTTGGCCTAACAGCTAAGGCGCTCGACCTCGGACCTGGGGAACTTGGTTCGAGTCTCGGTAACGACGCCAAAAAACCCCTGTGATTCTGGGCAAATCACTTAATCTCCACGTGCCTAAAATAAAAGTGTGTCCTCATGTAATGTAACTGTTGCTATGTAAAGCGCTCTGATAACTGATTTGGTTCGGTTCTAGTTCGCGCTATATAAAACTCTGCAAAAAAAAAAAAGGGAGAGATAGTGCAGACATACAGAGTCATATTACAGGCTGAGGAAGAGATGGTGCATGCAGAGGGGAGATAGTGTGGACAAAATGAGAGATGATGCAGGCAGAGGGGAGATGGTGCATGCAGATGATCAGTGTGATTCTAGACAAATTATTTAAAACCATACATTTTACCAAAACACATTTCCCACACTAAAATGTTTAAATGATTGAAAACATTCTATGTATATAACCACTACATTTTAGTTGACAATTATGACACATTTTCCAAATACATTTCAAATGTATTGCATTAATTTTTTACCAACATTACACCCAAAGGTGAGACACAATAAAACAAGAAACAGGCCCAAGGGGCCTGTAAATCTACCTAAGACTGTATGCAGCAGTCTATGTATTCTGACTGAGGAATTCTTAACAGGGAGGTATGATGCGAGACAGCGAATTAAAAGGTCAGAGAGGCCAGTATAAAAAGAAGGGAGACTATTAAAAAACAAAGGAGACAATAAGGACAGAGAGACACTAAGGGGCTCATTATGATCGCGGACGGACTTGAGTCCGTCCGCGACCATCGAGGAGGAGGGAACCCCCGCATGGCCTGCGGAGTTCCCTCCTGTCCAATTAGGATGTGACCGCCACCCTGGCGGTCACATCCTCTATTTTTTAACATTGCGGCGGGTGCAGCTTCAGCTTCGAGCTGCACCCGCCGCAATGTTAAAAATGCATACATTGCATTTGTATGCAGAAAGCGGCAGGCACCGTGCGGTGCCTGCCGATTACTGCATACAAATGCAGGGGGGTACCATAGGTACCCCCCCATGTGCACCCCCACCCCCCTTCACCCAGGGGGCCCGCAACGGGCCTCCGCAGTGAAGTTACACATGCTTTTCCACGGCGGAAAAGCCGCAGTGGAAAAGCATCTCTTTTACGCCATCCTAATATGGCTGGCGGTGTCTGATAGACACCGCCAGCCATGTTACAGCTTTACAACCGCGGCGGAAAAGTGGCGGACTGATACCAGGACCCACCAGCCATCCTATTGTGGCGGTGGGTCTTTGGTGGGTCCGCAGAGGATTTTCCGCATCCTCCGGGCTGGCGGTGGCTTCCGCCGGCCCGGAGGATGCGGAAAATCCTCCATCATAATGAGCCCCATAGAGTACAGAAGGGACTATGACAACATGCAACACTATAAGGAAAGACAAGTAAAAATAAAGAAAGAGAGAAAATATCACAAGAGAGCAGACAGTATAAGCAGAAAGAGGTAGACTGTCAGGGAAAACGGCGGAGATTATGGAAAAAGGTGCAACTATAAATCCTTAATTTACACAGATGCTCAGTGTGATTCTAGTCAAATTATTTAAAACCATACATTTTACCAAAACACATTTACCAAACTAAAACATTTAACTGACTGCACACATTCTTCATTTTTTAGTACTGCACTTTATTGCAAAAATCCGACTCACTAACCACATTAATTTACCAAATGATTTTATCACAATACTTATTCAAATACAGTCAAACTCAAAATACAATTCTACAAACATTTCAAGATTAAACACATTACTTTTACTAAAAATAAAATGCACCACATACATTCCCTTACAACGTTTAAACTCACCTCTTAACCACTTGGATGCTAAGGCATGCCGATCATGCCCATTGACTTTCCATTGAAATCAATGGAAACTCCATGACGAGTTACCCTTGTCATTGGCGCTGAAGGGGTTAAACTGATTGGTAGATTAAGAAGAATGCCACTCACACAGCAGATAGCCTGGGCTAATAAAAAACGTTGGGGACCGTGGGGGGAGCCCAAATGCCCCCACGGTCCCAGGCGGCTCCCCACGTCCTTTTGGAGCCGGCATTGCTTTTCGTCAGAGAGAGAAGCTAACATGCTGGTCTCTCTGACGAAAAGCAGTTTGCTGTGGTAGGGTGGGAGCCGCGAGGCTATGCCCTACCACAGCAAACAGCAGTGTCCCAGGATTGGGCACCCCGGGACACTGCAGGAGCCGGCCCTGGGGGGTGGCGGTCCCCAGGGCCATCGAGGGATCCAGGAGGGGGGCCACGCAGCCCCCCTCCTAACATCAACAAAGCCCCAAGGGGTGGTGGTCCCCGGGGCTGGGGGGGTCTGTCACGGACCCCCCTATTTCACATTTAAGTGCCCCGGGAGGTGGCGGTCCCCGGGCGTGTGGGGAGGTTGACCCCCCCACAAGTTTTTTTTTTTGTTTTTTTTTAATGTAAAAAAACAGGCCCCGGGGGGTGACGGTCCCTGGGGCTGGGGGGGTGACGGTCCCTGGGGCTGCGGAGGGACTCTATGTCCCCCCACATTCACAATTACTTTGCCCCGGGGGTGGCGGACCCCGGGGCAGCGTGGGGGGATTGGGACCCCCCCACACTTTTTAAAACTTATAAAAAACTTATAAAAAAAACAGACCAAGGTGTTTTTTTTTTCACGCGGAGTTCGTGTACAGTACGCGGACCCATTGATTTAAAAAAAAAAAAAAAACATTTGAGGGGACTTGGGGGTCCTTGTGAAACCCCCTGAGCAGGGGGTCAGGGTGTGTCTACCCTGTCCCCTTTGCGTGTTTTACGCATTTGTTTTCAGCTTCCTTTTGCCTCGTTCTACCGAGGCACAAGATGGCTGCCAACACTTCCTGGTTTGGAGTGTTGGCAGACAGTTGACATCCAATTAGCATGCAGCTTGTGCTCGGGAATGTACGCGTACTGTAAGCGGACTGTACAGAGTACAATACAGAGTACAATACAGAGTATGGAAAGCTTCTATAGATATACTTATGATTTTACTTATGATTTTCTCAGGAACTACTGAACGGATTGACACCATTCAACAAAGAGCGTGATCTGCGAACAGAACTCTACATTTTTGCCAAATTTGGTGTAATTCCGATCAGCCGTACGGTGCGTAACCCTGGCTAAATGTCCTATGGAAAATTGCATGGGGAAAACACATTTTCTCGGCCCCCGCTTCACGAATCACCCCCAAACTTTCAGGGAAGGAGTGGGGCAGAGCAGGCCATTTTCCTGGAGAAATTCATGAAGATTCGTCCACCGGCGCTAAAGTTATTCCAAATAGAATGTTGTAGATTTCCTATGGAAACTAAGTTTTAACTATAGCTACCTACTGGCGACCAGTATATATATATATATTTATTTGGATGCAAAGCAACCATAAAAAAATACAGTACATCATATAACAAATAAGCACACAGTTCATAATCAACAGGAACTGTTTGAATGAATTAAAAACCAGCAGCACAGAATCAATCAATTCTAGATAATCTAGATATTATGGACGGCCCGCAAAAAACTTAGCACTGCACAGAGTGTGAAAGGGTTAGGTAACAACTGTAAATGCAGAAAATCGTCTTTAGCGTGCCTGAACTTCAAGCATTTTAACAGGGGCCGGAGGAAACGTTTTCTAGGGAGTGAAAAATATTTGCACAATAGAATAAAATGTAACGTGTCCTGAGGCAGCCTGTATGACTGAAGGGCCAGGAGTAGTAGTGTAGATTATATAAGTATATGAAGCATTTGCTGGATCTCTTTACTTGGACCACTATCTTAATATGACCTGTAAAGTTGGCTGATTACAGGGGGTGGGCATAACTCATGTAATTCTTTGTAGCGCAGTCATGCAGAATTCAACGAGATTCTATTGAATTACACTAGAAGAGTAATTATGTGCTTAGTGCTATATCTTAGTTCAAAAATGTCCCCTCATGTCCAATATTAATGTGAGGATCCATTTTGCACTTTGACATAGCCCTAAGTGCAAAAGAACATGAATAGCGAGTGTGAGTGAATGCTCATGCTCACTAAATGTGCCCTTGGGGTAGGATTCTTCCCCAACTTATTACTGGCATTTAGCTCACTAAATGCGCTCTCGCTGTAGGCTTTTTCCCTCCAAATTACTCTTAACTATATGAGGAGGAATACTTACTCAATTGTTGCTAATGCCATGTCCAAGAGAAACATGGAATTACTAAAATACCCTGATTACTTTGGTGTAATTGTTATTCTGCCCAGTCCCATTAAATACATCTGGAAGGGCACTTCATTGCACACTAGAGCTATCAATCAATCACTCAATAAATGAGATGTGTAAAGCGCATAGCTCCTTCAAAGAGGCGCCCTGCCACTTTAAACATATACTGAGTACAGGACCGGGAATTCAAATCTAGTTTTGATCGAATAGCCAAGTTTTATATCTTTCATGAAGAGGTTCTAATACTCAGCCATGCAGACTTTGATAGGCAGGCAGTTCCAGTCTTTCGCAGTCAGTACTGTGAAAGATCTACCTCCCTGTCGGATTTTGAAGAACATGGGGATATGCATGAGTCTGAGATGATTCGATCTCAGCGCTCTCTCCTGCTGGTACAGGCCGAGTCTGTTTCTCAAGTAACAAGGGCCATGAATGTCAAGGTCGGAGCCTTAAACTTGATCCTTTTTTCTACAAGAAGTCAGTGAAGCAGTCTCAGATGCAGCGAGATAGGACAACAGAAAGGGATCAGTCAACCCAGCCTGGCCGCCGCATTCTGTATGATTTGAAGCCTATGGATCAGATAGGTAGGTTGACCCAAAAGCAAGCTGTTCGTGTAATCTAAGAAAAAGGCCAAATAAGCATGGATTACTATTTTTTGGGTCTCAGCTGGAAGTAGAAGCATCAACTTCTTGACTGATCGGAGCTTCAGGAAGCAGATCAATGAAAGTTGCCTAATCTGGGAGGCAAAGTGAAAGATCAGAATCAAATAGGATCCCAAGGTTTCTGGCTGATGAGACTGGAACTGGAGGTGGGTATAGTTTGGCTGGCCACGAGAAGCTAGCAGAGGGAGGGCCCTTCTGGTTAAATAAAATGACTTCTATTTTACCCGTATTATTTAAGAAAGTTAGAATTTATCCAGTTGACATTTACTTTTAGACAATCTTTCAATTTAAAAAAGGCTGCTACTGAAGCCTCTTGGAATATGAACAGCATTTGTGTTTCATCTGCATAGGAAACCACCTTCATTCCCCAGGATTCAACAAGAGTGGCCAAGGGAGCTAGATAGAGATGAAAGAGCAGCGGGCTAAGTGCAGAGGCCAGGGGTACCCTATAGGCAAGGGTTTTGGAAAAGGAGTAGAAGGGGTGAAAATGAACCTATTGGGAATGTTCTTCCAAAAACGTCTGAGCCATGATAGAACTGTGCCCTGAATGCCAAACAGACAAAGATTATTCAACAAAATGGGGTGTGCAACTATTTTGAATGCTTCTGAGAGGTCTAACAAAACTACCATAGCTGAGGGGCCGCAATCTACAGTTTCTCTGACAAACTCTGACAATTCCAATAAGACAGTCCTGCACGGAAGCCCGACTGAGCGTCATGTAGCAGACCATTTGTCTCAATGAAGGATGATAGTTGGTGATTCACCATCTTTTCGAGGATCTTAGTGGGGGCAGGCAATAATGAGATGGGCCTAAATTTGCTGAGCACACTGTTGTCCGCATTGGCTTTTTTTTAGGGGGGAGTAGCAGGAATGCCTGTTTTTGTCAGAAGTGGTCCAGAGAGAACCCTAAACTTTCCAAAAGATCACTAGGTTAGATTTAAGAGTCACTGTCACATATATTTAAGACTCCACAGAGCCATTTAATTAACCCTAGTCTCACTTTGGCTGCAATTCCTATTGAACTCGCAATCGCTGGATTTCAAGATGGCCGCCTGAGACAGAAGGTTTGGATGCAGGTCTAGTGCTTCTGCATGAGAGCGACCGCAGCTGTGCTAGCGCTCGCTCTCAATATTTGCTATGCACTTCAACTGACGAAACTTGACAAGAGGCAGCATTCGCATTGTGCTCTGTCTTGTTCCTCGATATTTCCATATCCTAGAAGAAGGAGTTTTACCGGAAAAGTGAGCTAAATGTAAGTTCGAGCATCCTTAAGGTCATTTGATGAGAGAGTCTTGTTTCCTTATTATTTTCCGAAGGATTGGGTAAGAAGCATTACCCCCTCCTGCTATTTGGTACAGAATCATTTTTTTTGGAGCACAGAGGATGAACAGAAAATATTGTGTAGACTTTGTCACTCTTAGACTTAAGTAGAAGAAGCTAGTTTGAAGTTACAAGACAAGTTATCTCTCAGCGCATTTCAGTAAGAACTTGTAGAGACATTATAAATATTTACAGAAGGGAAGTGTGAGGTGATTCTATGTAGCAGGTATCTGTGTTACTGAGGATAAAACATTAGAAACTAAGATTCATCTTATTGGAACTACATAATTCCAAATTGAACCAAGCTAAAGGCATTCATTGTGCAAGGATTAAGTCAAGTAGATATAATTATATATATAATTGTACTTACCAAATTTAGCGTCAATATTAATTGCCGAAAGACAAGAAGAAGAATATAAGAGCAGAACGAAATTCATCAACGTGCTGACAGCAATAATAACTATTAATCTGTATATTTAAGGACATTAGAAAGAGAATGGGAAACAGGTATAAAACAGGTAATTAGAGTATTACAGGGGAGATAAGGTATATGAGAAGTTACAGAAGTTACATGTGATCTTTGTTTCAGGAGTCTACAACACAACACACATCTTACCCGAACAGAAAAGTGACAGATCAAGACACATAGATCAACACTACATAAGAGAGCAGCAAACCACTGTGGAAGGACAGGTAACCAAGAGGAAGTAGTTAACCGAGGGTGGTAGAGTACTGTTTAGTGGTTACAGGGTGTAATTTGTTTCAGGAGTCAACAAGAAGAATTGCTTGAATCCAGTCCAGAAGAAGTAAAGCAGTGACAGTCGCTCTTTCTTTTACCAATCCCCTTTCACCCTCACTGCTGCTAGTGAGCATAGAAGTTCGCTGCAGTGGTGTTGGTAATTGAGGAAATTTGCATCTGCTCCCATGGAAACAGCAGTTCAGTTGTTGGTACTTGACAGTTTTCATATTGAGAGGAAAATACCAGATGTCAATGTGGCATTCCAGATAATATTGAGATATGGATTGATTAATTGTGCAGCTAGGTTAAGAATGTGAGGGTGGCATGGGGCAAGGGTTCTCCGGGGAGACCCTATATGTGCCCCAGATGACATTGTGGCCATTATTAAAATTTAGTATACTGACAGATCAGGTTAAAGGGCATACATGGATTCACGGGGTGGTTGAAACACATAGGTCAAATAATAGATCTTCAGTTTGCATCTTTTCATGATGCAACACAAAAATTCTCCTTGCCAATTCTTGACATATAAAGCACTCCACAACACCATTAATTAGACTTTGGGTGGAATAGTCAGACCATTCGAGACAGACATACCACAGTTCAAGCTGTCCTAACAATTGGTGGTTAGAGATGTCTAGTGCCTCCTCTATATGTTATAATTTATTAAAACTTTTAGTGCCTCGTTTCTATGTATCCATTTATATAACCTGCCAATAATGCAAACAAAGAAATCTCTTGCCCCACTCAAAGCCACCTGGGAGGTAGCTGTGAGTGGTGAAATCACTCAGCAGCGGCTCCTGCGCTTAAGTGGAGAAGCATCGCCCTACTGCTTTAAAGCAGTGCAAAGAAAAAATAAAATGATAATAACATAACGTTATTATCATTTTATTTTTAGCATCACAGTTGCAGCCATGTTAGGGTGGGGCTGGGCTCCCTGACCCAGAAGGAGGAGGAGTGGTAGCCGCTGCAACTTAAGTGTGCATTACGGTTCAGCTGCCCATCCCGGGAAGGCCAAATTGTCATGCACACTTTGCATGTTCTTCAACAGATGTATTGTAAAGCCTGGGTGGAGTACATGCACAGCCTTCTGTCCCTCTCTGAGTGCCAAATCAGGGCGCTTAGTCCAATTACAACACTGCTCAGCATTGTCTTGATTGACTTGGGAATCTGGGAGCCTTTGTGCTTACCTGCTTCCTGCTGGAGGAGAGGTGGCAGCTGGCGACGGTCATCAGCAGGTAAGTCTTCTTTTTTTCCCAATGCCCCCCCCACCAAGGTTCCTTACCAGCTGTCACTGAAATCAGTAGAAGTGAATGGGAGTGCACAGTGGGATATCTCAAGACAGGGTCAAAGAATGTTTATTTTCAGCTGATTTAGTATTGCGAACTATACCACTTGTATTTACCACAGAGTATGAACATTCCACATATCACAGGAAATTTGCCTTACATGTTCTGTTAATAATGCAGACCTTCCGTATAGGTTTTAAGCATGATCAAACTTAGCTTCTTACCTTTCCAAAATTCTGCAGTAACAGGTTACATTGCTGAAATGTGTATCTCCAGCCCTCCAAAAACAAGCTAGCTTGGCACAGTGCTACATCCTAAGAAAGTCAGAGAAGAGACAAGGGGGTAGATTTATGAACTTGTCATGCAGTGCAGGGTAACAAGTCACCTTGCTGCGCTGCACTGTGTAACAGAGAAAGGACAGACATGCTCTGTATTTAAGTCAATATAGTGCATTCCTGCATTTTCCCCAGTGCTGGCACACTTTTGGCAGCCTAGCGCCAACTACTGCACCCTTGTACCATGGTGGAATGGTGCCTCTGTTACATGCAGGATTGTTTTTCAGCAGAAGGGAGCAGTTTCCTGCATAAAACAATCCTGCGAGGCATATTCCTCTTTCTAAAATATTTCTCCTAGTTACGTGTTCCCTGTGAAGGTGTATTTTTTGGCACATTCCCAGGTTTACCAGTTCTTGGAAATCTGGGAATGTGTTAAAACCATGGGAGTTGCATGGGAACACCCACCAAATGCCCATGGAATGCCTTTTCAGGGCAGAGTTTTGCAATGCAGCCTTTTGCGCAGCATTTTTATTGCTCCAGATTTATGGATCCCCTCAGGGTCACGCAAAGTGGCCTTACGTGGCTTCATAAATAACTCTCACTTAAGATTTGCATCACACATGTACCAAGTTGTGTGGTGCAAACACGACACAAACCGAGTTATAAATAGGCCTTTAGGCTCATAGCATCAGCTAAAAGACAAATCGCAAAGCAATGGAACATTGGGGGTGCTCTAGAACTGAATGGATGGAGGAAAGAATTTGTGAAATGGACTAATGCGGAGTCTCAAGTGTTAACAAACTTGGTGGATAAGAGGGAAGGATGTTCCACATTAAGAATTGGAATTGGTTCTTGTCTAAATCTCCAAAGATGACAGCAACCCCACAAAAAAATGAATTTAATTAAAAAATAAATAAATATACAGGACTGAAGGTTGACCCACAAACGGTCCACCCACAAACAATAACATTTACAGTGCAGTGTAATCGAGTCTCGGAAAGCTATTGCTGACATTGCCTTCATACCTTTGGTTTGTTCACCTCCTATTACCCTTGCGTTCTATCCCTTGATAGTGTTTTCATTGAGCCCCCCCTCCACATTTCTTCAGTAGAGTATTGCTGGTGCGCCTTGTTACCAGCAAAGAAAATATGTTCAACCCCAACTTGATTGAGTAATCTGCAACATAAAGACTATATCTAAACTCATTTTTCAGATGTAACGCCATTCAGAACTTCTAAGTTGATTAAGAACCCTGACCATTGTTTGGTCTTACTTGTTTTTTCTTTTCTCTTTGTCTGAGCCTGCACAATGTGGGGATCACCTACGTTAAGGTAAGGTTCAGACCAAAATAAGATTTTACAATCAAAACTTTTTAAGGTTAAAGTCTGACTAGGGAATTGGGAAAATGTTTTCTTTTGGATCAGTCCCTGAATCCCAACTTTAATTAAAGTCACTGTGTGACTCCACGTATTTCTGCACGAATGGTCCTTGATGACATTATAGGGTGCCTTTCAGTGTTGAGTATTCAATTCACAAAATTCATAGGTCAAAATCCAGACCTACATCACTATTTGTTCAATAGCTACCTACGATGCAGTGATGCTTTCACTCCTAATTCCTCAAGAGGAGTTGAAAGAGTTGTCACATGGAGATTACAAAGGCCTCAATAAATTGTGTTACTATATACCATTGATTTAGCACCCAAGAGTTCTGCTGATAACTCCTTAACATTGATAAACCTCGATAGAGAGTTTTATATGACATCTGTCTAACTTCTTGAAAGATCATAGACCCACAGATGCCATAAGATTATCATGGGTCTTCCAAATATATACAGACAGAAATGAGTTTCCCCCTTATTGAGTTATGATATAACTGTGAAGCTAACATTGCTAATGAAAGACCCAACAGAAAGGAAAAAGACACAGGTTAACTCACACTCCTAATGCTCTTAGTAATAGCAAAAGAAAGTCTAACTTTATCTCTTATTGGAACCAACATCATTTTTTTAGATACATCTGAGGATGATTACCTCCATCCCCCATGATTAGGGAATATAAATATATGAATCTGTGAATCCAATGTTTTTCTTATACAAGTAAGTATCTTCTAGTATAGCATATATAAATTGTGTGACTACAGGCACAACCCACCCCCACCAGACCATGTAGTATTGTGCAACCCTAAATAGGGTTAAAAAGGCGTATCAATATGTTTGAGGCCGGTTTCAAAATTTCACTTCAATATGCATGCCATGTTTGTGTGTGTGCTTTGCAGTGCCACCCTGTTAGAAATTGAGTTTCTGGTTGGCTAGGGTATGCACCTAAGCCAGGCAGAATCAATCACTTTAGTGTGTTTGCAAGTAAGTTACACACCAATAATAACCTGTGCTCACCCTCTTGTAGCTTGGCACAGAGCAGTCAGGCTTATCATCAGAGGCATTTTGTAAAGCATTTGTGAACACACTCACACAGAAACACAATAAATACACCACTAGCGAGACTATATATAAAAATAGATGTTGTATATTATAGCTTACACAAGACCAAAACAATATGAATCATAAATACTGTGCACATTTTACAAATACTGAGGTAGCACTCATTATCCTGACAATGCAAGAATCAAAAAGACATGCATTCATCAGGGCATGAAATGCAGCAGCTAGGTTAGAGGCAAAACACATCAGTCATGAAATATCACCAAAAGCACATCAGTAGCAATAAGACCACATAGGCACATGGACCTCAGCACTCATATTAGCGGGGTTAGGGTAATCTTCGTGAGCCTTGTTAAAAAGGTGAGATTCATTACCCAAGTTGTAGAGCACAGGCGGGCTTGAGCTCCCTCTTAGATGTTTTATGATAAGTGTTACTGTCTGGCAAGGTTTTCCTCACTGTGGCAATTTCCTGGTCGGGAAGCCTCCATGAGGAGGCTCCCTGTAATGCCACCGTCGAGGTAATCCCCCCAGGGTACATCATTCCACGTAAGAGGAACACAAACAGCAGGAGGCCGCCAGCGAGGGAGTGTGGGGTGGCAGTCCCTTCGAGCCGGTGGAGTCTGCTGTTCCTGTTCCCCATCCTTACAAGTGGAGCATGGCAGTGGCTCTCGACCACAGAGACCTCTTCAGTGTTGGAGAGCCTCAAAAGCAGGGCCTACATTCCAAATCCACCCTCAGCGTTCCTCTTGGGGTGGGAAAGCGCAACGCAGGAAATGGACACGCCAGTCCCCAAGGCACACACACAGGAATTTCGCAGAGCACTCGTCCAATCACAAAAGGTGTTCATACATGGACATTGTCATTTTCCTTATGTTAGCCTAACTAAGCACTTTTGCTTTGAACACACTACCTGTTGGAACTGGCCCTTTTTGCAGGGTCATCCTCAAACTTTTTGCTTCTTCCTCCCTTATTTTTCCTGACCTGTGGCTGTTGGCAATAGGACTCTGCACACTTTACCACTGCTGATCAGTGCTAAAGTGCATATGCTCTCTATGTAAAGTATTATTCTGATTGGATATACATGTTTGGCATATTTGTATCACCATGAAGTCCCTAGTAAAGTGCACTGAGTGTGCCAGGGCTGGTGATGACAAATGCTACTAGTGGGCCTGCAGCACTGATTGTGCCACCCACGGGAGTAGCTCTAAAATGGTGTCTCAGGCCTGCCACTGCAGTGCCTATGGGCAGTTTAGAACTGCCATGTCCTCCTGGTCAGTGTCCCCACTGACCAGGCCTAACCCTTCCCTTTTTGTGCACATCAGTCACCCCTATGGAAGGCCCAAGGTACCCCCCTGGGCAGGGTGCAGTGTATGTGAAAGGTAGAGCATGTACTGGTGCAGGTAACATGTTCTGGTAGTGAATTACAGCCATTTTCGTTTTTCACTATTGTAAGGCTATCTTGCTCCATAGATTAACATGGGGGATGCTGGCTACAGTGGTTAACAGCATTTCTTCCCATAGGAACAAGATAGGACATAAGTATCTAGTATCCCTGAACTCAGAATTTAATAACACATCTTTTAGGAAAGGTTGTTTTTAAATCCTGTGTTTGAGAACAGCACTTTTAGAAAGTTGCTGTTCTCTTGTCTGACCCTTCTGTGCGCCTGGGCCTGTTTGTGTATTGACTGTCTGGTTTGAGAGTGACAGGGGCTGGGGAATACCCCAGGAGGCTGGCTGAGTCAGCCCTAGGCTGAATGACTGCATTTGCAACTGGAGTGGTGGGAGGAGTTAGCACCTGGGCTGAATAGGGCTGTGCCTGCCTTCCACAATGCTGGCTCCACCCCCCTGCTGGGCGGCTGAGGACCCTGCCCCTCACTCTGAAAGGAAAGAAGCAGCCAGCAAAACAAAGTACTCAGGAAACACCCAGAACTGGTTCAGACCGGGCTCAGGGCCCACATGCACAGAGAGAACAAAGACTTTAGGGGTATAAGTACAGGACCCCTGACAACAGAAAATTAGATCATCCTGGAATCAAGAAGGAACCTCTGCCAAGGAGAAAGCTGACTCCGAAGAAGGAAGTCTGTCCTGATGTTGCTCTGCTGGACTGACCTGCTGTTGCTTTGCTGCCAAGGAGAGGGGAAGGACTTTGCTTGTGAGCTGTGTCCCCTGTCTTGAAGGAATCTCCAAGGGCCTGAGTAGAGCTGGCTCCCTGTTCTGAAGTCCCAGGAACAAAAAGACTGCACCCCCAGCTTCCCTGAACTCTGCTGAGAGAGTTCTGTCCTTCCTAGAGTGCTTGATCCAGTTGTGGGGCCTCTGGAAGTTGTGCCTGTGCTGGGAAGCTTGAGACTAAAACTTGATATATATATAAAAATCTTTATTCGGCTTATTCTCAGTGGAAAAACCATAAAAGAAGCAGATGATATCATACATTAAAAAAAAAAACACATGTGTTACATAGTATTTCATATAAAATTAATTTTACTGTTAAAAAAAAGAATTAATCAAAAATGAGCAGGAAGCCGCTCAAAGTGGGCTTAACGAGGGTTTTTAGAGGTTCTTTCTGTGTTTCATGATGCATTTTAAGAAACTACTAACAAAATAACAGACATTTTCCGTTTCCAGCATTTGCAGTCTTAAGAGGGCGGGTCTGCATTGTCTCAACCCCCAAGTTCTTAATATCGGTAGTAGCCAGATCTTTCTGTGGGCTTGATGGAATTTACAAAACAGAATCACATGCAGGTTAGACTGTGTTGATGAACCATCACATGGACAGGGCGGGAGTGTGGCATTCCAACAGTTTTGTGACGGAAAGGTGACCATTCTAAAGAAGGTGTTTAGCCTGAATCTTGTAATTAACGTTCTTTCGTAAAGTGATGTTTGGAGTACCAGGTACGGGTGAATGTCATGGGCTATTTGAATCATATTTGCATGGATGACTGCCGTTTTTGATGAGTTGGATGCAAGTCTTAAGGATTCCAGGTGTCTCAATGCTTTCTGTTTTAGATCTTTTTTCGAAATGTCTGTTATGGATACCGGATCCAGGTAATAGTTCTCAAAGCCTAGATCATTAAAAAAGTTTCTAACATATAGGAGCCATTTTATTTTTGAGAAATTGTCCAAGTTCATTGAATCTGCAATGATGGCTTGTGTCAGTGCGTTTTTGTCTGACTTCCAAATGCGGCGCCACAACATCAGCGGTTCTATTTTAATTAGGTCCTCTATGTAGGGTATGCCTAGTTCTAGGTGCATTGCGTAGGTTGAGGTACCTTTGGGGGTGGCTAATAGAAATCTTAAAAAGGCATTTTCTGCCTTTTGGATAGGGCTGATGTCAATATAGCCCCAGACTCCCGCACCGTATGTTGCGATTGCCTGGCATTTGGCGTTGTAGATCTTTAGGAGCTCCACTGGTGGCCTTTTGCCTAGTCTCTGGGAAAAAGTTGTTAAAGCGGCAATTGACCTCTTGAATAAATGTGCCCTTGTGTTTACTGCTGGCTTCCAGCTAAGTTGGTCGTCTATCATGACCCCCAAGTAAGGATATTGATGGGTAGCTTCAAGTTTTTGGTTGTTAAGCTGTATGGGTTTTATTCTTTTTTGGCCTCTACCAGTTGTCATTACGAACGTTTTCTTCACGTTCACCATTAGGTCAAGATTACCCATAAAGGTCGTGTACCTACTCACTGCTTTCTGGAGTTCACGGGGTGTTCGTGCGAGGATTACAGCGTCATCCGCATAGAGCAGGGCTGGGATCAGGCGGCGGTTTATGCGTGGGAGGTCCTGAGCCCCCCTCAACATCTCCCCCTCCAAACCATTGGTATAGAGAGAGAAGAGGAAGGGGGCCAGGACGCATCCCTGCCTGACTCCACGCCCTACGCCAAACGGTGACGTCAGCTCTCCATTTACGCCAAAGCGCACTCTGGCCGTTGCCCCGGTATAGAGCTCTCTTAGGAAGTCCAAGAGGGATAGGTCTACTCCCAATTGGGCTAGGACCTTCCACAGCTTTGCGTGCGAAACGCAGTCAAAAGCTGCGGATAGGTCGACAAAGACCATATAGATCTTAGTTGGGATGGCCTGAGTATATTTACCCATTATTAGGGTGAGGTTAAGGAACTGCTCTAGTGTGCCAAAGCCCTCGCGGAAGCCGAATTGAATATCAGAGATTATGCCCTGGTCCTCACTCCACTGCTGAAGACGCTCTAGAATCACTCTCCCCACTACTTTCCCGAGCGAATCCAGCAGTGAGATTGGCCGGTAGCATTTTGCCTCTTGGCGGTCCCCCTTTTTGAAAATGGGGACCATTATTGATTTGGTCCAAGAGGTTAGGATTCCCTCATTTGCGGCCGCTGTACAGACTCTAGTTAGAATGGGGGCCCAGAGATCTGGGTTGCTTTTGAAGAAGTCCACTGGGACCCCATCAGGTCCTGGTGCCTTGCCTGGTTTACTATTCTGCAATGCCTCCAAGAGATCTGGGATGTCAAAAGGAACCAGAATAGGGTACTGGGTCTTTGGGGGTAGTGGGTCTGTTGGTGAGGTGTTTTTGAAGATCTCTGCAAAATGAGAAACCCATGTGTTTTCGTCGATGGCGACTTCTATTTTTGGGATACCTGTTTCAGTGAGAAATGGAGTTCTAACTGTGCGCCAAAAAAGGTCGCTGTTTTTTGAGACTGCGCCTTTATGAAGGTCGTCCCATAGTTTCTGCTTGAGTTGGGCAGTTCTCAGCTTTCTTTCCCCTATATATTGACGCCTTAAAAGTTGAATCTGGGTTACATCTCGTGGTTTGTTGTGGAGTGCAGTTTTTAATTTTGTTAGTACTGCTGTGCAATTATGATTAAACCATTTTGGTTTTGTGGTACAGTTTGATTTGGGTTTTGAGTTAAGAAGGTCCTTTATAGACTCTAAAATTAGTTTAAAGTTTGTCAGGACTTCCTTATGACTTGAAGCAAGGTCCAGGCATTTTACGATATTTGGGTAGGTCCGAGTTATTAATTTTTTCATTGTATCTGACGGATTAATTTTTGCCCATTTAATTGTGAAACCGTTGTGTTTACCAAGCTGAATTTTATTCTGTGTGAGGGCGGTCGCTATCTCCAGTTTATGAGAAGAGTTGGATAACATGGATATCTTGATTGTTAAAGCTGAGTGATCACTGAGGGGATTGGCAATGACCCCAAAATCTTTAACTTTGTTCATAAGACTTGGGGAAAGGAGTATGAAGTCTACTGTGGTTTGATAGCCTCTGCCCACATAGGTCGGAGTGAATTCGTTTGGGTCTGCTTCAAGATGGTTAACGATGTGCAGATCCAAGTCCGAAAGAACAGTGTTAATGGTATTTCCCAATTTGTTATGTACAAAGTGCGCTAATGGTACATCAAATTCATCCACTATCCCACAACACAGTTGGTTGGTCGCTGTGCAGGGATGGAGGTTAAAATCTCCTCCCCAGATTAGGTGGGTTGCCTCTTTGCCAGATCTCCAATGGTGAACTTGTTTTAATTTATCATGTAGGGCTGTCAAAAGAGTTATAAAATTTTCTTCCGGTAGATTATTGTATAAATTAGTCAAGATGATTATTTCTTTATTCACCAGGGTTAGTGAGAGGATTTGGTGGTTGGCGTCCTGGGAGAGTGTAACCACTTTGTTAAGTGGTAGGGTGTTTGCAATATAGATTATTAACCCGCCTTTCGGTCTGCCCATTAGGCTGGTTGATGCTGGAACGAAGTGGGTTTTATAACCTTGTAGGTGCAGTTCTTCTAGTGACCATGTCTCTTGGAGACAAATTATTTGATATGGGTTTAGGAACTTCTGCGCAGATCCGTCCTCGATTTTGTTTCGGAGGCCTGCGGTGTTCCAATAAAGTACTGTGATTAGAAAGAAGTCATCATTTAATTCTTCTGTTGGGGTTATGTATTCCGTGTTTCTAGGATCTAAGGGGATAGTCAAGGACTGTGATGGGGGGGATACATGGAGCTCATTAGGGGGGATTTCTGTTAGTGGTCAGTCGACCATTTCTAGGCCACTGTACCTATTGTATAACGGGATGTTATGCCATGGGTCCCACCGGGATTGATCTCTGCATGGGGGCCATTGCGTGTGGGGTCTTCTGTCGTCCCATCGTCCACCCTGGTGGCGTTGTCTTACTGCGTGCCAGGAAAAATCTGGCTCGTATATATTAGGGGGATCATGGTATCTGGAGTTTGGTAGGTTGTCCTGCCTGGGGAATGGAACGGACCAGGGAGGCTCCTGCTCCTGGATGAAGCCGTCCACTTGCCTAAAAGGATAGAAGAAGGAGAGTGACTTGATCTTAATACCTCCATTTGAGGCGATATCTTCCCATGCGCAGACGTAGTCCGCTATGCGTGGGTCCTCAAAAGTGATCGTTATACAATCCCCGGGAATAGTTTTTCTAGTGCTACCCACCCATGGTACCCTGGCTACGGATCTAATTCTTCCGCGCCAGGTAGATGGAATCGGGCGGTTGGTCTGGAGCCAATGCTGGGCCTTATTTTTTAGGGACCAGACCGGTTCCGAAGTGAGATCTGTTAATTCGGGTACACCAGCCATAACCACCACGTACGGTGAGGCCTCAGGAGGGAAATCTGCTGGGAGTCTTGAAGGGCCAGGATTCTTTGCAGTATTTCTCTTGGGCCTATCCGAAGGGGTTTTTAGGGAAGGAGCTAAAGGGACTGAAATTTTTGTTATTGATTTATTTACGTTTTTACCAGGAGTTTTATTAGAAGAGCTGCTGGGTGCAACCGGAGTGGCGGCAGTTGTAGGTGCCGCACCTGGGGAGGTTAGAGTAATTATCTGTTGCGAATTATTAATGGTACTCAGAGCAGCAATGGTTTTTGGTGCTTTAGTCGAATTTGAAGTATTATTGTTATTATTGTTAGTGGGCACATTTGGTGTAGTTATCCGGAGAGTCTTTTGTTGTGGATTGGGCAAAGATGGATTAGCGTTAGCTCTGTTAGTGATGGTTGATTTTTTAGCGTTAGTTCCTCCTGTTTTTTGTGGGCATGATGGAATAGTTGACTGTTGGATTTTTAGGAGTTTTGAGATTTGTGACTCTAAAGTTACTAATCGCTGTTCTAAGGGTTGTAATGCCTGTTTCACTATGCTGGCTATGTTGGTAAGTGTTAGTTCCTGGGCCTCCATGTCACTCAAGTCCACTTGGGCTTGTGTGAGAACGTGAGGATCCAGGACTTTCAGAGTGGATGGTTCCTTCTCTAACTGATGAACTGACGCTGAAAACTCTATTTGGACCAACCTGTCATCTCGATTTTGTGGGATGCTAGGTGGCAGCGCCAGGCTTCTTGGTGTAATGGAGTTCCTGGGCGCCCTTTACTTGCTAATAGCTCCCTCCCTCCTACCCCTTTCTATTCTTTTGTCTGTGGAGGAAATTTGTGGAGATGTTATCGGAAGTAGTTCCGGTGTTTTTTCTAGATCAAAGCTGAGCTGGGAGTCCGCAAACTGGGAAACTGATAAGTCTACTGTGTTTGGCAAACTGCGTCTCTCTCGAGTTGGGACTCCCACAGCGTTTGAAGCTCCTAGTGCTGGGGATCTGGCTTCCGGGGGAAGAGGCGCCGGCTGCAAAGAGCGGTGGTTTCTGGGCCTCGCAGTCCCCCGGTAGGCTTTTCCAGGACACAGCCTAAGCACTACAACCTGGGCGGGTCGGGCTGAGAGCGAGGTGGCTTACCGCCGATTGCAGTAACGCTCCCACCAGCCGACCTCTGACACAGGGAATGCGGTGTGTTGCGTGGACAAAAGGGCGATTCCTCGGATCAAAGAATGAGCAGGTCAGTGAGCGGCACCCGCGCAGCGGGTGTCGCGAAAAGTTATGTAGAGACAGGCCAGTTCGATGGGCGTGGCCGCCGGGGGAAGAGGCGCCGGCTGCAAAGAGCGGTGGTTTCTGGGCCTCGCAGTCCCCCGGTAGGCTTTTCCAGGACACAGCCTAAGCACTACAACCTGGGCGGGTCGGGCTGAGAGCGAGGTGGCTTACCGCCGATTGCAGTAACGCTCCCACCAGCCGACCTCTGACACAGGGAATGCGGTGTGTTGCGTGGACAAAAGGGCGATTCCTCGGATCAAAGAATGAGCAGGTCAGTGAGCGGCACCCGCGCAGCGGGTGTCGCGAAAAGTTATGTAGAGACAGGCCAGTTCGATGGGCGTGGCCGCCGGGGGAAGAGGCGCCAGCTGCAAAGAGCGGTGGTTTCTGGGCCTCGCAGTCCCCCGGTAGGCTTTTCCAGGACACAGCCTAAGCACTACAACCTGGGCGGGTCGGGCTGAGAGCGAGGTGGCTTACCGCCGATTGCAGTAACGCTCCCACCAGCCGACCTCTGACACAGGGAATGCGGTGTGTTGCGTGGACAAAAGGGCGATTCCTCGGATCAAAGAATGAGCAGGTCAGTGAGCGGCACCCGCACAGCGGGTGTCGCGAAAAGTTATGTAGAGACAGGCCAGTTCGATGGGCGTGGCCGCCGGGGGAAGAGGCGCCGGCTGCAAAGAGCGGTGGTTTCTGGGCCTCGCAGTCCCCCGGTAGGCTTTTCCAGGACACAGCCTAAGCACTACAACCTGGGCGGGTCGGGCTGAGAGCGAGGTGGCTTACCGCCGATTGCAGTAACGCTCCCACCAGCCGACCTCTGACACAGGGAATGCGGTGTGTTGCGTGGACAAAAGGGCGATTCCTCGGATCAAAGAATGAGCCGGTCAGTGAGCGGCACCCCTAAAACTTGAGAGACTTTTGAAACTGAAAAGTGTTGCATCGCTCACTTGCGGAGCGCATCCCCGACAGTGCGAGAAGTTTCCCGCCGCTACGAAGGTCGAGATCGTCGCAGCGCCTGACGCCACTGCCAGAGACGTCACATCCTTCGTTTGCGGGACGCACCAGGCCGGTGCGGGAGAATCGTACATCGCTGCGAGTATCGTCGCAGAGCCTGTCGTCGCTGGGTGAGAACGCCGCACCGCTTGCTTGCGGACCGCATCACGTCGCTGCGAGCATCGTCGCAGAATCATCGCATCGAGGAGCTGCGAGAGAGAGGATCACCGCTGGACCGTGCATCTTCGCCCCGGAGATCGTCGCAGCCCCTTCGAGATCGTCGCATCGTGCCTTTGCGAGAACAGACTTCCTACGGAACCTACGCACCGGAATCCATACAAGTGGACTTCCTGCCCATACAGACCGGATTCGTCGCAACACGCCCGCTGCTGCAGCGGGGCTGTCGCAAACACCTCCCCAGGGTCTCAGGAGCAAGGCATCGCTTGTTTTCCACCGCACCAGCTTCTGCTTTTGGAACTTTGTTGCAACTAAAAGGTACTGTGAGTAAACGTGACACAACTGTGAACTTTTCACGCATCTGTAGAGGATTCTATCGCAACGTAGAGAATTCTGTCGCACCCTAAAGAATTTTAACGCAACCTTAAGAACTCTTTTGAAACCATATTCTTGCACTGTGTATGTTGGATTTTTGTCGTTTTGGTCTTGTGTAGTTTAGATTAAAAATACCTTTATTTGTCAAAACTGTTGTGGAGTCAGTTTGTGGTGTTTTCACTGTGTTACTGTGAGTGTTGGTACAAATACTTTACGCATTGCCTCTGGTTAGCCTAGACTGCTCGTGCCAAGCTACCTAGAGGGTGAGCAGGGGTTATCTCAGAGGGTTATCTCCTTGCCCTGACTTGAAGCAAGGGTCCCTATTTGGACAGTGGTACCTACCTCTGCCAACTAGAGACCCCCAGTTCTAACATTGGTGGTCAGGCAGTGGGATTTGAACTTGTATTTGTACTTGACCCACAGTAATTGGTGTACATCACTAGTGAGTGCAGACCACTATGCCACCGCATACTACTGTTTTTTTGGTTGGTTCTATTTTTGATCATAACCCTGAAAGAATCCAAGCATCATGTCTCAGAATGGTAAACCAGCAAGTGATGTGGCAGAACTGGAGTTTGATATTGAAATGTTAAGTGATTACCAAGTAGGTGAACTCAGGCAGTTCTGCAGGAACTTTGGATGCCCCATGAAGCGCTGCTCCAAGAAGGAGGAGCTACAGGAGGCCTTAAGGGCCTGGTGGGAGACCAAAGAGGCTGGGGAGACAGATGATGTAGAAGTGGATGAGGATGCACAAAGGGATGGTTTCAGGCCACAGGATCTGCCTGTGTCCAGAGCGGCCTCAAGGGGTAGCAGCAACCATTCAGCTGACAGTTTTTCACCAGAGGAGTTGGAGGAAAACCAAAGGGCGAGAGATCATAAGTTAGAAATGTTGAGGCTTGAATTAAAGATGAAGCAAATGGAGGAAGAAAGGGCGGCGGAGGAGAGCAAAGTTGCCCGTGCCCTAGAGGAATTGAAATTGACCTTGGCCCATGAATTAAGAATGAGGATGCTTGAGTTGGAGCTCAAGAGGCGTGAGGCCATGAGGGTCTCAGCTGAAGAAGAAACATGGGTAGTGTTATGAATGACAGGAAGGTCCATACATAGAGTAGTCTCTTCAGGTAGGTTTATTCAGGAGCAGAGACAGCTTAACAACCACCAACTGCCCGCAAGGCAGTCCAGCTCCAACTGACCTGGAACCGAGTCCGAACATTCCACATTCTGGAAGCTTGCGTGCTGGGACGCACGCAAGCAGCATACAACACACCTCCCCCCCCAAATACACAAAAAAAAACAACAAAAAAAACTAAGAACAAACATAATCTTTCATTTTTGCAGGTGGACGCGGAACACGTGCACTCCTTCTGGGAACCACGTCTGCAGCTCTATGCACAGACTCATCTTGAGCCACAGATTCCAATTCAATGACATCAACTAAACCATCAGAGTCATTGGAGATCTCCTGCGGCCCAAGGGTGGTGACAACAGGTACATCAGAATTAATAGGTAAAGACGCCTGTGAGTTTTGCATAGTATTGAAATCATCTAAAAACAATTGATCATTATCCTCAGCATAAGAATGAGAAAAACATTTCCTAGTATCCTTTAACAACTTGTCAGATCTAACAACAGAGACACGTCTGAAATTCCAAACCTTCCCCCCTTCAACACGTACAGCCTTACTAAATACTTCAATCACTCTAACAGGATCCGACCACTTAGCCCAACTCCTGGCAGATGAATTACCAAATTTCACACGCACAAGGTCGCCAACTTTGACCTTGTGGCGTGAAACGCTTTCCACAGAACATTTACCCATTTTCTCTTGATAATTTTTGACACGTTCACCCATTTCCTTTGCACTGAAAGCAGACACAACAGGACCATTGGATTTCAACCACCAAGGTAATAGCTTGGATCCAGGTTTGCGACCTCTTAGTAATTCAAAAGGGGAACACCCCGTCACCGAATTAGGTGAAGTACGATATGTAAGCAAGGTGGCACATAATGCTTTTCTCCAATTCAAATCATTTCTGACCGCTAACTGAATGGATTCTTTGACTACTCTATTAAAGCGCTCAGTCTGGCCATTAGCTTGAGGGTTATAATTAGAGACCCTCTTGTGAGATATACCATGTTCTTTAAAAAATGTTTCAATCTCACTGCTAGTAAACTGCGTTCCATTATCTGAAATAATCTCAGAAGGAAGACCCTCCCGACTGAAAACATTGTTAAGGAAATCAATGACCTGCTTGGAGGTGATCCTTTCAACGATTTTGACCTCTGGCCACTTCGAAAAATAGTCAACAAGAACTAAACCGTAAACCTCCTTGCAACCAGGCAAATTCAAAGGACCGATGATATCAATCCCTAACCTTCTCCATGGACCTTCAGCATACTCAATGGGAGTGATAGTGGAAGACAAAGGTTTGACACTCTTATCACTACTGGAACAGGATACGCAATCCCTGACCCATCTATCCACAATGGCATCTAAAGAGGGCCACCAATAGTACTCCCTAAGCCTCCTCTTGGTGGTGGACATGCCCATGTGACCCTCGTGAGCAATCTTTATTAAATTTTCCCTGACTGACACAGGAGGAATGATCTTGTCACCCCTGGTTATGATGTTATTAAAACACATGAGCTCATCCTTGACTTTAAAGAAGGAACTTATTTCACCCGTCAACTTCCTCTCTTCAGGCCAACCACATTTAAGATAAGAAATGACCAAACCCAAAGTATCGTCCTCAGACATTGCTTCCTCCCAAGAATTTTCACTGATGACTTCTGTATCATCCACATTAATATCTTTCATAGTGTAAGCCACGTCACACTCAACAGAGTGTTCAACCTCGTGATGAGGTAAAGCTAACCTGGACATGCAGTCAGCATGCACATTTAATCTTCCGGGGATATACTCCACAGTGCATCGATACTCCTGTAGTTTGGCCGCCAACCTGGCCAAACGGGCTGTTAGAATCCTACCACCTCCCGCAGCCAACATACTCACTAATGGCTTGTGGTCGGTACGAAGTACAAATTTAGTGCCCCACAAAAATTGTCGGAAATGCTGTGCTGCCCAGGTACACGCTAACAACTCTTTTTCAATAGTTGAATAGTTACTCTCAGCACCTTTCAATGTCCTTGAAGCATAAGAGATAATACTTTCTTCACCCAAACCTTTCTGCATCAGAACTGCCCCCAACCCAGTATTGCATGCATCAACTGAAACAATACATTCTTGACCCACAACAAAAGGTTTCAAGAAAGGAGCAGAACAAATTTCCTTTTTTAACACATCAAATTGCACTTGCTGTTCATTACCCCAAACAAATTTTTCATTTTTTTTTAGTAACAGACGAAGTGAAGCCACTTTTGAAGCATAGTTCTTTACAAATTTGCTAAAGTATTCAGTTAAACCAAGAAATGAAAACAATTGTTCCTTATTGGTAGGAGGAGGGGCCTTTGAGATACTGGAAATATGATCGAATTTAGGTTTTATCCCTTCCTTGGAAATCTCATGTCCCAGATAATCTACCTTTTCCTGTCTGAATTTGCACTTAGCAAACTTGAGGGTCAGACCTTTTGATTGTATCCCTCCCAATACAGCCTTAAGATTCTTATCATGTTCTATCACATCACAGCCAAAAACCAAAATGTCGTCCTGGAATGCGATAGCCCCATCACATCCATTCAACACTTCCTTCATCAAGCGCTGAAACACTGATGCGGCACTGGCCAGGCCAAACGGCATCCGTAAATAGCGAAACATACCCTCAGGAGTTACAAAAGCTGTAAGGTTCCTAGAATCCTCATGCAAGACAACCTGGTGGTATGCACTAGCAAGATCTAAAGTAGTGAATACGCTTGCACCAGAGAGAGTGGAAATAAGCTCATTGATTTTGGGTAGGGGATGCATGTCAGACCATATCTCTTTATTAAGGCTTCGAAGGTCCACACATAGGCGGAGCTCGCCATTGGACTTCAAGGACAGAACAATGGGGGAGACCCAAGGAGAGGACTCGATAGGTTCAATGATATTTGATTTAACTAAATCGTCAAGAATCCCTTTCATTTTGCTACGATATGCCAAAGGTACATTCCTGACTTTATGCCTTACAGGTACCGCATTGTCCTTAAGAATAATCCTATGTTTGAATTGTGCATACTCTCCTAACTTCCCATTGAATACTTTTGGGAATTCCTTTTTGATGCTATCTACAAATTCATTGTCACTCGGGGCAACCATGCAAACAGGCCAAGGAATACTTGGGTCAATATATACAGGGGGTGTGGCATTGGGATCTAATTTAATGCCCATCTCTTTCTGATGGGGCCAGCCTAAAAGCGACTCCCCTTTGTTTGCGATATATATTTTAGCTTGAGTGAACCTGTTTTTAAATTCAACCTTTGCCCAAAAATACCCAATTAATTCAATCTTGTGCCCAGTGTAGCTACCCGGTTTGATATCGGGGCAAGTGAATTCTCTATTAGGCCACAATTCTTCAAAGACTTCTTTCCCAATTATGGAGTACCATGCACAGGAATCAACTAACATGGAAACCTCCCTACCATCAATGTGAAATAGGGCAGAGGGAAAGCTTTTGCATTCGTCAGAGGATATACAAGAAATACAGTTGAATTCGCTAAATTCTGCTTCAAACTCCTCTTCATCTACAGAGATACAATTAACTTTTTGGGGTGAACGACACATTTTCCCAAAATGACCTGTCTTTTTGCATTTTACACAAATCTTATTAAGAGCAGGACAACTTTTAAAATTCCCCACATGGTCAAAACTCCCACATCTATAACAGATAATGAAAGTGCGTCTATTATTAAACCTGTTTTCCTTCATGGAACCTTCATTAAACCTGTTTTCTCTCATGAAACCTTCTCTTTTGAAAATGGGTACAACAGATTTCTTTTGAAAAGCTTGGCCTCTCACAACAGAAACTTCAGGTACAGCTTCTTGAATCTTTACTGAAACTCCCTGACTCTGACTTCTTATTTCAGACACGAACTTTTCTGACTGTTCGATCCCTTTGGCTATGTTGACTACTGCCTTCAGTGAAGTCTCCGTTCCTAACCACAATCTTTCCTGTATCTTCTTGCTCTTAGTCTTCATCATGATCTGGTCCCTAAGCACCTGTTCATAGTTAATTGTGTCGAAAGCACAGGAACCAGCTGGAGCACGTAATGCAGATATGTAGTTCTCAATAGATTCGTTTTCCTTTTGCGCTCTTGAGTAAAATTTAAAACGTTCCATTACTGTGTTCACTTTTTTCCCAAATCTTATGGTAAGTTGCTTTACAGCAATTTCAAAAGGATCTGTGTCAGAGCTAGAGTCTTCCAAAGGAGGCAAATCCGATAACTCCTTTAGCCCTTGGCCACCTAAAGACAAACGTAGTAAATCTAATTTCCTTTTTGCAGAGCAGCCTTCCTCCTCTAAAACACTGACATATGCCAAAAACATGGGATACCACAAATCCCAATCCATTTTTGGCTCTCCTGCCACTGGTAAAAAATGCGGTGGAACCATGATATTGGACATGGTTGTTGGAGTTTCTTTACCAAATAAATAAACAAGCTTCCTTTTTTTTTTTTTTTTTTTAAATAAATAAATGAATAAATAAATAAAATTCACTTTTCCTATACGTGGATTTAACTTTACACTACAACATTGTGTAACTTAAAGTTGTTACAAACGTTTTCCCATGTAAACATATGCTGCTCAGTAAACTCCTCAAACTTTCCCAAACCAAAATGGCCGAAAACAAAGAAGATGTGAAGCGTCACACCCAGAATGCACTGCACTGCGAGAATTGTCGATTGACTGGTGACCTGATCGTGACGTCAGAGCAGCAGAAAAAAAACACGGTGAACATCGACGTTCTACTGCGCAGATGATTTCCCGATGCGCTCGAGCGTTATCAAGTGAGTTTTATACAACGTTTCCCTTCAAGGTTTTCTTCTCGTGTAGAATATTTCCCCTTTCCGTGTAGTTTTTAAAGGATGCCAGCCGCGGGTGCCATCAAGTGCACTGACTGAATTCCGCCGCTGAAACGGTCATTGCGTTCGCTCAATTCAAATTTTTAAAGCTAGTCCTACACTGCCGCAGGTGCCCTCAATGCACTTTAGCTTTCTTTTGCCCGCCGCTGGCGCTATCAGTGCGCATACACACAATTTTTAAGATGGATTTAAAAGTCTTACTTCCAGTTGGCTCGCTCGTGAACGCTGCGCTGCTCTCCTTTCAACCTGTAGACTCTTTCTTTTTCCGAGGTTGCTCCCACTGTCGCCAGTATGTTATGAATGACAGGAAGGTCCATACATAGAGTAGTCTCTTCAGGTAGGTTTATTCAGGAGCAGAGACAGCTTAACAACCACCAACTGCCCGCAAGGCAGTCCAGCTCCAACTGACCTGGAACCGAGTCCGAACATTCCACATTCTGGAAGCTTGCGTGCTGGGACGCACGCAAGCAGCATACAACAGGTAGCTCAAGAGGTGAGCTTTGCTGAGTTGGAGGTGGAGTTCAGCTCAGATGGTGGCAGCAAGATTATAGTTTCCAGTGCTGAGAGAAAGGTACAAACACCCAGAGATGTGGCGCCTGACTTGAGGGAGGGGGTCGACATTCACCAGGGGGTTCAGGTTTATGATGTAGTTCCAGTGGAGTGCAGTGTCCCTGAAGTAGATTGGGGGACTGGCACAGGGGACCATATTCCTAGTGATGGGAGGGACACTCTACTGACTCTAGACGAGAGGTACAGGGAGAGGGGTTCCCCCATGGGAGAAACCTTGGTGTGTGTGTGTGAAGACCAGCAAGAAGAGTGTGGGTTGTGTGACAGAGACAGTCAGATAGTGTCTTGCCAGTCTCAGGAGAGTGGTGTGGGGTACTTGTGTGAGGCACTGGAGGGTGAGGCAAAGGGTAGCTTAGTTAACAACTGTGGGGGCTGTGTGATTCATTTGTTGGAGAGCATATTTTAAGTCCCTGTTTTCCAGAGCTATGCCAACACCCGGTGGAGTGTGAGTTCTCTGATCCCAGAGAGCTTGCGTTGGAGGCAGATCTCTTGGTGGAGTCCGGAGAGTCTGAGGAGGCATTGGGGAGTGATCCCAAAAGGAGTGGCTTAGATATCTTCCAGACCTGTGAGGTGGAAGAGGTTCAGTGTAGCCCAGTTAGGTCCCAGAGTAGTGGGAGGGGTGTAGGGGCTCATGTCCGGTTTCAGTGGAGAAGGAATGAGTGTGGGACGGTGTGTCTCATAGTGCCCCAAACCCAGTCTCAGGGCCTGGAGGGTTCCTTGAGGGAACACCAGGTTGGGGGCCTAGACTGTACTTGTAGGCCATTTGAGGAGGATCTCTTAGTGTCTATTGAACGGGGAGTGCCTGTAACCAGGCCTCCATCAGTTCTGGTGTCTGGCAGTGCCGCTCCATTTGGGAGGGTACAGAAGTCCAGACTGAGGCGTGAGAGGGGGGAGGAGTCCCCAGTGGGAGAACCAGTGGGCCAGGGACCAGTCAGAAGGGCTGAGTCCCCAGTGAGTGACCCTGGTGACCTCACTTCTGTCCTGGGGGATCTTCCCGCGCTGTCAGGTGGACAGGGGTCGGGAGATCTGCGCCAGACAGACTGTCACAGGACACATGAGTTGTGTGTCACTTTAAAGGGGGTATTGTGTGAGTCCCCAGAAGTCCTGGCGTGCCAGGCAAGTGCACAACCGCAGGTATTGGTCCCTGGGTTGGGAGACCAGGTTCAGGATTTGCCTGACCTGGAAGGAAGGACATCTGTAACCAGTGTCCTGAACAGTTTGGCTTCCAGGGGTACCCCTCCAGTAGGGAGGGTGCAGCGCTCTGGAAGGGGGTACAGAGGGAGGGAGGCCTCCCGTCTGACCCCGGTACAACCTGAGGGGTTAAACCCTAGGTTGGGAGACAAGTTGCTGGAGGGAGGTCCTGAACTGGTAGGAAAGTTCTGTTCTTGATTGTCTTGGTGGACAGGGTTACCCCTGGAAGGAGGGTAGGAGTTTCACCCTGGGGGTGGACTAGGCCACACCCTTGTGTTGGCCAGGTGGGTACTGTCTACTAGTGTGGGCACATCCGTGAGTGAAGTCCTAGTGCGCCAGGCAAGTGTTCCACCGCATGGGTTGGTCCCTGGGTGGGGATGCCAGGTTCAGGTGTTGTCTGACCTGGAGGCTTTGGAGCCTAGGTTTGAGGGCCAGGTCTGGGGTGTCCCCCCTGACCTGGAATACCAGTTGCAGGATAGAACCCCTGAACTGGTGGGTGAATGGTGCAGGACACCTGCCACAGGTACCCTGACTATTCTAGAAGGGGGTACCGCTCCAGGTTGGAGGGTACAGAGCCCTAAGGAAGAGGAGGGCCGGGTGTGGGGAAGCCCACCCCAGCCTCCTGTCCGGCCAGCAGATACAGGCCCGGGACTGGTGGGTCAGTGCCAGGATGTTAGACCTGACCTGACAAGAGAGGGAGTGGACAAAGGGTGCCAAGCATCTGGGGCTACTGCCCCCCACCCTCTGACGCCACAGAGGTTTGAGAGCCCTGAGAGGCATGAGGCCTGGGTCTCACCCCTGATCCCTGTTGGTGGTCACTGTGGCTGGCTGTCTATCTGTTGGGACACACCTGTGAGTAAATTAAGGTTAGGTGCTGCACAGGTGGTGTCCACAGGTAAGGAGAAAGTTTCCACATGGAATGGCATGGTGGACCCTGAGAGTATGGATATAGTGATCCAACTGGGTTTAGGACAGCGTAGAACAGGACTGCCCTGCTGTGTGGGCCAGTTTCCTTGTTCTATCGCCTTAAGCAGGGAATCCCATCGAGGTTTCGTTTGGTCTACCCTGGCTTTAGGCTGGAAGGGGGTTGTGTTCGAACTGGCCCTTTTTGCAGGGTCATCCTCAAACTTTTTGCTTCTTCCTCCCTTATTTTTCCTGACCCCTGGCTGTTGGCAATAGGACTCTGCGCACTTTACCACTGCTGATCAGTGCTAAAGTGCATATGCTCTCTATGTAAAGTATTATTCTGATTGGATATACATGTTTGGCATATTTGTATCACCATGAAGTCCCTAGTAAAGTGCACTGAGTATGCCAGGGCTGGTGATGACAAATGCTACTAGTGGGCCTGCAGCACTGATTGTGCCACCCACAGGAGTAGCTCTAAAATGGTGTCTCAGGCCTGCCACTGCAGTGCCTATGGGCAGTTTAGAACTGTCATGTCCTCCTGGTCAGTGTCCCCACTGACCAGGCCTAACCATTCCCTTTTTGTGCAAATCAGTCACCCCTATGGAAGGCCCAAGGTACCCCCCTGGTCAGGGTGCAGTGTATGTGAAAGGTAGAGCATGTACTGGTGCAGGTAACATGTTCTGGTAGTGAATTACAGCCATTTTAGTTTTTCACTATTGTAAGGCTATCTTGATCCATGGATTAACATGGGGGATGCTGGCTACAGTGGTTAACAGCATTTCTTCCCATAGGAACAAGATAGGACATAAGTATCTAGTATCCCTGAATTCAGAATTTAATAACACATCTAGTAGGAAAGGTTGTTTTTAAATCCTGTGTTTGAGAACATCACTTTTAGAAAGTTGCTGTTCTCTTGTCTGACCCTTCTGTGTGCCTGGGCCTGTTTGTGTATTGACTGTCTGGTTTGAGAGTGACAGGGCTGGGGAATTCCCCAGGAGGCTGGCTGAGTCAGCCCTAGGCTGAATGACTGCATTTGCAACTGGAGTGGTGGGAGGAGTTAGCACCTGGGCTGAATAGGGCTGTGCCTGCCTTCCACAATGCTGGCTCCACCCCCCTGCTGGGCGGCTGAGGACCCTGCCCCTCACTCTGAAAGGAAAGAAGCAGCCAGCAAAACAAAGTACTCAGGAAACACCCAGAACTGGTTCAGACCGGGCTCAGGGCCCACATGCACAGAGAGAACAAAGACTTTAGGGGTATAAGTACAGGACCCCTGACAACAGAAAATTAGATCATCCTGGAATCAAGAAGGAACCTCTGCCAAGGAGAAAGCTGACTCTGAAGAAGGAAGACTGTCCTGCTGTTGCTCTGCTGGACTGACTTGCTGTTGCTTTGCTGCCAAGGAGAGGGGAAGGACTTTGCTTGTGAGCTGTGTCCTCTGTCTTGAAGGAATCTCCAAGGGCCTGAGTAGAGCTGGCTCCCTGTTCTGAAGTCCCAGGAACAAAAGGACTTCACCCCCAGCTTCCCTGAACTCTGCTGAGAGAGTTCTGTCCTTCCTAGAGTGCTTGATCCAGTTGTGGGGCCTCTGGAAGTTGTACCTGTGCTGGGAAGCTTGAGACTAAAACTTGAGAGACTTTTGAAACTGAAAAGTGTCGCATTGCTCGCTTGCGGAGCGCATCCCCGACAGTGCGACAAGTTTCCCGCCGCTACGAAGGTCGAGATCGTCGCAGCGCCTGATGCCGCTGCCAGAGACGTCGCATCCTTCGTTTGCGGGACGCACCAGGCCGGTGCGGGAGAATCGAACATCGCTGCGAGTATCGTCGCAGAGCCTGTCGTCGCTGGGTGAGAACGCCGCACCGCTTGCTTGCGGAACGCATCACGTCGCTGCGAGCATCATCGCAGAATCATCGCATCGAGGAGCTGCGAGAGAGAGGATCACCGCTGGACCGCACATCGTCGCCCCGGAGATCGTCGCAGCCCCTTCGAGATCGTCGCATCGTGCCTTTGCGAGAACAGACTTCCTACGGAACCTACGCACCGGAATCCATACAAGTGGCCTTCTTCCCCTTACAGACCGGATTCGTCGCAACACGCCCGCTGCTGCAGCGGGGCTGTCGCAAACGCCTCCCCAGGGTCTCAGGAACAACGCATCGCTTGTTTTCCACCGCACCAGCTTCTGCTTTTGGAACTTTGTTGCAACTAAAAGGTACTGTGAGTAAACGTGACGCAACTGTGAACTTTTCACGCATCTGTAGAGAATTCTATCGCAACGTAGAGAATTCTGTCGCAACCTAAAGAATTTTAACGCAACCTTAAGAACTCTTTTGAAACCATATTCTTGAACTGTGTATGTTGGATTTTTGTCGTTTTGGTCTTGTGTAGTTTAGAATAAAAATACCTTTATGTTTCTAAACTGTTGTGGAGTCATTTTGTGGTGTTTTTACTGTGTTACTGTGAGTGTTGGTACAAATACTTTACGCATTGCCTCTGGTTAGCCTAGACTGCTCGTGCCAAGCTACCTAGAGGGTGAGCAGGGGTTATCTCAGAGAGTTATCTCCTTGCCCTGACTAGAAGCAAGGGTCCCTATTTGGACAGTGGTACCTACCTCTGCCAACTAGAGTCCCCCAGTTCTAACACTACCAAAACGCACAATTGTTTTTGTGCCACATTGTATTTTCACATATAGTCAGAACATATTTTTATATTTAGCAAGGTCAAACAATACTATTCCTTGTTATTTTCTGTGGTGAGACACTAGCACCTAGCCATAATAGAGACACCCAACTGCTGTTTTTGAAAAAGCGTTTTGGCATATAAAACGGGATATGTTGTTCTACACACAGAAAGTGGAGACTTACACACTGAGCAAAGTTCCTGAGATGAGAAAACTGCATCAGGTGGGATATAGAGCAACTATCTATGTATGATAAGGTATGGGGTCTGTTGCTAAAACCAGAGAACTATGTCTCATCATTTAGAGTGTGGGTTTATGCAAACCTGTAATATAATATGACAAGGCTTTTATTGTATGCAGTCTCTTGACCATACTAATGAAATTACCGACCTGCATTTGTGTGCAGGTTGTGGCACAATTATTGCATATCAGAGCACAATAGTTTAAATAAATATTACAAGCTTTCCTTGTGTCTCTTTACTATTTATTGTGGACAAATACGAGTGAGAGAATAAAAGGGGATGACGTGCTACCTTGATCTTGAAAGGGGCGGGAGTGTTGTTGTCAAGGGTGCCAAATCATTTGCCTCTCTGTAATGGTTAGGAGGGTAAGTGAAGCACTATGAACTAGTTGGATTTGGGCCCATAGATACTGATAGGGTATGGTGACACAGTCTTCCCTAAAATGCTGATGTTCTTTGGTCCCAAGCATAGCTCTGTTTTGGAGCAGAATTTCTGGGACAAGGAAGCACCCCACCTACCTTAGTGCAAAACATTGGATCAGTCTTGCGCTGATCAGGTGATCCAGAACCAGGGCTCATCATGTTCTGATATGGGGGCTGAACAAAGAGGGCAAACACGCATATAATTCGAACCAAGCACTCATCATGTGTTGGGTAGCAGCATAGTTTCCAGTTGTGCCCTTAATTGCAGCTCCTCGAGGGTATGACAGTGAGGTGTTGAAAACAAAGAGGGGCAAACGTGTGGGAGCTAGGTGGCGCACGACCAATATGGCCGCACGCCTGTGAGGCTCTGGACACTTGGCTCATTAATTTGACTTTTATCCTGGATTAAACCACCACAACACTTTCCCACTGTACTGGAATGGCCTCCTGAGGACCATCGCTACCTGCCGTTAAAAAAACAGCTTCTGAGAGCATCACCTGGAGTAGTGAAACGCTGAAGAAACCCCCTGCGGTCGGCGACAGCATCCTGCACTGATCCGCGGGTGGCTGTGCTGCCTGGGAGAGGGTTGGGGATCCACATGTGGCGTCTAGGCGTGGCCTATGATACTGCCTTCTTCCCTCCCCCTCCTATGACCCAGAGCCTTCCGCCGTGGACGCTTGCCATCATTGCCAGCAAATCCGGCTGCCATCGCGGAACCCACGACGAAGAGATCAGGCTCTCTGACCCTACCACACATTATCCATTACGGTGAGGCAGCCGGAGCCCGCATTTGCTCCCCAGCGTGGAACCCTTCTCTACCACCTCAGCCCTCATAACAGCTGCTCCCTGGTACCTCGGCTCTTCCGCAGAGCGCTGCAGCTCCTGTCAGCTTGCTTCCTCTTCCCCCACACCTACCGTGCCGTCTCCATTGACAATGCTCCAGGCAATTGGCGGGCATAGGCACGTCCTGCAACCGTGCTGTGGGGCGGCCCACCTGTTGCCACTGTACCTAAAGAAACACCTGGCTCCATTGTCTGCAGGAAGATACTGGCGCTTCCACGCTGCTCTGCAAGAGGGCCGCTTTCTTCTCCTTGCTTGCTGGAGCTTTGTTGAGGACACTTGAAGCAGGCCTACAATGCCATCCTCCCCCAACAACACTCCTAGGGTGGCCCTTCGGATACCCCCTCTCCGGTCCCAATATTTTGCTGCCCTACACCTTGTGCTCCGGGGGGAGAGGTTTAGACCGGGCCCTGCGCAGGAGAGGACTGCATCGTATTTTTCCTGCAAAGTGCTGTTTGGCTAATTTGCTGCGGAGACTACCCCAGCTCCGTTCTTGAGACACTGTACCCCGATTCAGCCCAGCTGCAAATTCCCTAGCCCGCTGCATTCAGGTCCCCTTACTCTTCTTCCTTGCCAGATGCCATTACTCCCGGACTCTCACGTTTGCAGCTCTGCCCCGCGCTGCTGATCCCCTTAACTCTACTTGTAACAGACCAGCATGGCATCCCTCTCCTGTGCCGCCATACTCTTGCAGTCCCTGTTGTGGAGGTGCACGGCTGTATCCCCCCATGCCGGGTCACTTTTTCTGGAACACCTTCAGCATGGGGAAGCCCCAGGGCCACCAAACTAAACTTCCCTTTGATACAAAGAGAGCTGTCACTCGCTCAAACACTGAGGAAGCAGCCCCCCAGCAAACACATCTTCCTTCATCTCCCCAACAGCCCCGGAGGATGAGGTAAAATCCCTCCTGCTAGCAATGCAATGCCACCTGACTGACCTCCCTACCAAAATGGACTCAGTGAGCACTTGTATGGATTACATAGTCCTGAAGGTTGAAACACATGATTAGCGGCTTAAGGAGGCGGAGAGGCGTATTTCAGACACGGAGGATACTTTCTCATAGGAGACCCAAAAATTGGACCAAATGGATAAGCTCCTGAAAGTAATCTCCACAAAAAACGAGGATTTGGAAGCTAGAAGCCAACATAACAACATCCACGTTACCGGAATTCCTGAGAGCGCGAATACTGTCCAGATGGAGGACTTTCTTGAACGTCTCTTAAGCACCACCTTCAGAGCAGATGCCTTCTCCTCTTAATTCATTGTAGAGCTGGCACATCGATCCCTCGGCCCTTGCCCGGCCCCTGGTGCTGCCCCGCGGCTAATATTTGTGCGCCTCCTAAATTACAGAGACCGAGATGCTGCACTGAAGCTAGCCAGAGAACATCAGAACTTTCAATTTGAGGGCGCCCATTTTTCAATATACCCTGATTTCAAGATGATGGTGCAGGAGGTCCCGGTTAAACAAAAACTCCACAAGCTCCAGATCGAGTATGCTCTACTGTTTTCCACCCGTTTGAGAGTCACCTACTGGGATAAACATCACTTCTTCACAAATGATCAGCAAGTGTACGATTTTCTTCGAACTGTGAAAAGGAACACTAAGATGACAGAATCCCTGGATCGCCTCTCCCAATCTCCATCACTGAGGGCTGACTGAGCTTCCTTCGTTCTGGTCACAGATGTTTCCTCTAGTGTGAGTGAGTTGGCTCTGTTGGAGTTTGTCCCCTTCCCTCGGAAGCTGGCCCAGTCTGCTGCATTCCCGACCCCTCAAATGGGAGCTCTGAGTGCAATGCAAAACTGTATGTTTTCTCACCATAATCCGCTCATGCCGAACTAGAACACTTTATGCCCTACTCTCTGACCACTGATAAGTGATGATGGGGCATGCATATTGACTGAATAATTTCGCCCGGTAAATACTATTGCCTTGCTATATTTCATATTGGCACGATAAGTCTCCCAACTGACGATGTCCTTTCATATGTATTACTCCGTTGTTGCTGGAGGTTGTGTAATCCAAGCACCATGTTTGCCAAGTACCTCCCCCCATCTAACAACAATGGGGGAGGTTTTCGCAGCCCACTGGCGTAACCCCATATGGGAGATCCCCCTAGATCACTATTTTGGATAATTACTCTTCCCTTATTGCAACTGTTGCAATGTGTTTGTTGTTCTTGGTGACGGTAGTACTGCCGGCACATTTGGAGTGCTGCTGTGGGTGAGGAGTGGGGTAGGGGTTTATGCTAATTGTTCGTAATGTTTTTCAACCGACTGGACAGACGCAGACTATGGACCATGAAACACATGGAGTTATGTATCGTACAGGCCATTCCTTATCCTTCGTATTGTAGTTTACCACGCCTGAGCCCTTCCATCTTAATCTAATCTCCTGGAACATTAGAGGTCTTCGTGACCCTCAGAAATGCAGGCAAATCCTTTCCTACTTGGACAGACATCATGTACACATAGCGGTTCTGCATGAAACCCATCTCGTCCCTTCCCTTTCCCCTACATTTGCTAGTAAATGGGCTATGACACATGTCTTCTCCCCCTACTCCACATACTCCAGGGGGGGTGGCAATCCTGTTAGGTGGATCTCGCTCTTCATCCTAGGGGGCACACAACAGGACCAGTTGTGGCGCAGCTCTATACTGTGTGGCACACTGGGAACTCAGTCGGTCACGATAGTGTGTAGTTACAGCCCTAACACTGATGACCCAGATTTTTACACTACATTATGGGGGCGCATTCTGCAATTAGGATCAACTCATATCATCTGGGGAGGAGATTTTAACACTGCTTTTAGCCCAATGGTAAACAGATCTAACCCCTTCCCCATACACTACACCAAGACGCAAACAACCATACAGGGTATACTTAAGGCCCATGAGCTCACTGATGTCTGGTTTCACGTACATCCCGGAGAAAAAGAGGGTACTCATTACACTGCTTTACACACCTCCTGGGCTCGACTAGATTACTGGGTGGTCTCCTGGGGCGCCGTTTCCTGGGTTGAACGTGCCACTCATCTAGCCAGGACTTATTCAGATCACTCGCCAGTGCTCATAACAATTGCCCCTCCAGACCTGCAGTCCACCTCCCGTCTATGGCGGCTTGCTCCGGAGCCTTGCTTGATACGGTGTTCAAAGCTGAGATCGGGGAAGAAATCACTGCTTTCTTTCAGACCAATATGGACTCAGTCTCTTCTGTGGGTGTGGTGTGGGAGGCCTTCAAGCTCACGATACGCGGGTTTGTATGGCCAAAAGCTTTGGAGTTTTGCGAGATTTGTGGTGTACCCTTCACAAACTAGAGAATGAACTCAAACAGCTGGAGACCGACCTCTGGGGTGCTAACTCGGGCCAGACCCTTTCATCATTTAGAGATAAACTCATGGAATATAAAGAAACTGCAGACACTGAGGCACACTTTCGCGGAAAATACTATGTTGCACGTAAATATGGCGAAGGCGAACGCCCAGGCAGGCAGCTAGCTCAATCAATCCGACGTCCTAGATTCGCCAATTACGTCCTTGAGATTACAGACTCAGATGGTGTACCACACAGAGATAGCCAAGACATTCTACACACCTTTACTGAATTCTATACTGCCCTGTACAGCACCTGCAGAGATGAATCCCCTGACTTTGCCCCCTTCTTGCAAGATATTACTCTTGGTTGGCTGGGTGATACACAGTGGGAGTTCCTTGTGGCTCCTTCTGAAAATGATGAAATGCACGAAGCGATAATGCAAACGCAGTCCGGTAAGGCCCCTGGTTCGGATGGCCTCCCTGTAGATTTTTATAAAGCATATATCGCCCAGTTACTTCCCGTTCTTAAACTTGTCTTTAACGAAGCACAGGCTGTCTACCCCCCTCTATGAAACTGGCATTGATATCGTCCCTCCTTAAGCCTGGTAAGGCATCGGATCTTTGTGACCTCTATCCTTAATTAATACCGACACAAAAATCCTCGGGAAAATACTAGCTAATCGCCTCAGCCTCCTAATGGACAAACTGTTGCTCCCCGACCAGGCTGGTTTCATCCCAGAATGGGCGACTACACATAATCTTCGTACCCTCTTCTCCACTCTCCGCACCGTAGACCCAAAGATACCCCTAGCCGCTGTATTCCTCAACGCCACAAAAGCGTTCGATTCGGTGGAATAGGACTACCTTTTTGTAATCTTGCAAAACATGGGATTTCTGCTGGGATTTATATCTTGGATTCGCCTGCTTTACACCAAACCTGTAGCCAAAGTCCTTATTAATGGCCACTCCTCATCCCCCTCCTCCCCCATCCCGATTTCTTGTGGAGCCTGGCAGGGATCTCTGCCGTTGCCGCTCTTGTTTGCCCTAGCGGTTGAACCCCTTGCTGCCAAAGTCAGACACAATCATCAAGATAAGGCCCTCCGCTGCCCACTCTGACATATTTTGATCTCTCTGTATGCGGACAATATCACGATGTCAGAGAGCCCCATATAAACCTCAATCCGCTTTTTTGAGGGTTTGTGAAATTTGGAGGCTATCTGGGATCCATATAAACTGGTCTAAATCTCAACTCTTTCCCCTTACCTCCTCAGTCATGGAATTTGCTCCAGACTTCCTGATTGAATGGTGCCCTGATGAGGTTAAATACCTTGACATCTGGATCTCCGTGAATCACGACCAACTGATGCACCTTAATTACGGTTGTGCCCTGGCTGGATCGGCCTCCCGCTATCCATTGCTGGCCGCATCTCCCTAACAAAAATGGTGATACTTCCTAAACTTTTTTATTTATTTATGAACATACCCTATAACCCAGGTAGAACCTTTTTTACGATGCTCCAGACAGAACTCATCCGACTCACTTGGGGTGGTAAACAGTCCAGAGTACAGTGGGACATTCTCACTAGGCCCTACTCGCAAGGGGGGTTCGACATACCAAATTTCAAACTTTATTACACTTGTGCGCAGGCCCATTACGCACACTTCTGATTCCACCCCCCAGATATATGCCTCAGGTGGCCACCGAGCACTGGCTATCGGACCCCATGGCATTAAATGGTGCTATATTCACTGCCATTACTGCATGTGTGGATGCTCCATCTCCGATCACCAGTACTGTTAAGGCATGGAAATATATTGCTACAAGAACCCAGGCCCCTATGCTGTATTCACCTTTGCTCCCACTAAGATATCATCCAAAAATGCCAGTCCTCTAGGAGGGAGTTTATAAAAAAACTCTAGCCAAATATGGAATTAAGAATTGGGGAGACCTCTACCTCCAAGGTAAATTCCGTACCTCACAACAACTCTTCTCCGCACAGCCCCCTTCCCCTATGGACATCTTTTTATACATCCGGTTGCGTCAGGGACTTAAGGAACATACTCCTCCCTTCCCCCAAGAACCTCCGGAGGTTGCTACCATTTGTCTAATATTGGCCAGAGATGCAGCGCCCCATTTAGTTTCTTCCCTTTCCCCCTTGATCTACACCACTCAGCACCCCTTACAGAACACTTCCAGGGAAACATGGTCTGCAGAACTGGAGCTGGCTATTACTGAGGAGCAGTGGACCTATTGTTGCAGGCAAACAGAGCAGAGCATGTCCAGTAGCCGCCTCGAGATTCTTCATTACAAATACTTACACCGTACATATTATACAGCAGAGAAACTCCATCCCTTTAAGGTGCAGGATGATGATAGATGTGGCTGGTGTGAGGCTACGGGGCTGACTTCCTTCACCAGGCTTGGGACTGCACTGCGGTGCAGGAATATTGGCTCCTGGTACTTGGAGCTTTGGAGTAAATGAAATTGCTAGGCCTTCCATACACTCCCCTCTTTGCCCTCCATGGCTACACTGAAACCATAGCAGTGACACACAGAAAATTCATTTCATTCAGCCTCCTCCTTGCCAAACGGTGTGTTGCATGCCGATGGGGTTGGGGACGGGCACCTAAATTTAAGGAATGGATCCGGGACATGGTGTTTTGGCAGGACCAAATGTACGCTTTTGCTGAACTATTCCCCCTAGCCTCCCGTCCTCGGGACAATTGGGGTCTCCTCACGACACACCTGCTTACACATCCTATTGCTAATTTCGATAATACACAGACTGATACAGTACCATCCACGTAAGCCCCACAAACCTGTTACAAGCTGTTATAAGACCCCCCTCTCCCCTCCTGCCCTTCTTTTTTCATGAACTCGCCCTACAACTGAATGCTGCTATTATGTGTATTACATGGATTCCTCTATTATATTGCCTCTGAGGTCTCTATTCATGGATTATTTGCCCACTTTGTTTTATTGGCCTTCAGACCTATTTCGCAAATTCCTTGTACTTGTCCACCTGTACATTTGTTATGATACCCTGTCTGTACTTACGTCTGCCTACTCTGACTTTTTTTTTAAACGTATATATAAATTAATAATAAAAAAATAAAAAAAGAAGGGGGGGGGCAAACCCACAGGCTGTTGGAGAGCACTGGGACACAAAGTGAGAAGCAGGCACACAGGCCAGTACAATAGTTGACTTTAGCAGAATAGCGGTCCCTCCAGCTGCCCAACAGGCAGCAAGCCAGCACAACAAGGCCAGCAGTCCTAATGTCGGTTTCTCCTGGCAGAACAGCAGTCCTTTGGCAATTTGCAGTATGTAGAGCCAGCAGCATCTAGTTACAAGTCCACACAGTGTCTAAAATCATGGGGTCAGAGCCACTGTACCTATAATCAAAAAGTTATTTTAAAGAAGGGGTGACTTCAAAGGAACCCTTAGAAGTGTGAAACAATCCCTTTCAACCCAGCCCTGGCTCCAGACATCATTAGGGGTAAATCAGCTTGTTGTGTGAGGACAGGACACAACTTAAACAAATGGAAAGTGTGAGCTCCCCCCTCCCTCTTCGGACCTAGGTAAGACCATCAATATGAAGATGAATGCAGATTAATTCATGTCACACCCAGACCTTTCTTTGTTGTTGCTGTCTGGAAAGTATGCACCAAGTGTAGCTGTCACCCAGCCCCAGATGTGGATTGGGGGCAAGCTGCAAAAGAGCCATTAGCACAGAGAAATGCCAGTTTTATCAAAGTGTCATTTCTAAAATATTAATGTAAAATGCAACTACACAAGTAAGAAGGATTTGTCACCACTATTCTTAACATGCCAAACATGGTAACACCACTCCTTTCTGATTAGGGATTACTTAACAAATATATATAAAGGGATTTCCAATGCTAGCCAATGAGAACAGAAGGCCTCACATCAGTGAGAAACAAAATAGGCAGCTTGCCACTTCCGGGACATGCCACACAATAAAGGCACATGTCCTACCTTTTACTTGCACAGCACCCTGCCCATAGGGCTACCTAGACCCTACCCTAGGGGTGAGTTATATATACTAAAAGGGGATTTTAAGGCTTGGCAAGTAGTTTTAAATGCCAAGTCAAAGTGACGGTACACCTGAGACAGGGTTGAAAGTCTATGTCAGTGGGTGGCACAAGCTGTGCTCTAGGCCCACTAGTAGCATTTAATTTATATACCCTGGTCACATGGTATTCCACTTTACAAAGAACTTACAAGAAAGTCATATATACCAAAGAGGTGCAAACCAATCACACTATGTTTAAGGGACAGAGCACATGCAATTTTATACTGATTAGCAGTGGTAGAGTGCCAGTAGTCCTAAAACCAACAAAAATATCAGAACATAGGTGGAGGAAGTCAAAAAGTTACCAACAAATAAAGGATATCCTTGTAATTTACTGTAAGTTGCTGTATCCCAGTATTGTCCAGATAAACAATAGATCTTGCGAACTCCTCCTTCTGGGGTTGAGTGCACACTTGTAGAACTATGCTAACAGAGAGGTGGTCAATGATGAAGCATACTGCAGTATGTGGGTGAGTCCACCTCATCCAAATCTTTGTTTTTGACCCAAAAAGGGTCTGAGGATTTGTGGACAAGGAGTTAAGAACATAAGTCTCCATTTCTGGAGACAGACACACCACACCTTATGTGTTTAAGATGCGTCGGCCGGTTGGGACATGAGAGATTGTGAGAAAAGACCCTGACCCAGCAGTGCCTACGATACCAAGCATATTACACGTAGGTTAAGGGACACAAGAGGGCACATTTGTACTCAACTTAGTAGCTATAGAGATTTGAGAAGAGGACCTAGATTTTTTGAAGTACATTCATCCTACACAATGTGTTTTGCTCATGAAGTTAGTGTCAATGGAAAAAAATAGCCTGCCCTGTGAGACGCCATAGCATTCTCTATCTTGGTTGAGAAGTAACTTAAGCCTGAGGATATGCTCCATGGTGTCAAGGATACAGGTTGGGTTGCCACTTGAGGGGACATGGAGTATTCGCTTATCATGGCTGAGATCGAGCTCAATGGCAAGGCAGCCATGGTTGATGTCGGAGTAACTTAAAAGCATGGTGCTGGATGCCTCGTTTCAATGACATAATTGCCTCTGGTGTGGTGCAAGTACTGGGAGCTTTCTGGGGTTAGACCACTTCAGCTGTGCTGACCAGAAGACAGGCAGCACATCAATCTCAGAGTGGGACTTGGATCAATCCTGATTTGAAGGAAGTGGAACAAGGCAGTTTGTGAAAAGAGCAGATTCTGAAAGGACAGTGGTCATGGTGGTCATTGCTTCTGCTCCAGAGGGAAATGTTGATGATACTGCTGCGGCAGACCAGGTGCTCGAGTCTGTGGTCTCTTTCAGAAATGCAGAGTTTGCTAATTACCAGAGGACCTACGTGGTAGGATTTCCGCAAGAAACAGGAAATGTCCTTCGATTGTGGGACTTTGAAAGGAAACCCAGGAACAGGTCAGGAAAGGTGTTGCTGGAAAACACTATTTTGGCTGGGAGGATGGCCTACTATATAGTGATTCAGTGAGTCACAAGGCAGAAACTAGCAAGATGCAAGTGGTTCCACTAGTTCACAGGAAATTTCTGAATCATGAAATTACCTTGTTGGGATACTTGGGCTATAAAAAATCCAGGATAGGTTGGACCCTCTGTTATTCTGGCCAGTGATGTGGAGAGACACTGGGAGGCTCTGTAGATACTGTCCCGCTTGCCAGGTCAGTAATAAGACAGGAGAATAAAAGCACCATTAGTGGTTCTGCCAGTTGTAAGTGTCCTATTTGAGTGGGCAGGGAGACATTGTTCATTCATTTGCCCCCCTCACAGCCAGGCAACATGCATATCTCTATTGTGACGGATGAGGGCACCAGGTACAAGGAAGTTATACCTCTGAGAAGCATGACTGCGCAAGAGGTAGTGAGTGCTTTCCTTGGGATCTTTTCTAAGGTTGTATTTTTGAGAGTGGTATTTTCTGACCAGTGAACATACCACTTTTCCACGGCATCCCACCGACAAATAAATGGTTTGATGGAGAAATTTAACGAGTCACTGAAATACATGATAGGAAATCTGTCAGATAAACTCAGGAGGAACTGCAATCTCCTCATTTCATGTCTTTTGTTTGTCTACCAAGAGGTTTGACAGAAGAGGGTAGGGTTTAGTATGGATACCAGTGCGGGGTCCACTCACCTTAGTAAGAGAAGGGTTGGAAGGAACCTCAGAGTCTCCACAGAAGGATGTGGTGCACTATTTTATTTGCATCAGGAACTTGATGATGCAATACATGAGTCAGGCAAAGGACAACTTTCAGGTTAGGGGAGCACTGAGGAAGGAGTAGGTACAATCATAATGCTACAATGCATGGGTATCAGGAAGGTCAGAAGGTGTTGGTGTTAAAATCTTTCTGTCCCAGTGTTTTGGAGAACAAATGACATGGGCCATACAAGGAAGTTCAGAAGGTTTCTGAGGTGAACTACATGCTGGACACAGTTGCCACAAGGGAACCTAAGAGGGTGTTCTATGTGAACAGGATAAGCTGTACCTCCATGGAGATATCATTGTGAATGTTCTGGCTATGGTAGAGAAAATTGAGGAAGACAGAGAACCTCTTCCTGACATGCTGAATGTTGCCATGGGAGATGGCACTTTGGAAGGGGTACAGCTAGTCCTTGAGTTAATGCCTGGGCAGCAGTGAAAAGTTAGGAGCATATTATAAAGAACGGCGATAAAATCATTGCCGCTTTAGCGACAGGAAACTGCCGCTAAAGCGGGGATAATCAGCTTGATATAATGCCTTAGTGAATTCCCATAGAAGTTCAGGTTAACACCAGCTCATGGTCCATTGTCTAATCCTGTGGTACTGATACCAAAGCATGGTCTACGGACTTCCAGATCTTTGTGGCTTGCCATGCACTCAACGAGTTAACCTATACCTTGGCCCATTTAATCAAAAGAGCAAATGAGAAAGTGGAACACTTAGGTGCTGCAAACTACTTCTGAAACTTGTATTTGACCACTGGGTACTACTAGATTGGTTTGGCAAAAGATACCAAAGCGAAGACTGTATTTTCTACACCAGAGTGGTTTTATCAGTTTTAGGTGATGCCCTTTGTTGAAGAATCCTCCTGCCCTTTTTCACCCCCTGGTGACCCATGTTCTAGCAGGGCTGAAAGAGTTCTGTAGAACCTTTCTGGATGATATTGCGGTGTTCATCAATTCATTGCATGATAATTTGAAACACTTAGAGCTGGTTTTGATTAGGATACAGGAGGACTAATGGACTATCAAGGTGACTAGGTGGCAGGTGGGGCAGTCCTCTGTAGTCTACCTTGGACATGAGCTAGGGAACAGAGAAATCCGACGGTTGGATGCCAAGAGTATTGCATAAACTTTGTGGTGAATTATTTAAGTATAGTTGCCCCATTGATTGCTTTGACCTCAAGAAACAGAGCAGGAAGATGATATGGATGAGGAGTGTCTTAAAGCATTTACGGTATGGAATAAAACACTATGTATTGGACCTGTACTGAAAGTACCTGACTACAGTCAGCCTTTCATTATACAGATGGATGTCTCTGACAAGGGAGTTGGAGCAGTGTTAGCTCAACTGGATGACAAAGGTAGAGGGCATCCAGTGGCCTTTTAGTAGGAGGTTACTACACGGAGAACAGAACTGGCTGCTATTGAGAAAAGTTGCTTTGCCATAGTGTGGGATTTGCGTAACTTCCACCCTTATTAATTTTGCACTGAGTTTTTAGTGCAAACATATCATAAGCCAGGGAAATGGTTGATGGGTATGAAAGGAGAAAATCCCAAGTGGTTGAGATGGTCAACATCTTTGCAATGGTTAAACTTTATAGTTGAGCACCAAGCCAGATAGAGCCGTGGGAATGCTGATAGACTTTGCTACCAGTTTTACCAATCTGACCATCGAAAACCCCCAGATTAGGAGTTGGTTCAGGGTTTCTGTTGAGATGAAAAAGTCTCTCACTTGGTGATGGTCATCAGCCCCTGCCCTGAGTGCCTCAACTGCAATGTTGTGTGGTTCCCTGAGGCTGATTTTTGTTGTCATGTTTGAACATGGATCATGCATGTGTGCCATAACATAGGCCTGCCTCACTGATTGTGGTCTTTTTGGACTGGGACGAGTGCCCATCGTAGTGAAAGGCTACTGCCTTTGCCAGGAGTAGAGCAGCACAAGCTCGGTGGTGGGTAGCATACTATGTAGTAATTAGTAGAAGTGAACAGGCCTTTTTATCTATGTGACTGAAGTGAGCCCTACAAGCTCACTCCTGTAAGTTTTGCTAATGTGTGCCTAACTCACCCATGGCCTACATCTAGTTAGTATGTAGTGCATGTGTGTTGGTATGCATGTTCTGGCTGTATGTGTGCCTGTGAAAAGGTACAATACAGTTAATATTCTGGGTTCCATTTTGAGAAAACCATGGCTGACAGGAAAAGCATGAGGAGGCAGAGGAGTCCGATGACAGATTTGAGTATTGCTGCATTCCTGTGATACTGGAGGAAGGTGTTCTTTAATTCGAGAGCGGTCACTGGAAAGGGGCCTTGTCAGATTTCAGGAAGGAGATGGAGCTGAAAGTGGAATCTTAAAGAGCAGGGCTGATGCCCTGTGTTAACCTTTTTTACAGCAATCATTGTGGCTGACATCCAAGCTGTTCCCATGACCTATGTTGTGGGGCTATCACATTTGGAGTGACTCCTGCTGTGACAGAACGCTTTCTTGAAGAAGAGCAGAGCAGAGAAGAATGCACTCAAAAGGAAGGAGGCCCACAACACAAACTACAAACACTCAAACCATAAATCCCATTAGGTCTCTTTAAATGGACTATAAGCAAGGGAGCTCAAAGAACCTACAATTGTCAACTATTAAGCAGCCAGATGGGCTGTGAGGAGGGGCAGCTCTCTGGCACCAGGTCTGCAGCCCAAGGTCACAGGCATATCCACGACCACCTGTATCTAGAGCCTGGAGTACCAGTATATTTCTGTTTGCCAAGATCAGTGAGCCCTGTGAGGAAGAGGAGAGCTGGAGCAAGCAAAGTCCAGTGAGGGATCCTGGTGAGTGTCAGTCAGTCAAAATACTTTATTGCGATAACTTAATATCATATAAAGACAATGGCAAAATACAAACATACATATGCAACAAATACAAACATCTAAAAACAGTTAAGATACAATACTCTAAAAATCATACATCAATTTACAATTCATAATGATGTAATGATACAAAGTGCAAAGTGCTAAAGTGATTAAAGTGCAACAATGAAATGCTAAAAAGGGAATATCCCCAAGAAAATAGGCATTACTAACACAAAAAGTCCATGTGAGAAGATCTTATATGATTACAAGTCCTGATGTAAATACATGTAAATACATATAAGTACACATAAGGTGTCTATTTAGGGGAAATAGCCGCGTTTTTTAATCTAACATTCCTACTCCTAATAGCTCTAACCAGAAAACTAGCTACATAAAACATGATCTTGGGAGTCTGTAGAAGCTGTAAATAAATAAGAGCAGGTTTAGCCTGGATAAATCCAGCTTCCCTAAGAATAGGCACCAAAAACTTCCTCCTAGCATCAATGTAATGACTACAAAACATCACAAAGTGCATAGTGTCTTGTTCGGAGAAATGATCACAAGAACATGGTAACGCCTTACAGGATAAAAACCAAGATTAAAATGTATCAAGTTAAAACGAAAACGAGTTAAAATAAACCTGTGGTAAGGATAGGTCACTGTATTCAAATAATTCTCTGGGCCGTCGGGTATGGACAATATTAAACTAGCCCTGACACTGTTTTTTTTTAGCTCTTGTTCTTCTCTCTCCAAAAATAAGAGCTCTTTCATTGCAAGTTTTGTAGACTCTATATCTCTAAGTGTTATAGAGTCTGTTTCAGAATAAAGCTCAGGCCTCCCCAGCCTTATGAAGTTTTCCTTAATGTATGTCAGCCATCTAATGTTATTAACTTTGTCCAGACACAGACAGTCTCTCATAATGATATGGTTTAAGGGGATTTCCTTATTAAGCCACAACCTCAGCCAAGCAACTAACGGTGCTGTTTTTATTAGGTCTGTGATGTAGCCTTCCCCTAATTCCATATGGACAGTGTAGGACGGGGTTGACTGTGGAACTCCGAGGACAGATCTGAAAAATGTATTTTCCATCGTCTGTAAGGGATCCAGTCCCCTATATCCCCATAATGAACCACCATAGGATGCCACTGAAATACATTTGGCTTTATAGATTTTCAATATGGTTGCAATTGGCCTAGCCCCAAGTTTCTTAGAAAACCCCTGAAGGGCTGCAGATGTTCTAGCTAACGAGGTTGCTCTATTCTTTACATGAGGTCCCCAGTTACCCTTCTCATCGAAGGTAATCCCTAGATAGGGAAAGGAGGTTACACGAGCAAGTTTTTCTTGTCCACAGAAAAAGGTTTTATGATAATTTTTTCTAACTACCCTGCCCATGAGCATAATTTGAGATTTTTTCACGTTTATTTTCAAATCAAGTGAGCCCATAAAGGATTCAAAAGCATCCAGGAGTCGTTGGAGTCCCACCCCGGTGCGCGCAAGAAGAACCGCGTCATCCGCGTAGAGGAGAACAGGAATCCCCTGTTCCCCTGCACGCGGAATGTCGAGGGTCGCGTTCCTAAGGGCGGGCTCCAAGGCGTTCACATAAAGTGTGAACAACAGAGGTGCCAAGATGCACCCCTGTCTAACTCCTTTCTCAGAGGGAAAGACGTCAGTACACCTACCATTTGAGGAAACTCTGATTTTTGCAGTAAGGCCAGAGTGCAGGTCAGCCAATAAATTGACTATTGACCTATCTAAGCCCATTTCCAGTAATTTTGACCAAAGCTTGGATCTATTAACCAGGTCAAAGGCTGAGGAGAGGTCCATGAAACCAAGGTACATGGACCCCTCCTTAGCCCTAGTATATTTCTCAATCAGCAGGTGGAGATTAAGGCATTGGTCCAGGGTACTTCTTTTAGGTCTAAAACCATATTGCACGTTAGTCAAAATGCCATTCTCGTTGACCCAGTCATTTAATTTTACTAGTATAGCTCTTCCTAAGATCCTAACTGATGAATCAATCAGTAAGATTGGTCTATAACATGCAGGGTCCTGCCTGTTTCCCTTTTTAAACACAGGGATAATTATAGATGATTTCCATGACTGAGGAATGTTATCATGGTTTAGTGCATTAAAGACCCTGCAAAGTAGTCTTGACCAAAAATTCGGAAAGCATTTAAAAGCGTCTGCAGAAACACCATCGGGTCCTGGCGCCTTTTTCTTCAGGGTACAATCAATGGCATGTAAAACTTCTGATACTTCAAAGTGCAGGTAATTCCCAACAGCATTAGTGTCAACCACCTGAGCCCCAAGATCTCCACTGGTACGATCGGTATAAATATCACTAAAGTGTTTAATCCAACCTTCATCAGGGATAATATTTTCAAGGGGCGAGTTTTCTTCACCTGTAAATAGAGGTTGATTGACAATCTTCCAAAATTCTCCACTGTTTTTCAGTACTACTGGATCTATAAGCTGCATCCAGGCTTCATCTTTAATCTGTTTTTTCCTGTCTGCTATGGCCTTTTTATACTGGGCTCTACAAGTGGTAATAAGTTCACGATCTTTCGGGGCAAATTTTAAAGCATTTAACAATGCAGAATGTGCGTATGAACATCTATGATCAAACCATCTTTTGATGGGCATTTTCCTAGGTTTAGAGCCAACAGATAGCCTAGAATTAATCTTGCTACATATGCTAGCGAACGCAGATATCACCTCCTTGTCCTCAGATTCACTAGATAGACACACTCCAACCTCACCCTCAGCCTCAAAGAGTACCTCTTGTATAAAGGAATCCGGAGTTATACTATCCCATTTCAGTCTGCGTCCTTGGTCTTTAGCCTTGAGTACATGTTTAAAACTACATGGGCCATGTTTCCGCCCTATGAAGTCTGAAGCCAATAGATCCAAGGAGACAGGGCTGTGATCACTGAAAACGGATACCACGGTTTTATACATTAAAACCTTAGCTAAAAAGCATGCTGAAATAAATATGTAATCAATAACAGAGCCATTATCAGTTCCCTTAAATGTAGGGGCCCTCTCCCTCCCCTCTCCGCAACCAGACTCATATAAGTTCCATCTTGCTAGAAAATTCTCTAAACATTCCCCCTGTTTATTATGTTCAAGATGGATAGGCAAACAGTTTGGGGGGGATTCTACATCATCGCAAACACAAGTTAGTGAACACGGGTGTATATTAAAATCACCCAAAAACACAATTTCAAAAGAATTAACGTTTTCACTATAGACTGACAAGAAAACATCCAATCTGTCTAGACTATATAGAGTACAGTCAGATGCATTGGAATTATAAAAATTTATGAATAAAATATTAGGGAATTCTACCGACGAAAGTTCAACGATTAAACATTGCTCGGATCCCGAGTCACATTTCTTTAAGTTTCCTTTAATATTCAATTTAAAGAGGCTTAACAGTCCTCCCTTTGCTCTTCCTGCAGTGCTAGACACTGCAGGTATGCAAAAAGGCTATAGCCATCTAGGGAAAAGCTATTATTTGTGTCCCATGTTTCCTGCAATGCAATAATGTCGAACTTATCCATAAAATCTGACCATGCCACATTGCCTACTTTAGCCTTGATTCCTGCAATATTCCAGGTAAGTATGCTAAATGCTGATGAATATTTCTCTGCGCAACTTATGTGTACATGCGAGAGTCAATCATTTTGATCCAAAGAGGATAGAGGTGCAAAACGATTGGACAACAAAAGGGGTTGTACAAAAGGGTTTTGGTAAATAGAATTGTTTAAAGTATTTCGATGTTGTTCTCGACCCCATCTATTGTTTGTATCCCAGTTATTATCCCTCCCAAAAGCTGGGGTCCTGGGGTAGGTGACATTCTGTTGGACTCCATAAAAAATGTTTAAAGTTAAAGGGACAACAGTGCCCTGCCTGCGTTGGGGCGGGAGTAGGTTAGTGAGGATGTTTGGCAACACACCTGTATGTGAAAAACTTACTGCCACACAATCCCCTTTAAATTTTTTGCGGCGGTTTCCTAACCAGGAGACCCTTTTTGCGTTCTTGATCTCCTGAGCCAATTGCTGAGCCCCCCCTGGGGCTAACCTCATATTATTTGTAAGCCATTGCAAAGCCTTATTAGATAAAGTAGTGGGTGTTTCTACTATACCAGGTTCTAAAGGAGGAACATTAGCTAATACTAAGACGACAGGGGAAGCTTCCACTATAAATTGTAGAGGGTCTGTTAACTGGGGCTGTGCTGGGGGAATTTCACCTAATAGGGGAGCATCCCGTTTACCAACTGTTTCATTAGCTTCTGAAACCAATAACTGCGTTGGGGGGTTATCAGAGGCTAAATCATCTGTGGCATCACCTTCGGGGATGGCATGCTCACCATAATTATTGCCCATGTTAACGACCAAAGTGGTAACGTTTTCAACCCCCTCCAATAGCTTATTCTCCTGACCCCCTAGCTTTTTAACCTCAGTTTGTAATTTATCTATTTTAGCAATAAGAGGTTTAACAATGGTTTTAATTTTACTTTCAATTAGTTCAGCAATTTTGAGAAACAAATCATCATCAACATTATATGTTGCCCTTTGCTCTCCATGATCCTTTAAATTAACCTTTGGGGTGTTTGCCCTCTTCTTCCTTGCCCCCGATCTTAGCCCTCCACGTTTTGGCGGGATTTTTGCCCTAGAGTTATCAGACCGGGAGGCCTGATCAGATATCGACTGGTCTTCATCTGAGAGACAAGCCTGTGGCTCTACTTCAATGTCACTGTCTATATGCTTTGTAGAGTCCACAATGAGTAACTCAGGGCTAGGCTCAATATTTTCCATAAAGTTAACATTATCCTGAGTAGAGATGGAATGAGCTTCACAATCGGTTTCCATAGATGTAATATCACCTGCGGGGGGAGATATGGTAGGGCTCAAAAGTCTTAAGTCTGGTGATTGGCTCAGCCCCAAAGATTCTCTCCTCTGTATGTTGATTTTTTTCACAGTTTGGACCATGTAGTTATCCATCGTATTTGCAGTAGAAACAGGACCTTTTTTCCGCATACTACCACTACACACGGGAAACTATGTCCACAATCAATGATACAAACAAAAGTGGGTACAACAATATCTTACTTGAGCAGTAGATTGTACCACAGGCGTCCAACAGAGTTTCTGGCCCTGTCCCTGTCGCTTCCTGCCGATGAGGGCCGTAGAGGGCCCGCCCTTTGCCCGGGCTTAGCCCCGGGCGTCCCGCGACGCGGGAGTGTCAGGTGTTTTATGGCGCCTGCGGCGCTCTTCCTCCGCGTCAATTACGCGCCGCACTGAGGCCTGCCGGGTGTTGTGGTTCCCGGGGCGGCGGCACGATGCTTGAAGGCAGAGTGACTCTCGGCGGTGGCGGCTTGGCGTCCTGTCGGTTTCAGCGTGGCAGGTAAGTGCTATGGTGTCCCCCGCTCTGCCGGGGTGTCAGGTGTTTTATGGCGCCTGCGGCGCTCTTCCTCCGCGTCAATTACGCGGCGCCGCGAGGCCTGCCGGGTGTTGTGGTTCCCGGGGCGGCGGCGCGATGCTTGAAGGCAGAGTGACTCTCGGCGGTGGCGGCTTGGCGTCCTGTCGGTTTCAGCGTGGCAGGTAAATGCTATGGTGTCCCCCGCTCTGCCGGGGTGTCAGGTGTTTTATGGCGCCTGCGGCGCTCTTCCTCCGCGTCAATTACGCGCCGCCGCGAGGCCTGCCGGGTGTTGTGGTTCCCGGGGCGGCGGCGCGATGCTTGAAGGCAGAGTGACTCTCGGCGGTGGCGGCTTGGCGTCCTGTCGGTTTCAGCGTGGCAGGTAAGTGCTATGGTGTCCCCCGCTCTGCCGGGGTGTCAGGTGTTTTATGGCGCCTGCGGCGCTCTTCCTCCGCGTCAATTACGCGCCGCCGCGAGGCCTGCTGGGTGTTGTGGTTCCCGGGGCGGCGGCGCGATGCTTGAAGGCAGAGTGACTCTCGGCGGTGGCGGCTTGGCGTCCTGTCGGTTTCAGCGTGGCAGGTAAGTGCTATAGTGTCCCCGTGTCCTGGTGAGTGGATTCCTGTACCGAGGTGGGAGGAGATGGCTGCTGCACCAATCGGGTTGTTAGCTGTGTGCAGGGTTATGATGGTGATCCTTATATGCCAGAGGAAGGCCGCTGTGAAGTGAGCTATAAACGTTGCAGCACCGATCCGGTCAGTGACTGTGTGCTGGGCTAGTTCGATGGCCCCCATATTGACAGAGGAGGGCTGCCATCAAGTGAGCTGGGTACTCTGCTTCACTGAGTTGGTCATTGCCTATGTGCAGTGTGAGTTGGCAACCCCATATAAAAGAGGGGGCTGCCATGAAGACTGAAATGACAATTGGACTGCTGCCCATGTGTGGTGTGAGTCAATGACACTGTATGCCAGATGGGGCCACAGTGAAGATAAGCTTGCTGATTGGGCCATTGCAACAGCGAATAGGAGATGTGGGGACCTGTATGACAGAAGGGGCACCCAAAGGAAGAAAAGGAGTGCAACCTTGTGTATACCTTCATTTTGAACAATGGGTGGCTTGGTGACCTGCATGGGTACGAGCCCCGACTGAGGATCGTAACAGGGAACTACTGACAATCCTTCCCCCCTTTGAGAGGAAGACAAAGGAAAACATACTATTACATCATAGGAGCACTGAGGATACCCAACTACTACACCTGCAGAGCTGTTTGTATGGGGCTTACACATGGCCACCTCAGCTGCCGTGCCCACAAGAGAAACTATCTCTGAGACTCTAGTCGGACAATACCTGCTGGTGTGCGTACGTTTGAGATACGGGCCAGAAGGCCCTAGCTGAACTTATCTGCCAGATAGCGCTTCAGCACTGGAACAATTTTGACTTTTCTAATGCGGCTAATGCTAATGGGACCAAACCTGAATGTCACCTATAGTGAATGGGAAATAGCCACCAACGCAATTAAGAGGGAAGTGGGACTCAGTGAACTGCTATTAAACGCTAGAGCCCTGATCTCAGGGGACTTTGTGTATTATTTGGAGATACCATATTTCACTAAGTGGTCACATACAAATGTTACTTTTGTCATAAAAGAGAGAATTTGACTAGGCAATCATGCATTGCTCTTATTGAGCCCATTTTTAGTTATTAGTCCATGTTAATCCCTGTGTCTACCCCACACCATGCTTCCCGCATGAATCCTGGGACTGGTCAACCAATGCTACCACCTGAGTCAAGTGCTGAATTATAGGGCCTTACACCCTGAGGTTGGACCCAGTAGCTCCTGCTTGCACCATGGCTCTCTGAATGCAGCTCTGACATCTCTATTTCCAGAAAGTGCTTAAATAGTATCAAAACAAATCAGTATTCACAGGACACCAATTTTTGTCTAATTACATTTTTGGTCTGTTAGGACATACAGGCACATAAGGGGATCAGATGTGTTCTGACCTTCTCTACCTTAAAAATGAAATGGTGCTCACCACAGCCTTGAAACTGGCCAATTGAAATGTCTATTCAAAAAAACAATCTTTGACCCAAGACAACTAAAAACCTATTACACTTTCTGAAATGTCAAAGCAATACATAGATTTCCAACTAAAAACAACTGACTCAGCCAGCCAGCAGCTTCCTTTCCTCTGTCAGTGTGATAAGGTAGGAAGCTGGCTCTCTGAATCGTGTACTAAAATGAAGTACACTGTATAGGGAATCCACTGTATCCCCTATAGGTGTGCAGGGGTAAAGGCAGATAATTTGAATGATCCTTTTTTTGGTAGTGTGGGCAAGCAGTTAGGCTTATCAGAGGGTAATGCTAAGCATTTGTTGTTAAAGATAGAGGAAAAAAAAACACAAATACTTTAAATAGGTACCGAGGCAATGTTTAGAGACCTGCATGGATACCTTGCCCCAATCAACAATACTCAAATACAAATTATTTATTAACTGATGAACAAAGTATTTGGTTTCTAACAATACATATAAAGATACAACTTTATTTATTTTTTACAAATTTGTCTTGGATTTTTTCTTGAGTTTGTGTCTCATTTAGTGCCTCTCTGGGTAACTCACATACCTAGAGTATCCAAGGGGTCTACAACAGTATTCTGAGCACTATAAATTCCAGAGAACAAACACAACAATGAGAAAGACGCCGCAAAAGAAGGGAAAAATATTCAATTCATTTCCGGATTCCGGATACTCTAGGTATGTGAGTTACACACAGAGGCACTAAATGAGACACAAACTCAAGAATAAATCCAAGACAAATTTGTAAAAAAAATAAAGTTGTATCTTTATATGTATTTTTAGAAACCAAATACTTTGTTCATCAGTTAATAAATTCTTTATATGTCAATTTTTAACCAAATGAAGTTCAAGACACAATCGCTGATGGGTTTTAAGCAACAGCGGTCACTACCATCAGGTAGAGACCGTCGCGGCCAAGAGGAAGAAAATCATGGGGTTAGAGAGCGGGCTTAAAAGGCTGCTTTTAAGTCCCCTTGCTTTGATACTCTGCCTTTTTGGGAGTCAGCAGCCGCTGGCTCATCGAGGAGCTTGATTTAGCAGATCCCTGCCTAGATATTTCCAGATAGCTGGTGGTGAGCGCTGTTCATTGCTCTTTTGTTTCTTCAAACACAGCGAGTATGTATCGCTTCATCTTACTCCAACCCTGAAGGATGGGTTCCTGGGTCAACAATATTTTCTCCCCACTCATGCTGCATACTCAGTGCAGGCATGAGCCAAAGAGATGTCTTTTTTACCCATGTTACTAAGTTCAGCATGGCCTCTAACAGCCCCCAGGCAACGTAACTCCATGCTGTGTGGCCACTCCCCCTACAACTCATCCAAAAGAGACGGGTCAATCCCAGTGCTACTCCAAGCCCATGTGGGCCCTGTGCTGAAGAGCCAGTGTAAGCAGCACATAGTCCGAGGAGATCAAACTGACCTGGTCACAAGGTCCACTGCCAGTTCTGGAGCTTGGTTCTGGTTCCATCATGGTAATTTGGGGTTAACAAGGGCCGGGGATGGTGAAAAGCTGTGCACGCTCCTTCGCTGTGTTGCCACAGGAATGTTAACGCCTTGCTGATGAGTGCTGAGACAGTTCCTCCAAGGCCCTAGTAGAGCCATCCTGCATTCCAGCGTGTGTCGCTCAGTTGTTTGTAGCAGTTGCAGTGCGAGTTGAGAGGAGGGAACCCAGCGGTGTCTACCATGTGCCCTGGAGGGTTGTGTTGCCTCCTTTGCTTTAAAGGGCATTCTGTAGGAGCATTACCTCATATTACAATGTAACACTTCGACAGAGACCCACAGAATGTGACGTGGTACCTCTGCAAGAAATGTATTTGGAACTCTATCAGTTACCCTCTTAGAAGGAGTAGGCCCGCAGGGGCTTCTGTGCCCTACAGTTGAAGTTTAATCATCAAATAACATTTAGAAGGGATCCAGGTGTTCCTGAATCCATTTTTGTCCCACTATTGATGTGCTGATGATGATATTTTGTGACCCATGTGCTTATGGTGATACTGTGGTGATTCATGTGTGTTTCCGCCAACCTAACTGGCATTACATGGACTAATGTTCTGTATGTCGTTTTGATGTTTGCATTGTCCAGGATAACAAGTACTACCTCCGTATTTGCATAATATGCACAGTTTTTATGATTCATGTCTTAATGGTCTATGTTAATGTACAATTTACTATATTTTTTTATATCAATCTATGTGGAGTCTTTTGTGGTGTATTCATTGTGTTTCTGTGTGAGTGGGTTGCCCAAATGCTATAAACATTACTTCTGATGATAAGCCTGACTGTTCTGCACCAAGCACCTAGAGGGTGAGCACAGGTTATCTTTGGTGTATAACTTACTTGCCCTGACTAAAGTGGTGGATTCTGCCTGGCTTAGGTGCATAACCTAACCAACATGAAGACCCATTTCTAACAATGGCCCTACAGACCGTGTTCTCTTTTCAATTGCTGATGCTCCCACGGGAGGAGCCTGCTGATCAGAGACCTTCCTTCTCATAGTATTGTCAGTGCTCCCACAGGGCATACTTGCAAGGTAACTTAACTGAATGGACCGTCCAAGGTGGTGGGGGTCCCAAGAGTCTGCATAACAGTTTGAATATTAGGGAGAGTCAGTGAATGTAAACAATGGCGTCATGGTGGGGCAGCATCTCCTAGTCATTGACATAATCCATCATGTTTGCCATCTTAGTTGATTCTACAGGAATCTTACCTAACCAATATGGAGGAAGTGCTTACTTTGGGTCTAATTCTATTTCCAGGTCATTTTTTACTTTATAAGCCTCCTAAGGTATTTAGGCTATGTGCCACAATGCTCCTGAATTACGATCTGGTTATTGTCAACCAGTTTTCCTGCTGAGTCCTATAATTAATACTGTGCTTTTGCTGTTGACCTTTCTTCAATCCAAGAACCTACAAGCCAAAACAACATTTTAAGCATCGATTGAAACAAGAATGAAGTCCTCAAGAACTATCAGTGAAATGTTTAGGAGCATAGTCAAGGCCAGTATTAGGGATGTCAATGTGGCAACATGGTAATGTGTTTCATAGTTGGTTGGCACAACTCAGAAGGTGGTTGGAGAATGAAAAAAATTGATATTTTAAAGAGAATTTCAGCACCATTACAAGACTTTCTTAGAACACAGTGAAAGGAGTAGTCTATGTAGAGTGCTGAAGGTATGTTTGTATCTTTTGACCAATTCAGATTTCAGAATTAGCTAAATCCAGAGGTAAGCCACAAAACTATCTATGTGTACTGGAAATTGTAGCCAGTGAAGCAGGAGCAAATACCAGTATCTGAAACCCCAACTTTGTTGGTAATATTCTGCCCAGTTTATCTTACCAGTTGCTGAGTAAAGGGTCCTGAATTCTTGAGTCTGTTTTAAATGTTGGCTGTCATCTAACAAACCACTATGTGCAGAGACAAATGAAGAGCTTAAGTTTGACTTCTCTGGTCTGAGTATTTTACATTTTTCCATTAAGTGGCCGTTGTGTGCGTGGGAGGAGCTGCATTAGGGAACATAGAGCCACTGCGGCATGGTGGAAATGGCATCACAAATGTGAGTACTGGAAATGATATCCCCCCAAAACCTCTGATGTTTCCACTCCATTTGTTATAAATATTTTGAGGATTTTCACTTCAAGACATCCACAGTTTTCATTGTAGTCATGTATGGGAAGGATGCCACTAGGAATAGTAATGGAACAGCCACATAGACTGGGCAGCAGGCCCGGCACAATCGCTGATAAAATCATGGCCACAACAAGACAATTCCCTGCAGCAGAGCTAGTGGCATGTCCGCTATATGGAGCACAATCCTCATCCATTATCCAAACGAGGAACGGGGATGCAGTGACAGGTAGAATGTTCGCACCTATGTTCTTTTAAACAGTTTTACAAGGACAAAGCCATTTACATTGTCTCTAACCCAAGATATCAGAGACACTGTGCATTGAGTCCATAGAATAGCAAATCTGCAATGCAAACAAAGCCTACAGATAACTGCAAAGGTACCAATGACATGGAGGTGATGCCCTGTGAGACCATTGTGGGAAAAGGGACATTTTGTGAAACTATCTGAACCTTCGTTTCACCGGCGGCGGCTTGGGGACTCCCAACAACCATTGTCCCTTGCGCTGTGAGAGCACCAACACGTGCTGCCAGCGCCAGGCGGCGCATAAAAGCTGCTGCGGACTCCCACAGCACGGCATATGCACGGGCATTTCCAGGCCGTGCCTGGGCAATGCCCAGGCCAAGGGTGGGCCCATCTGCGCCCGTCAGAGCATGACAGAGGCCTGGCTGGGCCTCACCATTTGGTTTGTGCACTGGGCAGGATTCATCCATTTCACAACATTGGCCCTTGCTGTGGAAACTAACACTCTGACTTGCCATATAAGGTATTGGACGATCATAGATTTGTTTTGGGTGTAAAATTAGAAAAAGTACAATCACCTGCATTAATATGGCGCAAAAATAATGAATCAAGAAGAAACCGCTAGTAGGCCAAGGGGTGGTAGGCACACTTGATGCTTTTCTTCAGAGGCCGAATCAGTCCTCATCCATGAGATCGCCCTCACAGAGCGCAGACTCTCTCTTTGGTCACAACAACCCCGACCGCAACCACCACATTTACAACCCAATGTTTCTGGCTGTACAACCACAGGTGTCCATCCCAATCCTGGACCCCTTGCCAAGCCCCCATCACCCCCATTAGCCCTTATTCTGCCCCTCCAGGTTACTACGCAGAGTGCTATCCCACTCACAAGTGAAATGGTTGTTAGATCTAAAGTTCATACCAGAAGCCAAATAACTAAATCTGTAGAAGGAGGCAGTAGCCTACCACGGTCCAAAAAACGGAAAGGGCCAGGTCCTAGCTAACAACCAAACCCAATATCTAAAAGAGGGCGCAGAGGTACAGCAAGGGAAGTTGTTGATGAGTTGGAGGCCATAGCTGGGTCGACTGCGGCTAACACTCCCTTTTCTCCATCACTCTCACTCTTGCTGTTACCTATTGACGGTGAAGGGTTTTGGGCTAAATTGGGCGATCTTATATCAGTCTTATTGAATCCTCTGATACAGAAGATGTCCAAATGGAAAATAAATTCAACAAATTAACTAATGTCGTTTCCTTAGACACACAGAAACATTCATACCCTAAGAACACTCATTCTTTACAGTCAACCCAAGATAGTTCTATCTGCCCTAAGCCTGTCCAGCACACTGGGCCTACCCGTAGTTCTAAAAGTGACTCGACTACTGTTGGGTCAGGCCTGGGTACAGCTATCCCAGTGACCACTCCTAAAAGCAAAGATACCATTAGAGTGGGGGTACCCCAATCGTGGGTGACAGACTTAACCAAGAGCCCAAGCATACAAGAACAGCGCCAAAATACCCCAAAAACAACTCTCCCTAAGCTTGTAGACACAAGCAACTTTCGATAAACTCACTTGACATTATGGGTATCCAGCTTACATTTCCGTCTAGCTTAGTCCTGACTGTGCTCAATGTCTATGCTAGGACAGAACCTCCTAATAGCACATCCATAGTAGTCTCTTTACTAGATGATCGATTAGAGGGTTTTCAAGTGAATTCCCATATCAAAGTTGCTGGGGATTTCGAAGGTGTGTTTTAGCCTTCCGCTCTATTAAGCGCTTCTCTTGAAGAGGAGGACGATTTATGGGGGATTCCTAATGTGGTAGCTGGTAAACATTGTAAACGCTACTCAAATGTTGCATTACAGATAACTTCCCTAACTGCTGGTAGGAACCTGAGGGCTTGCAATGGAAGAACCCTATCAGACATAGGACCAAAGGTACTTTTAAGAGGGATGTATGACGTTACAACGCCTACCTTTACCACGCAATTTTTACAACGCAGGATCCATTACAACGAAGTACCATTACAACGCATGTTTTTACAACGCAGATACCTTTACAACGCATACCATTACAACGTAAGTATTGGTAAGTATATAATATTTTTTTAAATGTAATTTTATTAAAATTAATATAATTTAATTTAATTTAATTTAATTTAAATTTAAATTTAATTTTACTTTATTTTTACCCTGTACCCCTGTACCCCAAAACCCAAACCTAGCCATGAACCCTAAAAATACCCCTTTACCCAAAAACCCAAACCTAGCCCTGAACCCTAAAAATACCCCTTTACCCAAAAACCCAAACTTAGCCCTGAACCCTAAAAATACCCCTTTTCCCAAAAACCCAAACCTAGCCCTGAACCCTAAAAATACCCCTTTACCCAAAAACCCAAACCTCGCCCTGAACCCTAAAAATATCCCTTCACCCAAAAACCCAAAGCTAGTCCTGAACCCTAAAAATACCCCTTTACCCAAAAACCCAAACCTAGCCCTGACCCTAAAAATACCCCTTTACCTAAAAACCCAAACCTAGCCCTGAACCCTAAAAATACCCCTTTACCCAAAAACCCAAACCCAGCCCTGAACCCTAAAAATACCCCTTTACCTAAAAAACCAAACCTAGCCCTGAACCCTAAAAATACCCCTTTACCCAAAAACCCAAACCTAGCCCAGGACCCTAAAAATACCCCTTTACCTAAAAACCCAAACCTAGCCCTGAACCCTAAAAATACCCCTTTACCCAAAAACCCAAACCTAGCCCAGAACCCTAAAAATACCCCTTTACCCAAAAACCCAAACCTATAATATTTTTAATAAAATTATATACTTACCAATACTTACGTTGTAATGGTATGCGTTGTAAAAGTATCTGCGTTGTAAAAACATGCGTTGTAATGGTACTTCGTTGTAATGGATCCTGCGTTGTAAAAATTGCATGGTAAAGGTAGGTCATTGTAAAAGTTGCGTGGTAAAGGTTGCATACCCTTTAAGAGGGGTGCCTATGATTATATTTTTATTGATGTTAGAATCTCGCCACTAATAGAGGACATGATTATTGAAACAAGGTCAGATGCTGACCATAACTTGCTTTTAAAATTAAAGGGCAATGCTCTGGATAGGGATGTTCATTGCCATATTTCCAAATCAACAGAGCCAACCCTAACTAATAATTGCAGAAGAGTTACTTGGCCAAAAATTCAAGCCAACCAGGACTTTTATGCTAGGATATACAAGTTCCTAGTGGCCTCTTTAGTCAACTTGTGTAAGCACAGGGATAGCTTTGATCTAATTGACGCTCCGCATGTTACTTTAGTACTCACAGAGATTTTTAAGGCCCTAGAATCAGTTTTCTTAAAACAAAGTCGCATTGGAAGACCTGCCCGTTTAAGGGACCGTAATTGGTTTTACGATGATTGTAAGGAAGCCAAAAAGGCACTACTAAAAGCAGTTAGAGAGTGTTCTAGAATGGACATAATTTCAGCTCGTAATAATTATAGACTAGCAATGGCAAAGCGCGAACATGCTGATACAAACTGGAATGATCTGGTTTTAGCAGCCCAAGCCAGAGATAGTCGCATGTTTTGGCTTATTGTGTATAAGAGCAATGGGGAAAACCCTATTTCCAATAGCAATCACATACAACAGGAAGTTTGGTTGAAGATTTCTTGCGCCTATATTCCGATGATGTGGCCATTACAAACTTACACACTGATCAGGATGCCCAAATCGTAGACAACACTGTTATTGACAAGACCGTAAATGACCCTTTACTTGTTTTTAGTTTAGAGGATACTATATCTGCAATCAGCAAATTAAAAGCAGGTAAAGCCCCAGGACTCAACCTGAGACTGGGTGGTCTGTACAAATCGGAACCAATGATATGGGGACCATGCATAAAAACAGTATATTGGCTGGTGAGGATATTCCGGAAACTTGGAGGGGAGCAGAGGTAATAACCATCCTTAAAAAGGGAGATCCGGCTATCTACTCCAATTATAGACCCATCAGTCTAATTGACAATCTTCAGAAGATTTTTGCTAGGCAACTTTTAGATAAACTCCGAGAATGGATGGATGCCAATAAGGTGTTGTTAAATTAGCACGTGCGACCAAGCGTTCAGGTTTTCCCTATTGGCATGGAAATGCGTGCTTCTCAGACAACAGCAGTCTATGTAGCATTTGTGGACCTGCAAGCCACTTTTGTTTTGGTTCTGTGTAATCTATTGTGAAAGACCATGCTTGAACAAGGGGCCCGGAAAATCTGGTGTCCATAATTGCCAGATTGCATAAGGACAATTATTCCAAGATCAGGTAGGGGAAAAATGGGCTATTGACAGAGAGGATTCCGATCCAATGGGGGGTGCATCAAGGGTGTGTTCCTCCCCCACACTGTTTTCCTTGATTATCAATGATGTGGCTAGTTGTTTAATGGGTTGTAAGAACGATGCCCCTTCAATGAACAATGCAAAAGTCCCCATCCTGCTTTTTGCAGATGACCCTTTATTAATATCTACAACTCCCATGGGTCTCCAGGCACTACTGGATACATTTCTGAGCTTTTGCAACAAGAGAAAATTGTAATTGAACACCGCAAAAAATAAATTTATGGTGTTTGGAAAAGTACGGGGAGGCGTAAGAGAGGTTAAGATTTTACAAGAACCATTGGAGCGGAAAAATATTTTGATTACTTGGGCATAGGTTTAAATGAGACACTTAGCCGGGAATATCAGTTGAGGAAGAGTTCCCTGATACTATGCCAAAGATCTAAATCAGTACTAAGATTTTTAAACCGTTCATATACCCAACCTCTTTCGCCGGCCCTTGAAATTTATTGCACAAAAGCCCAAAGTGGTGCCATATACGGAGCAGAGATATGGGAATTTAACTCAGTAAACAAACTAACAATTTGCAAGAACAATTTTGCAAGGGCTCTTATCTCACTACCTATCACAACACCACTTGCCCCACTTTTTTGTGATCTTGGGATAAAAAGAATAGGCGATTTAGTTGCGCTGAGAAAGTTAACTTATTGGCTGCACCATTGGACCACCCCGCAACTAATTGGATATCGTAATTCCTTGTGGGAGGTCCTAGCACTAAATGGGGTAAAACAACTACCGTGGTTCAGACATATTACCAAATGGTGTAAACTACTGAACCCGACGGTCTTCAAAGGCCCTCAAACGCAATATTCTGTCCCTTAAAGCTATGTACTGGAGTGTCATTGGGGGGCTATATACCAATAATCAAAGAAGTTGACAGTTAACATCTAACTTTATAAATGCTAAATCAAGTTTTCTGTTTGAACTCTTCCTTGATTCGATTTTACCCCTCCTTGCCAAGAGCTTGTATATTAGATTTAGATATGGTAACCTGCTACTGAAATTTCCGGGGAAAGAGGCGACTGGCCTGGTTTTAGATCTTTGTCCTGCTTGCTGTGAAGCTCACAAATCTGAAAACTACATCTTGTTTTTTTGTACAAAGTATAGGCAGTTGCGCAGGAAATGGATTAGACCACTATGTGTCAATCTGGAAGCCAGGCAGCACCAGATTGCATTCAGAATCTTAAAATCTGATACATCAGGGCCAATAGTTTTTGCTCTTAGTCGTTTTCTATTTTCCTTCTGGTTGATCCGCAAAAAGTTCTTATCATAGTAGCAAAGTCATTTTTAATCCTTTTTCTCCCTACGTTGTATATGTATCTTAAAAATCAAGTTGGTATACATGGTCCAGTATTCTAAATGATTGGAAGACTGTGTAGCACCCTCTGTTTTAGCTTGATTATGTAGAATGAATTTTTATATGTTGTTTTATCCTGTTTTGGAATGTCATCTGTACTTGTGCTCCAAACGGTTTAATACTATTTTAATTGTACATATATTTGTGTTTTTATCTCTTGTATACTTTGATGGTGTTTTGTAAAAATGACCGAATAAAGTAATATAAAGATGATGATGATGATTTAAAAAAAAATCTGACTAATCTGACTATGACTAATGATGTTACCAATGTGTTGAATTACTCAATTTAAAGTGATAACCAAACATAGAGCAGTGCCGATTTAGAGCATGAGAGATCAGATTTTAGAATCTTTTTTTCTCTTTGTGACATCTCTACTGATGGTGAGTGAAATGAAAAAAACTTGGCTGTGTCAATATTCAAAAAATGGCATGAAATTATGTGCAGGTACATAAACTTATAATTTCTTATGTGAAAATTCAATGCATGGGCATACATCGCATTCAGAAGTTAAACAAGATAAAAGGAGATTGCTCCACTGTTACAAATATCTTTTGGCCTCAGTTGTACTATTCTTTCAATGCATTTTCTTCTCAGTCCAGTCTACAAAACGAGAAAATGCTGAAAAATGAATAACCCATAAAACCTTGCGAAGTTTTGATAACGCAAAACTAACGAGATTTTCACCCATGTAAACACCCTAGTCTCAAGTTAAAAAAGTTTATATCTAGAATATCGACGATTTCTTGGAGGACGTAAAATATCTCTATCTGCAATGACAATATGAATGTCATAGGTGTATTCTGTCACTCATGTAGAGTGAGAAAAGGAAACAAATGTTTAACTATCTTCTTGTAAAATAATACCAATCTCAATGCAATATAAGCATTAACCTGTAGGAGGGTGTTGTGCTTGGACCCTCAAAGGAAGCGAAGCATGTACAACTAGTGGCTGAACTAAATTGCACATTGTGGTACCAGTAAACCTGGTATGACTCCCAGTTTCCCTATTTGACCAAATTGCATGATCTTGGGAAACTGTTTTATTTTCATTTCCTTCCTTTTTCTTCATTAGCACATATTAGAAGACCTCAAAATACATGATTTCAGGATGCGTGCTGCACAAAACCTTCTCCTGTGTTTTGATTTAATCACTATTGGCAATATTATCAGGGTGGGGGGGGGAAGTATGTACGTTTCTAAGTGCATGTTTGAAAACTTCACTTAAAAAAAACTGCTGAATGCAGTACTATAATCTGATTTACAAAGGTGAAAAGGTCTTGCAAGTTAATAAAATAAATGTTTTGAATTTTGAAGAGACTATCATTTTTACACTTTTGCTGTCTTTAAGTTGAGGGGTGGAGTTCACCCTAGTTACTTACCTTCTTTAACTGCAATTAACCTTTAAAGAAATGCTTGCTGTTTATTTGACCGCTTCAGCGCGCGGGCATTCTGCCGGGCTGCGGCCGAATCTGACGCGTGCGCAGATCAGACGGCCCCCGGCCATCCGACGCATACGCCCACCGTGACGTCATATCCAAAATCCAAAAGTTCTACAAAACCAACAAACGCAATGGCAAGCCACCCTGGGCACATGCACAACACCTGTCACGTGGAACTGTACAGTGCATGTATGCTGCATCTGTTGGGCTCACTGCCACTGGCAGTGTTGCACATCAGTTACCATCTGAGCTTCCGTCTTGAGTACGTCACCTGCGTCCAGCCCTGGTTCCAATGTCGACCATGCACATTCAAGTGGCTCATGGATGTCTGCCTATCCAACCCAATGGTAGCTGAACTGGATTATGACTTGTATGTGCGCCCCCTGTTGGCCCACGACCAGGAGTGAAACTGTGATGCCCGTGCATGGTATGCCTTGCTATTTTGCTATGTGCTGGCATTTGGGGATGGGAGATTGCACAAGTCATCATGTGCAGTGACCACATTGAGGCGCTTCCCTATTGGGCTGTATAGTGGATTGATGAAACGGCGTGGACGGAGCACATCTGCCCAGACCAGTTAATGGATTGGCTCTCCCTCATCTTTGTTGAACTCGAAAACAACGTACTCTTGGAACTGATTGCCCATGAAGCTGCTCTTGCATTCATGGATGAGTAACTACGTTCCTGCAGCCACAACGGATTGTAACCCAGAGCACAGGTCCCAACACCTTGTCGGATCTTGGAGGAATGGTCACATAGTCCACCATAACAGTGGACATGTCTGCATTCACCTGGACTCAGAACTCATGTGCGTGCACCTACGCCTGTTGACACACACCTGTGCAAGGTGATGCAGTCCCATGGCAGAGCTGCACAGCGTCATTTGGCAACATTCCTAAATCTGATACACTGCTGGAGGGAGAGTACACACATGGCAATGTAGAATGGACATGTGACCTTGTTGGACCCTTTCACCTGCTCACTATCAGAAGAGCACACAGTCGGCGCAGTTTGGGGGTACAGCACTATACAGATCCCTTGAGCTGTGAGTCGTATCCCCTGACACGGGGCAATGAGTAGACGCCAAATATCACATGGCTCGTCCAGCAAGGCAAGGTGTGCTGAGCGTGTTGCCATTCATAATGATTTGTGTTCATTTTTGCCTCCCCATTTCTTGCACCTCAACATGTTCCTATGCTGCCTGTAAGTGTCTTAAGCATTGGTTTACATTTTGTGGCCCTTGTCTTGCCTGTACTGACACGCACATGTTAATAAAGTCTACGGAACTTCATTAGTGTTCAACTGTGATGAGTGTTGATTAGAATGACAAATTGTGTGCCTCAATGAGCATTGTCCGTACACAGGGAGGGACTGACTGACACATTTCACTTGGGGGTGAGTCCCTATTGACAGCTCCACATCTGGGAGCCAGACATTGTGGTTGGGATAGTTGCTGATAAACCTGTGCTCTTATGTGTCTTCAGCAATGTGAGTATGGTGTCCAACTTCTTGCCATGTGGATCAATGTGCTCCATCAAAACAGGCTGTGTCCACACAGATGTGTGTGAATAGGTATGCGAAGAGATGTTCTGTTGTCACATGTGATGGAGACACTACTTCAGGCCTGTTACAGAATTTGACATTTATAAATGCAGCCCTATTTAATACATCGACGTGGGGCTACTTTGGGGCGTTGCGAGATTGTTGTTCACGTGCAATGAGGCCACAGCTAGTTCACACCTTTACAGTCATCTAATTGGCCATGTGAGTTAGGGTAAAACATGTGCATTGATGTCATTTACCAGGGTGTACCTTTTAATGCAATCAATGTCCCTACATTTAACCATTCTTATATACTTGATTGAACAAAGCATGACACATCTGTGTGATTTGGAATGTTTTATTCACATTCTGTGGAGTGTCGGAGTTGGAGCAGTACATGGCCATGGTAAGCCTATATTACATGGTTGCCCAGTGGAGGGCCAGCCAGAGTCCTTGGGGGAATGAAAAGTAAATCGAAAGAGGAAGAATTCAGTTTGCAGCCGGATTGCTGTGTGATTGGTAACCAGAGAAGATATGACAGTCGATGTTGGGGTCCAGGTGAATTCCGCAGAGTGTTTGGGGGCAGTGGGAGGTGTTCGTCTAGGGCATGATGTATAGAGCTAAACCAGACAGGGACAGGCCATATGGCGGGGATGGATGCTACTGCCTCCTTCCTCACACAGACTGTGAAACAGTAAAGGTATCGGATCCTACATCTGACCAACCCGGATCTCAATAATAGGAAAAACAGAACAAAGTGGCTGGACAGGATTATTCTCAAAACAATTCCCCAGACACACAGTCAATCTGTACCATGTGACCACTGGATTTGATTTTCCAAACAAATTTATTTTTCTTTTTTATACATTTATCAGCGAACATTTTTTGAAAAACAGGCACAAACAGAACCACTGTCAGATCAAAGGGTTCATATATACAGTATCTACAAATGTACACATTTACAAATTTGAAAAAATGAATCAAACAAACGTGGTTAGACACACCAAAAGAAACCAATAGCATATATAATAATCCACATGAATGGCAATTATATACAGTGCAAAGATTAGTCCATAAACAAAAAACAGGCACCAGTCCTAGGGATTGAAAAACCAAGTGACAGGCGGGATTGAGATCGAAAACAAGCCTGCCAGTCAGCGAGAGCCTGTGGTATAATGTTTGGTAGGGTTGCGGGGCTAGGGTACAGAATGGTGATATGATTTACATCCTAGCGGCACCCTTTGTTGTAGCCACAGGGTGGTATTGTCGACGCGTTTCGAACCTCAGTATTCAAGGTTCTCTTCAGGACGGGGACTGGGAAAAAGATTCTGCAAAAAAGTACAGAATTGGTGTGAGGAAAGTACATTAACGTACTGTAAAATGTCTACTCAGACTCCAAAGAGAGTAAAGAATATTTACCTGCACGAGGGCACAAGGATTGCCGTAGTGTAGGTATAGCGTGATTCCTATTCGCACCTATAAGACATATGCAAAGGTGCTCAGTGCCAGGAGAATAAAGGAGTCACATTGAGATTGGCAAAGGGTGTAGCCTATGTATGAATCATACCTGCACTTAACGCAGAGCAGGACTTCGGGCGTGGTGTCAGGCGTCAGAAGCGTACAGGGGTCAGGGCGGCTCACATTATTTTTGCGCGTGTTGGTCTGGATAGGTGATAAAAATCATAATAAATGGAGTGTGTATATAAGCGTGAGTACACAGAGTATCGCACACCCCACTCGCCAAGCTCAAATAGTGCGAGGTTCCTACCTGGCGTTGTAGACCACAGGAGGGACAGACCGGTCACTGCCTCAATTCAGGCCGGCAGGCAAAGTAGGCCCGCTGGAAAAAGAAAACAACCATCTTTGAGCACCAGGGTCGAAAGGCTGCAGCGGAGCTGATAACAAAACGCTGCGCAAGAAATGCTTACTTCTGTGGGGGAATTAATCCAGCCTCAGTAAGATCGATATTCCTCACTCTCACCCAGTAACAGACAGTCTGTAGGTGGAGCGCCGGGACACCATTAGGTATTTTAAATCCGGTTCAAAGTAACTGGGGGTGTGGTCAGAAAACGGAGTGAGGCCCCTTGGAATGCTGGTATCTGTAGTTTGTAAGGAACCTGAAGTGAGGCATGTCAACTGATTTCATGCTTCGAAGCCTGCCAGGAGCATTGCAATCTGGCCAGTATGCAGCTTTTTCCACCGATTTACGTGACATTCCTCCCCGCGTATGCGCATATTTACAAGGCCAATACAATGAAAACAATTATAATCAGTCTCAATGAGCAACATTAACACAAAAGTACTGCATGTCATCATACCCATTGTTTTCACTACAATAGTACATGTCATTACGCTCATCAGAACAAGAAAAATCCGAGTTCATTGTACAGTGTATTATTCGGAATGACGCATATTTACAAGGCCAATACAATGAAAACAATTATCATTAGTTAATGATCAACATTAACACAAAAATACTGCGTGTCATCATACCCATTGTTTTCACTACAATAGTGCATGTCATTATACTCATCAAAACATGAAAATTCTGACTTCATTGTACACTGTACTGTTAGGAATGACAGTTATGGCACTTGGAGTTCGTTATAGCCATAGGTGACACCATAGCTCAATGTCCAAGGTGACTCATAATTAGACCAATAGTACCCAGCAGATAGTATTGGGAGGGTAAATGAGAAAGTGCCCAGTGAGAGTTATGATGATGCAGCACAGCCAAACTAAACAACATCGGTCAAGGGCGAGTTCATAGATTAACAGTTTCAGACATCTCGTTCAAACCAGAATTAGATGTATCAAACTTCAGGATAAGATACGCCTCTTTTTGAGACACGCAGTATTTTTGTGTTAATGTTGCTCATTAACTAATGATAATTGTTTTCATTGTATTGGCCTTGTAAATATGCGTCATTCCGAATAATACACTGTACAATGAACTCGGATTTTTCTTGTTCTGATGAGCGTAATGACATGTACTATTGTAGTGAAAACAATGGGTATGATGACATGCAGTACTTTTGTGTTAATGTTGCTCATTGAGACTGATTATAATTGTTTTCATTGTATTGGCCTTGTAAATATGCGCATACGCGGGGAGGAATGTCACGTAAATCGGTGGAAAAAGCTGCATACTGGCCAGATTGCAATGCTCCTGGCAGGCTTCGAAGCATGAAATCAGTTGACATGCCTCACTTCAGGTTCCTTACAAACTACAGATACCAGCATTCCAAGGGGCCTCACTCCGTTTTCTGACCACACCCCCAGTTACTTTGAACCGGATTTAAAATACCTAATGGTGTCCCGGCGCTCCACCTACAGACTGTCTGTTACTGGGTGAGAGTGAGGAATATCGATCTTACTGAGGCTGGATTAATTCCCCCACAGAAGTAAGCATTTCTTGCGCAGCGTTTTGTTATCAGCTCCGCTGCAGCCTTTCGACCCTGGTGCTCAAAGAAGGTTGTTTTCTTTTTCCAGCGGGCCTACTTTGCCTGCCGGCCTGAATTGAGGCAGTGACCGGTCTGTCCCTCCTGTGGTCTACAACGCCAGGTAGGAACCTCGCGCTATTTGAGCTTGGCGAGTGGGGTGTGTGATACCATGTGTACTCACGCTTATATACACACTCCATTTATTATGATTTTTATCACCTATCCAGACCAACACGCGCAAAAATAATGTGAGCCGCCCTGACCCCTGTACGCTTCTGACGCCTGACACCACGCCCGAAGTCCTGCTCTGCGTTAAGTGCAGGTATGATTCATACATAGGCTACACCCTTTGCCAATCTCAATGTGACTCCTTTATTCTCCTGGCACTGAGCACCTTTGCATATGTCTTATAGGTGCGAATAGGAATCACGCTATACCTACACTACGGCAATCCTTGTGCCCTCGTGCAGGTAAATATTCTTTACTCTCTTTGGAGTCTGAGTAGACATTTTACAGTACGTTAATGTACTTTCCTCACACCAATTCTGTACTTTTTTGCAGAATCTTTTTCCCAGTCCCCGTCCTGAAGAGAACCTTGAATACTGAGGTTCGAAACGCGTCGACAATACCACCCTGTGGCTACAACAAAGGGTGCCGCTAGGATGTAAATCATATCACCATTCTGTACCCTAGCCCCGCAACCCTACCAAACATTATACCACAGGCTCTCGCTGACTGGCAGGCTTGTTTTCGATCTCAATCCCGCCTGTCACTTGGTTTTTCAATCCCTAGGACTGGTGCCTGTTTTTTTTATGGACTAATCTTTGCACTGTATATAATTGCCATTCATGTGGATTATTATATATGCTATTGGTTTCTTTTGGTGTGTCTAACCACGTTTGTTTGATTCATATTTTCAAATTTGTAAATGTGTACATTTGTAGATACTGTATATATGAACCCTTTGATCTGACAGTGGTTCTGTTTGTGCCTGTTTTTCAAAAAAATTTCGCTGATAAATGTATAAAAAAGAAAAATACATTCGTTTGGAAAATCAAATCCAGTAGTCACATGGTACAGATTGACTGTGTGTCTGGGGAATTGTTTTGAGAATAATCCTGTCCAGCCACTTTGTTCTGTTTTTCCTTCCTCACACAGTCATTACCATCCACATCTCACACCTCTGATATGTCTTCTGTGTTCAGTGTGTCAGGTGTATGTGGTGGTGTTATGGCTGCATCACAGTGTACCACTGACACATCAAAGGGCGAAGGTGGTATCAATCAGTCAATCAGGAGTTTGTTAAAGCGCAACTACTCACCCATAAGGGTCTCAAGGTGCTAGGGGTGGGGGGGTGCAGGTTCCATTCCATCAAGGAGGGGGTCTGTCGAAGAGCCAGGTTTTGAGGTTTCTTGCGAAGATGGGGAGCGATGTTGTCTGTCTGAGGTGGAGCGGAAGGGCGTTCCATGCTTTGGCCGCGAGGAAGGAGAAGGAGCGGCCTCCCGATCTGGTCTTTCAGGTGCGGGGGACCACGGCGTAGGAGAGCTGGGCTGATCGTAGGGTCCTTTGGGGTGCGTGGAATTTGAGCCGGCTGTTCAGGTATGCTGGTCCGGTGCCGTGGAGGGCCTTGTGTACGTGGGTGAGCATCTTAAAGGTGATTCTCGCCTCGACATGGGAGCCAGTGGAGTGTGCGCAGGTGCTGGGAGATGTGGCAGTGTTTTGGCAGGTTGAGGACCAGTCTTGCGGCGGCGTTCTGGATGTTCTGTAGCTTGCGGATGAGGTTTTTGTTTATTCCGGCGTAGAGTGCATTGCCGTAGCCGAATCTGCTGGTGACCAGGGCGTGAGTGACTGTCTTTCGGTGTTCAAGGGGGATCCATTTGAAGGTCTTACGAAGGAGGCGGAAGGTGTGGAAGCAGGAAGATGAGAGAGAGTTGATCTGGCGGTCCATTTTGAGCTCGGTGTCCAGGATGATTCCCAGGTTGCGTGCGTGGTCTATGGGGGTTGGCGGGTTTCCGAGGGCGGTGGGCAACCAGGTGTCGCTCCAGGCGTCGGGGTTTGGGCCCATGATGAGTACTTCTGTTTTGTTGGTGTTTAGTTGTAGGCAGCTGTTTTTCATCCATTTGGTGACGGCTTCCATGCCTTCTCGAAAGTTGCGTCTGGTGGTGTTGGGCTCGTTGGATAGGGAGAGGATGAGCTGGGTGTCGTCTGCGTATGACACGATGTTGAGTCCGTAGTTTCTGACGATGGGGGCAAGTGGAGCCATGTAGACGTTGAAGAGCGTCAGGCTGAGGGAGGAGCCCTGGGGGACTCCGCAGGTGGTAGGTGTGGGGTCTGAGAGGAAAGGGGGGAGTCTGACCCGTTGCGTCCTGCCGGAGAGGAAGGAGCAGATCCAGACGAGGGCCTTGTCCTGGATTCCTGCGTCATAGAGTCTGCGTATTAGGGTGCGGTGGGACTCTGTGTCGAATGCCGCTGATAGGTCTAGGAGGATGAGGGCTACTGTTTCTCCTTTGTCCAGTAGGGTGTGGATGTCGTCTGTTGCGGCGAGGAGGGCGGTTTCCGTACTGTGGTTTTTTCTGAAGCCTGGGAGGAGTCGAGGATGTTGTGTTCTTCAATGAATTTGGCGAGTTGGCTGTTGATGGCTTTCTCGATGACTTTCGCTGGGAAAGGGAGCAGGGAGATGGGTCTGTAGTTTTTGAGGTCGGTGGGGTCCGCTGAGGGTTTCTTTAGGAGGGGGTTGACCTCGGCGTGTTTCCAGTCGTCGGGGAACGAGGCGGTCGCCAGGGAGCGGTTGATGGTGTGGCGGAGCATGGGTGCGATGGTGTCGGCGGCTCTGTTGAAGATGTGGTGGGGGCAGGGGTCCGTGGTGGCCCCTGAGTGGATTGACTTCATTGTCTTCAGTGTGTCTTCGGTGGTGAGGGCTGTCCAGTCATCAATCGCTGGTTTCCGGGTGTCGGGGGTAGTTGGTGAGGGTTCAGTGTGTTGGTTGTCTTCGTCAAAGTTGTCGTAGATGATCTTGATTTTGTGGTGGAAAAAGGTGCTGAGTTTGTCGCAGAGGTCTTGTGAGGGAGGGATGTCAGTAGACTCGCTGGTTGTTGAGTGACGAGGTGAGCTGGTCGTCGGTGATTTTGGTCCAGTTTCTTTGTGGAAGCAGGTGCTGGTGTCTGTGGATGGTGGGTGTTCTGAAGGTGAAGTGGACGCAACGATGGTCGGTCCATGGGAGTTCGGTGGTGTGGCTGAAGGTAATGGAGTTTCCTGTAGTGAAGAGGGGGTCGAGGGTGTGTCCTGCTGAGTGCGTGGGCTCGGTCACGATCTGGCAGAGTCCAATGTTGTGGAGGTTGTCCAGGAGGCATGTGGTGTTGGGGTCCAGTTGATTGTCGAGGTGGAAGTTGAGGTCTCCCAGCAGGGTGTAGTTGGTGGATGCGATGGCCTGCGGGGAGATAATGTCCGTGATGGAGTTGGCGAAGGGTCCGCGGGTTCCAGGGGGTCGGTAGATGAGGGTTCCTTGGAGGGCGGTGGTGGGGCAGGCCAGTATCTTGAAGTGAAGGTGTTCCATCAGTTCTGTGGACTCGTCAGGGAGTGTGCTCAGGTGGAGGCTGGATTTGTGGACGATGGCGATTCCTCCTCCTGGGTGGATGGGGTGGTCCTTCCTGGAGATCTTGTATCCTTGGGGGATGGCGATGGCGATGTCCGGTCCCGAGGTGGCATTGGTCCAGGTTTCGGTGAAGAATGCTACGTCCGGGGTGGTGCTGTCGAGGAGGTCCCAGATTTCTGTGGCGTGTTTGTGGAGGGATCGGACGTTGAGGAGGATGCATTGCAGGGTCTTCGGTTCGGTTGTGTTCTTGTGGGCGGGTTGTGCTGGATCCGTGTTCTTGGCGGTGCTGCAGGTGTGCCGGCAGCGGTGACAGCTGAAGGGTCCATGGGTGTCGGCTGGTGATGCTAGCTTGCAGTTGTTGTTGCAGCCTGGGTTGAGTGCGTGGAGTGCTGCTGGGTCATAGCGTTGGTGGGGCGGAGGTCCAGGGTTCCTGGTGCTGGTCGCGGACAGGCCGCGGGCGGGCGCAGACGTGCTTGCCTTTGACGCGCCTTCGGTGCACCAGAGGCGCGCCCGCAGCCCGCAGCCGCGCAGCGGCCGCCATTAAGTAGGGGTCGGGGAGGGCTGGACAGCTGGGAGGCGGGAGCGGGGAGAGGAGCTGGATTGGGCCGGTCGCGCGGGGGGGAAGGGCCGCGGGGGCAGCAGCGGCGGGTAAAGGGAGGAAAGAAGGGATAAAGAAAAAAGGGAAAATTAGCAGAAATAAGGCACAAAAGAGCAGAGATGCAGAAAAGGGCAGAAAGGTGAAAGATGGAAAGGTAGAAAAACGAGTGAAAACGAGTGAAGGAGCAGAGGGAGAGAAAGGGAAAATGGGCAGAATTAAGGCACAAAAGAGCAGAGGTGCAGAAAGGTGAAAGATAGAAAGGGTAGAAAAACGAGTGAAAACGAGTGAAGGAGCAGAGGGAGAGAAAGGGAAAATGGGCAGAAATAAGTCACAAAAGAGCAAAGATGCAGAAAGGTGCAGAAAGGTGAAAGATAGAAAGGGTAGAAAAACGAGTGAAGGAGCAGAGTGAGAGAAAGGAGACAGAGGTCCACTGGACCACCAGGGATGAGGAGCAGGGAAACCTGCGGGTGGAGGAGGGCCTCAATCACTAACACTCAAGAGTGCAGGGGCATGGGCACATTAGGGAACGGAGATGTGTGTGTCAAAGATCCTGCAGCAGTCATCTGGGACAGGCTCTGTGGCAGCAATGGCAAGTTGAGGATCTGCAGAGCATGTAAGATACCAGCTACATCTTGCTGGTGTTCAGCCATGGCAGCCATACTTTCAACCTTCATTGGCTCCATGGTCTCCATTGTCCTTCACATCTGTGCCAAGTCTGTGCTGTCACCGCTGGAGCTTGTCTGACTAGACCGTTCTTGTATCTGCATATTGGCCCCAGTGATATCAGCCAAGGATTTTTGGAGAGCATGGAGCGGACATTGGGTGTCCGTTAGGGACTGTAAGTGGTCCCTGATGGGACTTAGACACGTATAGCATCTAGTTTGGCTGCCATGAGGTCGAACCCCACCCACAGCCATTTTTTCCTGGCACCCTAACACACGGCATTGGAATGCCATGTGTTGGTCGTAGGGGTCCTGTGCTCCAGCCGTGGTGGTGTGTGCTTCCTGCTGTGTGGTCTGTGCAGGGGGTGGTGTTACCTCGATGAAGCTGGGCTGACCTGCTACTGGAGGTGGGGTGCGGAGGCTGTCTACAAGCCGTTGGAGGGTGTCGGAGCAGATGGAGGGTGTCGGAGCAGATGGCCAAGGGGCCTTCTTCATCATCACTGAAGAGATGTCTGGTCTGCTCTGCAGGAGGTGTTAATTGTACCTCTGCAATGTAAAGGGGAAATGCAGGTTCCATGTATGTTGACGCATTGTACAAGTTTCCAGACAGACAGCATGACAAGGTACATTGTGACTGTTTTGGTGGAGCTGGGTATGTGATGGGAGACAGTGGACCTTTCGACTACATGAAGGATGTGAGTTTGTACTCGTACGTTATCATCTCACAGTTTCCTGCAATGCCAGATGTGATTTGCCAGTTTCTATGCACCAGCGGCACCAGTTGTGTCCTCTGTCCTGTAGTGTAAGGGTTGCACTTTGTACCATATTGTTGTCAATGTTGATGTGCTGTTATTGCTATTTGTGTGTGCTGCATTGTGGGAGAGTCACCCCTGCAGCTCTGATTTAGCAGCCCCTTATCCCTATGAGGCGGTGTGCCTTTGACTTGTGTGCTTTTCGGGTGCTGAGATGTTGCCGACTTTAGTCATTTGTGCTCTTGGACGTTTTTTGTACTCTTGTGTATTGTTTGTCTGCAGATGTGTTGATGACGTCAGAGGTTGTATGTGCATGTGGTTGCGTGACCTGCTACTTCAAGGATATGATCCACCCTGGGCCACCTCAGTTTCGTGTTGTGCATCATATCATGTATTTTGGCTGCAGCCATGCTATCGGCCATGCAGTGTCACTTGCATTGTAAGTGTGGCTCACAGAGCGGCTGCTTTGCTTGATTCAGCACATGTGCATGGGTAGGTTGTGGGAGTGGTGATAGGGAGCGGAGCCCCTTTGTGCACATAGTGGATGGGGGCCTACTTCGTGTTTCTATGTGTGCTCCAGTGTGCCAAGGGTATCAGGGACATGTTCCACAATCACTGTGAGTGTGCAGTGTGCTGCACATGATTGTGCATGTCTGCCATAGTGCCAATCTCCCTCCGTCCCCCAGTCACTGGACGTTACTCACCCTGTTGCTGTTGGGTCAGGTCATGTCGAGCTGTGTCTAGGATCCCAACTCCTTGCACCGTCTCCACACTGATGACTGTGGCCACCATTTCCTCCAGCTCCTCCTGTGGTGCAGGACTCCCGCCTTTGCTGCCTTCCTGTTGGCAGCGAGTTTCTGTTTCGTTTGGCTTTGCACACCATGCCAGCGACTCTTGACCTCCTCCATTGACCTCCTCAACACTCCGACTGCATTCACGTTGTTCACAATGGACTGCCATGTTTCCGTTTGTGTGGCCAATGACGCAGGGGAGGTGACGGACAGTTGTTGGTAGTGTTCTATCACCTCTGTGACGATGATCCGGTCTTCCTGCGGACTGAACCCCATATTCCTCTTTCTCTTCTCCTTGCCCTTCCCTGAACACGTGGTTCCTGGCTGATCCTCTGATGGGCTTGTGGGGTTTGGGTTGTCCTCTGCACTCGGTCCGGGTGCATCCATGGTGCTACTTAGTTTGATTTGGTTTTAGTGTGAGTTTTTTGTTGCTTTTATAGTGCATTTTCCCACATGACGCGTGGGAGATGAAGGCCTGTCGCTGGTTGTCGCTGATTTTTATATCGCAATTTGAGGCATCACAACTTTTTTGGCTTTCGCGTTTCACATTTTTTCGGTGTCGCATTGATTTTTACGAGTTAATTTGGTGTGTTATCCTGTTACTATTGCTATTGCATGGTGCAGCCGGGTTGGGAATAAAACGTCAACACAGGGTTATTTTGTGAAACGTTGTCTTAAGCTAATTTTGCGATAATTATCACACGTTCTTGAGAATATCCCCCTTCATTTTTTACTTTGGTGTAACTATACACAGTTGTGTCATACTGCTACACAATAGTGAAACTGCCATGGCTGCCTGACATCCTTTTATTGAAACCTGATTTGTGTATATGGATACATTTTCAGCCATAAATGGAGGTTTAGAGCCATACGTTCCAGTGCAAATTGGCCCTCAGTGTGCTGACATCAACTTCCCCTTCATGTTACAAAGAAAGAACATGCTAGAATGGAATACCTGCTAATGAGAGATCGCACAAACCACTAGATCAAGGCACAGGAGAAGTCACATTTTAACACATCTTTGTAATGGGATTGCACAAGACATATTTGTAATTAGTGTCTAAATAGGATGAGCTCCTAGTGCTTAGCTGCAGAAATATGTGACAGGAATTTAGCCACGATGTCTTAAATGTGCTTCCTAATTTGCGGTCTAAGCGAAGCTCCTTCGGGTGTAATGACGCCACTTTATATTTAGGTGACATTTACGGGCACTTTATTAATTTTTTATTCATGGTTAATGGATGATCCGGCAAGGTATACTTATGTCCTAATAAGCATCTGCTAAATATTTAATTGTAATTGTTATAATTGATAAAATCGTCTTCCTAATGCAGTCTTTTGGTAATAGTCTTTTCTGTTTCCCATGTAAAAGAAAGCCAGTGGAGTGCTCAGCAAGAGGCATTTGCATATGGGCATCTGTGACAGGTTTAAGCCTGATTTAAAATGTACTTTCTTTTTGCTGTGGGAGAGAATGCTTTGCTTTTGGGAATGGAAAATCGCTTAATCAAAAACGGAAATCTGTTCACTTCAAAGACAAGCCTAAGCGGCGTAACATTTTTTAAAAGAACTGAATACGTCTCAGGACTGCCATAATTCAGGCCACAACAGGGTATACCGTCAACACATGGCTGACAATGTACTGACAAATATTTAAATACTGGAGCGCAAGTGTAAATCTTAATCAGTTTAACGATCTATTTTTATTCTTTGTTTACATCACATTTTCATTGCATAGTGCCCCCTAAGGATATGTTCTGGGGGCTTACTACATAAAATGCGCATACATTTGAATGCACACGGTGTGTGAATTATGCTCTGCGGCCCAGCAGATAAATAATAATACGCTGCTGTTTGATACAGCAGTATCAGCACAGTCCTGCCCATTTAAAAAATACAGGGGCATATTACCAAGGGCCTTATCGCCGCTTTAGCGGGAATTTTTCCCGCTAAAGCGGCGATAATTTTATTGCCCTATTACCTAGCTGTCGCTAACACCAGTTAGCGACAGCTAATAGGCGATAGTGGGCATTTAGGGGCCCACTTTGCATGTCAGCGATAATTATAGCTAATGACATGCAAAGTGGGCGTGCCAAGATGTTAGCGACTGGAAACAGTCGCTAACATCGCTATCCCCTATTACCAACTTTTGGAAATAATCACGCTAAGCGTGATTATCTCCAAAAGCTAACGCCTGCCCAGAGCAGTTCTTAGCCATGTTATCCAATGGAAGGTGGATAACATGGCTAAGAGCATTGTCATGATAATGCTTGAATATCGCTGATTTTACAGCGATATTCATGCATTTCCCACGATTTTTACCGCTTTTGAGATAAACCTTGATAATATCAAGGTATCTTAGCGGTAAAAATCGTCGGAGCGCGGCGATATTATTCTACCCGCTAACCAAGCTTAGCGATAATTATCGCTATAGCTTGGTAATATGCCCCACAACCCTTTATATTGCAGCGATAAGTCAACCAGTCATTGAAGGTGGTCACAGGCACCTTCACTCACTGTGGTTGGTGGGGGTGTGGTAAAAGAAGGAAGGGTCCCTCTGAACCTTGAGGCCTGCTGGCCCCCCACCCCTAAAATCAGAGCAAGTAAATGCCCCCTTAGTGTAGCCTTAACAGTTGTGAAATATCAGATGGCACTGAATGCAAGGGCATGTTAGGTAATCCTGCATGGATAACATTTGTCATGTTTGCCATTTAATTTAAATGATATTCAGAGGTTCTACACATGTTTACAGGATCCAGCTCTTTAGCAATATGGGGCCCGAGTCACATAAGTGATCTGAGACGAAAGTGTAACTTGACGACTTTCAGTATTCACAAAGGGCATTTACGAGTAGTAAAGTTAGACTTTTGGTCTAAACTTAGACCAAAAGTCTAACTTTAGCAGTAGTAACGTTAGACTTTTGGTCTCAATTTAAAGCAAAAGTCTAATTTTACTACACGTAAATGCCATTTGTGAATACCTAAGTCGTAAAGTTAGACTTTTGTCTCAGATTACTTCTGTGAAATGGGCTCATGGACTGTGAGCCATGGTTGCCATCAAGATTTTCATTTTGATTATGCTTGGTAAACTGCCCTTCAGTCAATGGTCTTGATGTGCCGATAAAGTATAATAAATACAGCAGAGGCAAGTGGCTGTATCTACACTAAAATCGTTGGGTGAACGTGTAGATTGTGTAGATCAGGGACTTCACTCTTGGACCAGCAGGCACTGCGGTGCAGAAGGCCCCCAACCCCCCATTCTATCTAAAAGCAAAGACTATCTGTGGAATATAGGAGACTCAGGGACTCCTCATTACATTCTGCAGGGGCCCCATCATTTTGCGTTATGCCACTGTTATCTTTTGTTAGCAAATTGATGAATGAAAGGGGAAAATAAATCTTCCGAATTTCAAAAGGAGCAGAATTTTAGAGAGAAGCAGGGACAGAAAATTACTATGTCCAAAACATTGATTTCTGGAAACAGGGACTTCTCAGCTAAGTTTTATTTGAGCAGCACAGATGGAAATTATCGGTAATTGTGTAGAAAATTCAGGTAAATGTCACAAAAATGTGTGATGGGCAATATACAGTATCTTGAATGCAGTGGAGCGGTTGCCAGTGTAATTGATTTAAAATAAGGGAGGACCAACTGAAGCAAGATGAGAGTTGGGTTTGTATGATCTGAAGGTGAGGGTGAACAGTTTTTTTTGCTGTCTAAGTAGATGGCCTCATTGTAACCTAGAGGTGATCTGATGACGTCAGATTATCCTCCATTATAAATTAGACATGGAAGGATTCTGCCTTCTTTACACATCTTTGAGGTGCAGAAGCGGAGTACTGCTAACACATGAGCAAGAAGCTGGGTGTCTGAGGCTATTTTAACTAATCGACCTATAACCATGAGGAAGGAAAGAAAGGGTACATTTGAACTTTTTGTGGACAAGGCGAGTGCTTGCAGATGTCCGCAGTTCCACCAGTACAAGAAACTTTGGGGCATATTTACAAAAGAAGTGACGGAGCACGGCTTTAACCTTGTTAGCTTAACGCTGCGCCCAGCCACTTCTGAAACGCAGGGCTGCACCATATGCACAAGAATACGGTGCAGCCCTGCATTTCTCCATGTGCTGGCGCTAAATCTAGCAGCCTAGTGGCAACGCAGGCAACCTTGCCCATAGTACAAGGGTGCCTGCATTGAGGGGAAGGATTGTTTATTGGCAGGAAGGTTTCCCTTCCTGCACATAAACAATCTGAAATGGTGTTTTGTAACTTCTATGTGTGCTGCATTTTGCCGCACACATAGAAGTTTCAAAACATCGGTTTTTTTATAATTGTTTATGTGCAGGAAGGGACAGCATGCTGCACATAAACAATCAACTGCATTTTGCTGTTTCTATATGTGCTGCACAATGCAGCACACATAGAAACAGCAAAACCAGGTTTTTCCTGGTTTTAATTCTGGCACTGCCCAATATTTTCACCAACCTTGTAAATATGGGGCAGCGTCAAAGTCAACGGGTGTTGCAGTAGAACATCCACCTCAACACCTATTGCCTGCCCCTTTCACGCTAAGTATAGCGTGAAAGGGGGCCTTATTTACAAGGCACCCTTTAACACAGCCTTATAAATACGGTGAAGTCCCTATACCCACATCAACGTCACTAGGGCTTGTAAATATGCCCCACAGTGCGGAAGATGTGTGTCCAGCTGTGCATCAGCTAAGCAGAAATGCAGTGTTAAAAGCAAATACCTACAACTATGATTGCATATGAGAGAGGCCACACTTTGTTTATGAGTACAACAATGCATGTAAACCTAACAATGTCCCACTGGGACAGTGTCTCTAAAAAGCCTTGTAAGGCTGAAACAGTCATTCATATGGTGGGGCACATTAATAGGATGGTTGAATGCTCTGACGTGTGGACATATACATCGAATTCCTTAACTTCAATTTGGAGAAGTAAGAAGGGCTGACCTTTCCCTTGGAAGAAGATGGCTTGGAAAAAGGTTCTAGCACCTGTAGAAGTGTGTTCACTTTACAAAAAAGACCTTTGTCAGAGGAAGTGGAGATGGAGATGACCTTTAGGAACCAACAGTCTTTGACTAAAGAGCATTTTGATTGATGTGTGGGATCACAACACATGAGTAACTAACTTTACTGCTTTAAAGTCTGTTAGATTCACAGTCTTGGTCTATTAATATTGGCACTCTTTTTTTCCTTGTGTCATCCTGGCTCCACTCCCTTTCTCACATCACTTGCAGATGTGCATGATGTTTGAGGCTCACAAGGCTTTTTACTAGCATACCATATTTTTCTCATGAAAATATGTCTGAGAGGTGTGAACTATACATGCTGTGTGACAGCAGCAAACCAGGGAGGAAAATGGGGAATAATGTAGCCTTGTGGATGTCTTCAGGCAATAGCACTTCTAAATCCTCTATCAGCCCTCTATTGCAGAAAATGGTGTGGCACAGGGCTGCTTTGCACAGTTCTACATTTTAAGATTGCACTTTGATTTATGTGAGTACATGGACAGCGATATAATGGTCACTTCTGTTAGCAATGCATCACAACTGTGTCCATGTGTAAAGTATACTTGCATTTGCAATAGCAGGCATTGGCCCTTTATTTCCATTCATAGGCTGGTGACACATAAAACTAAGTGGAATTGTGAAGCAACTCCTTTACTAATGAGCAAAGAGAATTTAAGTTCTCGTCCTATGCGGGACCCAAGCTTTTAATTCTCCCTTTTGCCAAGGTTTTACAAGTGTCATGCAGCAGTAAAACGTGGTGCAGCTGTGATTTTACTACCAAACTGCATCCCAACTCTCCCCCGTGGTTGCTATGAATGAGATAGCCTATTAACGTGCACCACTTGTGGCAGAACAAAATGTAGAAATTGTGCAAAGTTGGATTTGTGCTACATTTACAGAGCAAGAAAGTACAACAGTTGTTTCATTTCAAAATTTACTTACTAACGGTTCAATGTATAAATTGAAGAGTACGAGAGATTACAGGCATCACTTCCTCACACCCCTAGTTATTCTAAATGGGGCAGTGAGATTTCCATTTGCTAAAACTTTGGCAATGGGAGTATGATAAATCTATGCAAGTGTCCCACAAACATTTTCCCCTAGATTATAACATTTCAGCACAGATTTCAAGAAGACCTAGTTTACTGGATCAAATGCTTTTGTGGCATTTTGTTGAGTCTCAATACTAACATCCCTCGGGTTCGACTCACTGCTCAAAGTGGTCCACCTGTTGATAGTCCTAAATACGATTGTTATAACTGCTCAGATTATTAAGGTGATCAAGTGAGGGAAGGAAGGGAAGGGAACGGCATGGAAGGAGATCTGTAAAACATAACATATGAACTTGTTATATATATATATATTGAATGATTAATGATCATCACAATTCTTCTAAACTACTCTATGTAACTTTTTTTACCTGCAAAATAAAATAACTCTAGATAACCTTGTGTCCAAGGAAAAGAGTCCAAGTACTTCACTAACCTCTTTTCTCAGAGGAATACTTCAATATAAAAATACAATTTATCTACCTAAACATGTACTGGAAGATATCCTTCCCCATTCCCATAATCATGAATACCTGCCAAATAGAACAAGAAGACAAGCCTCACAGGGATTGAACCAACCAGGACTCAAATGATGCCCTGAAAAGATATCAAAAAGAGAATACAAAAGAACTAATACATGTCCCAATAGGTAACAGGATTGTTTCATAGCAGTCAAGGAATCAGTGATTATTCATTTTCATATCCGCAACTTCCTTTTGTATAGTTCAAAATACACAGCTGTTTCTCTCCCCCAAATAGCAAAGTGTACAGATACGAACAAGTTTTCCTGGCAAGGTGTTGAATACTCACCGAACCATGAATTGCCGTAGGAATAATATCGGCAAATAATTTTTTGGGGGGAACACGTTCCCAACACAGAAAGAAATGTCTGATTTGTTTAAATAGACAAAGCCAACCTGTGATTAGAGAGCAACATTAACTCAGCCCCCGTTTTAACAATCCAAACTTTGATTGGTGTACTGCACCCTTACCCACAAGAAGAATCCAATACAAATGCACAGCAGCTCTGCTTCAGAGATCCAGCAAGAATAATCTGCAGCATGCTGAACCTGGAAGTAGCTTTTATACTTCAGGTTCAGCAGAAATCATAGTAGTTCAGTTTCTCAGACCGTCTCCTCCCACCAGGCCATCAACTCAGAATACAACTCCTGCATGGCTGAATTACTCTGGAAGGAACACAACATGGGCAATGAGGAACATTCTTCACTGGCACACAAATGTTTTTTTACTCGTCTCTCATTTCTTCGAGATGAATGTGTAACACATCTGGGGCCATATTACGAAGTACGGCGATACCATTATCGCCGATTTAGTGGCAGGAAACTGTCACTAAAGTGGCGATAAGGGGCTTGATAATATGCCCTTGTGAATTCCCATAGAAGCCCAGGTTTGATGTCCTGTACACCAGAACCTGGGCTTCTATGGGAATTCACAAGGGCATATTAACAAGCCCTTATCGCCGCTTTAGCAGCAGTTTCCTGTCGCTAAAGCAGTGATAATGGTATTGCCGTTCTTGATCATATGGCCCTAGAGTTATTGCTACTAGGGGCACCTTATATATGGTGACAAGATCTATAGAACCAATTAAGTCATTAATCAGCATGTGCAATGCTCTACTTCTTAGAAACTCCTTCTGGTCCTCATATAGGAGCCCCCCAATCACTCCATTAAGCCTCTCTGCTTATACCCTTGGGAATAGAACTCCTGGTTTTACTGTCCACGAAGAACTGGGGATCAAACATATCTCTGATCTGGTGGCAGTTAAGCCCCTCTGATGTTGGCTTAAGATCTGGACAAATGTAGAGGCGGGCCTGGCAAGGCTGGTAATCCAGGATAGTTCATCCCTAGATCATGTGGTGAAAATCCCCTGGATAAAATATGTTAAGGGTTCCTTTGCCAAACTAGGGCGTGCAGACCTGTTTGCCATCCCAGATTCAAAAAGATCCCAGGACAAGGATGAGGTCAAAGCTTTGCACTTAAAGTTTGCCTTGGCACAACGTGAGGCCTCTGAATTCGGTAAACATACAGTGAGAGATTATATTCTAGTGAAAACAAACCAGGGCATTGAGCCATATCTACCATTATTGATGAGGGCACATAATTCATCACTTACTGGCGGTACCAGCAGGTCTCATAATAAATGCAGAGGTGAGAGGGCCCTGTGGCTGTGACAATAGATCCATACAGGATACCCTTCACTTAGTCCTTCTCTGCCCGTATTACGCCTACCCCAGAAAAAAAGTTTTTAAAGGTTTACTAAGGAGAGCTACATTTAGACAGGCTGGAGTAGCCTTGCTGTTTTTAAAATTATCAACTGACGTTTTCACTCTTTTCTCTTTGGCAAATTGTTTAAGAGCTGCTTTAAAGCTAAGAATAACCAGGGGGGATTACATCTGGAGGTCTCCTACCTATTCCCATGCAATGTCTTGTCTATGTGATTGATTTATATTTGTGGTAACCCCGAAACAGTCTGTTTTAATGAAATGTATCCTAATGAGATATTTTATGCATGACTTGTTATTTATATGCTTTTATGATTTTTTGCTCAAATCGAATAAAGTTTATACTGAAATACTTATAGTCACAGTTTAGGAGGGATATTGGTCTGTATGACTCACAGCTCCAAGGGGATTTCCCAGGTTTTAGAATTAGTGTACTATAGCGTCATTCCATGATGGAGGTATCATCAACCCTTTCTTGAATAGTTCCCCAAATAAATCTGTCATAATCGGTGACAGGATATTGGACAAAGCATTATATACCTCATGTGGTAAGCCACCATGGCCTGCTACCTTACCTAATCTACTAGACTTTATTGCTTGCCTAAGCTCCAGGCGTTACTGTTATTATGTAGATATATATTATTATCCTCACTTAAGGTTGCTAGATTGTCTTGTTTCTGACAGGACTTCACTCCCTCCTCTGTAGTCACTAGGTCTTCATGGCATAGCTCTTCAAAGAAATTTTGAAAATTGTTTTCAATCTCCCCATTATTTTTTAGCAATATCCAGAGTTTTTGCATTTGATAATTATATTTCTTACTAATTCTATCTTAGTTATCCAAGCTAACAACCTGCCACAGTTTTCTCCAATCCCAAAATGAGATCACTTGCTAGAATCCTACCTCTTTTTAGCTCTATCCCTCAACCACTACTGCTAGCTTTGTTTTCAGATTTTTCAAAGAGGTCTCTAGAAGCTCGGTCTCCCTAGGATCTAACGCAGATTGAAACAGTTTTACTCCATCCTCCTACATGTGAGAATCCATTTCTGTAATCTCTCTTATATATGCTTTCCTTTTAAAGGCAACTAGACTAATAATTTTCACCCTTAAATAAGCTTTAGAAGTGTCCCAAATCATTCCCAAAGGGGCCATTCCTAAATGAATGTGAAAATATTCCTCTGTTTCTGTTTGAAATGCTTTTACCACTTCTTCATCGATCAGGCATGTGCGGTCCATTGTCCATCTACTCTGCTCTGCCCTATTAGCTGGGGTCACATCTAATAACAATGCAGAGTTGTCTGACATGTGAGCCCCTATATGTTTACCACGTGTACCTGTTTCTTTATACTCTGGTCTACAAAAATATTTCAATTCGGGATAGATGGCCATATTTTTGTTGCTATATAAAAACCCTCTTTTGGATCCTGCCCTCTCCCTCCATATATCACATAAACCCAACTGTTTAATAGAGAGTTTAATCTGTAATGACATTTTCATGTTAGTTATTGATCTGCATTTTGCCGACCTGTCTGAAAGTACTATCCAGAGCAACATTAAAGTCCCCTGCCTAAATAATAGGATAGAGAGTTTGGCAGATTTCCTAACATTTCTCTGAAAAGCAGTGGTGACTCCTTGAGGGAGTGATGTGGGGCGGTGGGGCAGGGGAGGGGCAGGGTTGTTGTGAATCGATTTAGATTCCGTATGAATTTCCCGATTCATGCCCTTATAGAGGTACAATTCACATTGCCCTTATATAGGCATAGAAATCCAGTCCTCATTTAGGCATAGTCCATGATAATCAAATACAGGCATTGCCGCTTACATCCGTTCATCTACGTCAAAACGATTTCTTGGAAACCCAGACTCTTAAGCGGTTAGGACATCCCCTTGCTCGGATATTGATTTCTCCAAGAACTCATTATTATGCATGAACATCTATTCCTTAGGGGTTCTTTCATGATGTTCTTATGCCTGACTTTTACATCAATACTGGCATTCCTAAACACCTTCAAGGTATAAATATTCCTTCACTTGTTATGGCAAAGCACAGTGTGGCTTGGTGTAGTTCGACTACCAACTTGCACGACGCAGCTTGCCACAGCAAGTACCGAAGGAAGACAACTCCCCAGCTGATGCACTGATCAGACGCTATCATCCTCCTGCCGAGAATCCAGCTACAGTGTTTCTGACTCCCCTTGCGGGGTGTTGGGAAATCGAGTCCCTAGAAAGAGATACCAACCTCTCTCATTCTAAGGTATGGTCTAAGGTATGGAGCTGTTTAGAACCTATAGAAACCTTTGGCAATTCTTGTCAAAACTAGACTAAACTAAACTTACGGTAGAACAACACCTACTTCTTCCCTCAAACTAAGCCTGGGTTGGGTACACTGGGGTAGGCGTATTTTAGAAGCACCAGTTGAGTATTTTAGCCTGTGTTATTTATGTATGTATATTTATATATGTCAAAGCAACAGATCATGCTATTACAGTATTATTTTATATTACTGTTTACGCTGTACGCATTATACTTCATATTCTGTCTAACGATTGTAGCAGTTCATATCTCTTGCATGAGAAATACGACTGTTCAATAATCCCCTTTTATTGAAACGTCCCGTCTCTATATTTCTCTGCAACTCTGTAGAAATGAAGCATGCATGATTGACTTAGTGAAATGGTTATCTATTATTTCCACGACCTGAAGATATTGTTCCGACTCTAAGGGAAACAAAGTTGTCATGTTAATGCGGTTGTCAGAGACTAATCCCTTCTTGTTCATTTGAGAAAGTTTCTAGTGACCTCTGAGTTAGCTGGCACACACAATTAAGTTTAATATACTTGATAGAGACATACTGACCACAGTCCTATGTCAAATCTATAGTGTATATTATTCCAATGCGCAGAGCCTACTAGGGATATAGGAACTACACTACAGGGTGAGGGGGACAGCCATTACAACACAACTTTTACTACGCGTTGCTTTTACATCACATGCGTTACAACGCATTCGATGTTAAAACGTGTAGTAAACTCTACGCATACCATTACATTGCATGCGCTTTTACCTCGCATGCGATGTAATGGCTATCCACGTCGTTGTGAGGAACCGAGGCTGTTTCCTCACAACGACGCGCACCTCTGACGATGCTGGAAGCAGGAAGCAGGAAGCAGGAACCAGGAGCAGAGAGGGCAACGCTGGAACCACGATGAAAGAGGTTAGGCTGATTGTGCTTGAGGTGGGGGTTGTGGTTTAGGGTAGGGTAGTGTAGTAGTGTTTTATGGTTTAGGGTAGTGTTGCGGTGGGAGTAGTGTGGGTAGTGTTGTAGTGTTTTAGGGTTTATGGTAATGTAGGGGTGGGAGTAGTGTGGGTAGTGTTGCAGTGTAGTAGTGTTTCAGGATTTAGGGCTGTGTTGGGGTGGGAGTAGTGTGGGTAGTGTTGTAATGTAGTAGTGTTTTAGGGTTTAGGGTAGTGTAGGGGTGGGAGTAGTGTGGGCAGTGTTGTAGTGTAGTAGTGTTTTAGGGTTTAGGGTATTTTAGGGATGAGATTAGTGCTGTAGTGTAGTAGTGTTTTAGGGTAGTGTTGGGGTGGGAGTAGTGTGGGTAGTGTAGTAGTATTTTAGGGATTAGTGTAGGGGTTGGAGTAGTGTGGGTAGTGTTTTAGTGTAGTAGTGTTTTAGGGGTTAGGGTAGTGTAGGGGTTGGAGTAGTGTGGGTGTTGTTGTAGTGTAGTAGTGTTTTAGGGTTTAGGGTAGTGTAGGGGTGGGAGTAGTGTGGGTAGTGTTGTAGTGTAGTAGTGTTTTAGTGTTTAGGGGTAGTGTAGGGGTGGGAGTAGTGTGGTGTGTAAGGGTTGGGGTAGGGTTGTCACTTACCTTGCTAACTTTAACCACAAGTATAGATTTACCACGCATGCCTTTGCGTTGTAATGGCATGCGTGGTAAAGGCATACTCATGGTAAAAGTATGCTTTGTAATGGCATGTCGTTGTCATTGACATCGCATAGTAATACCCGCGTTGTAATGGCACGCGTGGTATTAGTATGCAATGTAATGACATTCATCCATGGGGGGTAGTAAACTTCGGCATATGGCCGCTCGGAGTTAAGTAAATAAATAAATAAATACATAAAACGAATGACATTGCGCGCTGCATCGCCGATTGGCGTTGCAGTGCGCGCAATGGTATTTGTTTTATTTATTTACTTAACTCTGTTCGGCTGTATGCTAGAGTATACTACCCCCCACCCCCCCTCACCACCCCGCAGCACTCCCTCGAGGAGCCGCCACTGTCTAAAAGGTCCTACCTCATCTACATTCGGGTCATAGTAACCCCCCAAAGCATACATTTGATCATATGCGACACGCTTTACAATGACCCATCTCCCAGCTTTATCCACCACACTAGCTTTGATGGTGATTTTTGGGGTTTTTTTTCGCCAGTATAGCGAACCCCTTTATGCTAGTAGTATAATGATGTGTGCACACCATTTGTGTTACGATTTCCTTGTTTTAAACAAAACAATGCACTTTCTCTCTGTCAAGTAGGTCTTCTGTTAAATAATAATCTTTGCTGGAACATCTTTTAAATATTGTGGCAATCTTTCTCTTCTCCTTTTCTTCTACAAACCATTTATGTTCCAGGATTACAAATTTATTTTAGCTGTCATATCCCCAACCATCTACCCTTTGTTTATTTTTGGGAGCTTAATTTAGCGCGAACTACACCCAAAGGTATCACAGCACTTTACATGAGCACCAGTTGCATTACATACAACACATTCATTTTTGTTAGACATGGGGAGGCTAACTGATTTGCCAAGAATCTCAGGATGTTGAGAGTCCCTGCCGAGACTCGAGACTCGAACCCAGTTCCCTAGTCTCAAGGTTGCCCGCCGTAGCCGTTAGACCACATCCTTGACTAGAAGAGAGACTCCCCATGGATAAGATCTATAGCAGCTAAAAGAGCGTCTAAAAAACCTAAAGCATCTGAGGTTATTTTTTCTTTTTCCCCTGATGCTCCCCACCCAGTGTCCCTACTACTATCCCCAACCCCCCACCCATGGAGAACGTGCCTTAACTTTCTCATGGCCTATAGCCTTAGGAAGTGCCACCACCAAAATGTACTCCAGTGACAAAACAAATAAAATAAAAGGCCATTATGACAAAATAGAGTAAAGAGAATGGTCGGAAATTGAGTTTAACCCTCAAATTCAACTACTTCCATCCCTCCCCTATAGATCTAACTACTGCTGGTACCAATATGTTTTTTTTTAAAGTTATCAACTTCTTTATATCACCTGAAGTTATGCATCTTATTGTTATACATCACTCTAATTGTGGTGAGAAATTTCAACAGCATTATGACCCCCAGATTCTTTAATTGACCCATCCTTTTCCCCAATTTCCACTGCTTTTGTGATGTCATCTGGGAGATATCTTATTTTATGTTGAAATTTATACCATCACATCAACTTTTCAACGACTTACATTTTAAATCGCTTAGAAGAATATGCTCTTTTGTGGTATAAGTATGGAAATTGACTAGGATCGTTCTAGGCTTACTTCTGTTGGGGTTCACTCTGAAGGGGTCCTTGTGTACCCTCTGAATATTCTTAAAGATGTCCTTTTATGTGTCCTCAATTTGGGTCCCTGCTTTAGTCAATCTTGAAACAAATGATTGTAGGTCATCTCTCTCTGCACCCTGTGGCACCTTGAAAATCTTCAGATCATTCTTCCTCTGATTATTTTGCAAGGACTCCAATTACTCCTGACATCCTTCCTCTTTTGCTTTTAGAAAACGTATATCATATCTATTACTCTCTACCATATATTTTAAATCCTTGACTGTATCCTCCAAAATGGTAGTTCTTTTTGCTAGGACATCGGTCTTCTTTTCTAGGTTATCATATGCTACCTGGATCTCTTTTTGGTTAAGTTGAGACATTTCAAACCTACTCCTAATCTCTAAAGCAAGGGCCTGAATCAAAGACTCAACTGAAAGACCCATCTCAACTTCTGTTGTGGATATTTGTGTAGCTGTTAAGCCTCCCTCCATTAGGCTGTATATTTGGCAAAGAGTTTCCGCTGAATGGGGTCTCACCCCGAGGAGGATTCTACTGTTGCCATCAAAGCTTGCTGTTGCTGCATACAAGCGTCTACCTCCCCTGTTTTCTTTGCTGCTAGTACTTGGTATCCATTTGGGCTAATGTATTTTATGAGCCCTACAGCAGCTATATTACCACCTAGGGCATTATTCCAAGATTCAAAACCACCTCCTGTGGCTCTTCCTGGGGAGGTTCTTCTTGTGCCCCCTCACTCAAGATTAAAGTTTTAGGTTCTACTTTAAAGTAAGGTCTCAGTGAAGGCTTAATCTTTGCATTACAATCAAATGTCCCAGGAATTGTGCACCTCCCACTGTCTGGGGTATCCGTTCTATTGGGGACTTGTTTCTTAGTAATTACAATGGCTAATGAAGGAGCCCTGACCTCACTACTAGTGCTGACTGCCTCCGCCTGAGTTTAGCTCTTTGTTACTGAATAAAAAACAGGAGTGGGAGCCTCTTTACAAGCACTTCTCAGTGCATAGCTCGAATGTTTGCCACCCTCCCTCTGATCTTTGTATTCCTTTGACACTGCACTTTTAACATTGGACACCAGACTCACTTTTACAGCTTGGGCCCTTAGCCCAGAATGCAAGCTTTCTCTACTGTGCAATCTTGTCTCAGCTGAAGGGTTCTCCGCCTCTACCTTCGCATTTTGCTGGAGTGCAGCGAGAGCTCCCAACTCAGCCCAACGCTCTCTGTAGCTCCTATTGCTGTCTCTTTCTCCCCTCCCCCAGAAGAGAATTCTTGCTGCAGCTCTCTGACCTCTATGGAGCTCAAGTGCATAGGAGCTCACTGTGAGAGCTCTTGGGTTCGGGATAACTAATATTTAGTTTAAATCCCAGTTAAACCCTGACAAAACGCATCTTCGCCCCCCCCCCCCACTGACACAAGGAGCTGTGTGAATCTCGTGTGAATCCACAACGATATACCTGGAAAGTGAGAAACGAAAGTCCCGCTGGACCGGACTGATCGTCGGGTGTCCCTGGCGCCGATGCTGATTGCAGCCCACCGGTGAGACCAGAGACCGAGGCTGGCCGAGGAGCGGAGAGAGAGCACTGCCAATGCGGCTGGGGGCTGAGGCGAGGAGCGGGAGCGGAGGAAGAACGACGACGAGATCAGGATACTGCGAGGACCCGCGGGTGAGAGTCATAGCGGGGTGGATCATGAAGGAAATGAATATAATTGAAATAAAGTGATCGCGGCAGCATTCGAAGCGGCACGCCTGACTCTAAAATGGCGGCCGCTTGAGACACTTAGTCCATCTTCTAATGCCTGCAGAAAGTAAACAACTAAGAGGCAGGAAATGGAAAGGGGACAAACAGGTACTAAACTGAGAGAAAGGAGCCAACAACAGATTCCAATCTGAGGCAAGAAAGGGAAAATGGACTAATCGAATGAGTGGAAAGAGAGAAAGTCCTCTGTCCATAATATGATTACCAAAACGGCGGACATCTTGTAATATCCAGTTTTTAAACCATAAGAGCACAACAAGGGCCAGTATAATTACTGCTATCTGAAACCACAACTAACAAGGTCCAAAGAAATCAATTGGAAGAGAAACTGACATCTATCACTATCATAGAAGGAGATTACTTAACAGAGAAACTTGGATATATCACTACCATAGAAGAAAATTACTTAAAAAGATATCTATGCCTATCACTATTCAACTTTAATCCTTGGAACAATTAAGAGACAAACAGAGAAGAGTCACCATAAGACCTATAACGCGAAGCAAACATGGGCGAAAGATACCTAGAGGCGGATGGCTCAAACGCCCAGGTCATAAAATATCCATCTAAGTTATCTAAAAACTGAGCCAAAAAGTTTAAACATAATACCATGAAGAAAAACGCGGACACACTGTTCGCCGACCCATACTTTAATTTAGATAAAGGCACTATAACTAATGACCTGATATTTTACACTAATAAAACGGCTAAATGGCACAATGCCTTCACAAGAATGCTCAACATAAAAGTTATGAAAAACATCCCACATGGCACAAAAATAATGACCTCACCATCAAGAAGATGCAGAGCAGAATTATGCATCACCATATATAAAACTGGAATAGTGTTGATACAGGCAGCGAACAGTGAACTAATGAAGTTCGACAAGATATTCCCTACCATAAAAGAATCACTAGAGGGCTTAAGACACCAACTACACCTGACCCCACCAGAATTCACTCCTGAGAATATTACTATCAGAGACGCCAATCGAACTGGAGGCTGCCTGGAGCCAGCTACTAAATCCGGAGAGAAAACTGAAACAGGAGCGACTATATCGGAAAATGAGACAGAATGGATAGAGAGGACTACGAGTCATGAGAATAAAGAACAAGACCAGCTCCAAAGGGAAGAGTCGACACCGCTTCCAAACACCGAGCGTTCCCACACAGAAAGTACAGTGACACCGAGTGAATCACTCAATATAAATCAAGAAACAGATAAGACAGGAGATGTCAACCGTGCTCTACCTACCTCTAAAACTATACTAAAGCCAGGTAGAACCTCACCCACAAAAACACTCCTAGCTTCACAAAACTCAGATAACTCACACAACATCTCAAGAAGGAACGGAACAGACAACCAAACAGAGGATATAAAGAAAATGACTGAGGCACTAAGAAAAGATCAAAAACAGAGAAAAGCAATATACAACCCCCGGACACACAGGCTAACCATCCCTAAGAAATCACCCAGGAACCAGAAGGTTATTACTGATCTTCAGAAACTAGTTTGCAACATGACACAAGTCACAATTAGTACCCTACAAGTGATTGAAGAAATATTGGAAGTGACGGCAAGCACCCATTCCAAGATCACGAATATTCAAAATCTCGTACACTCCTTACATAGAAAGAGCAACGAGATAGACATGTCACTAGTGAATAGGATCAACCGACCAAATAGGACGAAGGCCTTGTCGAAGGAGGAAGCCCTTGCCTTACTCCGAACTTATGAATCACCAGATCGTGAGAAAGAGGAGCACAACAAAACAGTTCCGATCGATTCTAATAGAACATCAAGAAAGAAGGATAGGAAACTCAACCATAACAATTTACAACAAGTCCAGCTTAATTCCGAATATGAAAATCTGAACAGTAATAACTCTGGGAAACAACTGACTTGCCTCCTACTCAACTGTCGATCGGCTACCAAACATGCGTCAGACATAGCAGACCTCATCATTAACAAGGAAATTGATCTGGCAATCCTTACAGAAACGTGGCTATCGGAATCATCATCTCCAACCATGGATCTCTTAGTACCACCTGAATATAACATTGTGAGACTAGATAGACCAAAAAAGTCAGGAGGAGGAATTGCCTGCATTCACCGATCAGATATAGAGGTCAACCAAATTCAATCCGACCCTCTAGAATCTTGCGAATACTTAGGTCTCAATATAAAATCAGCAACCAATCAAAGATGCAATCTACATGTGTTTTACCACCCACCAGGAGAGAACGCTAAGTTCATAGAACAGTTAATGGAGATCATTACGACCAACTCTAACACGGATGTCAATAACATATTCTTAGGAGATTTCAACTTACATTGGGATGACTGCAACGACAAACTAGTCAACACGCTTGAGGATTTTCTTGCCGAGCTAAATCTCAACCAACCATGCACGCAACCCACACACTCTAAAGGAGCAACACTTGACTGGATTATCTCGGGCAACAAAAATGCATCAATCCTCTCAATAGCCCCATGTGACTGGTCGGATCACCATGCAATAACATTCCTGATACCCATATTGAAAAAGGGCAAGACCGTTCAACCTGCCAATTTCAAAAAATGGATTCGAGACACAAGAGAGGCTAATATTGAGCTACTAGTAGAAAGTTGTGAGAGAGACTTAAAGCCACTTAGCAACCTGCAGAATGCAAATGAGATGACAGAACATTATATAACCTCAGTCGGGAATATCGTCAACAACACCTTGCCATTAAAACTAAAAAGAATGACAGAGAAGATGAAAAATCCATGGTTTTATGGATCACTGAATGAAGACAGGCGCAAACTAAGAATGGCCGAAAGGAAATGGAGACAACACCCATCATCCCCTGAGCTGAAAGCCCTCAGAAAAATTAGAAACCAATATAACAAAAAGATCATCAACTCCAAAAAGGAATTTATAAGATCGGAATTGGATAATGCCAAAAGCAGACCACGGAAACTCTTTGAAATCCTGAAGCAACAATCAAACAAACTAGCCAAAACAGCTCATGAAAACGCAAAAACATCTCTAAGCAGCGAGGAATTTTCAACATTTTTCACGAAGAAGGCCAAATCGCTTGAAACTGAGCTCTTAAGCGCAGCGAATAACCTCCACATACAACCATTGACTACGAGCGATCCCAACTCGACTACAGTGTGTAGCAAAACAAAAAACAAGGCAAATTGGGACACATTTGAATTATATGATCAGAACACGATCGCCAAAACGCTCTCGAAAATCAAACCTAACAACCACTACCAAGATCCTCTACCCGCGAAATTCTTAAGAGAAATCAGCCATATTGTGGTGCCAATCTGGACCAAAATAATAAATGCATCATTATCACAAGGGATCCTCCCAGACTGCCTAAAAACAGGTCAAGTTGTTCCTTTGATCAAAAAACCGACTGCGGATGCTACAGACCCGAATAACTTTCGACCAGTGACCAACATCCCTTTATTGGCCAAACTAATTGAGAAATGCGTGCAGGGCCAACTGAGCCAACACATCACTAAGTTCTCCCTAGAAGATGAATGCCAATCAGGATTCAGATCAGGGCATAGCACGGAAACAGCGATCCTCCATATTGTTGATAACGCGCTACAGGCTCTTGATCGAAATCAAGCATGCTTACTAATTCTCCTGGACCTGTCATCGGCATTTGACACAGTAAATCACGAAGCATTACTGGCCAGGCTACAGGACAGGATGGGAGTGTCTGGAAATGTGCTGAAATGGTTCGAATATTTCTGTCAATCAATCAGTTTCACCACCATGCCCTAACTCAATCGGAGTCCCACAAGGATCGACATTATCCCCTGATCTGTTTAACTTGTATGTCGAACCTCTTACAGCAATTCTCAGAAACTCACAGATATCTTATCATATGTATGCGGATGACACGCAAATATATATAAAGATCGCCTCCCTTGAAGACATTGAGCTAATGAATGAAACTTTAAAAATGGCATTGCAATGGTTAACTACCAATCATCTGAAGCTAAATGCTCAAAAAACAGAGTTCTTACTAATCTCTCCACCAAGGAGCGTTACGGAAATAAAGGAATGGACCAAGTTGGTGACCGCGCTCAACTGCACTCCGACTCTAGTCAACTCAGCTAAGTCGCTAGGAATGACTTTAGACGAGAATCTTGACATGAAAGCTCACATTAATTCAATGGCAAAAAGCGCCCGCTTCCACCTGAACTACCTAAGAAAATTGAAACCATTTATCTCTGAAGCAGATCTGAAATTGGCAATCCAATCTTTAGTCATCTCTAGGATTGAATATGGTTGCACCACCTTAGCGGGTTTACCAAAAACATCCACAGCACCACTAAAAGCTTGCCTCAACGCTGCAGCGAGACTCATCTCCGGATCAAGGAAGTTTGACCACATATCTCCTCACCTGAAAGCATTAAACTGGCTACCCTATGAGGCCAGAATTCAACTAAAGATAGCATGTATCACCCATAGAGCGCTCCACCACAATACTCCTGGATACCTATCCAAGAAAATTGAGCTATCAGGAGGCAACAGACCAGCTAGGAGTGCCAAGGAGTTGGTGCTGCGTCCAGCCATCTTCAGAAAGAAAAAAACTTATGACAGAGCGTTCACAGGAGCTGCCCCCAGATTCTGGAACTCACTCCCTCCAAGCATTAGGAAGACTCCTAATACCTCAACATTTAAGCGAGAAGTGAAGAGCTTCGTAATGAGTAAATACCTTACATAGAGAAGTTTATGGATCATTGTGGGATCGAATTCTGTCCTCAAACAAAACACTTACGTCATCAGAAAGAGAAGGATCGACGTGAATTAGATGAAAGATAAATGATGGATCGAAACTGACAACATTCCTTGTAACTAAACTGTATACCAACTGCTACCTCATGTCAAAGTGAACTCATACAGTTATCTCACATCCTGAAACTATATAACCTCCTACCTCATATGTATGACAAAAATGACAAATGACATAATTTCATGATTTAGAGCTACTTCGTATTGTAAAAGACTAACTTGAATGGAATGTAGTTACATAAGCACTCACTAATGCCATATAATTATCTACCTCATATCTATATGTTGTTTGATGGTTACCATCTTGTTAATATTTATCCTACTTCTATGTAAAGCGCTCTGATACCCACGGGTCTTGTTCGCGCTATACAAAACTTTTCAATAAATACATAAATAAAATAAATAGATACGCCATGCACACTGTGACTGCACTTCTGCAGCGCCAATGCCAACAGAGACAAGAAGCTGGATCCAGAGCCCCCACAGTTGAACTGATCAACATTTGCATGTTGCCTTTTCCCTTCTACTTTCCTCTCTCTCTCCAATTTTTTGATGGTTTTGCTAAATATTATTGAGGCCTTTATACATCTAATATACGCACTTTTGGTGGTGTCCGCTCCCGTGACCAGTCACTAACCAGCCGCCGTGTTCTCTTCTCTTTAATTTGTACAGTTTGCACTTGTTCAAAAAGCAAAGGTGCCATCTCAAGTGGGTTCTTATTCTCAGTCTCACTGAGTGAGCAATAGGCACATCCAAACCTTTGAAAGGCAGTTTTATGGGTTTTCTCCCCAAGAGTGTTTACCCCAAGCAATGTAATTTAAAGAACAGTTTCCAACTATATAACTGGACCCACTTGCTTTGACACAGTCCACAAATAATTCCTCTTACTGCGGCAAAAGAAAGCTTGAATTTAAGGAAAAAACATAGAGTGTATTTCCTGTTACTGCCCCAACAGAATTAGCAGAATTGTAGTTCCCCTGGCAACCTCATTTCAGCACTGACTTTGATATGCATAAGGGTTTAATCATTTCACAACTCATCTTCACCCCCATCCCAGCCCACTTTTGAACCACATCAAGTCCCAAGATCTAATCAGCTACAAATGCACCAATGGCATTAAAATCATTTGGAAGCTGGAAAATCTAATGTAAAAAACACACCTTAAGACTAAACTTTTGGCTCAACCAATGAATGTGAGGAACCACCTTAAACTTAACTCTTCCAAATCCAAGAGTCTAATCTGTGAAGACTCTAACAGCTAGCAGCCAATATCCATCTGGGCACAAGAATTCAGTCCAACGCCAGTGACACTGATTAAAGTAAGACATCTGGCAGTTATCATAGAATCCAGCCTTTTACAATTACCAAGTGGACCTAGTCACAAGGAGCACTCTCTACACAATGTAAAGCCTTTGATCTTCCTAAGTCTATGTTTCCCATGGAAGCTACTGGTTACAATTGCCTTTATCATGTAGGCTATGCAAGCAGCCTATTTTAAAGAATTCAAAGAATCGAAAATGTTCCAGCAAGATAACTGCCCTACCTTTGCATGCAGGACCACTTTTCAACAGTCCCCAAGCACTTTACTGACTACTCTTGGCATTGAAGGCTGCTGAGAGGTCGAAGAGGATCAGGGTGAGGGTCTCTTCTCAGTCTAGGAGGGTTCTGATGTCGTTGGTGTCTGCAATCAGGGCAGTTTGGTGATGTGGTTCGTACAAAATCCTGATTGGGGTGCATCCAGAAAATCTCTGTTCTCCAGGTAAAGGTTGATGAGCTTTTTAAGGACATCAGTGGCGAAGGGGAGCAGAAAAATGGGCTAATCGTTCTTCAGCTCGTTGCGGCCTGTTTCCTGACTTCGACTTCAGCATGAGTCCATTTTGCTGAAAAGGTGGCCGAGGTGATGGATGTGTTGAGGATGGCTGTGAGCTTATTGCTGAATGCCCTGTTTCATAAAACACAGTAAAAAGCACAGCTCTGTTAATTGCACACAACGCCAAAACACCTCCACCACAATGTCACTTATCAACACCTTTCTAACCAAGCTCAACCAATCGAGCCCTTAATTGTTTTGATGCTTCATTGAGGTAATGATATCAAGTGGAATATAAATGTAACTATAATACAATACAATTTCAAATCCAATCCATTGAAGGACAGTTTCATTAAGCCAGCATTTTAAGCACTATTCCACTGAATAAAAACATTAGTCCAGATTTATCTAGCATTGTGCAATGCAGTGATGTGAGGACATTTGCAACTTTATATGGACATTTCCAAGAAGAACATGAACAGCAAAAAGCTGTGAAGTGTCATAGTTACTTTAAGATCATTGGCTAAACTTTTATGGAAATGCTGTTCTTGCACAAAACTAATCCCAATTAAGCTTTGTGTTACGATCCAAAGGGAGGCAAGCAAACAGTGTCTTAGGTGAGATTAGCACTGGCATACACCATCCATTACAAATACCTACATGCAATCATCCTTGCATTAATTATGTTATGCACGTAATTTTGCTGAAGTTGCACTGATTATGCGATGGGTGCATTACATGACCTTTCTTTTGCATATTGTTTGCCCCTATTATCATTTGGTGCATCTTTACATCATTTTAATTGATCTAAGGGGGTTTGGGCCGTGCCCACCTCATTGCCCATACTCTGCTTGATATATTAGGCATTTGGGACTCCGTGAAATAAAGTGCTTTAAATTACCCGCACGTAAAGTTTTGACACAACAATCATTTTTTGAGCAAAAGTTGAAGGACATTGCCATTGTGTCACATGTGTACCCATGTTAAAACATAATGAATCTGGGTGAGGATTTGCGATAAAATAATAACATTTACAAAAATACATATTGTTGCAGGAGAGACAGTGCATTTCAGAATGCTGTGATCAGTGAAATAAGGCACAGGAACATTAGCAGTTCAGTATAAACAAACTGGACAACTTGTTCATCTTTTTTCGTCATGTGGTAAAGAATGTCAACGGAGTTTAGAGAATGAGGTAATGCATGCTAGTGACTTACAATTTTAGCATGAAAAGACATGCTTTGAATCCCAGATTCCTCACTTGATCAAATTTTGTGCTTTTGTGCAGTCAGTCTCTACGTCAGTGCTTTTATCTCAGTAGCTCAATTAGTCATTCCAGTTTGCAGCGTGGGTCATTATATTGTACTTATAGACTGCATTAATTAAGAGTGAATAATTCTGTAGCTAGGAAAAAAGGCATAACACAAAGGTATGCACAAGTACAGCACTGTCCAGTGCTGCATTTTCCAGAATAAAGCGGTACAAAAGGGGTTGGTGATGGACTGAGCATCTGAACCAATCAAACACTCACACCCAGTCAAAAGATCTGGGTTTAATCCATCACCGTTCTTTAGCCCACTCTGCCACCCCAGTTCAGACATGGCCATATGCAAATCAGTCTGAATCTGTGCCTCATGGGAACAGTCCAGCCCGAACTGCCAAGCCATGCCTTCCCTGGACCGGAAACAAGCTTCCTAGGACCGGTTTCTGGCATTAGAGCCATCTTCAGCCAAGCTTGCTTGAATCCAGTGGCAAAGTGAGCAAGGGACTCACGTCTGAGCATACCCTGCCAACTTATGGCGAACAAAGCGGTACAACAGGGGGTGCACTTCTTTTTGTACCGCCATTTTCCAGAATAGGCACCCTAGAAGGAATTCCGGGTGTGGGGGTGTAAACTTTAATTTATGTTCAGTTCCACTAACTTCTGCTGCACCTTACTCACACATATACACCTGTCACTTCCCGCCCTCACCAAAGGCTGGTCTGTTCCACTTCAGGTGTCTGACATGTCTTGTCCTGGCTCAGCAGAGAGTTGGAGACAGAGCTCTTTACGTTTCCTAGGCACGTGTGTAAGTAGCAAATTGATTTCAGGTTTAATTTGCATTCTGGTACCTGTAGTTCTGATTTTATAATCCATCTTAAAGGACTGTAAATCTCCGAATGCAAAGAACTAGTCCGGTTGAGCTACTCATGCATAGAACTTGGAAACTTGAGAGCCTTACGCATGCTGTGCTGAGCCACAGAAAATCCTTTAGAGGCTTCCACTCACCCAGGCAGCTTAGGACATCTGCAGCACACAGTCTGGTATTCCATGAATTAAGAGGCAGTTCACAGAGCGATATGTAGTTCACCTGCTCAAGCAACAGCATAATAAACCTATCTCGGCTATGTGTGAATGTTATATGTTTGAATAACAGTTACAACTAAAGTGCATACCACTTCAATGAACATCACTTTGTCAGCTCTGCGAAAAATACGGAGTTTGGAAAAAGAGAAGAACATTTACATTTTGTAATGATGTAAAGAAGTCAGCAAAAACGGTTTATTCTGCATTGGAATTGTTACAAAACAGGCAACTGAAAATTGGTTCCGTTTCAAGTATTATAAACTTGAAAGATGAAGCGGTTATAGTCACTTGAGGATAACTGAAGGGCACATTGGTTGTGCTGAGCAAGAACAGGTCAAGTGGACCTTGTTTAATAGTAAAGGGAACCTGGAAGCCTGGCTTCAGAGACAGCACCACCACATGCAATCTCACCTGGCCTTCTTGTGCTGTATATAAAGCATGGCCATGTTCCATTGCAGGGAAGGCCAGCAACATGAGTAATCGTGAATTGTTCATTTGAAATGGCACAGTTCATTTGCAAATTACACTTACTTTGCTTGCCTCGTCTCGACTTGGGTGGCTGCTTTTGCCAATTAAATGAGTAATTTCACTTGTAAAATATGCAATTATCTACTGAATTTAAAGGAATATATGCAATGGGGGTGAAGGGTACTACCCACGTTGCCACCTGTTAGCATCACCACTGCTGTGTTATCCTGGCCCCCAACTCTTTTGTTAAAATATTTTCTCTCAGGGGGGCGTGGCTTGTGCGCCGCTGTGGAATGGCAGACTGCGCTTGAGCTCTGGAGGGTCGAGGGCCGTCAGGAAGATTTGGGTCTCTCCGAGAGGATTTCTTTGGCCACATTTGGTGCTTGCGACGTCGAATATGCCGTGACCAGGCTGCGGGACCTTTCATGTTCTGGCTCTTCGGTCTGCGGTGCTGTATGAAGTCCTGCTTATCTCCTCTGCATCGGCGGGCGGCCGCCATTTTCTGTGTTTGTGGCGACGCTCCTGTTTCTATCGACCTGGATGACAATGGGGATACCTTCACTGACGCTCTGGTGATGTTTTTGTTTTTTGCTCACAGTTTTGGTGTGCAGTCTTGAATTATGCTAAACGCCCTGCTCTGCAGCATTTCTATGAGGCAATGGTTCCAGTCTTCTGATATTATTAGACTGCAACATTCTCTTCTCTTGTTACATGATGAAGTTCTGGGGTGCTAATGGCGCTATTTCTGTGACTTGGATTAATCAGGATATTTTTCCCTACAGTGCTGAGCACCTGTTGTACGTCCTTTTGCTCCCAACTGCCGCCATTTTGTGCTCTGTGAGAGGGGATGATTTCTTTACCTCACGTCTGGCGTTGTATAGTTGCTGCATGGTTTGGAGAATGAGTTTCTAATTAAGGCCCGGCCACTTAACCATTGAGATTACTACTGGTCATTGTTATTTTCATTGAATCACTGGTCAGTCTACATTACTCCTGTGGCTCTGGTCCTATTTTGGCCTATATTCTCTGTGCTTCACAGTGTCTACGTCTTTCGTGGGTGACATTTTCTTGTTACCTATCCCGTCAGTCCTGCTGTGTTTCACCATTTTGGAGTATTCCAGTGTTCTTCAGAGGGCATTGATGGCTGAGACCATGGGCGTTTCTCCTAAAGCCAAAGATTCAAAAGGCACTCTTAAACGCTCCAAACAAACCTCTCCTACTCTGGAAATCACTCAGAAAGAGGCTGGCACCACATTAGATACTATTTTATCTCGATTGAATGCTGTTCATGACATTGCGCAGTCAACTAAGACTAACACAGACTTACTCCAAGTTGAGGTAGCGGCTATTAGGAGTGATTTTAAATCTTTATCACTGAGAGTTTCGGCTGCTGAATCTCGCATAAGTGGTGTGGAGGATACTGTGCAACAGCATTCAAGATCCATGCAGCAGATGGAACGTTCTATGGCAGCGTTGAGGAGAGATCTTATGGAGCAAGAGGATCGTAATCGTCGAATCAATCTTCGTATCTTTGGTTTACCCGAGGATGCAGAAAAGTCTGCGCCCTCTTTGTTGGATTTTCTATATCAATGGCTACCTTCTACTCTTCAAATTTCTAAGTGTAAGCGGTAAATCCGTTACGCCCACGGATTTTTGGGAAATCCGCAATCCGCGTATTTTACGGATTTCCCACAAAATCCGAAAAAATAATCCGCGCGGACGTAACGGGTTCAAAAGTTGAACCCCCACAATTTACAATGGCGCCAGCAAGCTGCCAGCGCCATTGTAAAATAGTTACAAAGTTAGCTTGCACAGGAACCACTAGATAAAACGAAGCAGGTGCTGCTTTATTTTATCTAAGTGCTTCCTGTGCAAGCTAACTTTGTAACTATTTTACAACGGTGCTGGCAGCTTGCTGGCGCCATTGTAAATTACAGCAGCAGCTCACCCAAGGGACCCCTGCGCCCTTTGGGGCGATTGCATAGTAACACACACATGGTCGCTGTAGACAACTCTCTGGCACTTTAGGAAGCTGTAGTATAGTAAAAGCACTATACATTTGCCCAAAGAGGTAGCACTTACTGATTATCCAGTAGAAAGTACTCCAGTTGAGTAGAGGTATGGCACAAAACGGTGGCGTCTTCTTGAATAAATATGAAGGGCAGGGTTCATTCTGGCACGATGGTCCTGGCACAAAAATTAAACCTCAACAGGAAGCACTTACAGATATCAATAAAGCATGTGCCCTAGTTGAAGCTTAGATTCAGTGACTCATTCATCAGCCCAAAAACAATCGTAAGCGTTGTCAAGGCTGGGCAGATGTGCCTTCTTCCCAAACCTACCGTCGAAAATCAGCTGTGATGCTGGATAGACTTTGCATCCTTGACTTTCACGAGCGCAATACCCAGGCACATTGTGTTCGCCCGGGTTTCTGCACGTTCGCGAGCATTTTATACAATAAAACCCTCGCGAACTTGCAGAAACCCGTGCGAACACAAAAAAAAAAAATACGCTAGGATCCGCGTATTTTGCGTATTTTCGAAATACGCAAATACGCAAATACGCAAATACGCGGATTGCCAATACGCAAAATCTGCTCATGCTTACAAATTTCTTTCCAGAAAGATTTTGAAATTGAACGCGCACATCGAGTTCCTTCCTACCGTCCAAGATCCTCACCTCATCCTAGAGCTGTGATTTTTAAACCCCTGAGGCATCAACATTCTGAACAAATTCTAGCTCACATGAGGAAGATTAAGTCGGTTACATGGGACGGTCATAGGATCTCTATTTCACAAGACTTTGCAAGAGATACTGTTATCAGACAAAAAGGTTTTCTTAACCTACATCGAAGATTTCTAGATATGAACATTCCGTTTTCCTTCGCTGGTCCATCAAGATTTCGCATAACCTTTAAAGGTCGTACTCAAATCTTTTATGAGCCAGTGGATCTCTCAACCTTTTTGGATAATCAGATGGAGTCCCAGATGGATGCTGCACCTTCTCCTGGTTCCTCTGGTTCATGATTTTTGCTAATATGTTTGTTCTTCTGGTACTCTCTTTGTTTTGCATGATTAGATAGTTGATACTTATAGTCTTTTTGGCTATTATTATGCTTATTACCATCCCTTGTCATTCTTTTTGCTTTGCAGGATTTGTGTTTTTGTTTTTCTGTTCTTCTCTCTTTTTCTTGGTCCATATGACCTTGTCTTGTCGCTGCTGCTGTGGTTGTTTGGTCCTGCTCCTATTCTTCTAGGGTCGTCTCATGTTTCCTACCTTAATCTATATTTCTTTTATAGTTGTTTCTGATGTTTCCTTTGCTTGTTTCTTCTTTGTGTCTATTTTTTTCATTGTTTTTTACCTTCCTTTCCTACCTCTGTTCTCTTCTTTCTTAGCTTATATGTTATACATGCTTTGGATCTCTCTACATTTCTTCTTTTATTAATTCTGTTTTGCTTTTCATGGTTAGTACTGTATATTTGTTTGCTCTGTTGGTTATATCTTGTGCTATTTTTATAAATCGTAAGTTGTTGCCTCTTTGGTACCTTGTATCTAGTATTCAATGTTGTGATCTTTCATTGCATTTTTTGTGCTCTATTATATTGAATTACTATTTCTTATATCTTACTTATTGTTCATGGATTGCACTGTTTGCATAGCTTCAGCTCGTAAGGTTTGTTATGCATGCTTTTGATGAATTTCTATTTAATAATTTAATATCTCTTATCGTAATCAGTTTCGCATGATAGTATTTATGCGGTTATCCTTTACATAGTGTTTTTTGTGTTGTTAGTTCTTTCTGCGTATCTATTTATTGATTGCTGTTGACTGATTATATCAATTATTCTTCTAGTGGTTTGTTCTGATATATTTATTGCCCTTGTTGCTTCTTTGATACCTTGTATCTTGCTTTTAATATTTTGTTCTTTTATTCGCTCTTTTTGTGCTCTACTATATTGTATTACTATTTCTTCTGTTTTATTTATTGTTCATGGATTACACTGTTTGCTTAGCTTCAGATCGTAAGGTTTTTATGCACGATTTTGATGAACTCCTATTTAATATTTTAATAATTTAAATATTTCTTATTGTTATAAGTTACGCATGATGTATTTATACTGTTCTCCTCTACATAGTGATTTTCTGTGTTGATAGTTCTTTCTGCGTATCTACTTATTGTTTGCTGTTGCCTGATTATATTAATTACTCTTCTAATGGTTTATTCTGATCATTTTCTATTTATTGCCCTTTGTGGCCCCATCTAATATACACTTAGTTACGCTTATATGATAGGTTGTTATCCTTTCTTTTTAGCTTTTCTGATTCAATCTAAACTTTTCTCTCAATCTTATTTTCTTGATGGCTATTTGGCTCTCTCTTCCATGCTCCCCCTCATATGGATTGGGTCTCTTTTAGACCTCCCCTGGTGGATTTCTTTTTTCTGGTTTTTCTGTCTCTCTTTTCTGATCTTCTCTCATTCCTTTCCTTTTCTCTTTTTCTTTTCCTCTTCTCCTTCACTTTCTTCCTCTTTCTCTTCTTGGATCCTCGGGTAGTGCTTTTTTGTTGGGTTGATAGCTGTTGATCTTTTGTGAGTGTTTTGTTTGGTGTTTTGCTCCCTCCATCATGTTTCTTGCTCGGATTTTATTTCTGTGTTAGACTGTGTCTGGTTTGAATGTGGTATCCCTTAATGTTAAGGGATTAAATCATCCGGTTAAGAGGGCTAAAGTTCTTGACTATTGTAAATCTTTATCTTCGGATTTAGTAATTTCACAAGAAATAAAAGTTTCCTATAAGGAAGCGTTGTTATTACGGAAGGAGTGGGTTCTTGATGTCATGTGTTCAGATGCCCTTGGCAAGAAGAATGGGGTCATTACACTTCTTTCTAAAAAGTCTGGATTATCAGTGATTTCTGTTGAGCATGATTCTGAGGGACGTTGGTTGCTATCTAGATTGACTGACGGTACTGCTGACCTTTATGTTATGAACATTTATGCTCCAAATAATGATGATCCTTCTTTTTGGCAAAAGATCATTAAACAATTGGCTCTTACACCTCATAATAGTAATCTGATCGTTGGTGGTGATTTTAATTTACCACTAGACCCAGTGCTGGATAGGAACTCAGCTTTCTTTTTCCGTCCTCCTAGAGCTCATAAACAATTGTTAAATATGTGCTCTTCTGCGAATATTTAAGATATTTGGCGTCTCCATAATCCTACGGGTAGTGATTTTTCCTTCTTTTCCTCCCCTCATTCTAGCTTTTCTCGTATTGATTATCTCTTGGTTCATTCGTCGTTGGTGCAACACTCATCTTCTCCGTACATTCATCCTATTCTTATCTCAGATCATGCGGCTGTTTCGTTTTCTCTCTTAACTTTAGCCCCTAAGAGAAAATCCTCCTCATGGAGACTCAATACGGAAATCCTCCATGATGATGTTCGAGTTCATAATATACAGGATGAAATTCAACATTTCTTTTCTGATAATGAAGGTTCAGTTAGCTCTCCGGTGGTTTTATGGGACGCTTTTAAGTGAACACTCCGGGGACACATTATTAAGGTTATGGCGAAAAGAAATGCTGATATCAAAAAGGAACTCGCTGATTTAGCAGATAATATTAAACAACAGGAGCTTCTTTTTCAACGTACTAATGATAAAGGTTTGTTGCAATCCATTAAAACTTTGAAATACTCTTACAACACTATTGTTACCAAGAGAGCTCATATTGGGGTTCTGGCCCAGAAATCCAAACGATTACTCTTGAAAAATCGTGCTGGTGAGATTCTAGCAGCGACTTTGAAATTTCAGGAGTCTAGCTTTAAATGTTCTCAAATCTCTTCTCTTACTGACAGATCTAGTACTAAAAAATTTCAGACTACGGAGATTCTTGAGGTGTTTAGGGATTTTTATAGTTCTCTATATGCTCCCACTAATCAGTCGTCGTTTGAAGATTGTCAAGAATTTTTAAAAACTATTCCTCTTCAGTCTGTATCTATGGAGGACGGAGAAAAATTGGGTGGTCCGATTACATCTGATGAAATTATTCAGTCAATCAAGTCTACTCGATCGGGTAAAGCCCCTGGGCCGGATGACTTTCCCATCATGTTCTATAAGACCTTTCTCCCTTCTATGGTTCCTCGTCTTAAAGCTGTTTTTGACGTTTTTATTCAGGAAAGCGCGGTTTCGGGTACTGCGGGGGATGCTACTATTGTGGTAATTTCAAAAGAAGGAAAAGATGCCTCAGATCCTAAACATTTTTGTCCTATTTCCCTTCTTAATATGGAGGCTAAAATCTTTGCTAAGATTCTTGCTAAGCGGTTGGAATCTTATATTCCTTCTTTCGTCCATTCTTCTCAGACGGGGTTTGTGAAGGGTAGACTTGCCAGAGATAACATCCGCACCTTTTGCCATATTCTAGGTACAGCTAAGCGGTCTACACTTCCAGCTGCTGCTCTAGCCTTAGATGCTGAGAAGGCGTTTGATAAGGTATCTTGGCCTTTTCTCCATGCTGTGCTTCGTGCACATAATCTTGGTGACTCTTTTGTTAACATGGTTATGTCCTTATATGCCCATCCTAGAGCGAATATTCGAGTAAATGGGGCTACATCTGAATTTTTCAGCCTTCGACAAGGTACTCGTCAAGGCTGCCCTTTATCTCCGCTTCTGTTTTTATTAGCTATTGATCCCCTCCTTAGGTTAATTAATCTTCACCCGGATATCAAGTGGTTTACTTTTGGTTCGCATTGCGTAAAAACAGCGGCTTATGTGGATGATGTTCTTATTTTTTCGGATGATATTGTATCGGCTATTCCTGCGCTTACAGATATTATTGCTCTTTTTTCTAAGGTCTCGGGTTATACTGTTAACAGGGACAAGACTGAGATGTTCCCCCTGAATGCTTATTGTTCCCCGCCGCATATGGGTAACGCTGGCTTTAAGTGGCAATCCAAACATCTCAAATACCTAGGGATTTGGTTTTGTGGTACTCTTTACGATACAGTGGCTTATAATGAGGCGCAAACTTTACTCAAGGTTCGTCAACTTTTGGATACTTGGTCCCCTAGGTATATTTCTTGGTGGGGTCGTATTCAAACTCTAAAAATGATGATTACTCCTATCATTAACTTTGTTTCTTCTATGCTTCCGGTGAAATTGTCCTCTACCTTTTTTCGCGAGATTGATTCCATTACTTCTAAAATCCTTTGGAGCAACAAGAGGGCTAGAATTGCGTATAAATCCTTGCGGAAGCCTTATGAGAGAGGTGGTTGTAATTTTCCTGATTGGGAGAGATATCAGGTGGCTTTTTTAGCTTCCCAAGGTGCTTTATGGTTTTCCTCGATTCCTCTTCATACACCCTCTTGGATGTTCATTGAGCAACATCCCTCATTTCCCTTACCAATTTCTTCTTTTTTAACCACATCTACTCTATTTATTCCGTTTTCCCGCTCAATTATCTTGGATATGGTTGCAGCAGTTAGGGCTGTGGATAGGAAAGTAGCTATCCCAATTTATAAATTGAGGTGGTCCTCTCTGTGGCGTAATCCTAGAATAAAATTTGTTATTGACCCTGCGTTGATCCCTTATTGGGCTTCTAAAGGGGTGACGTTAGTTCGGCATTTATATGATTCTAATAATGATCCGTTGCCCTTCTCCTCCTTGGCCCAACAGTTCTCGCTCTCCAATATGGATTTCTATACTTTTCTCAAAATTAAAGTAGCTCTTGCTAAATTATGCCTGGAGCCTAATTCTCTCACTATTATGTTATTTTCCTTGTGGCTCAGATCTGGTCATGTGGCTTCAAAAATTTATAAATTTTTGTCTTCCACTTCCTCGGTCTTACATACTGTTACCCAACAAAAATGGTTACATCATTTTGATAAGGATCTTATTGAACATATCTCTCCGGAAACATGGCAGTTGATTGGGAAGCTTTCTCTCCGCGATAAAATTGCCCCTTCTTTAATCCAATCCAAATTCTTCTCTATCAACCTTCTCCATTGGACTCCTGTGCGTTTACATTCGCAACATTTAAAGGATGATGATCTCTGTTGGAGCTGTGGTCTGGCTGCTGGTGATTATCCACATATGTTTTTTACCTGTTCTTTCTTACAACCCTTCTGGGATCTCATAAATAAACATTTGAAATTCATTTTTAATACTGATTTCCAACTTTCCTTTCCCATGGTTTTGTTGGGCCCATTGGCTTCCCGGGTGCCTTTACCATTAGATACCTTAGATGTGCAATTGTTAGATCTTTTATTGACAGTTGCTGTTAAGGTAATTCTTATGGAGTGGAAGTCTTTTTCTTCCGTATCATATCATACATGGTGGGCATGGGTTTCTTTTCTACGAAGTGCACACATTTCAGTTAATGTGGCTTATCTTACCCCTACTATTTCTAGTAATGTTTGGAAAGCTCTGGACGCATATATGGACTTGGCCTCAAAAGGTTTGGTTGACAAGTATCCTTTTGTGTCATCTACTTGATTGCTGTTTCTCATTTATGTGGTTTGTTTTTGTAGTACTGCAGTGGATCCTCTTTTCTTTCCCTTCTTGTCTTTCCTTTCCCCTTTCTTCCTGTTTTCCTTTCTTCTCTTTTTCTTCTTTTTACTTTCCGTTGTTCTCTCTTTTTATTTCTTCCATTCATAAGAAGTGATACTATTCACGAACATTTTGGTTCATTGACATATCCCGTATGGGTTTCTGATATTTCACCTATGTATTCTTTACGGGATTTATTTGTCATTGGATCACACATAATACTGCACCTATGGATCTTTTAATTGATTGTATCACTGTATATTGCATTTAATTATGTATTATCCTTCTTAAAATTTAATAAACTTATTTAACAAAAAATATTTTCTCTTAGACATTTATTTTAGTGGGTAGAAGGGGTTAGCTTGATAGTGCCCAACCACAATACCCATCCATACCTCCCCTTGACTCCCATCCCCTGCTACATTTGTCTTCGTCCTATGTTCCCACTTATATCATTCTTTTCAAAGGCCCTTCTTCTACACTCCATTACTGAACAACTTAAACCATCCATATACAAAGTACCTAAATCTAGTCCAAGCTTTAGCTGACAGTCAACAGAGTAATACTCACTTCTAATTCCTAACTCAGTAACTAATTCGTACCTATGTGCTTGAAGTGGACACAATTCTTGTTTTTTCTCTTTTCTCCTTATATTATCCCTGAGCTCCTGGCAGAGGCCAGACACATGATGAAGAAGAAAAATACCCCAAGAAAAAGGCACAGTGGGAGATAGCTGCTCTACACCATGATTAAGGACATTGCTGTGGCCTCCGACCAGCAGGGGATCTGTAGGAAGATTTTTAGGAAGAGGGAAGGGTCTGATGCGGATCTTTTTTTCTGTAAAATAATTATATTTTGCTCTAAGTATCGTCTTTTTAAATAGCTTAATATTATTTCTGATTTATTTATTATCATCCAATTATCCCTTCTCATCGTCCCGACTCAAGTCACTCTCTTCCTGAGCTTCATAACTAGGCTACTCCTTCCAGACCATTCTCCTACAATCAGTGTTGAAAAACTGACCAAGCCAAACTGCAGCCCCACTCAATACTGGATGTACTTGAGCAGCTACATCCTTCTATCAATATCTGCTGCCCTACACTCTGTAGTCACCGCTAAATAATATTTATTTACAATCCACAAAGTAGAGATGTTCCATTATTCTTGCTGCCAGTCCTCGGTACTCCCACTTCCTCTTCCCTTTATTACCTGAGTAGAAGAAATGTATTGTCTGCAACTTGCAAGATGATGCTGGGGGTTGTGCTAAAGAACTTGACCTGAGGCAAAACGAGAGGAAGGAGCTCGCAGACCTGTGCAGCATGTGGGGCATGACCTGTGCAGCGTGGCGAGTCCCTGCTCCTCCATCCGCTTCCCTGTTCCTCCGTTCACTCCGGCCTGTAGCCATGGCCCATAGCCTTGTCGCTTTTGCTACCCTTTCCCTCGCATGCCAACCCGGGGTAGGACCTGTGCCGCACCGTACCGCCCTGCTCTGCTCACTTGGTATTTGGCAGCAGGGGCGGGGGTGGGTGTGGCGCCAAACAGGGCAGTCAAGCAAGTTTTCTGCTGCAGAGGGCAGCTGCGGTGTTCGATGGAGTATGCCCAGGAGACAAGCAGGCTGTGCGTAGGCTGAGTGCAGCGATGACATCGAGTGAAGCAATCCGTGGCAACCCGTAGTTCGTGACACAACAGAGTGCCCAGTGCCCCGTGTGCTCAGAGAGTCAAAACAGGCTGGGAGAATGGGAGTGTTGGAAGGAAAGGAAAACTGGGATCCGGGACCTGGAGAGAGTTACAAAAAGAGGTGTACGAAGAGTTGAGCAAAGAGCAGAAAGCAGAGAGCGCGGTCGTCATTAGTGGCGGCTGCATAGTATTGAGCCTAGCTAGACTGCGGAAGCGGCCCAACTTGGTAGGGTGCGGCTTGCAGTCTGCCAGTGTGCCCTGCTCTCTGCCCCAATCCTCTACACACTCCTCTCACTGCCCTGTAACACGGTGCCTACAGCACCCATTCGGTCTCACTTGACACGGCCCACTTTAACTGTATTGTCCCGCACCTGCATAGCTCTGCACTGTTCGTGTTAGGTCCCTTTAGTACTGGGTTAAGGCCTGGGTTAAGTGCTATATTGTGTTGTTGGTTCAAGTTGGCTATTCTCACTCCGGCACTTACTGGACACTTACTGCAGCTGCTTGTGTTGTTTACGGCGTGACAATTGGTTGGTTGGATTGGATACAGCATTGGGACACAGGCTGTGCCTGGTCCCAACAGTCTAGTCAGTTGGCTGAGCCAGCTTTAAGGCCTTGAGGATTAAACTCTGGCAGGCGTGGTTAGGTCAATAATTGAAACACTGAGTCACTCCATTACTCCATCATGCCAATGTGAACAAGCGTTTGAGTGGCGGTGGGAGCACCTAGGCAGACAAGTAAGCCTGTGCTAGATGACCTCTAAAAAATTAGGTTCAGGGCATGTACTTTCTTCGCCACCAAATTGGACATGAAAATTAAAGAGATTGTATAGTGGGTCTAGACATCTACAGCGTCTTTGCTATAAAACCCACCCAGCCATTGCTGGCTTTTTTTTAAAAAAATGCCCAGAACTGCACTTGAGGAGGCATCATTGGTTCAAGAAGCTCTGATCTCCAATAGCTTAGTATCTTTTGTGACGCCCGGTGTAGAGAACTCCTCTTGTCTGGAATATGGTCCCCCGTCAAGGGAAGAAGTAGTGGTTATAAAAAGAATGACAGAACTTCGGGTGCACAAGGCAGACCCTCCAGGATTTCGTGATTTCGCGATTCCGCGATTTGCAGCGAAATGGGCACTTTTGTAAAAATGGCACGATTTTTACAAAAGTGCCCGCGAAATCGGCACTTTTGTAGAAATCGCAGCATTTTTACAAAAGCCGCTATATCCTGGGGGTCTGCCTATACTGTGCCTGCTTCTGTCGGCCAGTCTGCAGAAAGACGACGGAAGAGAAAACTGTTGGGGCACCTCATCTTCTCGCAGTCCCTCTGGATTTGTCGGGACAGCCACGACTGGCTTTAAAATAAAAAAACACAGTATCTGAGTGTACCACTAATAGCTATCATTCACACAGCAGGTGGGCAGCAGACCCCTCAGTCCGGAATCAACTTTCTTGCGCTGGGCCTCACCTCCAGTTGTTCTGCACTAAACACAAGTCAAGGCGACAGGATTCTTTTAGTCCAAACTGCGATGTTGTACACAGCGAGATAAAGTACTCAGCGAATGGGCGATTTCCCGGGCGTCATTGTGCTGGGTAAATCGGCTCCACTGCTATCTTTCACCATTTAATGCCGCAGGTGGGAGGGACCTCTAGGTAAAATGTATTTCAATCTGCTGTGTTGCCAATTTTAAAAGTGTCTCAGTTTTAGTTTATAAAAATGGTCTCGAACTTAGAAAATGTATAACAGCTTCCAAACCGTTTCTAAATACCTGTCATATTATTTGTGCATGGTTGTGCGCATATAGTCTTTGGTTAAGTAAAGAAACTTGATGTTTTTAAATTAATAGCTTTTGCATCTATTGATCTAAACATTTTAGAAATGGTTAATACAATCTGCGTCAGTGGCGTGCACCCTTGTACTCCTCCTTAGGTGCTCAAGGTCTCTTCTTAACAGCTCTAAAGTAAAAATGTTTTCAAAAAAGCAAAAACTACAACCCCAGCATGCTGTCGCTAGCAAAACGCCTAGACCGTTCTTTAAGGTGTCATATGTGACATGGGCCTTTCTGGCAAGGTCTGTTAATTTGCATGTGCAGCAAGTAATCACAGTTTTTCAATCTGAGAGACCGTATTCTTGAGGAAACAAAGTGTCTACATTGTAAAGAAACCAAATATACATAGCTTCAGGTTGTTAAATAACTAAAAAAACTAAGATATCTGTGTTTGTTGTAGGAAAAATGGGCACATAAAATGCCGCAAAATTGCCGCTAAATTTCCATATTTGTGCCGCTAAATTTGCTAAGCCATACCGTTATATCCTGGGGGGTCTGACAAGGGCCAGATGGAATCCCGATCATGTTAATTAAAAAGGAGTAAGCTGCATGGGGTGCTTTTTAGGCACTATTGTTTAATTTCTGTTTTCGTACTATTAGTATTCCTCCCTCTTGGAAGGGGAGCATCGTAGTCCCTGTGTATAAAAGGGCCCAAAAACTTTACCAACTAGTTTCAGGATTTAGAAAGAATCATGGTACCCTGGATAATATTGCGGTTGTGCAGACCATCGTAGAGAAATATGTTCTTTCCCAAAGTATGTCAGTTTACACTGCATTCATTGATTTGTCCACGACGTTTGATAAAGTAGATCCCCAAACGCTGTGGAGAAAGCTCTCCCATCTAGGTTTGCCACTTCACCTTTTAGGTCTTATCATGGAATTACATACAGACACCTGGTGCCATGGTCTGATGGGAGGTTCGCTGGGGTTGTCTTGTAGGATCAAAACATAAAAGGGCTTAAACAGGGTTGCCTGCTGGCACCTCTTTTTTTTTTTATATATATACAATCTCCCCGGTGCAATGAACTCAGTAGGGGGGATGCCCCCAGAATTGGTACAATGTCCATAGGTTCTCTATTATACGCAGATGACGTTGCAATTTTTGATCTAACGCCTATTGGTTGGCAACGCCTTCTGGATGCTCTAACTAAATATGCAGAAGACCACTTTTTGAAAATCAATATTTCTAAAAGCAAAATCTTGGTTTTCCGCAAGAAAGGGCTCAAAATAAAGAGAGGATATAAGTGGTCGTTGGGCCTCAAAGAACTAGAATTGGTTAATTCATATTTGTATTTGGGGATGATTTTTTTTTTAAAAAAATGAGCGTGATTCAGAGCACATTAAATTGTGTGTTAGCAAGGCTGCCTCCCAGGCTGGAGCTTTAAATAGATTTTATAAAACTTGTGGGAGACGCCACTTTAGCCATGTTCTGTCAGTATTTAAGGTTAAAATCCCCCCACCACTAACATATGCTGCTGAAGTACTGGATATGAATTATTGGCTATCTTTTGATAAGGCTGAAGGCCGAATCCTGTGCCAAATCTGTAATTTAAATTCTCTGGTTGCCCCACATGTTTTACGCTTGGAATTTGGCTTAGTCTCTTCATATATTTTATACTTGTCAGCAGTTCTGAGGTGGGGTAATTCCCTTTGTTGGGGGATGAGGGAAATCTTAGGGCTGTTTTGAGAATGGAAACGTTTGCAACATTAAAGGATCAATCAGCATTCTTCAGGTCCTTAGCAAAAGCAAATTATTTATTTGGTCTTAGTTCAAATGTTGATTCTCCCATGCCAAATCCTGCATTGAAGTAGTTTTTAAAGAAGTCTGTAACCTCTATTGGTATGGTTTGAGATATTGTTTTAAGTCAGTCTAAGTCCCGCAATGAGGTGGTCTGGGGGAGTGCTTCGTGGAGCAGACCACACCTTTATTTAACCTGGAATCTTCCACATGGGATTAGAAGGCTGATACTTCTTTTGAGAACCAACTTGTTGCCTCTTAGAGAAGTTACTGGTATATAGGACAAAATACCAAGAGAGGAGAGAATTTTTTAAATGTGTTCTTTACAAATTCATTATCTTAATGATGTGTTATTTGTGTGCCCGGAACTACAAAGGGCCAGGGGTATGCTTTTAAGATCATCATTTGTTAAATTTAATATCCATTCTGCTCAGGACGCCCGAACATTTGTCTTGTCCCCGTCAAATGAAATGGTCTGTAATAGGCTAGACCATTTTTTTAAATCATTTCTGGTTATTTATTAGGAAATGTTTTAAGTCTTTTTTGTATGTTAGAACACCTAATGATTGGATTTAAGAATTTTGTCTTGTATATAAAACATTTTTTTCCTTTTTCTCCTTTTAATCTATTGGTTTACTTTTGAAGAACTTGTACTAGGTATAAAGTATGCCTTTTTAATTTATTGATGTATTTTTGTGGATATAAAAAAAAATTGGAATTGAATTGGAATTGACTTAATGGCCTAACATTCCCAAATTGAGAAGATGCCAAAGTTTGTTCCTATTTTGAATACAGCAGGTAATAGCGAATCAAAGATTTTTGTGTGCAACATTATTTAAAAACTAAAAGAGAAAGACAGATTGAGTGGAAAAGCAAAGAGAGAGATCTGCATAAATCAAAAAAAAAAGAAAAGTGAGCAGAGTGGAGTCATTTTACTGCAGCAAATGCTAAGAAAATATAAGTCTGGACTGAGAGATGTCAGCTTAGCTTTGCTACAGTCATTGTAAATTGATTCTCCCTGGGACGTAGATTGTGGGAAAAAGTACTTACTACCAATTCTTGGTCTAACTATGTTGTCCTTTTCTTGCCATGCTAAATTTGATGACTGCCCTCTGGAACAGTTTAGTGTTGGTTTAAACACATCCCACCAACTGTTATATCTGTTGATGGCTGAATAGATAACAGCACAGCACAACATACATCTTGTGGGAATAAGGCTAGGCATTTCAGAAATGGATGGGTAAGGAATGATGGCAATTAAATCATCCTACTGAAACAGCAGTGGGGCTGATGCCTATCTAAAGTGGTTAGGTGGCCGGGGGAGGGTGGGAAAAAAATTAAAATATAAAAAGCTTACCTACCGCTCTGCCAGCTGCCTCGTAGATGCTCTTGTCAGACGCAGACTTGGGTGGGCCTCAAAGCACAGGCTAATAGTGGGTGGTAAATAACAAATCCTTACAGCCCTGTAGCACTGTTGACAGTGCTACCTACATTTCAAAATGCAGATTCAGTTACTTTACCGAATCGGTAATTTTACCGACTCAGTAAATTTACAGATTTGGTAAATTTACAGATTCAGTAAAATTACCGAATCTGCATTTTTTAATGCCCTACATCTCAGTATCCAAATACCAGTCGGTAACGGACGAAAATCGGTATTTTCGGCTGTTACCGACCGGTATTTGGATACCTACATCTGGCCCCTAGTCTGGAGTTACATAACAGTAAGAAATCCAGTGCTCTCTATCTATTATGCAATCAGAAACTAGGAAACTTTTCAGTCTCATGCCAATCACGATCAGATAATCTGGAAGAACAGGCCATGGGTTCGGACAAATCCGTCTGCAGAAAAAAGACAAAGAAATAAATAAAGAAATTGGAAAACGGAAAAAAACGTTGAATTACCAAAAAAAAAGGGTGAGACAGTTAGGATTCCACATCAATCAGTGAGCCTGTAGTTTTAGTAGGGAGGGGTGGCCGGGACACAAACCCACACAAAAACACTGACTCACACCCATGCCCTCACACAGGTGCGCATCAACACACACATCCATTCACACAACACTTACTCCCAAATATTCATGTATGCACCAAATATTTTTTTTAAAACACACAGACACTTACCTGAACAGCTATGATTGGAGGTCCCAGGAGTGCTGAAACTGCTGCCTTCCCACACTGGCTAACCCTAAGTCAGCCAATGAGGAGAGGCAGCAGTCTCTACTCACCACAGATTGGGATGCGGTCAGTGAAACTTGCTGACCCCACTACACACTGTGGCGAGATGTCCCTGGGCACTGGGCACTTCAGTGTTTAGAAGTGAAGTGCCAATGTTTAAAGCAATCAGTGACGCTTTCCCTTGTCTTGGGGGGGAGGACCTTGAGGTGCTTTGCCAGGCTGAAGAGGACATGCCCAGAGAAGCTTTGATATATTCTGCACAGCAAAATTCAGAACAGGTAGCCTGTACATTAATCACACGTCTAGCTCCTGGCTCCCTGACCTGTAAATAAACAGTGTCTGTCAGGCTGACTGACCTTTGCTTAGCCTGGCAGACACTCTACCTTCTGGACAAGAGTTCAGGGGGCATGAATTCTAATCCCATTAACACTGGCTGCAGCTGTTTGACATGGTCCAAGAGGGACTGGGACAAGATTGAAAAATATTCTTTGTAATGCTGCTGAAAATATCTCATCACCAACAGGCAGTGGTCATGCCTGGATGAAAATGTAATCTTCAAGGTAATAGACATGAACTCCTGCCCTGAGTCCCCAACTGTATGGATATCTAGATGCTTAATGCAGATTTTTGTTGTCATAGGCAAACATAGATCATGCATTAGCGTCATGTCTTTCTAATCTATTGCTATCCTGTTGGACTGAGAGAGGCCCAAAGTGCTACCCTAAAAGTGGTGAAAAGCTTTGGAGTTCAGCCAAGAGTGAGATGGTGGTGGTCTAATCATTTGTAGGAGTGAACAGGGTCCTTTTACCTGTCACACTGGAATGAGGCCTACAAGCTCACTCATTTAAAGTTCTGCAACTGTGTGCTTAACTTACCTTTTGTCTGCATTGGTATGGAATGTAGTATTGTGCAGTGCATTTGTAATGTGCAAGTGCTGGGTCTATGTGTGCCAGTGGCGGCTCCTCTGCTAAGGTGTAGGAGCTTTGCCCTACTCCTTCAACTGCAAGCTCAATACAAAAAAACAAAATGCTATTAACGCTCCGTCATTAGCATTTTATTTTTTGTGTTGAGCTTGCAGTTGAAGCAGCAGGCAGGGCTAGGCTCCCTGCATCACCTTAAGTGAGCATGTAGGGCCAGCCAAACCTACATGCACACTTTGCATGTCTCTACACAGGCTGCATTACAGCTCCCATTCCCCTTCTGAGCGCCGAACGACAGCGCTCAGGCCAATCACTGTAACATTGTTATTGACAGGAAGCCCGTGTTCTTGCTTCCTGGTTCCTGTGTGGAGGAAAGCGGCGTCTGGCAATGAGCAGGTAACTTTCTTATTTTATTTTTGATTTTTTTTTACCTCCAGTGCCCCCACCACCGTTCACTACCAGCCTCTACTGATATGTGCCAGTGAATGGTACGATATAGAGATAATGCATTACAATGTAGTGTGTATGTTATATTAATGTGCTGGGTGAATGTGCGTCTTCGAGTGGTACAATACATGTAAATGTAAATTGATACTTGTATAGCACACTACTCACTCGCAAGGGTCTCAGGGCGCTTGTACGAACACCGCTGTGGAACCCATCCTGGCTTTCCCTGTGAGGTGTCCACTCCTGGGCACCCCCAAGGTGGAGGCCAGGCATCCTTAGTGTTGTGGGGGCCGTTGTGGAGATTAAGCAAGCTATTGCCCAGAGTTGCAGAGTGGGACTCCATGATTGGAATAGGCACCGAGGCGAGAATTATCAGGTCCGTGGAATTTTTGAGCCCAAGACCCGCCAAGGCGGGGAATTGAACCCTGGTCCCGGGCTAGACCTCTGCATCAGAGTCTGCCGCTCTAACCATTGAGCCACACTTCTCCACATGAAAAATGTAGTGCTGTGCAGGTTGTACATTATATACATGAGATGGTATGTGTGCTATCGAGTGGTACAATACAAGGCTGACTCTGGGTTCCATTTTGGGAGACCTAGGGCTGCATGGTGAAACTAGAGGATAGTGGGTAGATGAATCCCCTAAGACAGATTTGTGTAGTCCTGAATTCCTTTATGCTGGGTGGGATACATTGGAGAGAGGGAGAGCAAGTCTCCCACAGTACACTTCATAGGGTGCTCTTTGAATCAGAGAGAGTTTGCAAGCAAGGGGCCTGGGCACATCTCAGGATAGAGAGAGGGGGGTGATAAGAGAATCATAAAGAGTAGGGCAGAGGCCCTGGGCTCTGCTTTTGTAACACATATTACTGTGTCTGACACCCAGGTGTGAACTCTAATCACTCCCATGGCCTGTGTTGGGTGGCTATCAGTCCTGCATTCAATACTGCAGTGACACAATGATTTTTGGAGGAAGTTAGGGCAGAGGATGGGTTTTTCAAAAGGAAGCACACCTCCTACATAACCTTCAAAGACTCAGACTCTAAATCACATTTGGTATCTGGAACTGGATTATAAGAAGGAGACCTTGACACCTCATAAGTTGTCGAGTGTCAAACAGCCAGTCAGGCTGTGCGAGGAGGAGAAGCTCTGCAAGCCTTCTACTTGTGAGCAGGACTGGGGATCAAGCACCCGCTCATCTCCCAGCTGAGTGAGGGAGCATCACCCAAGGAATCCAAAATCAACCTTCTCTGGAGCCAAGAGCACCAGTGCACATCTGCTTGTCAAAACCAGTGTGCCCCATGAGTAAGAGGAGAGTGTTGGAGGGAGTGAGGCCCAATGGGGAATCCTGTCAAGTAGATCCTGACAAGATAGTCGAAGGACCATTCTCCTGCTAATACTGCCACCTTACCTTCAGCACAGCAGCAACTAATGTCACCAGGAACACCACTAATATCGGTGCACCACCTACATCGACTGAGACCCCCACAATGACACTCCAGTGCATCCTACTCAATGCATGTTCTCTAAGGAAACACACCACAGAGATCTGAGACATGATCTCTTCCCTCACCCCGGACATCATCTTCCTCTTCAGCCTGCATCCTCACGAAACATCACCATTGCCATCCCCGAAAGTTACAGGATGACGCACTGGGGCGCAAATAACAAGCACTGAGGTGGAAATGCCATCCTATACATGGTAACCATCTGCTTCAAAACATCCCCTGATGGCCCAACATCAGTGATGGAACACCTTAATTTCCAACTCTACACAGATGGGAAAAGCACCATCAGAGATACGCTTGCCTACAGACCACCAGGACCAAGCCCCAGCTTCTGCAACTCTATCCCAGAAATCATCACCCTGCACGCAAATGACTCTGAGCACTACATCTTCTTAGAGGACCTTAACTTCCTCCTCAACGATCCCAGATATGTCATCTCCGCTGATCTCTTGGAAAGCATTAATAACATTGGACTCAAGCAGCTTGACACCGGCCCCACCCACATCTTAGGACACACCCTCAACCCCATATTTACCTCCAGTGACAGTCAGATATACCCGCACCACACCACTCACATGGTCCGACCACCACAGCATACACTTCACTATAACAGGATCCAACTACCCTAGTGATAGGCCCCTCAGATTCATGCATAGAAACTGCAAAAAGATATGAGAAGACCTATGGAATGAAGGACTCCACTCCCACCTCCTAGACTCCACACACAACCCTAAACAAGCAGCGAAGTATTCATCCTGTGGATCATGAAATACGCCAACAATATTTCTCCCATCAAAACAACCAAGTCTAAAGAGCACAGCAAAAGAGCAAGCTGGCTCACTGAAGAACTGCACTTCACCAAATGCAAGTGTTGTCAGCTCGAAAGGAAGTGGCGCATTAGCAATAGAACAGAAGACTGAAGACTGAACTGCCTACAGGACCGCCCTCAACCAGTACCACTGTCTCCTGAAAGAAACAAAAAAGAGCACCCTAACAGACAGCATCACAGCCAGTGTGTACCACAGCAATAAACTCTTTGAAAGAGTTCACAAATCCCGCAGTCATTGAGAAAGACATCAAGAACTGTGAAACAACCTTATGTACTTCTTCCACAAGATCTGGGCCATCTATGAAAACTTTAAGCACCAACCCTCCAATGCAGACAGTATCAACCAGGTCACATCCTTTGAAAACAAATGCTGAACACCTTCTCACCCACTGGGAATTGCTCACCATGTAAGACACCATCTTCATCTGTCAGAAGTGGCAATATTTCCTCAGGGTCTGCACGTGATGACACAAGGGCCCACCTCCTAGCACCTCAAACTCTGAGATACTATGATAGTGCAGAGTATTGGAGTGGCCAAGCATGGGAATGGTATGTAGGAAGGGAACAGCAGGGAAGGAGATCTGTAAAAGAAAATAAAGAAACCAAACAATAACGGAGAATTGTTGTTTCTAATAAGAAGGCAAGACATTTTATGCAAATAATGATATACAATAATTGCTTCGAATGAGAAGGAAGAAATGATATGTAAAGAAAGGTCATTGTGAATCAAGGCTCAAGGGTGAATTAAACACCAGTCATACAAAAAAATGGGAATACTTTTCACAAAGAGTTTACTCATTAACATTAAGAGTAAGCATAATTTGCACACATAATAAAGGAATAGATCTATGTTACTCCATAAATAATTCGATGTTGCACTGAGCACTGTAAAGTCTATGTGCGCGATTAAACATACATAAGACAATAGAGAACCCTTCTATATATATATATAATTTCTTCAATAAAAAAGGAAATAATCTACAAATAGTTCCTGTAAAAGTTATGTAATCAAATACAAATCAAACGTGGAAGCCTTATAAAATAAAAACAAAATCTTATAAACATAAAACCTTTTTGCATCAACAATATTTGCAAAAAACATTAAACAAGAAAGTGGAACACATGTTCCGCTAACGCACCAATTATGTTATGTGCGATGATAGTTACACGGAAGCCGAATTCCGCAGGAGATAACTCCGCATTCACAGAAGAACAGCAGCGAAAACTGGCCACCCTTGCTGCAAGACCGCACCACCGCTGGAAATGTAGTAAACAGCCAGCCCAGGAAAATGAAAGAGTAGCCACACAAATCTGGAAGAGAAGACCAGGACAAAGAAACACTCCAGGGGAAGTCCGGTAGATTAGTGAGTGCCGAGGTTTGGGTGTGGCTGCCTTTTAAGACCTTGCCACACCCAAGCTGACCGCCATCAAAGCATGCTGGGACATGAAGTCCTACTGGAATAGCAATGCACAAAAACAGTCCAAAAAGACATAAATGATGAGTAATACAACCAATACATATCAAAGGTGGTTTTGAGTGAAACAGGAAATAAATACAAAACAAGATCAGTGCTGAGGGGATATATATACAATACATAATCAGTGCTGAAGATAATACCAGTAAGACCACCAACAGGCAGAAAGAGCAGCAACATGCGCCTTACCACAGAGATACTTGGCACAAACAGGCAAGTGCGCATCATAGCAATGCTTTGGCCGAGCCCTAGACCCCGCCCTGCCCAATATCTGACACCATCATGAACTATGTGCACTCTGGGGAACCCAGAGATTCATGCCCCCACCATGTCTTCAACCTCTGAAGCAAGACAATAGTCGACAAGCTCAGAAAGCTCCTGAACACCTCCATAGCCATGCATAACAAATGCCTGCTTCACTGAGGACTGGAACCATGCTGAAGTGCGGTCCCTCAAGATACAACCATCCACCAACTCTACTGATTTGAAGAACAACCTGCCCATCTCACTGTTCCCCAACTCAGCAAAAGTCCTTGAGAAAGCAATCAACCAGCGTTTCATCCAACACCTACAAGACCACAACCTCCTGGATCCCTCCCAATCTGGATTTCGAGCTGCTGCAGCACCGAGACAGTCTTAATCTCAGCCACCAACAACGTCAGAGCTCTCCTGGACCATGGGAAAACAGCAGCCTCCATACTCCTATATCTGTCCGCCGCATTTGATACCATCTGCCACCTCATTCAAATCAACAGACTCCACCACATCGGGGTTCAAGGGAACACCCTCAAAAGTATCACCTCATTCCTCACGGGAAGAACCCAAAGCATCCGCCTCCCACTGTTCACCATGGGGCCCAAGACCATCATCTGGGGAGTACCCCCAAAGCTTGGTCCTCAACCAGACCCTCTTCAACATTTACATTATCCCAATGGCTGACACAATGAGATCACACAGACTCAACATCGTCTCCAAAGCCAACTTCCACATATGCATGCTGAACATTGCAGAGTGAATGAAGGATAACTGTCTCAAACTCTACTTGGACAAAACAGAAGCCCTCAACTTTAGAAAAAACATCTTGCCATGGAATGACTCATGGTTGCCCATGGAGCTTCGTACACCCCCCAATGCAACAGACCAAGCTCACAGCCTCCTATCACTCTGGATAAAAAGCTATCCATGAAGAAACAAGCCAATGCAGTTTCTTCTGCCTGCTACCACACCTTTTGCATGCACTGCAAGATCTTCATGTGGCTCCCAGTAAACACGAGGACACAAACAGATTCTCACTAACCCTGGGCGAAGCACTACGCTACGCTCGCGTAGTTTGCGAAGTTTGCGCAACTTCGCACTATGCGAGCTGCACGTAGCACAGTGCGAACACAAGTAGCGCAGCGTAGCGTAGTGCAGCGGTCATTTTTTGCTTGTTCGTGGTCCTCAACGTTATGTTCGTCACCGCGAGCAAGCAAAATTACATCCCGGCGAGATTCTCAACGCAGGGAGGTCAGGTTTCTCATTGCGAGTGGTCGCGCATGCTCGCGGCCGCTCGCGATGAGAAACTACCAGTCCGCGTTGAGAAAGCTGCCGCTCGAGTAAAAATCTACTCGAGCGGCAGAAAACTACAGCTTGCACTGTGCAAGATGCCGATTTCAATGATTGCACAGTGCCAGATGCTTGTCCGCACTGTGCAATTATTGAAATCGCATCTTGCACAGTGCGAACATGCTACTACGCAGCTCGCGTAGTGCTACGTGAAGTTCGCGTAGTGCGAAGTGCACTTCGCGTAGCTTCGTGTAGCTTCGCGTAGCGCTACTTCGCGAACTACGCCCAGGGTTAACATTGCTCACCAGCAGACTGGAGTATGGAAACATGCTTTACATAGGAATCACTGCATGCCTCCTGAAGAGACCCTAGACAATACAGAACTCACCTGCAAGACTCATACTCGACCTCTACAGAAGGACCCACATCACACCCCATCTCAAGAAACTTGCACTGGTTCCCAATTCGAAAGAGATGCCAGTTCAAGCTGCCTACCTACACCTACAAGGCTCTGCACAACAAAGGACAAGCATACATCAACAATTGCTGAACCTTCCACGAACCATCCAGACACCTCCAATCAGCTCTCTTCTCCATTGCACAAAGCCCATGTGCCAGTCGAGCCAGCAGCAGATGGCGCTACTTCTTGCACCTAGCAGCCAAGGCTCGGAACAACCTCTCCCTGCACCTTAAGGCTGCATCGTCACTCCAACAATTCAAACAATATCTAACAACCTGACTGTTTGAATAATCAAACTCGACACAGCAGTGAACAGATCCAGCGCCTCAAGACCTACATGGGTGATTTGCCATGATCTATAAATTATTGATTGATTGATTCCCATAGGGAGGTGTAAGGGAACAGCTGTTGATTTAATGGGGTTGCTCATTTGCAAAATCTCCTTCAGTGCCACAATTGGCCTTCCAAATACTAAAGGTTTCAGAAAAAACTTGTTTCTACTATTTAGTCTTTATATTCTGCCGAGTGAACAATAACATTCATTATAAAGTTCCTCTTTCAATTTCATAAACAAAGTAATGGATAAAGAAAAAGTAGCTAGGGTATGATGTGCGGGAGACTTTAATGCTAAAGTTTCAAATACGGCACCACATGCCTTCAAAAACTCAGAATTAGAGGTAAGATGGAAGGTGCCCCAACCACAGTCTCCAGGCAAAAACAGAACTGGCAAGAAAGGAATACTTTTTCTAAGAGTTAAAAACCATGGGAGCCATAATATTAAAAGGGAAAATTAAGTCTGAGATAGGTGCCAATATGACTAGACATGGCCCCTCCGACTCCTCTATAATGTATTACTTAATCACAATTTACGGGTCGTATGAATTTTTTTTTTAGTATTACATATACAACAGAGTGATCATGCCAATCCCGGCACCACTTTGGAATCATACCTCATAATATCTGCAGATTAGGTCCTGGAAATATCGTTAGGTCAAACAGATATTCCATTAAAAAACATTAGACTTCACTGGAACGCATGGAATATCAATCTCCTTAACACAATGGTGGCCTCATTTCAAAAAGCTTCATTTGGTACTGCTTCTAGCGGTCTAATTAGTCAGGTTGAGTCATGTTTCAAAGAACTAGTTCAACACAAGAAAAATAAAAGTAACTAGCAAGCTTTTTCAGCATTTTTGCAATGGATGAAAGAGCGGCACATTTATCATTACAAATAAACTCACCCGTATACAGATTCAAAAATTTCTACGAAGCGAAAATAATTAATTCTATCACGACAAAACTCAAAGGTAATTATGCAATGCAAAGGATAAAACAAATGGATCGGTATTAGCATAATCAGCACCAAGCTGTAAACAAAACAAAATTCTTAATCCTTCTGGTGAATAATCACATTTAATTGTGGATCTAAAACTAACCCCACAATAAATAAGATTCCAGCCCATATTTGGTCCAATTATGTTTCGAATCGGTCCAAGATAAACAAGACATATTTGTTCCTATTACAAACTCACAACCAAATAGTTATATTCCCCCCAAACCCATCCAAAATTGGCTAATTTTGTGTGCTTTATAAAAAAAAAAGAACAAGATCATCAGCAGTGATGGGCTCAGATGAAAACCCAATAACAGTGCTGAAAGAGAATCATGGGCTAACATTCTTATGGCTTTTTTTAAATTCTGTGTTGCAATTGGCATTATACCAAAATCTTGGAGACTGGGTACCATCATGCCCCTCAGCAAAAGAAGAGTGAAAAAACTCCTGGGAAACTACAGACAAATTTCTCTTCTGCATAGAACAGGGATATGTTTTGAATCTAGCTTTAGACCTCCATTTCGTACGGACGTCGCGTACTGTGTGTTCCGAATGCGTTTCGTACAGATTTTTAAGTCGTATGGTCTTTTGTACGATTCGTACGGAGATCTTCTTTGGGTCCGAATCGTACTTCATCGTTCGTACGGGGACGTTTAAGGGTATGATTCGTCCGGGAAATATGCTCCGTACGGCTATTGGTAAGGGATTTTACCGAATCGGAATCGGCCCCTAATTGTTCTACTACATTCATTCACATGGTGCAGAAATTTGCTAGATGAAAAAAAGGTCTATCTTCTCCCATCATTAAACAAAATGGCTAAAATCAGGGATGTCTGTTGGCACCGATTTTGTTCTCTCTGTATCTGGCTGACCTACCACAATATTTTTTGAGGCAAAAGAATTTTGTTCAAAAATCGACTCTAAACAGATGCACATTTTAATGTATGTCAACAATGTGGTACTCTTTGATTTAACTACTTGAGCCCTGCAACAAAATGTAACAAAGTTCAATAATTTGCTGAAGGTAAATACATCTGAAACAAAGATTTTAGCTTTTTTGGGGAAAAAAGGGGCTATCCTACTCTTGGTATTCGGGAAAAAAACCTGAGGCAGAGAAAAACTTTACCCATTTAGGAAGAACTCTTTACAGAGACTTAGGCACCAAATTACACCTCTCAAACATGGGGAGTAAAGCCCTGGCCATTGCAGGCTCACTCTAACATCCTTATACGTCTTTCCGGAAAAGGTATTTCAACCATATTTTGTATGTCCCCCAAAAAATAATTCAATCCACCTTCAGTTAAGCACTTGAAAATAAATATGAAGCTAAGATCATGCAGATAGTTTGTATCCCTCAGTAATACAAGTCCCACACAAATTCCTAAGATGGAACTGAGTTAATTGAGTACATATGCTCTATCATTGGCAAAACCAAATTTGCTGGCAATATAAATCTGCCTTGCACCATAAGAATCACTTAGGAGCCCTTCTTTGGGAGGATTGTTTTAATAAACCACAGGAGCAAATGACTTTTCCCATGAATTTAAAATGTGTCCACAATAGCTTTAAAAGTGATCTTGGTCAACATAAATCGTGGTCCCCAGGGTATTTACACCTGGTTTTGAAAGCTAAGATTAGCCAGCCAAACTTTAAACAGGATGTGGAATATTGTGAGAGATTAAAAGTCTATAAAAATGTGTATGCAAGTTTTGCTTTTGATGATGCTCAACAATATCTCTCTCTCCATATTGAGCTTAAAGTAAGAAGACTAATAAGAACCTATAGCCTCAGATATGTGCTTTAAATTAGTTGATAGGGAATGGAAGGATAATCACTTAGTCTCTTCTATGTGTAATCTTGTCAGGCAAAAATCCAGGAATTATTACATGTGCTGCAAATTTACCTAGTTTTAAATGATTTTGGAAAACAATATTGAAATGCAATAATTTCAAATCTTTGTATGTGTCCTCCAAACAGTGTTTAAAGATGTATACATTTTAGTAGCTTTTGGCAATATTAAAAATATCTTCTCTATGTGAGAAGTTGTTTGAAATGGTGGCCTCTAGTTTGCCGAGGTAGGTACTTTTGTCCAAATAGGGACACTTGGTTCTAGTCAGGGAAAGGGGGATACACACTTTAGATAGCCCCTGCTTAACCCCTGGGTAGCTTGGCATGAGCATACAGACTTATCTTAATGGCAATGTGTAAAGTATTTGTACTCAAAACACACAGTAATTCAGTGATAACACCACAAATGGACACCACACCAGTTTAGAAAAATAAAGTATTTCTATCTAAACTCAACAAGACCAAAACAACAAAAATCCAACTTACATGTAATAGGAATATGACTTTAAGAAGGTTTCAAACAACTTGGCCCAAGAAAACTATGGATGCATGATTTCTCTCAAAGGACCTGTAGTTGCGCCAAAATTCACAAGGCCAAACTGCCACAAGCAGAGATGGAAAGCATAGAAAAACAAAGAGATGCATCAGTTCCTTAGACCATGGGGAGGCGATGCAACAGTTCTGCTGCACGCAGGAGCAGTGATGCATCAAATCCAGTCTGTAGGGGGAAGTGATGCATTGATTCTGAGACGGTTCAGGTCCGGGGGTAATGCATCGTGAAATCTTGCCACACAAGTACGATACGTGGAAATCGGGGATGCTTTGGCGATCGAGGCGGCAGTGTCGAGCGTCGCTGCATCGGTTTCTTCAGAACAGGAATCAAGCTCTACTCAAGCCCTTGGAGGTCTTCTTGAGGCAGGGGAAAAAGCACACAGTAAAGTCATTGTCCTTTCCATGGCAAAAACAGCTACTGCAGGCCGACCCCAGACAGCACACAGCAAAGGGGCACTTCTCCTCCTCCAGCTTCTCCAGCTCTTCTCCTTGGCAAAGGTTCCAGAAGTAGGCTAAAGTTCAGGGGTTTCAGGTCGAATACTTATACCCCAAAATTTCTTTGTTCTCTTTTTGCAAGGGTTTCTGAGCAAAGTCTAAACCAGTTATGTCCTCACTGGTGCGGTATAACCACAGGGGGTGGAGACAGCATTGTGCAAAGGAGACAAGCCCCATTCAGGTGCAAAGAAATCTCCTCCCACTACTCTAAATTTACCCAAGGTCTATTTATTTCAGCTCTGAGTCATCCAGGAAGGTCCAAGCAACATCTCAACCCCCCAGTGGCTGTCTACAGTGAATGCACATCCCCAGCCCCTGTCACTCCAAAACCAGACAGTCAATACACAAACAGGCATTGGCACACAGAATGGTTTAACAAGAAAATGCCTACTTTCTAAAAGTGGCATTTTCAAACAGGCAATTTGAAAACCATTGTTACTAAAACATGTGTTATTAAATTCTGAGTACAGGGAGCCTAAACCTTATTCCTCTATGTTGTCCCAATGGGAACTTATGCATGAAAGATGTTACAAAAGACAAAAGACAAACAATTGATGGATGGAGTGCAGAATAAATCAAAATATTCACCCCCAGTCAAGATATCTGGGTTAAATCCATCATTCTTTTGCTCACCATGCCACTCCAGTTTAGATGTTACAAAACATTTCCTATTCTATCCTATCGGCAAGATAGCCTTTCAATAATGAAAAAACAAATTGGCAGTATTTCACTATCAGGACATGCCACACACACCAGCACATGTCCTACCTTTCACCTACACTGCACCATGCCCAGAGGGGTACTTTGGGCATACCATAGGGGTGCCTTACATATAAGAAAGCGAAAGTTTAGGGCCTGCAAGTGGGTGCACTTGCCAAGTGGACATGGTAGTTAGCAAACTGTGTGCAGACACTGCAGTTGCAGGTCTGAGTTACCTTTTCAGGTTGAGGGTGGCACAATCAGTTCTGCAGGCCCACCAGTAGCATTTGATTTACAGCTCTCTTTTGGGGTTTATTAATCCATGCCTTCTTTGTCTGTCCAGTGTGTGTCTGTCTCCCTGTGTTTGGATTCATTCCATGCTGATACGCCGATTCTTTCAGGAACCGTGTAGCGTAAACTGCTACCAATTGACAGCCGCCCAGCACCTCGATCTACTCAGAACCGTGCAAACCCAGCGACTGATCACAGACGTATGTGGAGCTTAAGTAATACCTGCCAATAATCTTCTCTAACCCAGCGACTGATCACAGACGGGCGTGGAGCATAAGTAATACATGTTCCAGACGACTTTTGGCCCTGTTGCACGAAAATATCCGCCAGGTTGCCCCTGAATTAATTACAGAGGCCTCTACAATATCCTATTTGATTATCTATACACCGGAACTGACTCAGCACGCCACGATCTAGACAACCAAGTCCTGATGATGATCCAAACTAATATGGATCAAAACGCCGTCGACCTAACAGCTTATTAACAGGCGTACTCCTGCATTGTGGCTCTACACCAAATTGAAAGAACTTATATAAACTGTGATATCACGTTGTCACAATTATAGAGCCACTCACTGTAAATTATCTGCACCTTGTTCACAGTGCGCCGTCCTCGCTGTTCACTTCTGCACTTGCGTCGCCACTTTCACCACAGACACTTTGTTATGCACCAAGTATTATATGGTTGTCACTAATTCATTTTATGCAGTCCTGCTTCTAACTGTATATTTTCTGACCATGAACTTGTGATATAATATAAGATGATTAACCTTTTTTTTTCAAAAACAACAAGTGCTCTCCTTCTTTCTTCATGAGTAATGCTGTATGCATGCATAATTAATTGCCTACATATTCTTACCTGCCAGGACATTGTTTCTTAATGCACCTCTGTTTGCCATAGGCCTCCATTTGTCTTTGTTCCCCATGGCATGTGAATAGGGGCCATTTTGTATATTCAGTGCCCATAGGCCTGCATGTGTTCTTTGGTTATGGTCATGCCTCCTTGCTTGCTGTTTGACCATGTGGTCGATGGCGATTTTCTGTAGATGGCCAGTTTGTTTTTGCTATAGAACTGCTTGTGTTCTTTGCTCCCCATGCCTTCTTGCTTGATGTTGTGACCATATGGCTGGTGGCTGTTCTGTGTATCTATCCAGTGTGCTTTTTCCAGAGGCTTGCATGTATTCTTTGTTGTGGTCATGCCTCCTTGCTTGCTGGTTGACCATGTGATTGGTGGCCATTTTGTGTAGGCAGCCAGTGTGCTTTTGCCATAGGATTGCATATCTTCTTTGTTCACCATGCTTTCTTGCTTGCTTGTTGCTGTGACCATGTGGCTGGTGGCCATTTTGTGTATTTAGCCAGTGTGATTTTGCCATAGACCTGCATGTCCTCTTTGTTGTGGCCATGCCTCCTTGCTTGCTGTTTGACCATGTGGTTGGTGGCCATTTTGTGTAGGCAGCCCGTGTGCTTTTGCCATAGGCCTGCATGTCCTATTTTTGCTCCATGTCATCTTGCTTGTTGTGACCATGTGGCTAATAGCCATTTTGTGTATCCACTCAGTGTGCTTTTGCCAAAAGCCTGCATGTCTTATTTGTTCATCAAACTTTCTTTCTTGCTTGTTGTGGTGCCCATGTGGCTAGCGGACATTGTGTAGCCAGTAACCCTGGGCAGGGTTTGCAGTATTTTATACCGCAAAACTCTGTAAAGTACCAGAACAACTCCCCAGCGCTCTGCAGAATTCCACCAGTGGAGGTGTCTGTTAAGTCGTGCTGCCCAAACTAATTTTTAGCACCAGCAGTTTGTCTTCCTCTGTAAAATCAGAGCAAATGGATATACACGTTGTGCCAGAGGGCGCTGCTGCTTTCTGCCACTCGAGTTGGCATTACACTCGAGCTGCAGCTTCTTCAACACAAATGGCAGATTGGTTGAAAACTGCAGCAACGGCCCGCGATGAGAAATCTCAGCAGGAGGAGGTCTAGAGCATAATGTTTTCTCACAAAAACTCGGCGACTTACCGTTGCCAAGGCACTCGAGGAAAAAACTCTGCTCTACATCAAACAGTGGAGTTTTTTTGGAACTCAGCACGGAGCATAGCACGTGGAGTGAGAAAAACTCTGCGAACTCTGCTGGTGGAGCAGAATTCTTCAGCTACCCCTAGTAGTCAGCCAGTGTGATTTTGCCAAAGGCCTGCATGTCTTCTCTTTGTTTGCCATGCCTTCTTGCTCAGAGTTGTTGTTGTGGACCATGTGGCACTGGCTGGCAGCCATTTTGTGCATCAAGACAGTGTGCCCCTTTTCCACAGGCTTGCATAGATGGTTGAGACAGCAGTATAATAAATTGTATACTTGAGGATAATTTCACTTATTTATAATTTGTTAATTTTTTTAATATAGATTTTCAAATCTTTTTAATATATATATTTTTAAATCTCTCTCCCCGTTTTCCTAACATCCAGCATCAATCCCAAGTCTGCTATAGGCGCAAAACAGCATTCATTGTCTAAGGATTACTCAATCATTACTTACACCGCCTTGAGTGCCACATCCAAACTTGTTGCACATTATGCAAACAGTTGTATCTGTATGTTGTTGTTGCTACTCTCTCTTATTCTTCCTGAGTGTACACCATGAAAGTTTATGTTGATGTTGTTTTACGAATGTATACAGTGTATTGTTAACTATTTATAATAAAATGAGTAACCACACTAAATTATATTGTTTGTTTGTACGACTAATTGTACTGCAGCAATGCCACGTTTCACTGATTTTCTTCTTGCTTGTTTGCTTTTAGGTGCACAAGAGGATGAAGCGGGCTGTTTCCAACAGTGACAGGCCTCCACGCGGCAGCAAGTAACGAGCAATTAGGAGGATTAAGGCCGGGCAGGAGGGAATTTAGGCCTCATAGCGTGCCTGACCACAAGATGGGGGTCGAGAGGACATAGGGGATACTAGAGGAAGAAAACAGTGCAGCGGCCGGCAAAATGGGGGCAAAACAGTAGCCTGTAGCTGATCCCTTCCACATTACAGCAGGGGCGAAGAAGGCAGAAACCATTCGAGAAGCGAGGCCAGGTAGGAAGACACTTGGGCATACAAACAAGCACGCCTGAAAGGCTGCATTTATGGAAACTGCAAGTATGAGAACCAGGAACAACTGAATCCACGTGGCTAAGTAAAGGCCCAGGGAGCCAAAACAACTGAATTTGACGATGACACCTGTACTGTTAACAGTAAAGTCCGCACAGGGGCAGTGCCAGAGAGGGACATATAGCTTTCACGAAGCAGAGGGGCAAATAAGCAGAGAAATAAGGGTCCACACAGTAGAGATGAGGCACTGCTACTGCAATAATACTGCAATGTTGACTCAGCCGGGGTCAAGATGGCTGGGTGGATGTGGTCCACATTGGCTCCGTAGCCATGCAGCTGCCTCTGCCACATTTGGAAATGCCACCGGAGAGGGAGGATGACCCATCATCAGCATCCCCATGTATTAACTGGGTAAAAGGCATCGCAGAGTAAAATTAATCACAGAACTAGAGGCAAGACCAGCTGCAGAGTCATGGGGATCAACAGATTCCTAAAATCAGCGCTTTATACTGGGGGTATAGTGAGACCTGCAAATTCAAGGAAAGAGCAGGCCTGGGCTTGCCTGACTCTCAAATGTCGCCCAATTCTTGTAAATATGGTGCAGCTCTGCATTTCAGAAGTGGCGGAGCTTGTCGTTAAGCAAAAGAGGCTAACAACACGTTCCTCTACTTCTTTGTAAATATGCCCCCTAGCGTGTTCGATTTGCAATGCATTGAAACATTGTAAATGCTACATTAACTGAAGCAGGAGCACATTGCTCAGCCAACACTACAATCACAAATTGAACTATAATGCATTCCGGTTGTAGGTGGCAAAAAATACCATAGGCGAGGAGGGGGGTGATGAATGATGGGTGGGATTTATCTGGCTCCCTTAACAAATACAGGGAGACAAGGGAGTAGAACAAAAAAAATACCTCCATTTTGAACCATAGCTTTGATATCCCCACATAAATAAAGTGAGCAAAGTAGGTGAGCAGCATGTTCCTCATGAAAAGAGCTACCTTGCTTATTCTTCCAAACAATCCAAATATTCATTCATCTTTTAATTCTAATTCATCCATAGCCACTATGATTAAGCTTTCGATTCTCTCATCCAGTCTCTTGCCAAAATTTCCAAACCATTATCCATCCATTCACTTATCCACCTTTTCTTCTAACCATCCTTTTGCCCATCCATTCCTACAAATGAGAGGTAGATTGGTTTTAAAGGGGGAAGGATTGCTTACATGAAAGAGAGATTAAATGTTAGGCCCAGCACAATAACAGAGAGCAGAAAAACAAGATGGCTGCGCCCATGCAGACTGCATGGTGCAGTTCTTGCGTGATTTGGAACACAAGAATACACATGAGAACCGTGTGGCACTGTTTGTGGATGATTCAGAATGTGAGAACGCACTCCGCATTCCCACTGCAACACGAACGGGAGTGCCAGCAAACTCTGCCTGCCAGCAGAAATCCACGTAGCATGGCTGAGTTTTTTTGCGACTTCGCAGAGTTCCACATAGTGCAACTCCGCAAACTCCCCCCAGGCCTAATATGGAGAAGGCTGTAGCTAAATGTGACATTTGGTCAAATTAAATGCAGCTAAAGTGGAGGAGTGGACCTGGTTTACGAAAAGGGCTTTTGTGATTTGGTGCTGTAAATAATTTGATACTTAAACATAGGTAGTGATTTAGTTAATTAAGTAGGTGGATTTATGATTGGCTGTGGATAAAATTTGCACAATTTACTCTGTTGTGGATATGCTTATGTTTTCAAGCAGTCAAACACGCCTGCTATAGTTGAACTTGAAGCTGATATGCTCCGGTTAGAAAGTGTGTGAACGTTTGACTTACTGGTACAGTAGAGTGTTTCAAAGCAGGTTGCTAGGCAACTGTGGTGAAGCAGTGTGGGAGAAGGGTACCAAATACACTGTACTTTGATTCTGCAAAGCATGGTAGTTTAGAGACAGCATATATTGTGAAATATGAATTTTGTAATTCAATGCTGTGATTGCATCTGAAATGGAGTTGAAAAAACATATGACTATAATAGTAAAAGTTTTAAAGGTGTCCCAAATGGAGTGGCAACTTCTTCGCAATGTTACACGTGGGACAGCGCTGTGCACCTCAGCGGGGTTGCGAATCCACCCACAGATTCTACCAAATTGGGCTTCTTATGAAGAGACTAATAAAGGGTTAAAAAAAATGACAATGACAACTGGAATCAGAAAACAAAACAATGAAGGGTTCAAATTGGTCTGCTAACTGGATTTGTTTGAGAGTTTTGGGTGTGTTATGTAGGACAGTTTGGGAGTAAATTCTTGAGTCATTAGATGAGTTCCTTCTGTGCATTTAGGTTTATGAAATTCTGACATAACTTGATAACATTCTTTATTTGCAAAAGTAGTATTTTGATTTCGGTCTGAATTGTACCTTTTTTAGATTTTTTATTTGCTGGCTTGAATATTCCGTTAAATTTGAGTAGGTGAAGTTTGTCTTGATTACCATTTGTTTTGAGACAGGTGCATTGCAGCTTTGAAATGTGTTGTTGTATCTCTTTCAATTCTGCATTCCTACAAGGTGCTTGTTTTCTTTTGTCTAGTTATGTTGTTCTTAGTGGTAATCAGTTATCATAAGCTTTCCGGAGGCACTCATACATTATTTAACAGAATGTATTGTGTCTAAATCTGTGCTAGAAGTTAGTTGTGTTTCTAAGAATTCAAGATTACATTTGCTCCATGGTCCATAAGTAGGTGCATGTATGGTGGCCTTAGGTATGTTGATTTGTGGTGTTGAAAAGCTAACAGATGGTCTGACCATGTGACTGCAGTTATCCTTTAAAGAGTAACTAGCTCCGGATTTGCAAAATCAACATCTGGGATGTGTCCATTGATGTGTGTAGGGTTTGTGGACAATCTGATGTAGGTTCAGTGTGTCTAGGCCAGTGATGATAGTTTTAGGATGTAGCATATTGGGTTTGTCAAACCATAAGTTTAGTTGGTCTCTAAAGAAGGACGAAGTTATAGGAGGAAGTTGGCATATGGTTGCATCTGTTGATGAGGGCCTCACAATGTTGTATGGAACTATTGTCAGATTTCATGAGATTTATTGTTTCCTTGAAAATCCTCGAAGTGTCAAAAAAACCGCTGCAGAGTTCTGCAAGTAGCAGAGTGCAGCCCGAACTGCAATTCGCGCTGATCTTCCTGCCGCTCGAGTAGAAATTCCACCTGAGCGGCAGCTCGTGCTTGCAAACTTACCGATAGCGAGCACGAGTGGGAAAATTATTCTGCTGCACTACGCGGAGTGACGTTTTCTGCATTCCATGAGCTATGTTATTTCACTTCTTCTTTAACCTTTACGATTTTGCTCGACAGTTTGATAGCCTGGAGGAAAGGCTTCATGCAACACTGGAGCCATGCGTTCGCCCAACCATGATTCAATTATGAAGAGTAAGTCAGGTTGTGTGTCACTGAGTAAGTCTTAGATGTGGGGCTTGTTATTAGAGAGTGATTGAGCACTTATTAGTAGGCAGCAGAGCAATTGTGCTTTGGTGGTGGTGTGATTTTGTTTGCTAGAGTGAGTAGTGCTCTTTGAACTTGCTGCATGTGTATTATTAGCATTGTTATTAACTGTATGAAGATAGCCAACATTTTGTTTTTCTATGTCATAATTCTCGTCCAGCAGATTTAGAAGATGTTTGTTTGATCTGCATGTGCAGGTGGTGGAGATGGCGGTTGAAGTGAGTTGGTGAGCTGTGTTATTTTTATGGAGTACCCTTATTGTGTAATAAACACAGAGATGTGAAGTTGTGAAAAGCGGCTTGTTGTTTATTGTTTTTGCGTCTAAATGGAATGGAAGGTGTATTGGTTAGGGGTGGTGGTGGGCATATGGGTCATGCTTTAAGGCTCTAAATTGTGCAACAATTAAATCAGATGAAATATAGATATTATTGGTTACAGATTTTACAGATTTACAGTTTGACCTATCAGAACTGAATGGATTTGTGTATTAACAGACTGTTTCAAGGTGCACATTGCACAAACAGACTCTGAACACTATAACCATGCACTAGGCGTCGCTATGTATATTATATGTTTGCAAATGCATATTATACTGATTGTGAATGCTTGAGTGTTTAATTCTGAAAACTAGATTGGGAATATGTTAGCTCTCTAGACCTGCACCGCAAGGGAAATACTAACCATTCTATGAAAAAATAGAATGCACTTCCTGTAAATGGACACTATAACGACATGGCATGTTAAGGTTAAATGGTGTGCTTAATGTTTGTTATGGTCTTCTCTCGCTGTTTTAGTGCAGACACTGTTTTTCAGGCTAAGCAACCTAAAATTCAAGACTCAATGAGAGTAGATGCACTGACTAAACAAAGTCTCTTTGAATGTCCTTTAGCAGGACCTGAAAACAGAGGTTATTGTTTGCTATTTTGTCCCAACCAAACTTCCACTTAATGGTACCGTGTGATGTAAGGTCACACTCTGCTTGATCTGGTGCTACTTTAGGGGTGATTGGTGGTCCAGCATTGTCCCCACAGACAAGCACTCAGGTGAGGGAGGTGACAATATTGCAATGTGGATGGGGTTTGTTTGTTGTGAGTGATTTGTGTGCATTTTATGAGAGTGTGTTAATATGTTTATGAATATGGACAACATAAGATTGTATCTCCTAAATGGTAAAAAAGGCAAAATTTCTGGCCTTATGGTCGACCGGTCCCGAACATCCCAAAGCTAGCACTAGGAACCAATTTGAATTCTAGCCCTATTTGCCTATCAGAACTCAAACTGCAAGGCCTAGGTCCAATAGAAACCCTATCCCTGGGAACCAATCGGAACACAGATGCAAATACCAGTAAGAAACTTGTATATGCAACCTTGAGCACAGGTTGGTGTGCAGGAGACAGGGGTTCTCCTGAAGTCAGAATCTCCTTGGATACAGGCAGGCTGTAACTGCACGTTGTAGTTCCTGTTCTACCATGCAGGTAAGGACCAAACCTAAAGCCACCTAAAAATCTGCTTCTCGTGCACTTAAGCAAATCAATTTGTCTAGGCAAAAACGAGTGCTACAAACACTTTCCAAACACAATGTAAACCGCTAAGTAGATTCAGCGGTCCTTTAAACACACTGGTGCGACTCTGGGTTGCAATTGCCTTTTTTAGCTTGTAAAAGAGGGGTGGGTAGGTTGCCTTCTCCAGGCCATACACAAAATAGGGGGAATCCATGAGAGAAATGGAAACAGGGGGAGCTCTAGCGCAAACATTTCTGTAGGGCCACTGACCTTTGTTGTTGCTGCTCCCATTTTCCTGCACTGACACTGGTTTCTCCGGTTCCTCCCCCCCCGCTGCCGTAGCCTCCCAGCACCGCAGCGTGGCCGCCGAGGAGAGGGGGACTACGGGTCCCGAGAGCCTCTGCGGCGGAAGCGGCCACCGCCCCTACCGCGCCCAGAGGCGCATAAATTGGAATCAAGCCCCCGCGTTGCGGGATCGCACGCGGGTCGTGCCAGGTTAAGCCGGGCCATAGGCGGGCCCGTCCGTGCCCGTCAAAGCCCGGATAAGGCTGGGCTGGGCCATACCTCTTAAATTTTGCACACGGGACATGAAGTAAAAGACTTGATATATGTGTGGGTAATGAAACTGATGAAAATAATGTCCTGCGCTCACGATACTATTCTCATATTTGATTGCTAGGTATTAGTACCAGTACTGTGACCGTAACCCTCAGAAAGATGACCACACGATTAAGCAAAGGCAGGAAATCTTTGGTGGGAGGGTCCATTAGAGGGACGCTAGATCACTTTATAAACAGGGCTGCCTCTGTACTGGAGCACGATATAGCAATCACAGAGCGCCGCCTGTCCTCAGAACTTCTCCATAATAAGCGCTCATCCCTGGGCTTCATTAAAATAGTAAATACCCAGCCTAACCTATGTACAGAAGAAAACTCAAATAGTGATACCAGTATCCCAATACTCTTACAAGATCGAACAGTATCACCAAAGTCATGCAGGTGGTACACACCAATGCTGTCAATTTGGACCCTTCATTAGAATCTATTTCGGAGAACTCCATATTATCATCAGTACCCAACCCCAACTCTAGGAATAAGAAGAACAACATACAATACAAATTACCAGGGCAAGGGGCTGCACTAAAGAGAAAGCGGGGGGGAACTTGTCATCTGGGTAGACGTGCCAAAACACCTAGAACTCGCACAAGCCCGTTAAAGGGCCAAAGCAATCTAGTAAAGAAGAATCCGCCTGAACCTCCATCTCCAGCACTTGTTCCCACTAAAGGCCTAGTAGAAAATATTGAACGTCTAGTTAAATCTCTACTACTACCCCTTATGGAGAGAGTGAAAAGGATGGGTGAACAACTGGGCACTATAGCAGAAGCGACCGCTTCCTATATTAAATTACTAAAGGAACTGGTAGCCCATAAACAGTCTCATACCACTTGTGGGCAAACTTCGGGGCAGAAAACCACCATTGCCAGTAACATAAGGGACTTACTACCCACACCCTATGAGACCATTCTGGTGCCCGCAAAAAAAGACATCGGCCCCACGATAATCAGTGAAGTAAGACAGGAAGGACATGCGAATAAGCTAGATCATAACGATGAAAACACTGCCAGAGCGCATTTACACGATAAGAACATAAAAAGGAATCATCCAGCATATAGACTTGCCACCAGAGGCGGCACCATATGTAATAGTAATCACCGGGGTCCCAGAACTGGCAGCAGGGAAGACGGAAGGTTATATAGAACTTAAAAATAAAGCAGTCCATTGGTTAAGAAAGAATAGACCATTGCCCCCCAACATAAACGGTGAAATTGTACACGTGAGAAGACTAGCTTGGGTGGGGCAGAGACCCAAAGATATAAAGGGGGACGTAATTATCATCAACTTTAGGGACCGGAGGGTAATCACCCACATTGTAGATTGGTACTTAGAGAGAGAAGATGAAGGAATATCGACTCGTGACTTGAGTTACTTCTACCCCCAATCTTTACTAACCTCTTGTGACGCCAGACTCACTTGTGACACCTTTAAGAGTTTCAGACGTATCCCCACAATTCAAACCCCTATGATCGCCAACCGACTGGGGGCCTTCTATCCAACACAATCATATGCAGATAGGCCCCTCACATATCAACGAGGCAGAATACACCAAGCCACATACATTCCACAATGGTCCATCCCTTTAGATAACCGCTACGAGGCCTTAACAGGTTTGGATGATTTAGATTGACAGAAGAGGAATAATACGGAGCAGAATTTACAAGCAACCGTCTCCTCGTCATTATCAGATTCAAATAGACCACAGAGGAGCGTATCTTTAGGCCAGGTTGGGACTAAAAATAGGGATGACGAAAAGAGGGTTGTAGTTGTCACATACCATCCGGGTGAGATCCAACTAGACAACATATTTACTGATCCCCCGCCTCAAGTTGAACAACAGACAAAGACAGGCGCTCCTTCCCTAAGGGGCATGATAGTGAGAAATACCGTAGATAGTACCCCCCTCAAGGGGAAAAAACCCACTTATAACATCTTATCCTGGAACGTGGCAGGATTGACAAACAAAGTGTCCCATCAACCATGGTTAGACATAGCCACTAAGCATAATATACTCTGCCTCCAGGAAACATGGAATATAGATGAATTACATATAATTGGGTATCAAACCCTCCATACACCCTCAATAGCAAGCCCACAGGGGAGAAACAAAGGGGGCCTGTGCACTTACGTTTCCACCGTAGGGGGAATCAAAGTTTTGAAGTTTATGACCACTGAGTTTTATCAGATTTTAACGATTAGTTGGGGCCATGTAAAGAACATAACCCTAGTAAACTTTTATAATAATGTGCCAATAAACACCATGGAAAACACAATCAACAAACTTATGAGTAGTCTAACTACCCTTAAGGACCAGTTAGCAGGAGAGATTGTTTTGATTTGGGTGGATGATTTTAATTGCACTGTTTGTCCTCACGGTTCGACTGGCATTTGCGGCCTAGGCGAACACAGGGAGGACAATCCCACTCACTTCACCCACTCCAAACTTGGCAACATGCTGAATAATATGATTTTCCATTTTAACTTGTCTTAAGTTAATGAATTATGCAGCCCAATCATTCCGTTTCAGCCGACCTTCAACGGGAGGGGGTGCAATTCAATGATTGATTTTACACTTTTATCCACAGTACATGCTGGGCTAGTATTATCATGGGAAACACTTGAGGTCACGTTTAGCGACCACTATCCTATCTCTTTTAGTGTAAAAATTAAAGAGCGCAAGCAGATCCCAGAGGATAATTCCTTATACAAACCTACGATCAACCTGGCATCCAGAAATGGATATTCAATTAAATGGGATAAGGTGGAGCCCGTGGGATTTATCCGAAACCTAGTACTAACATCTTATGAAGATATGATAACTTGTCTCTCACAAAATGAGGAGCCTTTAAAGGTTATGGACTAGTTTTTAAAAATCCAAGTAGAGACGAAAAAGCTATTGACCAGCGTGCACCGACAAGGCTCGAATAAAACTCATAGCTGGTTTGATAATAGCTGCGTAAAAGCACTTACAGCCCTGAAAACGGCATTGCATGCATCACCAAGACTCCCTGTGGAGATTCGGCAAGCTAGAAAGTGTTACCAAACGGCTATTAAGACCAGGAAAACATTACTGAAGAGAGAGGCCTGGTCGGCTTTATGTGAAGCCTCACAACGAAAAGATAATACGCTTTTTGGAAAGCGGTAAATGCTCCGTATTTACAGAGTAAAGAGGCAGATGTTATAGACCTAGCAATTACTGGGGAAACCTGGGTGAATCATTTTAAAAACCTCTATGATAAAGTTAATCTTCCTGACCCTGTAAATCTTACGATGAAGATGACGGGTACCTATCACGATAACAATCCATCTAGCGTATTTCCGCTAGATATTACATTCAATTGCGAAGAGGTCATAAAGGCAATCAAGGAAAGCCCTTCACGCAAAGCACCGGGTCCAGACGGAGTCCCAATAGACGTCTATAATACTGAGATTGATCTTTGGGCTCCCATGTTAACAAATGTCTTAAATAATGCAAACCATCAGGGGATCAAACCATCTTGGCCTGAAGCAATAGTTGTCCCAATTTTTAAAAAAGGGAACAGAAATGACCCCACTTGTTATCGGCCAATTTCATTACTCGACGCATTAATGAAGGTGGCGGGTCGGATAATTTTAAATAGGATTCAAAAATGGGCAGAGGACAATGACGTCATTTCAAATTCACAGTATGGCTTCAGAGCGGGCAAAGGTACAATAGAACAGGGATTAAACCTGACATTAGTTATATCTAAGTACACCCAGGCCAAGAAGGGAAACCTTTTTGTTACCTTCGTGGACCTTAGCTCCGCTTTCGACTGTGTTGACCTTGAGAAATGATGGTCAACACTAAACGACATGGGCATAGATCACCAAATCCTCTTATTTATTAAAGAACGATACAGGGGTGCAGGCTCCAGGGTATGTTATGGTAGACGGGGTGAATGCTCAGATAAGTTCTCCATCAGGAGGGGTGTGAGACACGGGTGCATTTTAGCACCCCTCCTATTCACCCTATACATCAATTCCATCAGTCAACATCTTAGGGAGTCACAGCACGACCATCCAACCATAATGGGAACATCAGTGCCAATACTTTTATACGCTGATGACGCCGCCATTATGTCTCGGACTAGGGTCGGCCTACACAGGGCTGTTGTTAAACTTACCAATTTCATGAGAGATAGAGGCCTAAAAGTTAACACCACGAAAACATACACTATGTCGTGCGGCCCCGGGACAAGAAGGGCACCCTGCCCTATTTTTCTCGATGGTAAAAGGATCAAGACCACAAAGAGATTTTCCTACCTAGGAATAAACTTTGATAGGAAGGGCAACTGGCATGCAGCATTAACTGCTAGACAACTAGCCTTTTCTCGGGCCATAGGTGCTCTGACCAACTTTGCTGCTAAACAAGGTGGAAGACCTGTGAGAGAATTAATCCACATTTATAAAGCAAAATTGTGTTTCTATAGCTACATACGGCTCAGGCCTCTGGGGGATTGAAAACGCACAACAGATACAATATTGCGAAAATCAGTACATTCGTAACTTATTAGGGGCCCCCATATATCTCAGACATCATAAAGCCCTCACCTATATTACTGTGGCACAAGGTATGGGTTACCCCTGAGACATCACTAAATAGAGATTTAATTACCGATTGCCTTAAACTCGATGGAGTAGCTAATCTTAAATGGCTCTCCTACGTAAATAATATGTTTACTGAGATTGGGCATCCAGAATTTTTTACGAGGCCCTTAAGCTTGGAAGATGTGTCCAGAGGGTCACTAAAAAGATGGTGACCATTTAGCCAATAAGAGGTGGGGCTTGGAAAAAGCTAAAAGTACAGTTGTTGGATACCAACAAATTACCATCTGTGAAGGGCTCCAACAGGATCTTCTATCCGAGCCAAGCTGCTACGCTCGCATGTTACTGACCCGTTTTAGGTTGGGTACCTTTTTCCGCTTGATCACTTTCCCAGACTGTAACAACTGGACAAGGGAACAATTAATATGCCCATGTGATGACACTTCTTTCCAATCAAATATCCATTGGGTACTGTTCTGCAAATTCTATCAGGCACCAAGGGGGGTTTTCTTGAAACCTATTTTAAGTGCTTGGGGGATTCGTACCTGTAGACCAGCATTCATTAAGTTGCAACAGTTAGAAAATGATTTGTCACCCATGCAGTATCCAGTTTTTTAAAATTCATAATTAGGTTCCGGAATTCAATGCAATGTTGATAAAAACTAACTCCATTTCTTTTTTACTTCCTGGAATACCAGGTTTTTCTTTTAAATCTCATATGAATATATATACTTGATTAAATTGACTTTGAAATGATAAATACCGTGTAATACGTTTTTTAAAACTGATGAATGTTACAAATGTCTAATTTATATTTAATGTTTATGGCATTTTATAATGTATGCTTTTATGATTTTGCCTTTAAAATCGAATAAAGCTTTTTGGAATGGAAATGGAAACAGTCACGGTAGAAGAAAACAGCCATTTTATTAGTACAAATTGCACAGACACCAAGAGTCAAATTCAAAAACAAAAGGTCTGGCCCCTAGGAATGGCCAGCCGGCAGGGTATTTGAGGTGCCTGGTCATTGTGCTTGTTTGAGGATCTTTTAATGTAGGTAGAACTTTGCACCTTGCTCATTGCCACCTGCTGAGTCTGACCCCTGCAACTGTATTACCCCTTTTAAGCCTTTTTTCCCAGGGGAACCTATACATGAAATTACTGTTTTGAAGTGTCATGCATATAGTTCTGGGGTAGCATATTCGGAGTTTTTAGGTTTTTATTTAAATCGCACTGAGCTAAACTTGGCTTTAGCTCCAATGGTAATAACTTGCTCTCTCAACCAACTCCTGCTGGAAAAGTTTGCTGCTATTTTGCATCTTGCACCTTGCACGTTGTACTTTGTTTCTAATGTCTATTGAAAACGCCTACTGCTGTTGTGTACTTGGCCTGCTGTACCTTTGCACAACTCTACATCTATGAAGCAGTATTTTCCTTTTTCTTGTTACATTCTTCCTTTTCTTCAATCTAAGCATTGACCTTGGAATCAGATGTATGTTGGGTTGATGCCGGAGCATTACTGTAGAAGTAAAATTGTTTAGTTTTCTAATGGAGCATTACTGATAAATGTAGTGCCCCAAAGCTTTTGCATATAGAATTAAAATGCATGTTCATGTTGTTGTAATTTTAATGGTTTTAGATAACCAAATAATGCATTATGTATTGTGCATACAACCTCATTCTTTATTTACAAGTTTTTATGTTTTGAATCTTAGCTATTTGAATTAATGAGTAGCACATGTGTGTTATATACCTATACCCATCACCTGCAATACTGTACTAGTCCTGTCTCCCAAACCTTCTTCCTTAGTTTCTTCGTTTACCATCTCTTACACCAGTCTAACTTATACCTGTCATTATCCACTTAACCTCTACATAGCCAAACCAAAACCAAGCATACAGCTTGACCTAAAGTTAACCTTACCTAACTATTGCTTGCTTTATAATTGATAACCAAGATTTGTTGTATTCTAGAGATAATACAACAAAATAATTATGTATTGTGGGTTGGGAGCTGGGTAGGTGAAGAGCCGGACCACTGGAATTATTATTTTTTACCAATAGTAATTATGGCCGAGTTAGTGCAACTAATTTGTAAGGGTGGGTGAAGAATTCCGATCCACTGGCAGAGTTCGCAGAGTTTTGCCCACTCCACGCTCCGGGAGGAGTTCGGCAAAACTCTGTGAAGTGATGTGGAGCTGAGTTATTTTTCTCAAACAGCTTGCTAATGTTAAATTGGTGAGCACTCGCAGTGCCATTTGTGCTGATTTTACTGTGGAAGGCAAACTCCTGGAGCAAAAAATCATTACGAGCAGCGCCACTGGTGGATATCTGCGGAGTTTTTCTTGCACTTTGCAGAGTTCCACGGAGTAGAACTCTGCAAACTCCACCCAGGCCTACTAATTTTGTTGAATGAAAAGTGCAATAAACAGTGCTTCATGAATGAATGCACCATATTTTTATATAGCAATGTAACTTTGCATGGTGGTAAGCATGTCAGCACAGTATTATTTATATTTTGTTATCCATTTTCATTTTTTGTTTTAATTATGCTCATGTAGTGGATTAATTATAAGAACACAATGCAAAAAGTAACGTGTGAAAAAAATACTCGGGTCACATAATCACATAAATCCAGTGCACCTAGATAGAAAACCTGCTTTGTCGTTTGACTGACAGTACTATAAAAACACAAGCTTATTATGGGTACTATAGTCTATATATTTTTCTTCTCTCCTTAGATTAGCCTGCTGCTACCTCCGAAGACCTGGAAGAAGATCTGACCTATCCACAGTGCAAAGGCCAGGCAGGAGTTAGCTGCCCAGCTGAGCCTGGCAAAAAGTGAGCCTTTTGTCTCATCTTTCCACCAGCTGAAAGACCTGTAGGGCATGATAGAAGCAGCTGCAGATTCACCAACCTCCCAGCTGCTGATGAACACCACAGCTGCAGTGGGAAGTCAAGCCACATCACCACAGTTCTCCCAAACAGACAGTTATAACTTACCTTCCGCCACACCCATCAAGGTCTTTCTCCACAACGTCCTTGAGGGTCTAGAGACTCACAGACATGGACAAGAAGATATTTAAAAATAAAAGAAGGACATAAAAACATAATTTGGATACTTTGCAGGTTGCTTGTTGTAAATACGTTGGGGAAGGGGCAGTTGAGGCTAGTGTTTTCTTTTCAGGTTTTAGGGAGGAGGTGAGATCCGTTGGTGTTGGTAGTGCAGGTGGGATTAATTGGTGAGGGGTTAGGAATAGGACTGTGTCTTTTGTTTAGGGCGTAGGTGGCTATATTGAGGGTGGCGTAGGCGGTTTGGTGTTTACTTTAAAAAAATATATAAATATTTTATGATTTATGTATTTGCCTTACTATTGGTTAATCAATATTATCCAATGTAAACCAGAGAAGGGCCACCTACCTACTGACCAAAACGTGACTCATCAAAAAAAAAAAAGACATTTCATCATCCTTTCTCTAACTCGGTCTGTATGAGCTCCCTTCCAGGCCACTATCAATCATAAATGCAAGTCACCCCCAGCAATAATTTGGAGAAATTTGACATTTCACGTGTCCCCTTCCTGCTATGTGAATTATTTTAACTTGACTCCCCTTTTATTAATAATGGCTGCGGTCCACCCCATTGAAATCACCACTAAGTAGTAGTAAGCATAAAAAAGATGCCCTATTAAAAAATCATCAACAAACCTAACTATTTCCCTCCTCTCACCATGTATGTGAGTATGGATGGTATGCAACTCATATCTCATGTGATAAGCCATTGATACCAGGATTTTACACAGGGGACTATATGATGGTAGCCCGAAAAACAGGCAGCTGAGAGCATGTAGGTAAACCAACAAAAGGTATTCTGTACCATGAGCGAGAGTCAGTGTTTCATTGATTAAATCTCACATATTTTTCAAATACAAAAGTAGTCTATTACATATGACAAAGTTATATACATTTTTGGCGAGGTATAAGTTATTCCATTGTATACCCACATACAAGTGAGAAGTTCTGAGAATTCTTCATCAGCAACTACATTGTGAGTATATAATTCAGCAACAGACAGTCTCATGGGAAGGGTAGGGTTAAAAGTTAAGAGAGAGAGACATACACACCATTCAACCACTCCAGGAGCAAGGCACATTTAGCATGAAATGAAGATGACATTTAAGTTAGCCTGTTCAGTCTTAAGCAACCCACACACTACCAAGTTAGTTTCCTAGACTAGAATGCAAATTAGGGAGGACACATACAGTAAAAAAATATTTCTCCCTCCCTGGCTTGTAGTGCATCTGGGCTTTTGGATTCCTCTGAATTTTCTTTCCTTGTGCCCGCTTGGCGGTATACTTCTGCCATCACCTTTTCAATCCCTAAATCCACGCCATTTCAGCCTTTTTAAATGATAGGCTTGTGGAGTGGAGAGTAGATTTTTTGTTGCTGTCAGCCTGGCTGTAAATTGCTCCAATTGCAATAATTGTTACATATGATCGCTCTCAATGCGAGGTACAGTTTCACTCACTAAGATATGATCAATGGTTGAGCTTTTAGACCCTCTTAAAAAGGTAATTGCCGCTGTTGAGTCTTCTTTTGTATTTCCATTGAGATGAATCAGTCCTAATGTTTCAAGTTGTCGTCTGAAGTTGTTTACCTTTTTATTCATATTCCCTGGAGTAATACATCAATTGATATTAAAGTCACCAGAGATGATGAACTGTGCCTGATTAATACAGCCTTTGTGGTGATTTTATTATTCTGAACAACATATTCATGTGCTCGTCTTTAGTCTCCTAGCTTGGATGGATGTAGACATTAAGGGGCCGATTTCGATTTGGAAAAAAAGCGTTCGTCCGTATCGTATCCGGATCCCTCTCCGTACGAATCGTACACGTCCATCTGAATTACATAGTCTGATCAGAATCTCGTCAATTCGTCCGAATAGTCGCAAACCGTATGAATTGCAAGGCTGAAACCGTATGACACGGACCCTCACAGTGAACCGTACGATTCGTAAACATGCCGTACGACCCGACGAGTACAATCCGGACCGGGGTATGAGGACGCGATTAGTACGGTCCACGTCAGGTAAGGGTGATTCGTCCGGACAACCACACAATCACATACACACCATACGGTGCGTACACCCCATGATCGCAGGGGTACGGTGCATACCTCTGCGATCATGGGGTATACGCACTGTACCCCATGATCGCAGGGTGTACGCATCGTACACCCTGCGATCATGGGGTACGATGCGTACAACCCATGATCGCAGGGGTACGCACCATACCCCTGCAGACATGGGGTGTACGCACTGTACCCGGGGGGGCGTTCGTACTTGTTTCGAGGCGTACTCTGCTTCTCCGGATGTTTTGGGCTCCCGTAAAAAAAGCGTTGTACGGTGCTTACCCAACACGAATCGTACTTGCTGTGTCTGGAAAACCTGCTTGGAACCGTACGGATGTCAGGTACAGCGGGTTACGAGGGAGAATCGTGCGGAGATTAGAGTCGTACGGTCTTTGTATGATTCGTACAGAGTCCTGCTCCTGGTACGAATCATACTTCATCGTATGTATGGGGAAGTTGCAGGGTACGATTCGTACGGGAAAAACGCTCCGTACGGCTATTCTGAGTGGTTTTTCCCGAATCAGAATCGGCCCCTAAGTAGTATTAATATTGTTACAGTCCCATCATTTTTGTACTGTTCCAGCTTGGTTACAAGTACCCAATTCGTCCCTATGGTTTGTTTTTCTAGTGCCCAATCCAATTTGGTCAAGAAATACGAGGTCAAACCGCCCTGTGGGTGTCCAAATTTTGCTGATTTTATTGGTGGCTCATGATGGCTGGTAAAGCCTGTAATATTGTTGGGAGTTATGCTCCACGTTTCTTGGGCTAAGATGATATTGTGTGCTTGCAGGAATTCCAATGCACCGGGGTTTCCTGTAAGATTTTCTAGGCCATGGGTATTCCAAGAGCAAATGTTGGTGATTTTTGAATTTCTTGTGGTGCTTTGGTTCGTCAGGATTGCGAGTTAAAACATTGTTCCTGAGGCCCCATCCTATTGTCTTTGGTCACTTGTTTGGTTGTATTAAATTCATCTATACTCCTTTGAAGTGGGGCTGTTGTCAGGGGCTTTGCAATTATTAGGTTCTCAAAGGATTTCTGATTTGTTGCTGCTCCTATGGCGCCTCTCAGTAGGGATCCCTCACTTTCTTTTTTTTGGCGAAGTGGACTGGGGTAGCGTGGGGCCTCTATCCTTTGTAGTTCTATGCTCCAAGCCTTGGTGCTGATGAGTCATTATATGCTCTGCAATTTCCGGTTAAGATCATGTTGTTACTGTTACCTCTCTCTTAGTCATGGATGGAGGTGGTTTAAAAATTAATTGATAACAAATTGGAAGAATTGATATAGGCTATTTCCCCTACTTCCTTCACCAGTTTTATGATTGCTCCGCTGTTTAAGGTATCAAAGTTACCTCTTGAAATATAGTTTGGGAGTAACACTATTTTGTTTAATTCATTGACCCTTGGTGTGTTTGAACGTTGCTGCTGCACAGTAGTATGTCCTCACTTTTCGACCTTCGGGAATATCTTGCTCTAACTGCTTCTTTGGTAACTACCCAGAGCCCTAATCTCCTTTGGCCTTATCCCTCTGATTTAGTATTACCTTTCTTTCTGGTGATGGAGGATTCCAAACAATTATGGGCCATGAGGTTTTGCCTGTTGGGTGATATCTCTTGTTCAGCTGCTACTGATGATGATCCATTTTTAGTATCATTTTTAGCGGGTAAGCTGGTTATTCTCTCGTTTCCTGTAGGATTGGTTCCTTAGGTAATAGTTTGTAGGGTTATAGATTCTGATTTTGTTTAGTTATTTAAAGTACGTGACCTGACATCCTTATGATGCAAGAATAATGGCCATATTTTGTTTTGGTGGGCGGCTTTCCGTTTCTGTGCTTTTGCCTCTTTTTTTACCTTCTTTGAGAGCATGGGCTTAACCTCCGCTATTTCTGTATTTTTGTTATCCTTTTTTCTATTTGAGTTGGGGTTGATGTTGTTTACCTTTGTGTTGCTTTCACCTATTTCTGTTAAAACGGATATTTCCAAAGTAGATGTTTGCGTTGTTTGTGTTTTGTTTGTATCTTTTTGTGACAGTCCTGTGGTTTTCTTTGGCGAAACCTCAACTGCTTTTTCTTTTTTGGATGAGCTGTTACCTTGGGCTCTCACTTCCATCAATATGTCCGTCAGAATGGTTGTTACTATTTGCGGATTTCCACATGTCGATGTGCACTTGCAATTGACTTGCTGCGTGTCGTTATGCTGTTGAGCTCATGTGATTAAGTCATTGGGTGTCTGTAGCTTCTTGTCAATACCTACTATGTATATTGCCATTATGCTTAGTAGATCTACTTGGAGATCGTGTTTATCCGCTTGGTGGGAAATTGCTGTTGAGATTGACTTCAATGTTGACAATAGGACATTCCAGGTACTGGGAGGGGCTTGATCCTCCATGTTTGTTGGCTGAATAAGTTTGATAGGGGAGATATGATTGCTTGGTTCTAGATGTTGGACCCCTAACTGATGTAAGATGTCTGAGACCTTTAACTTTTCCGTTATTAATGGAAGCACGCTTAATAGTGACCCTGTGTCTAAAGTTAGAGGGTTATCTGACTTGCACACGTCTATCCCTTCTACTTGGAGAGGTGGAGTTGACACGACTTCTCCTATAACTGATGAGGTCCGTTGATTGTTGCAATTTTGTGTCCTCCTTTTGTGTAAAGGAGAAGTTGTTTCCGACAATTCCAATGGATTGGGGCCAAGCGCTTTTCCTTGGGCGGGTGAATTTGATGGTTCCTGTTGCTGAATTTGACTGAATCCTTCACCCTGCTCTTCCCAGTTACTAAAGTCGAAGGAAAAGAGAGTTTCACTAGAGTTATGATTGTGAATTACTGATTTTATTGTTATTTGCCTAACTGAGTTTGTTGCTGTGTGCATGCTAAATGAGCACTTTTGAATTGAGATGTCCTCGGATCTTTCTTGGCTTTGTCCATCCTTTGTGGCTGCTTCATCGCTTATTAAATGTAAATCCATGTCATTTTCTTGATCAGACTGCTGTTTTATTAAAGATGCACCTTTGGATTTGTTTACCGTCAGTGGTGTCGCACTATTTGAACTTCCCTTGTTTGTTGACCCTTTTGCGTTTAGGAAGTCTGTTATCTTATATCCCTCTTTCCTTTTGCTATGGACCAGCCTTGCTTTCTTCATAGCAGAAGCCTTTCTGGGAGATTTCTTTTCATTTTCGTTCTTTTCATTTATGACATTCCGGGGTGTAACTGAATCCTGTTGTTGCTCCTGTCTGGGAGAATCTTTCCTTAACCTCTTTGGATGTCTCTGATTCCCTTGTGAATGGCCGTGACCCTGGTCCTGGACCTGGTCCTGGTCCTGATCCTAGTCTGGGGCTTGGGCGGCTCTATTTGTTCCTGAGTGCAATTATAATTCCCATTTATAATTCCCTTAGTGCGCCTTTATCGCACTTCTTGCCGTTACCTTTTCCCTTGCTGGATGTTAAAATGACCCCTGACTTTTTCGTTTCGATATTACTCTTGCTGTTTTGCTCCTTTGCTCCTCCGGTCTTGTATTTAACTGTCGACAAATACTCCAAAAACTGTACTCAAGCTGGAACCTCCAGCAGTAATCCATGCATGTATTCTCTATTTTTATAGATTTTTGATCTTTTAGATGTAATTGGTGAATTTTACTTGTTTCTACTGGGGGCCAGGGGGCCGGGGGGCATTTTGGTAGTTCTCAGTAGAAATTTGGTAATGATAATGATTGATAATACTGTCTGCTGGATGCTCATTGCTCACCACCCTTTGCACCGTTTTCTTGCCTGCATGGTTTGGCACGGGTTAGCTTCCTGTTACCAGCATATATCTGTGCTGTGCTGGTTCACTTCTCAATTCCCACTTCTTGCTTTTTTGCTTCTTGCTTCTCTCTGTAGCCTCGGTATCCTCTTAGGGACTCACTTATTTCCTGTTTCCCTGTGCTTCTCTGAGCTATCGTCGACTAGATAGGCTTTAGATTTTCAGGTTCAAAAATATGCGATAATGTAATATTGCAGAAGCTATGAGTTATAAGCCTGTGAGTCAGTGAGTCTGTGCTTTAAATATTGTCGAGTGGGGCACACACGGCGAAACCGCAAGCTACTCCCGACCTAGTCGGCCCACCTCAGCGGTTTTACCAATGGCACTCACTTTCCGGCCGCCTACCAATGGCGGCCACGCTCTCCCAGCCTACCGTGCTCTGCTCCTCCCAGGAGGGGTCCCAGGAGGGGTCTGCTAGAGGGGTCTGCTGACTTCCAGGCTCACAAGCTCCCACCAAATGCCTGGCCGTCCGCTTTTGACCTGTGTAAACCCGCAGCAGGCCAGACCGGGCCGGGCAATGTGGTGAGAATCTAAGCGGTGGCAGCTGCGGTGTCTTTTGACCGGGTTACGGCCGTTCATTCCTCGGTTGCGGGGGTCAAGTGGCAGGGGTCAAGTGAGGAGCGCAGCAGGGCAGTGGGCTGCGAGATGCAGGCTGCGGGCGGGTGGCTCACCCTGCACTGTCTCACCCCGCACTGGCTTCCTCTCTCGCTCGCTACCCCAACTTACCTCCTGTCTCCCCACCTCTCCCCAACTCACCTCCTGTCCCCCCACCTCTCCCCAACTTACCTCCTGTCCCCCCACCTCTTCCTGCCTTCCACCACCAATACCACCGCCCCATGTCTCAATCGAGCCACCCTACCTTCCGTGCTCTGCCTCATTCTCACTGGAAAATACGCTAGGCTCTCTGATCACCTCCATCTCCCAGCTTACAGCTGCCATTTCACTTTTATGCCTGAAGATCTCCACCCATCCATGCACCTCTACTCCCTCTCAACCTCCCATGAGATGCACCTTGCCCCTTCACCCCAATACAGCCAAGTCCAACCTCTCGTCCGCAAACGTCTTGAATTCACACAAGCCCTTGAACGCCACCCTCCTTCAACAGACATACTCTAGCAACCCCACTATCTACACTATTCCGACCAACACCTCTGTCAGAACAAAGCATCCACCTAAACCTTCACAAGCACCCCCACATAAGTACAATATCCCAATCACCCTTCAGAGCCCAAGTGCCCCCGTCACCAAAACAGTCTTGACAGAGCTGCGCTGTATACTTCACAACTGCAGATCTGCAGTAAAACACAAACTTGAAATCTCCGATACCATCACCCTTCACAAACTTGACATGCTCTTCCTCACTGAGACCTGGTTCAATGATACCTCTCACTCTATTTTTGATCTCCTAGTACCCACAGGTTACTCCATATTTAGGAATGACAGAACTGACAACACGGGGGGAGGTGTGGCAGTCATCTTTAGAAACGCCCTCCAACTTAAGGCTTCTCCAAGCAGTTCCTCCCTCACCTTTGAATGCCTTTCTCTTGAGCTTCAATTGAAACACCGTCCATCACTCAGATTCCATATCATTTACCGCCCGCCTCGTAGTGGCCCCTTGTTTATAGAGGATCTCACTGACTTCATCAGCGACCAATATACACAAAGTGACAATCAGACCTTCGTGGGTGACTTTAATCTCCACTGGGGCGTATCGCAAGACTCCTCTGCGAACTCTCTGGCCACCTTCCTTTCTACTAACGATCTTATCCAACACTGCATTGAACCAACCCACTCTCAGGGTGCAATCCTGGACCTTGTTATTTCTAAAGCAGGCATGCTTTCTACCTCTTCCCCATTCCATGTACATTGGTCTGACCACCACCTCATCCCATTCTCTCTTCAACTTTCACACTCTATAACTCTCGGCCAACCCAAGAGGGCCATCTCCTGGTTCCGTGATGCCAAAAATATTGATGTCGGTCCCCTCTGTGAATCAGCCTTGCTATCACTTCCAAGGCTAGACCCAAACATAGCTGTTGACGATCTCACCTCCCAATGCCTCACAGTTCTTGCAGCTGAAATTAATAACGTCGCTCCACTCAAAAGCAAAAGGATAAGGCCCACTCCCTCATCACCTTGGTTCAACAAATCCCTTTATGAGGAAAGGAAGCAGCTAAGATTCCTGGAGAAGCAATGGAGGCAAGGGCCCTCCACAGACAATTTAGCCATGCTTCGCACAGCAAGATCCAGGTACCACAAGCATATCTTCCTTGAGAAAGCGGTGCACTTCAAAACCCTCCTTGACTCTGCCAAAAATAGACCTAAAAAACTATTCGAGCTCGTCAAGTCTCCGAGCTGCTCTCCCCCTTCTTCCGAGGTGGAGGATCCTACTAAGAGAGCAGCGGATTTCGCTATTTTCTTCGATGAAAAAGTGAAATCACTTGTGGATCAGTTCGCGCATCCTACACCTCCAGAGGAGCGGAAATCCTCAGCCATCTGGCAGAGCTTTGACCCCATATCTGAAGATGCCCTTCTCAAGTGCATACGCGAAACAAAGCCCTCCAACCATTCTCTTGACCCTATCCCCAGTGCCATTGCCTTGGACTTCTATACCCATTCCCTTTCCTATTGGGCCACTCTGATCACCCTCTCTCTCTGGCAAGGCTCCCTTCCTGTCCCCTTCAAAACTGGGCAGGTCACCCCTCTGCTTAAAAAGCCCACTGCTGATGCGAAGGACCTCAACAACCTCCGCCCCATCACTAACATTCCCTTCCTTGTGAAGATCACAGAAAGATGTGTAGCAAAACAACTCTCTCGTCATATCAAGGACAATGATCTTCTTGACAATTGTCAGTCTGGCTTCATGCAAAACTGCAGCACTGAAACAGCCCTACTGCAAGTGGTTGATGACGCGCTGAGGATACTCGATTCGGGGGGGTCCTGTCTTCTAATTCTCCTGGACCTTTCTGCAGCCTTTGACACTGTCAATCACAACACCCTCCTCAATATCCTTCAACAGAGAATGGGCATGGAGGGCACTGTGCTTAAATGGTTTGCATCCTTCCTCTCTGACAGATCCCAAATGATCAAAATTGCGAACAGTCTTTCTTCTCCTGTGGCGGTAGGTCAGGGTGTTCCTCAAGGCTCTATACTTGCACCCACATTGTTCAATCTCTACTTAGAACCACTGGGAAACCTCCTAAGCAAATCCGGGATTCACTACCATCTCTATGCAGACGACACTCAACTCTACCTCAAGGTTGCCTCCACCCATGATCTCTCCTTCCTAAGCTCTACTCTGGACTCCATCCAAAACTGGATGTCAACTCATCAACTGATTCTGAATCCTTCCAAAACTGAATTCCTCCTCTTCTCCTCCTCACTCTCTCCCCCCCCGGTTCAATCATGGATGGATCAGCTGAATCTACTCAACACTAAACCCATCATTGTCGACAGCGCAAAATCCCTTGGAGTTATTCTAGACAAAAAACTCAATCTAACCCCCCACATCAATTCTATTGCAAAATCTGCTCGTTACCAACTGCGCCTTCTTTGGGGAATCAGACGCTTCTTCCCGGAACAGGACCTTATAACCCTGGTGCAAGCGCTGGTCCTCTCCAGATTAGACTACTGCAATTCTCTTCTTACTGGCCTCCCCAAATCTCACCTGTCCCCACTTAAGTCTGTTTTCCATTCAGCAGCTCGCTTCCTTTATGGGGCCAAAAGAAGCGATCATATCACACCGATGTTATACACCCTTCGCTGGCTCCCCTTTGAGGCTAGAGCTATCTACAAGACCGCTTGTATCACCCACAAAGCCTTGCACTCCTCCTCTCCTCGCTACCTGGCGAATAAACTGAAACTCTCTGGAGGCTTGAGACCATCACGCAATGCGGAGAATCTTCTACTTGAACCTCCCACGTTCAAGAAGGAGAGAACAATGGCCCAATCCTTTTCAGGCAACGCAGTGAGAATCTGGAACTCACTCCCGCCTCAGCTCCGGACCACTGCCTCCTCCCAGGCTTTCAAAAGGGATCTCAAAGTTCTCCTCCTCCAGAGGCACCTCCAAAAGTGATTCACGTCCTCTTGGTATTTGGAGGAAGACTCCCCACTACTGATATTTTCCATGCCCATGGAAGTGCCTTCCCAGGGTATTCCTGGGGTTGGAGTGTCTGCCTCTTTGGAGTATTTTCCATGTACCTGTGTTCGGTGCCCTTGTGTAACATGCACACACCACTTTGCTCTTGTAACACACGTTTGCTACCTCTCACATGTTTTTATCTTTGATACTTGCACAAGTGCCACCTTGCCTACATAACGCTTGTTCGTATGCCTGAGTGTCTAGCACCTTTTGCAGTATTACACCTCAAATGATACTTTGTTCTCTCTTGTAACTGCACACTTGTAACTTTTTTCTTCCTGTGCACTTTTTACTACCTCATGTATTTCTGGCTGCGCACAATTCTCACTACCTCATGTATTCTGTGTGCTCACAACTGTCACTTTTACCTTTACTACCTCATGTATTTTTTGTTGCTCACAATTTTTACTACCTCATGTATTCAGTTTTGCTCACAATTGTCGTTATTACCTTTACTACCTCATGTATTTTTGGTTGCTACCTCATGTATATTGTTTGATCACAAATGTCACTATTACTTTATGTAACGTAACGTATGCTTTTGTAATGTTTCTCATTATGTTCCATTTCTGTTCCTTTTGTGAAGCACTCTGACACCTTCGGGTAAAGTCCGCGCTATATAAAAATGCATAAATAAATAAATAAATAGCTTCGCTGAACTGAGCTGGCTGTGCGGCTAACTGTGCATCTGACTGTGCGGCTGTGAGGCGGGTTGCACGGAAAACCACCTCACAAGCTTTCAAATTAAATACACACACATACAAACCTAAATATTTAAACATGCCCTCAAGCATGCGGGATTAGGGTTAATTGTTTACCACACAAGGTAAATGACATTACCCCAGGGCAGTTTATCTACCACCTATGAGAAATACCTCATATTCCAGTTTTTTATCACATCGAATTTCCCCAGTAAATTTAGGCCTCAGGGGAGTACTTCAAGGGTTTGATAATTATCACACAACTAGCAATTCAGATCTCTGTGTAAAAGTGATTGAACAGGGATATGAATTTAGCTCAACATTTCCAAGGTCCTCATTACAAGTTAGGTGGGATAGGTGGAATAGGTGAGGTATTTACCAAATGTGGTAAATACCATTACCCTGAGTAAGGTATCTATCACTTCAAGCAAACATCTCCAAATTCCAATTTATAACTTACAAAAGAGACATTTCCGTGTGATGTAGTGGTAAGTGATGTAGTTTATGTAATAATTGTGTAGGTCGACATTGCGGACCGTTATATAGTTGCGGTCAACCGCAGGGGGAGGCATTGGTTCATTATAAACCCAACCAAAGAATGTGATGGTCTGGGATCCTCTCTTCGGTTGCTTGGCAAGCTCACATTAACTTGAAAGGAACTGTGAATGCTGCAATGATCTAAATAGATGCACCAAAGTTACATGCAGTGTTGTAAGTATAAACTACAAAGGCCTCTCAACTCGTAGTAGAAAATACATCCAAATCTATAAAATATATCAACTGTAAAAAACGAATTAACAGACAAAAAGTAACAGCGGAAGCCAATATCTACAATTCTTTCCAGTGCATGAAATGACACATCCACCTACACTTGACATTGGATCCGTGCAGAGCAGAGCTAATTGATAATTATCTTTTCTAATCAGCTATAATAAAAGTTGTAATGGCAATCAGATAAGCCTGACAATTTTAAAGAAATGTAGGCTACCCCCCAAGCTGAGTAAAACACTTAAGCACTAAATGCGTTCATTCTACAGTATCATTAGAAATTACAAAAAAAACAAGCTATTTCATTGAAACTCAATTTTTGTGTGTTCCCTGCTTCAGCGCACTGACCTTTGTTTTTTGAATGGAATGCTGAACAGTAATTATGATTCTCAATGTAACTGAATGAAAAGAGCTCCTTGCTGTTTGCAAATGCATATTGGAGAATATTGCATTTGAGTGCAGCGCAAAAAATAGGAAGGTAACTAGAAATGCACAAAATATGGATGTAAAAATGGACCCAACCAATGTAGGAATTCAGTAGGCACTTATTTATATTTCATTGTATTTCTTGTATTTTGTGAAGTGTGTCACACAAATGGAAGTCACATCAGATCAGATATATTCAAATATGATTTACAATATTAATAACACCAGCGTCGTAAGCTGCAATATTGAAAAGTGTTTTAAAAAGGCCCAAGTCGTGCATCAGAATGAAATATCTGGGACAATATGTCATTAAGCGAGGACTCACTAGAAACACTGGCTTTCGACTCAGGGGCTAATTACGAAATCCATGGTACTGGGCCGATGTCACCACACAGTTAATTCATATGTGATTTTACCATTTCCATGTGGTATCATTGCCACATTATTGGGCAATTATGAGCAAATCCCCATTGAATGAGGAATTACCATGTGCGGTCGATGTTTCTGGCTGTAAAACCCCATGGTATCGCATAGTCAGTGCAGTCTTACTGCACGCATTTACCACATGCTCTGGCTGATGGAACATACTTCAGTGTGCTATGTTTAGCTTGTTGCTTCAACCTAATTGTGCAGGACTGCCTCATACAAAGATCATAAGTCAACATATTACGGGTTCCCAAAGCCCGGAAGAACGTGAAGATCATACAGCATACTAATTGAGTGTCTCTAAAAGTACTCTTACAGGAGATCCCAATCCAATGGAATTCCACATTTTACATGTTGCAACAATTATTTTAGCAGGACAGGCACATCAGGGCTTCCATTCTGCAAAGGAGAGCAGATGCAGTTGCCAAATTCATGATTATGGAGTTTTTATAAATCCAAGGCCATGATACTGGATCCACGGTACAACAAAGGGCTACCATTTACAAGGACCGGTTCATCAGGACAGCGAGTAATCTAAAAGATGAACAGTTGCAGCTTTGATGCCTAGCAGAACTATAGTATGACTTAAACGTCTGGAGAGCGCAATGGTGGCTATGAGTCCAAAACAACTGCACTAGCAGCACCCACCAGTAGTAACACAATTGTCTACTATTAAACCCTCCGCTACAAAACAGATAGCCTTGTATAGCCCCTGCCCAATCCCTCTTTTTAATTGTATAGCATTCTTTTTTAACTTTTTTATCTGTTCTTAAATTGTTTGTACAAACTCTTTGATCTATATAATGAGCCGTCACATCGTGTGTGTAACCATAAAATGTTTTTTAATAATGTTTTTATATGCAACATCTTTTATGGTTATCACCGAAATAAAGATCAATTTGACTTGACTTGCTATTAAACCTACAGCACCATCAGCATCACGTTCACTTCCAACATCCGCAATGGGCTGGTTTATTAATATCTTGAACTTCGATTAGAGTCAGAGTCAGAAAATACTTTATTTGACTGTTAAAAGAGCCATAAAAGATTGCACATAAAGATTTTTCATTTAAAAAACGAGAAAAACCAATAGGTCCAGAAATACATATAATCATACATTACAGTCATTAGTTAATATTTGTTATGAATCTTAGAAGTTGTAAAAAGATAGTTTAAAAGAAAATATATGATTTCCGTTGTTTCTGGGGAAAGTAAATATTCGAAAGCTATTTTGTGGTTTCTAATCCCAATAGCACCTAAAAGCGGTCAAATGAACCATTTCCTCTGGGGAGTATTGAAACTGCAAAACAAAATAAAGTGGATAGTGCTTTGCATGAGCGACTATTACGGGGCATGCTGGGAGTGAGGGGAACTATGAGCCTTCAACTGCAAAAAGCCACTAGGTGATGGATTGTTTTTAACCTCAACCTAGACAGCAGAAATGCCCGCCTTTCATTTAAATACATTTGTAAACAAAGGGCTGGCTCTCTTTGTAGCTGGGTGTAGCTGGGGAAAAGGCTCTGAAAGATTAGTCGTGTTACAGGTAGTATCTGTCCGCTCATGGCTTTGGGAAAATCGGGATTTAATAGAAGCAGACGAGATAGTCTTTAGGGTATCAGGATTTGTATAATATTCTGTTACACCCATTTTAATCAATTTTATTTGAACATATCTTAGCCAAGGTATGTCTAGGCCCTTGTCCAGTGCCATACAATCAGTCAATATTGTCCTACAATGGGTAGCCTCAGGGTTTTGCCAGATTTTTGACCAAGGTGGTACAAAAGGGGGTGGTGATAGACGGAGCATCTGAACCAATCAAACACTCACACCCAGTCAACAGATATGGGTTTAATCCATCACCGTTCTTTAGCCCACTCTGCCACCCCAGTTCAGACATGGCCATATGCAAATCAGTCTGACCCTGTGCCTCATGGGAACAGTCCAACCCGAACTGCCAAGCCATGCCTTCCCTGGACCGGAAACAAGCTTCCAAGGACCGGTTTCTGGCATTTCAGCCGTCTTCAGCCCAGCTTGATTGAATCCAGTGGCAAAGTGAGCAAGGGACTCACGTCTGAGCATACCCTGCCAACTTATGGCGAACACAGTGGTACAAAAGGAGGTGGTGATGGACAGAGCATCTGAACCAATCAAACACTCACACCCAGTCAACAGATCTGGGTTTATTCCATCACCGTTCTTTAGCCCACTCTGCCACCCCAGTTCAGTAATGGTCATATGCAAATCAGTCTGACCCTGTGCCTCATGGGAACAGTCCAGCCAGAACTGTCAAGCCATGTCTTCCCTGGACCGGAAACAAGCTTCCGATGACCGGTTTCTGGCATTTTGGTTTTTGGCATTTTTGTTTTTCGTCTTCAGCCCGGCTTGCTCGAATCCAGTGGCAAAGTGAGCAAGGGACTCACGTCTGAGCAGATTTTTGACCAAAGCAACAGCGGTTGTAATGCAAAGTTATCTTTTAGGTAACTCATTCCTACTTCTTCATGACAAAAAGCAACAGGGGAGCTCTGGGGCACTGATAAAGGTCTCCTTACAAACTTATTTTCCATTACTTGTAGTAAATAACAATTTACATGTCCCCAGGCCCCAGTCCCAAAGGTTACCACTAAAAGGCTTTTACTTTTGTAGATTCATAAAAACTCCTTGGCCGGTTTGTGGCCCACTCTTTTAGCGAATCTAAAAATGGCATCATTTGATCTCTGGAATTGCATTGTTCTGATATTTAAAGCAAGTTTCTAATTAAAATCAGCATTAAATGGTACCCCCAGATAAGTAAAATATGAAACTTTTTTTATTTCTTCACCCTCCCCAATAAAATGTCCTGGTTTTAGAATGTTTTGGTCCACATTTTATTATAAAAGATTTAGTACAATTGAATTTTAACCCCAGATCATTCATAAAAGCATTAAAAGAGTTGAGCAATATGTGTAAGCCATTTGCTGTCCTGGCTATCAGGACAGCATTGTTAGCATATAGTAATAGGGGGATTTGACACATGTTTAATCTCTGGATGTCCTTCCCCACCTCACAAAGTCGATCTCCCAGTCCATTTATATATAATAAAAAGAGGAAAGGGGCCAGAACACACCCTTGCCTTACTCCTACGTGAGGGGAATTCTTCTGTTAAGTCTCCTACGCTACTATATCGTACTGAGGCTGAGGTGTATTCATGAAGCCTACTTAACAGAGTAATACTTGCATCATCGATTCCCATTTGTGACATAATGGACCACAATTCACAGTGGTTTACGTTGTCAAATGCACAGGTTAGGTGCATACAAGCTAAGTGAATACTGCTCCTTTGGGCTTCAGTGTACAGGGACTTTAGCTAGTGTGTGCGAGTCCCTCTTAAATGTTTTCAGTCTTGTGCTTCTCATGTCCAAAACCATTATGTAAGATTTAGTGAAGTTAATCGAGAGGTCCAAGCTAGCCATAAAATTCATAAACATGTCCAGTAACAACTGTAGCCCCACTTCAGTCCTAGCCATCAGGTAGCGATCTCTGCCCCACAATTGGGCACTCTGCTCCTACAGACAAGAGGGTTTGCTCCAGTCCATTGACATTTCTGGCCTGATGTACGACCATATCATTTAGCAACTCCCTAATTGAGCTCAATTGCGAGTCGCAATTTGCGAGTCACTAAATGACATGTACAACAGTGTCTGAGATACTGTCAGCGATTCCTAATGGGGTCGCAAATTGCATGCCTTATGCATATTAATGAGGCACTTGCAATTTGCGACCCTGTTAGGAATGGCTGGCCCTCCCAGGTATGGTGGCCTGCTGGGCTCAGCAGACCTCCATGTTTGGGACTGCTTTCAAATAAAGAATGTTTTTTTTAAAATGCAGCCGTTTTTTCTTAAAGACAAATGGGATGAATTTTACAAAAGAAAAATTATAATCTTTTTGTTTCAGTTTTTTAAAGGAAGGTAGTGGTCCCTGGGACCACTGCCTGTTCATCCTATGTATCTCATTATGGACATTAGGTGAACATTTATCACCAAGAGTGTGTTGTGCATTTACTTGAATTTTATAAGAAACAGACCAAAAAAAAAATTAAGATGAGCATCAGAATTAGGTACTGCTGTCTTTTTCTTCACAATGAAGAAATCATTTACACAGATAGGCATTGGTTTCCTTTTGGCAAGCCTGCTCTCTGAGTGGACAGTTTGCCTCATGATTTACTGAGTTGCAATGTGATATGTAGACAACCTGAAAATAACCACAAACTCCATTTGGAAGCTCCAGTTCTTTCAGTCATAATAGCTTTATTCGACAAATAGTCATAAAATCTGAAAACAATACAAAATAAATGACCAAGATAATAAAACGTTTTACAAAAAAAACTTCCCATAGAGTTAAAAGACCATAAAAGTATAAAAACAGCGCTAAAATTTATAAACTCCTCTCAACGTTATATGCATATATATAAAGGAGTACTTTTGAAAGGAAAAAGCACAGAATTCTGTGAACAACTCACTCTTGCTTTGGGCTTACTACCTATAACGTTAAAAGGAATAAGAAAGACGGACCCCTGTTTCATTTAAGCAATTAGGAAATAAAAAAATTTAGGTATGTAATACATGTTCATTACAATGCTACAATCGCTTTTGATCTAATCACCCATGCCCAACCTAAAAATTTAGCTAAAGATATGGCCTGGGGTAACCATGTTTCAGTGCGAATTAGTCTAAGAGCTACCTCATGTTTTTGTGTACCTAGGGCTCTGCAAATTGGGGCCAACTAAGTACACCTCAGAACTTTATAAGCGGGGCACTCAAATAACAAGTGGGCCAAAGACTCTGAATATACACGACAGATAGGACAAGAGGTATCACCTTCAGTGTCCCATCTCACACTGAATGATTATATGGGTAATGTGCCCACTCTGAGTTGGAAATAGAGCTTTCTATCATGAGGCTTTGTTATGGAATCCCAATAAGGGTCCAGCTTTTGTAATGGTTATACATCTAAGAATTGACCTGTTAGTGTCGAAGGATCACTATTCCTAATGGTGTTATGAGTAACCCATCTCCAGTGTCTTTCCTTCAGCTGTGCTTTAGAGGGAAACTGAGTGTTTTCAGGGTTTTCCCATAGGGCGGCCATGCCTATAGTTGCTAGGATAGATCTAAATTCCTGCAGCCATTTCATTTTCTTGAGATGATCTAATCTTATCAGATCTTTTAAACCCTCCGCGTAAGGTGTCAGCTCGGGTGTTGACCAGATTCTCCGCCAAAACAACAAAGGATGAATTCTGGCACTATCAGCCAAAGCCTTCCTGCCTAAATCATATAATAATGGCCGAAGCGGTGTACTTTGTGGTAGATTGGTGATTTTACGGAAAAAGCCATTTTCAGCAATAGTTAGTTTTGAGAGATTTTAAGTCCCCAAAGCTCTGCCCCGTATAATATTGCTCTAACAACTTTCTAATTCATTTCATTTCAATCTTTATTTCGATCTATTTGGATCATAAAAAAAGTACAAACAGTTTAAAATCAATTTAAAATGATACCAAATGAGACAAAGATTAAGAAGCATTACAATAAGCCTGTTAAAATCAATTACAGTGCATTACATTTAAGAGTCATCAGTACATTTCATTTATCGCGAGTCTATCTCTGACTTCATGTAGCGGGTACGGGTGTGCCACATCGCTGTTAAAAATGTTGCCACCGCAAACACAATCGGGGGTGATAGATCCATCTTTAATATTCTATAAGCTGGGAGGTAATGCCTGAAACCTAGATTTTTAAGAAGTGGAACAAGCCAATATTTCCTCGATCTTTGATAAGCATTACAGAAGAATATGATATGCAAATCATTTTCCTGTTGGTGTGGGCATACCGGGCACTGTTCTGTAGACGATGGCTGGGCCCAACGGTTAGTGAATGCCCTGAGAGGGAGTGTACCGTATCGCCACTGCATAAATAATTTTCTAGTCAGAACGGGAGTAATGCCATTGAGAACGTGCTCTAGATAATGAATCTTTAGGTTTAATAAACAGATTTGTAAGGGACCCCTCCCGTGTACTCCCTATTAAGGCCAGTAACTTTAGCTCATAAAAATACTTTCAAATTATAAAAGTTCAGGACTGGACTAGCTGGTTTTGTAAACGATGCATTAAATTCAGCCATAAAGATCCTGCTAGCTGACGATGTTTAAATGTGGCCATATCCAATTGCTTACCACACCTCATGTCACCCTACATAATGACCCTAAGATATGTGAAATCTTTTACCTGCTCATGGGGTCGATTATTCAGCACCATCACTCCTCTGGAGGATCGGTGGGGACTAAATGTCATAAACTTTGTTTTGATCACATTTATCTCTAAACCCCGCAGATGACAAGATCCTACAAGAGTGATAGGGCTCGCTGTAAACCACTCTGTGTTTTAGTGATTAGCAGCGTATCATCTGCGAACATAAGGATTGGGATTTTTACACCCGCCAATATGGGAGCATCAGTTGGGTTTGCTTCCAGAAATTTCTACCATACCATTTATATAGATAGAAAACAGCGTTGGTGCCATCACACAACCTCGTCTCACCCCTTTTTCCACTTTGAAAGGGGAGATAACCTGACCCTGAGTACCCCACCTGATTTTTGTGTGGTTTCCCTCGTGGAGTCTAGCTATGAGAGTTAATAGTTCTTTGACATCTGCAGATCTTGCATTACTCTCCACAACCCACTACGGGTAACAAGGTCAAAAGCTGACTTTAAATCCACAAGGGCAGCATACAAGCTGCCTTTGTCTAAGACCACCGTTTTCCAGTAGAGCAAGTTGAAGCGAAAGGTTTGGTCAATAGTGCTAATCCATGCCCGGAAACCTGCCTGGAAAGGTGATAATACATCCTGCTCAACAATCCAATCTTGGATTTTATTTAACACAAGGCATCCCATAATCTTTTGTGATGTACCGATTAGGCTTATGGGTCGATAATTCCCAGGCAGTGACTTGTCCCCCTTTTTAAATATGGGAATTATCTCTGCTCCTTTCCATGAGTCTGGTACCGGCATACCTTTAGCAATTTCATTCATTAAAATCAGGATATATTGGCTCCATTTCGATTTATTGAAAATGAATATCTCAGCGGGAAACCCATCGGGCCTAGTGCTTTACCTCCCATGAGGGAGCCCAGAGCAATGTTCACATCCTCTTCACTGAAAGTCGGACCATCGTAGTAAGTATAATCAAACTCAAATGCATCCTTCTCATCTATACTGCAGGCATATTGGGATTGAAAGAGTGTTACCCATTGATCTTGGCTTACACGGTTGATCGCCTCTACCGGTTGACCATCTCTGTCCCACCTGACTACGTCCCAGAATTGTTTTGGATTTTTACTTTCACAGGCAGATTTGAGATCTGACATCTGCTCTCATACCAAGATTTCTTCACAATCTCCTGGGCTTTCTTAGAAATGTTCCTGGCATGCGGCACTTTAGTCAGATCACCCTCCTTAATTGCTTGCCCCAGGGAACTGCAAGCCTCCTGACAGTCTTTATTAAACCATATGTTTCCATTTTTGTGATTAGTACCTCTACTATTACAATTTTTATAAAAGTAGGTACGGAGGTGTATAAAAAAATCAGTATGAAATTCATTTACCAACTCAGGAGGTGTCAGGTTTGCCAGGAGGTCTTCAAGTTCTAATACTGCATTGTCGACATCTAGTGAAAACTAAATCTAGGGATATCAATTCTCTACCAGAATAGATGACATCTTTCTCTATCACTACATCAAAGACTGCACACAAGGGATTGTGGCCGCTCTCTATTCGCTCATTTACCTTCATGTCCCTAAGAGCATGCCAAAGCTTGCAACTAATCAATGAGTAAGCAATGCGGCTAGAACTAGATCAATTGTTAAAAGTGCATGCATCTTCTCTATCTGCTTGCGTTCTACCATTTGCAGCCCTTAGTCCTTTCTCCATACAAAAGGTATTTATCTGAACCACCACATCAGTCCATTTTTTTACTCTAATTAGATATAATTTAGGGATTCTCCACAAGTCATCTTCCTCCTCAGCAATGTTTGTGTTCCCATTTAGAAGGGGTTCGAAAGTCGCATTGAAGTCTCCCGCTATTAATATATGTATACTTCTAGAATATTGGTCTAGTAAAGTATCCAAAGCAATTAAACCTCGGATTCCCTACCCTTTGTCCCTCTTGCATAGATGTTATAGATGTCAAGCGTTCCACGCTCTCCCCACATCGACCTGAGCACTAATATGTCCTTATTGTGAGCCTCAAGGACCTGCAAAACAAAACCAATTTCTTGTTGAATCCAGATTATTAACCCTCCTAAGGGTCGACCCTTTCTACCAGTGATTGCAGGGACGTAATAGTTTAAATAACCTGCATTGTGGACAGGGTCCACTGCCCAAGTCTCCTGAAAAAGACAGGCATCATGTTTTGCAACGAATGTCTACCAATATGGTGATACTGTTTTAGCTTTTAACCCTGCTATATTCCAAGACAACATGTATAATCCAGCCGGTAGATTTTTGCCTGGACTCTCAGCTATCACGCTGTTTAAGACATTTCCATGATACTCGGCTAGCTCTATATTTTCTCTGGATCTCGCTATGTTAGTATCTGTAGGTAAATTACTCATTCTACATTCCACTTCTCTAGACGGGTATGGGCAAATACTAGATTCTCTACTTCCTGGGCTAACAACATTGGTACCTGGTTCCTTCTGGGAAGTATTCGAGAGTCAATCATTAGATACTAGGTTTGAAGATCCACCTAAGGGGGAATGACCTTGCCCTGGAACGCAACCCTTACCAGTAACAATGAGGAAGCGTCTAAACTGTATTAAAGAATAGTCTTGTTAAGACATACGAAATTCCAAGGCTAACAAGTTTCTCTTCCTCTTGCAAATCTATAAGGGGCGCAAACCTGTTGGTACAGGCAACTGCTGTTTCCCTGACTTCAGTATTAACAACCATTTCTGTCACTGAGGCCGCTCTATCAGCCCTCGTAGCCATGATTCCCTCAATATGGGATTCCGGAGCACCTTCCTTCATTGGTTCATGGAACATTGCGAGAATTATTACATGGTGTCCTCCACTGATTTTATCAGTTTGGGAGGAGGGTGTGGCTTGTTCAATAATAATGGGTTGGATGGGTGTGTTATTGACTAGAATAGCCTCCCATTCGCTGATCAATGTGTCTATTCTGTCTATGGTACAATTGTTAGCTGATGTATTCTGCTTCAGCGTTTTTCTCACCCTTTTCCCCCTGCGTTCTCTACTGCTATCTCCCCCTCCAAGAGCTCCACTATTCCCGTCCATTATTTTCCTTTTCCCCATACTCAATCCTTAAAGGATTTGTGGCCCCTACGTCTCGTGGTAGCTATACAACACTTCACTTTTAGCAAATGGAGCAGTCAGCTTTCAATCCCCCCAAAACCAGCACAATTGGAGAGATACAATTATATAAACACAACAGCGTGTAATGCTATATGAATAGATGGCATTTAGCTAACAGTGTAACAACAGTCTTAAGCAGACCTAGCGAAGTTGTGCTGATTGAGAATTGTTCTACCTGCAAATGTCCAGTACACGGAAGGGGGTGGCCCTGCCCTGCCTCTTCCTGTCGATGACGGGCAAGGGTGGGCCCTCCCTTGGCCCAGGCTTCGCCCGGGCGCTGCCCGCGCGTGCCCCGCGCCACGGGTGGTGTTGCGCGCTCTTAAGTGCAAGGCTGGCAATTCTGCTCCTCCCCTGGCTGGCGATGGTTTCTGGGGTATGAAGTCCCCAGCTGAGGCAGCAGTGTCCGTGCTCCGCGCCGCGGGTGGTGTTACGCGCTCTTAAGCGCGAGGCTGGCAATTCGGCTCCTCCCAGTTCTTCCTAGTCCAGCTATCCCATAAATAAGGAGATAAAGAAAATGGCCACAGTGTACAAACATAAAAAATGAATAACACCAGGGACAAGGAAGGATTGAGAGGGGTGAGTGCACCAGCCACCACCCATAAACAGAAAGAAATCAATCGGGAATAGCGAAGACTAACAGGAAAATGCTTAAAAAGGTAAAGCTAAACAAAAGAGCTTTACAGCCAGAAGAGGTGAGTGTCAGACAAAAATGGAATATCAAAAGAAATAAAACATCCAGCAACTACTTAATAAATTGAAGCAAAAACTCAAGTTAGAAGTTGGAACTGCTTTATCATTGACTTTGTCAACAGTGTGATTCTCATGGTCCAATACCAAATCCTTGCAGTTTTTTTTTAAACATAGTTTTATTAATAGTTTTTCATACCATATATTACAATACAATCAGTACTCGACTTGAATCGACAGGATAATGCACCTACCCCGTGGTTATAACTGTTACATACACATTTCTTCCATCACGAAAAAAGGGAGGATGATATGCAGTCTATACTAGCATTCGCAACAGTTCTATCCACTCAAGCGACTGGACACCTGTAACATTGTCTGTATTAATAAAACAAAACTTTCCCCAACTAGATATTCCCTCCCCCCACCCTTCAGTCCCCTGAGCTTTCATAAATGTCAGAGAGAATAGACATTAGTACTGAGCCCGCTAACACCTACAGTCTAGTATCAAAAGTAGCTTAAGCAAACAAAGATATACATTCCACATTTTTATTATTATTATTATACGGGTACAAACAGCAAAAGAAAAAAATTACACATGAATGTGTAACGTGTACTACATAGGTTCCTGGGTTTCGTTAGTATTACTGTGAATTTTTGAAAAATTGCATCACATCCGCCTCTTGTGCTTTTAAGGATTTCAGCATTGTATCCCACTCCAGAGCTATTGGGTTTTTACGCAGTCCCCTGGCCTCCTCACATCTTAGTGCAGCACTTTCTGCCCCACCCCACCTGAACACTTTGCCATGCCACACATGTATGGGGGTGGTTTTCTGAGCTTCCAGCACATTGTGATGGCCCGTATTGCTAACAGTAACGACAAGTTTGCAAACCGGTACGGCAATTTGTGTTTCGAGGGAGACTTATACAGGTCTAGAACACATTCCTCTATAATATTGGTTATGTCTCTTAGAATACCTGTAGAGGTGAGCATCCTGACCAAGTCCCAGAAAGCTCTTAAGTGGGGGCAGGACCATAACATATGCGCTATTCCAACCCCACCCACATAACATCTGGGGCAGTGGTGCTGAGTGTGTGGAAACATTTTGTCTAGGCTTTGCGGGCGAGGTAGGCCCTGTGCAGGACCATGGTGTGAATGAATTTAAATTTGGGGCTTCTGGAAATTTTCCTAGGATGGTCTATGATTGTTGCCCATTCCTTCCCCTCTAAGATTCGCCCGATGTCCTCCGACCAAGCATCTTGCAAGAGGGTGAGGGGTATTCCAGCATGCACCCGGATCCCAGCATATAACCATTTCACCAAGTGCCTGCCCCGTCCCATGTAGTGTAACAACTTAACTAATTTGTGCGTATCCAACTCTTGCCTGAGCGGGCCCACTGTGGTTTCACATACCGCGTCACAGCCGCAAGCAGGATGTACAGGAGGTCTGGGACTCCTGTGTTTTCGACAAAGTTATTGTAATCCAGCAAATGCCCCTCATGGAACAGATCTGCCACCGTGTCAACTCCGGCATCAGTCCAGGGGGCAATGGTGCGGCGTGTTATGCATCCAGTAGCCAATGGTATACCCAGGTGGGGGTGTGTTTGTGTAAAGTAGTGCAGCTTTCCAGCATTGTAGTGCTGTACGCAGTAATGTAGGGAGCTGCCGGGGGAATTGGCAGCGTGGGAGCAACAGTGCGTGCAACGCTCTCGTCGCTATGTCCCCTTCAGTGAAGCCTATTTCCTGGAGGTCACGTCCTGGCGCCCAAAAAGGGAGCCATTGTAACTGGCAGGCGTAATAGTATGCCCTGAGGTCAGGAACCCCGAGTCCCCCTTTATCTGTGCCAAGTTGGAGCTTCTGGAGGCACCAAATCCTTGCAGTTATTTAGAAGATTTCTACTTGTGATTAGTCTAGGACAATTACTCCTACTTCCTTCTAGGTTTTAGACTGTTTATTACGGATTCCATCAGGCAACTCAGATTTCTCCATAGTCTGGTGGGTTCATGAAACAAGGGCCAACATCAAAAGCCAGAATCAAATCTGTTTACAGTTTGGTACTCAGGCCAGGAGAACATGACTGTAGACCATACAGGTTATATTCCCATCCAAACGCAGGTCATAAAATACTCTGTAGGCAAGTTTCCTCTTGTAGTGAAAGTTGATTCACTAATGGCTGTAGGGTCCTCTCATGGAACCATCATTTCCCTAGATCCCTCACCTCTGGATACTGTGGACAAGAAGTTAGAGGCATCAGTAGGGAGAGTGTATTCAGCATCCAATTTTCCAGTGAGGGTTAGTACTTTTCAACCTAAACAGTGCAGTACTAGCTGAATATTTTTTATAGCTGGTTTAATAGATGCAGCAGGGCCAGGATAGTGCAGCCCTTGTATCACTGATGGAACATGTCAGATAATTACATGACATTCCTTCAATAATCTGTGTGCCATCGCTGCTGATGCACGATCTGCCATTTCAACCCAAAGAAGAATCTGGATGTGCAAATGGAAAACAGACCATGCCAATAAATCTATCCTGAGTCACCCCCCATTTACAAGTAAAGCGTATTTTATGGCACAACAACAGGATTCTGTCAACAAATGTGCAGAGCAACAAAGATCAATGGGCCAGGCTCATTAATTTTCCAGAGGTTATGAATTTAGATACAAGACCATATAGAGAGCTTTTGGTCCTCCTTCCTCTTTCAGGGGCACCGTTCTGTTCATTCAAGGCAGGGGCTGAGGTTGAGGGGTTCCTGGGTCATGTAATCCTAGTCCAGGTTGCTTTGCAATAGCCCCTTCTGACTCATATGTATGACTATTGACCTCCTTTTTTAGAATCACAGCTGCCAGTGCAAGGGTGAAATAAGGACTTTCAGGTGGTGTGTTTTATGACAATATTAAATGTGTGGATCCTCAACATGATCAACAAAGATTACAAGATCCTAATATTTCTTTTGAATCACTCCTTCTCCATACTCTGTGGTGCACTTGATAGCCCTGAGCAAAGGAATACAGGACTTGCTAAAATTCGTATATTCCAGTGTTGAAAGCAAAGCATAATCTATTTTGACCCGACACAAAGAAATGCTTTTATTGACTGAAGACCAAAGAATATGCATGAGAGCCCAGGAGTAGTAATGGGCTTGCAATCTCCATAGGCAAGCTAATGCATACTATTTTACCAGATTATGGTAGGTGACAATCACCAATGGTTTGTCTGGAGTGTGTGTTGGAGAACATTTCCTCTTTCAAGTGCACGCCGCAGGCATTACAATCACTAATTCTAATTCAATGGGATCATCTACTTCACCCTGCTAATTTAAGATGAACACTGTGTATGACCTATAGTGTCATTACATCCAATATCCTATTCATTGTATGGACCTCCTCAGGCTTACTGGGAGCACATAGAGTCTACAATGGCTGTACCTTGCCTGACTGAATGCACTCATGCTTTCTACCATTAACTTAGACACTTTATTTGAGTGGCATCACCCTTAAACTAATCTAGTGTTTGTGGGAGGCCCTAGGCATGAGTTAGGAAGGTGTGCACCAAGTGCGCCCTCAGTTACCTGATTGGCGAATACCATACCTGCCACTGGTTGAATATGTAGACTGGCTGTGGCAGCCTATTGTGCATTGTGAATCTATAGCTGTGACTGGTCCTTTTTATCTGTGTCACTGGGGTAGAAGCATGCTGGACCACTTGTGTAGATTTCCACTTCTACATGTTGACACAGATTTTAGTTCTAACTCCCAAGTTCATGTTATGCATGTGTGTGCATGTGTGTGTGTGTGTGTGTGTGTGTGTGTGTGTGTGTGGAGGGAGGGCTGTTTGACACATGGATAGTGTGTATGAGGGAACCATAGTAAAGGGGAATGAGGGTTCCATTTTGCAATCCCATGGACTGTTCCTGAGCACACGATGTGGATGGAGGTATGGTTGTTTTCTCAGACACTGGAGGCTTGATTAATGAAGGGCATCTGCACTTGTGGCTGGAGGCCCCACCATCATGGGGGAGACTCCACACTCGGGATGAATCTCTGCAATAAATATTTCTCATTTCAGAGATTCTGCCCCAACTGCGGAGTCTTTACAATGACTACGGTGTCTCCGCCATGAGTGCAGAGTCCCTTTGTGAATCAGGCACAGGAAGTGAATGGATGATATTCCAGAAGCGGTATGGTGGAAACCTGGACAATGAAGTGGTAAAAAGAGGAAAAATTCCTTTAAAAATTTGACTAGGTCCTTTTTGTAAGAGAGGCTGCTGATCAGTCTTTCTTAAGCACTACTGTTTGTTAGATCATGGGGGTGAATAGAGGGACCACTAAGAATGGGGCCCCTATGGGCTAATGATAGGCAGGAAAGATAGGGGGAAACAAATAGATTACTGCTACAGAAATCAACCTGCCTATATATAAGATAAACTATGCCCCAGTCAGTGACTACAACATATCATGGGGCTAACAAGGTACAAGTGATCATCATCACATCACACAGGTATTTTTATGAAATTTCTTTAATTTCATTTTCCTGCTGGGTCGAGCTGATGAGTTTACTCATCTAAGGATCCTGGGCCCGATTCACAGAACTAACTTAAGACAAAATCCTAAACTTACTACCATTTTGTTATTCACAGAAGGCACTTACAGCCTGATTCATCAAGCGTAATAGCGCTCGCAAAGGGCCAGATTCTCAGAATCTGGCCCTTTGCGAGCGCAATTTTTGCATTTGGGATTCATCATCCCAAATGCAAAAATCGGTAATTGCTAATTCGCTAAATTGCGAGGAATTACATTTAAGGAATCTCTATTTGAGATTCCTTAAATGCAATTCATGAAGCATTTAAAAATTGCGAAAATGCAATTTTGGGCCGCTATTTACCGAGAGGTCAGACCTCTCGGTAAATAGCAAAAACTTAGAAAAATGCTTTTAAAAGCATTTTTCTAAGTTGCATGTTGCACACACACATGTCCCTTGGACATGTGTGTGCGCAACACCTGTTTCAATTTGTATTTCAGGGGTGCTACAGGGTGTCCTTAGGACACCCCTGGCACCCTTTCAATCGCTATCTTATTTGCGAGTAGCAAATTGCTAATCGCAAATAAGGAATACTCCCCATTCATTCCTATGGGCCTTTTGGCCCATAAGAATGAATGGGGAGTTATTCCTTATTTGCAATTAGCAATTTGCTACTCGCAAATAAGGAATGTGTAGGAATCGCTATTTATTTAGCAATTCCTACATGAATACCATTTTGCGAGTCCTTAATAGCGATTCGCTATGAATCGCTATTAGGGGCTCGCAAAACGGCCCGTTGATGAATAAGGCTGTTATACTCACTTTGGTATTCACAGAAAGCACTTACTCATTTTGGTATTCACAGAAGTTAGGAGTCCTAACTTAAGGACTCCTAAATGCCTTCTGTGAATACTGAAAGTCTTAAAGTTAGGATTTTTCTCAGTTTAGGAGTAGTAACGTTAGGACTCCTAACTTTAGGACTCCTAAACTGAGAAAAATCCTAACTTTAAGACTGTCGGTATTCACAGAAGGCATTTAGGAGTCCTAAAGTTAGTAGTCCTAACATTACTACTCCTAAATTGAGCAAAATCCTAACTTTAAGACTTTCGGTATTCACAGAAGACATTTAGGAGTCCTAACTTTACTACTCCAAAACTGTGAAAAATCCTAACTTTAAGACTTTCGGTATTCACAGAAGGCATTTAGGAGTCCTAAAGTTAGGACTCCTAACTTCTGTGAATACCAAAATGAGTAAGTGCCTTCTGTGAATACCAAAATGAGTAAGTGCCTTCTGTGAATACCAAAGTGGTAGTAAGTTTAGGATTTTGTCTTAAGTTAGTTCTGTGAATTGTGCCCCCCGTATTTAAACACTCTTCTACGTGCTCCTAGAAATTTTGCTTTATGCCCCTGGAGCCCCAGAAACTCTTGTCCCTCACGAAGTACTGATTTCCCTTTGAGCTGATTCCTTCCTTTTATCCTTGTTCTTTACTATTTGGGCCGGTCTATTTTAAGTTTGTCTCTTCTGTATACCACAGCAGTAATCTAGGTGAATAGAGGGGCTCCATTATCTGTTGTTCAGAGAATGAAGGGTCTTTTAGGTGAGGCAAGCCCTTCAGTCCTTTCCTGATCACTGTTCAGTGTGGCTGTTGATGATCCAGGTGCAGCAAATTCTCACCTGTTTGTGCCTCTGTTGTGGATGCTCCAGGTTGGTGACTAGCCTACTGTAAGGAGCATCACCGCACAAAGATTGTGTCTGGAGAACAGTCTGGAAAGGCTAGATGGAATAAGAACCAGTCCCAGCCGGTTCTGGAAGTGCAGATATCCTAGTCTGCTTTAATCGTATAAAATTTGAAGCCAATGATCCACTTGTTTCAGTTACAGGTTCTCCTTTATCGAGTAAGGAGTCGCTCAGAGGACCCCTATGCAACCACAGCTGGTGCCTGACTGATAACCACCTTCGCATAGGTGAGAGAACATAACCTGGAATCTGATCTGGAAGGAAGTGTTTCGTAGTTTCCACCCTACAGGAGCAACTGCACGTTTGTGGACAGCATAACCATTGCTATGGTGCTCAATTTATTCCATTCACCCACTCAGGATATGTCGTTCTGTAGGCAACCTTGCACACAGTGACATCATGAGTCCTCTAACCCTAGGCGGGTAGCAAATGGCTCTGGCGCCCACTGAACATGACAACCCTGATCCCCCAGAAATAGTGGTAACAGATCTAGACCCCTTTTGCCCAGCTACTCGTGTTCTCTTTCTCTGAGAGAAATATACAAGTTATACACAGTGAGATATTTTTAATATTTATTGAACTATTGTGATTCTTCTATAAAAAAATATACTGCAATGATCAATAGACAAAAGCAAATGAAAGTTATCAGAAGTATTAGGACACTGAACAGAATTAGAAGTTCTACCATCACATATATGTATATATTCAAGCATATGAAACAATATAAACTTGGTGCACTCCTGCTACGCGTCCCATAACTTTAGTGTCTAGGGCGTTTGTAGGTGTTTTGCCAAGAATCGCCATACTGAATGACCCAGCCCCCGTTACCTGAAGGGTAAGAATGTGGGTCCCCGTCATGGTCACAAGCTGGGCACCCCTCGTAGAGATGTCAGTAGGCTGCCGGGCTGAAGCATCAGCATGTAGAGACCTCACTAATGACAGTAAAGTGCTCCTCTGCCATCACTCAGAAACAGATGTTTATTTATAACAAAATGCATTCTTGCATTGGCCCGAGATCTTGATCAGGTTGCCATTGTTTATATGTTATAGTTAGCTCTTTCGCCATATGTACAAAACAAATAATCCCATTTGCACGATATTTGTATTAACCTTGTACATGATGTGTCAAGTTATCATGATAGCAAAGTTGGTTTGTAAGCAAATATAGTTTCCTAGAAACTAATCCGCACTGTCAAGGCTGCAAATGTGTGGCAAAAGTCATTGTGTGAGAGTGAAAGTGACTTCTGGAGGAAACCCTTGTACATGTAAAAATGGCAATGTTTCCCTCTAGGCCTAACTTTGACACATGACAGAAGTAGTTATCCCCTTATTTGAAGTGCTTGGAAGCTAGCCTGCCTATTAGGCAAAGGACGGAGAATGTCAACCCAGCAGAAGATGTGATTGTCTAGGCCGAGAAAGAAGAGGTAGACCCTGCAGCTGAGAGTGAGTCTACACAAGAAGACTGAGTTTGATCTACATGCTCCATGGACTGGAGCACAGTCTCCCCTAATGAGTGACCTCTACAATAAGACATTTTCCATCCAGGTGTTTATCCTTGGGAAAATAAAGTGTTTTAATACATGCTTGAAAGCTCAGTACTACACACTACTCTGTCACAGATGTATGATTCATCAGTACAGAGCCACTGTACTCTCCGTTTCCTTCCTTCCCTTCTCTCACTTAAAGTTCTGGTCTTGGGTGGGTATTAGGCAAGGTGCAGTTCTACCTGCTCTATGGAGTTTGTGTGTCCGGTTACTCTTAGTGGAACAATTTATCTTTGACACATAACTTAGGAGTTTCAGCTGCAGATCAAACACTGCAGGAGCCTAACTGCACACATCCTGCTATCTCCTTCCATCCAACTGAAGTCAATTCACTGGCTGCAAGGGTTCCGGCTCCCAGGTTGAAACTATTGAAAGCAGTAGCGGAGGCTGCCTCCCAGAGTGTCTGTTGGTATGCAGGCTGGAGCATCATTGCAAGTTTACTGCTGATTGCAAGCCCACTTTAGGTGAGTTGAGATTCGGGCGATAGGGATAAGGATAACAGGTCGGCCTCTATCTGCCCTTCCTTTAGAGTCAAAACCCCATCATGGCTCACTTGCTGTATAGGTACCACAGTCTGCTCAGGTGCCTCTAAAAGCAACAGTGGCGCAGTCCGCCTTAGCACAACTATAAGCTGCGAAAGTCAGTTCACTGAGGGAAAAATTCACAATGGAGCGGCACAATCTACTGAGGCACAAATTCGAGATATAGTGGTGCAGTCTGACCGGCACAACATCATGACGCAGTGGCATTTTCAGCTTTGGCATGGATTCTTGAAGCCATTGTGCTGCTAGGTGATTGTGGAGTCCTGATCTAGATGCACCCCGCACTACCTCCCTGAGAAGCATGCAACTGCCTGACATCATTACCACTTCGAGTACATGTTGAAGAGTGCATACTTGACCCAGTTTACTGCGCCATAGTAAGGTAGGCCAAGTAGCTCCTCCTTGCCCCGCAGCCACCCAAACAGGGTCTGACAAGTTATCTCTGTAACAGAAATCTAGGAAAAAGTAGACAGCAGGGGCGGTGGGTGACATTTGAAAGTGGTGGGGCGCAAAGTGATTTTGATACAGCACCGTAGCGAGCCAGCGCAGCGAGCGAGCCTGAACTCCAATAGCGGGGTTTGGGGGGGTTACCCCCCCCAAGAAAATTTTGAAAAAAAAGAAGAAAAATTGTGCATTTTCAAGCAAATTTGAGAAAGCAGGAAGGTTAATAAAGCAATTGTGAAAGTGCAGTTATTACATTAATAGATGGCATAACATAGGTAGCTGCTTATTCAGTATAACCACAGAGCTTCATACATTCCGTCCTATTACGCTCAGGTGCTGAATTCAGACTATAAGACTTTCATGAAAATCTCAGCTCTAAGAGTAGAAGAAGTTGCACAGCAGTTGGGAAACAGCCTTCACAAAACATTAGGAAAATGAGAGGCAATTACTTGAAAGCAAAATGAAAGCAATGCATCAAGTAGTAACTTAAAGCAATGCATCCAGAAAAACAGTGCATGCAGTCAACCATACAAAAGTAAACTAAAGCAATTGTGAACCTGTGAACCTTCACTTTCAAAGCAGGGTGCTAGTCAACAGGCCAGTCACATACATTTAAACTGAAGAAGAGTACACCTCAGCATGCAGGCACCAACATAAAAGCACCAAGCAAGTCAAACAGTTTAATGAAAGAAAAATGAAAGCAATACATCCAGCAAACTAGACAGTGACTCAAAAAGTAAACTGAAGCAAGTGCACACTGTAAGGAATGCGCAGTCATAAGTCAGACATTCACATAAAAGCAACTTACCAAGACACCCAATCAATTACATGGGCAAAACTTGAGCAAATGCACCCAGAAAACCAGACCAGCACACCAAAGCATCCCACCCCCGATTGGATGGCAGCTGTGCTCTTAGGGTCACCCCTCAGTTTTTTGGCAGGGTTGAGCACCCCACAGTTTTATGCCCTCTGCGTCTGAAGGGGAGACAAGCAAAAGGGGTCATAATGGGACATCTGGCACAGCCACTTTGTAATCGAGGTCACCCACTCAGCTCAAGACTGAGTTACAGAGGGGGCGTGGCTTGGACGGCAGTGGGAATGGCCGCCTAACCTGGAGCTCCGCAACACAGGAGAGCGAATACGATCTTTTCCCGCTGCACTCTCGACACGATTTGATTGGAAATCGAGGAGTCCGATGTCCCAAGTTGAGTGGAGCACTCCGGATGCCTGAGCGGGTTCTGCGGACCCGTTTTAGTGGACTTTCAGCAAGTTTTCAGCCCTCCACGCGCCGACATCGGTAGGCTACCAAAATGGCGCCGTGCTGTCACAAGAAATGAGCCTGACGTGATGCGCTGATTCCGCTCTCCAGTGCCAGCCTTCGAGGCTGGCGTGACCAGGGGGAAAGAACATCTTGCCCCAGCCTGTCAACAACCGCTCTATAAGGTGAGGATTATCACCGAACTTAGCCGCGGCAGCGCTTGATCTGCACGTCCTGCCTGACCTCAAAATGGCGGCTCCTCCTGAAACGCGAGCGCCGATTCTAAACAACTAAATACACAAAGGAAACGAAAAACGATCAGTACAAGCTCTTGCTTGGCATAACTCCTCAATTGACGAAATCCTCACTTGGCAAAATCCTCACTATTACCGCCAAAAGGGGGAGTATCTCTGCCCACGAGTCCTCACCACCTTAAACATGAAGAATGCCACCAAAACCCTCGAACCATTATCAAAAGGCGGAACCTAAGACAAACTCCTCTGCCAGCATAAGCCTCCATCCTGCAATAGCCATCATTACTCCCAGCATGAGGAAAGTGGCGCGAACCTTACTTTTATAATTGTCAGGCACACTGAGAGCTCAGCAATTACCCCGCGTCCGCAGAACATGGGCGCCCACACGGTTTGATGCAAACACAGTGCTGATCTTAGAGCCACGTGGAGGCGGTCTCCAGCAAAGTAGTCTCCAGCAAAGTAAGATCATATACTACCACTGAAGAGGTCTCTGCCTATCATAAAACCACCGCAAACGGAAAGTGCTCACTTGCCCGACGCTCCTGTTTTTCCATCTCATCCTTGGGACCCTGGTCGCCAGCTCTTGTCCAGACACCGGTCACTGGCCATTATCTACGTTCGCTCTCTGTCCTGAATCAGCCTCTTTCTGCGCAAATCAGCAGTTGCTACTAGCACCAACCCACCCTATTATAATGGCGAACAGGGAAGACAGAAACAACCCAAAGAAGGTGAAACCAGAGCCTCTGATTTCCGACTCTCCAATTAAAAGCAAAGCGGACATGGCGGCGACGATGGATATGATCTTAAGGAAATTGGCAGACCTCACTGAGATCTCCAAATCAACCAAGGCTAACACAGACTCAATGCAACTCGAGCTAACAGCGATCAGGGCCGACATGAGTGCTCTAAACTCAGGCTTGGGGTCAGCAGAGCAACGCATTAGCGAAGTAGAAGATCTCTCGCACCAGTCGGCATCCAGAATCCAACGCCTGGAAAATGTCACCGACACCCTCAGACGTCAAAATGCTGAGTTGGAAGACTGCAACAGACGGGGGAACGTTAGAATTTTCGGCATACCAGAAAACGCAGAAAAAGATGCTGACTCCTGCGTGGCTTTCTTAGAAACATGGATCCCCATGATCACCTAGACTGAATTCCCACATGGCCTCGAATTGGATAGGGCACACAGGATCCCTACATTTACGAGCAATCATACAAAAGGGCCCAGACCGATGATATGCAAACCGCTTAGATTTCAGCACGTTGATCTGATTCTCCAATTTGCAAGAAAAAACCACTCCATCATCTGGGAAGGTCACAAGATCATCTTCACCCAGGACTTCTCTAAAGATACAGTGGAAGTGCGCAAAGGTTTCCTGGACCTCCGTCCCAAACTTAGATCCAAGAACATTCCCTTCTCTTTCGCAGGGCCCGCCAAGTTCAAAGTTATGATAAATGGTCGCCCAAGATTCTTCACGGACCCGAGAGACCTGGCACGCCATCTCGAAGACTGCCCAACTCAAGAAATGGACCAATCAATTGGACTGTCCAACAAAAGAAAGACCACATGTCCGAACCAACACGACGCAGTCCGTTAGGTTCATTGTTTTTTGTCATTTCCCCGGCGGAATCACGGCGGATGCCTCATGATGGACCTTTCATCAAAGAACTTTATTCGGCTCCTGACTTCCGGCCATAAAAACCGACATTCAGTCTCACCGAGTCCTCAGTACCGTGAGTTTATAGTCTAGGCCTCCTGGGCCAAACCAGTGACTTCTTGTAATGAAAGACTGCTTGTGTTTCTCACTGAATCTTGCTCTGTGCAGCTTGTTACAATTAGTACAACATGCTCACTTCCAGGTAGCTCCCAGATTCCTAGATCTAATACTCCACCAACTTCGTCTTTGTTGTGGGTTGGTTAATTCAACAGGTACACTATGTGCGTGATATCGCGCGTTTCAAATGTCGAGTAGGGCGTTACCTACATAGCTCCATTGCCTTACAAAACAGTTTTTTGCCTACTTGTTTTCAAAATTAGGTCAATACCTAAGTATGTCTCGCTTAATGGTATTTATATTAACAAAGTTTACTCTGAGACATTTACTTGTTTGATATACTATCCAACTACGTTCAACTTTGGGATTGCTAATATGTAATTGCTACTGTTATTGTTACTCCTGTTTTGCGTAGCACGGTACTGTCGTCGTACTCCCTACGTACGTATTTGGGGGGGAGGAAAGAAGGGGGGAGAGGGAGGGTTCACCTGGGGGAATGGGAAAAGAGAGAGTATGTAGGAGCAAAAACACGTCAGAGTTTAAGAACTTTTCACTTCATTTTGTATTGTTTTCTGTTTTTAGTGGTGTTTGATTTACACAGAGATACCATTCACAACCCAGCTCACCAAGTCCGCTTGCTTCCTTATTGTTTCCCCTTCCCTGTCTGTAGGCTTGCATCTCAACACACCACCGTTTACAACCTATTATCAAGTTTCACACTAAAACTTGACCTACATTTCCAATGTAATGCGTATGAATCTGTCATGACGACTCGCTCTTCACACGTCTCTCCGCCAGCTCTCCATCTAGCGGTAAAGTGTAATACCAATGTCTAACACCAATTCAATAACAGACGATCTTAACATAATCTCCTTAAACGTCAAAGGACTTAATCATCCTGTGAAAAGGCGGAAAGTTTTTGATTATCTTGCTAAAACAAAAGGGGATATCGTCCTTCTGCAGGAAACCAAGCCATCAGAGGACGACTTGCGCTTTCTTAACATCCACTGGTCGTCCCATGTCCTGTCCTCTCCTGCGCCACACAAAAAGGGTGGAGTAATCACACTGTTATTGAAAAAATCCAATCTGACACTATTATCACACACTCACGACACAGAAGGTAGACTATTAGTGACCCATCTACGCAGAGAGGAATACCCCATACACGTAGTGAACATTTACAGCCCTAATTCCGATGACCCCGCATTCTGGGACTCAGTCTCTCGGTCAATGGAGGATATCCCACAAGACGACCTTCTGATAGTGGGGGGCGATTTTAACCTGCCCCTCGACCCCATATTAGACAGACAGTCCAAATGCTCATTCCACCCCTCACGTTCGCATGAGGCCCTATTATGTCTCTGTGAGCGTTACTGCCTTAAGGACTCATGGTGGCTCCAGAATCCCGATGGGAGAGACTACACCTTTAACTCTGCTCCTCACAACTCCTATTCGCGTATTGATTTTATCCTGATATCCACCTCATTCACACACCTGATTGAAGAAACCGACATTGCCCCCAAACTGGTTTCCGATCATGTGTGTATCCACACCAAGCTTGCCGGCTCCCGCTCGATCCGTCCACCTAGAAGATGGCGCTTTAATGAGGAAACCCTAAGCAACCCCAACGACAAACTCATGATAGCAAACGCCATTGAGGAATACTTACTGCTAAATAATACCCCAAATTTTGCACCTAACACCCTATGGTACGCTCTTAAAGCCACGATCCGTGGAGTCATTATAAGTATCAGAGCCAAAGCCAACAAGGCACTAAACAAAGACCTGGAAGAACTGGAAGTAGAAATCAGAACCCTAGAAGCCCAACACAAAGCCAACCCCCAAGATCCCAAGCCCCTCGACCTCCTAACCAAAAAGAAATATGAATACAATGCCATCACTAGTAAAAGAGCGGGTGTATGGATCAACCGTTTCAAAGCCTTAAAGTTGTGCGAAGGGAATAAAGCGGGTAAATTGCTAGCTTCATACCTCAAACACAAACAAAAGCTATCAACCATATCCTCAATAAAAGACTCCGCAAATAACACCCACACCAACCAGACCAAAATCTTAGACACATTTAAAACCTTCTATGAAGAGCTTTACAAGAATGACAAACCGCTGGACATAGCAGCTTGCACCGACTACCTTGAGTCTCTCGGCCTCCCTAAATTATCAGAAACTGACAAACTACAATTAGGATCCCCCATCAGTAAAACAGAGATCTCAGTGGCCATCAAATCTCTGAAAAGCAACAAAGCCCCCGGCCCGGATGGCTTCTCTGCATCTTTTCATAAAGCATTTGAAAACCAACTTACCCCTACGCTCCATACTGTTTTCAATTCTACCGCGTCCAGTGGGTGTATTTCACCCTCAATGAGTGAGGCTAAAATAATTGTAATCCCTAAAGAAGGGAAAGACCCTCTCCAACCCAAAAACTACCGCCCCATCTCTTTAATAAATCTTGATTGCAAGATATATGCCAAGATCTTAGCAAATCGATTAAACGCTGTTCTCCCCAATCTGATAAGCCCATCGCAAGTTGGCTTCCTGAAACACAGGATGTCGAACGACAATACCAGACTCCTGTGCCATATACTAGAGAAAGCTAACAACTGCCAATCTCCAATGGTCGCGATCACCCTGGACGCTGAAAAAGCCTTCGATAAGGTGTCATGGTCTTTTCTTCAACATTGTATGCACTCATTCAACCTCGGTCACTCCTTCATCACAATGGTGATGGCCCTATACTACTCCCCCTCAGCTCGAATAGCACTCAACGGAACCCTCTCCAATCCATTTCGCCTCTACCAAGGTACTATACAAGGCTGCCCACTTTCACCGGCACTCTTCCTTCTGGCCCTTGAACCCCTTCTAACTGACATCAAACGGAATGAAGACATTCAGGGAGTCTCCTTTGGAGATACTCAGATAAAATTAGCAGCATATGCTGACGATATATTGATTGCTACAGAAGATCCGGCCAAATCAATCGAGGGACTCATGACCTCAATCAGCAAATATTCGGCCCTATCTGGGTATAAGTTAAACAAGGACAAATCTGAAGTCAAACCACTAAACATCCTCACCACCAAAGAAGTCCTTGGCAACTCGGGTCTAGCTTGGCAAACAGGAGTTATAAAATACCTAGGGATAGAATTCACCGATAAACTACTGAGTACACTCAAACACAACGAGACAACGACACTGACAAAAATTAAAAGAATCCTTGATGGCTGGTCCCCACGGTTTATCACATGGTGGGGTAGGGTGGAAACCATAAAAATGATGATATCCCCACTAATCAACTACCTGAGCACAATGCTACCCCTTACCTTCTCCAAAGAATTCCTTTCCAAGCTTGATAAACTGATTTCCTAAAGGCCAGAATTAGCCTGAAAAAACTATGTCTAGATAAAACCTTGGGAGGCGTCAATCTGGCTGATTTTAAGCTCTATCAAACTGCTTTTTTGGCCAGACAGGGTTCATTCTGGCTAACTCCACACACAGACTACACCCCGGTGTGGCTGTCGGTGGAAAAATCCCTTCTTCAGGGCCTTGACCCCTCCGCCCTTCTTACCACCAACCTACAACCCACCTTAAATTCAGGAACCATCTTCAAACACACGAAGGCAGCCCTCCTCCATGTAAGCAAATTTGTACCTCACCAATTCCGTAAATCGAAGTGGGAATCGTTGTGGCACAATAACAAACTATTATACAAAGGGAAACCACTAAATAACCCTACTTGGATAGGGAAAGGAATATACTTCCCTCACCAACTATTTGAAGGTTCGTCGCCACTCACTTTCTGCGAATTACAAAGTAGATTTCAATTCCAACACATAGAACTCTACTATTTCTTGCACCTCAAGGTGGCACTCACCAAAGCAGATCTGAACGACATCACCCCCTCCCTCCCTAGCTACCTAAACACACTCAATAGACTTGGCCATCAGGTGTCCAGAATATACAAATTGATCCGCCCTCAGAGGTCCAACCTGACTAACTCCACGCAGTCATTCTGGGATTCATACTCTTCCACAACAACCTCGGAAGTAGAGTGGGCCAGAATATGGGAGTCAACCACACGACACAAAATTAGCCCTACACTATCCCAAACTAAATTCTGGCTACTCCACAAAGCCTTTTGGACCCCCAGGAGACTCTTCTTGCACAACATCAAAGACAATGATTCCTGCTGGAACTGTATGGCGGAGGGTGGGGACCTTGAACACCTAATATTTAAATGTCCTCGTGTCACCGCCTACTGGGATAGAATCTTCGAGTTCATTACCAAAGTCCTACATATTTCTCTCCCGATAGAATTTGCAACCTTAGTCCTGGGTTTTACCTAAGCCGTCACTCTCAATGAAAATGACAAAGCCCTACTTGACCTACTTCTGACGGCGGCGGTTAAAATCATATTGAATAATTGGAAGGACACAGGCAAAGCCTCTTTCCCCCATTGGCTCAACTGGATCTCAAATCTTAGAGGAGCCGACAATATAGCGCTTGCATCTACACCATGGCGTCACCCACATAGGACACTATGGTCCTCACTCGATGCTCACTTCGACCTCTTCAAACCTCCATGATTGTCTATTGTTCACATGCACCTCTCTGGATAGCGCCCTTCCAATACCCATAAGTTTAATTGCTGATACATACTTTTTCACAGAACGTCTTGCTCCTCCTTCCAAGATGCTGATCTTACTAGATTGTACGATTATTTCGCACCTCTTGTTGTTGTGACACCTTCAATGTGTACTGATGCAATGTCTAATTTCCTTATTGTCTTTATTTACTTCATCCCCCTTCTGTTCCCTTTATGCTTTGCCTTCATTAATATATGACCCATGCCTGATATATACTCATGACTGTAATGCTCTCTGTTTCCCTCTCAATAAAAAAAATTCTGTGAACTGAAAAAGACTGAGTTACAGGCTGATCTTAAATCTTTAAACAACCACAAGGGTATCCAGCTAGTTGGTTCTTGAGCCAAAAGAGTCCTCAGCTCACTGGGAGTCTTTACATCGCGCCTGAGATGACATGACAATGTCCCTTAATCCGGAGCAACTGTGGGGACTGGTCTGGGTCTGGATCTGACTTGGTACAAGCAGGATACAAAAAGTAACGGGTAGGTGGTAACCCTCTTCAAGTGAAGGAGCTGTAAGGAACCTAAGCGCACTGGTGTTGATACCACTAACAGGGCTGCTCTGGCTTTCTCAGGGTAGGTGTCAGCTGTGTGATGAAACCAGCATGTGAAGCAGTTACCTCAAACAAACTAAAACCAATGCACTCATCAAGACAGGGAGTTACATGAAATCAAATAGAAAACCACCATCAAGCCAGGTAGTCACCTAAAGGCAAATTGAAGTGACTGCACACTATGGGAAGTGCACTTCACCAGCCATCCTATTACACTAAAGGAAAATGAAAGCAATGCTCCCAGTAAACAAGACAACATAAATTGAAAATGTTTCCCCGCAGGACCAACAGTCACAAAAAGTAAAGAAACAGAACGAAGTCAGAGGCACTCCAGGAATCCAGGTAGTCACACAAAATCATAACTGATTGAGCAAACTGTGTACTGAAAACTATTGCAAATAAGACAATTATATCAGAACAAACTAGTTACAGGGAAACAAACTCATGCACCCATCAAGCCGTGCATCACAATTCAGCAAACGGAATCGAATTAAACCAGCAATACTTGGTGTCACTCAAAAGCAAGTATAAAGTGCACTTCAGCAAGCAGTTCAGCCGCATTAACAGGAAACTTTCGAGGATACACCCCAAAAAGTCATAGAATCAGTTGCAAAAAAAAACAAATGCACTCCAGCAACATAGGAAGGCGAATGAACACCACTGTACATAACAGCACTGTACATAACGCACACATTACACAGAGACTAGCAATCATAGGTGTGTAAAACAGTGTATAGGACATGTTATATAAGATAAACGACAACAAGGGGTGAATTCACGTGTCATCCATATTGATAGGCAGTATAGTTAAAGAGTACTTGGACTGGAGAAGCACAAACTCTGAATTTAAAATGTAACACAATGGATTGATGCTCTCTTTAATAACAAGAACTGATTTGTACCCAAGTGAACCCTTTTCCCAACATTGGAATAATGACAGTCTGGGGGAAAAATCCATACACACTAATCTATACCTTGAAGTCTGCACGCAGTTCTTTGATGATGACAGTTAAAAGTTCACTGTAAACTACAACTAACAAAAGGAAGTCTCTGACAAAAGCAGTAACCCACTGACCTGTTTACATTACATTCACTGTTATATGCATGTTACATGTTCTTCGCAGCAAGCATATTAACCCTCTGCTCTGCACTACCTTACCATGAATTAAAACTCCGATCTCGCCTTCCTTTCCACGACTCCCCTTTCTGAAGCTAACCGCTCACTCTATCCCTTAACCCCCTCTCCGAATTCCACCTTTCACCCTACTCGATCTGTGACCATCTGCCCCCTCCCTTCCCACCAATGGCCTCTACGTCCTTCCCCACTCTGTATCTTGGGCTGACATGTCCCTTCGTAAAAAAGTAGCCGTCTCCTTTCCCTCCCCCATCTCCTGATTTCTTAGGATCTGCATTTACCCTACTAACTACCGAGCTCCCTTTATCAAGTCCACTACTTCATCTGTCTTCGTGGCTGACTGCTTCGTCTGCGTTCTCCCACATTGCCCTGTCCCTTTTCTCCACACACCCCAAAATGCCCAGATCCTTTTTCTTTTCTCGTTTTCCTCTTCGTAAATTTATTTAGGTTTTATTATGGCGAGGTCTCGATTTTCCTTCCTATTGCTCTACTGGCTGCCTTCCTCAACTCTTTGTGAAGCCAAGCCCTCCATGTCACCCCTTCTTACTTTCAGGGTTATCTCTGCCTTTTTCCCCTATAGTGTGCCAGAGTGGGCCAGACTAGACAGGCTTAGTGTCCTAATCTGATGTTAATATCTAAGACATTTTGTTGAAGAGCCACTCTGGAGAATGCTGTCTTAGAGATTCATTTAGAAAGAAGAAGAGAAGGGAATAATTCCTTGAACTTCATGTTTTTGCTTGTTCGCTTCACTTAAGACCTCTGCAGAGAATATATAATGGCCGCATCAGGCACGCTATGTGTGCACAAAAGCAAAGTACTGGGATCAGCCTTTAATTCTCAGCACTAGACGTTTTCCAGTGGATGCTTTAAATGAGAACAAATAGACCCTTTACTTTCTTAATAGGGGTTGTGAAAATGCATGATTTTATATTTTATTTTTAGAAAGTTTGAGAAAATTATTTGAAGTGAATGGTCTAGGGAACAATGGGCTTTGCAGGCACATTGCATGAAATGTGCATACCTTGTTTTAAAACGTATTTTTAAATACCCAGAGGAGACTGATTCGAACAGGCTCTTAGAGCAGTGATGTCTCTCAGGTTATGCAGACCTTTCAGGTTTGGACAACAGACCCACCCTGTGAATCCTCATAGGTAAGGTCAACAAAAAACGAATTCCCCATGAATGGCTACTGTTAAGAGTTTATTATTGATAATAACAGAATTACTGCCCTCAGTTGAGTACAGTGTGAATTGCTGGTATCTGTTGTACAAGTTTAAACTGCAAGTATCAATGTTATAACTAAAATAGATTATCATTTTGAAAACAATGAGGATTTTTCGCTGGTGGTCCTTCACTTTCTCTTCTGGGACAGCTGCTGCAGAACAGATGCGGAGAACCATCGGTTTTGCCCAAACAAGGGTGTCTTTAACAGGTAAACTTCAAGCCACATTAAACAGCATCTGCACAGCTGAGGCCTGTAACTGACCCGAAGCAAACCCCTGCCCTGCTAAATCACTGACACCAAGACACACACAGCCTTAATGAAATCTTGTTTGCACAACCTGGCAGAGTGGCGGATACACTCCCAACTACTTCCCACAGCCACCCCAGCTTACTCCTAAAAGCTACCTTTGGGAAAACGAAAGATCGGTTCCTGACCTAGTTTAAGCAGTGTTAATGTATCTCAACGTATACAATCAAAGAGCGCCTACCGGGGAACAGATTTATTTTTAAGCACTATCATTATCACACTGCGTCAATGAAACAAACTTCGTACGTAGACACACATCAATCAACCATGTGATGAAAATCGGCAAAAGGAGAGGCATGTGACAACACAGGGGACATATGCATGTATGTAGGCACGCATGTAAACAAAGCGCAAACCTACAGTCATCCATGCATATATTACACACTTGAGGACACCCGTGCACTGTTTAAAATTAACTTACAAAGTTGACAGAAAATAGAAAAATGTAAGCTCTCCGTTAAGGCCCATGTCTCCATCTCACCACGAATGCTCCTCAGAGGCGTGATAAAAACGGTGCCCACTCCCCTCCCCGAACGCGATGAGGAGCCCCCGAGTCTCCCATGTCTCCAAATATATTCAGTGGCCTTGGGCAGGAAGCCCCGCACTCCATGAAGCGTAGCAGGGGCCTGCCTGACGCCCCGGTCTTCCTTTCTCTAATAATGGCCGTCTCCCTCTTACAGCGCCCCAGTCGCCTTCTTTCTCCTCTGATGTCCTGTCTTCCTTCTACCATTAACTCTCCCATCTCCCTCCTACTGTTAACACCTTCCCCACTCACTAGTCACGCCCTGCCTGCTTCTCGCTCCCCATAACTGCCCTAATGCCTCTCTCTCACCACGAAAGCGTCATTATTACCTGAAAGAACCTCAGTGGACTCCAGAGATTCTGAGTTCAGCAGAGTGGGGAACCTTGAGTTTTCGGAGTTGGAGCTGATACTTGACTGGGCTTTGGTGCTACCTAACTAAATAAATGAGGCCCGTGTCATCAAATCTTTTCATTAAATGCTCAAAGTTGTGACCTACTACCAGACAGAGAAAAACAGCGACATTAATCTAAAAATAAAGCTTTGCACCTTCTCATTTGCTTAACGTTGTACTTTTTTCCATGTATGCTAGACAGAAGGGACTATCCATAAAGAAAGTGAACAGCACAATGTGTACCAATGAAAAGAGGGCCCAACTCCCAGTTTATTTATTTGACCAAATTGCGAAATTCAAGGCAAATGCTTTTACTTCACAGTGCCTCGGTTCCTTGAACCACCAGTTCTAGAAGACCATTAAGTATTTCATCTCTGGATGTGGGTGTGGGTTTTACAAAAACATAGGTATTTGCGCGGTTTAATAGGCAATAATGTTGCTTCATCTTTTTTTATCTGTTTATTCGTTTTTAGTTTCACAGTACAATAAAAATGTGAGGACTAATCAGTGCAATATATAATGTCTCAAAATGTACTCAAAATTGACAGCGAGTATCAGCAGGGGTGAGTGTCCTAGGGTACAGGACAAGAAAAGTACGGTTAAATATTAGTCCCTGATTGCCACATACATCCTAGCAATAGTCCATTTTAAAATAGGTGAGATCTGCAGAATAATCCGCATCGCAAAATAGCAAGTGCGACATCAGGGATGAGATTGATTTATATAGCCAAACTAGACCCGAAGGTATCAGAGCGCCTTACACATGACCACCAGTTGCTACATACTGACACGTTCATTTTTGTTAGGCATCGGCAGATTAAGTGATGTGCCCAGAATCACAGGATGTTGAGCGTTCCTGCCGAGACTCAAACGAGGTTTCCTAACTCTGAGGTCGACCTCTCTAGCCGTGAGGCCACTTCCTCTCCCCGAATTCTATTGCCAAAGGGCAAATGACACTGCTTTTTATTAGTGCACAAATAAGTACTTATAGAAACAAATCTGCGAGGTGGCTCTGATGGATTATTACATACGGTTGCGCAGTCCCATCTGATGACAGCGTTTCGCGCCTCTTTTCTGGTAAGCCGTAGCGCACATCTCATTATGGGCGTCTGGGAGCTGGAGTTTGCTAGAACACCTGTCTCGAGGGAGAGCGCGAACAGATCCCGCTGCATCAGCCGTGAAATGTGTCAAAATGAACGCTGGCACTTTAGTAAAGTGGTCTCCCGTCTCACTCCCTCCTACTGTTAACACCTTCCCCACTCACACTCACTAGTCACGCCCTGCCTGCTTCTCGCTCCCCATAACTGCCCTGATGCCTCTCTCTCACCACGAAAGCGTCATTAATATTACCTGGAAGAACCTCAGTGGACTCCAGAGATTCTGAATTTTCTTACCGCCGTCCGCCGACATCCTCCTCGCAGCGCGTTCGACAGTGTGTGTTGTGTGCCACCCCCACGCGCGGCATCCAATGATGGATGCTGCGTGGTGGACCAGCCAATCCTGGCGCTGCATGCAGCGCCAGGATTGGCTAGGGGGGCACATTTGCTGCTTGCCCTGTCGCCCTTTGAAAACCCGGGCTGTGGCAGGCGAACAAGTACCCCTGGGTCCCGCTGGGGAACTGACAGTGCGCATGCTTGAGATAGTTGCCAACTATCCCAAGCATGCGCACAGTGCACTGTAAGTTCCCCAGCGGGACCCAGGGGTACTGCGCACTACGGTCTGCTGCAGCCTGAGTGTCACTCAAGCTGCAGGCCACCCCCCCCCTGCACAATTCCCGGCGGTGGGCTGAGGCTGTTGCAATGCATTTTAGATAGGATTGCGGCCGGCGGCCGCGATGCGGGTCCATTGTGGCTGGTGGGGATACGCCCCTACGCCCCAATGGATGCACCGCGGCTGGTAGACAGTCTACTTCCTTCCACTCCCTTGCCAGGACCATACGCACAGCGCATGAAGAGATATGGCCTCTGGCTCCCTATGATATTGTAGGAAGTCATCTTTCTCCTGAGAAGGTTCTGGAAAAGATAAATTGTTACTCAGGCGTTGGATCACCTCTGCCAAAACTGTTGCTCTCAAAAAAATACCTCCTGCGGCTCTTCATTTTGTTCCTCATAACGAGGCACTTCTTTACATTTCTCAGTGCTCCACCTTCCACTGGTGGAGCATGTGTTTCCCATGCACCCAGCCATGAATTTTACGCAATTCTAGATTTATTGTTTGTAAAGCTGGAATTGTATGAAATCAGTCGCTTACAACAGAGCGGCATAACGCAGGAAAATACGTTTATTTCCCCTCATTTTTTTTCTTTGCGGGACCAATTATGCACCTCACATTGAGTACGCCTCTTTTGATTGTTTTTGTGCAGGAAGTTATCCCTTACTGCAAAAGGAACAATCCGGCCAATAAGTAGCGCAGGCACCCTTGCAGCATGGTGCAAGGGTGCCTAGGTTGGTGCTAGGCAGGCACAAGTGTGTCAGTGCGAGAGCTGAAGAGCGATATGGCGCTCTGCAGCTCTTTGCCGTTCACTAAACGCAGTGCAGCAACTTTCCATGCTGCCCTGCATGGCATGAACTTTTGATGAATATGCCCCTAGATTTTTTCCACTATTAGCATGTATAACTCTGGACACATAAAGCAGTTCACTAGGTTCAATTCAGACTTCCTTATTGAACTCATGTACTAAGGAATTAAGCAAAAATAAATGTTTCCATATAAGAAAAAATAAGGAAGAGTGAAAAATGAAATTGGCCAAAAAATTATGATTGTTGATACAGGAAGCCTACATTCACACCGAGGAATCAATAAGTAGAGCAGACGTATAGCATATCACAATTCATCACACCAGTCCATAGAATTAAGCCATGCAGCTAACAATCAATGCGAGCTCGAACAGATTAATGTTTGTGGCAACACAGTGAAATTAGAACACTTCACCGCGAAAAATTGGGAAGGTTATTAATTGGAGCGAATGGCAACTAAATCATTTCCATAATAATAAAAACGCATCGGTCGCATTTGTATCCATTTCTTAACAGTCATCACATTTAGGTCCATACATTTCTAATCATAACTTCCCTGCCTTCCCACTGCAAATGGATGATTCATGTCCTCAAAGGTATCTCTAACACAGCCCCAGGGACTGCACACCACATGGAAATAGATGGCCTAATGGATTTCTTCAGACGTCGCTGCTGACTCTTTTAGGCTGCAGCGTGCAAGAAATTTTGCATGACAGGAATTCTAAAACATTTTTAGCCCTATCTCATGGGGATAGGGCAAGAACTCGACGAATTGAGGACGAATCGAACTTTTGTAGGTTTACAGTAGATGAGGAACGTAATGCACTGTTACGTCTGTAACAGGAATCGTAATGATTAAGAAATACTTCAAACACTTTGTAGTGACTTTAAAACTTTTTCCTTGCCAGAATTTCTATTTTTTCATTCTCATCAAAATTTGATAATTCGGCCTAACTAAATGAATAGTTAACTTTTTTCCTTCGGTTACATATTTGCACAGGTGCACTAATAACATTTGACAAGAAAGACAAGACATTAAAATTCATGAAATGCAGCTCAACATGATAGTATAGCTTCCAAAAAATACTTTGGTTCATTGGGTATAGAGTTGCAAGCCAGCAATATCTAGCATGAGACTTGTACAAGGTATACAGTTTACAGGACACATTTAAACCATGTAAACAATGGAATTGCACAGAAAATACATATTACCTGTAAGAAAACTATGAAATGTTCTTATTTCCACTTGTTTGTGCTGGTTTAATTTTGTATCTGTATGACAAAGCCAAATCGCGCCAGATCAAGTCAACTTTCTGCTCTAAACAAATGTTAACACCAGAAAACTTGAACACCAGCAAAAAAAAAATGTTAGCACCAGAAAGTTGATCAAAGTTCCAGGTGGCGTTACTTTACATCAATAAACCGGCCTTTGTGAAACGAAAGCATCCACATTAAAGAATAGTAAGCCTGGGCCTGAATTCGCACGACAATATTCCAAAGTGTTTTCCTCAAAGCTGCTGCTGACAGATTTTGCTAATGATATGTCATGGCAAGTCGATATAGCCAACATAATTTGGGGATATGCTCGCCCTGTAATTGCCTGGTGTATTTTTTATGTGCAAGTGTGATGTCATTTACTGCTTTTCACTTCTCTTCCTTTTCGCAAATCCCTGTGTCTTTGTAATAAGCAGTCGTTGATTAAGATGCTTGCATGATGTAGTGACCTGGAATAGACAGCGCACTGTCGGTGCACATATTCTATAAGTAATTTAAACGTTATGGGCAAATCACTATGTCTAACTGTTCATAACTTTGTCTGAGTTATTGGAGGGAAAGTCTCGACAATGCAGTGCCTGCTACTTCCAGTACCTAACCCCAGATGAGGGCCCTCCTTGCAGAATTTGATGAGGTGCCCCTGAGATCAGTAACTTGCAGACATTCACAGGCTTTAGGTTGAATGGTGGGGTCCCTTGAAGAATGGGGGCCCTGAAGTGCCCGTAGGGGCTGACGTTAGGCTCCAGTCTTCTGCTGTTTATGTGGTTGAGCAGCAGATACTCCTACAATTAGATTATTTGGCCTAGTGTTGGCCTCACTACATTCTCTGCCCCAGTAGGCCTAAATAGTTTTTAAGGACTGCTGCCAGACTTGTATTTAATACAGAGTTCTTGTTGGAATGGAAAACAACAGTAGCTGTTCCATGCTCAAGTTTTTCTCTACCCATTCCCTCTCACACCAGGTTTCCATAGTCCCACAGAGACCACTTTTCTTTTACAAAATGCCGGATCTCGAGATAGGATTAATACAATGGAGGATAACAGAGGAAATATCGTGGGATACCATGTAGCCTGATGAGAGACCTCCTCTTCTCTTGCGTGTTCTACCACGCACCGCTGTAGGGACAAATGTGATATATAGGATATTGCTGTATAGAAGATTTCAGGCAAAGTTTTTATCTTCGGGGACATGGAACCTACATATGTACAGGAATTTATATAGCGCAAATCACCGAGCGGTTTCTAAGCGCTTGCTTAGGGAACCCGTCCTGGTATTCCCCTGTGAGATAACCCCGGCAGGGTATCCGCAAGGTGAAAGCCAGGCATCCCGCCGCGAGGGGCCATTGTGGAGATTAAGCAAGCTATTGCCCAGAGTCGCAGAGTGTGAACCCGTGAATCGAGTAGGCACCGGAGCGAGAATTGTCGAGTCCATGGACATTTTTTTGCCGAGCCGGGAATTGAACCCTGGTCCCGGGCTGACCTCTGCTTCCAGGTCTGCCTCCTCTAACCAGTGAGCCACACTTCTCCACACTGCAAGCATATGATAATTTGCGCATGTTTGGCATCAAACCCGCATCAGTTGCCGCTCTACAGAGCATGGATAAACGTGCTCCTAGTTAGAATCCAACTGTTGAGTAAGTAAAGGCAGAAATTTCTGAAAAGAAATGGCTGAGGAGTGGAAGCCGGCTTGGAAGTCAACATCAAGGCAGGAGATGGTTGAGGCCAGTTTGACATTTGTGAAACATCCCTCTCTGGGTGGGTTGCCCTGAGCGCCACTGTGACCATATTATGTTGAGGATTTGCTAAACGCCCCTTTGGCCTTAGACAACTTTAACGGTCTTGTCCTCACTCCATCTCTCCCTGATATTACAGTGTCCAACCCCAAGCCCGTTTTGTAGAGATTCCTTTGGAATAGGCATGACTGATCGAACCTGTTAAATCCCAACAGTGGGGTTTTTAAAATAATTTAAATAACATATAAACTCTTCACCAAACTTTTCTAAAGAGAAGTTGAGAGCTGTACATGTTTGAGATGAATTCTATGGCAGGACCGGAGGCTTCGGATTATGCCTTCTTTCTACGCTTTATTTTTCACAGCAGCAAGAAAAAACATATATAAACTACTTTTCCCATGAACACTTGGGAAACAGAAAAAGTCAAACACGAGTCCTTTAACAGTGTCTATGCTCTGGCAGCTCCCATCATGCCCTGCTGCCGCTTTCTCTTTCTCTTTCTTCGCTGCTCAGCAGCAAGTTAAGTTGTTTTTCTTATCTTCACTGGGTTTTTGGGGTCTGTAAATTTAGCGTTTTATCTCTGTGCCAGGCGCTGGTTTGTTTTTCCATATCACAGATTCCCTTACGATCGTGGGACCCTTTTGCGCTCCTCACGCGATTCTAGTAGCCCAGTAGTGCGCGGTGTGGTGATCTCGCCACTAGGGGGCAGTGTTCCTTCTGGTTGCCGGCACGCTGTGGGACGCTTTTTTGAAGCGTTTTTTAGCGTGTTTGCTCAGATTGTAACCTTTGCCCTGGCCATCCAGTTTTGACATCCTGAGGGGTCGCAAATTAGGTTTTCCCTTATTACGATAAGACGCCCTGTGTGGGTTGTATTTGGAATTTGACACCCTGTGGGGTCGTAAGTGCGCCGGTGTTTTGGCGCAGGGGGGGCGCTTTACCGGGTGGCTCCCCAGGATCTTGAGGGGTGCAGCGTCCCTGGGGGCTAGCCCCCTTTATCGTGTGCCTTGGGCCACCCATACCCCTAGGACCTTCCCAGACCCACATAGTGCCCGTTAGGGTCCAGTCCATTTCCTGTGCCGTACCTCTCTGGCCTGTGGAGCCTAATTTAACTGGCTATGCAGGGGGAGTCAGGCCAGTATACAGAGGAAGACCCTCTAAATTCCGTCCCTTGGGATGATGACTTCTACCAGGCGGTTGACGACTCTATCTATAGGGCGGTGGGCCAAGCAATGGTTCCCCCAGAACAACGTCTCTCGGCGCATTTGGATGAGGTGTACGCAAAGCTTGCGCCCCTTATTCCCGCGCCTTCCCCGGCCTCGGGCCCTGACCCATCACCGCCTCCCCCTCCCCCTAAGAGACCTTGTACGGAGGGGGTTGACCCTACGGCTTTTGCAAAGATGAAGAGTGCGTTTATGGCGATGGAGGGGTCCCAACCACTTCCAGTCCTCCCCGCGGAGGTGCCGCCACCTACTCCTCATACTATGTCCCCGGAGCCACAGCAAGATGATGATTCTCTGGACTCGGAGGAGGAAGCATGTTCGTCCAGGTCTTGGCTCCCGTCTCAACCTTCCTCCTCCGCGGGCCCTTCAGACATGTTGGACCGGGACGACATTGTCCATCCCAGGTCCTCAGAATGGGTTCCACGTGATAAGGTGGCCCAGTATGTGGTGAATCGCCTCAGGAGGCCCGTGGATAAATATGCCCATAGCCGCCTTAGGGCAGAGTGCCCCCGGCCTTCCTTAGAGGGTAAGGTAGCCATGACTCCAGATATTGATCCCAAGATGGGGACCTTCCTGGCCAAATTTGTCAAGGACCCCCGGAAGGGTATAGACAGGTCCTGGCGTACGTGCCAGGATAAGCTGCTCGATGCAGTGTGCCCCATGACTAAAATGCTAGACATGGCAGAGGAGGCCAAGGTGTCGGGGGACCTTATTTCCCCGGAGGTTCCATCAAATTGGGGGCAGCGCGCCATCATTTTTCTTGGCAATGCAAACTGTGCCCTCTCTACTGAGAGAAGGAGGTCACTATTAATTAAAGTTGATCCTAAGTTAGGTGACCGCGCCTCATCTGAGGCTGGCGCGGTGGCCCAGGGTGGTCTGTTTGGAGACCCATTTATTAAGGAGCTTGGTAAATTTGTAGCCACTTTTACCTCCTTGGACCGGGCTCAATCCAATATTAAAAAGGTTTTCGCCCCTCGTGTTTTTGACAGGGCCGGACGAGGCAGCGGCCGCTCGTTCGGTCGGCGGCAACAGCTCAGACAGAGGACAAGGCTCCGGACGCGGGCAGTTTCAGGACAATGCCCGTTTCAACAATTTCTATCACACGAGAGGACAGAGGTTCCGAGGACGTGGTGGTCAGAGCGGCCAACAACAAGGCGGTGGACGAGGTGAGTATGCTATCCTCTGCGAGCTTGTGAGTAGGGGGGCACCTAGCGCAGTTTTTCCCAGCATGGACTTCACTTACCAGCGATGCCTGGGTGCTGCAGACGGTTCAGGGCTTCCAGTTGAAGTTCCATGGCCGTCTGTGTCAGCTTCAGCGTCCTCGCCCTATTACCTTTTCGCAGCGCGATGCAGCTTTGGTGAGCGAAGAGGTCGCTGCCCTCCTCCACAAAGGGGCGATTTGTTGCGCGTGCGAACACCCGGGCGGTTTCCTAAGCAACCTCTTCTTGGTCAACAAGGTCGACGGGGGCCGTCGCCCAGTGATCAATTTAAAGGATTTCAACGAATGGCTCTTGTACCGCCATTTCAAGATGGAGGGAATTCACCTTCTGCGGGATGTGTTGCGCCCGTCCGATTGGATGGTCAGGCTCGACTTAAAAGACCCTTACTTAGCGGTCCCGATTTTCCCTCCTCACCGTCGTTTTCTCCAGTTCAAGTGGGACGGTCAGGTCTACGAGTTCACCACGCTACCTTTCGGGCTATCCTCAGCGCCATGGTGCTTCACAAAGGTGTTGCGTCCCGCGGTGGAGGCCTTACGGGCTCGGGGTGTCAGAATGATAGTGTATTTGGACGACATGCTGTTCATGGACCAGTGCCCGAGACGTCTGCTGTCTCAATTACAGGCCGCGGTCGACCTGCTTCAAGGTTTGGGTTTCGTTATCAACGAGAAGAAGTCTCTTCTGGTTCCCGTCCAGTGTGCGACCTTTCTCGGTTTCAACATAGACTCGGTGTCTTCAACCTTGAGTCTTCCCGCCAGGAAGATGGCGAAGATCAGGCACGAATTGCGCCAGACCCTGGCAAAGTCGTTGATATCATTACGGCACCTGGCACAGTTGGTGGGCCTGTTGTCGTCTTCGATTCAGACCATCTTTCCCGGCCTCCTCCACTATCGGGCCATGCAACGCTTAAAGACGTATCATCTCAGGAAAGGGCTGACGTACTCTCAACAGATTCCGTTGTCGGACGACGTGAGGGACGAAATGCGATGGTGGCTCTCGCACATGGAGGCCTGGAATGGCCGTGCGATTTTTGGCTCCGCCCCGGACATCGTGATAGAGTCGGACGCCAGTCGGTCAGGCTGGAGAGCCAGGTGCGGAGATTTCTCCACAAGAGGCGCCTGGTCCGCTTTTGAGCAATCTTTGCATATCAACTGTTTGGAGTTACTGGGGGGCTCCTTTGCGGTTCAGTGTTGGACCAAGGACAGGGTGCAGTCCTGCGTTCTTCTCAGGATGGACAACGTGTTGGCGGTCCGATATATCAACCATCTGGGTGGCACCAGATCCAAAATGCTTGCGGACCTTGCGAGAGACTTTTGGCACTTCTGCCTGGACCATCAAGTGTCGATCACGGCAGAGTATTTGCCGGGGCGACAGAACGAGGTGGCAGATTGGCACTCCCGGCACCTCTTGGATGCCAGCGTATGGAAACTGGATCCTCTGCTGTTCGCCAGGCTGTTGGACCGGTGGGGTCCCTTCTCAGTGGACCTTTTTGCATCCAGCCTGGACCATCAACTCCCGAGGTATTTCAGTTGGCGCCCTGATCCGTTGGCGGAGGCGACGGATGCGTTCCTCCAGGACTGATCGAGCGAGCAGGGGTATGCGTTTCCCCCATTTTCAATGATAACGCGCATGTCGGCGTTGCTGTGTCGCCAGTCGGTGCAAGTGGTGATGATTACACCATGGTGGAGGTCACAAGTTTGGTTTCCAGTTCTTCTGGAAATTTCTTGGGATTTTCCAATCCTACTCCCCCACTCTCCTTACATTCTCCTCAATCCGGACGGAGATCCCCACTGGTTAGTCCAGGAGGGCTCGCTGAGGTTGATGGCCTGGAGGCCATCCGGCGTGGTTGGACGCTCCCGGGCCTTTCGGGAAAAGCAGGGGACTTGCTTTCCACGGCCTGGGCAGATGGCACGACCAAGCATTACCGATCTGCATGGCATAGATGGAGTCGCTGGTGTGTGCGACGGGATTTCTATCCCGTGGGGGCAGATGTAGTCCACGTCCTTAACTTCTTGGCCGAACTGGTGCAGGAGGGACTGGCCTACCGGTCAATCAATACCTTCAGATCTGCGATTTCAGCGGGGCACGACTTGGTGCAGGGTTCTCCGATTGGAGAGCACCCTTTGATTTGTAGACTCTTGAGAGGAATTCGCCTCTCGTTGCTGCCCGAACCTCGGTACTCCGTCCTGTGGGACGTGAACAGGGTGTTGAATTTGTTCCTTTCTTGGCAACCGAACAGGTTCCTGTCTCGTAAGGAGTTGACTGCTAAGTTAGCGATTTTGTTATGCCTGATATCTTGCAGACGGGTCTCGGATGTGGGAGCTCTCGATATCACGGCCAGAGTTTTTTCTCCGGAAGGAGTTTCTTTCACTGTATGTAGACGAACTAAGACCCTTACTAGGGTTATTTCATACCCCGCATTTCCGGATTCCCCTAAACTGTGTGTAGTGCAGTGCCTCCGTGCTTATGAGGATATGACTGATGACACTCGCTCTCCGGCTGAGAGACAACTTCTCATTGCCCTACGGAAACCGTACAAGGCTGTTACTTCCCCGACGATTGCCAGATGGGTGCGTTGGTAATGCAGGAGGCGGGAATTGATACCAAACAGTTTGGCGCTCATTCAGCGAGGGGAGCTATGGCCTCAAAAGCTTTTGCCCTCGGGGCTCGACTGGAGGATTTGATGAGAGCGGCCGATTGGTCCTCAGACTCAACGTTCAAGAGGTTCTATTTAAAGCCAGTGATAGAAGTGGCTAGGCTGGTTGTCGATAAGCTTTGAACTGGCATAATCCGAAACCTCCGGTCCTGCCATAGAATGAGAATTTGCCTAGCCTTCGTGCTGGTAAATTCCAATTCTATTAAGGACTCGGAGGCGAGGATTATCCCCCCCAGGGACTTCCAGGAAGTGGACCCTCCCCGTATGCAACGTAAGTAACTCATTCATGATGCTTCGGTTGCTATTTCTGCTGTTGCTCTGTATTGTGCTGTACTTCCACGTAACTTATGACATTCTGTTGGGACGATCAAGATCTGACTGTGTGGTTTTTTGCAGGGAATGAAGGTTCCAAGCAGGATGCGTGAGATGGCCGGCACATGGGCTTTGCGGTAAGAAAGAGGAAGAGGGAGCGGCAGCAGGGCATGATGGGAGCTGCCAGAGCATAGACACTGTTAAAGGACTCGTGTTTGACTTTTTCTGTTTCCCAAGTGTTCATGGGAAAAGTAGTTTATATGGTTTTTCTTGCTGCTGTGAAAAATAAAGCGTAGAAAGAAGGCATAATCCTCGCCTCCGAGTCCTTAATTGAATTGGAACTTACCAGCACGAAGGCTAGGCAAATTCTCATTACCTCTCATATATCACTATGGAAAGAAAATCATGGTCAATTACACTTAGTTGTATTGCTCTGATTTTCTATCTACGTAAGTGTTCTAATTAAAGGAAGGATATGCATTATATAATACAGCAATGGATTAGTTGGACGATGTACACAGCAAATAGTTGGCAAAAATAGCAATACCTGACATATCATGTGTAGTTTGAGTTTAAAATTTCCATAAATCCAAACAAATACTTCTTCCATTCACTCATCCTCTCACTCAAAATCACCTAAGCACTAATTTACGCACTCTCAGTTCTGTTACTTTTACATCCTCTAAGCCCAATACGCATTAATAATCTACCCACTCAACACACCACTCACACTCAACACAACACTCACTCCATCACCCCACAAAACATACACTCAGCAAGTGTCACAGTCCAGTTCATTCAATCACATATCCGTCCACCACCTAACATGAATTTGCTTGTTTAGCAATAGCCATGCATTTAGCTATCAAGCTCTGCACAAACCTATCCAACTATAACTTCACAATGATTCCTCCATTCTCTCACCCATTAACTTACTCATTCACCCACATAGATCAATTCTTCCAATTACTTAATTATACATTCAAACAACCCATTTATCCACTGACCCACATCCATAATTCATAGAATCCTCACATGGGTATTTATCTACACACACACACACACCCATGCGTCTACTCTCCATTGAATGTATCATCATATAAATGCACAGACACACACAAACGGATACACCCACCCATCTTTTAATGCATGTAAACAAATACCCCATTCACCCAATGATAAATCACCTCATGCATACATGTATGCAATTATTTGTGCATTTGTGTCTATCTTTGCGTTATATGTGTGCGCATGCTTTTTCTGTGTGAGTTCTGAGTGTTTCTGTGCGAAGTCAACTCATTTCAATGTGTGCCTGGAAAGATGTGGTCTGTGTGTATGCAACATCCCAACCTTTTTAGTCAGTGTGATAGGTGTTTGTTTCTTTACAGTCCCATAAGTGTGCTGATGCCTAATAATTTGTGTGACTTTGTGTCTACATCTTTTAACGCCTAACGGCGGCCGCGATTTTGCGGAAGTGCGGCACTTACGCAAAAGGGCGGGGCCGCGTCAGCCATTGGCCGATGGCAGCACTGGGGAGGTAGTGCTGACGGCAGCATGGAACGGGTTAATGCATGTGTAAGATTTTATGCCTTTTCTCTGATCCCTTGCACTTTGAAAAAGGGGACCTTGTGTCTCGTTAAGTGCTTTTAAACATGGCATAAAACAGAGTGATTCAGTTTCAAAAAGCTCATAGAGATCCGCTATTGAACTAAAGTCAGATAGAGTGAGAGGAGGGATCACTAACAGAATATCGAGGAGCAAAATATCAACCTGCCAAAATATTGAGGAAAAAATATAGAATGCCAGAATATCGAATTCCTATCTACAAACAGGTAAGTACAAAAATATTGAATCCAAAATATCGTTGTAAATAATATAGTTTGTTGAAATATCGAATTTTTTAAATGTCTTAAAATGAATGTAAAATTAATGAAATAATAAATATAATTAACTAAAACATACTTAACAATACTTAAATAACTTTAAAATTACTAAATAATTTATGTAAGTAAAAACTAAAATAAACATGCATTTTTTTTACATATATATATATATATATATATATTCACTGAAAAAACCATAGGTTATACACCATATATAGTTAGGAATTAGCATTTAAAAAACCTTATTTTACTCACACAAAACCATTGAAATTCCATATATAGTTAGTTGTACTAACTATATATCGCGCACCCGCAATCCACTGCTGATCATGTCACATATTACATCATTCATGACATGGTCAGTGACATCACTGATGACATCACTGATGACATCTCAAATGACATCACTGATGACATCACTGATGACATCTCAAATGACATCACTGATGACATCACTGATGACAACATCCAGTGACTGTATTTTTCTGTAAAGCTAAAATATGTCTTGAATGGATGTATAAGTGTCTGGATGAAGGATTTAGTAGGTGCATGACTGACTGTATGAGTGAGTGATTAAATGTGTCTCACTGAGTGCATGGGTTAGTGACTAAACTGTCTTAATTTGTGCATCATTATGTCTGTTGTTCTGTAAACTGCTGCATGTGTTGATCAGTAGCTATATGAGTAACTATATGGGTTATTGATTGGTTGCCCAAGTATTTGTATGGGCGACTGAGTGTGTGTGTGGGTGGCTGGGAGGTGTATGACTCTGTGCATAGATGTGTGAGCAGTTGATTCACTAGATGTATGGGTTCAAAAGTGCATGTGGAAACAGCTGTATGGGCGGTTGACTGTGTGCATGAGTGTATTGGTGAGTGAATGGATATCTCAGTGTTACATGTCAAAGTAAGTACATATGTAAAACACAGTACATGTGAGAGTTGACATATATAAATAACTGTGCATAAGAGCCAGTGAATGTGTGAGTGGCTGTATGGATCATTGTGAACTTGTATCAGGGATTGTATAAGAGAGTAAATATGTTTTAGTATATGTTTGAATAAGTAAGGTGTGTATAACTGTATAGTTGAGAAAATGGAGGTATGATTGATTTTTGCATGACTGACTAGGTGTGTGAGTAACTCCATGGATGAGTGACAGTCTGTGAGTGTCTGTTTACACTGAGTGTATCTAAGGTTATATTAGAGTCTGAAGAGGTTAATTGTATTATCACATGAATGATGTCATCAGTGATGTGATCAGTAATGTCAAATGAGATGTCATCAGTGATGTCATTTGAGATGTTATCAGTGATGTCATTTGAGATGTCATCAGTGATGTCATCAGTGATGTCATTTGAGATGTCATCAGTGATGTAATCAGTGATGTCACTGACCATGTCATGAATGATGTAATATGTGACATGATCAGCAGTGGATTGCGGGTGCGCGATATATAGTTAGTACAACTAACTATATATGGAATTTCAATGGTTTTGTGTGAGTAAAATAAGGTTTTTTAAATGCTAATTCCTATAGGGGCTCATTAGGATGGCGGACGGAAGAGCCACCGCGGCCCTGGAGTAGGCAGAAAAAGCCTTTTCCGTGTCCGCCTGCCGCGGATACTCCGTCCGCCATATCAGGATAGGAAAACGTGTCAAATTTCCGTCCGCGACGGAAAAGCACGCACCGCCGCCGAACTACACACGAGACCGTGGCGGACGGAACACATCCGGAGGCCCCGCCGTACGTACTGACGTCGAAGACCGTCCCCCAAATCAAGATGGCGGAAAATACACATAAAACCGCAGCGGAAAAACAACCTGTCTGAACACGGCGGAATCCCCACAGCGAAGATAGGTGACATAGCAGAGATACCCACCGCAAGCTGACCACCACCATGGACCCAGCGCTACACGCTTTCCCGATGCTCTTCGCGATCCACCACGTCCTAGTCATGGCCCACCATGGACGACGACGCAGGTAAGGCACAAACCATTGGCTGTCTGCAGGGGAATACCAGTAAGGGACGTGACGTAGGGAGGGGGAGTGTCATGTTACCGAAACCACTGATGAGAAGCAAATACGAATACACATTAGTAGTACGCAAGCAGGAATGACAACGACAGACCACGAGACTTGATAGACTACCTTTATTGTACAAAATAGGGGTATAATCACAGTGTATGCGTGAGCATGGGCAAAGTGGGCACCAGAGCAGCTACATCATTGGCAGTCAACGAGAGGGCAGAATGCAGTATCAGAGCATCAACAGGGCATTGTGGAGTACAGAGCAGGTACATCATAGGCAGTAAACGAGAGGGCAGAATGCAGTATCAGAGCATCAACAGGGCATTGTGGAGTACAGAGCAGGTACATCAGAGGCAGTAAACGAGAGGGCAGAATGCAGTATCAGAGCATCAACAGGGCATTGTGGAGTACAGAGCAGGTACATCATAGGCAGTAAACGAGAGGGCAGAATGCAGTATCAGAGCATCAACAGGGCATTGTGGAGTACAGAGCAGGTACATCAGAGGCAGTAAACGAGAGGGCAGAATGCAGTATCAGAGCATCAACAGGGCATTGTGGAGTACAGAGCAAGGCCATCAGAGGCAGCACGTGAGAGGGGCTAAGTGCATCAACAGTCCATTGCACAGAACAGGTCCATCAGAGGCAGCACGTGAGAGGGGCTAAGTGCATCAACAGTCCATTGCACAGAACAGGTCCATCAGAGGCAGCACATGAGAGGGCATACAGCATCAAGAGAACAGCAACAGGGCAGTGTGGACACCAGAGCAGGTACATCAGAGGCAGTACATCACAGGGCATACAGCATCAAGAGAACAGCAACAGGGCAGTGTGGACACCAGAGCAGGTACATCAGAGGCAGTACATCACAGGGCATACAGCAGCAAGAGAACAGCAACAGGGCAGTGTGGACACCAGAGCAGGTACATCAGAGGCAGTACATCACAGGGCATACAGCATCAAGAGAACAGCAACAGGGCAGTGTGGACACCAGAGCAGGTACATCAGAGGCAGTACATCACAGGACATACAGCAGTATCTGAGGCACCACAAGTACGAATCACCAACAACCCGTAACAAGGTCCACAGCAGTGGAAGACTGTGTACAATGGACAAATCACACACCATGTCCAATTACATGTGAGTGAAGACAACAGCACCTTACATCAGACCATCAGGTGGATTGCGTGAAGTTCCCGCATCGGACAGACTGGCAGCACCTGAAACAGGAGTGTGAGACACAGCCACAGCCCGAGTGACCGACACATGGGCCACAGACCCAGACAGACTGCCAGCACCTGAAACAGGAGTGTGAGACACAGCCACAGCCCGAGTGACCGACACATGGGCCACAGACCCAGACAGACTGCCAGCACCAGAAACAGGAGTGTGAGACACAGCCACAGCCCGAGTGACCGACACATGGGCCACAGACCCAGACAGACTGCCAGCACCTGAAACAGGAGTGTGAGACACAGCCACAGCCCGAGTGACCGACACATGGGCCACAGACCCAGACAGACTGCCAGCACCTGAAACAGGAGTGTGAGACACAGCCACAGCCCGAGTGACCGACACATGGGCCACAGACCCAGACAGACTGCCAGCACCTGAAACAGGAGTGTGAGACACAGCCACAGCCCGAGTGACCGACACATGGGCCACAGACCCCGACAGACTGCCAGCACCTGAAACAGGAGTGTGAGACACAGCCACAGCCCGAGTGACCAACACATGGGCCACAGACCCAGACAGACTGCCAGCACCTGAAACAGGATGAGGCACAACTGATACAGTGGCACTACATGATGCATGACAGCAAACAACAGACACAGTGCCACTACCTGACACATGCGAGTCAACTGCAGCGGCGCCACTGGGACCACTGAAATGATGAGCCACAGGGCTGTATGGGCCAGGAGGCAGGGTGGCTCTGGGAGCGGGGGATAGTTGCAATTGGCCGACCTCGGGTTGGGCATGTGTCAATGGTGTGTGTTTCCGTTTCTTGGTGACATGTGACTGCACCCTGGACAGGACAGGACTGGCAAGTGGGCCTGACTGGGCAGAAATATCACCCACCATGGGAGGTGTATCTGCTGGCGGGGGAATGTTCTCTGGGGACGTGCTTGAGCCAGCTTGTCGTTTGCTGTGTGGCTGCCTTCTGGCCTCAGCAACATGTGGCATGGGGGATGCTACTACAGGGTCAACCTCCATCCGCTCCTGACGGGCCCTGATGGGAGTGGAGGTAAGGGGTGACTCCACTGCGGAGACATCTGTATTCCGTTTCCCAGAAAACAGCAACCGCAGTGCATCAAGGGGTGATGTATGCCTGTCCTTGACAGCACCACTGTCCATGGGAGATGCCTTTGCCCTTGGATGTCCAATTTCCGTAGGAGGAATGATGTCTGTGGATCCTCCCTCTTCCCTGGATGGTGCCCTGTCCCAGGCAGCAGACTTGTCTTTGGTGTACACAGCCCCAGGACACACCTTCTCCCTGTGTGTGTCCCTGCCCCTGGGAGTGTCCGTGCTCTTCTTAGGTGCGTATGTCTTGTGACTGTCCTTGTCCATGCCCTTGGGAGTGTCTCCTTCCTTCCTAGTCTCCCTGCCCTTGGTAGTGTCTCCTTCCTTCCTAGTCTCCCTGCCCTTGGGAGTGGCTCCTTCCTTCCTAGTCTCCCTGCCCTTGGGAGTGGCTCCTTCCTTCCTAGTCTCCCTGCCCTTGGGAGTGTCTCCTTCCTTCCCAGTCTCCCTGCCCTTGGGAGTGTCTCCTTCCTTCCCAGTCTCCCTGCCCTTGGGAGTGGCTCCTTCCTTCCCAGTCTCCCTGCCCTTGGGAGTGGCTCCTTCCTTCCTAGTCTCCCTGCCCCTGGGAGTGGCTCCTTCCTTCCTAGTCTCCCTGCCCCTGGGAGTGGCTCCTTCCTTCCTAGTCTCCCTGCCCCTGGGAGTGGCTCCTTCCTTCCTAGTCTCCCTGCCCCTGGGAGGGTCCCTGCTCTCATGAGGTGCCTTCCTCTTCTCACTGTCCATGTCCAAGGTAGTGTCAATGGAACTGGGAGTAAGGTTTGCCTTGGGAGTACCTTGTGTGTGGGATGCCTGTGCAGCATGTCTTGCCATTGAACCCAAACCCTCTATTGGATCACGTGTCTGTACTCCACTGTCTCTGACGGTGTCTCTGTGAACAGATTTAGCTGACCTAGGGGATGGTGTCTGAGCCCTCCGAGACTTGACGTGTTGGCTGACGCTGCTTCTTGTGCAATGACCTGTGTCAGACAATTGACTCCCCCCTGAGACATCCAGTGTTGTAGATGGTGGAACAGAAGTTGCACCCAGTCCCTGCGACTGTACAATGGCAGACGACACACTGTTCCCCAATGACTGCACTGTCCTGTGTAGAGCAGCCAGATCGCCATGCATACCTTCCATGAAAGCTACCACCTTCCCCAACTTCCTATCGTGGTCTTGCAAAGCATTAATCATATTGGTCTGCCCCACACACAGCTGTCGCAGCAGATCAATAGCCTCAGCACAAAGAGCATTTTGGCTCACGGAGGGCGGGGCAGCGGTTCCGGCACCGAACGCTACTCTGCTCCCCCTACTCCTGCGTGCACGAACAGTACATGGTGCAGTTGGCGGCAGGGTGGGCCCTGTGTGCTGTGTCCCGACCAAAGGTGTGAATTGCCCACTCCCAGTCTGTGGCAACAGTGCTGACTCACCAACACTGTCGGAAGATGTTGACGATGTTGTCTCCACATGCGAGTCCTCCGGGACGGTCCTGTCCCCCTCTCCGGCGCTGCCCCCTTCTGTGTCAGTCTGCGTGTGCCCGACGTCTGATCCGGATGCATTGGCTTCAAATATCTCCTCGGTCTGTGGCTGAGTGTCCACTGGCAAAGCTGAAATTCACAGGAAAGAGGTGTAAGTCACGGCCACACTCACGTACAGTACTGGTACGGAAACCCTATTGCCATTGCTGACGATGTACTTCGATCCCCCAACCTACACACGGGCCACCCCTACCAGTCATCCTCACACGAAATAAGTGGCGTTGTCCGTGCGACATGTACAGCATGCGGACAGGGCATGAGCAACTACATCTGCACACCAGTCTTGCCATGGGGTGACGGAGCACTACAGCATGTGCACCAACACTCAACTGCTTAGCGAGTGCCGTCTCAATATGCCGCACCGGAAAGTGACTTTTAACTGCGCCAATGTCACCAACATGGCATTGCAACGAGACGCACGAATCACGGAAGTCACTAATGTGTCTGGCCAACATAACATGCATTGCACTCACAAGCAACATTCACTGACAGTATGCTTACCGCCACGTTGCTGGTCATCCACACGCAACCGCTCGGACAGGGCAGGATGCGTCACAGCTATGATACGGTGCATGAGAGGGGTCATTGAGCGTCGGGCCAGTCGTGCCGTTCTTGGAATCATCCCTAGTGTCACTTCCGCTACGTTCCTGCTCAGCCTGCAAATGTCGTCCCAGCGTTTGTGGCAGTGTGTATGTCGTCTATTGGACACCCCCACTGCTCGTACATCACGTGCAATGCTCCTCCACACGTTCTTGCGAAGGTGCAGCTTGACCTACCATGATGGGAGACAAAAGGGTGCAAGTTAGTGGACAGTTGGCCAGTCACACAGATTGGGGCAACACGTTACTCTCAAGCAGCCATGCACATTGCGATTCATGCGTTGGTCCCACATCACACCGCCAAGATCCCAGAGCCCAGGTGTCATGGTACACATCATGCACACCAACTTGTCCCCCACTGCACTTACCACCTGTCCGGGTGCGCCGTACAGGCGTCCGTAGTTGCAGAGCACACCGTCCACGAGGACATCCAGCTCCGCGGCGGTGAAGGGACGAGACCGGATCTCTTTGCCTCTCGACATGGCAAGGTCACGGAGTAGGGCACTAGAGCGGCAGTCGGTGGTCAGCTCCGCAGCAGCAGTTGGAGGTGATGGTCACAGGCAGCAGTCGGTGGTGATCGTGGAATGTGTGGTATTGCACATGACACATTTATAGGGCCCTGTGGCCATGTCAGTGGCATACGGCGACAGCCATTGGGCAGCCCTAGAAGCGTGTTTGGAAAAGGGCCAATGACTGGCCCTGGTGTTGCGCTGTCCAGCATACGGTACATTCTATTGGGCACACGCCGCCCTTGTTCGCACCTCCCATTCCTGCACGTGCACAGACCGTCACGCTCACACACCGGCAAGTGCATGTGCAAGGTTCCGGGACGGATGGTCGATTTGCAACAATGTTGTATCACTGGCGCCAACATGGCGGGGCACGTGATCGGCGGGGGACGTGCAGGCCAACACATCCATTAGCTGATGTCAATGCACATGGCAGGTCATGCCCCCCCTTACAGTGCCATTGCATCATCCAGCCTTCACCGGCCGGCCGGCCGGCCCTGCCCTGCCCAGGACCGCCGTGCCGGCCATGGCAACCACCGCCATTGCACGGCCCTTCCACTACCGCCGTGCCAGGCCCTGCCCAGGACCGCCGTGCCGGCCATGGCAACCACCGCCATTGCACGGCCCTTCCACTACCGCCGTGCCAGGCCCTGCCCAGGACCGCCATGCCGGCCATGGAAACCACGGCCGTTGCACGGACCGCCAGGGAACGCCGGTAGTGGAAGGGCCGTGAAATGGCGGTGGTTGCCATGGCCGGCACGGCGGTCCTGGGCAGGGCCTGGCACGGCGGTAGTGGAAGGGCCGTGCAATGGCGGTGGTTGCCATGGCCGGCACGGCGGTCCTGGGCAGGGCCTGGCACGGCGGTAGTGGAAGGGCCGTGCAATGGCGGTGGTTGCCATGGCCGGCACGGCGGTCCTGGGCAGGGCAGGGCCGGCCGGCCGGCCGGCCGGTGAAGGCTGGATGATGCAATGGCACTGTAAGGGGGGGCATGACCTGCCATGTGCATTGACATCAGCTAATGGATGTGTTGGCCTGCACGTCCCCCGCCGATCACGTGCCCCGCCATGTTGGCGCCAGTGATACAACATTGTTGCAAATCGACCATCCGTCCCGGAACCTTGCACATGCACTTGCCGGTGTGTGGGCGTGACGGTCTGTGCACGTGCAGACAATGTGAATGTCGAAGGCGGAAGGCGTATGCCCAGACGTAAACAGCGGATGCAGTGCACCGCCATGGCGTGGTCAATGTTTGCATCTTAGCCGATGATGCACCTTGTACCATTGTCTGCAGCTGCCTGCTCACGGTTGTGTGCGTGATTGCGTGGCTACACATGTCATGCTCCATCCCATGTGTGTCCATACCATGGCCATCGGTGAGCCACAAGTGTCCATCACGTGTGCATGTCCACATCGGGTAGTACCCTACACAAGTTTGTCGTACCTCACATGTACACAGTAGATCCCGTATGTATGGGCACCTGTGAATCAGTTGTCAGTGAGTGGTATGTGTCAGATGATGACTATGGTGGGGGTTCTGTTGTGTACTGTACATGTGTGTTGCCTATTGTGTCCCCATGCATGTGATGTCCGTATGCCCACCATTCCTGGTGTTGCCATTGGTGCATCATGAAATGGGGGGGTGGGGGGGTGTTTAATTTAGTATGTGTGCATGTACTTGCATGTGTGCATGTGATGTTGGGCCTACACATGTGGGTCATGTCACATGTCTGGTTGGCAGTGATGTTGAGGTGAGACACTGTGCATTGCACATGTTGCTAAACATCATGTTGCTAGTGGATGCACATTGTTGCTACGTCAATCCATGTTGTCCTGACAATCAGAGGAGTCACACATATGACAAGCATACACTGGATACTACATGTTGGTAGAGGGCGTTGACATGTGATTGAGTTGCACACACATGCGTTGTATGTGAATTGACTTCCATTCCATCTACTCCCACACAGGAGGGCTCCAAATGTCCATCGCCCATACACTGTGCTGGAGGATATGGTGGACGAGGAGGTGATCCGGAAATTCAGGCTGGATCGCCGTCGATTGTTGGAACTTGTGACCCTATTGTCTCCTCACCTGCAGCCGCGAAGAACCTATCCAGGTTCCATGACACCCACGCAAAAGGTGATGGCGGCACTCCATTTCTTTGCAACAGGCACATTCCAGTACACAGTTGGAGATGCCGGGGGAATGTCACAGGCCATGTTCAGCACGGTACTCCGGGATGTACTGACAGCCATGATGCTGTACAAGCATGACTATATACATTTCCCTCAGGCGGCGGAGTTGGCAGCGGTCAAAGCTGACTTCTATGCCCTGGGTCGTATACCACACGTTGTGGGTTCCATTGATGGCACGCATATCGCTATCATTGCACCACGGGCACGTGAGCAGGTGTATAGGAATCGGAAACACTTCCATTCCCTGAACGTGCAGGTGGTGTGCCAGGCCGACAACATCATCTCACATGTGTGTGCAAGATTCCCTGGCTCTGCACATGACGCCCACATCATGCGGAGCAGCATGGTCCCCCAACTGATGGCTAATCTGCGTCCGGCACAAGCGTGGCTTGTTGGTGAGTATGCTGTGGTGACAGGAGTGATATCTGTGTGGCATGGTGTGCCCCACAATGCAGGTTGTGATGTTTCTCTCTCTCTCTCTTCCACCAACACAGGCGACTCGGCTTACCCAAACAGGCCTTGGCTGCTCAGTCCCATACGCAATCCCACTACAGCTGGAGAAATGAGATACAATGATGCCCATGGTAGGACACGTCGAGTGGTAGAACGGACATTTGGCCTGCTCAAGTCTAGGTTTCGGTGCCTGGATAAGACTGGAGGGGCCCTGCCTTACTCACCAGGCAAAGTATGCAAGATCGTGATAGCGTGCTGCATGCTCCACAACCTGGCTGTGCGCTATAACATTGAACTGCTCTTGGACCCTGATGAACTGCAAGTTCCTCGCCCTCCCGACCCACCCATGTCAACTGATGAGGATAGTGGTGAGGAGGAAGGTGTGGACCAGAGGCGCCAGATCATTGATCGCTACTTCCCTTGATTGTGAGTGTGCTCCTCTTGTGCTGCTTGGGTATGCCCTGTGAATGTGTGCTGGTGTTGTGGCATAGTGGTGTGCTTCATCTCTGTGTTCTGCTATGTGATGCATGCATGTGTGTGTGTGTGCTAAATTGTGGCCAATGCACGTCTCCATGATGTGTGTCGTCTCATCCATTACTGTTGTGATGCGTGTGGGTTGTTAAATGTTGCACTGCAGTGTGTTCTGATGAGTGTGATCATGTTTCCTGACGTGTCTTTGCGGTTTCTATTTTCCCTAGGTCACTCCCGCAGCGCCATGATTCTGTACCAGTTGGATACCTGTACCTAGTAACATCTGTTTCTGATGCATTCATGTGAATAAACATGGAGGCAACACATGATTGAGTGAGTAAGTGGCTTTTATTTACAAATTGTGCATGGGTGTAGGTGCATATTTACAAATGAGTGAAGGGGTGGGGGAGTGAGAGTAGAAGGTTATGGCAGATGAAATGTCCGTGCTGACACCACATAGGGTGGTGTCTGCCTAGTACAGCAGGCCTGTGGCAGGTGGGACCGGATAGTTGGCAGGGTGAATGGCATGCTCAGGTACTGGTACAGTCATTTTCGGTTCCTCTTGGAGCGTGTGCCAGCTGCTTCCACACTGCTCTCGCCCACTTCCAGCCTCGGACGGCCCCTCCGTCTTTGTGCCGGTACGGAGTCAGCTGGTTGCGCTGGGGCATCGGGTACCACATCCGCCGCAGGTGGCGGTGGCGGTGGCGGTGGCGTTGTTTGTGGGGTGGTGTTAGCGGATGTACATGGCATCCGCATGTTGGTTGTCCTGGTAAAGATGTCCACTAGTTGGCCAAGCCGCCTCTCAATGGCCCCCAACATTGCAGTGTTGTCAACAAAGTCCTGGTGGGCCCGGTCTGCCTGTGCCTGACCACGTTGATAGCTCACCTCCACCCTGCCCAGTGCTTCCAATGACTGTTGCACAGGATTGGGTGTGTTGGTATCCTCGTGTCGTCTTTGGCGTATGCTCCTGCCTGCCGGATCTGGCCTTGCATCTCTGCCTTGCCTCACACTCTCCCTGCGTGGCTGGGATGGCGCTGGCACGGCGTTGGCCGTTGGGTTGGGCAGGGTGGCAGGGGCAGGAGTGGTGGTAGTAGTGGTGGTGGTGGAGGTGGTGCTGGTGGTGGCTGTGCAGGTCACAGTGGCCGGTGTTGTGACAATGGCAGAGGCCGTAGTCGTTGGTGCAGGTGTGACCTGGGAGCCAGATGGCCCTGGCTGCCTGCTTGTGCCGGGATCATCCTCTGCCCCGGAGGTGGCTGCCCAATCGTCCCCTGAGACTTCTGTGAGTGGCGAGTCTGGAGGGCGGGTGTTGCTTCCAGCTGTCAGATTAGGATGACCTGCAAAACCAAAATGTGAGGATGAGTAATGTGGACTTGACAGGTTGTTTTCATTTTGTTGCCGATTCTGTCTGCACTGGTACTCACCCCACCCACCACCACCACCGCCATCCCTATGGACATGGGGGCCTGTTGGGAGTTGTAGTTCCATCCCCTCACACCCACCACCACCCACCACCACCACCGCCATCCCTATGGACATGGGGGCCTGTTGGGAGTTGTAGTTCCATCCCCTCACACCCACCACCACCCACCACCACCACCACCACCGCCATCCCTATGGACATGGGGGCCTGTTGGGAGTTGTAGTTCCATCCCCTCACACCCACCACCACCGCCATCCCTATGGACATGGGGGCCTGTTGGGAGTTGTAGTTCCATCCCCTCACACCCACCACCACCCACCACCACCACCGCCATCCCTATGGACATGGGGGCCTGTTGGGAGTTGTAGTTCCATCCCCTCACACCCACCACCACCGCCATCCCTATGGACATGGGGGCCTGTTGGGAGTTGTAGTTCCATCCCCTCACACCCACCACCACCCACCACCACCACCGCCATCCCTATGGACATGGGGGCCTGTTGGGAGTTGTAGTTCCATCCCCTCACACCCACCACCACCCACCACCACCACCACCACCGCCATCCCTATGGACATGGGGGCCTGTTGGGAGTTGTAGTTCCATCCCCTCACACCCACCACCACCGCCATCCCTATGGACATGGGGGCCTGTTGGGAGTTGTAGTTCCATCCCCTCACACCCACCACCACCCACCACCACCACCGCCATCCCTATGGACATGGGGGCCTGTTGGGAGTTGTAGTTCCATCCCCTCACACCCACCACCACCGCCATCCCTATGGACATGGGGGCCTGTTGGGAGTTGTAGTTCCATCCCCTCACACCCACCACCACCGCCATCCCTATGGACATGGGGGCCTGTTGGGAGTTGTAGTTCCATCCCCTCACACCCACCACCACCGCCATCCCTATGGACATGGGGGCCTGTTGGGAGTTGTAGTTCCATCCCCTCACACCCACCACCACCCACCACCACCACCGCCATCCCTATGGACATGGGGGCCTGTTGGGAGTTGTAGTTCCATCCCCTCACACCCACCACCACCCACCACTACCACCACCACCGCCATCCCTATGGACATGGGAGCCTGTTGGGAGTTGTAGTTCCATCCCCTCACACCCACCACCACCGCCATCCCTATGGACATGGGGGCCTGTTGGGAGTTGTAGTTCCATCCCATCACACCCACCACCACCCACCACCACCACCGCCATCCCTATGGACATGGGGGCCTGTTGGGAGTTGTAGTTCCATCCCCTCACACCCACCACCACCGCCATCCCTATGGACATGGGGGCCTGTTGGGAGTTGTAGTTCCATCCCCTCACACCCACCACCACCCACCACCCACCACCACCACCGCCATCCCTATGGACATGGGGGCCTGTTGGGAGTTGTAGTTCCATCCCCTCACACCCACCACCACCCACCACCACCACCACCACCGCCATCCCTATGGACATGGGGGCCTGTTGGGAGTTGTAGTTCCATCCCCTCACACCCACCACCACCGCCATCCCTATGGACATGGGGGCCTGTTGGGAGTTGTAGTTCCATCCCCTCACACCCACCACCACCCACCACCACCACCGCCATCCCTATGGACATGGGGGCCTGTTGGGAGTTGTAGATCCATCCCCTCACACCCACCACCACCCACCACCACCACCACCACCGCCATCCCTATGGACATGGGGGCCTGTTGGGAGTTGTAGTTCTATCCCCTCACACCCACCACCACCCACCACCACCACCACCACCGCCATCCCTATGGACATGGGGGCCTGTTGGGAGTTGTAGTTCCATCCCCTCACACCCACCACCACCCACCACCACCACCGCCAGTCCTATGGACATGGGGGCCTGTTGGAGTAATTTCGACGTTGGTGAGTATGTGGACTGCATGCATGGGTTGGGGTCTGGGAGATGTGTCTTCACAGTTGTGTGAGGCACACCATGTACTTGTGCTCGTGGTGCTTGGTTTGTACTTACCAGCCTCTTCTCCCTCAGGAAGTCCATCAAGGCTCTCAGGGTGGATGATGGTCATCACCTTGTCCTCCCACTCGGTGTAGGGTAAGGGCTCCGGGGGGGTTCCACCGCCTGTGTGATTTGCCCGGAGATAGTTCTTGGCTCGAATGGATTTCACTCGGGTCTTTAGATCATGCCACCGCCTCTGTATATCCTGCTTCGTCCTCGGGACGCTCCCGGAGGCATTCACCCTGGTGACTATCCGGTCCCACATGCTGTTTCCCCTGGCTATGCTGGTCTGCTGCACTAGGGCCCCGAATAAGTGGGGTTCCACACGGATAATCTCATCTACCATAACCTTTAACTCGGTGTCAGTGAATTTTGGTTTTTTTTTTGGTGCCATGGTGTGTGGTGCTCGGGGTGTGGGTTTGCGTGGATGGGGAGGTGCAGGTGTGTGGTGTGTAGGAATGGTGTGGTGGGTCTTTGTGTGGTGGGTGTGTTTGGGTGTGGGTTGTGTGAATGATATATGTCTTTGGTGTCAGTTCAGTAGTGTATCCTGCTAGCAGCTATGCAGTGATGCAGAGGAGTTGTGGAGTGGGGGGGAGTTCTTTTATGGTGTGTGTCTAGGCCGTGTCTGAATGGTTATTGGCAGTCAGGTGCTAGGTGGGAGTGTTGCCAGGTGTGGATTGTGTGGTGCTTGGCGGTGGATCATTGTGTGTTGTGATTGGTTTGGATGTTTTCGGTGGGTGGACGTTTTTTTTCGTGTGTTTGGTGATAACTTCCGTGGCAATGTATGGCATTGGTTTGACAGTAGGGATGTTGTTTGTGTTGTCGTTCCGCTGTGGAGCACGGATTCTCGGTGCATTGGTACCGCTGCGGACGTGGATGGCGGTGACTACCGGGGTACTTGCGGAGTTATCCTAATTGCGGACACGGACATTGCGCAGGTATCGCGGGGGTAGTGGATGTATTCGCGGTCATGTGCGTACGCGGCGGTCCGTGTTCTTTCTGTTCCGTCCGCCTGCCGCGGACTCAGGTGTACTCCGACCGCCGCGGACGGGGATTGGTGTGCTCCGTACGCCGTGGTCGGCGTTTTTTGCATGTTTTATCCTAATTGCTGTTGCGGATTTTCCGCCAACAGGTCCGGAGTATCTTGCCACCTTCCGCGGCGGACGGTACACGTTTCCGTCCGCCATCCTAATCGACCCCTAAATATGGTCTATAACCTATGGTTTTTTCAGTGAATTTCATTGGTTTTTTAAAAGCTAATATCTATAGCTGTAAAATGTATTCTTCTTTAAATCCCAAAATATATTTTATATGTTTATTAATAATTTTTTTTAAAATATTTTTTTTGTTTCGCTCCCGGTCCGCGAACCGGAAAGCTTTCCGTTAGCTCAAATTGATGCCGCGACCCGGTCCGCGAACCGGTAAACGTTCCGTTTCCGCAACTGCCGCTTTAGAAATCAACATCGTGACGCGTCGCGAAAGCGCGACGTATCGCGTTGCCGCGTAATGCGTCTTATGACGTACCGCGTTAGCGCACCCGGAAGTGCCCAGGGGCGCGGACCGAGGCGCGAAACGCAGCTCCCCGGAAGCGATCCGCGGCGCGTCGCGAAAGCGCGACGTATCGCGTTGCTGCGTAATGCGTCTTATGACGTACCGCGTTAGCGCACCCGGAAGTGCTCCGGGGCGCGGACCGAGTCGCGAAGCGCAGCGACCCGGAAGCTATCCGGGGCGCGGACCGCAGCGCGTAACGTAAGCGTGAGAGGTCATGTGACTTGTTAATAACACTTTTCATTGGTTCATTTCACTTTTGGTTTCATAATCATGTAAGGCTAGGTCAGGTGACCTAAAAATAACACTTTTCATTGGTTGAGAACTATTGTTTTTCCCAAATGATGAAAACCCCTCCTTCTTTCCTCACTCTGACTTTCATCATTGTGAGAGGAAGACCTTTATTAATACTTGAGAAATTGCTTCAGTAGTTGCTTCAGCTGGTGCACCCCCACCACCACCTCCACCTCCTCATGGGAAGAGAGGACCACCTCCCCAGGTCATGACCAACACAGAGGAGGAAGAAGAAGAAATAGAGGAAGAGGAGAGAGAAGAACCACAGTTCTTGGAAGAGATGCCCCGGGTTTCCCATAGGAAAGCCAGTTTCATCTGGCAGTTTTATTCAATACCTCCAGGGCAAAAGAAAGTGAATGCGAGGTATGTCACCTGCCTCATCTGCAAAGATAAATTATCAAGAGGGACGGATAAAAAGTATAGTTATGGGAACTATACTATGCATAGGCACATGACCAGGAAGCATCCACTCAATTACAGCCGGGCGGAAATACGGGATATGGAAGAAAATCCAACATCAACTCCTGTGGCCAGATCAAGATCGTCAATATCATTGACACCAGCAGAGGCACGGGAAACTGTGCCAAACATCCAAGAGAATTTTGGCCACATGAAACATACTTGTATGCACTGTGGTGCGTTGATAGCATGTGGCAACATGAGTATCAATTCAATAAACCTAGCTTACAACAATCATAATTGCCCTAACCGCCCCCAGTAATTTTTTTTTTGCTCCTGTTGAGCCCTTTTCAATGCCTGTTTTTTGTTGTTCCCCCCCCAAAAAAACCAAAAAAAATATAAAATCGTTCAAAAAATACAAAAAAAACAAAAAATGTTCAAAAAAAAATAAAATATATAAAACAACAAAAACATTAAAAAAAAAGTTCTTTTCAGAACTACCTCCCCTTTCAAAAAAAATTGCTAGAATGTTTAGCACTCTGGCAAGCTCTATTTCTTTTGGTTCGCTTCCCGGTTAGCTTCCCGGTACGCGGACCGGGAGCTAACCAAAAAAATAAAAAAATAAAAAAAGAGTAAGTATAAGGAAAGTAAACAGAGAGTGATGTTAAAAGAAAGACAGCTATAGGGAGTAAAGAAGAGATACTGTTTAATAGATCTATTTACCGAAGAAAAGACGGAAGAGGGTATAATTGTGAAAAACAAAATAGATAAGGAAGTGAAAGAAAAAAAAGAGAGTAGAACAATAACAAAGAAGAGTTTCTTGGAGAATGTGAGTGAATGTTCAAAATAAGATTAAAACATGTGGAATAACAGAGAGAAAAAATAGAAAACAGAAAACAAAAAATAACAGAAAAAGATTAATTGAAACAGCAAAGAAATGTAAGTAACATAGAGCCATATCATCAACATAGGCAATAAAAGTTTTGCAGCTTTTATCGGCAGAAATGTGTTGCTAAAGCCGCTTTTGCGGCAGAAAACTGCCGCTAAAACCACTTTTGCACCAGTTTTCTGCCAATAAAAACAGCAATAATTTTATTGGCTGTGTTCATAATATGCCCCTTAGTGTGCTTCAACTACACAGAGAAAGCATTATGAACAAGTAGTGATAGAGTGATCAGTCAAAGACACTAAGAGTAATAGAGACGGAGTGAGTGAACAAGAGTGAGGAACTATGAGAAGAGAGGGACTGAGAAAAAGAGTGGAAGAAGTTGAGTAAGTAGGTAATAGAGAAAGGAATGAGGGAAGTAGCAAAGGCAGGAAACTGAGGGTTAAAGAAATGAAGCAGTGGAACTAATAGAAGTTAAATGTGATAGAAATGTAACGAAAAGAGTACAAAACATTTACCTTATAATTGTCGTTAAATTACTCACTTTTTGTTTTTATACTTTCAATCTGTGAAAGAGAGAACAAACATTTGAAAAATATTAAAACATGTATTTAAAAATTACAAAAGACAAGGGAAAAGATTGGAGGACAATCAGTTTTTCAACAACTTTGACACTTACAGAAGCTTCTGCTTCTCCAGGCCCCCTACACAGTCCTAAAGATATACATTTTAAACTAACAGTATCTTGATGCAGATGAAGTGAGGCCTATCTTAAAACATGGTGCATCTTTTGCATTGCTGTTGTCTCAGAAAAGTGTCGCAAGACACTAACATTTTAAATGATTGCTTCAGGATGCCAATAAGATGTGTCCTATCCAGAGGTTTGTTTGAGGTGAGGCCTACTCAGGGTTGCAGATGAAATTTAGAGTTGTTGAAGAGTACAGAGAAGATAATACATTTGCAGGCCTACCAATGAAGTGAGTCATGTCCACTGCACTCTTGAACAAAGGCCAAACCTCCTCTGTTTCCCTGGACAGACCTAAACTTAATCTGCACAATGTGATTCGTAATGATAGGAAACACAGGTGATGTAATTGAAATACGTGCAATTTCTTTTGCTCATTTCACAATCACATCACTTGTGTTTCCTTTGCTTAGGTATCTCATTGTGCAGATGTAGTCCAGCATATGAAAGAGTACGCAGAAGTGCAGCACTGCATGCAACAACTTTGACACTTACAGAAGCCTCACCTTCTCCATGCCTCCTACACAGTTCTACATATACATCATAAATGCAAACAGTACAGAATTAATTATACATGTTAAATGGTTTATTTTTGCTGTTCTCAGAATGTATCAAAATTCACTAAAAACAGTGACTTGAAGGTATTCATCATATAACAGCGGGGAAAAAAAAACACAATCAAAATGATTGTGTTTAAAAAACCCATACAACATAACTAATCAGAATTCAGAACTCCTTAAAGTTAACTTACTTTCCATGACGTCAAAGGATGTCCTATGAACAGCTTACACTCTGTTGTGCTGTTATTACTTTCAGCCCGCCACTTTCTGAAAGAAAACCTCCATCGTTTTTAAAAACATGTTACATGCAATAAATGACTTCTTGCTCTCTACCACAAGTTTCCACAAGGCCAAATCTTGTCAGAGCCATTTATAACTCTTGGATTTCTTGTAAGCCAATCCCGTCATTTGGCATTTCTGCAACTTTCAGAATTAAAATGTTGAAAATCATTTTCACAATCCTGGAATAGTAATATCTTCCCCTTCTTGCTCAGTCATGTTCTACATTTCCTATGACACTGATACTGCTTACTATGAAGCAGACTTACACTACCTCTATGACTGCTACAATTATTTAATTCTCTACATCACTTTTAATCACAAAGCAATGTAAAACAGTAGAAAGCATTGCAGACTTACATTCCCTCTACTCTATGTTTTGATTGGCTGCTTCAATTAGCTTATAAAAAGAAATAGTTTTTCTGAACTCATTCAAAGTGCACTTATTTCTCCATGACGTCCAGTCTTATGGTTAGAAGTTATGTCTCTGAACTACACTTATCCTCAAGGCCAAATCGTGTAGGAGCCATTAGAACTTCTTGAAATTCCACAGAGCACATCCCGAGATTCTTTCCCTAAAATTTTGGTTTTAAAAACACCAGGTAAGAGTTTTTAAGGTCATACGGCAATTTTTTTTTGAAAATTAAAACAGAATCATTGCAAAATGACCAGCCATTTCTAGACTTTAAATAAGCTGTGTAATGTCCTGATGTTATTGAAGGACCGTCATGATATATAATTGCTGCAGTTACAAAAGTCCTTCCTGATATTGACAACTGCGAAGCCACAACATTTTTAATTAAAGTTGTCAATTTTGTTCCATCAGGCCTTCATCGTTGGAACATTAAAATGACATACTGGCCATATGTTCGTATAAATAATGTGGACATCATTTCAGATTTACATTGGCTACACTCCATGTTGTGATCAGCTGCTTTTACTAGCTTATTAAAGGAGACTGATTTACTGTCTGGCAAAGTTAAATATATAAATCTTTCTGAGTCTACACTAGTAGTACTTGATACCATACAGTTCTCGCAGTCATGCTGCCATTGATAAGAAAGCCCAAACAGCTGATCTACATCTACACCTTCAGCATGCAATACATCAAGCATATACATTAAAAACTCCTGACAATCTTGCTGAATATTTTGAGAGAATTGTGTTTGGCCTGAACATCTGTCTAACAGATTTCGAATTTCAGACACACTTTCTATGTTTGTTCTATCAGTGCTACATTTCTCTAACACAGAATTTAACAAACTGCAAAATCTTTGATCAGAATTGACCACAATCTCTTCTTTTACATTTTCTAGGGAAAACAAAACATTAACCACTACATTAGCATAGCAGTTGACACCAGAACTGTTTTCAAATTGAAAACCAACAACATCTTCAACAGAATCCTTTTTGTTTCTGCTTATAATTTCAGGTTCATCGACTTTTCGTCTTTTTGCTACAACCTCCCCAGTATTGGTCACACTTCTTCGTTTCCGGCCTACCACACGTTTCTCAAACAAAGGATATTGAGGCAAATGTGGCGCATACTCTCTTCTTAACCTATTGTATTCCTTAACACAATCTAGATCCGCACAAATGCTTGTGACATCACACTCAATCAAGTACAATCCCGATAAAGTTCTAACTCGTGACAATGCCACATATGCCATACCCTCCTTGAACACAGAACTGCCAATATTCACCAATGCACTGTCTACACTTAAACCTTGCGATTTATGGATTGTCACCGCATATGCCAAGCAAACAGGAAACTGCTTATGGCGAACATATAAGTCTTTTACAAGCAAAAATCTAGCAGAACAACGACCAATTAGCTGTACTTCCTCAATGCCATCAAATTTAATTTTTAAAAATTCAATTCCATCTCTATTTCTGTATTTTACAAAATCAACAACATTACCCATTGATCCATTTACCAGACCTCTTTCAACATGTAAATTCCTTCTTAAAATTATACGGCAGTTCAAGCACACATTCAGAGTCTTTTCAAAACCTGCAGTTTTAGATATACTCTTCTCTAATGAATCCAATTTTGTTTTCAGATTCTCAGACAAAATAATTGTTGATCCCATATGCTCTACTCTGTCAATAGCTTCCAGTTTCACAATCTCTTGCTTTTCTAAATGCAACATTTTGTTGTTGAATTTGGCACATTCTGCAAGAGTTGGCATCAAACATATTCCAGATTTCTTCTCAGTAATTTTCTGAAAAATATTCTCAGGCACAACATCTTGTTCTGGATATAAATTTGACAGTAATCGTGCATGTAAAGCTTCTTTCCCATGCTCGGTCACTTTTCCAATTCTAACATCTTATAGAATAGTCTTGTAAACTTCATCCTTCGCCTGACGCATATTTTCATGCAGGGCAGCATAATTGAAGTTTAACCATATATTGACGTTGCCAATGCTGCCTAGGCACTTCCTGGTATCTTCATGCGTGAGCATTTTGAACACAGGTTGCCCTTTCACTGGTGTCAGTTGCAGAAGATCTCCGAAAACAATGATGTGTTTGCCACCAAATAACACATCATACTCTGTTTTGAGAACTTCTTGCATTCTCAAATGCACAAAGGCAAGCATGACATTGGAAACCATGCTTACTTCGTCAATGATAAGAAGTTTCATTTTCCTCAAGATTCTTGAAACTTCAAAACAAGCATCTCCAGATAGCTTGTGATATTGTAATTTGTTGTCATGCTCCACTGGCAGCATCAGTAAACGATGTAAAGTAATCCCTTTAATGTTATGTGCTGCCAGTCCAGTTGGAGCGGTGACAACACAAGACAGCGATGACTCTGTCCTTTCCTGCAAATAGCATGAAATTGCTTTAATGAGGAAACTTTTTCCAGTTCCCGCTTCTCCACTCACGTACAGTCGGACAGGCTTCAACGACGTACATGAGCACTCTTTCTTGTCATGAGTTAATCCATGATCAATTTGCATGGTAACTTCGTCATATATTTTCCTCTCCTCAACGTTGAGTTGTCTTTCCAACTCTTCTAAGTTAACCGCATCCTCCTGAGCATGTGCCATGGCTCTTTCCACTTCATTCATAGCAGTGGCAGCTTCATTTTCGATAACACGTCCTCCTAGTGGATCCTGACTCAATGAAGCAGAACTCTGACTGTCCTGAGAACTGTCTCTGGCAATCTCGGCTGCAATCATTGCTTCCTGCTCAATTTCCGCATTCAACATTTGTACATATTTGGGAAAAGCAGGACATTCTATGGTCTCCTTGGCGGCATTGAAAGAGTCTTCGTAACAGAGAAAATCTCCAAGCAGTTCCTCTTCTGCACGCCAAGGCTTGAAAAGTTGCAAAAGTGCTAAATATAAAAACTCCTTTTTTTCAGGAGATTCGCCACTCAATTTTCGATGGTTTACCAAGTGGCATTTTCTTTGCTTGACCAGACATCCCTCACTTCCTATTACAGCATACACTCCTTTCTCAGTATCTTCTTTGATGTTCCTCTTGAATATGTAATTTTGAAGAACCTCATACAGACAAACATTCTCGAGGTGAATGCTTCGATTTGGATAATATGTATCCAACATGTTGGTCTTCAAAATGTCGGTACTGTTTGGCTCCTTTTCCGCCAAATACTCAATTTCCCGCACAGGTTTGAGAACTCGATTACGCGTTGCAGCAAGACCAAGACTCGCCCAAATGATACTCCTGGACTTGGCATAGAGACTTGCTGAAGACAACCGGTCAGAACATTCGTACGCTCCGATTTCTCGATGCGACAACATCTTCAGACTGAAACTGTACAACTTCTTGCTGAGGCTCTTTTCATGGGAAATGTCCTCCCACATATCCTTCAATTCTGTCTTCTCTTTTTTGGTGATGTAAGACGTCACATACCGAGCCACAGCCATACAGTTATCAGCCACAAACTGTATATCCATGTTAGCATTCCACATGGACAAAATCACCGGGTTGTAGTCGTTGATGTACTTGGAGTCTTCGTTCCTCTTCAAATTGTATGTGTTTTTAGGTGATTTCTTCATCACATTATGTCGCAGCGAAGACATCAAACTGTTTACTCTTCCTTTAGAAATCACCGGTCGTGGAAAGCCGAAACGACATTTGGTGTAGAACTTGTCCTTGTTTCGGAATTTACGACGACAGTACTTTCCACATCGATGGCTTTGGAAACGCAGAACTTTTTCTCTTAGGTTTTTCTTCTCCTTTGCGTTTGGAACAGCACACGTAGAATACTGTTGTATAAAACTCATCACTGAGTCTTCTGGATCCGTTCCAAATTTAGGTGCATCCTTGATCAACAGCAACATATGTATATGAGGAGCACCTCTTGCTTGGTACTCCTTTCTCCAGAAGAAATCCAACACCTCTCCAAGAGGTGGATTCTTCTTATTCATGATGAAAGACATCATAGCTTCAAATCTATGATTGAAGTTCCTACATACATTGACTGGATCCAAAGAGCACAGTTCTCCGGGTGTCTTGAATTCGATGTTTTCTACGTTAGCATTTGCCTCTCGTAGAAATTCAAGTAAGTCTTCCCAGCCATACTCGGCACAGCTCAGAGTGAGGAACCATGTGGGAGTACCTAAGTTCCTCAGCATACATTTTAAATCACCATGACGACGGTACCAGTACTCATTAGTACCACGCTGACACGCCATGAGATTAATCAGGTGAGAATCCAAAATACTGTCTTGGACATTGACTTTATCCATAAAGTCACTTGCCGAGATGTTTTGCATGTGTATACCACTTTTCAAGATGTGGTTCACTGCATATGACAGTCCAGACAGATCGCTTTCAAACAGGAGATGAAACAAATAAGGAATGCATTGTCGAAACCTAGCATCTCCTGCATACAATCGCAAAGTCCGGTATTCAGAAGCAGGAATTTGATGAGGTCGCTCATCATATCTTCCTCCCTGACCTGTTGGAAAAAGCTGTGGGAAACACCGAGCTTCCAAACTTTCCTCCCAAACACTAATGGGACTCCCTTTGGCTTGTTTCATTTGAAACAACTCAATAGCATTCCCCATGACTTCCTTGGAATGCAAAGGATGAACACTATAATGTTCATATATTTCTTCACTAGTAGAAGTTTCTACTTTCTCAATTTGACCAGCACACAAATCGCTATCCTCTTCCTCACTTACTTCCTCTTCTGCAACATATACATTCTTATAGTATTTATTATTTTTTTTCAAATACAATGTTGCCTTTTTAACTTTCCTAACATCTACTAAATCTTGCCATATTTTCTTATTCTGTGTCGGAACCCCATTAACTAAGATAACCAGAGGTTCCTCGTCCACTTTTTCTACTCCAATTGTGTTAATGTTTTTCTTCAAATCTAGAGGCAAATAAACAACTCTTCCCTTTAATCCTCTCTGTAAATCTGATGGAGGCAATTTCCCTGTCTTTGGCTCCATTCTTACAATAGCCTGACAGGGATGGATACTTTGAATCAAAATAGATTCATAAGTATTTAAATCCTTCAATTCAGAAGGAATCTCAACCAATTCCAGATTATTATGAACTGCTCTAGCAGGCATCTGGTTTTGATTTAATTTGCAACAACAATAAGTACACACACGTTGATCCAATCCCAAATCAAAACAATTTTCTACCATCAAGTATGTTGCGAAATCCTTCCATTCACTATTATTTTCCCTTTCACTTTTTGCATATAAATCCACTAACTTAGTCTGATTCTTATAATAAGTGCGTCGACAACACACACAAGTGAAATTTGGCCTCTCACTTGATTTGACCTGAAACGTGGCAATTTCCCTCTGGAAATTATCTGTACTGGAAACCTGTACACTATCTTCCACATTACCCGCTTCTTCTTGGTCAATTTCAACATTCTCCTCTTTACTTCCAAAGTAACAAAACTCAATTTCTTCACATATATTCTTCACATCTATTTCAGAACCATGCAAAAGAGCAGCACATAATTTTTTAAGCATAATTGCTGGACTCTTAGCATAATACAACATTCTAACTAATTTCCTCACTTTATTATGATGCACTGCTAGCATCCTGAAATGATGAAAAACACTCTGGCATACTCTCCTGGAAAGACAAGCCAGTGAATGACCATGCAAACCTGTCACTTCTCTCACTCTGCAAGGATCTAATTCTTGCAACAACCTTATTTTCTGCTACAAACTTTTCTTATTAAATGACCGTACAAAATCACAAAGCAAATTGATGGAATCCTGTCGCACACTGCAAATACTACTACACTTCCAGGTGTACACAGCACCCTTAGCACGTCTTCCTAAAACCTCATTACCTAACACCTCTTCTGCCTCTGTTGTCACAAGTTTTTCTTTTTCAACTGGACAACCATCTTTCACTTCATAAGCACGACCACTGGTGTCAACTGCATGCACCAAATCATTATCCTGGAAATAACTCTCCTCATTAAAAAATGCCTCACAGCTTGAACTATGCATCCATTCTCCAGAAAAAACTTCACAAAAATTACTACGATTAACTATTCTCTTCCATCTACTATTTCTTTTTAAATCATAAATTGCCTTGTTTAGCTTCCTAATTCTATTGATTATCAAAATAAATAACTTACGTTTAATTTCAAATGCCTGATCAATAACTTTCTCAACTTTTTTTTTCTCTTATAAAAAACCACTTTCTGTTGACCTTTCTTAATATTTTTTAACAAATTGCCAATTATCCTGTTGCGGAACATTCGTTTACGAATGTCCCTAAACTGTTGTTTCCTTCTACTATCATGCACAGAGTTATGTCTTGCTCTAGCAGTAACATTTTTGATTGGCCTTTCCTTTCTATTTGAATTGCTTCTCTTTTTCTGGACTGAAACATTTTCTGTAGTAATATTTTTTTTACTGCAAATATTTCTTATGAATGTTTTTGTACTCTTACCCGGTGCTTTCTTGTTGACTTGACAAATCTTTTTGTTAGAGGACTGCTGCTTTTTTTCAATCACCTGCTGTCTTTGACGTTTTGCAGCCTTTCTCAGTCTTTCTTTCGTTGGTGAAATGTTGAAATGATCTGCAGTTGAATCTGTGGTAAAATATATTAAAAAATGTTATTAACCACTATTACCCAACAGTACATCAATAACAGTAATCACAAACTTAAAACACTACTTTACATTTTTACATATAAGATTTTTTAGTGCATGGCAATTTTAGAATACAGAAATAGCAGAAAAGAAATGGAATTTATATTCATGTTACCTGTGCTATCTTATATGTGAATCTGATCTAATTTTATGAGCATATTTTAATATTTTATTGAAGACACTACACATAACCTGTTTTTGAAGGTGTCTTTATTTTTAAATTAAACGGTTTACATTTTTACTTTTTATTTATTATAAATTTTAAAAATAAATGTTTATAGTTCCATAGGATCAAGCAGGTCAGCTTCCCACCCTATGTCATATAATTCGGACAAATCTGCATCCTCATCACGTTCTTCTTCATCCTCAGGATTTAAATCATCCAAGGGATCAACATCCACTGATGTTTCAATTACAAGTTCAATGATGAGGTCAAAATCAACTGATTGCAGATTATCGCTCATGTTGATGTTGTCTTTATCTTTAAAGAAAGATAACAACAATGAGATGTTGCAGAGTAAGAGACAAATCTCAGAGATTATAATAGTAAAATTGTTTAACAAGAGTAACATTTTGCAGCTATTATTTAGCCATGTCCAGCGATGCTGAGCAGGTGAAGCCTATGTCTAATTTTTCAGTGAACAGGACTCATCTCTTCTTAACCTTGGATAAGCCTCACCGACTCTGTGTCCGCTGCACATACTTAAATGTAAAGGGGCAGATTTATGTTAAATGGCACATCCCCAGGCATGCACCAGTTAACGTGCACCGCTGCTCTGCCACCCATGGTGTGCCACATTTACAATCAGATAGGAAAAAGCTGCGTCAAAACCCTGCGCCTGCTTTAAGCAGGCATAGGTCTTGACGCAACATTGTGGAGATGGGGCACCCATGAGCCTTGCTGGAGCTGCATCGCACTTGCGATACAACTCCAGCAATGCGCCACCTTTACAGCACAGATACGTCACGCATCTGTGCCATTTTTGCCCCATGCTGCGCCGCATTGTAAATGCAGCACACCATGGGTGGCAGAACAGCGGCGCAGGATGACTGGCACATCCCTGGTGATGCGCCAGTCATCATAAATCTATCCCTAAGCTTCTTATCTTGTTACAGATGAACCGCCATATGTATCATAAAACTATTTTGCATTTCCTAAATAGCGAATTTTAAGGAATAAATAGCAATTCTTTACCAATCCTAATTTGCAATGAGCAAATTGCTAATTGCAAATTACCCATTCATTTCCATGGGCTAGGAGGCTCATAGGAATGAAGGTGCAATTTGCGATTAGCAATTAGCTCATCGCAAATTAGGAATTTTTCCAAGGGTGCAGGGGTGTCTCAAGAACACCCTGCTGCACCCCTGAAAAAGAAATTTGGGGGCATATGGCGCACATACATGCCCTAAGGGCATGTATGGGCGTCATATGGCACCTTTTGTTTTTTGGAAAAAAAGCTTTTTGAAAAGAATTTACAAATTACCAATAACTAGAAGTTGGTGGTAGTTTCCAAATCCTTAATGTCATTTTTTACATATTTTTTGTTTGATACATTGCATTTAATTAATCGCAAAATTTGCAAATCCTTCAGTGCAATCGCAAAAGAAGGAATAGCAAATTTTGCTATTCCTTATTTTGCATCAAACTTGTTTGATACATACCATTTGTCTAATTAGCATTCGCAAAGGCCGAAATTCGCAGAATTTTGATCTTTGCGAATGCTAATTAGCTTGATACATATGGCCCCAAGTGAGGCCTGTCTTGCAACATGGTGCATCTTTTGCATCACTGCTGCATCGGTTTCATGTGGCATGTTTTTTTTACACCATGACACATCTGCCTAAATGCATCAATTTGTAATTTTGTCGCCTCATAGCAAATCTTTTGCACCGCCGCTGCATCATAAAAGTGACGCACAGTGGCGCAAAAGAGGCATACACCTATCATAAATCTGTCCCTAGCATTTTAAATGATTAATCCAGGATGACGATAAGGTGTGGCCTATCCAGAGGTTTGTTTAAGGTGAGGCCTACTCAGGATTGCAGATTAAAGTTACGCTTGATGAAGAATACAGAGGAGATAATACATGTAAAGGCCTACCAATGAAGTAAGTAATGTCCACTTTATTGCGCCAGTCATCATAAATGCATCCCTAAGCTTCTTATCTTGTTACAGATGAACCGCCATATGTATCATCAAACTATTTTGCATTTCCTAAATAGCGAATTTTAAGGAATAAATAGCAATTCTTTACCATTCCTAATTTGCAATGAGCAAATTGCTAATTGCTAATTACCCATTCATTTCCATGGGCTAGGAGGCTCATAGGAATGAAGGTGCAATTTGCGATTAGCAATGAGCTCATCGCAAATTAGGAATTTTTTCAAGGGTGCAGGGGTGTCTCAAGAACACCCTGCTGCACTCCTGAAAAAGAAATTTGGGGGCATATGGCGCACATACATGCCCTAAGGGCATGTATTGGCGTCATATGGCACCTTTTGTTTTTTGGAAAAAAAGCTTTTTGAAAAGAATTCGCAAATTACCACAAACTAGAAGTTGGTGGTAGTTTCCAAATCCTTAATGTCATTTTTTACATATTTTTTGTTTGATACATTGCATTTAAGGAATCGCAAAATTTGCAAATCCTTCAGTGCAATCGCAAAATAAGGAATAGCAAATTTTGAATTAAGGACATTTTAAGTCATTTCCACATGTGCAGTGTTTTCAAATTTTGATTTGAAAATCGTTTTTAGGGAAAAGGAATGGTTTGTAAATTTATGAAAAGGACATAATGGTGTATGCTTCTTTATAAGGCATTTCACTGTCTCTGATGTTATTTTTCCCATATTACATTATAAGACATTTCCCCATGGAGCACATTCCTTGTAAATATGCTCCCACCTGTGCATGGTGAATTTAGATTTTGACTGTTTGAGTCACATAGCCATGTTAAAAGTGACCCAAAAAAATTGCAAAGGCTTTAAAAAAACACTTTCATGTGTCTTAAGGACATTTTAAGTCATTTCCCCATGGGCAGTGTTTTGTAAGTGGCGCAAAAGAGGCATACACCTATCATAAATCTGTCCCTAGCATTTGAAATGATTAATTCATGATGACGATAAGGTGTGGCCTATCCAGAGGTTTGTTTAAGGTGAGGCCTACTCAGGATTGCAGATTAAAGTTACGCTTGATGAAGAATAAAGAGGAGATAATACATGTAAAGCTCTACCTATGAAGTAAGTGATGTCCACTTCATTGCGCCAGTCATCATAAATGTATCCCTAAGCTTCTTATCTTGTTAGAGATCAACCGCCATATGTATCATCAAACTATTTTGCATTTCCAAAATAGCGAATTTTAAGGAATAAATAGCGATTCTTTACCATTCCTAATTTGCGATGAGCAAATTGCTAATTGCAAATTACCCATTCATTTCCATGGGCCAGGATGCCCATAGGAAAGAAGGTGCAATTTGCGATTAGCAATTAGCTCATCGCAAATTAGGAATTTTTCCAAAGGTGCAGGGGGGTCTCAAGAACACCCTGCTGCACCCCTGAAAAAGAAATTTGGGGGCATATGGCGCACATAAATTTTAACAACATTCCTTTACCTCAAAAACGAATTTCAAGTCATAATTTGAAAACACTGCCCACAGGGAAATGACTTAAAATGTCCTTAAGACACATGAAAGTGTTTTTTGAAAGCCTTTGCAATTTTTTTGGGTCACTTTTAACATGGTTATGTAACTCAAACAGTCAAAATCTAAATTTACCATGCACAAGTGTGACCATATTTACAAGGAATGTGCCCCACGGAGAAAGGTCTTTTAATGTAATATGGGAAAAATTACATCAAATGTCCTTAAGACACATAAAAGCGTTTTTTGATTGCCTTTGCAGCATGTTTGTATCACTTTTACCATGGCTATGTAACACAAACATTCAAAATCTAAATTTGCCATGCACAGGTGGGAGCATATTTACAAGCAATTTGCGCCACAGAGAAAGGTCTTACATTAAAATGGGAAAAATAACATCAGAGACAGTCAATTGCCTTATAAAGAAGCATACACCATTATGTCCTTGTCATAAATTTAAAAACAATTCCTTTTCCCCAAAAACGATTTTCAAATCATAATTTCAAAACACTGCACATGGGAAAATGACTTAAAATGTCCTTAAGACACATAAAAGCGTTTTTTGATTGCCTTTGCAGCATGTTTGTATTACTTTTAACATGGCTATGTAACACAAACATTCAAAATCTAAATTTGCCATGCACAGGTGGGAGCATATTTGCAAGCAATTTGCGCCACAGAGAAAGGTCTTACATTAAAATGGAAAAAATAACATCAGAGACAGTCAATTGCATTATAAAGAAGCATACACCATTATGTCCTTGTCAGAAATATTATAACCATTCATTTTCCTCAAAAACGATTTTCAAGTCATAATTTGAAAAGACTCCACAGCTCCTATGCAGAAAAACACCCTGTCAGTACTAATACTTCACATTTTCTCCAATTACATTTTCTCAAAGAAACAAAATCTATTTGTAAAACACTTGAGACAAAGCAACATTTGAAAAACACAACTTTCTTCATAATATTCTCCTTAAAGCACACTATTCTCTATCTAAATTAAAGAAATATTTTCTCACCTTAGCAAATACTTTGAGTTTGAAAACAGTCTCAGAAACACACCAATTTGTCTTCAGCAGAGCAAAAGGTATGCACTCCAGAGTCTGCAGCTATCAAAAGCACAGAAATGCTGTAATTCTTCACACATATCTCTCATGTCACCCAATCAAAACTCTTCCCTCACTTTTTTTCAAATGAAAACCCTTCCCCCCTCTGCCCTCTTTGCCTTTTTTGCATGGCAACCACCTCTTGGAAGACCTCTGGTGTTTGCAAGTTCACACAACAATGTTGCAATTGAACTCTGAACTCTCAGTGCACTTGCGTATCCACTGCAATCTTTCATTTAATGATTTTTTATTGACCATTCAAAATACATCTTTCAAAGAACTCATCCATGCACCCTAACTTTCTGTTTTCAACAATCAAAATCCACCAATCACTGTTACTGCTTCATTAACACAGAAACTCCACAGTTTTTTTCATTTTAAACTCTCATTTTTTCAACTGCCATTTCATTGCCACACTTCATCTGACTGCAGCAGAACCTTCTCTCACCATGTTTTCTGTCTGGATTGTTGGACATAGTTATATCCACTGGGCTCACAGGTATGCTAAGAACAGAAATTTACCTAACCTCAATTTACAAGATGTGGAAATTAAGTGGTTTGGCCACAGAGGATTAAAATGTCACCAATTGATACCATTGGTGAAAACCTTTATGCATTTGCCAAAACCTGACCTGTTAATTGTGCACTGTGGAGGTAATGATTTGGGCACTTTGACTGGGGTAGGTCTGGAAATGCTTTTAAAGGACACCTTTGAGCAATTGATGGCACTTTTTCCTCAAACTGCCTTGGTATATTCAAATATATGCCAAAGACAGAAATGGAGGTGGTCAAACCAATTTTGTCCACAAATTGAGAAGTCGAGGAAGCATGTAAACAAATCTGTTTCAGCTTACATGAGAGACCATGGAATGGGCTCCATGTACAACAATAACTTGCGTTACTACATGCAAGATATCTACAGAGGAGATGGAGTTCACTTCTCAGATGAGGGCAACAGAATTTTCATTCTGAATTTAAGACTGTGCATTGGTACCTACTTATAAGTACCTAAATGTACCATAAACCCAAAAGCTCTTCTCAGAGCTACCCTACATCTGATCACTCACAATTATTATTTTACTGTAACATTTTTCACTAATTTTCAACAAAGTACGCTCCCTGGGGCGCTACCCGGTACGCGAACCGGGAGCTAACCTCGCGAAATTTTTAAAAAAAATGTTTTTTTTTCACACATATAAGCCTCCTCAGCCACCCTCAGAAAACCTAGGGGGTCAAAATAAGTCTACCGTGCCCCCTTCTACCCATTCTGAACATTATTTGCCCTCCATCTTGTATCTTAATTCGACCGAAACACAAAATGGTGGACTCCCGTAACGCTTAAGGTTCGCGAACCGGGGCGCTCAACAGTTCGCGTACCGGGTCGCTCCCTGGGAAGCGCACCATCAAAAAAGGTGGGAAAGTAGTTTACAGAAAAGCGACTGGAGACAATTTCACCAAATATAGATTAGCTCATGCTACATACCAATCCCTACCATTTTCACAAATTTGATTGGAATTCCATTTAGCCATTTAGCCTGTAGACCTCTCTAAATACCCTGAGGTAAATTACTTCTCAAAACACATCTGAAGTGTTGGAATTGACAACCAATTAAAATGTTACTTTCATTTTCTACTTTTTTTACCTGACATTTGATTGGTTATGTACCTGAATATATATAAAGAAAGAGAGAGAAACACAGCCATTTTGACTACTACTTCCTGAATTACATTGCAAGATCATTTTCACTCACAACTTAAACTTGTTTTTAGAAGGTGAGATATTATTTTATAAATTTGAAAACATTTTCAGATAGTTATATACTATCCCTCTGTAAGAGTTAGACATTGAGAAAGGCTTCTTTATTATAATTATGGATTGATTTAGGTTTCTGTGGTATAATTATGAATTTACTTAGGCTTCTTCACAGGCACTTTTTAATAGTACTACTTCACGCCTGAAACCATACAGTGCCCATAGATTACTTCTCTGTTATAAACTCACAAGTACCTGTCTGAACTTAAACCCAACAGTGCCCTATCACTACTGATATATTTATTTTTTATGCAAATTACAGCAATAAAATGGAAGGTGAGCAGAATGTTTCCTTCGAAATTGTTCTGGACAGCAACAATGAACAAGTTATGGAACCCATTGATGACTTAGAATTCATGGATGAGTCACGGGACTATGAATTACTTCAATGTGTAGAATCTGTCGATCATTTACTCCATTATGATGACGGTCAAATGTGGGAACTTATGTTCACTCAACAAGAGGACATATCGGACAGTCAAATGCTAGACGTTCTATTAAATTTTGAAAAACAATCTGAAAAATAAAATTGTATGTAATATAAAAAAATTGTTTGAGTCTTTAATCATTTTTATATGTAATTCATAAACTAGTTAAATGTTAGAAATGTTATTAAATTTTGAAACACAATCACAATAATAAATAATTGCTTAAAAAATAAAAAAATTAAAAAATAATCAACAAAACCAACAATCAATTAACATACAGTATTTGAAAAGTCTATCATTCATTTTTCATTATAGTACGCTGCCCAGAACGCTTCCCGGTTCGCGAACCAGGCGCTACCCACGCAAAAAAACAACAAAAACATTTTTTTTTTTTGCCCCGCGGGGCCCTTTTAAAGCCTCCACATTAATCCTAGGGGGTCAGCGAGGATATACTATGCCCCCTTATGGTCATTTCCCCCTTTGTTTTGGGCTCCTCTTGTCTCTCAATCCTACCGAGAGACAAGATGGCGGCCGCTCCAGACTGTTTAGAATGTTGACAGACACCGGAGAGCCAATCAGCTTCGCTACGCGAAGTTCCGGTACGCGTAAAGTCCGCGAACCGGAGCGCTGCCCGGTCCGCTGTTACAGATACATATCTTTTTTTGAACATTAATTTCTCAAAATCCACTGAAGCACATATATTGAGACCTAGCAAAGGCACATCGGGCTACCAGTCCCTACAATTTTGCCAAGTTTCGTGCAAATCCATTCAGCCGTTCGGGCTAAAAGTGAGGCCAACCGCCCTATGGAAAACTCAATGTTAAAAACACGTTTTGGGACCCCCCTTTTTTCTCAGCCCCCCCTTGACGAACCCCCCCCAAATTTCCAGGGGCTGCTCAGAAACAAAATGTTGAATTTTCCAGAAAATTTCAGCCAATTCCGTCCACAAACGCCAAAGTTATTAGACATAGAATTTTCAAAAATCCCATAGGGAAAAAATCCTAACTATATATACCTACTGGCGACCGCCAGTAGGTAATATATATATATATAGTAGGGAAAGCGTTGGATAGCGTAGGGGAAAAAAATTACTATTCCCACTCCAGTGAGCGCAACAGTAGGGAAACTGTTGGATAGCGTAGGGGTAAAAATTACTATTCCCACTACAGAGAGCGCAACAGTAGGGAAAGTGTTGGATAGATTAGGGGTAAACATTACTATTCCCACTCCAGTAATTGCAACAGTAGGGAAAGTGTTGGATAGCCTAGGGATAAAAATTACTATTCCCACTCCAGTGAGTGCAACAGTAGCGAAAGTGTTCGATAGCATAGGGGTAAAAATTACTATTGCCACTCCAGAGAGTGCAACATTACGGAAAGTGTTAGATAGTGTAGGAGTAAAAATTGCTATTCCCACTTCAGTGAGTGCAACAGTAGTGAAAGTAATCATTTAATATTACAAATACATTAATTATAAATACCAATAAATAGCATTTACTAAAAATGAATTACAAATTACAAAATATTCATTAATTAATTAACTACCAATTAATTTTTAATACCAACAATTAATAAGTAATAAAAAAGTACCAATCAATATTTAATTAACAATACATGAATTATCAATACACTAAAATAATTTAAATAATTACATAATTACAATTAAAATACTTCCCACCCTATTCCCCTATAAACCCACAACCCGCTCCGAATAATAAATGAATACAATTAATATAATCATCAATTAATCAATTAATAAAAAATAGTTACCAATTAATTCAAATTAATTACCAATTAACAAATAATTAACATTACATAATTATCAATACCAATAAATAATTACTTAATTACATTTCAATTACTTCCCACTTTATTCCCCTATAAACCCACAACCTGCTACAGAGCCAAAATGCAAAATTCATAAAAAATAATTAATAATTCCTAAAAAATAATATTTAATGTACTATAATTAAATTACTTCCCACCATATTCCCCTATAAACCTACAACCCGTTACTGAATTTAATTACACAAAAATTAATTAACATAAAATTCATTACTTTAAAAAAATTCAAACATACATTACAAAAATAATACATACTTTTAACACATAAACTAACTCTTAAAACACTCTAAAAATGCGATATTTTCAAGAAATATATTATGACTGTCAATATTGCTAACTTCGATATTATGAAAATCAATATTTCTTACCTGAATTTCGATATTCTGCACCACTATATTTATGCAATTCGATATTCTGTCCGTTCTATATAAAAAAACTCGATGTTCTGTCAATTCAATATTTTTTTTCGATATTGCGACTGTTCATTGAGAGGAGAGCATATTTATCCAAGCGCCCCCCAAATTTTCCTCCTTGAAGACGTCAAACATCAGCTGGATATCATCTGTTTACACTGCAGAAATGCTCTCACACTAGGAGAAGTGTTGACCAAGAGCCAAGGTTGCAAATAGATATGGAAAAGTAGAAATGAGAAAATTAAATCTTGAGTTTCAGAGCGAAAGCGGTGATGCGAGGAAAGAACACCCTTCGAGACTTGTTTGCCAAGAAACATTTGATTTTGTTAAAAAGTTGTTCTTACAAAATCACAGAGACTCTTCAGCAGGAGGTTGTGTTTGATGGTATTGCGGGCAACGGGCAGGTTCAACAGAAGCAGCACATGACAATCCATTTCCCTTCTCAAGCTCCATGCAACAACATAGTCTAAAAAGTCTTGTTTGCTTTTAGCAGATGATTCTCTGTTCAATGTATTACCAGTTATATTCTTTTTTTTTAATTTTTTTTAATTTTTTTTATTTGGAGTCAAAATACATCACAAAAAATATTTTTAAAAGTACATGCTTTGATCATTCAGGACACAGGCTTAATAATTGATTCTCATATTCATTAAATTCATTAAGTACAAAAGATAAATACACAATCCGAACAAACATTAGATAAATAATTAAGACTTCTAAAATAGAAAAGCACGTATAAAACCATCAAAATATAAAAGAATAAAAGAGGAGGAGGGGGGGGAGACAAAGTGCATAATTGTATTTCCAGTATTAATAAACATCATAATATGCAGAGTAACACTTCATACATCTTTTACATGGGTCTCCCTTCATTTGGTTACCGGGGCCCAGAACCTTCTTCCGAAGTCCCGTACTTTCCCCCTCTTGTACTCATATAGGCAAGTCTCAATATTATGTATGCCAAGGAACCTGGATAGCCACATTTAAAAAGATGGTGCAACCGTATCCTTCCACCCCGCCGAAATCAGAATCCTAAGGACGGCAACAGAAATAAACACCAATGCTTCTTCTTCCTTGCCCAAATTTAAATTCGAATCTGTGCCCAAGATCATCAGGGTAGGGGATAGGTCGATCTTATGACCTAGCAGCCCCTCCCATAATTTTTCAATCTCTTTCTTCACTGGAGTCAAGAGAATGCAGGAGAAGAACATATGTAGAAGGTCTGCTTGTCCCCCCCCACATCTTGGGCAATTATCATCTACTCTGGCCCCCCATGTATGTAATTTTGCCGGGGTATAGTATAGGTTAAACACTGTTTTGTAGTGTTGAGCTCTTAGATTTGTGGCTCTAAATATTCTTTTATTCAATGCTATAGCCAGGTCAACATCTACGTTCGGGTTCCCTAATTTATTGGACCATGCAACCTCTGTTTTATCAACATCATCCTGGATCTCTGCACGAAGGATGTTATATATAGGTTTGATTTTATTGCATCCTTTGGACAATACATCCAAGAGGGGGCTATTTTCTGGGGGGGGCGGCTTTGGTTTAATGGACTTCAGGAAACGGTCAACCTGGGTATAGGCAAACCAGTGATTATCTGGAATACCATACCTCCTTTGTAATGCCTCAAAACCTATAATCCCTTCTGCATCCATTATGTCTCGTAGAGCATTTATGCCCAGTTCCTTCCAAATGTTCAAGGCCCTTCCAATCCCAAGCCTAGAAAAGAGGCTGAATCTATTGATATGAATATGAGCATTAATTTTAGGGATATTACAAAGTTTTCTACTAGCCTTCCATACCCTCCAAGCACTATCCATAATCTTGTATCTTGCTTTCTTGTAGAATCTTCGATCTACTTCACATAACATGATACCGATAGCCTTTCTTCCCTGTAGTAATTCATAAATAGAGGGGAGTTGATATACTTCTGGTCTAACATTGTCCATATTGACATTTGATTGAAAAAGTGTCTTCATTTGTATTAAAAGACAGGTCCAGTGGTATAGCCTTAAGTTGGGGAAATCCAAGCCCCCCCTTTCCCGCGGGAGAGATAGAAGACTTGTTGATCTTCTTACTTTGCCGTATTGCCAAATAAATTTGATAAAGACAGATTCCAGTTTTGACATTATTTTTTCCTCAATAAATAGTGGTATGGCCCTAAAAAGATATAAAAGCTTTGGGAACATCGACATCTTGACTGCATTTATCCTGCCAATCAGAGAGAGGTGCAGTCCATCCCATCTTTTTAGGTCAGACTCTATTGATTTTATAAGTGGTAAATAATTACCTTCAACTATTTTCTCTACAGCAGCGTTAATTGTGACCCCCAAATATACTGCTGCATCCACATATCTGGAATCTGCCTTTAACACATTCCCTGTGCAAATTATCTGGGTCTTTGCTTCGTTTAATAAATAACCTGAGTTGGAACCAAATTGTTTTGTCAGATCGACCAAAATTGGCATTGCTTGTTGGGTATCATCAGTAAATACGGCCAAATCGTCTGCATATGCTAATATTTTATTTTCGAACCCATTTATTATCACAGGTTTTAACCTAGGGCATCCAAGAATTGCCTGTATAAGTGGGTCAATATATAGGGAGAAAAGGATAGGGGAGCATGGGCATCCTTGCCGGGTTCCTCTTTTAATGTTGAAGGTATCAGATTTCTCGCCCATGACCGTAACTCTTGCCACAGGATTAATGTACATAGCTTTAAGAGCTCCGATAGTTTTTTGCCCAAAACCTCTCCCTGTCAGGATATTCCACAGATAGCTCCAAACCACGCGGTTGAAAGCTTTTTCCGCGTCGAGCAGGATCATGGCGACCCCCCCCCCCGCGGCAGCATGGGCGTCAAAAATAGCTATTGCTCTGCTTGTATGATCAGTGGTGCCGCGTCCAGGGACAAACCCATGCTGCCACGGAGAGACCAGACCGCCAATGACCCTGCCCATTCTAGAAGCCCATATTTTGGATAAAGCTTAGTATCGGCATTAATTAGGGATATTGGCCTATATGACCCCGGATTCTCACTGGGTTTCCCTTTTTTGTGAAAGACAATAATGTTTGTCTCTTTCCAGGATTCCGGGGTTTCTCCCTTGTACACTATCCCGTTAAACAGGTCCACTAATAGGGTTATAATTTCGGATTCAATACATTTGTATACCTCCAGGGGGAGGCCATCTGGACCGGCGGCCTTCCCTGGAGCTAGCTCCTGAAGGGCAGTTCTAACTTCCACTTCGGTGATGTCTCTGTCCAATTCCTCCTGGAGGGAGGGATCAAGATAGGGACCGGAGTCTTCTAAATTCGTATATCGCCCCCCGATCATTGTTTCTTCCTCATATAACTTTTTATAAAAGTCTCTAAAGACCCAGAGGATATCTGTTGTTTCTGTATATTCTCTGCCCCTTTCTTCTATCTTCTTAATGGTGTTTTTAGACCGTTCCTGCCGAAGTCGCAAGGCCAAGGCTCTACCAGCGTGTTCTCCAGTTTCATATCGGTTGGTTCTTGTAGCCTGGTATTTGCCCATCGCTTTCTGAGTGGAGACTTTCTGGAGATCTGCCTTAATTGCCATAAGTGCTTTATGACTGCTGCTACCATCTCCCCCTGATGCAATGACTTTAACATGTTCTTCCTCGATGTTCATAAGTCTATCTAATAATTTTTCTTTGACTTTTCTGTCATCGCTTCTTAGTTTAGTCGAGTAGCTGATAGTTTCCCCCCTCAGAGCTGCTTTAAAGCAATCCCATACTATGTTCCTAGTGGCACTATATCTATTGGCCGAGAAAAAATCATCTGCCCAGCTTTTAATATGGGCAATAAATCTGGCATCCTCCAGTAATCTCCTCTCAAAAGACCATGGGGGTCTATTTGTTCTACGGTAGCTCCTTTGATAGGTTATCACTAGGGGGTTGTGGTCAGATAGCATTCTTGGTAGTTTAATAATAGTTACTTTATTAATCTCTGATGTAGAGATAAAAAAATAGTCCAATTTGGAGTGCTTCTGAGCTGGATTTGAGAAGTACGTAAAACCAGACTTATTAGGCTCCTTGATGCCCCAGATGTCCAATAGGTCTATTGATTCTTTCAAGGATTTAATTGCCCTGTAAACTCGTGGTTTCCGACCAATATATTTTACATTATTCTCCCAGCTAGCAGAAATATTTAAATCTCCACATATTATTAAAGGCAGCGCCCAGCCTGCAAGTTCAATCTCCAAAAAACCAAAACATTTCTTGGTCGTCGCCATTCGAGCCATAAATTACACAAATGGTAAGTCCTAGCTCCAACTCAGCGATCACCCATCTGCCATAGCTATCAGCTTTAACCTTCTTGACCCTTCCCAAAGTTTTCTTTATCAGAATAGCTACTCCCCTAACCGTTGAGGTTTGCCGTGAGCATGCGGCCAAATCAAAACCATTTATTAACAAGAGGTTTCGTTTTGCCCAGGGGAGGTGCGTTTCTTGAAGGCATAACACATCAATTTTATTGAATTTGACAAAATGGATCATCCTTTGTCTTTTCCTCCAGTCATTTAGCCCTCCGACATTCAATGTACATATTTTAATGTCTGACATCTCTTTTTCTAATTTGACCTTTCATCATCTTCTGCCTCTTAGATTTAGTATTATCTTTCGATTGATTTAGAAGATTCCTATGTCCTAAAATGATCTTGACCATAACAATGTATCCTGAACTCCATTTTATGTCTTTTTTCATTTTTCCACCCCCCCCCCGAACCCACCCACCCCACCCAACCTCCTCTTCCCCCCACCACCCCCCTCCCTGTCCACCCAACACACCCTCCCACACTGTGAGGCGCACAATGCTTGTTTGTGCATGTGATGATCGTGCAGTTGCGATTGAGGATACCAATATACCATTAATTAGTTACAGTAAAGTTTTCACCCGAAAAAAAAAAAAAAAAAAAAGCTACCATAATTATGAGAAAACCAACTTAAACACCGCCTAAACCAAGCTTGCCATACATGAGAGTTTACACATTACATTTTTTTTTCCTTTCCCCTTTTCTCCCCCCTCCTATTCTGAACATTACCTATTTGCCAAGACTGTCCAAGTATTCTTTAGCCTTAATCTCAGATGAGAAATATAATGTTCTCCCTTCGTTAATAACCTTAAGCTGGGCTGGATTTATTAGGTAGGCTTGAAGTTTCCTATCCTGAAAGGGCTTTATTAGCCCTCTTAATCGCCAACGTCTTTCCACCGTCACATGGCAGAAATCCGGGCGGACAAAGAAAGAAACACCATCGCAGCTTTTCTTTGCATCCGGCCTTGCCTTTTGCGAAATTGCCTGTCGGAGCACAAAGTTCCCTAAAAAGATCTTACCAGTTATATTCTAGTGGTAAATCGTCTGGCTTAAAAACATCTAGAAGACCCCCACCCCCACAAATACTTGAAATTGACCCATGACTACATTGTGTTTCTGCATTCAATCAACAGAAGAACAGATTGCGCTTTAATGTACTTCGTTTTTCCATCAGTTTCAGGAGCTTAAAAAGGCTGACTGGATCAGCGGAACACAAGTGGGATCATATTTATATCATGAAACAGAAGAGCTTATTTCATTAGTAGCTGCCAGAATATAAGTTGGCAATAAAACAGGCCTTCAAGAACATCTGCAGAGGTTCTAGTATATCCACTGAAAACAAACAAAAAATATTTTTTAATATTCCATATTCGAAACAAATTACACTTTTTTGAGAATGTACAGCTCTTCTCTAGATCATTCCATGATTATTCAATGAAATGTTTTAAATATATGTTGTAATGCAAATAGAATTCAATAGTTAGAACTACACTGTATTATTTCAAAATCATTTTAAAGATCTGCACATTCCACACAACGTGACTCCGCATTGGAAAATGTACCTTGAATCCCATATTGTTAAAATTAAAGTTTTGTGTTCTCCGTCTATGTCAAGTCCCTCCATAGATTTTTCATTTGTGAATGCATTAGAATAATTTGTAGCTCCACTTCATTCAGATCATTTGATTATGGACTTTTTTCTATCTAGGTTCCACTACGCCAACAATATTGTATACATCAACCTCTCTGCTAATGCTACTGAGAGACTGCAATGGAATGGCCAATATAGCTGCTAAGCCATTTATCGAAATGAAAAAGACAGCACATCACCCTTTAGCTGTGATACTGAACAAGTTACCTGGGGTTAAAAAAGTCATTTTATGCTTCTGTAGGTAGGACACCAAGAAATGAGTGATAACAGGCCTGTGCTTTTTTTTTGTTGTATCCAAAATCGTGTGAACCGAATTCCATGGAGCAACTTACAATCTTTCCAGACAAAATTATTTTTCATCTGGAAAAGATAATAACAGAATTATTGAATCAAAACTATGCATGGCCTGAGTATTGTGTAAAAAATGTCGGCACTATAAAAATATCGAGTAACAGAATATATTTGTTATGTCTATAATATCCATTTTAAAGATATTGCCTTCAATATCACTTACTGTGACAGTAATATTAAATAATGATGTTTAATAACTCATATATATATATTCACTGAAAAACCATAGGTTTCAGGCACGTTATAGTTAGGAATTAGCATTTAAAAAACCTTAGAAATTCACTGAAAACACCATAGGTTTCAGGGGCGTTATAGATAGCTGCACATTTCACTCTTACAAAACCATTGAAATTCCCCTGTTATAGTTAGTTCAGCGAACTATAACTTGTGTGCCCGCAATGCACTGCTGATGATGTTACATATTACATCACTCATGACATGATCAGTGACATCACTCATGACATCACTGATGACATCTCAAATGACATCACTGATGACATCACTGATTACATCATCCAGTGAATGTCTGTTTTTCAGAAAATTAAATGTTTTATATACGTACATCTCAAGGTGGATGGAAGAATAAATGGGTATATTAGTGTCTAAATGAATGACTTTTTAAAAAAATTTATTGTATGACGGACTGATTTAGTGTATCTTAGTGAATACAATGGTTAGTGAGTAATGTTTAAATATGTAAATATCTGTACCAATCTCTCACTTTGTATATAAGTGACTGCATGGGTTGGTGAGTAGCTACATGAGTGTCTATATGGGTTATTACTTGCTTTTTCGAGTATCACTATGAGTGTCTCAATATCAGTATGGTTCAGTGGAGGGTATTACTTACTGAATAGATGCATGAATGAGTGCGTCACTGTTTAAAGACGGTATGTGTGCTGGACTGTAGGGATGGATGAGTGTGTGTATGGGTGTGTTAGTGAGTGAATGACTATCTCAATAGTGTCTTTATAAGTAACTACATTTATATTTATATTTTAAACAAGTATATGTGAGTATTGGTATATGTAAGTGGGTATATGTGAGAGTGAGAGATTGGAAGAGTTCCTGTAAGAATAAGTATGTGTTTCTATAAGTGATTTTTTTAAAGAGTAAGTATGTGTGGGTTTCTGTAGAAGTAAGTGTGGTGGTGCGTGTACAACTGTATATGCAAGTAAATAGATGTTTGATTCTTTATTAGCATGAGTGACTATGTGTGTGAGTAACTCTATGGATGATTGGTGGTGTGTAACAGGATGTATAGGTGTATGAGTACATATGATGAGTGAGTATATGTATGAGTGACTATATAGGACTGTTGGTGAATGAGTGTATGTAGATCTTTGAATTACTGAATAGGTGTGTTGTACATGGTATTGGTATGTCCATTGTTTTGAAAATGTTAGTTTCTATTTTCGAGTGCGTGTATCAAAGGTTATATTAGAGTGAGAGGAGGTCTGCCACTCTATCACACGGATGATGTCATCAGTGATGTCATGTGAGATGTCATCAGTGATGTCATGAGTGATGTCACTGACCATGTCATGAGTGATGTAATATGTGACATCATCAGCAGTGCATTGCGGGCGCGCGAGTTATAGTTAGCTGAACTAACTATAAAGGGGGAATTTCAATGGTTTTGTACGAGTGAAATGTCCAGCTAACTAAAACGTCCCTGAAACCTATGGTTTTTCCAGTGAATTTCTAAGGTTTTGTAAATGCTAATTCCTAACTATAATGTGCCTGAAACCTAGTTTTTTCAGTGAATTTCAAGGGTTTTTTAAATGCTAATTTCTAGCAATGCCTACAGAGGTACGACATTTGAAGAAAGAAGAAAAAACAAACAGAAAGAAGCAAAAGAATTGCAAAAGAAATGCAGAGAGAAGCAACAGAAGTCCTCAAAGACAAAGAAAAGTGCAGGAAGATGGAACTCGAGCAGAAGAACAAACAGAGGATCAGAAAGAGGCCTGGTTGCAAAATCATCCTGTACCCTCAACTTTTTCAGATGGGTACTGCTGGTAACTGACTACCAGTTCTAGAGCCAGTGCTATGCTAAGCGACACTTAGAATACAGTTAAAACACCTACATACACTAGGGAACACTATGCGTTGGGGTACCCTTGTGATTAGCATGACCTCCTCTGTAAGCCTCTAGTATATAATAGGGTAGGGGGATTACAACTACCTCTTAAAACAAGCCACGGGCGAGTGACTGCCGCATTGTGCATGCAAATGCAGGGGGGTACCATAGGTACCCCCCATGTGCACCCCCGACACCCTGGGGGCCCGCAAGGGCCGCCCAGAAGCTATTGTCCACATGCTTTTCCACGGCGATAAATCCACCGTGGAAAAGCATGTTTACAAACCCATCGTAATTTGCATCCAACACCCCGCGGATCAGCGGAGGATGACCTGACGTCCGTCGCTGATCCCATCGCCATCATAATCTGGCGGTGGGTGTTGTAAAGGTCTACAGCGGTGATTCCGCATCCTACGGGCCAGTGGTGGCTTCCTCCGGCCCGGAGGATGCGGAATCACCGCAATCATAATCGACCCCTAAGTCCCCTTGAATCCTTAGGCTCCCTGTGGTCCAACTAGAGCACTAGATACCTCCAGTAGCGGGCTGGGCTACCTATATTTTTTTATTCTTAGGGGAAGGAGGCTGCGTGGACCCCTCCCGGGCCACTAATAGCCCCGGGACCCCCATCCCCCGGGGCTGGCCCCCTCCATTGGGGACCGTGGGGGGTCCCCAATCCCCCCATGGTCCCCCGGCTCCCCGCCTCCTGCAGGAGCCGGCTTTGCTTTTCCACATGGGGAGCTGCTAAGATGCAGCTCCCCATGGAAAAGCAACTGTCTTTGGTTTTTGGAAGAGAGAACAGGTTTCCTGCTCTCTCTTCCAAAAACGAAAGCAGTTTGCTATGGCCATAGCAAACAGCAGTGTCCCGTGGTTGGGCACCCAGGGACACTGGAGGAGCCAGCACTGGGGGGAGGCGGCCCCCAGGGCCATCGAGGGCTCCAGGAGGGGGCCGCCTCCCACCATACACAAAGCCCCAGGGGGTAGTGGACCCGGGGCTTGGGGGTCCGTCACGGACACCCCAACTTTTTTATTTAGTACGCCGGGAGGTGGCGGTCCCTGGGACATGTGGGGGGGGTTTGAAGCCCCCACCACACAGGTTTAAAAAAAACAAATAGAAGGCCCGGGGTGGGGGCCCCGGGGCTTAGGGGGGCTTTGAGCTTCCCACCTACTTTTTTTCGACGCCCCAGGTGGTGGCGGTCCCTGGGGCTGGGTGAGGGCTGTGAGCCACCCCACATATATTGAAAAAGCCCTAGGGGGTGATGGTCCCCGGAGCTTGGGTGGGCCTTTGAGCCCCCCAACCATTTATGTTAGAATCCCCGGGGTGTGACGGTCCCCGGGGCTGGGGGATGTATGAGCCCCCCATATATTGTATTGAAGCCCCTGGGGGTGGCAGTCCCTGGGGCTGGGCGGCCCCTTTGGGCCCCCCACCTAATATTAACATTGCCCCTGGGATTTGGACCACCCGGGGGAATGAATAATAACGAATTCCTCTGCAGGATCCGCACCGCTGGTACCCCTAAGCAGGCCTAGGCGTTCAGAGTGTTTTTACCTTGCCCCCTTTGCGTGTTTTGCAAAGGTTTTTTTCTGTTTTCTTGTGCCACGGTTCTACCAAGGCACAAGATGGCTGCCAACACTTCCTTGTTTGGAGTGTTGACAGCCAATTAGCATACAGCTCATTATCGGGGGGTGCGCATATCCTCCACAGCCATAGATATATATTTGATTTTACTTTTGATTTTCTCAGCAACTACTGAACGTATTTACACCATTTAACAAAAAGGCACCTCTCTGAACCAAGGACTACCTCTTTTTCAAATTTGGGGTAATTCTGCTCAGCAGTTCGGGCTGTAGCCGCGGCTAAAGTTTCCTATGGAAAATTGCATGGGGGAAAAACACGTTATTTTGGACCCCCTTTTTTCTCAGCCCCCGCTTGCCGAATCATCCTGAAACTTTCAAGATAGGAGCGGACCGGAGCGCCCCACAAGTCAACTATAACTACCTACTGGCGACCACCAGTAGGATATATATATATATATATATATATATATATATATATATATATATATATATATATATATATATATATATATATATATAGATATATATATATATATACACATCGTCAAAAACTCCTTGCGCCTGCTTCATTCCTTCGCAGGACGGAGAACAGAAAGAGCACAAACCACCAAGCTTTAAAATGCCTTCAGTTTATTTGCCTTCAGTTACAGGTAAATGCTGGCAGCCATGACGCGTTTCATCCCTGCTAGGGGGACTTGATCACATGACGCCCTACTACCAATAGCATCTCTTTATATAGGTCATCACTTTTTTTAAGTTTTTCATTTTTTAAACCAACATCTGTTTTCTCATTGGCTGAACATTTATCATGTGATATTTTTTTTAAAGTACTAGACGTAATGTGCAAAGCGTAAGGTCAAGTAGATTTCTGAACAAAATTTCATTTTTCAATTTTTGGTTTTTAGACAGAAAGTTAGTTGTTTAGGTTAAAAACATAATCTATTATTGCATAAATGCGCTCAAATTGATGGCAACAGTTAAGAACACGCAATTCATATGTAAATTTCAACATACTGTTGTTTGTCCAAACTTGCTTCATAATGCATGATTTGTACACATAATTTCTACATGGGAGAACTATCATAGATGCATAAATGCTTGACTGTAATAAAATGCACACATTAACCTTTTAAAATTTCATAAGGCAAAATAAATATAGATAAATAATGGAACATTCCAAAATTAAATACATAAATGTATATAAATATATCTATTAAAGTGGTATTTTATATAAATAATTACATATATGTACATCTAAACCCGGTGATTGCATACTTGTTGAGCTGTTGTCACAACATGTTATTCTACTCAAGTATTTAACCTAACGTTGTCAATACCAATATCATACTCGGGTAGTATCCCTTACCCCATCTTCAGTCTACTGTATCTTGCAGGACCTTGTTACCATAAAGTGTTAATGCTAAATTTGAAAAAAGTGAACTGTGCCTATCAGTGCAAAGTCACTTAAAAAAGTAGTAAAAATAGAAAGGAAAATTGCATGGGGAAAACACGTTTTTTTGGACCCCCTTTTTTCTCAGCCCGCTTGCCGAATCATCCTGAAACTTTCAGGATAGGAGCGGACCGGAGCGCCCCACAAGTCAACTGTAACTGCCTACTGGCGACCGCCAGTAGGTAATATATATATATATATATATATATATATATATATATATATATATATATATATATATATATATTCACTGAAAAACCATAGGTTATAGACCATATATAGTTAGGAATTAGCATTTAAAAAACCTTATTTTACTCACACAAAACCATTGAAATTCCATATATAGTTAGTTGCACTAACTATATATCGCGCACCCGCAATCCACTGCTGATCATGTCACATATTACATCATTCATGACATGGTCAGTGACATCACTGATGACATCACTGATGACATCTCAAATGACATCACTGATGACTACATCCAGTGACTGTATGTTTCTGTAAAGTTAAAATATGTCTTACATATTGAAGAATGAGTGGATGTATAAGTGTCTTGATGAAGGATTTAGTAGGGGCATGGCTGACTGTATGAGTGACTGATTAAATGTGTCTCACTGAGTGCATGGGTTAGTGACTAAACTGTCTTAATTTGTGCATCATTATGTCTGTTGTTCTGTAAACTGCTGCATGTGTTGATCATTAGCTATATGATTAACTGTATGGGTTATTGATTGGTTGCCCAAGCATTTGTATGGGAGACTGAGTGTGTGTGTGGGTGGCTGGGAGGTGTATGACTCTCTGCATAGATGTGTGAGCAGTTGATTGACTAGATGTATGGGTTCAAAAGTGCATGTGGAAACAGCTGTATGGGCGGTTGACTGTGTGCATGAGTGTATTGGTGAGTGAATGGATATCTCAGTGCTACATGTCAAAGTAAGTACATATGTAAAACACAGTACATGTGAGAGTTGACATATATAAATAACTGTGCATAAGAGCCAGTGATTGTGTGAGTGGCTGTATGGATCATTGTGAACTTGTATCCAGGATTGTATAAGTGAGTAAATATGTTTTAGTATATGTTTGAATAAGTAAGGTGTGTATAACTGTATAGTTGAGGAAATGGAGGTGTGATTGATTCTTTGCATGACTGACTAAGTGTCTGAGTAACTCCATGGATGAGTGACAGTCTATGAGTGTCTGTTTACACTGAGTGTATCTAAGGTTATATTAGAGTCTGAAGAGGTTCATCGTATTATCACATGAATGATGTCATCAGTGATGTGATCAGTAATGTCAAATGAGATGTCATCAGTGATGTCATCAGTGATGTCATTTGAGATGTCATCAGTGATGTCATCAGTGATGTCATTTGAGATGTCATCAGTGATGTCATCAGTGATGTCACTGACCATGTCATGAATGATGTAATATGTGACATGATCAGCAGTGGATTGCGGGTGCGCGATATATAGTTAGTGCAACTAACTATATATGGAATTTCAATGGTTTTGTGTGAGTAAAATAAGGTTTTTTAAATGCTAATTCCTAACTATATATGGTCTATAACCTATGGTTTTTTCAGTGAATTTTCAAGGTTTTGTAAATGCTAATTCCTAACTATATATGGTCTATAACCTATGGTTTTTTCAGTGAATTTCAATGGTTTTTTAATAGCAAATATCATAAGCTGTCGAATGTCAAGTACGTGGTAAGTGAAAACATTTTCGTGTTTATGCACACTGATCTGCTTTGAATGGTGCCCCCCCCCCTCATTTCTATTAGGAGTACTCTCTCTTTGCACATAGTGAAGGGTAGTTAACGCAGGCCTTTGCCCCCGTTGTAATACGTCGTGCCTGCTTCTCTCTCCATTTGATTGATTGTTATCCAAGTATTTACTGTTTTAGAATTGGTTCTCTTTGGTTCATTCTCTATTTACAAACAAACACAGAGTCGCAATACTCTGTTTAGTCTTTGCAGATAACGAAAAATTGTGTAAAAAAAAAAGAAAAGGAATCGAGCAAAATCAGTAGGCCACTAATGGGATCTCTTTTTGACCTCGCTAAAATAGAAACATTAGGAACAACCCCTCATGACAAATACAAAACTAGTGAGATGAACTGAACTCCACACAATGATGGCTGCAAAACAGCTCGGCTCCGCCACCCACCCCGCCCAAAATAACGATAAAGAGCGGCTACCATGATTGGTTGCGGAATGGCCACGACGGAGCTACGAAATGGTGCTGCTCTCATGCTAACCCCAGCTTCAGTCTGAAACATCCAGAAACACTGTAGACTACCAATTCGATCAGTTCCGGTAGCGCCCCAATGTAACCCGGTAGAGAAGAACTAGCCCTCCCCTCTTTGACTAATGGTTCTTGTTGCCTGTCCCTTCTGTTGTCATTTAACAGAACTATTTAGCCTGCTGAAAGGGGTTGTGTTCCGACCGCTGGTTGGTGGACACATTTTGACTATATTCTGGACCTGCGTTGTCGCGTAATGCATCATATGACGCGCCGCGTTAGCGCATCCGGAAGTCATCCGGGGCGCGCAGCGCGTAACGTAAGCATAACAAGTCAAGTGACTTGTTAATAAAACTTTTCATTGGTTCATTTTACTTTTCTTATTCTAATGATGAAAGGCTTGGTCATATGACCTAAAAATTACGCTTTTTATTACTTCCGAACATTATTTTTTCTTAAATATATGTTATAATGTTCCAGGCTAATGTACTTTCCCGGAAAATTTACAACTGTCCTGCAAGTAAAATATATTCTTTTTTCGAGAAAAAGGGCGTTTCTTCGTCCCATGACGGAGCCGTTGAGCAAAAGAGGGTCGACCTGCTGTCTTAGTCGCCGATACGCCTGAATATGAGATTCTTATCGATCACTTTATGTTGCAGGAATAGAAAACACAACAGCCCTTGACCATTTATCTTTACTGCGTTCCTTCGTATTATACCTTTTACCCTTCATGTAATTGGTCTGCTTTATTTCACTTGCCTTTTAATGATTCTAAAACAGTGACTATTATTAAAAACTTTACCAATGTATATACTACTACCATGTTTTCTTTTAAAAACCTTTATTGTGAAAATTTCATTATACAAATACGAGCCTATAACCACGTGGGCCTGCCACAGAGCAAACTGTAATCGTATATGATGAATAGACATTTACACTGTAGAGGAACGTAACGGGCGGGCCATTAGGTTGCAAGAACTAAGGTGTCTAACAGTTACGGAATCGGTGGACGTACATTTTATAATTAAAATACGACAGGGCCAGTTACAATAAAATTATCTAGATATACATTTGCGGGCAAGTACCATGGGTGACGTTAATTCGAACTTTCAACAGTACAGTAATCAATAACACATCAGAACTTAATATCAATAGGGATGTCAAAATATTCAATCAATTCTCGTCCCCGCCCGCCATGTGCTTCAAAACTGCATACGTATCTCGTGATTTCAAGGTTCTGCAACCAGTACACAACAAGGAGTTACGAGTCCCATTTATTCCGGCGCCATTTTGGGCGAGGACGGGCAGGTCCAGGATATAGTCAAAATGTCTCTACCAACCATCGACTATGATGACGTTCATATGCTGTATTTATTAGAGTAACACTCATCTGTCCACATGAAATTAATTTGCCACAATCTAAACATGTCATTTTAATCTTTCCAAAGTTCTTCTAAATATTTGGGACCGTTTCACTTGCCTCTGAAGCTCTCAGTGCCACTTCTTTGATGAATGTACTAGCAGGTCAGGGGTTCTCCTCCAAATCTCTCTTTTATGCAGCACTATAATTAATTGGTGCCACCTCTCCATATGACGATGCATGGTATAGTTACCACAACTATATTTTTTTTCGGTTCCTCTGGAGAGTTCATCGTGGCAGATGAAGCGTGTAACGTACCGGGCATTTACCTTTTTTTGCATGTACAGGAAAGGAAAAAAAAAATCGAGCGTCCGAGTTCTAAGGTGTCCCAGGGCCATTTTAGTGGACCAGGCCCAAATCCAAAGAACAGGCCGCCATTTTGAGAGTCCTCTTGCAGCCGCCTGTCGCTGTAGCATCAAGAGCAGCCGAAACTCAGCTGAATGGCAACTGAAACGGTAAAGGGGCGCCCCACTACATTTCAGCATTGTAGGATGACCACACCAGTACAGCAACTTGCTAGACATCACCTCGGTGCCATCCGGATCTCGGCGCCCCACTGCAGATGAAGTGCCTCTCAACTATGAAACCACCACGGTGACATCCGGATCTTGGCGCGTTGTGCTGCCTTCGGCCTATTCGCACATCGGTCCGCTACTGACGCCATCTCACAGGCTAATGGGGCGACCCACGCCGAGTTTCAGCATTGTAGGATGACCACACCAGTACAGCAACTTGCTGGACATCACCTCGGTGCCATCTGAATCTTGGCATCTCAACGCCTAGTGGTATCTTCCATACAGAAAATCTTGTTACGCTGCCTTTCGCCCCATTCGCACATCAGTCCGCAACTTAGACATCACCTCGCCGCCATCCGGATCTTGGCATCTCAGCGCCTTGTGGTGTCAGTCAGAAAATATTGTTGCGCTGCCTTTGGCCCCATTCGCACATCACTCCGCTACTGACACCATCTCACAGGCCAACAGGGCGCCCCACGCCGACTTTTACCATTGTACGATGGCCACACCAGTGGCACAACTTGCTAGACATCACCTCGGTGCCATCCGAATCTTGGCATCTCAACGCCTAGTGGTATCTTCCATACAGAAAATATTGTTACGCTGCCTTTGGCCCCATTCGCACATCGGTCCGCAACTTAGACATCACCTCGGTGCCATCCGGATCTTGGCATCTCAGCGCCTTGTGGTGTATTCTCTTCAGAAAATATTGTTGCGCTGCCTTTGGCCCCATTCGCACATCGGTCCGCAACTTAGACATCACCTCGGTGCCATCCGGATCTTGGCATCTCAGCGCCTTGTGGTGTCTTCTACTCCGAAAATATTGTAGAAAATATTGTTGCGCTGCCTTTGGCCCCACTCGCACATCAGTCCGCTACTGACACCATCTCACAGGCCAACAGGGCGCCCCACGCCGACTTTTACCATTGTACGATGGCCACACCAGTGCCACAACTTGCTAGACACCACCTCGGTGCCATCCGGATCTTGGCATCTCAGCGCCTTGTGGTGTCTTCAAATCAGAAAATATTTTTGCGCTGCCTTTGGCCCCATTCGCACATCAGTCCGGTACTGACGCCATCTCACAGGCCAACGGGGCGCCCCACGCCGACTTTCAACATTATAGGATGACCACAGAAGTGCGACAACTTACTAGACACCACCTTGGTGCCATCCGGATCTTGGCGCGTTGTGCTGCCTTCGGCCTATTCGCACATCGGTCCGCTACTGACACAAACTCACAGGCCAACGGGGCGCCCCACGCCGACTTTCAGCATTGTAGGATGGCCACACCAGTGCGGCAACTTGCTACACACCACCTCGGTGCCATCCGGATCTTGACATCTCAGCGCCTAGTGGTGTCTTCTATTCCGAAAATATTGTTGCGCTGCCTTCGGCCCCATTCACACATCGGTCCGCTACTGACGCCATCTCACAGGCCAAAGGGGCGCCCCACGCCGACTTTCAGCATTGTAGGATGGCCACACCAGTGCCACAACTTGCTAGACACCACCTCGGTGCCATCTGGAACTTGGCATCTCAGCGCCTTGTGGTGTCTTCAATTCAGAATATATTGTTGCGCTGCCTTTGGCCCCATTCGCACATCGGTCCGCTACTGACGCCATCTCACAGGCCAACGGGGCGCCCCACGCCGACTTTCAGCATTGTAGGATGGCCACACCAGTGCGGCAACTTACTAGACACCACCTCGGTGCCATCCGGATCTTGGCGCGTTGTGCTGCCTTCGGCCTATTCGCACATCGGTCCGCTACTGACGCAAACTCACAGGCCAACGGGGCGCCCCACGCCGACTTTCAGCATTGTAGGATGGCCACACCAGTGCTGCAACTTGCTGGACACCACCTCGGTGCCATCCGGATCTTGGCGCGTTGTGTTGCCTTCGGCCTATTCGCACATCGGTCCGCTACTGACGCAAACTCACAGGCCAATGGGGCGCCCCACGCTGACTTTCAGCATTGTAGGATGGCCACACCAGTGCTGCAACTTGCTGGACACCACCTCGGTGCCATCCGGATCTTGGCGCGTTGTGTTGCCTTCGGCCTATTCGCACATCGGTCCGCTACTGACTCCGCCTCACGTGCCAACGTATTTTCTCCGCATTTTATACCCTATGCCGCATAACAGGTCATGTGACTTGTTTATAAAACTTTTCATTGGTTCATTTTACTTTTGGTTTCCTAATGATGGAAGGCTTGATCATATGACCTAAAAACAACACTTTTCATTGGATGAAAACTTTTTTTTTTTCCCAAACGATGAAAGCCCCACCTTGTTTCTGGATGTTTCAGACTGAAGCTGGCGTCAGCATGAGAGCACCACCATCTCGTAGCTCCGTCGTGGTCATTCCGCGAGCAATCATGGCAGCCGCTCCCCACCAGAAGCCTGCAGGAGTCGGGGCCCCCAAAACTTTTGATGAATTCTCAATGCGGAGGGGACGCTTTCGAGAATGGGGTCCAAGACCTAGCAGACAAGCGTCCGATTTCCAAGGTGTCCCAGGGCCATTTCAGTGGACCAGGCCCAAAAAGGAAAGAGCCTGCCGCCATTTTGAGAGTCCTGTGACAGCCGCCTATCGCTGCACCGCAAGAGTGGGCGCAACTCAGCTGAATTGCGGCTTTTGACACAGTGGACCAAAAACGGACGGAATGGCAACTGAAACGGTAAAGGGGCGCCCCACTACAACAGATGACACTCCACCTGGAGAGGCCCGCTCACACCGCCTCCCCCGGGGCGCCCCACGCCGTTATTCGGAGCAGCATTGTAGGATACCAAAACCAGTGCGGCAACTTACTGGACATCACCTTGGTGCCATCGTTCTGCTGCCTTGGAACTATTCGCACAACAGTTTGCTACTGATGACCCACCCCCCGCGACGCCCCTCGCCGTTATTTGCTGGGTGGCAACTTACTAGACATCACTTTCGTGTCATCTAGATTTCGGCGCGTTCTGCTGCCTTGGAACTATTCGCACAACAGTTTGCTACTGATGACCCACCCCCCGCGACGCCCCACGCCGGAAATCTGGACGTTGTGCTGCGTTGGGACTATTCGCACAGCCGACCGCTACTTCGTTGTTTTTCCCTAAAAATGTTTATATGTTATTACTATTTTTGTTTTCTTGTATATATTTATAAATTATTAAAGTTTTATAATCTTACTACTTTGTCGGAGTGCTATATATTTTTAATGTGACACATAATTGTAAAAACTTTGATGTACAAAGAGTCATCCCTGGAATCTTCCGCTTCACGCTCGGTCCCCTCCCCAATCACAATACAGGATGGTTTTCAGACAATAGCAACGCTTCTGCTGTGACGGATCTCATCGAGTGTGGCCCTTGATCTACTATAACTCCTTTGAAGAGGGGTGATTCTTTACAGCTGTGGCCATAAATTACATCTGCAGGGCTAGCTGATAGCATAGGACCGGCCTGGACAATCGGACACAGAGGAAAAGGAGTGTCAGAGGGTGCGGTAGTGAATAGGGCGAAAGGGAGGTGTCGGGCGGGCACAGGGTGTGATTCTCAGGGAAGAGCAGCGCAGATGGGGGGAGGTTTATTACCCATGCATAAGACAGAGAGCGGGGGTGACCACTACCTGGGGGAGATGCTTGCGAGGGTGGGGAGCCATGCTAAGGATCGACAGCGTGCACAGAGTGGGTCTGGTCAAGGCATCTAAAATGGCTGCCGTGCACGACAAAAGTGTGGCATTTGAAAAAAGACAAGATGGCGCAGACAATGTTTTTCAACACTTCCTGATTTCCTTCTAATCGAACGTTAACAGACGTTGGGGCATATTACCAAAGTTAAGCGATATTTATCCCTAACGATGCTTTGCAAAGATTTTTTTACCGTCAGAAATTATCGCACATAAACCTTGCTATTATCAAGGTTTATCGCAAATACGATAAAAAACGACCGCAATGCATTAATATCGCTGAAAACTCAGCGATATTCATGCATTACCGAGCTAATGCTCTTAGCCATATTATCCACCTCCCATTGGATAACATGGCTAAGAACTGCTCAGGGCAGGTGGTAGCTTTTGGAGATATTCGCGCTTATCTCGAATATTTCCAAAAGTTGATAATAGGAGATAGCGATGTTAGCGACTGTTTCCAGTCGCTAACATCTTGGCATGCCCACTTTGCATGTCATTAGTGATAAATATCACTCACATGCAAAGTGGGGCCCAAGATGGTCGCTATCTTCTACTAGCCGTCGCTAACTGGTGTTAGCAACAGCTAGGTAATACACATGCAATTTTATCTCCGCGAAGCGGAGCGCTGTTACAGATATATATCTTGTTTTTGAACGTTAATTTCTCAAAATGCACTGAAGCACATATATTGAGACCTAGCAAAGGCACATCGGGCTACCAGTCCGTACAATTTTTGCCAAGTTTCGTGCAAATCCATTCAGCTGTTCGATCCTACCGAGAGACAAGATGGCGGCCGCTACGGACTGTTTGGAATGTTTACAGACACCGGAGAGCCAATCAGCTTCTCTTCGCAAAGCTCCGTAACGCGAAAAGTACGCGAAGCGCTGCGCTGTTACAGATATATATCTTTTTTTGAACGTTAATTTCTCAAAATCCACTGGAGCACATATATTGAGATCTAGCAAAGGCACATCGGGCTACCAGTCCCTAATATTTTGCCAAGTTTCGTGCAAATCCATTCAGCCATTCGATTATTATTATTCTTTTTTTTTTTTGCCCCGCGGGGCCCTTTTAAAACCTCCACATCAAACGTAGGGGGTCAGCGAGGATCTACTATTCCCCCTTATGGTCATTTGCCCCTTCGCTTTGGCCTCCTCTTGTCTCTCGATCCTACCGAGAGACAAGATGGCGGCCGCTACGGACTATTTGGAATGTTGACAGACGCCGGAGAACCAATCAGCTTCGCTTCACAAAGCTCCGTTGCGTGAAAAGTACGCGTCCTGGGACGCTGCCCGGTCCGCTGTTACAGATATATATCTTTTTTTAAACGTTAATTTCTCAAAATCCACTGTAGCACATATATTGAGACCTACAAAAGGCACATCGGGCTACCAGTCCCTACAATTTTGCCAAGTTTCGTGCAAATCCATTCAGCCGTTCGGGCTAAAAGTGAGGCCAACCGCCCTATGGAAAACTCAATGTTAAAAACACGTTTTGGGACCCCCCTTTTTTCTCAGCCCCCCCTTGACGAACCCCCCCCAAATTTTCAAGGGCTGCTCAGAAACAAAATGTGCCATTTTCCTGAAAATTTCAGCCAATTCCGTCCACAAACGCCAAAGTTATTAGACATAGAATTTTCAAAAAACCCATAGAGAAAAAATCCTAACTATATATACCTACTGGCGACCGCCAGTAGGTAATATATATATATATATATATATATATATATATATATATATATATATATATATATATATATATATATATATATATATATATATATATATATATATATATATATATATATATATATATATATGTATATATGTATATATATATATATATATATATATATATATATATAATTAATGCACATGTTTCTTGAAATTTCTAATGCGTAGTTAATATTTAATTATTATGAATTGACACTTTAGCAGCAGGAAGGTGGATTTGTAGGTGAATAGGGTAGGAATCTAATGAAATATCAATTATAGGTGTTTTTTATTTGTCATTACTTTGATGTTAAATATTTAATTGGTAGTTTAATAAATAAATTGATTGAGTGATTAAGTGATTATTTTCTTCAAATATTTAGGTATATACTCTGATTTTTAAAGTGTATTTTTGTTTTTATAGTTAAAATATTAATTTATATTTTAGTTGTGGGTGTGGGATTTGCAGGAGAATGATTGAAAGAGGCTGTTTCAGAAAGTGTGCAGCTACTCCTATGAGTGTCCCGGAGCTGACTCAGGATTGCAAAACTCAAACAGGCCATGCCACATCAGAAAGAAGAAAATAACCAAGTCTTCACTTTCTTGCGAAATAAAGATTCAGAGCTCATGGTTGAAAGTTCTAGAGGGAGCTGATTCGAGGCCTTGGCTTCCAAATATGAAAAAGAGCGACCCTCTTTCTCACCCGCCTGCCCCTTGGCACTACCGCCAAGGTAGCCTTGGCAGACTGAGGAGCTCTTGACTGGCGGGACAACTGAAATCTTTCAGAGATATGCCATGAACCCAAAGAGAAGAGGGCCCGATGGACCAGCACCAAAGACTTGAAGAGGATGTTTTTCTTAATTGGCAAGAGATCTGAGATGTGTATATAGAGATGTGCACCAAGAAAGTTTCAGAATTGAGTGAAACTTTGTATTCTAGTCCACCTGCAACAGCCTGATAAGACCTTCAGGGAGCCCAAGATAGACGGCATTAGCCTGATTCAGAATTGGGCGGGAAGTTATTTAAATTATATCTTTTAATTAAATATTCAATTGGTAACTAATTATGTTAATGTTTTTAATTGATAATTTGCTGTGTTAATGATTTTTCTTAATTAATTTCTAATTCATTAGAAAGTATATTTAATGATGAAATTGGTAAATGTATTTTATATTCATTATTGGCTTTACTTTTACTTTCATTTAATGAATATTGTAACGTTATTGTAATTTTATTTATAATTTATTTAAGGGTAGTTTTATTTGCAAATGTTTTAAATCATTTTTTACATTTAATTTCATTTTCTCTGTAGTATATGTTTTTTATTTTGAAAACATTTTAATAATTTTATCTTAGGTATTTAAATGTTTTTTTACAAAATGGTTATGATTTGGAATGGTTTAAGTAACCATTCTTAGGTCCAACACGTTCCATGTTTTCTACTTCGTTGGAGGGGAAACTGTAAACCCTCCAATGTCCAACACTTTCCCTACTACAGCGTCTCACGGCACTAGGTAACAGCAAAAGGGAGGAGCCATCTTAGTCTTTGAATAGGTGAGTTTTCAGTTGTTTACGGAAGGCCTTAGTGTCAGAGATGCACCTAGGAGCCACAGGTGGTTCATTCCAATATTTGACTGCTAATACTGAGCAGCCCGAACTGTCCCTTTTCTTTCGCCTGGTAAAAGGAATAACTACCAGAAGAGTTGATTGAGACCCCAAGGATCTTTTAGGACAGTAAGGGGTCAGTCTGTCCTGTAAGTATTCAGGGCCAGTCTATAGAATGCTGCGTGTGCCACAATCAGTCCTTTGAAAACTACTCTATTCCTCACTGGGGTCCAGTATAGCTGGCTTCCGTAATGGGATATTGTGGTATATTTAGGAAAAATAATCAGAAGGTGGATGGCAATATTTGGAATATTTGGAAGTTTGTTGAATAAGGTAGTCTGGCATGCCTAGAATTAGGAGATCAAAGCAAACATAAGGAGGTGATGGACGGAACGCTGAAATGTTTAAGACACTCACCCCCGTCACAGATCTGGGTTGAATCCATCATCGTACTTTAGTTCACTTCACCACCTCAAGTCAGACCCAGCTATATGCAAATCAGTTTTGACTCTGTGTCTCATGGGAACAGTCCAGCCCGAGCTTGCCCCTTTCTATGAAAACATTTGCCACTGGTTGCGGTTCATAGACTATATTTTCTTTATCTGGAACAGCGACCAAGGAACCCTGGATGAATTCATTCTTTGGATTAATGCAACACAAACCATTATTAAATTCACCGCACAAACAAGCACCCAGAAACTCGAATTCCTGGATGTGTGGGTGGAACACTTTGATTCCAAATTGATGGTGTCTCAGTATACAAAACCCACCTCCAGAAATACCATTCTCCACTTCAGCAGCTTTCATCCTAGAAGCCAAAAGGATGGAATTCCTTTCAGTCAGTTTCTACGTCTCTGTAGAAACTGCACTACCATCAAGGATTATTTGGTACATGCTGAGAGGATGAAGGAGAAATTCATTCAAAGAGGGTATCCCCACTGACTTGTTAGGGATGCCCTAAAAAGAGCACGATAGTATGGGCCCGATTTACAGAAATAACTTAAGACAAAATCCTAAACTAACTACTATTTTGGTGATACAATGTTCCAACCAAGACAACGTCAAAAGATTGATAAACTAGTCTGTGTGACTAAACATTCGTCAATTGAAAATAAAATCTGCCAAATTCTGAATTCACAATGGCACTTGCTTAACTTGGACAATGAGGCACCACGAATACCTAAACCGCTTTTTGCGTTCAAAAGGAACAAGAATTTAAGGAATATGTTGGCCAGATCCAAAACTTTAGAGCAGGATAGATTTACCCAAAGATCCATCACTGGAGATTGACCCATAAATGGTAAGCACAAATGTGGGACATGCCATGTATGTGCCCACGCCATTGTGAGCGACCAAGTTTGCATCAATAACTGCACAGTCTATCTCAAAGAGATGGCAAACTGCAGGACTTCTACCTGCATCTATGTTATCTTGTGCCGGTGCAATTTGGCATACGTGGGCGAGACAGTCAGAGAAAGCAGAGTCCGAATGGGTGAACATAAATCTAGCATTAGACACCACAAACAAACAGCACAATTGGTCAACCACTGGACTGAAGCTAAACATGAGGAGCATGATCTCTGGTGTACCATCTTAGAAAAGATATGCCCACAAAAAGGCACTGATACCACCAACATACACAAAAAGCATGAGGTTTTGTAGATTTTTTCCCTGGATTCAAAAGATAAAGGACTCAATTATTCTTTGCCAAGGGAAAATGCAATCATTTATCTGATTCTGCGTTCAACATACTCCTTTCATTGTTCCCCACTTGCTTCCCTTCAATTGAGGTTTAGATTATTTTACATCCCCAGTATTCATTACTATGTCTTTGTTTTACATTAAGACTTGATTGCTCCAATGTAAATACATTGTCTAGTTCTACTTTTATGCGATCTAAGCACTCTGCTGAACTTAGCGATTTTTCTGCCTTCTTTTTCTGCTTTGATCATCATGTTGGACCTTTTATCATCATCATTTGTTCCAAGCATCAGTGACTTAACTTTATCTTTTCTTTTTTGTTTGTTTTTCCAATTTTCTTTAGCAATTTGGTTTTGCTACATGTTTACCCTGTGTCTTTGACATCACTTTTTATTTTATTGTAGATTTGCAGTCTTTCGCTTATTCTCCTGCGACCTTTGAGATAATTTATCTCCGGTTTGCTCGCATTCCCCTCTGACTACTTGGGACAATATAGCTTTAATTGGTTTGTTTATGTGAACGCATTCCGGTTTGCGTCATCTGGCACTTTTCTTCACCAGCGATCTTTATTGATAGCGACTCCCACTTCTATCCCGGTGTATCTCGTCCCTGCATAGTTAATTATATGTGCTTCCATTGGGCTATTTAAATGAGGCATACTAAGGCCAGTGTTATCGGGCCATTTGCGATTCAGCAGCAGGACGTCAGGCCGCCATGCCATAACTTTCTCTCCTCGGGTAATTATTCTTATCAGCTTTTACTGCTACCTCATTGTCGACAGCAGTTTGTGCTCGTGTTTGTATGATAGTTAGCTACTTGTATCTTTATTTTTATCCTTTCTTTTAGATATCTTAGCGGCCATCCTTTGGGAGAGCTACCGTTACCAGTGAGCTTCGGATGTATAATACACCTTCTGAAGGTGAGATTCTTCTTACCAGTCATCGCCATTGCAATATCCCTAGTTTTTAGGTTTCGACCTGGCCGTAGCTCTGCGAAGCAGGGATACGCCCAGGCGAAAGCTATTGTTTACATTATGGGGACTTGAATCCGCCCCTTCTTCCATTGGCTAGCTCCATAAATGGAGGCTAGCCATTGGAAGAGATTGGCCGTCAATCACGTTTTCCAGAGAAAACGCGATTCGGGGGTGTTTCTGGGTCTTTTTTTAAGCCCCGCCCCTTGTTGCCGTGTGTCCCGGGCCGCGCTGTGATTGGCTGCAGGCCCGGGACACCCCAGTGACGTCATTTCCCGGGCCGCGCTGTGATTGGCTGCCGGCCCGGGACACCCCTGTGACGTCAGCCAATCACAGCACAGCCCGGGACCTGACTTGTTCTTACTTTTAAACTACAAATAATTTGCGGTCAGAATGTGTGTATCACTTCAAGCTTTTGGCTCGGCTTGTGCGTGCGTGACTGTCATGCCCACCCTGCAGTCTTTCGTGCCTGACTGCTGCCGAGTTAATGCATTTAAAAAAAGAACATGCTGATATATTTGAAAAGAAATACCTCTTTGCGAGAACGCACGCTAATTGCCGGCTGTGGTAGAGAGCTGGCGCGTGTGACAAGACAAGCTCCCATTTGACTGGATGTCCTTAGTTTAAGAGGCTGGGATGGGAATGTTCACTTCATCAGATTTACCCCCCGACCCTCGTCTATTTTTGACCCAATTAAATCCCCAGGAGCGGAGTCTGAGCAGCGCGTGGTAGGAGCCATGCGCTGATCCGTCCCCGCGGGACAGCTGCACACATCCAGCTCCTTCCCTGCTGGCGCTGGGGCAGCAAAGGTTTGTGCTGAAAGCCCTTCTCCGGAGTCAAGGTTTTTGGCAGAGCTGGGCGAGCGGGAATGTTTGTGGGGAGAGCCGAGCCGGGTGTCTGGCTTTGCTCTAAGCCAAAGCATGAGTTGAGCACCACCCCCTCCGAATTTGTTTTTCCACAATGTAACATCTAACCCTGCTTATCGTCTAATATTGACGTATTTCTGGCTTTTGCTCACACCGGTCATTCCAAGTTAGAAGACTCCTCCGGCGGAATCAAAACCTCCCCCAGGCCCCTGCAAAGGTAGCGGGTTACAGCGACCACTGGCGGCGGAAAGAAGTCAAACTGCAGAATCCCGGACCTTATGTGAGAGGTGAAATTTGGGCAGAGTTGTCGATGCGCCTGGCTGGACTGCAGCTCTGGCTGCCCCTGCCCTTTGTTGGGTATTGATCACCAGCGCGTCCCGTGCCCTCTGTGCCCGTAGGCGGGGCAGTGGGGGCACAGACAGCCTGCAGTGGGGCGCAACCCTGGAGCTCACGTGCCCCGGCACTCAGGGGTGCCTCAGGGCGCTGTCTCTGAAGCTGGCTTGTATTTTAGACCGTGTCATGCGCTATGTTTATTTCTACCTGCTATTACACAAAGACTTCCTGTCCCTTTACACGTGAGTCAGTGTGACTCAGTCGCCACGAGCCCCGTCAAAGGCGCTCTGTGTCGCTGGTTATTCTTCCGATATCGCCGAGCTGCATAATTTGGACTGGGAAATAATTCAACTTTCACTCGTTGGCTGGGAAAAGGTGCAGTTGAATCTGTCTGAAAGCCCTGAGGCCCTGGTTGTGCTCGCCTGGGGCTCACAAGTAGTGAAATGTCCGTGCTTGCTTCTGCGCAGCATCTTCCGTGACGTCACTGTGGGTACAGCATCCTGTGTTCAGGCTGTCGTTGAATCGGTGAGCAGACTTCGAAAAGCGCAGGACTGCAAAGCCCATTCCTTCTAGGCGTCCGCATGATTATTTTGGGCATTTAGTTACTTTTCTTCATTTTTCTTCCGTGTCTGCACTGTCCAGGGTGTGGGCACTCTCCACACCTTGGGCGTTCTAAAGTGATTGCTGCCTCTGTGGTCTCCTGTGCGAGCTGCGTCTCTTCCTGTGTTTGTACACACACTGAGCCTTAGTGTTCTACTCTATTTTTAGGAACATATGAGACACTTTTTAAGGTCGTAAAAATGTCCCACGTGTAAGAATAACACCGTCCCACCTATATCTGTACCCCCTTACTTACAAAAATTCGACACCCCCATGTCCAATTCAACCCTGTAAGCTTAACAGCTGTGTAGGCAGACTAGAGCCTTGACGACAGTGAATGTGTACCCTCACAGTACAGCCCTTGCGATCGTTATGCAGTTGGCATGATTTTTTTTACTGTTGCTGCTCATGCACTGTGTGCTTCCACTTTAGCTGTTCATGAGGTGTGCGCCCCCTTCCTACCTGCGGGTGAAATTTCACAAACGATGTTTACATGCACACAGACAATGCAAACCCACAAAAGGCGAAACCATTGCATTTTAAATGCTTGTTAATCTTGGGTTCCTCTGAGTGGGGACAGGGTTTGACCCTTTAATACACCGGCAGCAGATCTCATATTTATTTATTTACACTAGACATTATGAAATCTCTTTTACTGAATGTATCCTTTTCTTTGTCATTTGCATTCTATAAAGATTATCAAAAAAGACCATTGAGCTATTCATCGCATTTATCCTCAAGTTGAAATATAACGCTCAGGGATGTAGTTCCTTAAATCTGCATTTTACGCATGCGTTCACCTGACATTCCTTTATCTGTTCGGCTTTAGCATACAGACTTATTGTCCCCCGTTTGTATATACTGCACTGCAGAGGCCCATACGAAGCCCTTCTTTGGAGTTTCCTGAATTGGAGATTATTTTACCAATACTGTAACTCGAGCCTCGCCAGAAAGCACTTTCTCTTGTTTTCTACGATCCGCTACAGAGATATTTCAGCTACATAGCACACCATTAGTAAGATGACTATGCATCTGACTTTTAGAGCTCACCGTAAGTTTCTTTAACAATGAGGACAGACTGACGTCCATTTATCTCTCTCCCTAGGTCGCTATTATTCCTGAATATGTTCAGTCGCACTATCTGTCTCAGAGGAATTTGTAGTTATACCGTATTTAATTTCTTTAAGCGTAGGTATGTACAGTTCATATATTTAACTAACTTGTGGGCTATAACCCTAGGGGAGTGCATGTGGGGGGGTCTTCATTTCCTTCCTATCTCACTTGCCACCAGAACTGTATCTGACCTGCGCCCAACTATTTATCTTTTGAGCTATCTTTTTTCACCTCATTACCCCTTTTTTAATTTCTCTGTCCTTATCACTTTCTTGTTATCGCTGCATGTGGGCACTTGCTCCCAGTTTTATTCACATAGCTATTATATACCAGCTAAGTTAGACCCTCCGTGCTATTGACCATTTTATTTGGAAAACATGAAACAGATTACGTTTATGCATTTATGTGATGTCCATTTATTGCATCAATTATCTTCATATGTTTATATAACTGATGTTTATTCAAAAATCTTTTTTGATATGTTGTGTTTATTCCAGACAAGTCCCATTGCAAATTTTTCCTTAATGTTTCATATGCGCCCTGAAGAAGGTTCTACCCAGAGAAGGGGTTGTCTTACCGAAACGCGCGTCAGCGCTTTCATAAATTCCCTCCTTGGATTATTTTGTCCCTACTATGTTATATCACTGACCAATACATTTACAAATAATTTTTCTATGGTGCACTCTCTTCATCTTTGATATCATATTGCGAATTAAGCTTTCAGAATCTGTGAGATCCTTAATTAAGACTGGTGTTGGGCTAATCAGTTTCATATTAATGTAATATGGGAACTTGAATTTTTAGCACTTTTCTAGATTCATTTCCTATGCTCTTATATGTGGTAAGATTGAGGACCATTGAGTATGTATGTTATGAGTTGTGTATGAAAAATGAGGTCTGTTTTCGTTATGATTTTTCTATGATATATTTATTTGTGACATATCAATTTTTTTCAAATGAAAAAATAAAATAAAACTATGTTTAATTCAACTTGTTCGTGGTGAAGAATTTGGTCATTTGGGCTTAGCCAGAGTGGTAAATTAACAGTTGACGCACAGCTTTTCCTAAAGTACCTAGGTAGAGTTTTTACTTGTCTATTTAGTCTGCGGATTCATCGTAGTCATTAACTTACTATTTATTTGCAGATTTGTGACTATCGATCAAAAGTAATCGTACACACATGTGGAAGTTTACCTTTGTAAACCAGGTCCACAGTGAGTGATTGCCTTCCACTTTTAATAATGAAGTAATACAAATTAAAGGTATCTAAGCACTGTGCATGTCTACCATACAGAGTTTGAAAAGCATACCTATACTGTTAAAGCCAAGCATGCACAGAGTCCTTGGGTATGTGTGCACTGCCTTCATCTTAGACTGAGAAAAGTCAGGATTCTGCAATTGCAAATGCCTATTCTTCACTCCTGGCTTTGACAGAGATGTCCCTACTAGGCAGGTGACAGCAACGGGATGAAAATTGGCACATTTTGTACAATATCTAGTGTCCCCTGTAGTGTGAAGATGAGCTTCTTCTTTTAGAATATAAAGGTACCCTTATAATGAAGATGAATCTCTCGATCCACGTTAGCTTCTATATTTCTTTGTTGTATTGTTGTGTCTTCCTTTCTAATCATTTTTTTAATGTAATATAAGTTGTTTAGAATTGAAACAGAGATGGAGTGGGGAGATGCAGGGGTTGTAATATTGCAAAATGGTATATAGGAAATTGATGATGAAGGGGAGAGACAAACAGTAATATTTGGAAACAATAATGAGAGCAATGTCAGCAAAAGGCATTTTGGACATCAATGTGGAAGCAACAACAAATGATTTTTTGTTTTGGACATGGACTTCGAAGCAACAACAACAAATGATTTTCCAGGCAGGGAAGGGATGAACAACTTGTTCCTGGTGACTCCACTTGAATTCCGACTTACAATCAATCAATCAATCAGGGGTTTGTAAAGCGCAGTAGTCACCTGTTAGGGTCTCAAGATGCTGTGTAATGGGTGTGCAGTGTCGTTGGGGTCTTCTGAAGAGCCAAGTTTTGAGGTCTTTCCTGAACTGGAGCAGAGTGGGGCTTTGAGGGGGAGGGTGTTCCAGGTCTTGGCTGCGAGATAGGAGAAGGACCTTCCAGCCACTCTATTCCTGTAGAAGAGTGGGATGATGGCCAGAGCGAGGTTGGCTGAATGAAGCTTTCTCTTGTTGAAGTATTGTGGTCCGAAGTTGTGGAGGGCCTAGTACGCATGTGTGAGCAGCTTGAAAGTTATCCTTTCTACGAGGAGCTTGTGCAGATGGCAGAAGTGTTGGGTGATGTGGTTGTGCCTGGGGATGTCAAGGATTAGTCTGGCTGTGACGTTCTGGACGGTTTGAAGCATGCAGTGGAGCTTTTTGTTGATTCCTGCATAGAGGGCGTTGCCGTAGTCTAGTCTGTTGGTGATGTGTGGCCGTTTTTCTGGATTCGGAGGGTATCCATTTGAATGTTTTACAGAGACACTCACACATCAGTAGTGAGCTTACAATTCCTTGATTGATTGATTGAATGAGGGTGTTGAAACAGGCTGAGGAGATGGCGTTGATCTGGCGGTTCATAGTGAGCGTTGAGTTCAGTATGATTTACGAGGTTATCTGCGTGGTCTGTCAGGGTGGGTGGGTTTTCAGGGGAGGGGGGCCACCAGCTGTCATGCCAAGCTGCGGGGTTGGAGACGAGGATGAGAACTTCTGTTTTCTCTGAGTTGAGTTTCAGGCAGCTGTTCTTCATCCAGGTTTTGACAGCTTTCATCCCTTCTTGGAAGTTGTGCTTGGTGATGTTGGGTTCTTTGGTGAGGGAGAGGATGATGGTAGGAGGGGATCAGTCCAGAGCAGTTCCATGGTGTGGCTGAAGAAGATGCTGTTTCCTCCTGCAAACACGGGGTCAAATGTGTGTCCTGCTGTGTGAGTTGTGGCACAGACAAATTGATTCGGTCTTTGTTGGTGAGATTTTCCAGGAAGGCGGTCGTGTTGAAGTCATCATAGTTGTCCAGGTGGACATGTAGGTCTCCGAGTAGTATGTATTCTGTGGGGGCGAGGGCGTGGGATGTGATGCCTACAGCAATGATGTTGGTGAACGGAGCACAAGGGCCAGGCAGTTGTTAGACAAGGGTTCTGTGGAGCGTCATTTTGGGATTGGTTTCGATCTGGAAATAGAGATGTTCCATGGTGGGTGAGGTGTCGTCCGGGTGGATGGTTGTTATGCAGAGGAATTTTTGTGGATGATGGCGATTCCTCCTCCTTACAACTCCTACATACCGAAATCAGGCAGAGTTTCTGTGACAAAATGACACAGAATTTCTGAATACCATATAGGAAAGAGTCTGTTAATGCCAGGTCTGTATGTAATTAATCATTCCATAAAGTATTTTTTGGATCCACATTTACTGTATGCTCCGTATAAAGCAACTCTTAATTGGGCCCTACAAAGGGAAGGACGTGCGTTAATATCATACATCATTTATGTCTCCATTTGTAAACAGACAGATATAATCAAATAATATCATTTTTTTAAGTGAGAAGGGTGTACAGTATACACAGCACTCTCTCAGTGTAGCCATCACAGTGATCTCCATTATATTAGGATGCGTATTTGTAAAGCACTAATTATCAACTCTAAAGAGGAGTAAGACATTTCAGATGTAACATTGTCATGAAGGGTTATCATATATTGAAAATCTATATATGTTTTTGTGTGTCTATATTTTTTCATCAACAGGTACTATTGGCCTTGAGTCTGGGAGAGTGGAGCAATATACCACCTCCAAGCGCTGCACACATTGTGTAAGTACATTTTTTCCTTCTAATCTTGGTCCTGAAGAAAGTCCCATAGACCCGGCTGGGCATAGTGGGACTGAAACATGTCGTCTGATCAGTATAGTGGATCCAGTAACTAGATCCTCATCTACACAACCACATTTTTATTATTCTTGAATGATCAACTCTAATTAAAACTTTTTTGAGACCATTCAAAGACTTTTTAATTTCACTTTTCTCTCCTTTTTTGGAGCACTCCAAATTCTCTGTTCACTACTACGTTACCATTGGTTACCTACAGGTGGAGGTAAGCATATGACAAAAAAGACCCCATGATGATGCACTAACGCAACGTATATTGGCGGAGAACCAAGATATACCGCCTGACCACCTACGTGCGTGTATGAGTGTTTTTTAGAGAGTCATTAAGCACAAAAGCCCTAGCCACGTAGTTCCAAGTGATCCATTCCCACAATTGATTTTTGTATATTAAGCTTGGAAGCTGAATGGATCTCAACTTCTATCTCCCTCTCTTTTGATGAATAATGATAGAAATGGGGACGCAGTAAAAACAGTAGTGAAGAGAGTAAAGAAGTATCCCATGTACTACAAGGAATAAAATACTCTGACTGTATATTGAAACACCAGGTACTTCATTGCTGGGTTCCATGACTTTAAAAAGGCATTCAACATGTATCTTCGTGCATTTAAATGACTATAGAACTTCTCTGCTAGTTGAGATATTCTTATTGCACAGCATTATTCCCTGTACCTTCCAGCCAAGCACATAACAAATTTCGAAATCCAAATTTTTCTGCTACTAGGAGAAGAAAACACAAAAAAATCCATATAGTGACCAAGATCTCCTTCAGGCATGAGCATTTGTTTGAAAAATGTAACATACACCTGTCACTGCTTTCATGCTTCATGTGGTAGTCTAACTCGAGAATACACGGGAGTAAATTGTGAATTGAATGCAAAAAAAGTTAACAAAATATAATCTATTGTGATATATACATGCTCATTTGTATTTAATAACTTTCTACCAATTTCATCCCAGTTCAGGTACTGTTTGTCGTGTAACTTTTTTTTACCATTTTAACTTCTTAGTTGTATGCATCAATTTCTGATATGTAGGTATGCTGTTGCTTTGAAACTGTATTTGAACATAAAAAAATATATATAATATTCTTGAAGCAGTATGCATAAAGAGCCTACAATGTATTGTAATCGTGATTTTAAGAAAGACAGTAATAGCATTGTCAACATTATTGTACTTGTCAAATGTACCCAGAGCACATAGAAGTCAGGGTTATACACAACAGAGTGCAGGAGAAGCACATTCAGGCAGCATGCTTCATTGTCATCATCATAACCCGTCAGGTCACTTTATATCATTTTAAACGCCAGCTCTCTAGGTCGTAGAGATAGGGATGCAATGGGTTGTCAAACTGCATTGACTGCATTTGTCTTTTCTGCTTTCTTTGCTTGCCCTCTAATCGCAGGAGATGCTTTAGTTTACTTAACCTTTTTGCAGCTTATCTATTTCTGTTTTTAGTGGGCTGCAGGCTTGTGTCTCGCAAGCCTAACGAAATACAAAGCGCTGGCAGAAAGAGAAGAAAAATATTCTGCGATTATTAAAAAAAAAAAAAAAAAAAAAAAAACCAGAAATTTAAGAGCGAGCTGATTTCCTGAAGTTTTACAACATATTTAATTTTCAGAAGCTGTGCTGTACTCCGGACATTTGTTTATCAGTGTCAGGTATCACAGTGCGTTCGCTGAGTGGAATGACTGGGCACTGATTTCCCTCGTGCCTGTAAATAAGAAACATTGTTAGCAAAATGAAAGATGGAGGTCAATGGGCCATAGCGTCATTTGCAGTTTTAATGATGTGTCACGGGTTAGGGAGAGAAGCACGCTAAAGCCAATCTTTGCATCCCCTGCAGAAATTAACATTTTAAAATTCGATAGTGGTGTTGATGCATTACACCAGCAGGAGTGCACGTTTTGCAATGCCCTGCATTTCATTTAAATGAGAAGGTAATTCAGGGAAGTGTGGTAACCTACACAGCTCAGAAAAAAAGCACTAATATAATGTCCTCAATAATATCTAATTTGCTCAAAAATATTCAATTCCGGATGCAATAACGCTGCTGTGCTACAGCATGACGATGGTGATAGGAATTCCTCTGGTTTCAGTTTGAGTATAGATTATAGTGTTATTGTGTTTTTTTGCCCTGCACAGGCAAGCAATAGTTATTGCCCCGTCCTCAATTTGCTCTTAATTCTAGGCAACAACAATTAACACAGTAGCAGCATTCTCAGCAAGAATGTATTGAAAGAATAAAAATCTTGAAAGGCATGTGAAGAAAGTATATGCTGCAGGACGCCCCTCACTTAACATAACTTTGAATAAAAAGAAATTGCCATACTGTCTTTTTACGAATTAGCAGGAGGTTCTAGTGCCCAGTTGTGGCTAGCAAGCTAATGATTTGACTCTGTACCCATAAGTGCCCTTATGTAATGGATGTGGTATGTCTTCTCATTGCATGTGGTGGTTTGGTGATCTTTTCACACTGATATTAGTGGTCCTGATTGTTCTTGGCTCTATTTTGTTGTTACAGTTATCCTAGTGATATTTATTATTATGCTCTAGCTAGCACAGCTGCGACCATGATATTTCTGTAAAAATATGAGAGATGAACCCGTTTTAGTGCTCTGAAATTTATGATGCAGGCAATGGTGTCCAACTGACTTCATCTCTTTGGTGAGGAGTTTGTGATACGCACAGTGTTAATCTTTATATTGTCTGTTGAATTAAAAGAATCAGTAATTTAAATGTAATAACTACCTCGGCATGGTTTCCCCCCTAACTTTTTGCCTTTGGACCTCATGTTTTAGCTGACTTGGTTTTTACTGGCCTCCCCCTTAAGTTAGGCCCTGGACAGGCCCAACGGCAGGGTGGGGTGTATTTAAAAAGTTGGAGATGTACTTTTAAGGTCTATATGTCCTTGTATTGAAAAACTCTTACATTCATTTTTCACTACTGCAAGGCCTATCATTCTCATAGGATAACATTGGAGTTGCTTATTACATTTTATAAGTGCAATTTCCAAATGGGAAGAGATTACTTGTTCATGTCTGGTCTCTCTGAAATCCTAATTTAAAATCCTAACTTATGGTAAAGTTGGATTATAAATTTCAATTTTGATAAATCCACTTGCCATAGCCATTTGGTGCATGCAGTATGTCTCTGGGTCAAATGACTGGGCGTATTCCTTTTAGACAGCAAAACTCAATGGGTTCTTAGGTGTGACTGGATGGGCGATCAATAGCAGGATGGCAGGGAGGAGATAAGTCCAGCCTCACTTACACCTGAATAGGATGTGTCCTGTATCCACACAAAGGACTGCATACCCTCTGTAGTTCGTCTGAAACTAGGGCAGGGAAGGCAGGGTATTTGTGCACTTCAAAGGCATGCCTCTTGAAGCTTCTCCCCACTTCAAAGCCACAACTGTGTATAAAAGAAGGACCTCTGACCCCACCACTTCAATACACTTCTGGACCTGTGGCTACTCTGCTAGGAAGAAGGACTGATGTGCTGCTATAAGGGCTACCACTCTTCTGGACTGCTACACTGAAAGTACTGCTGCCCTGCTGCCTGCTTTCCTCTTGCCTGGGTGAGAAGGACTGGACCTGCATCACTTTAACTCAGAACCCAGAGTGACTCCAATGGCCAGTTGGCTGGCCTCCTGATGTGAAGCCTTCGGGACAAACTATACTTCCAACAGCCTTGCATCTGCACCTGGACTCTGTCATCTGAGAGTCCTCCCTGCCAGGTGGTGAAACCCCCGTCCTGGATTTTTGGAAGTGGTCCTTAGGTGCTCTGCCAGCCTCTGTGTGGTTCGGAAAATCTGGATTCATATAATTATACTGGACTCGAGAAATAAAACTTCGTCGAAATATGACGAATTTGGTATCAAAAGACCGAGAATGACGAGTACATCACGTACATGTATTTTCGGCGTATTCGAGTGACGATTTCACCTCAAAATCGTCATTTACATTCTGAACCCTTGGCTCCCATTTATATGTTCCCCTCTACATAGGCCTTAATCCAGTTGAATTTGATTCCACAAGGACACATACTCCTTAATCGACTTTTCCCTGACCTCAGTACAAGTTAGAACCATTGCCCCAGGCCGAACTCGTTAGGTCAGTTCTCTCCCAGTGGCCGAGCAAGATAGCATCTAGGCTCAACCAGCCATAAAACCATTTCAGCGCGCACACCTGCCATATCTCGCTCACATCTTTCTCCACTCCTTTGCTTCACTTACTTTATGGTGGGGAGGTGCCCGTTTTTATTAGGGGTCCAGTGATATCTGATGAAATGTTGGGCTTTGCCAAATGATTTGTTGTAGGCAGCACAAAGTGAAATATGGACATGTCATCATGACTCTGCTTTTTCTTTGAACCAGAATATGTTAACTATTTACTTTACAACCAAGAATGTTTTGCCTAGGGCCTAAAACTGTGTATAAGAAGAGAAGCCTGACTTCATGAAAGTGTGCAGTCTCCTAAGAACATACCCGTATTGTACTTCTAGGACACCTGTTACCTTGGTTGCAGCCAATAAACTAATCTTTGACTTCACCTACAAGACTCCGAGTTTCTGTAGGTCTGGATCAGGAGAACCCGAGGTCTCTGGGTGTTGATTCCCTGGCACCGCTTGGTTACCGGTTCTTAAAAACCCAGTACCTCAGTTGGCGCCCAACGTTTGGGGCGATTCCAGTGGTACCAGTCAGCCAGAAGATCGTGAGGAGCTTCGTGTGGAAATTCCGGAGGACGGCCAATCACCTCATCGACCCCTGCATGTCAACGTGGTCCGAAGGTCTTTGCTGCGAGGTTCCCCGCTTCCCGACGGCTACAAGGACTGCTGCCCTGGCTATCGCCCTGATTTGGACCCTTGAAGTTTTTGGTAGAGCGAAACACTGAGACGAGTCTTCTGGTGACGTCATCGAGATAATTTCAGTTAAGTATAAGTGGAGCGTCTCCCAGTCCATAGTTGGACTTACTTTGTGGTATCTTTGGGCTACAAAAGGTTTTGTATAGGTACTTGCAAGCACCATAACCGAAGGACTCGTGTATTCACGAGAAATATCGTAATCGATAATCCTTTGAAGTTTGGAACTAGACTAGAGAGCGAGGATGCCTAGTCTTAGACTTGGGAATTTGTTTTGTCTTGGTGGTAATAATAGGGACTCCCGATTGGAGGACTCATGTCCGGTTCCTCCAGTTGGAACTCCGACTTACGAGCTATACGTAAAACATGGGGTAGGCCCCATCACCTACAACGAAGTATGGATTAAATACACCAGAAAAGATGGTGTTCTAAAATGGCCCCAATATGGTAGTTTTGATTCTGAAATCTTAGACAACCTTGAAGTTAAACTCTTCAAAAAGAAAGCCCGGCCGGCAATGTTTGACTCCTTCCGCTTATGGCGTAAAGAAGCCAAACAAAAAGAAATTAAATTAGCTAAGAAAAATAAGAGAGAAGGGGGACTTTCAGTAATGCAAGCTGCTGTGCAGTTTAAAGATAATGAGGAAGAGCAGATGAATGAGCAGTTGCACAGGCAACGTAAAATGGCAATAGATAAGTGTTATCCAGTTTTGCCGTCTCTTCAGCAAGAGGCAGCAAAAGAGTGTGAAAAAGACCCATTAATGTCACATTTGCTAAATTCACCACCCCCCTATGCGCAGAATGCCACAGCACCCCCGCAACCTTTAGTTGCACAAGCTGCGCCTCCTGCTCCTCAACAGCACCCACCAGCTGTTCTTCGGCTGGCTCCTACTTCTTCGGTGCAGCCTCCTCCAGGCCCACCGACCACTTCTGTTTCACCTGTGTTTTCTACGATTTTGCCTACTGTACTTTTTACGTCTCCTAATGCTCCCTCTACGATTCTGCCTAGTGCCCCCTCTATTTTCCCAGATACCTCTTCTGCTATCTCTACCCCCGCCTTATCTCACCCCGTTTTTCCATCTGTTTGTCCTTCAGTTTCACCTTCCATTCGGCAGAAAATGGCCAGCACTGTTACTAATCTTCTTTTACCTCTTTTCGGGTCGCCTGCTACGACCCCTAACATAGGAAGAAGACAGTTGCGAAGTCAACTGCCTGATTATCAAGAGAGAGATTCACTGAATAGTTTAGCTCGGAAATGGGTCATGGATACTGCAAAATATGATGTACAGTCTGTCATGGAAGTCTTCCATCAATGGGAAGCAGCGACACAGAGATATGTTTTCAAACAGATGTGTGTTTTTCTTGGCGAGGATTTAGAAGACAATGATCAGGAATGCATCCGACAAGAAATGTGTTGTGTACGGTTTAAGTTTGGAGAGGGTATGATTGTAGATCCCGATGTGGAAAAAGCAGTTGAAATGTTGTTATCATATCGGAGTAAGGGAGGCAGTTCAGGGTCACCATCTGAATCTAATACATCCAGTAGGAAAAAGGCGCGACAATACCCTATGAGAGAAGTTCCCTCACAGTGGAGAGAGGGTGACACGACTGCTGTACCACCTGTTCTGCCACACTTCCAGCGTGTATGGGTACATGTCCCATGGAAGCGAGCTGAAGTTTTAGCACTCAAACAAACATTACCAGATCCACGCAAAAATCCTGCAGGGTACTATAAAGAATTGTCACAAACTGCTGGGTCATGTATAATGAATTTAGCCGATATCGATATGCTATTTGGGAATGTTGTTCCACAGCCTTTATGGGGTAAAATTCGTCATGTAGATCATGACCAGGAATTAGGTGATACATGGGCTAATATTACTGCTGCAGATGCCCGACAAGTTGGTGGTGCCAAGCCTGAGCCTCTGATAGCAGAACTCCCTGGTAGAATAGTAGATTACATGAAAACGATAATGCCTGCAATACGCGTAAATTGGGATAAGTTGTCTGCATGCAAGCAAAAGAAAGAAGAAACTGTTTCAGATTTCTTCACCAGATTTGAAGAAACATTCATTGACCACAGCGGTCAAGATATGACCACAGAAGGTGGTCAGAGATTGTTTGTCGATAAATTCGTGCACAATCTGCTTCCAGAATTGTGTAGAAAATTAAAAGATTCAGAAAGTTCTTGGGCAGTCTCATCTTCAGCCCAGATATTAGCTACTGCACAATACTACGAGAATAGAGACAAAGATGAGAAAGATAAAGTAGAAAAGAAAACTAGAGAACTCAAAACGAACGTTTTGCTACAGCAAGCCTATCCGCCACGTGGTGGTGGTAATCAACATAATAATGGCCAGAATCACTACCAGAATACTTTTCAGCAGCCTCAACAGTATCAGAGAAACTCGCAAAGATTCGATTACACTCAACCCCGTGTAGGTCCCAACCAGTGTTTATATTGCAAACAAGAGGGTCATTACAAGTATAATTGTCCTGCCCTATCACAAAGTGCAAATGGAGTTTCTGGTGTAAGAGGTCGTGGCAGTCAGCAAGCGCCTAGAGTTAGAGGGCGTGGAAACGCCACTCAGGACATACGTCCCCTTCCACCACAAAACTCTATGAACAGGTTTGATCAGCAAAATAACGTATCTGACAGGACAGCTCAATACTATGTTGAAGATTATTACACAGAAAATGAGCAGTGGGAGAATGATGACTGCTAGGACAGCCATAGACAAAGAGAGGGAGTTGTTTCAGTTCCAGTAGATCAGAGTGGACCTTACGTTGAGGTGATTACATCACGTGTGTCAGAACCTTTTCTGTTGGATACTGGTGCTACAAAGAGTTCTATTATGCACTCCAAACTCCCTGGCGCACCTTTGTCTGGCGAAATGAACGTTTCTGTAGGTTTTTCTGGCGCCTCGGTTAGAAATCCGATTTCTGACCCTTTATCTCTTTCTGTTGGTCCTTGTGAATTCGAAGCACCCCTTATTCTGACAACAGGTTGTGGTGAAAATTTGCTAGGATTAGATTTGCTAAAAAGATTGTATGCGACTTTGTATTGTTCTCCTTCAGGAGTACAACTCACTTTAGGTAAGAAAGTGGTTTCTCCCATGTATTTGTCGGGAGATGCATTTCCAGCAGAATTAGCACTTCTCCCAGATATTCTTTGGGCTACTGGTCCTAATGATGTAGGTCTTTTAGAAATTCCACCATATGTTGTAACATTGAAGTCGAATGTCAAAATGCCACGAATTCCCCAATACAGAATATCTAATGAGGGTGAAAAAGCTTTGCTAGCGATTCTTTACGAATTGATTGAAAAGGATGTGATTGAGGAAACACGAGGCAATGTTTGCAATAGTCCTGTTCTGCCTGTTTTAAAACGAACTGACCCTTCTCAGCCACCTGTGTACAGATTCGTGATTGATCTTCGAGAAGTAAATAAGATAGTCGTGCCACAATTCCCAGTTGTGCCCGACATTACCACATTATTGACTATGATTCCAGCTTCTGCTTCATGGTTTTCGGTGATTGACCTGAAGAATGCCTTCTTCAGCATCCCGATTGCTGAGGAAAGCAGGGATATCTTTTCCTTCAGTTTAGGAGGTTGAAGCTTCCGCTTTAAACGCGCTCCTCAAGGCTACTGTGAAAGCCCCTCAATATACAGTCAAGCTCTGAAAACACAGCTTGACACGATTGTTTTGCCTAAAGGTGCCACTCTTGTACAGTATGTGGACGATTTGCTCATTGCTGCAGATAATGAGAAAATTTGTAAAAAGGCCACATTGACATTGTTGCGTCATCTGTGTGATCTGCATCACAAAGTGTCACTTTCCAAGCTTCAATATTGCCGACAAGAAGTGACCTACTTAGGTCACCTCTTATCGAAGGAGGGAAGGAAACTGACCCCAGAAAGAATTCAGGCAATAGCGAAATTGAGTGTGCCAAGAACACAAAGAGAAGTGCGTGCTTTCTTGGGCATTACATCGTACTGTAGACAGTGGATTCCAAATCTTTCGTTATTGGCCAAACCCTTGGTGGCACTAACCTGTAAAAATACACCCAATCCCATTCCTTGGTCTGAAGAGTGTCAGAAAAGTTTTCTCGAATTACGCACAGCATTATGTTCGGCTCCTGTGTTAGGTACCCCCAACTACAGTAAGCCTTTCACATTGTATGTCCACGAGAAGGAGGGCTGTGCATTGTCTGTGCTGACTCAGTTATTCGGAGATAGACAGCGGCCATGCGCCTATTTTTCGTCAACTCTGGATCCGGTAGCACGAGCATTGCCGAGTTGTTTAAGGGCCACAGCAGCAGCAGCTGTTTCTATTCGACAGTCTGCTGGTCTAGTAATGAATAATACACTAATCTTGATGGTCCCGCATGCAGTAGACACATTGTTAAATAGGACCAAGACACAGCACTTAACTAGTGCTCGACTGTCCAGTTACGAATTGACGCTGCTAGCGAGCCATGTGCACATAAAAAGGTGCAGTACCCTGAATCTAGCCACGTTGTTACCAATTGCAGAAGAATCAGATGCTTTAGAACAGCACGATTGTTTCCTCACAACAGAGGAAGAGACAAAAGGGAGAGTGGATTTATTTGACACTCCTCTTGCTGAATGTGATGGTACATTATGGGTAGATGGTTCATGCTTTAAGCTCCCAAATGGGAATGTGACTGCAGCATATGCTGTCACAACTTTGCACACAGTCGTTGAAACTGCACGAATACCACATGGTTCAGCTCAAGCCGCAGAACTAGTCGCACTTACGAGAGCATGTGTGTTGTCTAAAGGAATGAGAGTGACTGTCTACACTGATAGTCAGTATGCGTTTGGAGTGGCTCACAGTTTTGGACGATTGTGGAGAGAACGTGGGTTCCTGACTTCGCATGGAACTAAGATTCAGCATGGTCAGTTGGTGAATGAGATTCTTGAATCACTAACCTTGCCCCTGCAAATGGCGATTGTGAAATGTAGTGCTCACAAGAAGGTGACTGATGATGTTGGTCGTGGAAATGCATTTGCTGATGAGACCGCTAAGGAAACGGCAAAGAATGTGATGAGCCGAATGTATGTTGCAGGCCCTGAAAGATGGACTGGTGAGGTTGGAATATGTGAGGACACGATAGAAAGTGTGAAGTCCATCCAAGCTGAGGCCACAGAGAAAGAGTTAAGCACGTGGAGAGAGAGTACAGGAAGAATGGATGCAAATGGTTGTTGGGTTGAATTGACAGAGCATCAGAGATGGTTGTTACCCGATGCATATGTGCTTGCAGTGGTTACAATGGCTCATGGAATGGCTCATATCAGCGCGAAAGGGATTTGCGAGTTGTTGGCCCCAGTGTGGAAGAATTCAGGGATTCCCAAGTGTGCAGAGAATGTTGTCAAGAATTGCATGGTATGTCTGAAGCACAACCCTGGTAGGGGAACCCCAACTCCAGCTGGTCATTTTGCACCTCCTACGTATCCGTTCGAGGTTTTGCAGCTAGATTTCATACACATGGAGAGGTGCAACAACTTAAAATACGTGCTCGTGGTTGTTTGTGCCTTCTCAAGATGGGTAGAAGCCTATCCCCTAAAAGACAATACTGCCTTGTCCACAGCAAAAGCCCTTGTAAAAGTGTACTTCCCCAGGTTCGGAAGCCTAGAATGGTCTGGTCTGACAACGGAAGTGAATTTGTGGGTCGTGTGATGAAAAGAGTGTGTGAAGGGCTAGGCATTAGGCAGAAGTTCCACGCTGCAAATCACCCCCAATCAGCTGGATTAGTAGAATGTTACAATGGCACGTTAAAGCTCAAATTGGCCAAAATCCAAGCGAGCACAGGTCTTAAATGGCCTGACGCTCTACCCTTAGCACTCCTATCCACCAGAATGACTGTGCATTCGCGAGTGAAACTCAGCCCCTACGAAATCGTCTTTGGCCGGCCAGCCAACATATGGGGAGTGCCTAGGCCTACGAAGATCAGCGAGCTGCAACACCCTATTTTGCTTGATTACTTGTATGAATTTACGGCTAAATTGCGTGTTTTACATCAACAGGTCCACAACACCTTGCCTCCGGTCTCTGAGACTCCGGGTCACTCCATTGACCCCGGTTCCTGGGTTCTCGTCCGCAACTTTCAAAGAACAAGAAACGACCAGCCCAGGTGGACCGGGCCTCACCTCGTCCTTCTGTCCACGAGGTCAGCCGTCCGGGTGGAGGGGAAGGCCAACTGGGTCCACGGGATCCATTGTAAGAAAATACCCTTCCCTTTGCCCTATGACCAATGGATCCAGAAGGGTGTCACTGACTCAGAGCTCACAACTGATGACCGTGTAAAAGAAACTAACCCTGATTGTGAAAGCGAGATAATTTTTCAAGAAACTGTGCCACCACCAGAACAATTGAATTCTTTGGAACCTGAACTGCTGTTTCAGGACCAGACAGTACCAGGAAAAAGACGCTCCAATTTGCGACCGAGAAAAACAGACTAATAAAAGTGATTCCTTTTTATGATCTGAGACCAAGACCTATGGACTTATAAACGTATCTTTTTCCCCAAATCCTATTTTTGAAAGTGCAGATCTCCCATTTAGGAAACTTGCTTATTTTTTTGTTTTTCGAACAGCCATCCGGGTTCCGCTGCTAGGGCGCGATTGGTTAAAGTCTTCGGAAGTGCAGCCAACGATGTTAGGTCGGTCCAAGGGAGTTGCCCTAGACTGACAGAAGCACTCCTTAGCAGAATCAACCTCCTCATCGCGGGCAGCACCTTAGAGAGGATGGAGTTTCCTGATGTGGGGAGACCTGCCAAACAAATGAACTTTAAGCAGAGACTATGTAACACGATGACAAAGAAAAGTTTTATCATATTGTGTATTTTTATGCTATCAAGCGTAATGATCTTTTTGATAAGTTATGTTTTATTCTCTTTCCATGTAACATTTGCGCCTACTACATCACCCATACCTCCTCCTACTATTTCCTCTCATTCTTTTCACCCTCTGCCTGACCACGAATCAAATAGGAGATTAGAGTTCATTAATAACTCCTTCGTTCAGTTATTACACCAACACCAACTTGTAATGAACACAACTAACTGTTGGGTGTGTGGTCTCATGCCTCACATAACGGATAAAGGTATCCCCTATTTGGTCCTGCCATTTAGTCACAATGGTTCAGTATGGGCATATAGGACAATGTTCATATATGCACGAGAAATCCAACCCCTACGTTCTGTAAAAGACAACCTCAAGACTACCGCCCTAGTCAAAGGTATAGTTGACATGATCAAGGAAGTAACTTCTTATGAAGATACTCCGGATGATGAGATACTTGCATATGTAGGTTGGAACGTGACCGGATATGGCACTACATTAAGTGAGAAACAGCAAGCCAAAAGATCGTCCCCTATCTGGATCGTACCCCATCAAGGTCACCTGTGTCTGCAAGGTATTGGCAAGAATCCCAGAGCTCAACTAGGGAAGAGTATCTGTACAGAAACGTATGTTTTTGGATCTCAGACTTCCCCTGCATTTTTAGCCGCTAAGGGTACTTGTTTCATCTGCCATGATAGAGCCTATACATGGTTGCCCCCTGACTTCTCGGGCTCATGTTTTGTTTCATTCCTGTTACCCCCCACCTACACAGCAGCGGCGGATTACCATCGGACAAGGGTAGTTAGAGGTGTTTTGAGTAAAGAAGACACTGCAGGTCAAGAATTTGGGGACTTTGCAAAGGGTTTTCTGCCGTTCTGGGGATCCATGGCTAACAGTAGAAACATAAGGCAATTAACAAGGGTAGTTGAATCCACCGTGATTGAAACTGCTGGTGCCCTTAGCAACCTGACTGCTGAGCTCCAGTCGGATCGACTTATGACCCTTCAGAACCGGGTCGCTTTGGATGTAATACTTGCGGACCGAGGTGGAGTATGCAAATTGATCCAGTCTAGTTGTTGCATTTTCATCCCAGATAATGCTCCAACAGTGTACAGGGCCATCTCCAAATTGCATAAGATTTCCGAATCTATTCATGTGGATAAAGGAGATTGGTCGTTAATGGGATGGTTCTGGGAACTGATATCTGCCTGGGGATGGAAAATTCTGATGGTCATTGGGATGGTCTTAGCCATTCTTTTCCTGTTCTGTCTGTGCATACAGTGTGCTCCTGCAATATGTGGCCTCTGCGTCACATCATGTGTAAGGAAGCCTGTGTCAAGAGATGAACTAAGTACTAGAATGATGTTACAGCAACATCTCAATGACTTTAGGAATATAGATCTGGACTCAGACTAACATGAGGATAGATTAATTGCCTATGTAAGGGCAAAAGGAGGGTTTGTGGTTCGGAAAATCTGGATTCATATAATTATACTGGACTCGAGAAATAAAACTTCGTCGAAATATGACGAATTTGGTATCAAAAGACCGAGAATGACGAGTACATCATGTACATGTATTTTCGGCGTATTCGAGTGACGATTTCACCTCGAAATCGTCATTTACATTCTGAACCCTTGGCTCCCATTTATATGTTGCCCTTTACATAGGCCTTAATCCAGTTGAATTTGATTCCACAAGGACACATACTCCTTAATCGACTTTTCCCTGACCTCAGTACAAGTTAGAACCATTGCCCCAGGCCGAACTCGTTAGGTCAGTTCCCTCCCAGTGGCCGAGCAAGATAGCATCTAGGCTCAACCAGCCATAAAACCATTTCAGCGCACACACCTGCCAAATCTCGCTCACATCTTTCTCCACTCCTTTGCTTCACTTACTTTATGGTGGGGAGGTGCCCGTTTTTATTAGGGGTCCAGTGATATCTGATGAAATGTTGGGCTTTGCCAAATGATTTGTTGTAGGCAGCACGAAGTGAAATATGGACATGTCATCATGACTCTGCTTTTTCTTTGAACCAGAATATGTTAACTATTTACTTTACAACCAAGAATGTTTTGCCTAGGGCCTAAAACTGTGTATAAGAAGAGAAGCCTGACTTCATGAAAGTGTGCAGTCTCCTAAGAACATACCCGTATTGTACTTTTAGGACACCTGTTACCTTGGTTGCAGCCAATAAACTAATCTTTGACTTCACCTAGAAGACTCCGAGTTTCTGTAGGTCTGGATCAGGAGAACCCGAGGACTCTGGGTGTTGATTCCCTGGCACCGCTGGGTTACCGGTTCTGTGCCGGTTCTTAAAAACCCAGTACCTCATCTGTGGCTCCAGCAGAACCAACACATCTCCTCTATTGTGTGGCACAAACCCAAGCAGAACCGACGCATTGCTGCATCAAGTCGATTGGAACCGCCACAGAAGATTTGCATCACATCACAGCCTGTGACTGCATTGGAACCTTTGCTGTGCAACACATCCCCAGTGCAGGCCCTTGCATCTCTCATTGAAGGCAGCCTCGGCGAAGACTCGGGACTCCGCATTGCAGTCTAGCCGCTCTTCTGAACCGACGCATTGCCCAGACTGTGCGACGCATCCTGACACCAGACTTTGCATTGCGAGCCTGTCGATGGGATCCTCTAGGCCTATGCAACAGGACATAGCACTGCAGCCTCATTGCATTTCAGTACCAATGCATAGCCTCAACTGGACAATGCATCATCGACACAGATCTATGCAGTACTCCGGAACCCGGGATTTAAAGTATTCTGCTCAGTAGGCCAAACTGGGTCCATGTAGCCAGCTGAGCTGCATGACGGTTGGCCTGAAGTTTTTATTTTGTCCCGGTCCAGCACAACCAGAAATCCACAGTTGGCACTTTACGCCATATGGTGCTATTTCCTCAAATAACTTTCAAATTCAATATCTCCAGTTCTACTAATTGGATTTTTGTCGTTTTGGCCTTGTTTTATGTATTTAATTAAACTAGATTTTTCTAAGCTGGGAATCATTGTGTGTGATGCTTTCACTGCTTTACTGTTTGAAGTGTTGCACAAATAATTTACACATTGACTCTAAGTTAAGTCTGGCTGCTCTGTGCCAAGCTACCAGGGGATTGAGCACCGGGTATTTTTGCATTTGCTTGTATCTTATCCTGGCTAGGATTGTGGATGCTGCTTGACCAGGGCTTGTTATGAACCCCAATGCATCCCAATATAGGCCTAGACAGTTGCACAACCTTTATCTACATTTGTCCTACCTTGCTCTACATAAAGGTTCTGGCGCTGACCTTTTACCTAGTTAGCTGCCGAATAAATGTTGTTAGGTTTTCTCCGAAAACTAGCCTCATTTATTATGCATGAGGATTCATAGTATCATAGCAGGATTACCATTGTCCACATAATAACTTTGTATAAGGCTCACCGCTTTTGCCATCTTTGATCCACAGTACCATGACACATCTAGGTAGAACCCCTGGGGGTATCCTTTGGGCATATAAGTAACACATCTTCGCTGGGGAAAAGAGAGGAGAAAAGATTTCATGCTGACACTATGACATGAGACGCCGAAGTCCCTGCATGCAGATGCTCCAGCACACAGTGGTCTGACAACCCTTGTGGTCTGTCCAACTAGAGACCAAGACAGGGTCCTTCATACTCTCCTATCAGGCAATGTGGTTGGCTCTCTCCTAGGTGGATTCCTGGCTTTCCACCTACATACATGCTGGGTGCACTAAGCTAGGGTTCACATCATAGGAGTACTTATGATTACTGCCATGTATCTATATGCCTGCATATATTAACTTATTTAGCACCAGGTTAGAATTCAACCTTTTATTTACTCTGTTGGTGCTTATAATTATATATATATATATATATATATCTGTTTCTGTCTAAAGGTTGTAGCAGCATATGTATTTTACACTAGAAAGACGCTGGTTCAATAAATACTTATTGGAAGCATCCCCACTATTTATTCTGTGTATCTCTCTGAGACAAAGTGAGCATGAGTGACTGAGCGAAAAGTACTGTACTGTTTCAACAATCCCTAAGGGATCAGGGTTTTCATGTTCAATAGTTCCAGAAACAACTTGCTCCTTGGTAAGGAGGCCCATACTGGCACTGTGATCTACTTGGTCTACAGACTAACATATCCTTCTGGGTGTCTGGAATCAGTTTGGACACCAATCCCCTAATTCATGTTGTCTACATGTGCAGATCCTATATACATTTGTAGGAGCTACACAACAGGCTCACACCCCAATCAACCAGTAGCACATTTGTGATCAGCAGTGAGGATAGGACTTGTGTTTGTGTAGTACCATACAGTGATTTGGTGTGCACCTCCATCCCATATCTAAGACAAATTAAAGATTTAAGGTCACCCTAATTGCCCTTTTTTCATTTTCTAAGTGTATTTTTACACTACCTGTATGGTTGTGTCTCCAGCCTCACATGCAATGATAGAGTTTGAGCTGCCAACGTGCAGGGCTACACTTGGCCCAAGCTCAATTAATTTTGCCAGGAGAGGGTTGCCCACCAGGGGGGCTATCATGAAGGTAGAGCTCTAAAAGTCCCTAAGGGCATAGGTAGAGGCTCACCAGTTGCCATTCACAACAGATGACCAAGAGAAGGAGAAGGTTAGGAAGTATCAGAGCAGGACTTACAGGAGGGTCTTCATATACAAACAGTTGTAGAGGGGGTAACCTACTCCCAAGTTTGGAAATCCGCTCCTGTGCAGGGAGCAGAGTGCCCTCTTGCAACATCGCCCCAAAGGAGCTGGAGAAAGGAAGCTGTAGAGGGATTATAGGCTGGAGCTGAACAAAGGTTAAATGGAGGAAAAGAGACTAGCCATGGAATCGGAGCAAAATAAACTAGCTGTAGAGGAGAGGAAATCGAATTTGGCTCATGAACTGGAGCTGGACCTCAAGGCCAGGCAGGCTGAGTCAAGCAGTAATGGTAGTAGCAGTTATACAGTGTCCTTTGGAGGCAAGAGGAGAGGGCCCATGTTCCTAAAGGTCTGGTACCTCACTTTTTTTGTGGGAGATGATATTGACAAATGGTTTGAGGCTTATGAGGTTGCCTTATAGATGCACAAGATAGCTGAGGGGGAGTGGGGTACTAGTCTGTGAAGGCATATCCCTAGTGAGGGGAGGGCACTCTACAGTCCCTAGAAAACAGAGAAAGGTTGAGGCATCCCGCATGAAGGAAGCCATTATCAGGAAGTATGGTCTCATCCCAGAGAAATGCAGACAGCAGTTTAGGGACAGTCAGGAACTGGCCCAACATACCTGAGGGGAGTGTGTGGATTCATTTTTCAAGGCACTGGATGGTTGGGTGAAGGGCTTTGAAGTAAAGGATTATCAAGGTCTTTACAATTAGATTGCAATGGAGCACATGTTCAATCTTTGTTTTTCATATCTGCGCCAACACCTGATTGACAGTAAGCTATATGACCTCATAGAGCTTGCTAAGGAGGCAGACAACTGGGTTAGCTCCTGGATCCATAAGAGGGTATCTGGGGGATCAACACAAGAGTGGCAGTGTACCCATCAGAAGTAGGAAGGGGTCGATCATAAAAACCTTTGTCCTGCTGCGCTAACCTGCTGCCCGCTGCAATCTAGCCTAGGTGAATAAGACTGGACCTACATCACTTGAACCCAGAGTGACTCCAAGAGCTAGTTAGCTAGCTTCCTGATCTGAAGCCTCAGGGACATAACAGGCTTCCAACAACCTTGCATCTCCACCTGGAGTCCGCCATCTGTGAGCCCTCCCTGCTAGCTTGTACCACCCCAGTCCTAGACACTTGGGAGTGACCTTAAGGTGCTCAGCCAGCCTCTGTGGAACCAGCAGAGCCAACACATCTCCTCTGTAGGCAGTGCAAACCATAGAAGAACCAGTGCATCGCCGCACTGTGTGGATCAGAACTGCTGCAGAAGACTCGCATCACACCACAGCCCAACACCACATTGAAACTACCACTGTAATACTCACCCCAGTACAGGCCCCTGCATCTCTTGTCGACGCATCTCCCCGACTGCGAACTTCATCGCCGATAGCAAACTTTGCATTGCAAGTCTCTCATCGGGATGTCGGCGCAACAGGCCCTCTTACCGCAGCCTCACCGTAGCCTCGCAGCATCTCGGAACCAACACATCACCTTTGCTGTGTGAAACATCTTTGTTACAGAGACATGCAATGCTCCACATTCCAGGATTTTAGGTACACTGTTAAGCGAGCATACATTAGACCCTGTAGCTGGCCTACACTCCAATGTGGTCAGTTTGAACTTTGTTCCGGTCTGGTATGACCAAATATCCACAGTTGATGTTTTACACCTTTCAGCGCTATTTTCTTAAAATCTTTAAAATTCAATACCTCCTGCTCTACTAATTGGAGTTTTGTTGTTTTGTTCTTGTAATATTTATTAAGGTAAGCTCTATTTTCTAACCTGGTGTGGGAATCTTTCTGTGTGGTGTGGCCACTGTTATACTGTTTGAAGTGTTTCCTAAATACTTTACACTTTGCCTGACTGTTGTGTGCCAAGCTTCCAGATGGTTGAACATAGGTTAATTTGGGATTTGTTTGTGCCTTACCCTGAATAGGATTGTAGTTGCTGCTTGACCAGGGCTCATTCCCGGTCAACCAGTAATCACATTTCTAACAGCTACTTATTTATGTTTGGGTGACTTAGGAAGGCACAATATGTATTTTTCAACATGATATAGGACTTCTGGAAGGGTAATATTGCATCATCTGGATGACATTTGCCATCACTTTTATGCACAACTCTACCTCCAACATCATAACATGCAATCAGAAAGCTAGACAGATATAAGGATAGGGGTGGATGGTTAAAGCAGGATGAGGTGCAACTGACACAAAATATACCTTAGGATAAGGATGATAGATTGAAGCTTAGCAGGATCTCACGGAATCTAGCAGGAATAAGATCTAATATGGTTGCCTCTGAATGTGGAAGCTTTATAGACACATTCCACATTTGGCGTTCCAAGAAACCTGGGCCTTACAACCCATATTCAGGGCAGGCTATACAAATTATAGCATAAAAGCCAGACTGTCAATAGCAGGTCGTCCAGCTTAAGGTTTAATAGAATCAGTTAATATTACCTCAGCATGTAGGACAAAAAGGCTAAACTTTAATTCAGCTAATATCTTGGGCCTTGATAGTAGCTCTGTGAATGGAAAATTTGTAAAATCAGACCCATCATTGTGACATTTGCAATAGCTAGAGGATCTTGCAAGGTCCAGATGGACCAATGTGTAAGGTGTGACATAGGTTTTATGCTGGAATTTGTAATGGATGAGCCTGCAATGGTGGTTGGGTGAAATAAGGTGTGTTTCTGCACAGCACGCTGACCATATTGTGTCAGTTAAGAGCACATTTTCATAATACAGTACATATTTAAATATTTAAATTCTCCCATCCCACAAAACTAATTCATTTATAAACCTGCTCAATTCATACATTTCACTTTAATAGATCAATGGCGTTAAATGGTATGCTACCTCAAATCTTCAGTATAACATTATTATCTAACAGTAATATTCAAGCCAAACTAAAAATTCCAGTCCCCAACTTCAAATGTATTCTTGCACCCCTGCCACACACAGTTTTCTCCTCAATAATTGTATTGCAAATGTTGCAGTGATATTGTTAAGGATGTCATATAAGATGTTATGAATGATATATTATGTGAGGTAATTAGCCGTGCATGCTAGGGTGTTTTTCTAGCTCTAGTTCCTAACTATAACACCCCTTTAACCTTTGTTCATTTTGTGAATATCTAACTTTTTTAATGCTATTTTCTAAATAGAAAGTCCCTGTAACCTTTGCTTTTTTCAGTGAATTTCTAAGGTGTTTTAACCTAAAGTAATATTTAATCACCATACGTTAATCCACCTGGCACTGCGCACAGCCTTTGGCCGTGGGCAGCAGGCCAACCCCCCCCTAAAGGCAGCCATCCTGCGGGCCCCCTCCTGGGATGTTTTTGGACCAGGGGAGTCAATCCCCTGGGGTCTTGCAAATCTTTTAGGAGGAGGAAGACATTGGGATGCACACTCTGGGCCTCTTTTAGCCACAGAGATCCCATCCCCTGGGGCCCAGCAACATACTCCAAGGAGAGGAGTCCATGTGGCCTCCTCCCCTGACCAATTTCATCCCCTCCTCCACAGGCGGATTTTGGCCCCGGGGACATATGTCCTCTTCCCTAGACTGGTTTTGGGTATGGGGACCCATTCTGGGGACCATTGCATTCTTTTAGGGGTGTATGTGGCCCCATATCCTGGGCTATTTTATGCTACTGTCTTGAAAGTTTCAAGGTGAATCGTCAAGCGGGTGAGCGAAAAAGGGGGTCCCAAAACGCGGTTTCCCCACAATATTTTCCATAGAAAACTTTAGCAAAGCCACAGCCCGAACTGCGGAACAGAATTACACCAAATTTAGCAAAAAGGTAGCAATTGGTTCAGAAAGAGCCCTTTTTGTTAAATGGTGTAAATCTGTTCCGTAGTTCCGGAGAAATTAGAAAAATAAAAACATTTGATATCTGGGGCAGCAATGGGTTTGTGAACCCTCCCGGGCACATGCTTCACTCTGCTTTGCTGCCAACACTCCAAACCAGGAAGTGTTGGCAGCCATCTTGTGACTCAGTAGACCCGAGTCAGAAGAAAACTAAAAAAAAGGTTGAAAAACAAGAAAAGGGAGCAGGGTAGAACCACCCTGACCCCCTAGGCCTGCTCAGTGGGTCCCACAAGAACCCCGGGGCCCAAAAAGCATATATTTTTTCAAACCAGCAGAATTTGTGCTGGATGCGCAAATCCTGCCGATAAAATGTTTTAAAAATGAAGCGGGGGGGCGTGGCCAAGATGGCGAGCTAGGAGGACGCTTCCTCGTGAGCTCCCGAAGCCCCGGAGCCTACGCACCGCCGATCGCCGCTGATCCCCCCGGATCGGGCGGGAGGCAGTGCCCAGTGCCTGTGGACAAGCGGTGCAGCGACTCGGGGATCCCCGGTGCCCTCCAGGGCACAGCGGCGCCGGGACGGGGCGATCCCCGGACAGGAGGCCCATCGCTGAGCCGGAAGACGCCTGGGAGCCGTCCTGCGGAGCTCGCCGGTGGAGCGCCAGGGAGCCCTAGCGAAGCCACGGGGGCTGCCGGTGGGGAAGCGCCCCCCAGATTAGGCCGCTCGCGAGGCGGCGGAAGGGCGTGCTATCGCATCCCCGGCCGAGACCCACCGTGACGGACCCGGCGAGCTCCCCCTACGCGACCCCGGGGATCCGGAAGGCCGCGAGGCCTACCCCGGGGCCTGGACTTCTGGAACCCTCCACTGCGCCCCGGACTGTCTGGAGGCTCGGCGCAGCGGCCGGAGAGAGCTCAGTGACTCCCTGAGTGGCCCGAGCGAGCCGCGGGGACCCCACCCCCATATCACTCTCCAGTGGACCTCGGTGGGCCTACAGTGCGGCGGCGACGCTCAGTCCAGGGGCTTCGCCTGCGGAGGGGCCCTCCCTCCTTCACCACGCCTCGCATTAGAGCCGGAAGGTGGCGCTGAGACCCCCTGGCGAGGACCTTCAAGGTGACGGGCTATATACCTGGAGAGAGCATTGGGTGGCCTCAAGGGGAATAGACCTGCGCCACTCCTGTGGCGACTCGGAGGGAGGCCATCCAGGCCCTTCCAAGCGGACTCCTGTGCCACATCTACTACAGGGGTGGTGCGACAGTGTGGCCTGACTACCTTTGTCCCTGGACGCTCTCTTCCCCGCGGTCGGAGGCGGACGGCAGCGCCCGCCTTGGGTGGCGGCGCGGACGAAGGGCCCCACAGCTGAGACCAGCCCACGGAGGGCCGCAGCGAGGAACGCTGACACGTGCATCTCAGACCCACGCTGCCCGGGGCCTTGTCGGTGCCCTCTGTGTCGCGGACCACTCCCGCCGCTACGATGTCTAACAACCGAGGAGGTAAGAAGGGTGAACGCACCTTGCCTGATATGTTGAGCAGGGCGACCCACAGACAGGATAGGAACCAGCCCGCCCCGAGCCCTCCATCCAGCTCTCGAGGGGCTGAGGGAGGGGAACCTCCAGTGACCCGATCGTTTCTGGAGTCGTTATTCAGCACCCTCAGGGAGGACTTCCAAACGCTGAAGCAGGAGGTGGCGGGGGAGGTCCGTGAAGTGCGAAGAGAGGTCGATTCCCTTGGTGAGCGAGTGACTGTTGTGGAGGAGGCTGGCCACACCCGAGACGAGGAGATAACGCACCTGCAGCAGGAAGTTCTGCGGCTCAGAGACCAGCAAATTGACCTCCAAGCCCACGCGGAAGATCTCGAGAACAGGTCCAGGCGCAACAACATTAGAGTCCGAGGCGTTCCTTCTGGAGAAGAAGGGGAGGACGTGGCTGCTTACCTGGGGGATATGTTTTGTGACATCTTAGGGGAACCTGGAGACTTCCCGTTGAGGATAGACAGAGCACACAGAGTGGGCCCGCAGCGACGGGCATCTGCACCGGCCCCAGACATCTTGGCCTTCTTGCCGGATTTCCCCTTGAAGGAACGGATCCTACGCGAGGCTCGACGTCGGCAGCCGCTAAGTTTTCGGAATCATCAGGTGGCGCTGTTTCAGGACTTATCTACGGTCACCCTTCAAAAGCGCAAGTCCTTCAAGATTGCCACAGACTTCTTGAGGGAACAAGGCATACAGTACTCCTGGGGCCATCCTTTCCGGCTCATCTTCCGCTGGAACGGTACCCTACATCAGCTCAGGTCCCTTCAGGACACTTGCGAGGTGCTGGGGATCACGGCAACGGACACCGACGCTCCCACACCCTCCCGCCGACGCGTCACCAGAGATGGGTGGCAGTCTGCCCGACGGCGCCGGCCTCCTGCCTTACCTACGCGACCGGACTCACCCACGGTCAGAGCTGAAATGGACGACGCGATCATGGTGGTGTCCAGAGACACATCGTCTGGTGATGTGGCCCTGACGGCCTGAGCATACTCCGGGGGGAGATCTTGATGGCCTCATCTTCACAGCAGGTGCGGGGGTTCCGGGAGGGAGGGGGCGGCAGGGGGGTGCAGGAGGTGGCTGGACGTCCACTCGAATAACTTACCACAGACTTGTCGAATAAGGACCGGACTGGGACAATGTTCCTCGTTCAAGGGAAGTTGGGGAGGTGGGGACGTTGGGGTAACGGGTGGGTGTAGGGAGGTAGAGGGTTGAGATCGGGGGGGGGAGGTTCGGGGGGACGACGGGTCCCGCAGTTTTGGGGTGGGGTGGCTGGGAGTTGGACTAGTTGGGGGTTGTTTGGGGGGGACTTTGGGACTTGTGCTGGACTGTCATGTTTTACTGCTATTTTTCCTATGGCCTCGCATCGCACGTCTTGGGTTGCGGACCTGGTGCTGTTGGGTTGTTGCATTTGCTCGGCTTCACGCCGTTGACCCTCACGAAGATCACTGCCGACGTAGCATCGCTGATCGCTGTTCTTGGGACGATTATTCATGGCCCTTAAGATAGTCACCCTCAATGTGAAGGGTCTGAACAACCCGGTGAAGCGCAGAGCGATATTATCCCTCCTCGAGAACACCCAGGCAGACATCTGTCTTTTACAGGAGACTCACCTCTTAGCCCAAGACTGCCTTAGGATGAGATCACCGAAATTCCCAGTACAGCTTTTTTCCTCAGGGCCCACTAAGACAGCAGGGGTCGCTATCTTAGTCTCTAGAAAGTTTAGGGGAGAGGTCCTGCATAAAGTGGCGGAGCAGAAGGGGAGGCTCCTAGCTTACAGGGTCAAGCTGGGGGGTTTCTTGTTCACTGTGGGTTCTATCTATAGCCCGAATGACCACCAGGACCAGTTCCTACACTCAGCCCTCGAACACATAGCGACTACCCCGGACAGGCACATAATCATTGGGGGGGACTTGAATATGGTCTTTGATTCGCTCTTAGACAGATCTGTGCAGCGACGCCCACACACCGGGGAGTTCTCGCAATTGAGTCACTCACGCCTAGGTGATCTCGATATGCATGATTTATGGAGACGCCTGCACCCCACTACTCGGGCCTATTCCTATTACTCCCACGCGCATAGGACATACGCGAGATTAGATCACATCCTAGGTACGGGGCCGATGGCTGCGCTCGCGACGGCTTCCGACATAGGGGTTCTCACGTTGTCGGATCACGCCCCGGTGTCGGGTTCCTTTCAACTACCGTCGGTATCACCCTCCCGGGGAGTTTGGCGCCTCAGAGACACCCTGTTGCATAAGCAAGCGGTGGTGAAGCAGATACGTGACGCGATTACTGAATACCGGTCCCATAATGATAATGGGGACACCACCCGGGCGACGCAGTGGGCCGCCTTGAAGGCAGTGCTCCGTGGGGAATTCATCGCCGCCTCGTCTGCGGAGAATAGAGAACGACAGCAAAAACGGGATGAGCTTACGATACAGGTGAGGGAGCTGGAACAGATGCATCAGAGGACGGGAGCCCCCAGAATTTGGAGGCAGCTTAAGGCAACCCGGAAATTACTCTCCGCGCTGGATATGGACAGAGCGGAATATGCGGCGCTCCGCCTGAAGCATGCATATTACACTGGCGGCGATAGGTGCGGCCGCCTCCTCGCGAACAAACTCCGTATGAAACATCAGCGTCTGCGCGTCGCGGAGCTGTCGATTCCCGGCGAGGCGACGGCTACGGAGGACCCTCAGATCGCGGAGGGATTCCGCCGATACTACGCCGACTTATACGCAGGCGAGCCTCCCTCGGCGTTGGCTAAGGCTGCTTACCTCGAATCAGTCGAGCTCCCCGTTCTCGCCCCGGAGCAGGCGGAATACCTGGAGCGGGACATTCGACCGGAGGAGGTGATTGCGGCCATCTCCCGGCTTAAACATGGGAAGGCCCCGGGACCCGACGGGTACACCCCACTTTTCTACAAGACGTTCTGCCAAGAACTGGTCCCTCTGTTGACGCGACTCTATAACTCCTTCGCGGAACCGGGAGCCATCCCTCCGGATTTGCTTTGGGCGACGGTATCGGTTATTCCTAAGCCGGGGAAAGATAAGACAGAGTGCGGCTCCTACCGGCCCATCTCGTTGTTGAACGTGGACCTCAAGCTCTACACGGGGATCCTGGCGACTCGTCTGGCGCTCTATCTGCCGGGACTTGTGAACCCGGATCAGGCGGGGTTTGTCCCCAGCCGGCAAACGGTGGATAACACTAAGAGAGTGGTGCACGTCCTGGAGAAAGCCTCCCGCATCCCTGGGGAACGCATGCTCTTGTCGGTCGACGCGGAGAAGGCGTTCGACCGTGTGCGTTGGTCTTACCTTGAAAGAGTGCTTTGCAAAATGGGTATAGGGGAGAAATTCCGCACCCTCGTATTTAACTGTTACAAACACCCGGCCGTGGTGGTGCGGGTGAATGGGTGTAGCTCCGACCACTTTGCAATTGAACGGGGAACCAGGCAGGGATGCCCATTGTCCCCGCTTCTTTTTGCCCTTTACATGGAGCCGTTTGCCCAGAGGATCCGAGAGGGCCCTAAGGTGACTGGCGTCCGGATGGGGGGCTACATTCACACCATCAGCCTGTACGCGGATGACGTGATCCTCATGCTTGAAGACCCGGGGGAGGCACTCCCGGCCTGCATCGCCGAGATGGACGCCTTCACCACGGTAGCGGGCTTCAAAATGAATATGAGGAAATCGTCTGCCCTGGACCTTTCGCTGTCCGCTGCGACGAGACTTGAATTACAGAGGCGCTTCCCCATGAGTTGGTCTAAAGATCTGATCCCATACTTGGGTATCTTGTTGGCGCCTTCCTTGCCCACCATGGTGACGGCGAATTACACGGCACTGGGCAGAAAGATGAAGGAGGAGTTGTCCCGCTGGAACAAGGGCACATTGTCGTTGTTGGGACGGATTGCCGCGGTGAAGATGACTCTCTTGCCGCAGGTCCTGTATTTGTTTCGGGCCCTACCGCTTCAGCCACCGACGGGTTGGATCCGTCAGGCTCAGGCTGACATCGCCCGCTTTATCTGGCAGGGTCGTAAACCCAGGCTTTACAGAGCCTTGTCTACTCTGGCTCCGGAATCCGGCGGCCTTGGCATTCCGGATCTCCAAAAATACTTTCATGCGGCGCAACTGCGGTACTTCGTGGAGTGGAGCAAATGGGAATCTGACAGGCACTGGCTGTTTCAGGACCAGGCGGTTGCGGGCAGGACCTTACAGGAGATACCCTTCATGCGCAGGGCTCATCGTCCCCCCAACCTTTACGCGTCTTTGGTCACCCAAGTTCCGCTCAGAGTATGGGATGCAGTGAATGCTACGCGGGAACTTACCACCTTCCCGTCGCCGCTTACGCCGTTGGTCGGGAACCCTGACTTTCAACCCGGATTGGAACCTGGCGCGTTCTCACTCTGGCAGGCTGCCAGATGCTGCGCTTTGTTCCACATGTATGGTTCGGAAGGGACTGTGTCTTTCCAGGACCTCAGACGAGATTACCATCTGCCTGAGACTGAACGTATGCGATATTTACAGGTTCGCCATTGGGCGCTGCAGCCGCAGGTGAGGGATCTGGCCGACCGGAAACTTACACCCTACGAGATGTGGCTAGCGACACGCTCCTCGGATACCAAGCTCGTTTCGGACCTGTACAAGCTTTTGCAGCCCCCCACCTTCCACATCCATAACCCCGGACGGGTGCGCTGGGAGCGGGAACTGGGGAGGGAATTAAGACACAAAGAGTAGGACGACATTTCTTACCGCGCGCGTCACTCAGCTTACCACACTGGGCTCACTGAGACTTTCACCAAAATAACTACTTACTGGTATTACACGCCTCAACGATTGCATGACATGAACCATAACCTCCCAGATACCTGTTGGCGCGAGTGCGGACAGACTGGCACGCTCACACACATCCTATGGGACTGTCCGTTGCTGGGTCCCTACTGGAAGGGGGTCTTAGATGAAGTTGACCAGTGTTTTGACATTGAACTGCCTCGCTTCCCAGCTTATGTCCTATTGGGGTTGCCTAATGGGTTGATGTATCCTCTGAGGTCCAGGAGGGGCAGGCAGATAGCTATTGCACTAGGTTCAGCGATACAGAACATACTCATACATTGGCGCACCACCACCACTCCCAATACTACAGGCTGGCTACACAGGTTATGGCACGTTCTAGGTATGGAGGAATTGTCCCTTACGGTGGCGGGCGAGGTGGCAAAGTTTGAAGATTTGTGGCAGCCTTTTCTCACCTTACTGCAGTCAGAATTCAAGGAAATTACTTGTCCCCGATATCTCAGGCTCATGCGGTTGACATCCCTAACCACTCCGCAGGCTTAGTCGCCCTGGCTGATATCTGTGATGAAGAGGTGCGGTCCCATCGAAATGCTGTAGAGAGCACGTGACATTTGCTCGGTACAACCCGGGGGGGAGGGGGAGGGGGGATACCGGAGGGGGGGGACGGGGGGGATGCAGGGGTTCGGGGGGCGGGTAGGGAGGGGCAGTTGAGTTGGAGGGGGGGTTGGTTTTGGGGTCAGTCGCCCTCGCTCTTACGCCTGGCATGTGGCTCTATAACATGTTCTGAGTGTAATGTCTGAAACTCTGATGGCGCTCATGGTGTAGAGACTCTGAATTGCATCTCTTTGACGACGTGTTTAAGTTGTATGTATTGTTTTCCTCCTTTATAACCTTGCAATAAAATGCTTTAAACCTAAAAATGAAGCGGGGGCTTTGCGCTTCAGTATTATTGAGCCCCCGGGTAGTTCAGGTCCGGGGACATGTGTAAAAGTAATTGTGGTGGCCTGTAGGGCCCCTGCAGGCCCGGGGACCTCCACCTCCCTGGGGAGTTATTGAATTTTTGCGGGGCATGCTGTTTCCCCAGCAGCCCCAGGGTCCACCACCTCCCTGGGGCTCTCTTTTTAAAAATAAATAAACTTGTATGGGTAGGCTCAAGCCCCCTACATGCCCTGGGGACTGCCACCTCCCTGGGGCTTTATTTATGTTTTGCGGGAGGCACGCAGTCCCCCTGCAGCCCCGGTGACTACCACCTCCCAGGGGCTCTCATTTTTAAAATAAGAACCTGTGAGGGGGCTCAAGCCCCTGCAGCCCCAGGGACCACAACCTCCTAGGGTCTCTCATTTAAAAAAAAAAGAACATGTGGGGGGTTCAAGCCCACCCACATGCCCGGGGGCCACAACCTCCCTGGGGCACTAAGTATGCAAATGCAGGGGTCTATTATGGACCCCCAAGCCCTGGGGGCCACCACCTTCCAGGGGCTTTGTACACATTGGGAGGGGGGCTGCGTGCCCCCACCCCCCTGGAGCCCTTCATGGCCCAGGGGACCATCACACCCAGGGCTAGATCCTGCAATGTAACGGAGTGCCCACCCCGGACATTGCCATTTGCTATGGCAAACATAGCTTAACCCTGCTTTTCTTCATTGAATCGAGAGCAGGAAAACATGCTCTTGCTTCAATGCAGAATTGGTTTTCCACAAGAGGAGCTGCATGTCAGCAGCTCCCCTTGTGGAAAACCAATGCTGGCTCCGGCAGGAGACGGTGAGACTGTGATGGCATTTGGGCTCCCCTACGGTCCCCAATGGATAGGCTAGACCCCGGGAGATGGGGTTCCCAGGGCCAGGAGTAGCCTGGGAGGGGGGCCTCGCAGCCCCCCTCCCCTTTAAAAAGGAAAAACAAAAAAAACTACAGGCCAATCCCGGGGATGGGGTGCCCAGGGCCATAATTGGCCTCTGGAGGGGGGCCACGTGGTCCGCATCCAGGCCCAAAGGATGGGGTCCCTGGGGCCAAAAGTGGCCTGGGGACGGGGGGCCATGCAGCCCTCTCCTTATTTCTTTTTTTTTTAAACCCACAAAATGAACAGGCAAATCGCCGGAGTCCCCGCCCGTCCCTGCACAACTGTACAAACGCACCCCGCGGTACATTTTAAGGTGGAGAATTAGTTCTCTTTGAATCCTGAGAGTCCATGGGGGCTATCTAGCTCATCAGGTACCTCCAGTAAGCGCCACAGGGCTGTGTTGCAGAGAGGTGGTCTGAGCAAACGCCCCTTTTTACACCTCTCTGTAACATAGCACTGCGGTGCTTATTGGAGGTACCTGGTGGGCTAGTTGGACCCCAGGGACCCTCAGGACTCAAGGGGACTTAATCCCTCAACTTAAAACGCGCCACACGGAGTGTGTTTGCACAGTGGTGAAGGGAGGGGGTGGGGCCTGATGTGACAAGTGTGCAAAGGTGCCCCTTGGTGCATTTTAAGTTGGGGGATTGAGTCCCCTTGAATCCTGAGGGTCCTAAGGCCAACTAGCCCACCAGGTACCACCAGCAAGTGCCACAGAGTTGCATTGCAGAAAGGTGTAAAAAGAGGAGTGGCCTAAGACCACCTCTCCAACGCAGCTCTGTGGGACTTACTGCAGGGACCCGGCGGGCTAGTACAGACACATCCACTCACTCACCCTTACAGTCACTCATACATGCAGTCATTCATCAAAACAGTCTCTATCATATGCACTCATACACCCATAAAGACACTCGCACACCACTACTCACCCATAGAGTTGCTCACACACCTAGTCAGTCATGCAAAGAATCAATCACACTCCCATTTACTCACCTATATAGTTATACACACACTACCTCACTTATTCATACATATACTAACACATACTTACTCTCTTATACAATCAGTGACAGAAGCACATACTCGTCTACACAGCCACTCTCACAATCACTCACTCTCACATATAGTCATTTATATACTCCAACACTCACATGTATTGGCTTTCACATATGGAGTTACTCACACATGTACCACTGAGATATCAATTCAATCAGCAACACAGCCATACACACACTGGCCCATGCATACTGCCTCTCACAGACGCAATCATGAATGCATACACCCAGGGATTCACACACTCATATATCCATGCAGGGAGTCACACAACCCCTCGCCTACACACACAGAAACTCAGGTACCCATACAGGTACTCAGACAACCAATAAAAAGCCCATATAGACATTCATGTAGCTACTCACCAACCAATGCAGCCACTTACACACCAACTGACTGATACAGACATTCACACAGATTAGTCACTAACCCATACATTCAGAAAGACACGCTTAATCACTCACTTATACAGTCAGTCATGCACCTACTAAATCATCCATTCAGACACTCATACATCCACTCATTCCTCAATACACCTTGCAATATATTTATATAACATAACATGTGTATTTGCCCTAGTAACGGGGCAGCTTGGCGCTAAAATAACAGATGTATATTGTTACCCAACTCAATGGTACTCATTTTATTGAACTCAAATGGATGAAAGGCTGAGTGAGCCCGCCGGGATTTGAATCTGTGACCATGTGGTTGAACACAGACTGCTGCAGTGGATGCATTATTCCACTGAGCCACCAGACCCAACATATTTACATTTTTTCAGAAACACACAGTCACTGGATGATGTCATCAGTGATGTCATCAGTGATATCATTTGAGATGTCATCAGTGATGTCATCAGTGATATCACTGACCTTGTCATGAGTGATGTAACATGCGACGTCATCAGCAGTGCATTGCGGTGGCGCGAGTATTTGTTAGTCGAACTAACTATAACAGTGGAATTTCTCTGGTTTTGTACAAGTTCCTGAAACGTGTGGCTTTTTCAGTGAATTTCTAAGCTTATAGTTAGGACCTTGTTTCTATTCAAAACATGTTTTTTTCTTTTGCCAATATCTTTAGCATCATTTGGCAAATCTTTGCAAAAATTTCCAAACTAATGGTTAACTCAGGTCAACTCTTGTCTTGAAAGTTTAGGGGTGATTCATCAAGCGAGGGCCGATTAAAAAGAGGGTTCCAAAATGCGTTTTACCCAGGTTAATTTCCTTAGGAAATTTGGAACAGGTTACAGCCTGAACTGCTGAACGGAACTACACCACATTAGACAAAAAGGTTGCTCTTGGTTCAGAAAGTGCCCTTTTTTTTAAATGGTGTAGATATGTTCAGAAGTTCCTGAGAAATTAAAAAAATAAAAATATAGATATCTGAGCACCAAGGAGGAGTCGCAATTCCTCTTGCGCACGAGCTTCATTCTTATTGGCTGCCAACACTCTAAACCAGAGTGTGTTGGCAGCCCAGACCTGAGTCACAACAAAAAGGTTGGAAAATCTTGTAAATGTAGGAAAGAGGTGAGGGTAGAAACACCCTCACACCCTAGGGCTGATCCATGGCCAAAAAAGCCATTTTTTTTTGGTGTGCAAATCCCGCTGGGAAAATAAAAAAAACAAAGGGGCAATGTGTTATTATATAGCTGGGGCCTGATAATGTGCGGGTGGCATGCAGCCCCCCCCCCCCCGCAGCCCCAGGGACAGCCACCTCCCCGGGGCTTTATTTCCATATGGGCGGGAGGGCCTCCCGGTTCCCCCCAAGCCCCAGGGACCTCAACATCCCAGGGGCATTAGAAAAATAGGGTGAGGGGGCAAGAACCGGGGACCGCCACCTCCCCAGGGGCTTTGATAAATAATTACTGTGAGTGGGCTCGAGCTCCCCCACACTGACACGGGGACCACCACCTCCCTGGTGCTATTTTCACAAAGGGAGGGGGCCACTCTGCACCCTTCCTGGAGCTCTTGATGGCCCTGGGGACCGCCACCCAGGGCCAGCTCCTGCAACGTCCCGGTGTGCCCACAGCAAGCAAGAACATGGCAAACACTGATTTGCTTATTGAAGCTGGAGCAGGAAACCTGCTCTCGCTTCAACGAAGCGAAGCAGAATTGCTTTTGGGCAAGTGGAGCTGCATTTTAGCAGCTCCCCTTGACTAGAAGCAATGCCCGCTACCGCAGGAGGAGTGGTGCTGGCTGGGACCATGGGGGCATTGGGACTCCCCCCCACGGTCCCCATCAAAGAGTACAGGCCCCGGGGGATGGGCTCCCCGGGGCCATTATTGGCCTGAGGAGGGGGCACGCGGTCCCCTCTTTACTTTTTTTTTTAAGTAGTGGCAATATTGGCCTGAGGATGGGGGCCACGCGGTTCCACTCATTTAAGAAAATAAGAATAGTGGCAGGTCCCAGGGATGGGGTCCCTGAGGCCATTATTGGCCTGAGGAGGGGGGCTACCCGGTACCCCTCCTTTTTTTTTTAAGATAATAACTGTTGGCAGGCCCCGGGGGATGGTGTCCCCTGGGCGAATACCGAAAATGGAAGTGAGGCTTTTTTCTTTTTTTGAGTTTGGAGTCGCAAACCCAACTCGGCTCTCAGTGCGGCCCCTCGTGTAATGTAAGGTTGGATTCGTGAATTTGCCTTAAATAAATAATTAAGTAGTATGTAATTACAAGATAGTGTTTTATTTATGAAGCTGTTTTAAAGATACTGGGATTGGTGTTAATGACAAGATTACAATGTATAGAGTTGTTAAAAATATATAAAATTGAAAATTAATAGTTTAACTTCAAAGTGTATTGTGTTGTAGTACATTGAATTCCTGCTTTTGCAGATTCGAGTCGGGTGCGCAAATCCACAAAAAATGTTTTAAAAAATGTATGTGTAAAAAAAATATTATATTCACTGCTATGTTATATGGTGGCTTTAAAAAAAGCCCTTGTTTTCAGTATGAGTTTGTTGAAGCTACATGTAAGTGCGGATGCAGAGCTTTAGGTTGTTGAGAAAGACTCTGTTTCCTTGATCTGTGAAGTGTACTCCATCACTTCTGTAGATGTAATCCATAGCAAAACGTAGATTGTTGTTATAGATGGAGCCCATCCTACGGTTTCTGAAGTAAGCAGAAACTGCTTTATTGACATTCTTTCTAGCTTTCTCAATCTTTGGACAGAATTGATTTGACCACTTCCATTTCTGTCTTTGGCATATAGTATAGTATACAAAGACAGTCTGAGGTTTAAGCAACATCAATTGTGCAAAGGTGTCCTTCATTAGCATTTCCAGACCTACCCAAGTCAATGTGCCTAGGTCATTGCCACCAGAGTGCACAATCATGAGGTCAGGTGTTGGGGATGCTAAAAGGTTTTAACCAAAGGCATCAATTGGTGCCACTTTAATCCTCTCTGTGCAATCCATTTAATATACACATTTGCAAAGCTAGGTCTTTGTCAATACCTCTGCGTTCAGCATACCTTTTGCACCACAAAGCAGAGCTGTACCCAACAATCCATACTGTAAGCATCTTGAAGGGATGTCTGGAAGTAAGAAAAGATGTCTGTAGATGAGGTAGTCAGTTGGTAGAATGAGAGGTATCTAAAATGGTGGACAAGATGCTGTTTTAAAAAAAGTAGAGAATTGATTGGCTGTTAAAGAATATTGTACATTCAAAAATTGTATGTATGTTACTTTCTTTGAAAAGCATGTTTCTTATTGGTTAACAAAAATTTTTGAAATGTACAGTAGATAGGATAAGGTCATATTTTGCAAATGTCAAACATACCTGCTGTTTGCATTTGTAACCTTGTGTGCTGAACTTGGAAATATGGTGAACCTGTGACCTGTCAGTTCAGTTGAATGTTTCATGAACTGTTACTATGGAAACTGGCATCAAGCAAAATGGGGGAAGGGTTGAAACTTAATTGTGGACATAAAATGTGAAATTGTAATTTATATATGTGATATCTTATTAAAGTAAGATTTCCCAAGTCAGTACTATCTTTAGAAGTGGTGTGTTCTTAAAAAATAGTGGTATTTTATTTTGTAATATATTTTTATACTCCCGTATGGATTTGCGGCTCCATCGCAATGGTGCACGGTGGAGTCGCGACTCCAAAAAATTCCAGAACCAGTTTGGGCACTTTTAGAAGTCAGTTGGTAAGGGTTAATATGTATAACCAATATAAATGTGTTTTATAATTGGAAATAATGTAGGAAGCTATGTGATTTGTTTCCCACGGAAATTATACCTTAAACCTTGTCTCAAAAAACTGAACTTTTTACAAATTAAGCCCGCACTTTATCACCTACAACTACTGAATTGTGATTGTACCTTATTTGTCTGTAACTTTTTTAAAAAAGCTATCTGTTTCAGGAAAAGTATGGACGGATAATTATGCTGTGAATATTTTAGGTGTTTTTTAACTAATATAGTAATTTATGTTTTTAATCTTATATTGCTCATGCTCATAGCACCCGCTGTACCTTCTCTCTTTTGTACTGTAGTCTGTGTCCTTTATTTGCCACATGTAATGTATTGTTTGGAATTGTTTTTAAAATGTGTATTCATGAACTGCTTTTATGATTGTATGTTCTACAATCGAATAAAGACTTTTGAATTGAATTGAATTGATTTGTTACTTACATGTATTTGTGTGGAGAAAGGGAGGGAACATTTGCCGTTACTGGTTTTACCTTGCTGAGAGTGGTGCAGTACATTGATTGTGTGCATAAATAAATAAATCCTTTATGAGTTTGTGGTATTTTAAATTCTACAAATCAATTTGGCAGGTGAGTTATACATTTGTGAGTTGTTTTATGTATTAGGTTTATTTGAAATCAATACAATATATTGATGAACTGTGATATTTGAAATATATTTTCAAATGTAGAGATGTGTATTGTTTTTTTTATTGTAGTTAATTGTTGTTTGAAATAGTTTTTGTATAGTAATATGTGTATTTTGGAAGATGGATTAGTGATTATGGTAGTTTGTTTTAGTGTGTGGATATGTACATTTGTAGTATACCGCATAATTTTAGCTGTTGCTTTAAAATTGGAGGTGGAGTCTGTCAAGTTTTAAGGTGTGCATGAACTTCTGTCTCAAGTATGTCTCTACTTGTATATGTGTTTTCACATGTCTTATACATTTGAAGGTGCATGAAGTATAACAAAGAGGTGTTGTTGCTTTTTCTGTGGTAGGCTGAAGACTTGAGTAGTAGTGGAATTGTGAAGATCCAGCATAATAGTGTGGTTTGAAAGATGTTGACATAAGGTATTATTGATTAGGCTTCTTTTTTTAAGTTTCTAGAGAGGTACAGTTAACATACGCCACATAAGGTTTCGTGTTTGCTTGAAATTGAAGTTTGTTCTGTGAATTTTTAAGGTTTGAATAGTGTTATGGTACAAGCATATTCATGTATGTTTTTAGGAATATGGTGAGACTTTTAATGAAGACATGCAAAGGCTCCCTGTTATCTATTTGGATAGGTGTGACATTATAAGTAGTTGTGAGGTTTGAGATGTTTATAGAGATGTTATTTATTGAGGTAATTTGTATGATGTGAGGAAAGTTATATTTCATACATGCAGCATAATTTACAGTGTCTGTTTGAAAATTGAAGTGTAGTCTGTGAAGTTTTGAGCTGTGGATAGTGTTGTGACTGAGATATGTGACTACTTGCACATATATTATGGTATGCGTTATATGTCTGAAGATTATAGATGTATAAAACACAGTTATACATTTATCTGTGTATTACTTTTATATATACGATGCTGCTAGCAAAAGGTACAAGCATATGCATATATGCTTTTAGAAATATGCGGGAGACTTTTATCAAATCTATGCTCAATACCTGAATATTTTTAGAATAGTGAAGCAATAGTAGTAGAAAAGTGATGTTTAAGATATGTTGGGAGAGGAATTATTGATTATGGTACTTTATGAGTCTCGGTAAATGTTCACTTGAAATTTGCTGCATAAATCGAGGTGAGTTTGAAATGTTAGGTGTACTCTGTCAAGTTTTAAGGCCTTAATGGTCTTGTGAGTGTGGTCATGTTTGTACCTGCACATGTATTCTAATATGTGTAATGCTTTTGGCAATAGGTATAGATAGAAGCATGCATGCCTTTAGGAATATGGTTAGAGTTATGGTAGAGACATGTGATAGGTTGCTGCTTTATGTTTGACTAGGCCCAATATTCATAGAATGGTGAAGCTGTAGAACAAAAGTGAGTTTTAAGAAATGTTGGCAGAAGGGATTACTGATCAGGCTAGTTTCTAAGAGTCTGGGGAAAGGTAAACTTGAAATACACTACAGAAATGTAGTTGTGTTTGAAATGTATCGTTCAGTCTATTTGGTTATTTCTGTTATATATGATGATGATTTCAAAAGGTACACATATGCATGTATAGTTTTAGGAATATTGTGAGATTTATAACAGACTCATGTCGCCCAACACCCTGAGTAGTTACAGAATTGTGAAACTTCAGTACAAAGGTGTACACCATGTCATAGACCTGACTTTTGTGCTGCAGTTTCAGTATTCTGCTACAACTCAGGATGTTGCACTCCTCCAATCACTCATGTACTACTGCAGTACTACTCCAATTACTCAGGTAGGACACATGCACTTATAAAATCACCTATGTACTTTTTATGTACTCCTGTAGTCCCCCAGATATTACCTCTGAACTCATGCAATCACCAATGCATTAGCTATACACTGGTTTAATCATGAAGGCAATACCCTGGCACTCCCCCAATTTCCTTTTCATGATCTACGCACTCCTCCAATCACTTAGCCAGTATGCATGCACTTATAAAATCACCCACTCACTTGCTATGTACTCCAATAATCTCTCAAATATTACCCCTGCAGTCATGCAATCACCCAGCCACTACTTATGTACTACTCCTGAAGTCATGCAATCGTGCAGGCTGTAACAATGCACTCATTTAATAACCCAGGTACTACCCTTGCAGTTGTAGAATCATCTAGGTCCTACTGTTGCACTCATCTATTCACCTAGGCACTAGTCAATGAGTCATCTGTACCTTTAGGTGCTATTCATACACTTATCCATGCATTCAATGTTTATGTGTGCACTCATGCAATTAGCCACTCACTATCTATCTTCTCCTACAATTACCCAATGACTGCCCTTGCATGCATACAATCACCCAAACTCTACCCATGAAGGTATGCAATCACTGAGCCAGATCTATTACATGTTTCAGTTGTAAGTTTCACGATATTTCTGAAATATTGTATACACATTTTTTTAGATATGATGATGATTTGAAAATGTAGAGACATATGTATGCAAGCTTTTAACAATATGGAGAGACTTCTAGTTAAGTCATGTAGTAGTATGCTGTTTTATATTTGTCTAGGCCCCACACTCATGCAGTTATAAAACACCCTAGTACTACCCATGCAGTCTTCCAATGATCCAAGCATTACATATACACTGATGCAAGCACATAGGCATTACCACTGCACTTATGCAATCACCCAGGCACTAGCTATGCACTCATGCAATCATCAAGGTATTACCCATGCACTCTTTGAATCATGTAACCTCTACTCATGCACTTATATAACCACTCAGGCAATAATGTTGTACTCTTTCAATCACAGAGGCACTAGCCTTATACTTATGTAATCACTCAGCTAGTAGCCATGGTGTTATGAGATCACCCAGGCACTACCTTTGCACTCATTTATTCACTCAGGCGTAACCTCAGTAGTCCTGAAATCACCCAAGAATTATCCATGCAGCTATGAAATCACTCAGTCACTTTGTATGTAGTTATGTAAATCACTAGATATTACTCCTGTAGTCATGCAGTCATCCAGGTGTTACCTATGTGCTTCTTTAATCCCCCAGAGGTTACTTCTGTACTGATGCAATCACCAATGCATTAGCTATACTGTGCTTCAATCACCCATGCACTATCCTTGTACTCTTTCGATCATGGAGACACTACTCTTGTACTTTTATTACTCAGGTAATACTCACACACTTACAAAATCACCCAGGCACTACCTTTGCACTCCTGTAATCACTCAAGTAATACCTCAGTACTTTTGTAATCACCCAGGCAGTACTCATAGACCCACTCTATGTACTCCAGTAATCCCCCAGATATTACCCCTGCAGTCATGCAATCACCCAGGCACTACTTATGCACTCATGGAATAACCCAGGCACTCCTCTTGCACTCCTCCAGTCATGCTGGCACTATTAATGCACTCCCCCAATCACCCGGCCACTACCTATGCGCTTATAAAATCACCAAGGCACTACCTACACACTCATCTAATCACACAGGCACTGCCCATGCACTCCTCCATTCACCAATACATTATCCATGTATTCATACAATCACCCAGGCATTACCCATGCACTACTTCAATCACTCAGGCAGTGCTCATGCAGTCATACGTGTGCTCAGGCACTTCTGCAGCACTCATGCAATCAACCAAGCACTACTCATGCAGTCTTCCAATCATCCACACAGTGCTCCTGCACAAATGCAATGGCCCTGCTACTACTCATGCACCCCTACAATCACCCAGGAACTACCTAGGTAACCCTACATGCACCCACACACTACCCATGCACACTTCCATGTACCCACGCATTACCCATGCATTCCTACAATCACCCAGACATTAACCCTGCACTCATACAATCACACAGGCACTACCCCTGCAGTCACACAATCACCCAGGCACTACTTATGCATTCATGGAATAACCCAGGCATTACCCTTGCACTCCTCCAGTCATTCTGTCACTATCCATGCACTCCCCCAATCACCCAGCCACTACCTAGGCACTTATAACATCACCAAGGCACTACCTATACACTCCTTTAATCACTCAGGCACTACCCCTGCAATCATGCAATCACCCAGGCACTACTTATGCACTCATGGGATAACCCAGGCACTACCCTTCCACTCCTCCAGTCATCCAGGCACTATACATTCACTCATGCAATAAGTCAAGCACTACCTATACACTCATGCAACCAGTCAGGGACTACTACAGCACTTATAATTCCCTCAAACACTATCCATGTACTCATTCAATGACTCAGGCAATACTGCTGCACTCATTCATTCACTGAGACAGTACTTATTCACTCATACAATGACTCAGACAATACCATAGTAGTCATTTATAGAACATGTTAGAAATGGGATTTCTGGTTGGCTGAGGCTTGCGCGAATGCCAGGCAGAAACCACCACTTTAGTCAGGGCAAGGGAGTTACACACCGAAGATAACCCCTGCTCACACCCTTTATAGCTTGGCACGAGCAGTCAGTCTTATCCCAGAGGCAATGTTTAAAGCGTTTGCGCAACACACTCACACAGCAGCAACACACTAGGCACACCACAAAAGAAACTCTACACAAGGTTATATAAAAATAGCCTTTGTATTATCCAAAACACGTTAGAAAAGTAATCACAGAATATGTATTGTGCCAAATGGCACTAGGCAGTATTTACAGGGGATTATGTACACCTGACAGGGCCTATTGGGCCACAGTCAGAACCATTAGAATCACAAGTAATAAATGTAGAACCCAACCAGTAACTACTGGTAGAATCAGGACCGTAGCATAATATCCTGCAACATAAAACATAGGATGCACAAATCACCTTGCGCATGGATCACATTAGGCTTAACTACATTAGGCCCAAACCTCCTTAGCATAGACACATTGTGCGCCAAACTATGAAAAAGCACATAAGCAAGAATCATGGTGCATAAATACATAAGGTACTGAACTGGCCTAGTTTGGGGCTCAAATGTCCCATGTCCAAAACAGTAAGGGTGTAAGCTGTAAATGCAGTACAAGCAAAAGATGCAATACGCTAGGGACGTGGGGTACTCCTCACCCCTTCATTATCAATGCCTTGGGACGCCCCACTCCAAGGCTGTAATAACAAACAAATGAAAATGCCCCACCATTGCAGCTGCCCACTGTAAGATGGGCAGTTGTAAAAAGCAACAAGCACCGACAATGTTCCTCGATCGGCACTAACACTGTAGCGAATTCAGGCCCCCTAACTCACCGGGGGCCCACTGACAGATTCCCCTCTCAGCATGCGGGGTCTCCTTCAGTGCGGCGGGGCAGGCATCGGCTATGTGCCTTGGGCCCCCCCTTCATCACCGCAATCACCTCACTGCTGCTGCATGTGGTGCTCTCCCTCACGCAGGGAAGCTCCGCGTTCTCTGCTGACTGCAGCTTTCAATCAGGCACGGCTGCCTGGCTCCAGGATGCAGGGTCGCCTTCTCCTGGACCGACGCAGGGCTTCCCTCAGTTCACTGGACCCTCTCTTGTTGATTTCCGGCTGCGGGTGGGAGAGCCCACAGGACTTCCACTTCCTGTTGGCTGGCCCGCCCACAAACAGGCAGTCTTGCCTGAATTCCTGTTTGCCATTCCTACATAGTGGTTCCTTTTCTGGATCTCGGGCCATGGCGGTGATTTCTCGGCGGCAATGCGGGGTGGCCTCCCGCTAAGTAAATAAGCGAGAATGCTGGGTGGGCGCCCGCCAATAATTAAATTCAAAGTGTGGGGTGAGCACCCGCCTTTTCAGAAATGTGAGGAAATCCCCAGGCAGCAGCCCAGTGCTGAGAATTAAAAATAGAAGCTCTCTCTAAGCGCTAGGGCAAAGTCTCTAGCACTCTCCCTAATAGAGGAAAATCGCTCCCAGGGATAAAAGTCCAAAGTCCAGGGGGCAAAGGCTGGGCCCTCCAGCAGGGAGGCAGTCCCTCTTGGTGGTGCCTCCTGGAGCCCAGCAACAGCTCCCCCCCCCCCAAGTCAGGAACGGCACAACAACATTCATGGAGTCACAGCCCCTTCATGTATAGGACATTTTCCTTTGTCTGTGGAGTACAGGGCTTGGGAGAACCAGTTCCAACTGGTTCTGGAGCATTCTGTTTACCAGGCTACTCTTCCTTATGGTTAGGTGGGGGCTCGTCATCAGACACAGCACAGGGGGAGGAACCAGCATTCACTGGGGCAGGCACCATCCTATTCATGGACCTGGGACTTCCGCTCCCACTACTCAAAATTTAGATGTCCCATTCAGCTTAGCGCAGATTCACCCTGCCCCTCCTGGAGCCACTCACACCGCACTAGCCCATCGCTCAAAAGCCAGACATGCAATTCACATCAGGAAGGCAGACCCATAGCACACAGAAATGCCAACTTCTAAAAGTGGCATTTCTAATATAACCACAATAAATATGTGCACACCATTTCGCAGCATTTATTAATACCATCTCATACATACCAGACTTGACCATGCTGCGCCTCTCATATCAGGATTTACCACTGACCTGCATTCATCAGGGAATCCCCCATGCATTCCAATGAGAGGGCAGGTCAATCACATTACATGTAACCCAGAGCGCATGTACTTCACAATGCATAGCAGTGATAAAGTGCCTAGAGGCCTAACACCACCAATACTTCACAGGGAAAAGGCTAGGAGACAGGCAAAAAGTTTTGGGGTGAAACCGCAAAAAGGGCCAAGCCCAACAGAACACATATACGTTTGTCTATTTTTAACCAAATAGGCAATTCTAAAAAGAACCATTTTTTATTTCCTTTTTTGTTTTATATTTTGTTGTACTTTTTAAAAAAAAAATTATTTGTTGGGTGTTTTAAATAAAAAAAGGCAAAATAAACAGAACCAACAATGAACATGTTGAAAAAATTATGCAATTATAAACTCATTTCATAGAAAAAATAATAATAACACTGGTGGTTCCTAATAGCACTAAATTAATCAAAAGTGGGAATGGACACTAGTGTCTACTTAACCATTGGTTAAGCTTTGACAACCCTCATAGACAGCCTGGTTCAGTTCGATGCGGTATATCTTTTTTCCGCCCCGCCAGGTGTCATGGCATAGTCATAGGATTGCCAAATAACGTGCGGTATGCCTGCCTCACCCGAGGCTACCTCTGGTTCAGGTAGAAGTGTCCAGAAATAATAGGGAATGGAAAGGGGGGATTTGCATTAAAAACAGTGTGTCACCGAAAAAAAAAAAATTCATGGAAAAGGTTGACACTGTATTAAAAAATTTCGATATATGAAAAGTAATCGGGTAACTAGATTACCATATATCTATGTATATATGGATCCGTCAACATGTTTCAGCTCTTTTGGCCCAGCCGGGTCTGAAGAGCTTTCGTCAGGACAATGAAAACAAACAAACAACATATAAAAGGTACTCACACTACTAGTATTGGGTCCTATTTAGCTATTATAGCATTTCTTATTTAGTCACCTATAGTGCGGGGACACAAACAATACATTGCATTAAAGTATATCAATTATGGTGATTAGGCATAGTACTATTAGGTAAAAGCGCACCTACTAGAATTACTAGTAAAAACATATCTATGCACCTAATTCGAGATACATAAGTTACGCTAGGGTAGGAAGAAACTAGAGACTGGTTTTAAGTAAGGAGCAGTTTGTACATCGCGTTTCTGGGTAAAATGGAGGGGCGGGGGAGTTTGTTATGTAAAGGTGGGAATACTGTAATCATTCTGTCAATAGTCTTAATCAGAGCGTTACTAAGCAACTTTTCTGCAAGAACTAGAGCCCCAAATCGATGTTAATAAATGCCAATAAACAAGCAAGCAAATGTGAATGAGATAGCGGAAATACCTTGTTAGGTTTAGCTTGACAGCGTCAGCAGGAGTGGAGAGTCGCTATACGCGGTCTTTGCTAAAAAATTATTCACACAGTTAGACATTGGACACTCGGACTTCTTACCGGTATAAGGTCGTCTTTCCTGGGGAATTCTTACCCGCATGGACCGTCTTTCAGTCCCTGTGCTGACTCTGCTCCTGGTTACAGGCGGAGCTCAGTTTCCCGGGCATAAGGCTGAAGTCCCAAACACTGAGAAAGGACTAGAATGTCAACTAGTAACATACTCCAAGATGGCTCCCCCCCGCAGTTTCATCGCAATGTTTTTTCGATATTGTTCGGAAGGGTATTTAATACATCAAAGAGCATTAATAGCTGATCAAGTGCGCTAGTTATTTTGTGTCTCACTTATTCATATTATTTTTTTGTGAATGTCATAATTCACAGTTTCCAGGTAAACAGGTATTCATTTCCGAATCTGGATGAGAGGATGTTGTCATCATATAGATGGTTCGTGAGTGTAATTAATAGAACTGACTCCAGGGAATATTATCATTCATTCCTAGTATATGGGTGCCAAGACGGTCCACCCACCTTTGTTCCTTTTCGAAGAGAATTTGCTCAGTATTCTTATTCCTGTTTTGTAGCATTTCAAGTACTGTCCAATGCAGCTCATCACAGGTGTGTCCTGCTTCCACACCTGTGATGAGCTGCGTTGGACAGTCTTGGCACCCATATACTAGGAATGAATGATAATATTCCCTGGAGTCAGTTCTATTAATTACACTCACGAACCATCTATATGATGACAACATCCTCTCATCCAGATTCGGAAATGAATACCTGTTTACCTGGAAACTGTGAATTATGACATTCACAAAAAAATAATATGAATAAGTGAGACACAAAATAACTAGCGCACTTGATCAGCTAATAATGCTCTTTGATGTATTAAATACCCTTCTGAACAATATCGAAAAAACATTGCGATGAAACTGCGGGGGGGAGCCATCTTGGAGTATGTTACTAGTTGACATTCTAGTCCTTTCTCAGTGTTTGGGACTTCAGCCTTAAGTCCGGGAAACTGAGCTCCGCCTGTAACCAGGAGCAGAGTCAGCACAGGGACTGAAAGACGGTCCATGCGGGTAAGAATTCCCCAGGAAAGACGACCTTATACCGGTAAGAAGTCCGAGTGTCCAATGTCTAACTGTGTGAATAATTTTTTAGCAAAGACCGCGTATAGCGACTCTCCACTCCTGCTGACGCTGTCAAGCTAAACCTAACAAGGTATTTCCGCTATCTCATTCACATTTGCTTGCTTGTTTATTGGCATTTATTAACATCGATTTTGGGCTCTAGTTCTTGCAGAAAAGTTGCTTAATAACGCTCTGATTAAGACTATTGACAGAATGATTACAGTATTCCCACCTTTACATAACAAACTCCCCCGCCCCTCCATTTTACCCAGAAACGCGATGTACAAACTGCTCCTTACTTAAAACCAGTCTCTAGTTTCTTCCTACCCTAGCGTAACTTATGTATCTCGAATTAGGTGCATAGATATGTTTTTACTAGTAATTCTAGTAGGTGCGCTTTTACCTAATAGTACTATGCCTAATCACCATAATTGATATACTTTAATGCAATTTATTGTTTGTGTCCCCGCACTATAGGTGACTAAATAAGAAATGCAATAATAGCTAAATAGGACCCAATACTAGTAGTGTGAGTACCTTTTATATGTTGTTTGTTTTTTTTCATTGTCCTGACGAAAGCTCTTCAGACCCGGCTGGGCCAAAAGAGCTGAAACATGTTGACGCATCCATATATACATAGATATATGGTAATCTAGTTACCCGATTACTTTTCATATATCGAAATTTTTTAATACAGTGTCAACCTTTTCCATAAAAAAAATTTTTTCCGGTGACACACTGTTTTTAATGCAAATCCCCCCTTTCCATTCCCTATTATTTCTAGACACTTCTACCTGAACCAGAGGTAGCCTCGGGTGAGGCAGGCATACCGCACGTTATTTGGCAACCCTATGACTATGCCATGGCACCTGGCGGGGCGGAAAAAAGATATACCGCATCGAACTGAACCAGGCTGTCTATGAGGGTTGTCAAAGCTTAACCAATGGTTAAGTAGACACTAGTGTCCATTCCCACTTTTGATTAATTTAGTACTGAACCAGGGGAACCGAATGGACTTTGAATCCTCTTTCCTCCCTTTTGATATAAGGTTCCTAATAGCAACCAGGACAGCATGCAGTGATTGCTCACCAAAACAGAGAATTGTTTTGCATTTTATACAATGCTGCTCCACTCTAGCGAAGTCAGGTAAGGTGTTGGCTCTGCTAGATTATGTTGAAACATTTGCTGTGCTAGGTCTAGCAGCATTATCACTTCCTTGCCTATCTTGTCTTTGTCTAACCTGTTCCTTAGATAGACTTAGAGGATGCATTGTTTGTAGGTGTTTCAACATCTACGACGTCCCACAGGAATATTTTTTCTCAGAACCACGTGAGAGGACATTGGGACAAATAGTGCACGTATCTTTCCGGGCATTTACCTTTTTTTCTGCTGGAGCAATAGAGAAAAATGCCCATACAACACTTTCATATCTTTTCTTTACAGGCTTCTCCAGGTCTTGTTCCTCTTCAGGGGGAAGCTGTACAGGTGCATCACCAGCTGCCATTTTCAGTTCTGTAAAAAAAAACAAAAAAAGGCAATCAAGAGGAGCAGAAGAGAACAGGTGTGTCTGCTAAGATGCTCTTGAAGGAATGAAAAAAATGGGTGGGGTCCTTCAAGTTCTAGAATCAAAAGGTTCCTAACGAATTAAATGCTTTCTTTTGAAGTCACATGGGTTTGCGCATCCGGTGCACAACTATCGCGCACCCAGCGCTATTCCAGAAAAATATATTTAACTAAAATATATATTTATATTCAAGTTACAAATATATGATATTTACAATTATCTTAAAAATTGTCTTGGTATAATATATTTAATGAAGTTATATGCATGTACTTTTAAAATTTAAAGATTTGCGATGGATTCGCGCACCCGGTGCAAGATTGGTACATGATCAGTACGCAAATCCCCTATAACCCCTTCCATGCTCATGATGAGCTCAGCTCGTCATGCAGCACAGTGCTCCTGTGCTCATGACGAGCTCAGCTCGTCATGACCACACCCGTTTTTATTGCTGTCCAGCACAGCAGGGGAATCGCTCTAGCAGCGATGCAGTTAAAAAAAGGTAAAAGAATATTTAGAAAGCAGAAAACTTTCCATTATTTTTTATAAAACTTTAAAATTTAGAAAAAGGTTTTTTTGGACATTACAATAAGAAATTTGCATTAAAAAACCCTTACAAATTCACCGAAAAAAATCATAGGTTTCAGGAGCATTATAGTTAGAGATCAGCATTTAAAAAATCTTTGAAATTCACTGCAAAAAAACATAGTTTTAAGGGACGTTATAATTAGAAATTTGCATTTAAAAAAACCTTTGATATGAACTGAAAAAACCACAGGTTTCACGGACGTTATAGTTAGTTGGACATTTCGCTAGTACAAAACCAGAGATGTCATCAATGACCATGTCATGAGGGATGTGATGTCATCAGCAATGAATTGCAGGGTTGCGAGTTATAGTTAGCTCAACTAACTATAACGTCCATAAAAACCCTTTGTTTTTTTCAGTGAAAGTATATATATATATATATATATATATATATATATATATATATTCACTGAAAAAACCATAGGTTATAGACCATATATAGTTAGGAATTAGCATTTACAAAACCTTGAAAATTCACTGAAAAAACCATAGGTTATAGACCATATATAGTTAGGAATTAGCATTTAAAAAACCTTATTTTACTCACACAAAACCATTGAAATTCCATATATAGTTAGTTGCACTAACTATATATTGCGCACCCGCAATCCACTGCTGATGATGTCACATATTACATCATTCATGACATGGTCAGTGACATCACTGATGACATCACTGATGACATCTCAAATGACATCACTGATGACATCACTGATGACATCATCCAGTGACTGTGTGTTTCTGTAAAGTTTAAATATGTTTTACATATTGAAGAATGAGTAGATGTATAAGTGTCTGGATGAAGCATTTAGTAGGTGGGTGACTGACTGTATGAGTGAGTGATTAAATGTGTCTCACTGAGTGCATGGGTTAGTGACTAAACTGTCTTAATTTGTGCATTATTATGTCTGTTGTTCTGTAAACTGCTGCATGTGTTGATCAGTAGCTATATGAGTAACTATATGGGTTATTGATTGATTGTCCAAGTATTTGTATGGGAGACTGAGTGTGTGTGTGGCTGGCTGGGAGATGTGTGACTCTGTGCAGATCAATGTGTACTTGTATCAATGATTGTATAAGAGAGTAAGTATGTGTTAGTATATGTTTGAAAATGTAAGGTACTCTATGTTTAAGTGTATAGATTAGAAAATGGAAGTGTGATTGATTCTTTACAGGACTGACTAGGTGTGTGAGTAACTCCATGGATGAGTGGCAGAGTGTGAGTGTCTGTATAGGTGTATGAGTGCATATGATAGTGTTGTAAAGATGAGTGATTGTATGTATGAATGATTGTATGGGTGAATGAGTGAATGTGTGTGTAGACATAGGAATCAGTGAGTGCGTATGTAGTAACTAGTATTGGTGTGTCAATGGTTTCAAAAATTATACTCTGTATTTAACACTGGGTGTAACAGAGGTTATATTAAAATGTGAGGAGATGCATTGTATTGTCACATGAATGATATCATCAGTGATGTGGTCATTGATGTCAAATGAGATGTCATCAGTGATGTCATCAGTGATGTCATTTGAGATGTCATCAGTGATGTCATCAGTGATGTCACTGACCATGTCATGAATGATGTAATATGTGACATCATCAGCAGTGGATTGCGGGTGCGCGATATATAGTTAGTGCAACTAACTATATATGGAATTTCAATGGTTTTGTGTGAGTAAAATAAGGTTTTTTAAATGCTAATTCTTAACTATATATGGTCTATAACCTATGTTTTTTTCAGTGAATTTTCAAGGTTTTGTAAATGCTAATTCCTAACTATATATGGTCTATAACCTATGGTTTTTTCAGTGAATTTCATTGGTTTTTTAAAAGCTAATATCTGTAGCTGTAAAATGTATTCTTCTTTAAATCCAAAAATATATTTTATATGTTTATTAATAATTTTTTTTTGTTCGCTCCCGGTTCGCGAACCGGGAAGCTTCCCGTTAGCTCATCTTGATGCCGCGACCCAGTCCGCGAACCGGTAAACGTTCCGTTAGCGCAACTGCCGCGTTAGAAAACAACATCGTGACGCGTCGCGTCCGCATGATGTTTTGCGTTGTCGCGTGATACGTCATATGACGCGCCGCGTTAGCGTACCCGGAAGTGAACCGGTACGTGAACGAGGCGCGAAGCGCAGCTTCCCGGAAGCGATCCGGGACGCGGCCCAAAGCGCGTAACGTAAACACAGCAGGTCATGTGACTTGTTAATAACACTTTTCATTGGTTCATTTCACTTTTGGTTTCCTAATGATGTAAGACTAGGTCATGTGATCTAAAATTAACACTTTTCATTGGTTTAGAACTATTGTTTTTCCCAAATGATGAAAACCCCTCCTTCTTTCCTCACTCTGACTTTCATCTTTGTGAGAGAAAGACCCTTTGTTACCAGTGAGCAATGGCTTCTTTAGTAGCTTCAGCTGGTGCTTCCCCACCACCTCCACCACATCCAAGGAAGAGAGGACCACCTGCTGAAGTTATAATTCAGCAAGAAGAGGAAGAAGAGGAAGAGGAGGAAGAGCAGGAAGAGAGGCATTTTTGCCTGAGGAGCCCAGGAGGTCTCACCTGAAAGAAAATTTTATTTGGCAATTTTTTTAATTTCCCAAAGGCCAGAAAAAAGTAAATGCAAGGTACGTAACTTGCCTTATATGTCAAGATAGACTGTCCAGAGGGACCGAGAAGAAATACAGCTACGGAAACTACACAATGCATCGCCACATGAGTAGGTGGCATCCTAACAACTACAGTGCTGCACAGTTACGTAACGAACAAGATAATCCCCCTATTATGGCCAGAAGATCTGTTGTACCGGAAGTGACGGGACCAGAGGGGAGGGAGATGGTGCCGAATATACAAATGAGATTCGGGGAAGTAAAGCAAGTCTGCGTACTTTGCAATGGGTTCATTTGCTACAGAGAAAGTAGCATCACTCCGATCAACAGAGCTATCGAGAATCATGTTTGTCCGAAACGCCCCAGACAATAAATTGTTTTTTTTTGTTGCTCCTGTTGAGCCCTTTACAATGAATCGTTTTCGTTTCCCCCCCCAAAAAAAACCAAAAAATATATAAAACCGTTCAGAAAATACAAAAAAAGTAAAAAAATGTTCAGAAAAATAATAAAAAAATATAAAACAACAAAAACAATAAAAAAAAAGTTCTTTTCAGAACTACCTCCCCGTTATAAAAAAATTGGTAGAATATTTGGAACTCTGCCAACCTCTATTTCTCTTGGTTCGCTTCCCAGTTCGCTCGCCGGTACGCGAACCGGGAGCGAACCAAAAAAATTTAAAAAAAAAAAAGAACAGTAAGTATAAGGGAAGGAAACAGACAGTTATGTTAAAAGAAAGACAGCTATAGGGGAGTAAACTAGAGATACTGTTACCCGCAATCCACTGCTGATTATGTCACATATTACATCATTCATGACATGGTCAGTGACATCATCAGCAGAGGATTGCGGGTAACAGTATCCCTAGTTTTCTCCCTATAGCTGTCTTTCTTTTAACATAACTGTCTGTTTCCTTCCCTTATACTTACTGTTCTTTTTTTAAAAAAAAATTTTGATCAGTCAGAAACAGTGACAGTAATAGAGACAGAGTGAGTGACCGAGAGTGAAGAAGTATGAGAAGAGAGGGACTAAGAAAAATAGTGGAAGGAGTAGAGTAATTAAGTAATAGAGAAAGGAATGAGGGAAGTAGCAAAGGCAGGAAAGTGATGGTTAAAGAAATGAAGCAATGGAACTAATAGAAGTTACATGTGATAGAAATATAACGAAAAGAGTACAAAACATTTACCTTATAATTGTCGTTAAGTTAGTCATTTGTTATTTTTATACTTTCAATCTGTGAAAGAGAGAACAAACATTTGAAAAATATTAAAACATGTTTTTAATAAATTAGAAAAGACAAGGGAAAAAATAGAAGGACAAACAGTTTTTCAACAACTTTGACACTTACAGAAGCCTCTGCTTCTCCAGGCCCCCTACACAGTCCTAAAAATATACATTTTAAACTAACAGTATCTTGATGCAGATGAAGTGAGTCCTATCTTGCAACATGGTGCATCTTTTGCATGACTGCTGCATCGGTTTCATGTGGCATTGTTTTTTTACAGCATGACACATCTGCCTAGATTCATCATTTTATAATTTTGTCGCCTCATAGCAAATCTTTTCAACCGCCACTGCGTCACAAAAGTGACGCACAGTGGCGCAAAAGAGGCACACACCTATCATAAATCTGTCCCTAACATGTTAAATGATTGATTCAGGATGACAATAAGGTGTGGCCTATCCAGAGGTTTGTTTAAGGTGAGGCCTACTCAGGGTTGCAGATCAAATTTACACTTGTTGAACAATACAGAGGAGATAATACATGTGAAGGCCTACTAATGAAGTAAGTCATGTCCACTTCACTCTTGAACAAAGGCCAGACCTCTTCTGTGTCCGTGGACAGACCTAAACTTCATCTGCACAATGTCATTCGTAAACTTAGGAAACACAGGTGATGTAATTGAAAAATGTGGAGTTTATTTTCCTCATTTCACAATCACATCACCTGTGTTGCCTTTGCTTAGGTATCTCATAGTGCAGATGGAGTCTAGCATATCAAACAGTACACAGAAGGTGAGCAGTGTATACAACAATTTTGACACTTAGAAAAGCTTCAGCTTCTGCATGCCCCCTACACAGTGCTAATTATATACATTTTAAACTGATGGTATCTTGCTGGAGATGAACTGAAACCTATCTTGCAACATGGTGCATCTTTTACACAAAAGTGACCCACAGCGGAGCAAAAGAGGCGCACAGCCATCATAAATCTGACCCTAACATTTTAAATCATTGTTTCAAGATGCCGATAAGCTGTAACCTATTCACAGATTTGTTTCAGGTAAGTCCTACTCAGAGTTGCAGATAAAATTTAGGTTTGTTGAAGAATACAGAGGAGAAAATACATGTGCAGGCCTACCAACCAAGTGTGTCATGTCCACTGCACTCTTGAACAAATGTCAGACCTCCTCTGTCTCCAGGAACAGGCCTAAACCTCATCTACGCAATGTGATGTGTAATGTTAGGAAACACAGGTAATATAATTGAAAAACGTGCAATTTTTTTTGCTCATTCCACAATCATATCACCTGTGTTTCCTTTGCTTAGGTATCTCATTGTGGAAATGTAGTCTATCATATGAAAGACTACGTAGAATATGAGCATTGTATGCAACAACTTTGACACTTACAGAAGCCTCTCCTTCTCCATGCCTCCTACACAGTTCTAAATGTACATCATAAATGCAAACAGTACAGAATTAATTATACATGTTAAATGGTTTATTTTTGCTGTTCTCAGAATGTATCAAATTTCACTAAAAACAGTGACTTGAAGGTATTCATCATATAACAGCGGGGAAAAAAAAACACAATCAAAATGATTGTGTTTAAAAAACCCATACAACATAACAAATCAGAATTCAGAACTCCTTAAAGTTAACTTACTTTCCATGACGTCGAAGGATGTCCTATGAACAGCTTACACTCTGTTGTGCTGTTATTACTTTCAGACCGCCACTTTCTGAAAGAAAACCTCCATCGTTTTGAAAAACATGTTACATACAATAAATGACTTCTTGCTCTCTACCACACGTTTCCACAAGGCCAAATCATGTCAGAGCCATTTATAACTCTTAGAATTCTTGTAAGCCAATCCCGTCATGTTGTATTTCCGCAACTTTCACAATAAAAATGTTGAAGATCATTTTCACAATCCTGGACTAGTAATATCTTCCCCTTCTTGCTCAGTCATGTTCTACATTTCCTATGACACTGATACTGCTTACTATGAAGCAGACTTACACTATCTCTATGACTACTACAATTATTTAATTCTCTACATCACTTTTAATCACAAAGCAATATAAAACAGTAGACAGCATTGCAGACTTGCATTCCCTCTACTCCATGTTTTGATTGGCTGCTTCAATTAGCTTATAAAAAGAAACAGTTTTTTTGAACTCATTCAAAGTGCACTTATTTCTCCATGACGTCCAGTGTTATGGTAAGAAGTTATGTCTCTGTACTACACTTATCCTCAAGGCCAAATCGTGTAGGAGCCTTTAGAACTTCTTGAAATTCCTCAGAGCACATCCCGAGATTCTTTCCCTAAAATTTTGGTTTTAAAAACACCAGGTAAGAGTTTTTAAGGTCATACGGCAATTTTTTGGGAAAATTAAAACAGAATCATTGCAGAATGACCAGCCATTTCTAGACTTTAAATAAGCTGTGTAATGTCCTGATGATATTGAAGGACCGTCATGATATATAATTGCTGCAGTTACAAAAGTCCTTCCTGATATTGACAACTGTGAAGCCACAAAATTTTTAATTAAAGTTGTCAATTTTGTTCCATCAGGCCTACATCGTTGGAACATTAAAATAACATACTGGCCATATGTTCGTATAAATAATGTGGACATCATTTCAGATTTACATTGGCTACACTCCATGTTGTGATCAGCTGCTTTTACTACTTTATTAAAAGAGACTGATTTACTGTCTGGCAAAGTTAAATATATAAATCTTTCTGAGTCTACACTAGTAGTACTTGATACCCTACAGTTCTCGCAGTCATGCTGCCATTGATAAGAAAGCCCAAACAGGTGATCTACATCTACACCTTCAGCATGCAATACATCAAGCATATACATTAAAAACTCCTGACAATCTTGCTGAATATTTTGAGAGAATTGTGTTTGGCCTGAACATCTGTCTAACAGATTTCGAATTTCAGACACACTTTCTATTTTTGTTCTATCAGTGCTACATTTCTCTAACACAGAATTTAACAAACTGCAAAATCTTTGATCAGAATTGACCACAATCTCTTCTTTTACATTTTCTAGAGAAAACAAAACATTAACCACTACATTAGCATAGCAGTTGACACCAGAACTGTTTTCAAATTGAAAACCAACAACATCTTCAACAGAATCCTTTTTGTTTCTGCTTATAATTTCAGGTTCATCGACTTTTCGTCTTTTTGCTACAACCTCCCCAGTATTGGTCACATTTCTTCGTTTCCGGCCTACCACACGTTTCTCAAACAAAGGATATTGAGGCAAATGTGGCGCATACTCTCTTCTTAACCTATTGTATTCCTTAACACAATCTAGATCCGCACAAATGTTTGTGACATCACACTCAATCAAGTACAATCCCGATAAAGTTCTAACTCGTGACAATGCCACATATGCCATACCCTCCTTGAACACAGAACTGCCAATATTCACCAATGCACTATCTACACTTAAACCTTGCGATTTATGGATTGTCACCGCATATGCTAAGCAAACAGGAAACTGCTTTCGGCGAACATATAAGTCTTTCACAAGCAAAAATCTAGCAGAACAACGACCAATTAGCTGTACTTCCTCATTGCCATCAAATTTAATTTTTAAAAATTCAATTCCATCTCTATTTCTGTATTTTACAAAATCAACAACATTACCCATTGATCCATTTACCAGACCTCTTTCAACATGTAAATTCCTTCTTAAAATTATACGGCAGTTCAAGCACACATTCAGAGTCTTTTCAAAACCTGCAGTTTTAGATATAGTCTTCTCTAATGAATCCAATTTTGTTTTAAAATTCTCAGACAAAATATTTGTTGATCCCATATGCTCTACTCTGTCAATAGCTTCCAGTTTCACAATCTCTTGCTTTTCTAAATGCAACATTTTGTTGTTGAATTTGGCACATTCTGCAAGAGTTGGCATCAAACATATTCCAGATTTCTTCTCAGTAATTTTCTGAAAAATATTCTCAGGCACAACATCTTGTTCTGGATATAAATTTGACAGTAATCGTGCATGTAAAGCTTCTTTCCCATGCTCGGTCACTTTTCCAATTCTAACATCTTGTAGAATAGTCTTGTAAACTTCATCCTTCGCCTGACGCATATTTTCATGCAGTTCAGCATAATTGAAGTTTAACCATATATTGACGTTGCCAATGCTCCCTAGGCACTTCCTGGTATCTTCATGCGTGAGCATTTTGAACACAGGTTGCCCTTTCACTGGTGTCAGCTGCAGAAGATCTCCGAAAACAATGATGTGTTTGCCACCAAATAACACATCATACTCTGTTTTGAGAACTTCTTGCATTCTCAAATGCACAAAGGCAAGCATGACATTGGAAACCATGCTTACTTCGTCAATGATAAGAAGTTTCATTTTCCTCAAGATTCTTGAAACTTCACAACAAGCATCTCCAGATAGCTTGTGATATTGTAATTTGTTGTCATGCTCCACTGGCAGCATCAGTAAACGATGTAAAGTAATCCCTTTAATGTTATGTGCTGCCAGTCCAGTTGGAGCGGTGACAACACAAGACAGCGATGACTCTGTCCTTTCCTGCAAATAACATGAAATTGCTTTAATAAGGAAACTTTTTCCAGTTCCCGCTTCTCCACTCACGTACAGTCGGACAGGTTTCAACGACGTACATGAGCACTCTTTCTTGTCATGACTTAATCCATGATCAATTTGCATGGTAACTTCGTCATATATTTTCCTCTGCTCAACGTTGAGTTGTCTTTCCAACTCTTCTAAGTTAACCGCATCCTCCCGAGCATGTGCCATGGCTCTTTCCACTTCATTCATAGCAGTGGCAGCTTCATTTTCGATAACAGGTCCTCCTAGTGGATCCTGACTCAATGAAGCAGAACTCTGACTGTCCTGAGAACTGTCTCTGGCAATCTCGGCTGCAATCGTTGCTTCCTGCTCAATTTCCACATTCAACATTTCTACATATTTGGGAAAAGCAGGACATTCTATGGTCTCCTTGGCAGCATTGAAAGAGTCTTCGTAACAGAGGAAATCTCCAAGCAGTTCCTCTTCTGCACGCCAAGGCTTGAAAAGTTGCAAAAGTGCTAAATAGAAAAACTCCTTTTTTTCAGGAGATTCGCCACTCAATTTTCGATGGTTTACCAAGTGGCATTTTCTTTGCTTGACCAAACATCCCTCACTTCCTATTACAGCATACACTCCTTTCTCAGTATCTTCTTTGATGTTCCTCTTGAATATGTAATTTTGAAGAACCTCATACAGACAAACATTCTCGAGGTGACTGCTTCGATTTGGATAATATGTATCCAACATGTTGGTCTTCAAAATGTCGGTACTGTTTGGCTCCTTTTCCGCCAAATACTCAATTTCCCGCACAGGTTTCAGAACTCGATTACGCGTTGCAGCAAGACCAAGACTCGCCCAAACGATACTCCTGGACTTGGCATAGAGACTTGCTGAAGACAACCGGTCAGAACATTCGTAAGCTCCGATTTCTCGATGCGACATCTTCAGACTGAAACTGTACAACTTCTTGCTGAGGCTCTTTTCATGGGAAATGTCCTCCCACATATCCTTCAATTCTGTCTTCTCTTTTTTGGTGATGTAAGATGTCACATACCGAGCCACAGCCATACAGTTATCAGCCACAAACTGTATATCCATGTTAGCATTCCACATGGACAAAATCACCGGGTTGTAGTCGTTGATGTACTTAGACTCTTCGTTCCTCTTCAAATTGTATGTGTTTTTAGGTGATTTCTTCATCACATTATGTCGCAGCGAAGACATCAAACTGTTTACTCTTCCTTTAGAAATCACCGGTCGTGGAAAGCCGAAACGACATTTGGTGTAGAACTTGTCCTTGTTTCGGAATTTACGACGACAGTACTTTCCACATCGATGGCTTTGGAAACGTAGAACTTTTTCTCTTAGGCTTTTCTTCTCCTTTGCATTTGGAACAGCACACGTAGAATACTGTTGTATGAAACTCATCACTGAGTCTTCTGGATCCGTTCCAAATTTAGGTGCATCCTTGATCCACAGCAACATATGTATATGAGGAGCACCTCTTGCTTGGTACTCCTTTCTCCAGAAGAAATCCAACACCTCTCCAAGAGGTGGATTCTTCTTATTCATGATGAAAGACATCATAGCTTCAAATCTATGATTGAAGTACCTGCATACATTGACTGGATCCAAAGAGCACAGTTCTCCGGGTGTCTTGAATTCGATGTTTTCGATGTTTCCATTTGCCTCTCGTAGAAATTCAAGTAAGTCTTCCCAGCCATACTCGGCACAGCTCAGAGTGAGGAACCCTGTGGGAGTTCCTAAGTTCCTCAGCATACATTTTAAATCACCATGACGACGGTACCAGTACTCATTAGTACCACGCTGACACGCCATGAGATTAATCAGGTGAGAATCCAAAATACTGTCCTGGACATTGACTTTATCCATAAAGTCACTTGCCGAGATGTTTTGCATGTGTATACCACTTTTCAAGATGTGGTTCACTGCATATGACAGTCCAGACAGATCGCTTTCAAACAGGAGATGAAACAAATAGGGAATGCATTGTCGAAACCTAGCATCTCCTGCATACAATCGCAAAGTCCGGTATTCAGAAGCAGGAATTTGATGAGGTCGCTCATCATATCTTCCTCCCTGACCTGTTGGAAAAAGCTGTGGGAAACACCGAGCTTCCAAACTTTCCTCCCAAACACTAATGGGACTCCCTTTCGCTTGTTTCATTTGAAACAACTCAATAGCATTCCCCATGACTTCCTTGGAATGCAAAGGATGAACACTATAATGTTCATATATTTCTTCACTAGTAGAGGGTTCTACTTTCTCAATTTGACCAGCACACAAATCGCTATCCTCTTCCTCACTTACTTCCTCCTCTGCAATATATACATTCCTATAGTATTTATTACTTTTTTTCAAATACAATGTTGCCTTTTTAACTTTCCTAACATCCACTAAATCTTGCCATATTTTCTTATTCTTTGTCGGAACCCCATTAACTAAGATAACCAGAGGTTCCTCTTCCACTTTTTCTACTCCAATTGTGTTAATGTTTTTCTTCAAATCTAGAGGCAAATAAACAACTCTTCCCTTTAATCCTCTCTGTAAATCTGATGGAGGCAATTTCCCTGTCTTTGGCTCCATTCTTACAATAGCCTGAAAGGGATGGATACTTTGAATCAAAATAGATTCATAAGTTTTTAAATCCTTCAATTCAGAAGGAATCTCAACCAATTCCAGATTATTATGAACTGCTCTAGCAGGCATCTGGTTTTGATTTAATTTGTTACAACAATAAGTACACACACGTTGATCCAATCCCAAATCAAAACAATTTTCTACCATTAAGTATGTTGTGAAATCCTTCCATTCACTATTATTTTCCCTTTCACATTTTGCATATAAATCCAATAACTTAGTCTGATTCTTATAATAAGTGCGTCGACAACACACACAAGTGAAATTTGGCCTCTCACTTGATTTCACTTCAAACGTCGCAATTTCCCTCTGGAAATTATCTGTACTGGAAACCTGTACACTATCTTCCACATTACCCGCTTCTTCTTGGTCAATTTCAACATTCTCCTCTTTACTTCCAAAGTAACAAAACTCAATTTCTTCACATATATTCTTCACATCTATTTCAGAACCATGCAAAAGAGCAGCGCATAATTGTTTAAGCATAATTGCTGGACTCTTAGCATAATACAACATTCTAACTAATTTCCTCACTTTATTATGATGCACTGCTAGCATCCTGAAATGATGAAAAACACTCTGGCATACTCTCCTGGAAAGACAAGCCAGTAAATGACCATGCAAACCTGTCACTTCTCTCACTCTGCAAGGATCTAATTCTTGCAACAACTTCATTTTCTGCTTCAAACTTTTCTTATTAAATGACCGTACAAAATCACAAAGCAGATTGATGGAATCCTGTCGCACACTGCAAATACTACTACACTTCCAGGTGTACACAGGACCCTTAGGACGTCTTCCTAAAACCTCATTACCTAACACCTCTTCTATCTCTGTTGTCACAAGTTTTTCTTTTTCAACTGGACAACCATCTTTCACTTCATAAGCTCGACCACTGGTGTCAACTGCATGCACCAAATCATTATCCTGGAAATAACTCTCCTCATTAAAAAATGCCTCACAGCTTGAACTATGCATCCATTCTCCAGAAAAAAACTTCACAAAAATTACTACGATTAACTATTCTCTTCCATCTACTATTTCTTTTGAAATCATAAATTGCCTTGTTTAGCTTCCTAATTCTATTGATGATCAAAATAAATAACTTACGTTTAATTTCAAATGCCTGATCAATAACTTTCTCAACTATTTTTTTTCTCTTATAAAAAACCACTTTCTGTTGACCTTTCTTAATATTTTTTAACAAATTGCCAATTATCCTGTTGTGGAACATTCGTTTACGAATGTCCCTAAACTGTTGTTTCCTTCTACTATCATGCACAGAGTTATCTCTTGCTCTAGCAGTAACATTTTTCATTGGCCTTTCCTTTCCGTTTGAATTGCTTCTCTTTTTCTGGACTGAAACATTTTCTGTAGTAATATTTTTTTTACTACAGTTATTTCTTATGAATGTTTTTGTACTCTTACCCGGTGCTTTCTTGGTGACTTGACAAATCTTTTTGTTAGAGGACTGCTGCTTTTTTTCATTGACCTGCTGTCTTTGACGTTTTGCAGCCTTTCTCAGTCTTTCTTTGGTTGGCATGCTGAAATCTTGAAATGATCTGCAGTTGAATCTGTGGTAAAATATAATAAAAAATGTTATTAACCACTATTACCCAACAGTAAATTAATAACAGTAATCAAAAACTTAAAACACTACTTGACATTTTGACATAGAAGATTTTTTAGTGCTTTGCAAATTTAGAATACAGAAATAGCAGAAAAGAAATGGAATTTATATTCATTTTACCTGTGCTGTTTTATATGTGAATCTGATCTAATTTTATGAGCATATTTTAATATTTTATTGAAGACACTACACATAACCTGTTTTTGAAGGTGTCTTTATTTTTAAATAAAACGGTTTACATTTTTACTTTTTATTTATTATAAATATTTAAAATAAATGTTTATAGTTCCATAGGCTCAAGCACGTCAGCTTCCCATCCTATGTCATACAATTCTGACAAATCTGCATCCTCATCACGTTCTTCTTCATCCTCAGGATTTAAATCATCCAAGGGATCAACATCCACTGATGTTTCAATTACGAGTTCAATGATGAGGTCGAAATCAACTGATTGCTGATTGTCGCTCATGTTGATGTTGTCTTTATCTTTAAAGAAAGATAACAACAATGAGATGTTGCAGAGTAAGAGACAAATCTCAGAGATTATAATAGTAAAATTGTTTAACAAGAGTAAATTTTTGCAGCTATTATTTAGCCATGTCCAGCAATGCTGAGGAGGTGAAGCCTATGTCCAATTTTTCAGTGAACAGGACTCATCTCTTCTTAACCTTGGATAAGCCTCACCGACTCTGTGTCCCCTGCACATACTTAAATGTAAAGGGGCAGATTTATGTTAACTGGCACATCCCCAGGGATGCAACAGTTAACGTGCACCGCTGCTCTGCCACCCATGGTGTGCCGCATTTACAATCAGATAGGACAAAGCTGCGTCAAAACCCTGCGCCTGCTTGAAGCAGGCATAGGTCTTGACGCAGCATTGTGGAGATGGGGCACCCCTGAGCCTTGCTGGAGCTGCATCGCACTTGCGATACAACTCCAGTAATGCGCCACCTTTACGGCACAGATGCGTCACGCATCTGTGCCGTTTTTGCCCCATGGTGCGCCGCATTGTAGATGCAGCACACCATGGGTGGCGGAACAGCGGCGCAGGATAACTGGCACATCCCTGGTGATGCGCTAGTCATCATAAATCTATCCCTAAGCTCCTTATTTTGCATCAAACTTGTTTGATACATACCATTTGTCTAATTAGCATTCGCAAAGGCCGAAATTCGCAGAATTTCGGCCTTTGCGAATGCTAATTAGCTTGATACATATGGCCCCCAAGTGATGCCTGTCTTGCAACATGGTGCATCTTTTGCATCACTGCTGCATCGGTTTCATGTGGCACGGTTTTTTTACAGCATGACACATCTGCCTAAATGCATCAATTTGTAATTTTGTCGCCTCATAGCAAATCTTTTGCACCGCCGCTGCATCACAAAAGTGACGCACAGTGGTGCAAAAGAGGCATACACCTATCATAAATCTGTCCCTAGCATTTTAAATGATTAATTCAGGATGACGATAAGGTGTGGCCTATCCAGAGGTTTGTTTAAGGTGAGGCCTACTCAGGGTTGCAGATCAAAGTTACGCTTGTTGAAGAATACAGAGGAGATAATACATGTAAAGGCCTACCAATGAAGTAAGTGATGTCCACCTCATTGCGCCAGTCATCATAAATCTATCCCTAAGCTTCTTATCTTGTTAGAGATGAACCGCCATATGTATCATCAAACTATTTTGCATTTCCTAAATAGCGAATTTTAAGGAATAAATAGCGATTCTTTACCATTCCTAATTTGCGATGAGCAAATTGCTAATTGCAAATTACCCATTCATTTCCATGGGCCAGGAGGCCCATAGCAATGAAGGTGCAATTTGCGATTAGCAATTAGCTCATCGCAAATTAGGAATTTTTCCAAGGTTGCAGGGGTGTCTCAAGAACACCCTGCTGCACCCCTGAAAAAGAAATTTGGGGGCATATGGCGCACATAAATTTTAAAAATATTCCTTTACCTCAAAAACGATTTTCAAGTCATAATTTGAAAACACTGCCCACGGGGAAATGACTTAAAATGTCCTTAAGACACATGAAAGTGTTTTTTTAAAGCCTTTGAGACTTTTTTGGGTCACTTTTAACATGGCTATGTAACTCAAACAGTCAAAATCTAAATTTACCATGCACAGGTGGGAGCATATTTACAAGGAATTTGCTCCATGGGGAAAGGTCTTTTAATTTAATATGGGAAAAATAACATCAGAGACACTGAAATGCCTTATAAAGAAGCATACACCATTATGTCCTTGTCATATATTTTAAAACCATTCCTTTTCCCCAAAAACGATTTTCAAGTCATATTTTGAAAACACTCCACATGGGGAAATGACTTAAAATGTCCTTAAGACACATGAAAGTGATTTTTTAAAGCCTTTGCAACTTTTTTGGGTCACTTTTAACATGGCTATGTAACTCAAACAGTCATAATCTAAATTTACCATGCACAGGTGGGAGCATATTTACAAGGAATTTGCTCCACGGGGAAAGGTCTTTTAATTTAATATGGGAAAAATAACATCAGAGACACTGAAATGCCTTATAAAGAAGCATACACCATTATGTCCTTGTCATATATTTTAAAACCATTCCTTTTCCCCAAAAACGATTTTCAAGTCATATTTTAAAAACACTCTACATGAGGAAATGACTTAAAATGTCCTTAAGACACATGAAAGCATTTTTTGATTGCCTTTGCAGCATGTTTGGGTCACTTTTAACATGGCTATGTAACGCAAACATTCAAAATCTAAATTTGCCATGCACAGGTGGGAGCATATTTACAAGCAATTTGCTCCACAGGGAAAGGTCTTACATTAAAATGGGAAAAATAACATCAGAGACACTCAATTGTCTTATAAAGAAGCATACACCATTATGTCCTTGTCATAAATTTTAAAACCATTCCTTTTCCCCAAAAACGATTTTCAAATCATAATTTGAAAACACTCCACATGGGGAAATGACTTAAAATGTCCTTAAGACACATGAAAGTGTTTTTTTTAAAGCCTTTGCAAATTTTTTGGGTCACTTTTAACATGGCTATGTAACTCAAACAGTCAAAATCTAAATTTACCATGCACAGGTGGGAGCATATTTACAAGGAATTTGCTCCACGGGGAAAGGTCTTTTAATTTAATATGGGAAAAATAACATCAGAGACACTCAATTGCCTTATAAAGAAGCATACACCATTATGTCCTTGTCATAAATTTTAAAAACATTCCTTTTCCCCAAAAACGATTTTCAAATCATAATTTGAAAACACTCCACATGGGGAAATGACTTAAAATGTCCTTAAGACACATGAAAGCGTTTTTTGATTGCCTGTGCAGCATGTTTGGGTCACTTTTAACATGGCTATGTAACGCAAACATTCAAAATCTAAATTTGCCATGCACAGGTGGGAGCATATTTACAAGCAATTTGCTCCACAGGGAAAGGTCTTACATTAAAATGGGAAAAATAACATCAGAGACACTCAATTGCCTTATAAAGAAGCATACACCATTATGTCCTTGTCATAAATTTTAAAACCATTCCTTTTCCTCAAAAACGATTTTCAAGTCATAATTTGAAAACACTCCACAGCTCCTATGCACAAAAAAAACCTGTCAGTACTAATACTTCACATTTTCTCCAATTACAATTTCTCAAAGAAACAAAATCTATTTGTAAAACACTTGAGACAAAGCAACATTTGAAAAACACAACTTTCTTCATAATTTTCTCCTTAAAGCACACTATTCTCTATCTAAAGTAAAGAAATCATAATTCATAAACTAGTACCTAATTGATTATAATGTAAAGTCAGACTTATAGTATACTGTGCAACTTTTTTATGTTACATAGTAATTTTGCTCATAGTTACTTCCTTTCTCCAACTATATTATCTCCAATGTGTATTTAACAACTCTTTTTCATCTCCTGCCTCCATGTTCTTTCTGCTTTCCTGACAGACTATGATATGGATTCCATATTCCACAATAACTTCTGAAACAACATGCAAGATATCTACAAAGGAGACGGTGTATATTAATTTTTTGACTCTGCATTGGTACCTACATATTGCTACTTAAATAAAAAAAAACAAAAAAAACCAACAAAACGAACAATCAATAAACATACAATATTTTAAAAGTCTATCATTCTTTTTTCCTCATAGTACGCTCCCCAGTACGCTTCCCGTTTTTTTTTTTTTTTTTTTTGCCCTGCGGGGCCCTTTTAAAGCCTCCACATCAAACCTAGGGGGTCAGGGAGGATCTACTATGCCCCCTTATGGTCATTTCCCCCTTTGTTTTGGCCTCCTCTTGTCTCTCGATCCTACCGAGAGACAAGATGGCGGCCGCTCCGGACTGTTTAGAATGTTTAGAATGTTGACAGACACCGGAGAGCCAATCAGCTTCGCTTCGCGAAGTTCCGTTACGCGTAAAGTACGCGAACCGGAGCGCTGCCCAGAGCGCGCTTACAGATATATATCTTTTTTTGAACGTTAATTTCTCAAAATCCACTGGAGCACATATATTGAGACCTAACAAAGGCACATCGGGCTAACAGTCCCTACAATTTTGCCAAGTTTCGTGCAAATCCATTCAGCCGTTCGGGCTAAAAGTGAGGCCAACCGCCCTATGGAAATTAACATTGGAAAAACACGTTTTGGGACCCCCCTTTTTTCTCGGCCCCCCCTTGACAAACCCCCCCCAAATTTTCAGGGGCTGCTCAGAAATAAAATGTTCCATTTTCCTTAAAATTTCAGACAATTCCGTCCACAAACGCCAAAGTTATTAGACATAGAATTTTCAAAAATCCCATAGGGAAAAAATCCTAACTATATATACCTACTGGCGACCGCCAGTAGGTAATATGTGTATATATATATATATATATATATATATGGCAGGAAACTCCTTCATGAAAAAAGAGTAGTGACCCATGAGGAGGATTCAAAGAAGCACTTTAATGAAGAATTGTTCATAGCGAATGCATTTTGGCGTGTCTGCCTTCATCTGCACTCCTCTCCAACTGCTTCATGTACTGTGGCGTGGGCAAACCTGCCTCGCTGAAGGTAAGTACACCTTGCTCCGCTCCCTGATGTGATTGGGCTCTCCTGTGTAGTCCTATATACAAGCTTACCCGTCGCACATTGCTGCGATCTCCGAAGAAAAGAAATTCAAGGAAACTCATTATGATAACATTCAATTTACATTGTGTCATTTTTATTGAAACTTATTCATTATAATATGGAAAACATTTCAAAGTGTCATTTTAATTCTATTTATTTATTCGAGTGCTTGTGGATACACGATTTTTTGCTTTTCTGTCTGGTGCGTACATCAGTATTTGAAAGATTATGAGGGCCCTGGGGGCCGATATTTTAAAAAAAATGTATGCCAGAAACTTTCGTGGGAGTGTACTCAACAGCTTCCCAAAGTTTCCTGGTGATCGGATGAATGCTGTTTTATTTCTATTTATTTATTCGAGTGCTTAGGGATATACGATTTTATGTTTTTCCTTCTTTTGCGTACATCAGTATTCGAAAGATTATGAGGGCCCTGGTGGGCCGATATTTTAAAAAAAATTATGCCAAAAACCTTTGCGGGAGTGTACTCAACAACTTCCCAAAGTTTCATGGCGATCAGATGAATGCTGTTTTAATTCTATTTATTTATTCGAGTGCTTGTGGATACTTGATTTGTTGTTTTTCCGTCTGGTGCGTACATCAGTATTCAAAAGATTATGAGGGCCTTGGGGGGGCCGATATTTAAAATAATTGTATGCCAGAGACCTTTGCGGGAGTGTACTCAACAACTTCCCAAAGTTTCAGGCGGATCGGATGAATGGTGTACTAATGCACAAAGGACAAACAGACAGACATACATTCGTTTATATATATATAGATATATATATCCAAAACAACTCCCTCTTCGTAAGGAAGGAAACCAGACTCTTAGAGTGCTGCAAAAATGTCTCATTTAATGGCAATAACGACGCGTTTTGGATTTCTCCTTCTATACGGTCATACATTCAATCCTCAAAGTGCACTTTGAGGATTAATTTATCTTCATAACGTCCATACAATTATCAAATTCAAAATAGCCATAGCAGCATGTAGCACATTAAACATATATCATTAATATGTCAATATAAATGTAAATCAGGGATTGATGCCCCCATGATAAAAATCATAAGCCAGGCTGACATATATTGGGCGAAACAAATGTTTGTGAGTTTTTGCTGTAAACGACCGGTGTCAATAAAGTTCATACACAGTTCCATGCCCAAGTGGGCTAGCGCGGTCTATGTTTACCGCAAAGCCACATCAGTTTTGCTACTCTGCCGTTCTTTGAACAGCTCATCGCATTGGAGGGCTCCCAGATGTCATTGACATATCTGCTTTGCTGATGACAGTGCCTACCCTTCCCACCGCAGTTTGGTTGACTCCCCAGGTGACAGGTGTGTCTTCTATAGCAAAGCTATGTCTGTATGCCTGTAAGTTTTTCTCATGCGTGATGTAGTATTAGATGTACCTCGGGATCAGACTCGATGCACCAGCTGAAATTCTAGCTCCTCCAAGAAGTGGAGGTGGAGCAGGTCAGGAAGAGTGGTCGTCAAGTAAGCAATCATGTCTAATTTTTCTGCACCCTCCGGGGATCCATGAATTCGGGAATTGTCTCTCCATGCTTTGTCCTCCAAATTGATGACTTTCCAGTGCACAAACTCAATGTCATGCTCCCAGTCTGGTAGACAGTCACTTGTCCAGCCAGTGGTCCACTTTATCCAGTTTCCTGTGAATGGCGGGCATGTCCTTCCAGGTAGATTTTACCTCGGACTTTAGATCAGCCATTTTGGTATACATTTCCAAGTGGGTGGCCCAGTGGATACGATCACCTTGAAGGGGGCCTTCATATACAAAGAGAAGATGGCGGGCCACTTGCAGGCGGGTTGACATGCAGAAGAAAACAGATGTTTATAGAGCAAGAGGATCCCTGTTCCTAGGTACCTATTGCTGTACTCGGGCCAATGGGTAACCAGGAGGAGGGAGCAAGTCCTGTGATAGGGGCACTGACAGGTCCAGGGTGGAGCCTTTCTGACTGAAAGAAATGCAAGTAGAATGCTCCCTCATTTGAGGCCACTGATCACACTTGGGGGCAGGTTTGTACTAACTAGGCTAGTTCTAACTATGATCCAGAGTTCCTCTGAAGTAGTTGCAGAGCAAACTTGGGTCACAGGTGCTCCTGTGATGCTCAGCCATGCAAGGTGTTTCAGGGGCTCCCTCCACCCAGAGAGGTGTGGTGGTTGCTGGTCAGCCCCTAATTCCAAGAAAGGGGCTCGGTATGCCTCCTCTGAGGAGCCTCCAATGACGGGAGTGGGGCAGTAGTAGCCCATGCCTTTGGTCCAGTTGGAAGTAGTGCCAGGCACGCACCACACTAAAAGGTGATACACTGAAGAACTACTCACTCCAGCGCAAGGCCACAGGGGTAGGGCAAGGGATAGTAGAACAGTGATGGGGTGCTCACCTGAGTCAACTGCCAGGCTGTATACTGGGCCCTGTTCTCCCACCGTGCCCCTTGAGATTTTAGGTCCCTGGCTGCATCACTGCTGACAGCATAAAGATGTCACCCCAGGTGGTATCTCTGCCTGGCTGTGGCCTGGCAGGTGAGTGGGCAGTCCTACAGCAAGCTTCTATGCTGCTGCCACCAAACGCCTCATAGGCCATATCATGTCTGGCATGTGTCCAGGAGCCACACCCAGGAGGAGGGCTGGGCAGGGCCTGAGGAAAGACTGGGATGGCCTTGCCCCATGTAGGCTTCAGCCAGGCAGTGGGTCAGGTACGACCACCAGCGGCATTGGAGCAGGTCTGGTGGGACTGCGCAGGAGTCCCAACTCTCTGCCACTGAAGTATGGTGAGCAGTGAAGCCCTGTGGCTGGCTGAATGGTGCTGTTTTCTTTCCTCCTCTCCTGATGCACTTTTGGCAGCCTTGTGCCAACACGTACACACTTGCATCATCATGCAAGGGTGGGTGCTAGATGTCAAGCATAGGTTTGTACTGGAAAGGTACCTTTCCAGTACACAAACTTTGCTATAGTTCAATACATTTCTCACTTTGTATGTGTGCTGTAGAGTGCACCATGCATACAAAGTTTGACATTTTGTTAGAGAATAAATCATTTTTCACACCTTACTCCTGGCTCAAGGAGGTGCACATTTTGGGCTCAAAGTCCTGTCTGCTTTTTTCAGTAGTTAGGTCTTAATGTCAAAACCCGTGAGTGATTGCATCGGAATGCTGATGTTTCACCCATTGAACAACCCAACACAAAGTAGTGGATTTTTTACCCTTTGTGCTACGTTTGACAACTTATCAACCCAAATCAGGATTTGCATTGGAAAGTAAATCCCAACATAATATTTATCCATGGCTGGACTGAGAACCGAAACCAGGTCTTGCAAACTGCTCGGCCGCCCCCTCTGGGGGGGCTGAGGGGGTGCTGCCGAACTGTTGGCAAGTGCCAGTTTCAGACGATTTTATTACAGGGGGCCGATATTGCCTGCCCCGGTAACAAAACCAGGACCCACAGGGGCCCAACACCGGCCCCCACCCTAGCGGCCCAACAGGAAAATGCCCTGTGCCCGCTAGGGCCAGTCCGGCCCTGTATTTATCTCTAGCTTTGCGTCATTTTTATGATGCACACTTGCCATAAAGGGCTTGTAATTTCCCCCCTTGAGTTAAAGTATTCACAAAAACTGCCAAAAAGAAGTCAATCGCACCCTTCTGTGACGATAGGACCCAATGGCCTGTATTACAATGGTTGGAGGTGCTGATTTTTGCTTTTAAATTCTCCGATGTACAAACACTTAACTGGTAATTTATCCAAGCTACTGCATGAAGTTTAGACAGAAAAAGTAATTAACAGAGAGAAGCAGCCCCTTCTCACTGTTTAAATTAAAAAACAGGCGCACAGCCCATCACGATATGGCCCCAGGTTTTACCTAAGGATATCATGTGAGCAAACCGTCTCAGTTAGGTCAATAGTCATAATCTCATTTCATGAACAACAAAGACTTATGACCACATGAAGATTTGCACAAACTCTTGTTTGTGGGGTGTAGTCTGCACATTGGAAATAGTTTGAAATTATGGGGAATATTTACAGGGAATGTGGCGAAGCGTGTCGTTAAGCCTTGAAGGCTAATACACCCTCCGTCACTTTTGAAACACAGAGCTGCACCATATTTACAAGAATATGGTGCAATCCTGCGTTTCACCCTGTACTGGTGCTAAATGTAGCTGCCTAGCGCAAATGCAGGCACCCTTGCACCATAGTGCAAGATTGCCTGCGTTGAGGAAAATGATTGTTTATGTGCAGGAAGGTGTCCATTCCTACACATAAACAATCTTTAAATGATGTTTTGTAACTTCTATGTGTTCTGCTTAATGCAGCACATATAGAAGTTGCAAAATGTCTTTTTTTTAAATTAATGTTTATGTGGAGGAAGGGACAACTTCCTGCACATAAACAATCATTGGCCTGTTTCTGTTTCATGTTTGCTGCACAACACAGCAAACATGGATACAGCAAAAACAAGGCGAAATTAAATGTTTCTCCTCATTGCAACCAGGGTAAGACCAGGTTTTCCCTGGTCTTCATTTTGGCGCTGCCCCATATTTACGCTAACCATGTAAATATGGGGCAGCATCAAAATCAATGGGTGTTGTGGTGGAATGCCCACAGCAACACCCATTCCCTCCCCTTTCATGCTAAATATAGCGTGAAAGGGGGCCTTATTTACAAGGCAGCGTTAAGCCACATTAAGGGCCAGATGTAGGTAGCCAAATACCGGTCGGTAATGGCCAAAATTCGGTAATTTTGACCGTTACGACCGGTATTTGGAATTTGAGATGTAGGTGTAAAAAAGTATCCGATTCGGTAAATAATAGTCGGTATAATTCCAAATCGGTATTTACCGAATCCTTATTTACCGAGTTCTCATTTACCAAATCGGTAATTAAGAAATGGTAAAAAAGGTCCATCGAGATGTAGGAAAGTCAAAAAATACTGAATTTCTTCAAATTCGGTATTTAAGAGTCGGTATTTACCATGGATTGAAAGCAGATGGTAACCAGGTGCTAGGCTATAAAAAAGGGCCCAAAATGCAACAGTTTGACCAGAATGGCGGCATTCTATGTGATTGCGAGGCGGCTACGGCTACAGGCAGCAGGAGACAGGGTATGGAGAAGGGAGGAGCAGGTCTACAGGCAGAGGATCACCCTATTCCAACTGACTGATCCAGAGATACTGCAGAGGTACAGGCTACACCCCAGAACCATCCTGGACTTGATTAGGGACCTCCACCCATACCTGGACCACCCAACACCAAGGACGCACGCCATCCCACCCCATGTGCAGGTGCTGTGTAGCCTACACCTGCTTGGCTCTGGGAGCTATTGGAGTGTGATTGCTGCAGTTGGTGGTGTGTCCCAGAGCTGCCTGTCTAATTTTTTGCGCAAGTTCCTTGAGGCCATGACGCAGAGAAGGGAACATTACATCCGGTTCCCTGACACACCTGCGGAACTTGCCAAAACAAAAACGGATTTCTATCAACTGGCACACTTCCCTCACGTGATAGGCTGCATAGATGGCACCCACATTCCACTCTGTCCACCTGCAGCCACTGAACACATCTACAGGAACCGTAAGTCAACGCACTCCATCAATGTGCAGGTGATATGCAATGCTGGCAACATCAATACTGACATTGTGGCCAAATTTCCTGGAAGCACCCACGACTCCTACATTTTCCAGAATAGTGGGACATACACATGCCTTGTTGTTAGAGAGTTTGGGGACGGATACTTGCTAGGTAAATAACTTTGACACACCCTGATAATCATGGCAGATGTATGTTTCATGAGTATGTAACTAATGGACCTCTCTTTACCACCTAGGCGATAGTGCATATGCCCTGCATTTCTTTGTGCTCACACCCTACCTCAATCCAACTACCAGGAGTGAGAGGCGTTATAATGTGTCTCACAGGTCTACTCACAACGTAGTGGAGCACACATTTGTACTCCTCAAGAGCAGGTTCGGCTGCCTCCACAAGAGTGGAGGTGCACGCCAGTACACCCCCATCCTGTGCTGCAAGATGATAGCGACCTGTGCCATGTTGCACAATCTTGCCTCCAAAGAAGGCACAGAGGTGGAGCTAACACATCACGAGGATATTGATGATGACCAAGAACAGGAAGAGCCCCATGCAACAGGAGCAGCAGCAACAGATGGGAGATTGAGACGGGCAGAAATCCCACGTCGATATTTCTAAGTAATTAATGAGACACAGACAGGTGTAGTATGTGAAGTATGTAGTTTAATTGTCACTACAGCATGTAACAGATTCAACACCATTGTCCTACAATGTCTGTGTCCATGACTGCGTGGTCACAGTTCATCTCACTGTAACTTGTCCTGTGGGGTGAGGGCAATTTTAACGTTTGCGCCCACGCACTACAGTTCGGGATGCACGAGGCTGGGTCTCAACACTTTCGGTGGTGCCTGGGTCAGATATGTTGCGCCTGACGCTCCTACGCATCTCAGGGACAGGAGTGCTGGAGCCACTCCTGCTGGTGGACCCTTCTGTTTCATCCACACCTGTGGCACCAGCAGTGCCTGCCTGGTTCGTGAGCATCTGCTCCATGGCAGAGGTCTCTCCCCATCCCCCTTGTTAAATCAGTGCAGCAGTGCACAATTGCATCCTGCATTGCTACAGAACGCCGGCACAGCAGTGAGACTGCTGTTGCAAAGCGGTTCAGGGCTTTAGACTGCTGCCACATACCATGGCGCTCCCTGCGCCGCTCTGAGTGGTCTCTATCCAATTTGTCACACACAGCACTCATGTACTGTGTGATGTCTGTCATCCCCTTTGCAATTGTCTCCAATCTGCCAGCCATGTTGCCAATTCCATGGTCGATGTTTGATATTTTGTAATTGATGCTGCGCACCTGCCTGTGCACTGCCAACATTGCCTTTGCCTGCAGGCGCTGCACCTTTACCATGGTGGCCTCCAGTCCACAGAAGACCCCCTCTCCTTCCTGGCCTTCACCTCTCTCCCGTGCCCTTCTGCCAAGGACACTGGCCCGCACAGCGCCTGCAGTACTCTGCTGCCTAGCCTTGTCAGCCACAGGTGGATTTCTCTGCATTTCACCCTCCTCATCCTCCTCATTTGAGGTTTGCAGGACCCTCAGAGGGGGCAGATCAAGCCTCCTTGCCCTTCCCTGTACAGATGACTGTGTTGTTGGTGTTTGGGAAAGTGCTGTTGGTTCCAATTCTTGTGTCCCAAACAGCAGAGGTGACTGACGCTGTGGTGTTGTGGCTCACTCATGTGTTAAGGCTACCTGGGATGTGGTGTTCTCTTTCTCGACAGCGCTGTGACCTGCACTTTCTTTTTCCTTTTCCCTCCTTTTAGGTACTGGTGCACTCTCCTCCCTTTCTGGTGCTGTACTGCGTGAGGATTCACATGTGAAAAGATATGGACATTGGGTCAGTGGTGTCGTTCACCTGCGTGTCATTATTAAATTACATTTATATCACATAATTGCCTAGTCTACATCAGCTGCTAGAAGTTGTGTATGGCAAGCCTTGCTGGATTCTTTATTGTATGCATTGGATGTATGTACCTATGACTACGTCTCCCATGATGCATTGCTGGCCTTCAGTAAAACCTGTTCTGGAGTGTCATGCTTACACACACAGTGGGGAAGGTGGACAGGGTAATGGGTGGGGATTACTGTCCATGCATCTTACCTTGCTTCTTTGCAGCTCTGGCAGAGCGATCTGTGTCCTCAATTCCATGGATGCTTTCTGGCTCCAGGGTGGATTCCACAAGCTACTCAAGCTCTGTTAGTCTTGGAGCTCTGTTTTTTCCACCACCTGTGACTCCAGCTTCCTTTCTTTGAGCAGCAATTTTCTTCTTTGTGATGATGCGCAGGTCGTACCATCTTTTCTTGAGGTCATCAATCTCCCTGTGCGTCACCCCAATGCATTGACCTTTGTCTGGATGTCAAGCCATGTATTACGTTTCACAGACTCTGCAACATGCAGAGACTGTTTTCCGAAAATTTGGGTGTAGTGCTTCACCACATCTTCAACAAGCACCTGCAGTTCTGCTGGGCTACATTTTATTTTCCTCCTGCGCTCTGCTGCATCCTTCTGGCCATCCTGGGACTCCATTCTGATGATCAGGTAAGCTCTCGAAAGCCTGCTCCTCTCTGTTTCCTCCTGCTCTGCAAACAGTTCAGTTGCTCTGCACCTGCATGGGTGTGGCCACTCCCAGGTACTGGGGAGGGGTGCTTGATTCTGATTGGTTGGTTCCTCTGTACCTTTGTTGTGGGGTGTGGTGGGTGTTCCTGATTGGTTTACAGACTCACATGTCATTTTTTTCAAATTCCCGATTCGGTATTTACCGATTCGGTATTTACCGAATTGGTAAATACCGATTCGGTAAATCACATTCATTCCTATGGGCCAGAAGGTCCATAGGAATGAATGGGTATTTCCGAATCGGTAGTTAACGATTCGGTAAATACCGAATCGGTAAATACCGATTTGAAATTCCGAGTGATACCGAATTGGTATTTTTTACAGATTTTTTACCGACATCCCATTTTCCGATTCTGTAATACCGATTCGGTATGAGTCGGTATTTAAGAGTCGGAAAAAAGGATTTACCTACATCTGGCCCTAAGTGGCTTAACACTTCCTTGTAAATAAGGTGAAGCCCCTATTGCCACCACACCAGTCATGGAAAGTGACGTTGTGATGGCGATAGGGGATGGAAATATGCCTCTTTGTACTATACAATTGAACCTTTCTTCAAATTTTACTTGATCTGTTCCCTGCTTCTCTAGGTTCATCATTTCACTTTTGCTTTCGTTCACACAAGGCATGCCTTGATGTGAATTCCGCAAGAGTTAAGATGCAGCCAGGGCACAGCTGAATTTACAAAGAGATGCTTCAATTGATTACATGCCTGGCGAGAGCTGAAGCCTGACATTACTAACACTGCACTGAATTAAGAAAAGATTCAGTATGCATCATCAGATACTTATGAACTGATGTATTTTACATACTCTTGTTTTTTCTATACTGCTTCACAATTAGGTTACATGTTCTACACAGCAGCCAGAGTCGGCCTAACATAAATTAGAAATAGATGGGTGCTTTATGTTTTTTTAATTCACAAAGTTCATTGACCTGTCGGTAACGTTATTGTCATGTTTCTGTAAAAGCAGAAACACTATTTCAGAGACTACAATGGTATATGTGTTTAAATGCAAAAATACAGTGCCTGCTGTTCAACCGCACTTGTGATATATTCTTTATACGAATAATGATGCTGCAACACATTGTTTTTCTTCCCTAGCAAGTTTGAGCTGCTAAGGCAGATAGAAGACATTTCCAATAGCAAGCCGCTGGCAGGATGCGGGATTTCCACCTGCCTATCCACAAAGCCTGGCAGGGTCAGACTGGGACAGAAGATAGGCCCAGACATCAGAATAAAAATGGGCCCCATTGTTGAACCAGATAGCCATAAAAGTTGCCCACGTTTGCAAATCAGGCCAGTTTTAAACTTATAGGGACACTCTGTATGGGTATTTTGCAAGGTATGGGAGATTGCATGCATTTGTGTTTGCTGCAGACAAATTATGTGGTAATATCACGAAACTCAACAGTAAAAAACGGCCCATCTGTTCATAAAACAGGTCTATAAACTTCCATAAGACTGGCTCACACTCTGGTCTGTCAGACCAGCCCATCGGGCACAGCTTGATTGCCCTATTGGCCAGTCCGACACTGGCCACTGCAGGACATTCATGTTTGAGTTGTACCAAATATTACCAATGACAGATAAGTGAAGGAATAATGCAAATTCCAGCAAAATGGTACTAAATCGAATCACGTATTCAAACTAATTATTTAGGCCCTTCTTAGAAGTGACCCATGAAATTCCAATATGCCACTTACTCCGGTCCGCCGCACATAGGTGCTCATTAGGATGGCGGACGGAAGAGCCACCGCGGCCCTGGAGTAGGCGGAAAAACCCTTTTCCGTGTCCACCTGCCGCGGATACTCCGTCCGCCATATCAGGATAGGAAAACGTGTCAAATTTCCGTCCGCGACGGTAAAGCACGCACCGCCGTCGAACTACACACGACCACGCGGCGGACGGAACACATCCGGAGGCTCCGCCGTACGTACTGACGTCTAAGACCGTCCCCCAAATCAAGATGGCGGAAAATACACATAAAACCGCTGCGGAAAAACAACCTGTCTGAACACGGCGGAATCCCCACAGCGAACATAGGTGACATAGCAGAGATACCCACCGCAAGCTGACCACCACCATGGACCCAGCGCTACACGCTTTCCCGATGCTCTTCGCGATCCACCACGTCCTAGTCATGGCCCACCATCGACGCCGACGCAGGTAAGGCACAAACCATTGGCTGCATGGAGGGGAATACCAGCAAGGGTCGTGACGTAGGGAGGGGGAGTGTCATGTTACCGAAACCACTGATGAGAAGCAAATAGAAATACACATTTGTAGTACGCAAGCATGAATGACAACGTCAAACCACGACACATGATTGACTACCTTTATTGCACATAATAGGGGTATAATCACAGTGTATGCGTGAGCATGGGCAAAGTGTGCACCAGAGCAGCTACATCAGAGGCAGCATGTGAGAGGGCAGAATGCAGTATCAGAGCATCAACAGGACATTGTGCCCAACAGAGCAGGTACATCATTGGCAGTAAACGAGAGGGCAGAATGCAGTATCAGAGCATCAACAGGGCATTGTGCCCAACAGAGCAGGTACATCATTGGCAGTAAACGAGAGGGCAGAATGCAGTATCAGAACATCAACAGGGCATTGTGCCCAACAGAGCAGGTACATCATTGGCAGTAAACGAGAGGGCAGAATGCAGTATCAGAGCATCAACAGGGCATTGTGCCCAACAGAGCAGGTACATCATTGGCAGTAAACGAGAGGGCAGAATGCAGTATCAGAACAGCAACAGGGCATTGTGGAGAACAGAGCAGCTACATCAGAGGCAGCATGTGAGAGGGCAGAATGCAGTATCAGAACAGCAACAGGGCATTGTGGAGTACAGAGCAGCTACATCAGAGGCAGCATGTGGGAGGGCAGAATGCAGTATCAGAGCATCAACAGGGCATTGTGCCCAACAGAGCAGGTACATCATTGGCAGTAAACGAGAGGGCAGAATGCAGTATCAGAACAGCAACAGGGCATTGTGCCCAACAGAGCAGGTACATCATTGGCAGTAAACGAGAGGGCAGAATGCAGTATCAGAGCATCAACAGGGCATTGTGCCCAACAGAGCAGGTACATCATTGGCAGTAAATGAGAGGGCAGAATGCAGTATCAGAACAGCAACAGGGCATTGTGCCCAACAGAGCAGGTACATCATTGGCAGTAAACGAGAGGGCAGAATGCAGTATCAGAGCATCAACAGGGCATTGTGCCCAACAGAGCAGGTACATCATTGGCAGTAAATGAGAGGGCAGAATGCAGTATCAGAGCATCAACAGGGCATTGTGCCCAACAGAGCAGGTACATCATTGGCAGTAAACGAGAGGGCAGTTTGCAGTATCAGAGCATCAACAGGGCATTGTGCCCAACAGAGCAGGTACATCATTGGCAGTAAACGAGAGGGCAGAATGCAGTATCAGAGCATCAACAGGGCATTGTGCCCAACAGAGCAGGTACATCATTGGCAGTAAACGAGAGGGCAGAATGCAGTATCAGAACAGCAACAGGGCATTGTGCCCAACAGAGCAGGTACATCATTGGCAGTAAACGAGAGGGCAGAATGCAGTATCAGAGCATCAACAGGGCATTGTGCCCAACAGAGCAGGTACATCATTGGCAGTAAACGAGAGGGCAGAATGCAGTATCAGAACAGCAACAGGGCATTGTGCCCAACAGAGCAGGTACATCATTGGCAGTAAACGAGAGGGCAGAATGCAGTATCAGGCATCAACAGGGCATTGTGCCCAACAGAGCAGGTACATCATTGGCAGTAAACGAGAGGGCAGAATGCAGTATCAGAGCATCAACAGGGCATTGTGCCCAACAGAGCAGGTACATCATTGGCAGTAAACGAGAGGGCAGAATGCAGTATCAGAGCATCAACAGGGCATTGTGCCCAACAGAGCAGGTACATCATTGGCAGTAAACGAGAGGGCAGAATGCAGTATCAGAACAGCAACAGGGCATTGTGGAGTACAGAGCAGCTACATCAGAGGCAGCATGTGAGAGGGCAGAATGCAGTATCAGAACAGCAACAGGGCATTGTGGAGTACAGAGCAGCTACATCAGAGGCAGCATGTGAGAGGGCAGAATGCAGTATCAGAACAGCAACAGGGCATTGTGCCCAACAGAGCAGGTACATCATTGGCAGTAAACGAGAGGGCAGAATGCAGTATCAGAACAGCAACAGGGCATTGTGGAGTACAGAGCAGCTACATCAGAGGCAGCATGTGAGATGGCAGAATGCAGTATCAGAGCATCAACAGGGCATTGTGCCCAACAGAGCAGGTACATCATTGGCAGTAAACGAGAGGGCAGAATGCAGTATCAGAACAGCAACATTGCATTGTGCCCAACAGAGCAGGTACATCATTGGCAGTAAACGAGAGGGCAGAATGCAGTATCAGAGCATCAACAGGGCATTGTGCCCAACAGAGCAGGTACATCATTGGCAGTAAACGAGAGGGCAGAATGCAGTATCAGAACAGCAACAGGGCATTGTGCCCAACAGAGCAGGTACATCATTGGCAGTAAACGAGAGGGCAGAATGCAGTATCAGAACAGCAACAGGGCATTGTGCCCAACAGAGCAGGTACATCATTGGCAGTAAACGAGAGGGCAGAATGCAGTATCAGAGCATCAACAGGGCATTGTACCCAACAGAGCAGGTACATCATTAGCAGTAAACGAGAGGTCAGAATGCAGTATCAGAGCATCAACAGGGCATTGTGCCCAACAGAGCAGGTACATCATTGGCAGTAAACGAGAGGGCAGAATGCAGTATCAGAGCATCAACAGGGCATTGTGCCCAACAGAGCAGGTACATCATTGGCAGTAAACGAGAGGGCAGAATGCAGTATCAGAGCATCAACAGGGCATTGTGCCCAACAGAGCAGGTACATCATTGGCAGTAAACGAGAGGGCAGAATGCAGTATCAGAGCATCAACAGGGCATTGTGCCCAACAGAGCAGGTACATCATTGGCAGTAAACGAGAGGGCAGAATGCAGTATCAGAGCATCAACAGGGCATTGTGCCCAACAGAGCAGGTACATCATTGGCAGTAAACGAGAGGGCAGAATGCAGTATCAGAACAGCAACAGGGCATTGTGGAGTACAGAGCAGCTACATCAGAGGCAGCATGTGAGAGGGCAGAATGCAGTATCAGAACAGCAACAGGGCATTGTGGAGTACAGAGCAGCTACATCAGAGGCAGCATGTGAGAGGGCAGAATGCAGTATCAGAGCATCAACAGGGCATTGTGCCCAACAGAGCAGGTACATCATTGGCAGTAAACGAGAGGGCAGAATGCAGTATCAGAGCATCAACAGGGCATTGTGCCCAACAGAGCAGGTACATCATTGGCAGTAAACGAGAGGGCAGAATGCAGTATCAGAACAGCAACAGGGCATTGTGCCCAACAGAGCAGGTACATCATTGGCAGTAAACGAGAGGGCAGAATGCAGTATCAGAGCATCAACAGGGTATTGTGCCCAACAGAGCAGGTACATCATTGGCAGTAAACGAGAGGGCAGAATGCAGTATCAGAACAGCAACAGGGCATTGTGCCCAACAGAGCAGGTACATCATTGGCAGTAAACGAGAGGGCAGAATGCAGTATCAGAGCATCAACAGGGCATTGTGCCCAACAGAGCAGGTACATCATTGGCAGTAAACGAGAGGGCAGAATGCAGTATCAGAGCATCAACAGGGCATTGTGCCCAATAGAGCAGGTACATCATTTGCAGTAAACGAGAGGGCAGAATGCAGTATCAGAGCATCAACAGGGCATTGTGCCCAACAGAGCAGGTACATCATTGGCAGTAAACGAGAGGGCAGAATGCAGTATCAGAGCATCAACAGGGCATTGTGCCCAACAGAGCAGGTACATCATTGGCAGTAAACGAGAGGGCAGAATGCAGTATCAGAACAGCAACAGGGCATTGTGGAGTACAGAGCAGCTACATCAGAGGCAGCATGTGAGAGGGCAGAATGCAATATCAGAACAGCAACAGGGCATTGTGGAGTACAGAGCAGCTACATCAGAGGCAGCAAGTGAGAGGGCAGAATGCAGTATCAGAGCATCAACAGGGCATTGTGCCCAACAGAGCAGGTACATCATTGGCAGTAAACGAAAGGGCAGAATGCAGTATCAGAACAGCAACAGGGCATTGTGCCCAACAGAGCAGGTACATCATTGGCAGTAAACGAGAGGGCAGAATGCAGTATCAGAGCATCAACAGGGCATTGTGCCCAACAGAGCAGGTACATCATTGGCAGTAAACGAGAGGGCAGAATGCAGTATCAGAACAGCAACAGGGCATTGTGCCCAACAGAGCAGGTACATCATTGGCAGTAAACGAGAGGGCAGAATGCAGTATCAAGCATCAACAGGGCATTGTGCCCAACAGAGCAGGTACATCATTGGCAGTAAACGAGAGGGCAGAATGCAGTATCAGAACAGCAACAGGGCATTGTGGAGTACAGAGCAGCTACATCAGAGGCAGCATGCGAGAGGGCAGAATGCAGTATCAGAACAGCAACAGGGCATTGTGGAGTACAGAGCAGCTACATCAGAGGCAGCATGTGAGAGGGCAGAATGCAGTATCAGAACAGCAACAGGGCATTGTGCCCAACAGAGCAGGTACATCATTGGCAGTAAACGAGAGGGGCCAAGTGCATCAACAGTCCATAGCACTGAACAGGTCCATCAGAGGCAGCACGTGAGAGGGGCCAAGTGCATCAACAGTCCATAGCACTGAACAGGTCCATCAGAGGCAGCACGTGAGAGGGGCCAAGTGCATCAACAGTCCATAGCACTGAACAGGTCCATCAGAGGCAGCACGTGAGAGGGGCCAAGTGCATCAACAGTCCATAGCACTGAACAGGTCCATCAGAGGCAGCACGTGAGAGAGGCCAAGTGCATCAACAGTCCATAGCACTGAACAGGTCCATCAGAGGCAGCACGTGAGAGGGACCAAGTGCATCAACAGTCCATAGCACTGAACAGGTCCATCAGAGGCAGCACGTGAGAGGGGCCAAGTGCATCAACAGTCCATAGCACTGAACAGGTCCATCAGAGGCAGCACGTGAGAGGGGCCAAGTGCATCAACAGTCCATAGCACTGAACAGGTCCATCAGAGGCAGCACGTGAGAAGGCAGAATGCAGTATCAGGACAGCAACAGGGCATTGTGCCCAACAGAGCAGGTACATCATTGGCAGTAAACGAGAGGGCAGAATGCAGTATCAGAACAGCAACAGGGCATTGTGGAGTACAGAGCAGGTACATCAGAGGCAGCACAAGTACGTGTCCCTACCAACCCGTCCCAGGGACCACAAGAGTGCAACGCAGTTCTCAATGGACACACCATGTGAAATAACATTTGAGTGAAGTGTTCAGCACCTCACATCACAGAATCAGGGGGACTGCGTGAACTACCTGCCTCGGACACACTGCCAGCACCAGCAACAGGAGTGTGAGACACAGCCACAGCCCGAGTGACACACACATGGGCCACGGACCCAGACACACTGCCAGCACCAGCAACAGGAGTGTGAGCCACAGCCACAGCCCGAGTGACACACACATGGGCCACGGACCCAGACACACTGCCAGCACCAGCAACAAGAGTGTGAGACACAGCCCGAGTGACAGACACATGGGCCACACACCCAGACACACTGCCAGCACCAGCAACAGGAATGTGAGACACAGCCACAGATGTAGTCACTGACACGTGACCCACTGACCCAGACAGACTGCCAGCACCAGAAACAGGAGTGTGCAACACAGCCACAGATCTTCTAACTGACACGTGAGCCATAGACCCAGATACACTGCCAGGACCTGCAACAGAAGAGGGCACAACAGAGACTGTGCCACTACATGATGCATGACAGCCAACAACAGACACAGTGCCACTATCTGATACATGAGAGTCAACTGCACCTGCGCCACTGGGACAACTGAAATGATGAGCCACAGGGCTGTATGGGCTAGGAGGCAGGGTGGGCCTGGGAGCTGGGGATAGCTGACCTTGAGCCACATCGGGGTTGGCAGGTGTCAATGGTGTGTGTCTGCGTTTCTTGGGGATGTGTGAGTGCACCCTGGACAGGACAGGACTGCCAAGTGGTGGGGACTCTAAAGAATCACCACCCACCATAGGTGGAGCATCTGCAGCCGGGGATCGGGTTTCTGGGGACGTGCAGGAGCCTGCTTGTCGTTTGCGGTGTGCCTGCCGCCTGGACTCAGAGTCATGTGTAATGGGGGATGCAACAACAGGGGACTCCCTCCTCTGCTTCTGACTGGCCTGGATGGGAGTGGAGGTGTGGGGGGACTCCGCCGCGGAGACATCTGTTTGGCGTTCAGTAGAAAACATCAGCCTCAGTGCAGCCAGGGGTGAAGTATGCCTGTCCTTGATTGCGCCATTGTCCATGCTAGAAGCCTTGTCCGTAGGATGTGCCTTATCCTTAGGTGGAGTGTTGTCTCTGGATTTAGCCTGTGCCCTGGTCGCCGCCCTGTTCCTGCCAGCAGACTTGTCGTCTGTGGTGTACCTGTCTCCAGTAGACACCTGCTCTCTGTGTGTGTCCCTGCCCTTGGGAGATGGACCTTGCTCTGTTGTGTGCCTGCCCTTGGGAGTCTCCCTGCTCTTAGGAGGTGCCTTTGTCTTTTCACTGTCCTTGGGAGGGTCCCTTTCCTCTGTTGTGGGCCTGCCCTTGGGAGTCTCCCTGCTCTTAGGAGGTGCCTTTGTCTTTTCACTGTCCTTGGGAGGGTCCCTTTCCTCTGTTGTGGGCCTGCCCTTGGGAGTCTCCCTGCTCTTAGGAGGTGCCTTTGTCTTTTGACTGTCCTTGGGAGGGTCCCTTTCCTCTGTTGTGGGCCTGCCCTTGGGAGTCTCCCTGCTCTTAGGAGGTGCCTTTGTCTTTTCACTGTCCTTGGGAGGGTCCCTTTCCTCTGTTGTGGGCCTGCCCTTGGGAGTCTCCCTGCTCTTAGGAGGTGCCTTTGTCTTTTCACTGTCCTTGGGAGGGTCCCTTTCCTCTGTTGTGGGCCTGCCCTTGGGAGTCTCTCTGCTCTTAGGAGGTGCCTTTGTCTGTTCACTGTCCTTGGGAGGGTCCCTTTCCTCTGTTGTGGGCCTGTCCTTGGGAGTCTCCCTGCTCTTAGGAGGGCCCTTTGTCTTCTGAGTGTCCTTGTCCAAGGTACAGTCCATGGACATGTGAGTATCCCTTGCCTTGGGAGTACCTTTTGTGTTGAATGCCTGTGTAGCTCCTGAAGGCATGTCCCCCAACAACACTTGTGGATCGTGTGTGTGTACTCCAGTGTATCTGACGTTGTCTACGTGAACAGATTTAGCTGATCTAGGGGATGGGGTCTGTGCCCTGCGTGCCCTGACGTGCTGTCTGACGCTGCTTCTAGTGCAATAACCTGTATTTGAGTCCTGCTCAGAATACTCACTACCCCCTGAGACATCCAGTGGTGTAGATGGGGAAACAGAAGTATCACCCTGTCCATGCGACTGTACTATTGCAGACGACACACTGCTTGCCAATGACTGCACTGTCCTGTGTAGACCTGCAAGATCGCCATGCATCCCTTCCATGAATGCCACCACCTGCCCCAACTTCCTATCATGGTCCTGGAAAGCATTTGTCATATTGGTCTGCCCCACACACAGCTGTCGCAGCAGATCAACGGCCTCAGCACACAGTGCATTTTGGCTCACCGTGGCAGGGGCAGCGGTGCCTGCACCGAACGCCACTCTGCTCCCCCTACTCCTGCGGCCACGAACAGTACATGGTGCAGTTGGCGGAAGTGTGGGCCCTGTGTGCTGTCTTCCGACAGAAGGTGATGATTGCCCACTCCCAGTCTGTGACAACAGTGCAGGCTCACCAAGAGTTTCCGACAAGGAGGACGATGGTGTCTCCACATGCGAGTCCTCAGGGACGGTCCTGTCCCCCTCTCCGGCGCTGGCCTCCTCTGTGTCAGTCTGCGTGTGTGCGAAGTCTGAGCCGGACTCATTTCCTCGACTAATCTCCACCGTCTGTGGCTGAGTGTCCTCTGTCATAGCTGAAATGCACATAAAAGAGGTGTAAGTCATGGGCACACTGACGTACAGAAGGACCAGGATTGCCAAATTCCATAGCTGACAAAGATTTTGTAGCCCCCATCCTGCACACGGCCCACCTCTACCAGTCATCCTCACATTTCATGAGCGTTGGTGGCCGTGACACATGTATAGCATGCGGACAGGGCAGGAGCACGTACATCTGCACACATTTCCTGCCATGGGGCCATGGACCACTAGGGGATGTGCTTCAACACTCAACTACTAAGCAAGTGGCGTGTCAACATGGCGGACCTGTATGTCAAATGACAACCACCCAATGGGACCAACATGGCATCACAGAGATACATACGCAACACGGAACTCAATACTGTGTCTGTGCACCAATACATGCATAGCACTCACAGGTTTCCTACACAGACAGTATGCTCACCGCTAGTTTGCTGTTGATCGACACTCAGACGTTCGGCCAGTTCAGGATGCGTCACTGCAATGATACGGTGCATGAGAGGGGTCATGGAGCATCGGGCCAGCCGGGGCATCCTTGGAATCATCCCCAGTGTCACTTCCGCTACATTCTTGCTCAGCCTGGAAATGTCGTCCTAGCGTTTGTGGCAGTGTGTATGTCGTCTGTTGCACACCCCCAATGCCCGTACTTCCCGTGCTATGCTCCTCCACAGGTCCTTGCGAAGGTGCAGCTTGACCTACCATGATGGGAGACAAAAGGGTGTAAGTCAGTGGACAGTTGGCCTGTCACACACATAGGGGCAAGACGTAACTGTCAGCAGCCATGCACAATCAGGAACATATGTCTAGCCCACACTACACAGCTAAGATTGCAGTAGGCCTGATTATTTGGCCCCCTCATGCACACCAACATGTCCCACACTGCACTTACCACCCGTCCGGGTGCGCCGTAGAGGCGTCCATAGTTGCGGAGCACACCGTCCACGAGGACATCAAGCTCCGCGGCGGTGAAGGGTCGAGACCGGATCTCTTTGCCTCTCGACATGGCAAGATCACGGAGTATGGCACTAGAGCAGCAGTCGGTGGTCAGCTCAGCAGCAGCAGCAGGTCGAGGTGATGGTCACAGGCAGCAGTCGGTGGTCAGCTCAGCAGCAGCAGCAGGTCGAGGTGATGGTCACAGGCAGCAGTCGGTGGTCAGCTCAGCAGCAGCAGCAGGTCGAGGTGAACAGACAGCACTGGTCCCCAGGGTAGGAAGTGTCATTTTGGCCAACACACATATATAGGGCCCTCAGCACGTGTCAGTGGCATACGTCGCCAGCAATTGGTCAGCCCTGGAAGCGTGTTCGTGAAATGGGCCAATGACTGGCCCTGTTGTTGCGGTGCACTGCTTCCGCTACTTGCGATTGGCCATATGCGGCCAGCGTCCCTCTTCCCATTGGCTGCATGTGCACGGACCGTCATGGGCACACATCGGCAACCACACGTGCAAGCTTCAGGCACGAATGCTTCAGTTGCAACAATGTTCTATCACTGGCGCCACCATGGCGGTGCACGTACTCAGCGGGGGAGGTGCAGGCCTATACACCCTTCAGATGTACTCAATGGACATGCCAGTTCATGTCCCCTCTTACAGTCACATTGCATCATCCACCGTACACCGGCCGGAGCGGCCGGGCTAAGGACGGCCGTGCCGGCCATGTCCACAACCGCCGTCCTAGGCCCGGCCGTGCCGGCCATGTACAGAACCGCCGTGCCCGGCCATGTACAGAACCGCCGTGCCCGGCCATGTACACAACCGCCGTGCCAGACCCAGCCTGGCACGGCGGTTCTGTACATGGCCTACACGGCCGGGCCTAGGACGGCGGTTGTGGACATGGCCGGCACGGCCGTCCTTGGCCCGGCCGCTCCGGCCGGTGTACGGTGGATGATGCAATGTGACTGTAAGAGGGGACATGAACTGGCATGTCCATTGAGTACATCTGAATGGTGTATAGGCCTGCACCTCCCCCGCTGAGTACGTGCACCGCCATGGTGGCGCCAGTGATAGAACATTGTTGCAACTGAAGCATCCGTGCCTGAAGCTTGCACGTGTGGTTGCCGATGTGTGCCCGTGACAGTCAGTGCACATGCAGCCAATGGGAAGAGGGACGCTGGCCGCGTATGGCCTTTGGGAAGTAGCGGAAGTTGTGCACCGCCATGGCGGCGCCAATTATGTTATCTTGTCAGACGCTGCACCGTGATGTGTTGTGTGCATTAGCGTCATGAGGGTTGTGAGCGTGATAGGGAAAGGTCATATGTCATACAATATAGCATGTGTGTCCATACTGTGCCCATCGGTGGGCACACAATGGGCAACAGATGTGCATTTGGACGTGTTGACGTCGGGTGTGACCCTACAGACGTTATTACATCTTCACAACTGCACAGTACATCACGGCTGTATGGCCAAATTATCCATCTGTTGTCAGTGTGTGGTTCTGGCGAGGTGACTACAGTGGTGGTGGTACACATGCATTCCGTGTATGTGTTTTGGACGTTGTGTCACCATGCATGTAATTACCGTATGCACAACATTATTGGTGTTGGCATTGGTGCTTGATGACATGGGGTGTTTATCATTATCGTTTGTGTGCATGCAGTTGCATGTGTGTCTGTGATGTGGCTACTAAACATTAGGGTGAAGACAGACGTTTTGTCAGTAAGGTTCACATGTGACTACGTTGCGTTGACACACTTCCTGTTGCAAGTGGCAGCACTTTGTTAAAGGGGCACTCCGTATTGTATTGACTATCAGAGATGTCACACATATGACCATTCTCCCTAGAAAAAGTTGTTGTTGCTAATGTTGGCTCACATGTGATGGAGTTGTACACGTATGCGCTGTTTGTAAGTTGACCTAAGTTACATCTCTCTCCCACACAGGAGGGCTCCAAATGTGCATCGGCCATACACTGTGCTGGAGGATATGGTTGATGAGGAGGTGATTAGGAAATTCCGGCTGGATCGACGTCGGTTGCTGGAGCTTGTTGCACAATTGTCTCCTCATCTGCACACACGTAGGACGTATCCTGGTTCGATTACACCCACTGCAAAGGTCATGGCGGTACTACATTTCTTTGCTACTGGCACCTTTCAGTACACAGTTGGACATGCCGGGGGGATGTCACAGTCCATGTTCAGCACGGTACTTCGGGATGTCTTAACAGCTATGATGCTGTAAAAGAATGACTACATACATTTCCCACGGGCGGAAGTGTTGGCAGCAGTCAAAGCTGACTTCTATGCACTGGGCCACATACCTCACGTTGTGGGTTCAATTGATGGCACACACATCGCTATCATTCCACCACGGGCACGTGAGCAAGTTTTTAGGAATCGCAAACACTTCCATTCGCTGAACGTGCAGGTGGTGTGCCTGGCAAACAACATCATCTCCCATGTGTGTGCAAGATTTCCTGGCTCCGCACATGACGCCTACATCATGCGGAGCAGCATTGTCCCACAACTAATGGCAAATCTGCGACCCGGTCAAGCGTGGCTTGTTGGTGAGTGTGCAGTGGGGACTCTTGTGATCTCTGTGTGGCATGGGGTACCCACCATATCTTGTTGTGATGTTTGTGTCTCTCATCCCCCTACATAGGCGACTCAGCGTACCCAAACCGGCCCTGGCTCCTCAGTCCCCTACGTAATCCTACAACAGCGGGTGAAATGCGATACAATGATGCACATGGAAGGACACGGAGAGTCATCGAACGTACCTTTGGACTGCTAAAGTCTAGGTTTCGGTGCCTCGATAAGACCGGAGGGGCCCTGCCTTACTCACCAGGAAAAGTATGCAGGATCGGGATTGCCTGCTGCATGCTCCACAACCTGGCAGTACGCAATGACATTGAACTGCTCTTGGACCCTGAAGACGGAGAAGTTCCTCGGCCTCCCATCCCACCCATGTCGACTGATGAGGATAGTGGTGAGGAGGAAAGTGTGGACCAGAGGCGCCAGCTCATTGATCGCTACTTCCCTTGAATGTGAGTAACTACCTCTAGTGGTGGTTGACAATGCCTCATGTATGTTTGCTGGTGTTGTGTGGATGTGGGGTGCATCAGCTGTGTGTTGTTGTTTGTGATGGTTGCATATGTGTGTCTTCATTTCTTTGGACATACAAGTCTCCATGATGTGTGTGCTCTCATCCCATGCTTTAGTGATGATTGTAGTTTGTGTAATGTTGCTGTGCAGTGTGTTGTGATGTGTGTCAATCTTTTTCCTGACGTGTGTTTGCTGTCTCTGATTTTTCCTAGGTCACTCCTGCAGCGCCATGATCATGTACGACTATGATCCCTGAACCTGTTTACGTCTGTTTCTGAAGGCAATCATGTGAATAAACATGGAGGCAAAACATCATTGTGTGTGTAAGTGAAATTTATTTACAGGTTGTGCTTTTGTGCTGGTGAATATTTACAAGTAAGTGGGGTGGAGGGAGTTGGAGTTGAAGGTAATGGCAGATGAAATGTCCGTGCTGACACCACATTGGGGGGTGTCAGGCTAGTCCAGCAGACCAGTGGGAATGATTGTCTATGTGGGACAGGATACTTAGCAGGGTGAATGTCTGGCACAGGCAGTGACATTGTCATTGGCGGCCCCTCTTGGAGCGCGTGGATGGCGCTCCAACACTGCTCTCAGCCACCTCCAGCCTCGGCCGGCCCCTCCGTCTCTGAGGTGGAACAGAGTCAGCTGGGGGGGCAGGTTGTTGATGGGCCACATCCGTCGCCAGGGGCACAGGTGGTGGTGGCGGCGGTGGAGGCGGAGGTGACGGTGGCGGTGGAGGCGGAGGTGACGGTGGCGGTGGAGGTGGAGGTGACGGTGGCGGTGGCGCTACGACAATTGGTGGAGGGGGGTGGGGTTGTTCCGGCCAATCCATTCCCTCCACATTGTTGCCTGCTGGCCCATGATGTGCACTATCTGGCCAAGGAACCCAGAGATTTCGCGCAACATGTTGGTGTTGTCCACTGAGTCCTGGTGTGCACGATCTGCATTTGCCTGGGACCGGTCGTATGACGCCTGGCACCTGGCAAGGGCTTGTAGGGACTCTGCCACTGGATGGGGTAGCTGTCCTTCCTCTGTACGGCGGTGTGTGGGTCGCCTGATTGGCTGCTGTCCCGTTGCCTCTCTTTGTGGCCCACTCACCCTGCTTGGGTGTGAGGCCGATGGACCAGCGTCGTGCGCTGGGTTAGGCTGGGTGGCACAGGCAGGAGTCGTGGTACTGGTGGTACTGGTGGTACTGGTGGTACTGGTGGTACTGGTGGTGGTGGGGACTCTGCAGATCACAGAGGCAGGTGTCGCTGGAGTCACACATGCGACGGTGGTCGGTCCCGGGAGTCCCTGTGAGCCAGATGGCCCTGGCTGTGTGCTTGGTCCCGCTACATCCTCCGCACCGGAGCTGCCTGTGTCATCGTCACCAGAGAGTCCTGTATGTGTGGGAGGCGAGGCTGGCGGCCGGGTACTGGTTTCCCCAGTCAGTTCACGATCACCTGAGGGACAAGATAGAGCTGGTCAGTAATGTGGACATTACATGTTCATATAGATTTGTAGACATTTCTGTTTCCTGTCGCACACACCCCACACACCCCACCCTCCACCACCACCACCTTCCCGTGAACATGGGGGCCTGTTGGGAGTTGTAGTTTGGACCTCTCACACACCCCACCCTCCACCACCACCACCCTCCCCGTGAACATGGGGGCCTGTTGGGAGTTGTAGTTTGGACCTCTCACACACCCCACCCTCCACCACCACCACCCTCCCCGTGAACATGGGGGCCTGTTGGGAGTTGTAATTTGGACCTCTCACACACCCCACCCTCCACCACCACCACCCTCCCCGTGAACATGGGGGCCTGTTGGGAGTTGTAGTTTGGACCTCTCACACACCCCACCCTCCACCACCACCACCCTCCCCGTGAACATGGGGGCCTGTTGGGAGTTGTAGTTTGGACCTCTCACACACCCCACCCTCCACCATCACCACCTTCCCCGTGAACATGGGGGCCTGTTGGGAGTTGTAGTTTGGACCTCTCACACACCCCACCCTCCACCACCACCACCCTCCCCGTGAACATGGGGGCCTGTTGGGAGTTGTAGTTTGGACCTCTCACACACCCCACCCTCCACCACCACCACCCTCCCCGTGAACATGGGGGCCTGTTGGGAGTTGTAGTTTGGACCTCTCACACACCCCACCCTCCACCACCACCACCCTCCCCGTGAACATGGGGGCCTGTTGGGAGTTGTAGTTTGTACCTCTCACACACCCCACCCTCCACCACCGCCACCCTCCCCGTGAACATGGGGGCCTGTTGGGAGTTGTAGTTTGGACCTCTTACACACCCCACCCTCCACCACCACCACCCTCCCCGTGAACATGGGGGCCTGTTGGGAGCCATGTACATGTTTGTGAGTTGGTGTCCAACGTGCATGGGGCGTAGGAGATGTTTCTTCTCAGTTGTGTGAGCCTGACCATGTCGTGCTGATCGTGTTGCTTGGTTTGTACTTACCAGCCTCTTCTCCTTCGTCAAGTCCGTCTAGGCTCTCTGGGTGTAGTATCACCAGCACCTTCTGCTCCCAATCGGTGTAGGGTATGGGCTCCGGGGGTGTTCCACCGCCAGTATGATTGGCTCTTGCATTGTTTTTTGCTCGGATGCCCTTCACCCTGGTCTTCAGGTCATGCCACCGCCTCTGAATTTCATGCTTGGTCCTCGGCACAGTCCCCGACGCATTCACCCGAGTGACGATCCTGTCCCACATGTGGTTCTTTTGCGCCACGGACGTCTGCTGGACTAGGGCCCCGAAGATGTGGGCTCAACACGGATTATTTCATCTACCATTACCTTCAACTCGGTCTTTAGGGTTTTTTTTGGGTGCCATGGTGTGTGGTGCTCAGTGTGTGAGTTGAGTGAGTTGGGGGGGTGCAGGTGTGTGGTGTGTGATGTGTAGGAATTGTGTGGTGGGTGTTTGTGTGGTGGGTGTGGTAGGGTGGTGGTTGTGTGTCTTCTATGTGAGTTAGCAGTATCTCGATTAGGGCCTCTTGCTAGCAGCAATGCTGTGATGCAAAGGATTGTGGTAGTGTGTGGGTGTCATTTTATAGTCGTGTCTCAATGGTTGTTGGCAGTCAGGTGGTAGGTGGGCGTGTTGGCTAGTGTGCATTATTGGGTACTTGGCTAGTGTGCATATTGGGTGTCATGGTGGCTTGTGCTTGGTGTTGGTGTATGGGGGGGCGTTGTCAATGTTCGTATGTTTGCTTTGGACTTGCGGTACACTTTCTAACATTTGTTTGACGCTAGGGATGTTGTGCGTGTTGCCCTTCCGCAGTGAAGCAGTGTTTATCGTTGCATTCTTTCCGCCGCGGACGTGGATGGCTGTGCGTTCCGTGGTACTGGCGGATTTATCCTAATTGCGGACACGGAGTATTCACAGGTATGGCGGTACATGTGTTATTTTCCACGGTCATTTCCGTCCGCGGCGGTGGTTGTTTATTGGACTCCGTCCGCCGCGGACGGAGTTGGATGTGTTCCGTCCACCGCGGACGGTGTTTGTTATGATCCGACAACAGCCAGGGGTCAAAGTTCAAAGAGCTACTCGACAATTTGGGGATCAGACACCACCAGATTACCCCTCAGTAGCCGCAAGTCAATGGCAAATTCAAGCGCTTCATAAACACCCTGAAAAAATACCAAGAATTGCTGTTGCCGAAGGCACCAATCCAGAGTTGATCATGCACATGTTCCTGAGGGAATACAGAGGAAAGCACTGTACCACACTACTGTGACCGTGGTCCCTGATCCTCAAAGGACATAGGTGTGACACCATTCCAGTTTCTCCAGGATGGATGTCGTCTCCATATGACCTGACTGAAACCCAAGCCAAGTGCACTCAAACCAATGTGCATGCAAGCAAAAAGCGCTGTGCAAGAGTTCGGATGCTGTCTCCCAAGGACCAGGTCCTGATAAGGTATAATATACCCGGATGGTAGTTTCAAACACCATTTGAACCAGGTGCATGGACAGTCATTAGCTCAGATGGTACCATGGTCACCTCCAGAAAGGCCCAAGAGACAGTCATCAGACATGTGTCTTGGTTCAGAAAAGTGGAGGAGCATGAGACTGATTGGTGTGGTTTGTACCAGCAGGGGGGCCCTAAAAGCCACAATCCATGAGCCCTACTCTTGAGCCAAACATCCCTGGAAACAATGTTGTTGATACCCCCAGGAGCCTGAAACTGCATCAACCTGCCTCAGGCCCAATCCACCCGGGTCATAGACTCAGAGGTGTGGTTTGACTCCTCTCTCTCTCTATCAAACACCATACCCTTAAGGTAGTGGGTACTTGCTTTGGCCTAATTAAAACCATGAAAAACTTATTTGAGTTGATTCCACTGGCTGCAAGGAAAACAGTGGCTGTGGCGTTAATACTTTCACGCCTAGACTAATGTAACAAACTTCTAGCAGGGGTTAATAAATCAACTTTGAAGAGACTACAGATGGTACAACACACAGCTGCTAGACTGGTTTTGAAACTCCCACGTAGGTCATCAGTATCAGAAGTTCTGAAAACTCTTCATTGGCTCCCGCTACACAATAGAATTCTATTCAAACTCTTGGTCATTACCTTCAGAGCTACCCGCCAAATTGGACCAGAATATCTCTCTAGGAGATTCACACCATAAATCACAGGCAGGATACTTAGATCTATATCTGCTAACCTCCTTAAATTGCCTGGCTTTACACAAAACCAGGGGAGGGAAAACTGCTACAGTATTAGGTGTAAAAGCTTGGAATCTTAGGCCTAACAAATTGAGAACAATGGTATCAGAAAAACGGTTCAGGAATGCTCTAAAGACTTGGATCTATGGAAGAAGTGATGAATCCTGTCTTGCCCTTATCTAGGCCCTAACTCCTCACTAGTTTGCCCGTTATTCTGTATAGCGCCAGGAGGCTCCTTTGGGAGTGACAGTCTGCGCTCTATAAATGCACATTTCATTTCATGTCAAGTACAGCAGAAAAGTCAGATGCCAAGTTGGAGAGGGATGTAACCATCACCAAGCACCACCCTGTAGTGCCGATGTGCCCAGGAACTGCACCCTGTACATCTTCTGGCCAGGCATGTCTAAAGGCTATATAATAAATGGGTCTTTAGCTCATATCATGATACTGTATGTGTCTCATTGCTGCTGCTGTGCAACAAGGCCAGGCTTAGGGCCTAGGGGAGGCACCAGTACAAAAGCTACTTATATTAATCAGTGGGAAAAACATCTGGTGTTTACTGGAACATGATGAATTTGTTGTGTCATACCCCAAAAACTAGTAGCAATGGTTGAATTTATTGAACCAGTTAAATTCTGATTGGGTTGAGTTTGATTTTGTCACGTGCACTAAATATTAAGTAAATTACCGGCTGTTCCATTGAGAGCATTTTTCTCACCATGATAAATACTGAGTGGGATAACATCTTGATCATGGGATACATTTTGATGGGTCAAACCTGCAAAAGTGTTTGGGGGAAACACATGGACATGTAGATTTTGGGCAGTAATGGTCAAAATCGCCATATTAAGTCTCACTTTCCTGTCAAAACCTGTAACAGGTGATAAATATCATAAACAATAACATTCAAAACTGTTGACTTTTAATGTGTGCAATAAGTTACTCAGACCAGGGCACTCGTAATGAGGCCCTTAGAAAAAACAGGCAAATAAATAGTATTTAATGTTATCCCTACACTAATGTTCCTGACCCTGATACTGAATGTCAAGTATGAGATCAAACGATAACATCAGCTTCCAGTGTCGCACTCGCTGTGGACTGGCATGCCCTACCATGTCAGTTGTATTAAGCATGTATAAGAATGTATAAATAGTGAAGAATTCCATCAATCGGCTGAGAAAAGTGAGAAAAATAGAGAGAAGGTAATATTGTGTCCTTAACTGTATTATACATCTATATAAGTATTAATCTCATATTAATTTCTACATATCATTTAATTACTGGGTTGCAGACATGAATCAGTGTTAGACCTGACACTGTTGGCGTAGGTCTCCCTTCCAATTTTTTGCTGTTGCCTCAGGTGTTTTTGCTGGTTATAGATGCTTTGGGCACTGTGCCACTGTTATTCAGTGCCACAGTACAAGTGCTCCATATTGTAAATTGATGTATGGATTAGTGATTCCATGATTGGCTGGTTTGGTTTACTTGTCAGATCCTAGTACAGTGCACTGAGTGTGCCCAGGGCTTGTAAATCAAATGCTGCTGGTGGGCTTGTAGCACTGATTGTTCCACCCATAGAAGCAGCCTGTAAAAGTGTGTCTCAGATCTGCCATTGCAGAGCCTATCTGCAGTCTGGTACTGCCATGTTGACTGGACAATTGCACCCACTTGCAAGTCCCTAAACCTTCCCTTTTCTGCATATAAGTCACAACTATGGTAGGCCCAAGGGCAGGGTGATTGTAGGTAAAAGGTAGAACATGCCCTGGTGTGTGTGGCATATCCTGGTAGTGAATTACAGCCATTTTCGTTTTTACTATGTTCCCCCTAGGCCAGAATGGGCAGTTTGATTATAACACCTTATAATCCTGTCTGACTCAGGGAACTAGGTAGAAATTCGAGTTTAGTATACCTGAACTCAGAATGATAAAATACATCTTTTAGTGAAGTTGGTTTTAACATTCTGTGTTTGAAAATACCACTTTTAGAAAGTGGGTAATTTCTTGCCTAACAATCCAAGCCTGCCGCTGCTAGGTTGTGTATTTCTTGTCTGGAGTTTGAGTGACAGGGGCTGTAGGATTCCAGGAGACAGGGTGAGTCAGCACAGGGCTTAATAGAGCTATCTGCATGTAGATGGGTGGGAGGAGTTGCACCTGTCACCTGAATAGGGTTGTCCCTGCCTTCCACAATGATGGCTCTGCCTCCTGAGGTGTGTCTGATGTCCCTGGCCCACACTGTCAAAGGAAAGAAGGAATCTTGTCAACAAAGTGCTCCAGGACTGCACAGAACTGGTTTGGACTAGGCACAGACTCTCTCTGCCTCCAGAGACAAAGGATTTGCTAGTATAAATATGGGACCCCAGAACTTTAGATCACTTTTGGGAAACAAGAAGAACCTTTGCTGAGGAGAGGAACCAGAGAAACTGAGGAGGAGACTATCCCTAAGCTGAGTGCTGTTTGGGGGATTGGCCTGCAGTGGTTGCCTGACTGCCAAAGAAAGGAGAAAGAACTTTGTGCTACTTTCAAATCAAATGGTAAAGGATCTCCAAGGGCTTGAGATAGAGCTTGCCTCCTGCTGAAGGCTCAGGGACAACAGACTTCACCAACCAGCTCCCCTGCCTTCCCTTGCTGGGAATTGAAGTACCTGCTGTTGAGCTGGACCTTCTGACAAAGAAGCGCGTCGCTGCCGCAGCCATTGTCATTGCAGCAGATGCCGTCGCATCATCGGAGAAGTGTGCCGCCACTGCCACCATTACATCACCCAAAGTGCCTTGCATCAGTGTCGCCGTCGCAGCAGACGCTGTTGCATCGCCGGAGAAGTGTGTCGCAGGGCCTGTCGTGGTTTAGAAGAATCCTTGAGTCACCGCACAGCCGTTGGGCATGCATCCATCGGTGTCGCATCAAGAAGAAGACGCCATTTTTGTTTCATTGTGCTGGATCTTCATTGCATCACAGCGTTGCAAGCTGCATCAGCACAGAAGCGCAGTAAGAAACCGACACATCACCTCCCCACGCGGAGAAGAACCGACGCATCCTCTATGCAGCAGTAGGAACCCGACGCATCACCGTTCTTGCGTGCAAGGAACCAATGCATCACCTTCCCTGCAACACTTTCATTGTATAGATTTACGCATCTAAAGGTACATTGAACTTAAAGTGTTACATTTTACATCTAAAGAGAACTAAGCTAATTCTACCATTTTTAAAGTATAGTATTGTGGATTTTTGTCACTATGGTCTTGTGTTAAGTCTATATAAAAATACTTATTTTTATGCTACCACTTGTGTGGTGTCCATCTGTAGTGTTGTCACTGGGTTACTGTATGTGTTCACAAATGCTTTACACACTGCCTCTGAGATAAGCCTGTCTGCTTGTGCCAAGCTACCAAGGGGGTGAGCAGGGGTTATTTTAATGAGTGTACCCCCTTACCCTGATTAGACGCAAGGGTCTCTATTTGGTCAAAGGTACCTACGTCTGCCAACTAGAGACCCCCAAATCTAACAATCAGTATCTTTTTGTTTACTGAAAACATTGTTTTTTCATTATATATTTATTATGTCCTCATGCTCTTGGTATATCTCTAACCTATTTTCAGTTTATTCAAGTCAACCATTATTCCTCCTTCACCCATCCACCCTATCTCAGTCCTAGCAAGATGAGGTGCCCCACCCCCTGAGTCAACATATTTCTCAATTTCTTCACTTTCTAAAAGGAAACTTGCATCATGCATACAAATATGTTCCTTCCCCCTTCCTGTTTTTCCTGTTTCAGGGAAGGCATTGGAAGTGTCAGGTAAGTCTCTTACATTGTTTGTATTTCGCTGTTGCAAGTGCTCCCTAAGTGCAGAGTTTGCTCTTGTTGCCACCCCGTCCCCAGACCTTAGAAAGAATGTGTAAAGCATTTATGCAGTACACAAATAGCAATTAAGTGAAAATGCAACACAAGAAAATTCCCACACCAATTAATAAAAATATAGCACATTTTAATAAATTATTTGGTACCAAAAATCCAATCAGTAGAAGCAGAGTTATGAGTTGTTAATGTTTTTAGTAAAAGGTAGCACCTAGAAGAGAAAGCACCGATTGGGACATCTACTTGTACAAAACAGGGGTCAAAGCTGAAAAATATGGCCAACCGAGATGGAGCGCAGGTCGTATACAGTAGTAGATTGGGCGCAGTTAGGGCATGTATTTGGACTTAAAAGAATTTTCAAGAAAAATGCTCTCCGAAGGTAAAGTTTAGTTGGGCAAGGCTTCAGACAGTGTCCAATGATGTCAGGACCACCGGAGATGTACCTTAGGCTGATCAACAAGCAGGCTGGCCCCGGTCTTCCCACAGATTTCCGAATGTTTTTTAGGCAAAAAAAATGTATTTCCCAAGTTTTAGATTTTGGCTATCTGAGCAACATTAGCACCACAACCAAGGGCCCATGACTGGAGGGACACCACTTGGGGATTCAGGACTCACACAGGCTGAGTTCAAATGCAGGTTCAAGAGGTGGGAGCCTTGAATGTTCCTGTGACTCTGAGCAGGCGTCCAGCAAACTAGCCCTTGGAATCACACTAGAAGTCTTGGGTTCAGGTGATGATGAAGGGGTCAAACAGCAGGGCTGGTTTCTGAGGGTTCAAGGCAGGCTCTGTGCAGCAAAGCAGTCTTGTGGAGCACACATCAGGCCACAGCAACAGGCAGTCCACTGAGATTCCTCCTGCAGGTCCAGAAGGTCAACTGAAGAGTGAGTCAGAGAGCCCTATTTTTATACCTGGTGTATTCTTTCATGTTGGAGAAGTTTAGAGAGGTTTTTCTTTAAAGCACGTGGAATTTTCTGACTCCCCTGCTCAAGCTCTAAGCTGACCTTAGAGACAATGCGCAAGCCCTTTGTGTGAAGGCATAGCACAGCCTATTTAGCTGAAAGTGGGGCTGTGCCCAGCTCCGCCTTCCCAATCCTGCCAGCAAGTGACCTAATCCTCCTATTGTGTGACTGTCGGAGAGGAATTCACAAAGTCTAACTGTCAGGTACACCCAGTCATGTGATCCAGGTGAGGCTGCAGGCCTCAAATGGTTATGGGCAGGAAAATGCAAACTTTCTAAAAGTGGCATTTTCAAAATTGTCATTTAAAAACCAAGTTTTACCATAAAGAGGATTTTTTTATTAGAATTTCATAAATCCCAAACATGAAATGTTTATCTTTCCTTAATCAAAGTTTAGCTTGTACTAAATGTAAAAAGGAAATCCTATCCTATAGGAGAGATAGACCTTGGTGTGGTGAAAAGAAATGTAGGAGTTTTTCACTACCAGGACATGTCAAACTAAAACCACCTCTTTTTATGTGAAACTAAAATTCTTTTTTATTAGAATTCACCCTGGGTTCCCTAGGGTATTTCTTAGGAGTGACCAATTAGCAATAAAAGTCGAGTTTAAGATTTGGCAAGGGGTTTATATTTCCAAATTAAATTTACAGGTTAAAACTGCATTCAGGCTGCAATGCAGGCCTGGGACATGTTTTAAGAGGCTATTTAAGTGGGTGGGATAATATGTGCTGCAGGTTCATAAGTAGCATTTAATTTACAGGCCCTGGGTATTCGGTATACCACTCTACAAGGGACTTATAAATAAATTAAATATTATGCACATCAGGTGTAAACCAATTTTACCAGGTTTAGGGGAGTTAGCACTGGTTAGCAGTGGTAAAGTTCACAGAGTCCTAAAACCAACAAAAACTAATTAAGTAGAATGTATCGTGTAAAGGCAAAAAGATTTGGAGCGACCCTCCAGAGAGGGCTGGGTCCAGCAACTATGATTTCAGAAGCAATTACATCTTTGTATCTGTGAGCCTTTGGCAAAAAGCCAGGTAATTGGGATTGTAGAGGAAGATGTGGACTTCATACCAAAAGGGAAATATGTGCATGGAGTGCAATTTAAAGACATGCTTGTATACATTAGAGATGTTGGGGTTCAATCCAGCCCCTCGCCAATCTGAGGTGGACTTCAATCCCAGTACAGCCTTCAGAAGAATAAACTTCCCTTTTATGATATTTTAAAGGATATTTTATCAAAAAATAGAGAATATTGATAAATGATGTTTCCCTAATTATTTTAAATTAAAAGATATCCCTTACAGGAGTCTGAAGATAGTTTTCCTAAAGTCCAGCTTTCAGGCCCTATTGATAAGAAGTTAGAAAGTTCTCTGAAGCAGGAATATACAACAACAAACTCTGCCATCAGAAAAAGTGCATATGCTGCTTAGGCTTCACCAACTTTTTAAAATGATTTTCAAGCCATCCAACTATAGGAAGTCCTGAGCAACTTAAGTTGGGGTAGTCATAGCAGGAAGATGCCATTTTTGGCTTAAGTCTTGAAAGGTTGATGCAGGGCAAAGACTCAAATTAATTGCCTTCCTTTTTCTGAACAAAAATGTTTCAGTCCTGAACAAAACAATCTAGTTCAAAAGACTGCAGGGGAAATTAAACTGATCCAGCCCTTCAAACTCCTTTTTAAGAAGAGGTCATTTCTTCAGAAAAAAGTTAAAGCAAGGGGTTTAACTATGAAAAATTATTTTGCGGTTGGGCCCGTTGCCAGGCGGCAGCATTTTTGCAATAAATCCTAGGCCCAGCAATCTCAGCAGCTATCCCTGAAAGCCTAACTATTTGGAGTGAATGGTTTGGGGAATATAAGCGAAGTTCTGCACCATCCTAATAATAGACCCTTGGGTACTCTTTGTTGTAATATGGGGCTATTTTATAGACCTAAATGAGCCACAATTTCATGTGTTTTAAGACACTCCTCTTCTAAACTCGGAGAAAGAAGCCCAAAACCCAGGATCTCAGACCTTCTGGGGAAAAGAGCTATCTTGGAGGTTCAGTTTCCTCAAAGACACAAAGGAACTTATTTGATTCTGTTTGTGATCTCAAAATCAAATGGAATATATCAACCAGTACTGGCTCTCAAGTTTGCAAATACTTTGTCATGTATTCTACTTTCAAGATAACAATTATCTAGGCAGTGATCTCGCTTATTGCAAATGAGGATTTTCTGATGACCTTTAGGAAGTTTACTTGTACGCCTCTGTACACGAGAAGAGTCAACAGCAGTGGATAGAAACCATTATCAATTCAACACTCTTCACTTTGGTCTGTCCTCATATCTGAAAGTATTCACAAAAGTATCACCTTCAATGGTTGCCTTTTTGCATTTGGAGGGTATTTATATCTATCCATACCTGGAAGACTGGTTAATCTCCTCTTCTGTTTCAAAAGACCAGACCAATATCAGTGGGGTATGCAGCTGTTTCTAAAGCCTGAGATGTATCTTGAGTCAGGAAAAGTCAAGCCTATACCCAGCCAGATATAGTGACTCTGTTCGGTACAGAGCTTCCCTTTCAGAGAACAGGATGATAACCTAGCAGGAAAATGTTTGCTATCTTCTAGCTCTCCTGCAATCTTCAGCCAGACTCTTCCTGAAAGTCCAAGGGCTCACAACACCAAATACAACAGTAGTTACATCACCTAAAGCTCTCGGACCATAGCCTTCTTTCTCACTGGGCCCCAGAATCTCTTGATTACCAAGCTTTAGTGCAAATTTCACAACCTCTACTTCAAGACCTCCAGCAGCGGTTAGTTCCACAGAATTGTTAATGGGGGAATTATCTCTCTCTTGTCCCATTCTTGTGGTTCTGACAACACATGTAAGTTAGGAGGATTGTCAAGTCACTCTGGAGTGATGGGAGATTCAGTGAACTTGGTCTCAGGTAGAATCTTTCGAGTCCTCCAAGTGGAGGGAGCACTCAGCAATTTGGAAGGCAATGCAAGGGTTTGCCACTCAAACAGAGGGAATATCAGATGTTATCACAATGTACAATAAGGTTGCCAAGGTGAAGTGGATCATCAGGAGAGTACACGGTTGAGATCCCTAGCTCTAATTGTGACAGGCAATTTTCTGTGAGCTGACGTTCACCTGATTTGCTTTAGGGTGATTTATATGCAATGAAAGGACAACTGTCATGCACACTCGCTGAGTCACATCCTCCTTTCATCAGTAAATTATTATCTAGAGAGGGAAGTATTCCAGATGATCCTAGCAGTATTCAGAAATCCATGGCTGGATCTGTTTACCTAGGCTTCCAATACTCTCTGTCGCCAATTTTGTTCTCAGACATGGAGCCAGAAAGCTTGTGGCGTAAATGCAATCATGAGGCCATGGCATATATGCTTCTTTTCTGATTTACCTCCTTCCAAAGATGTTGAAAAAGATTCAGGAGAAGAAGTCATCAGGGATTCTGGTTGCTCAGTATTTGGCCCAGACACCTTGGTTTCTATTGCCAAAACAAACGCCAGGCAAACAATATTTTCAAATTCCATGGTTTCCATCTCTTCTAAGATATCCCTAGTTGCCATAAAAGTCTCTAAACATTCTTCCCTTAAGTGTGTGGAAATCGAAACGGTAGGTCTCCAAATTCTAAGTTGCTCAATCAGTGTAGCCTTGTCCAATGGTAAATGGTGCTGAGCAGCAAACATTTGATAGCCCATTATTTGTGATCAGTTCAAAATCTTTGATTCCCTAAAAGAAGGGTTTGAAAAATGATATCTTCTGCCACCCTACCAGCACAGTGGGCTGCAATTAGGGCCTTCGGGGAACCTTGTGGTAATTTTTCAAAAACTATACCTTAAGGAAAGAGTTTATTAAATTGTTTCAGATTAAAAAAAATCTGATTCCTGCATATATTCTTCTTATCTGGGATCCTCCTATGAAGCTTACATGTTTGCACTTGGCTCCCTTTGAAACGTTGAGCTCTGCACTCATTCCTTTCCTCACTGAGAAGGTAGTGTTTTTAGTGACTATGATGTCCTCAAGAAGATTAGTTGAGATTCATGCCTTTATGTCAGGCAATCCATATATCAAGTTGTTTGCAGAATGCATAGTTTTAAGACTGAGTCCTATGTTTAGACCAAAAATTCAGTCACAATTTCATGTGCCAAGCCATTTTTTTTTCAAATCTAGAAACTGATTTTACACCAGATCTGGGTGTCAAAAGAGCTCTTGATGTTTCCGTAAGGACGCATACCTCCTTTTTCTTTCTTATTGTGGCCTAGCTCTAATTGTGACAGGCAATTTTCTGTGAGCTGAGGTTCACCTGATTTGCTTTAGGGTGATTTATATGCAATGAAAGGACAACTGTCATGCACACTCGCTGAGTCATATCCTCCTTTCTTCAGTAAATTATTATCAAGAGAGGAAAATATTCCAGATGATCCTAGCAGTATTCAGAAATCCATGGCTGGATCTGTTTACCTCAGCTTCCAATACTCTCTGTCGCCAATTTTGTTCTCAGACATGGAGCCAGAAAGCTTGTAGCGTAAATGCTATCATGAGGCCATGGCATATATGCTTCTTTTCTGATTTACCTCCTTCCAAAGATGTTGAAAAAAGATTCAGGAGAAGAAGTCATCAGGGATTCTGGTTGCTCAGTATTTGGCCCAGACACCTTGGTTTCTATTGCCAAAACAAACGCCAGGCAAACAATATTTTCAAATTCCTTGGTTTCCATCTCTTCTAAGATATCCCTAGGTGCCATAAAAGTCTCTGAACATTCTTCCCTTAAGTGTGTGGAAATTGAAACGGTAGGTGAGAAAACATCTACAGCAACTCTTAGGAGATGGGTGTGACCAGCCATAATTTAAGCTTACTTGTCAATGAAACTCTCTATTTCTACAACCATTTAAGGCAGATCTAGAAGGGGAGTTGCAGCTTCCTAGGAAGAGGCAAGTGATTGAGATTCATGACCTCATGTGAATGCCTCCTTTAGACATAACACTTTAGATTTAGGTGAAAGTTCAAAGAATTTTGGTTCAGAGATTCTCAAAACTGTTATGAAGCAATAGCAGCTACTTGTTAAGCATTTCAATAAATCACTGTTTCACCAGGAAGTTGTTGGATCCCTATTCCTATTGAGAATTGAGTAATTAGCTACATTAATTTTTTGATAGGATTTAGACAGGAAGGACAGGTGAAGGGTAATGATTTAATCACTAAACAGTGATAATCATTACCCTGACCCATAGTCCTCCGTGTTACAGCCCTAGACCTATTCTTCTTTCCCACATCCATTTTCGTTGCCACTGAGACTCCTAAGTAAAACAAAGGATGAGGAGGAGCATATTTGTATGCAAGACATACCTTTGCATTTCTAAAATGAAAAACGGTGCAAATATGATGTCTTGAGGGGCGGAGCACATCATCCCTCAACTGTGACTGGGCAGATACTTTTTGTGCAGGAAAGAATACTTTCCTACACAACAAACAATACTTTGAGGTGTATTCCTCTTTGTGTGTGTGCTGCAGAATGCAACAGAGGACGCAACCAGGAGAAATAAAGATAGTTTTAATGGCATCAGCCCTTGGGTAGTGCACTACTTTGATGAAAACCCAAGTTTACAGACTTTAATAAATATGCGTTTACTTTAACATGCATGGGTGGATGCACAGGAACACCCATGCTCCACCCATGTAACGTCTCCCTGATGCAAAGGGATGTATGACGTTACAACGCAGGCTGTTACAACGCCTGCCTTTACAACGCGGTTTTTACATCGCAGTCCATTACAACGCATAGTGCTTTTGGGTGTTGGATAGTGAATAGTTTAATCTACTATTCCAACTCCAGTCCCCGTGGACACTAGGGAAGGTTATTGGATAGTAAATTAACCTATTCCCTATCCTAGAGCGCCCCCCAGCGCAATGCGTTGTAATAGTTTGCGTTGTAATGACCACGTTGTAATGGTAGTGCATTGTAAAAGTTTCGTTGTAAAGGTTGTTTACCGATGCAAAGTAATGCAAGGCAGCACATGGTGCATTACTTTTGGGATAAAGTTCCATGCAAAGCCACACAAGCCTTAATTTGATTGGCTTGGTAAATTCCAACATGGATTTTGCATCAGGCCGCATCACAAAAGTAGCACAACCCTAAAACAAAATCTCAGTAAATCTGGGCTTAAGTGAAGCCCTAAAAATCCTGTAATACTGCTCACATAGGATAATCATGCATCCTCACTGTCTATCATCGTCTGTATTTTTGCTCCATATGTAATCAAGAGAGAAGTGCTTAAAATTTGGTACACATCTAGAGGGAACCTTAGCTTTATGGTCCTTTATCTAAAGCTCTGAAATAAACTTTCAGTAAATATGCGGGGTTTGCTTTACCTACTATTAATCAGAAAAGTGATCAAACCATTTTTAAATTTCCTTTCCATGTCTCTCTTCTCTCAATGCCTTGGCACATACAGGTGTTTTCTTAACATTAAATATTAGCTATTGAATGGAAAACCTGCTACCAGCAACAATCCTTGGATACAGAGGATTTAAGCAGTAGTTCCAGTTGTCTTGCTGGCATTATCCTTTCCAGAATGAGACTTTATAACTTTCATGGGTGTACCTTGAGGGGCAGATTTACTTATAATTCATGCAATGCACTATAGCAAGGCAAGTTGCTACACTGTGATGCATGTAAAGGAGAGTGTAGAAATGTTCCATATCTACTAAGAAATGGTGCACTTCTGCTCTCTTCTTGTGCTGGTGCGCAGTGCTGCTAAGTGTTGATGCAGGCACCCTTGTGCCACACAGCAAGGGTGCCTGCATTAAAGGTAGGATTGTTTTTTTACAGGAAGGGATACATTCCTGCACAAAAACAATTCTAAGAGGCGATTTTCCCTTTCTATGTGTGATGCAAAATGCATCACACCTAGAAAGACGAAATAACAAGGAGAAGAATATAAATCCCTGTTCCGCCTCCTTGGGGTAGGTGCACCATTGTGGCACAATCCCAGGTTCACTGGATTTAGTAAATCTGGGATTGAATCAAGTTCCATGAAAGGATGCATGGAAATGCCTATACTCCACCTATGGAATGGCTACCTCAACAAAATGTAATGGAACGCAACACAAGCCACTGCATTTAATTTCTTTACAGAGTGATGCAAGGTGGTGCAAATAGCCCTTTGAGTGGCTTTGTAAACTACATTTAAGGACGTACGCTGCCTTGCGATGACTTGAGTAACACAGGGACAATGCATGTCCTAAACACATTTGCCCCTTAGTGTTTCAGAATCCCAGGAAATCATCCAGCAAAATTAACAAAACAGAGAACTTTTCACCAGCATAAATGGCACGATATACCGTGCGGCATTTTTATGAAAACAGTGATGCAGAGCAGCGCAGCAAGTCACCTTGCTGCACTGCCCTATCACTGGGAAAGGGCAGGAATGCACCGTTTTGATCCAATAAGGTGCATTCCTGTACTTTCCCCTTGCGCTGGTGCTGTTTTTGCAGTGTAGGGCTAACGTAGGCACCCTTGTCCTATGGTGCAAGGGTGCGTCCGTTGAATGCTGGATTGTTTTTGTGCAGGAAAAGGCACCTTACTGCACTAAAAACAATCCTGAAAGTCTTTTTCCTCTTTCTATGTGTATGCAGCACATGTAAAAAAAAGAAGAAACAGGGAAAAAGAAAGATATTTTCGACATTACGCCTCACCTTGGGCGGCGTAAGATTTTGACACATTCCCAGGTTTACAAGTCCTTGAAATATGAGAATGCGTCAAAAGCCATGGGAGTTGCGTGGGAACACCCCCCTCAATGCCAATGGAGCACCTCCCTTGAGCAGAGTAAGGCAACTCATCGATTTGTGCTTCGTTGACTTACTCCAGATTTACGAAGCCATTTAAAGCCACGCAATAGCGCTTTGCGTGGCTTCATAAATCTGACTAAGAGGTTTGCGTCATGCAAGTACCACTGAATGTGGTGAAAACGTGACGCAAGGCCCTCATAAATATGCCCCTGAGTGAGAGCCTCACATTCAATGAGCATTTTTCATAAGGTTTGTACTTTCTTTTAGTTCATACTTTTTTATTTTGTACATTATGCTTTCTCAATTTTGCATCACCATCCCATCGAGGAATCGAGGACATATCTGCTGACATTTTCCATCTGCTCAGAGCAGGTGGATAATGTCAGCTGGTGAGGGTCAGAAGGTGGGAGTGTATCAGGGCGTCAAGGGAAGGGCTGGATCTGCTTGGGGGAATCTAGTCTGCTCTCCTCTCTCCATTGATGTGTTCAGTTAAGGTAGGGCTTTGTTTTCCAAGGCCACAACTTCGGATGTGGCTGGTGTGTACACATAACCTTGGTCTTGCTGCTTGAAGGCGAGGGGTGTCTTTGCTCTCGCTAGAGGGAGCGTTGTGTGTTTATTTATTTATTTATGTATTTATTTTTTTATTTATGCGATTTTATATAGCGCAGACTTTACCCGAAGGTGTCAGAGCACTTCACAATAGGAACAGTAATGCTACATGAGGAGAAAATTACAAGTGAACAAATTACAAAAGCAAACGTTAAGTTACATGAATCAAAAGTGACAATAGTGAGCAACCAAAATACATGAGGTAACATTCGGTACATTACAGGAGGAAAAAGTGATATGTGTGCAGGTTACAAAAGCGTACAAAGTACAAGTAGAGGTATAATACTGCAATAAATGGCAGACACTCCAGCACAAGAACAAACGTTACGTAGGCAATGGTCCCCTGCAGTAGTCTTGCATAGGCCAGTCTGAGCTTCTGCCTCTGTCTGCAGTGCACATCCACAGTGAAACCCGGCCGATTGTGTGTGGGACCAAAATTATCCGGTCTGAAGTTTTCAGACATTCCTGACCCAAAGACTCCTGACCATCTATCTTTAAAGCGAGGTTATTCGACCAAGGGTCATCAAAACAGAATCATAACAACAATACATCAGCTCTAATATCTTAAAATGAAATTCTTAAAATGAAATACACAGATTATTTCGTAAACATTGCTAAACAGAGAAAACAAAATGTAAGGACAAGTTCTGCTATTTTTAGTCACTATTTCCAGGCCTCCTAAAACCAACAGATTAGCAAAGCAAATATCAAATGCAAAACAGCTCCTGGGCTACATGCTGTAACTTAAACCATCTTAGAAAAGTCCATTATTATTTACTCACAACAGTGCGTAAAGCATGAATCAAGTATCTGCATCTGGATAGAATAAAAAAACTAAAACTGACAGAAAAAGAAAAAGAATATTCATGGCTGAGTAGAGACCAAGCCACGTGGACGGCTGTGGGCACACTGCTCTGGTTTTTTCATGTTAGGGAAACTGATTATGCTTGCAAATAGACCCAGCTTAAACCATATCTGATTGCTGGTGGAGAAGTGTGGCTCACTGGTTAGAGCGGCAGACTCTGATGCAGAGGTCTGGCCCGGACCAGGGTTCAATTCCTGTTGCGGCAGGGTCTTGGGCTCAATGTCCTCGGACCCGATAATTCTCTCGCCTCGGTGCCTATTCTAATCATAGGTCTCACTCTGCAACTCTGGGCAATAGCTTGCTTAATCTCCACACCGGCCCTACCGCTAGGATGCCTGGCTTCACCTTGGGGTGCCTCACAGCAACAGGCCAGGATGGGTTCCTCAGCGGCACAGCGCGGGGACACACTGGCTAGTGTAACCAGGCGCTTTATAAGCTCAGTATTATTATTATATGTTCTGTGTATACTAGCGCAAGAAGCATTATGTATAGAGCCCCTGACCAGTGCAGGACTTTTCTTGAATATATTCCCTCACAGAAGATTTCCTCAACTCAGTGTTCTCCCGTTCACGTTTTTCAAAGACACAACAAATAGCGGCAACTCTGGGGCTTGTTTACAATACCCCTTGCGCAGCCGGTTGCATGATGCACCGTCGACGCAACCTGCTGTGTGATATTTACAAGCACACGCAAAGCCACCCTGCGTGGCTTTACGTGTGCTTGTAAATATCGCCCCTTTTCATGCAACACTTTGCATGTTAGGGGCGTGACGTGGGTATTGCTGTGAGTGTTTCCACGCAACACCCATGTCCACTTATGCATTTCCAGATTTACAAACGATCATAAACCCGGAAATACATCAGAATGTTTTCATTTCTCCCCTTTTTTTCCTCTTTCAATGCGTGCTGCATTCTACAGCATGCATTGAAAGATAAAATCATCTCGTGAGTGTTTTGTGCAGGAAGGTGCACCTTCCTGCACAAAAACAATCTCCCCATGACATAGGAATCGATGCACCATGGTGCAAGGGTGCCAACGCATGGCAGCAGTTTTTGCGCCAGCGCAGTGAAAAGCACGGAGATACGATATATTGTTTTAACTATGTTGCATCAGTGTGCTTTGAAACGAATGCAGCGTGGCGCAGCAATATGGCTTGCAGCACTGCGCTTCGTTAGTTCCTTGTAAATAGGGCCCCATATTTTTAGTTTCTAAGGGCGGTTCATTCTGCTTGTCCACTGCAAAGAAACAGCACAATGTTTCCACGATATAAGATTCAGTCACATATCTGGGCCTTGTTTGTAAAGGTTGCCTTAGGGTTAGACCAAAGCAAAATCCACGGCACCATGGGAGGCAATTTAAATTCATATTCCAGGCACCGCAAATTGGTCTCCTGATGGCAAATATTATTCAAAATTATAGACAGAAGACCTAGAAGCTTGGGTTACCTGCAGATAATGTCTGTCCATATGGGCCTAAATGCCCCCTTATAGGGACAGGCCCTTGCAATTAGACTTATGCTCTCAAAGTATATTCTATCTCCTGCCTTCACTCTGTAGAGCCTGAACTAAGTACATCCAATTTTGTTTAGGATCAAAAATGAAACATAAATATGAAAAAGAATCAAACACCATCAAACAGTGGTGATTGGCTATGGCAGATCTCATTTTATGAAGACGTATACCTAAAACTATCACCGTAGACTTTCTTAAATTGGTTGGTAAACCAAGCAAGGTAATACAATCTACATATTATATAACAAGACACTATGGGGCACATGCATCAATATTGCATTTTGCGATTCCTTAATGGTGAAAAATAAGGAATCGCAATTAAGGAATTGCAAACTGCAATGCATCAAGAAATCGCTATAAAAATAGCGATTTCTTAAAATTCCTTAATTGCGATTCTCTAATTGAAAATCGCAATTAAGGAATACCTCCCCATCCATTCCTATGGGCCTAGAGGCCCATAGGACTGAATGGAAAGACATTCTTAATTTGCAATTCACCATTAGAAATTCGCAAATTAAGAATGCAATTTCAAGGGTGCAGGGGTGTCCAAAGGACACCCTGTTGCACCCCTGAAATCTGCTTAGAAGTACATTTTGGACACTCACATGCCCCAAGGGCATATGTGTGTATAAAATGGAACTTTGAAAAATGCACTTTAGTGCATTTTTGAAAGTTTTCGCAAATTACCATGAAGGTCAACTTCATGGTAATTTGCTCCCCTTATTTGTGAATTCGCACATTTTTAAAGTTTGATGCATTGCATTTAAGGAATCTCAATTTGAGATTCCTTAAATGCAATTGCAATTTAAGAAATCGCAATTTTGCAATTTCTTAAATTGCGAAAAATTACAAAAATGTTAATGCATCCCAAAAATGGAATTGCATTCGCAAACAGACGAATTTTGCGATTCGCACCATTTTCGAATGCAATTTCCATTGATGCATGTGCCCCTATATACCTTTGGAAGTAATGAGCATGAGCACAGCAATGCTGCATAGAAAAGTATGGAAAACAGTCTTGGACCAGCCTTGGGAGGGTCCATATTTATATCCAGAATTGCAGCTTTTAGGTTATTAACATATGAAATAAACAGGAGCAGCACCAACACACATCACCACCTTGTCCCTTTTTTGGAACTAAAGCGGGCAGTACATTCTGCTTATGCTCTCTTGAACCAGATCAGTTGAGAGGTATAGGAACTAACCTCTTTGGGGATAGAGAAACACTTTTTAAAGGGGTCTTTTACCGGTCCAGGATGGCTGCACCTCTTCAGTCTGTACCTCATGACCAGATGGTCACACCTCCTCTGCCTGTACCACGCAAGTGGATTCCCAGGCACTGTTCAGGTGAAGGATCTTCACCTGGAGCAGTAACACCATATGAAACAGCTGTCTGTCACCAAGCACACTATCTCCAGGTGGGCAGAGCGAGGGGTAGATCACACGCGAATGTCTGCGTCGGACTCTGTAAGTACTTAAAATTATGACTGCGTTCTACAGATCTTCCAGGTGCACTTGCCTTTTTTTTAATTGGTCTACCTTGAATTATGTGTTACAGTAGAAGCCGCAGTTATGATGTGGTCCTCTGCCTTAAGCTATGGCACATCAATTTTCATACCAGCTGGGTAAGCAGTATACCTACCCTAAGCAGGGAGATAATATCATATGAGTGTTTGAGTGTCTGAGTTTGCATATTGTTGTGGTCTATCTTGCAAGATTACCTGCCATCACCACTGTGTCACTTGCCTGCGTTGGTATTTGTGGCACGTGTTAATAAGGAGTTATGTTTGTGCTCCAAGCATGTTGTCAATTGTTCACCATACCATACATTATAATGAATACCTTTCTATAGTTCTTGAGGAGGTACTCACAATGTACAGACTATATATGTGCAATATTATCCTGTCCACCTTTTCTTTTCTCTCTTAGGTTGGACTGTTATATCCAAAATAGGGAGTTTATCTACAGGTACATATGACCTTTTAGTATCCCTAGAGATCATCAGACATAATCTTGGCATTACCAATTCTCATTCCCCACCCTGAGATAGGGTAGGGGCACTTTTTCCAGTTGGTCCTGAAGAAACTCCACATTTCCCTTCTGGACCATTCGACCTTTTGATCCCTTACAGACAGATTGTCATGTTTTGTATAATTCCCTTGACAATCTACTCTCACCTGTTTTTACTCCTACCAAGGGAACTGCTGATAAAAATTCAACTGTACCCCGCAGGTAGTTTTAATACATTTTTCACCACACTCACTATTGAATCCCCACACACTCACACTCACTATTATGGCTCAAAAGAGAAGATCTTGGCTAAAGAGATCTCTTGTGGGGCCCATGGGGCATTGCAGCGCTGGCCGCCAAAGGAGCTAAGGCTGATGATGAAGCAAGACACCCACATGTGGGTGTGAGAGGGCTACATCTTCCAATAAGGAATATCCACTAACGTTATATACATTCAATCTGCACTTGTTCAGGAGGAACAGCTACCCTCTTTTTGTTTAGATAAGTAAAAGGCAGAACATATATTTTTTAGGGGTGGGCAATCACTCCGCTCTGCTCCGCTAGCGGAGATTGTTGGGTTTTACCCACTCCACGTTACAGTTGTAAATAGGGATTCTGGCAAGATTCCACCAACTGCCCGAAGCAGAGTTCTCCTCATGCAGAGCTCGCCAGCATTAGGTTGGCAAGTGTGAACCAGAATTTCAGTCCCTTAGCATGATTTTCAGGTGCTAGAATGGCACCTGGCAAGATTTTCTCAACATGGGCTGTCGTGGCAGGCTGCCACCTTTCGAATGGCAGAAAGAAGTTGTGCCCTCTGGTACAAGGCAATATCCCTTCTCAAAATGAATAATAGAGTTTTTCTGTGCCCCATGTGCAGTTTGGTCCCAATTTGTATTTGAGGGCAGAAGGCTCATTAGACAGTAAGGATTTCAAAATGGCACCAAAAAATGCATGAGCGCAGCTTACTCTCACATCTGGCCATACCACCAACCTAAAAGGGCAATACAATATATATGCCCCCGAGTGCAGATAGTAGGTTTGGCCTCATTGAGAGTTTCCCAGTAATCTGCCGTCAGGGGGTTAGAAAGCCCACTAAACTCTATGGTTTTTACATTTCAGTAAAACAAAGAGATGGTGACACCCCACACTGGTTTTGGGCCAAGCTGGACTTCAAAAGCGGCAAAGAGCAAACAAGTATCTGTGTCACCCCCAAGCAGAGATAGGAGCATCGCCTCAATTGGGGGTTTGGCCATAATCTAGTCCCTGAGGTTTAGAAATTCTATAAGACACTAGTAATTTTGCATTTGGTCAAAACAAAGTGGTAGGAAAATCCCACCTTGGCATCGGATCATACCCCTCCCCAAAAAGGGTCAGCAAGTCTTTTTGCCCCAGGAAGGAATTGAAGATATGCCTCAAATGCATCACTTGGACTAGGACTTGTGATACAAAAGGTCACAAAATGCAAAGCCGAAACATCAGCAAAACGGGTAGCTGTGAATTTTGGGCATGGTCTTGCCCATCAAACAGGAAACCTAACAAACCCTGACATTTTTTTTTAACTAGACACCCGGGGCAGTCCAAGGTGGTGTGCCTTGTGTGGATGCAGTGAAGTATTCTTACCCACAAAGCCCTGCAAACCTCAAATTTTGCCTAAATTCATGAAGAAACTTTAGAAATCTGCAGGGATTCAAAAGATTACTACTACGGAGCAATCCCATGTCTCGATAAAAACTGTACCCACTTGAGTGGCGGGGCCTAGTGTCAGTGACAGGAATGGATTAAAACAGAAACTGCTTGCTCCATGTAGCCACTTTCATCACTCATAAAAGAAGGGCTTGTTGTGTAGTAACATTTATTTAGAATGTTTACCTGAGATGGCTTTTGGTGGAAGAAATTCCATCCACTTTGACACAGTGTCAATTTGAAGACCAAGAGGAAATGTCCAGCCTCTGCTAGTGTCTAATAGGTGCAAATGAGCTTGCCTTTTCCCCAAGCTGCAGACAGGTACCAATATGTGTCCCATGCAAAGGGAATCCCAGGGATATTTTGGTGACAGGTGGAGGTGGGTCAGCTACCATTGTGTCACAACAGAGGGGACTTTGGTGACTGGAGTGAAATGGATCTTTCTTAGCATTAAGTACATATACCCCCAATTCAGCAATCCTTCCTGCACACCAGGACCTCTGAACATCTTGTCGCTGAGGCTAATGATGAGTAGGGCAGCTCCCATTGAGTCAAAGTGAGTGACCGCTGGATCCCTACCAGTGTACACTGGAGCACCCTCGAATTAGTTTCCTGGAACGTGGCGGGTTTATCAGCCAAATTCCAAAACACTGAGTGGTTGGAATGCATCAACAGATTTAGTATAATTTGTGTCCAGGAAATCTGCGTAGTGGATCCGACTAACTTCAATTTAGTCGGGTTTAAATCTTTTGCGGTCCCAGCGGGTAGATCCACGGCAGGTAGAGCAAAGGCTGGTCTCCAAATATGGGTTCACTTGAGTTTGGATGGGGTCTGGGAGGATCTAAAGTGGAAATCGGACTGTATGTTAGCTGTACAGTTTAAAAGTACGGATCTCATTCTCACTCTAGTCAATTTCTATAATGCGGGAGGAAGTAGAGTGGGAGAGCTGGAGGAAAGATTAGGGCTACAGAGAGAGCAAGATCAGGGTGCTACGGCCCCACTGATTTTAATAGCAGGGGACTTTAATTGTCATTTGTGTCCAAAATTGATACCATTTACTAAAGAGTGGACATCTTGTAATGTAGAAGATGGAGCCCACTTTGATCACACGGTGGAAGGAAGGGAACTAAGTAGGGTGCTGAAAAACTATAATATGGAACATACAATGGACTTGTTATCTATTAAACCTAATAAGCAGATTAAGCCTACTTTTAAAGGAAGAGGACATACTTAATATATTGATTCCATACTTGTATAGTACCTGCTAAAACAGCAAATGTTGGGTTTTTCTATTGATTGCAGTGGTTTCAGGGATCATAACCCACTAACAGTGACGGTGGCAGTGTCAAGTGTTAGTAAGATAACCAGGAGAAGGACAGAAGGTATTAGGGAGATGGTTACGGACCAAGGTCGGCGTCTTAAATGGTCCAAACTCAATGGAGATAGTTTCTATAAATCACTTTTGGAAGAGGGGAAACAGCACTTAGAGGTGTGCTTAAACCTGGAGGTTATTGGACCCCCGCTCGTCGAGGCATTCGAAGAGATAGGGCGGCTAGTAGATACCCTAATGCATATGACGGGGCGGGGTAAGAAGAAGATCGAGCCCAAATGGTTTGATAGAGGGTGTTCCCTAGCCCAAAGGAATCTAAGAGCTGCCCTCGAACATAAGCCAAGAGACAATCAAAGGGTTATGCGCTGTAGATTAACCTATAAACAGGCAGTAAGGTGCTGGAAGAATGCGCTTCAAACCCAAACGAGGGAGGATCTTAGAGGAGCAGCAGAAAGGAGAGATCTTTCCACTTTTTGGTCGATTGTTAATAGACCCTGCTTTCAAGACGGAAATAGCCCACAGATAGCGTCTAATGTGCTCCCTGAACAGTGGGTGGAACACTTTAGAGGACTATATAATAGGGGGTCGACCAAGGCTAAGGAGCAAGAGGCGAACGGGGGGGTGGGATGGAGGGGCTAGAATTTACCCTAGAGGAGATTGTGGGGGGCATCGAGGACCTGACCCGGAATAAGGCCCAGGCCCGGATGGGATCCCACCAGACCTCCTCTTGAGTAAAGTGGAACTGTGGGGGCCAGTATTAACAAGAGTGATAAATGCGGCCATAGTTTCTGGGTTACCCCGCTCATGGTCAACGGCCACAATAGTGTCCATTTTTAAAAAGGGAAATAGGGATAGCCCCCAGTGCTATCGCCCCATCTCTTTGATAGATGTAACAGCTAAGGTGTTGGGTAGATTTGTCCTGAATCGCCTGATGAGCTGGGAGGAGGAACATCACATTCTCACTGCTGTCCAGTATGGTTTTCGGGCCTGCAGATCCACGTCCTACCAATGCTTAAACTTATATCTATTGGTGACAAAATATACAGCAGCCAATAAGGAAAAAGTTTATTTAGCATTTATGGATCTGGCAGCAGCCTTTGATTGTGTGAATAGGCAAAAGCTGTGGGCCATAATGTCCAATTTAGGGGTAGACGCTGGCCTTATTAAGATCTTAAGAGCCCTCCACTGGAATACATCTGCAAAAGTGAGGTATAATCTGGAAGGAGGGAACACCGAGTCCTTCAAGTCCTTCAAGTGCACTAGCGGGGTTAGGCAGGGGTGCATCTTGGCCCCCTTCCTGTTCTCTTTATATATTAATGGCCTAGAATTTTTTTTAACCAGACTAAAAATGGACTCACCCAGAATAGGAAGCAGACCAATTTCTGTCTTGCTTTATGCAGATGATGCAGTTCTGTTGGCACGTACCCCACTTGGACTGCAGCGTCTGATAGACGGGTTCGTAGATTTTATGAATAGCTTAGATTTATCTGCCAACCTGACCAAATCGTACGTTATGGAGGTGGGGCCCAAAAATCTGGGAACATTTTTTAATTATAAAATAGGCACAGTGAGCTTAGCGAAGGTATTCGACCTTTTCATACCTGGGAATTTTATTTGATGGGGGCTTACATTTTACATCTTTGATTAAGGAACGTTGTAACAAGTTAGTATCAAGCTCAGGGGCAATAATGAATTTTGGTCGCAGATTGGGTCGATGGTCACCTGGGCAGATGCTGACTCTATACAACTCCATTTGTTACGCAAAAGTGGCATACGGGGCAGAAATGTGGGGGATGATGGAGGTATCGAAATTGCAAATAGAGGAAAATAAATACCTGAGAAGGCTCCTCAATGTCCCCAGTGTGTACCCTCTCATATTCTACACGAAGAACTCGGCTGTGAGTGCCTAGAGGATAGGGTGGGGAGCAGGCCCCTCATTGCATGGCTAAAGATTTGGGTCAACCCAGAAGCCAGTCTGACAAGACAGATAATTACTGACTGCCTGGGGAGGGAGAAGGGAATGTCTATTCCATGGCTCAAGTACGTGAAGCACGGTTTAGAAAGCATCGGGTGTGAAGATCTTTTTCTGACGCCATCCTGCATAACAAAACGGGATCAGGTCAGAGTAAAGGAGATGCTTCTCAAACATAAAGCCACATCACGAGAAGTTAAAGACAGAAGTAAACAGTCAGTTAAGGCATATGCTGTAGTGGGGTCCTGTAGAGGTTTGGAGCCTTACCTCGCCCTGATACATAATGCTCAGGACAGATTTTTATTTACACATTTTAGGCTCAACCTTTTACATCATCTATTAGCTGAGCCAGCGGGTTTTACCAACTTATTTGAGTCAAAGGGTCCCTGCGGCTGCGATCATCGATCTCCGCAGGACACCCTTCATTTTGTATAAATATGCCCATTTTATTTAATGCCCAGACGTCGCTTTTTAATATACTTGTTCAAAAAGGCCAATCTTTGACGTGTGAATGAAGCTCTTGTATTTTTACAAATGGCCCGAGAGCCCCTGACTTTATACTGTGTGGCAAATTTTTTAAGAGCATTAGTGAAACTAAGAGACACCAGAGGAATTTGTTGAGCAAACATTATCACAATTATGATTAAAAGGTGGAGGGGAGAAGGTTTGTTCCATATATGATTTGTGTATAATAGTACTGTATCTCTTCTGAAGTCTCTTTTAACTATACATGTTTGTAGTTTTTATATACTGTACTTTTATGGTGTTAATGAAAAATGCCGAACAAAGAATTTGATGAGCGTAAATATCCCCCAAAATCAGCAACTTACTTCTTGGCGGAAAATCCAAAACTCACCAGGACTTAAGTGCATATGTGTTCTCCTCAAAACATGGTAACTATTAAAAGTGATGAAAGCTTAGTACAAAGTGTTATGATGGGATTTATTTGCATGATTTGGATTTTGACCCAAATTCCTATCTACTAACCTTTGTAGACAGGGATTTGTGCCAAACAATTAAGGCAGGAATAACAGTAGAGCAACTTTGAAAAGTTTCCACATTGTTACACCTTTGGATGTGCACTACACAGTACAAAAATCTGAAAAGTATTAAAGAATAGGGTTTTACTAGATGGACCCTATTCAAGCACAAACATTTGCTTGACAGATTGCACACTGTTGTTCAATGGAGTGTGCATTGGTACATGGCAGCCTGAACTTCATCAGTATTTGTGGAGAGAAAAATGTAATAGAAATGGAGCTTTTTTCTTTCACTCTTTGACACAACACAGCACAGTGCACAAACTGTGCTAGTTGCTCTCCATTGCACCACAAACTGATCATATTGACCATATTTACGTACATTTAGTTCCATGGTAACCTCTGAAAAGATTGCGTGAGTTGTGTAAAACATATGTATGTCCCGATTTGCAAAGAATGGGGAAAATCCCCACTATAGATTTCCATCTAGATCCAAGTGTAGATTCATATCTTTATGGGATTCACAAACATTCACAGGAATCTGCATGTTGTATCAGGTGCAGGTTTCCATATGGATGCCACGGAATGTCATTTGACATTCCCCTCTGAAAATTATTCTCACTGAGTGAAATTCCTTTTAGAGAAGAACTCCACACAGGGAAAATATGAATCCCTGTGCACAAGCACAGGGAAACCACTTCCAATACACCAGATGGAAATCTGAGGCAGTCCATTCCTTTTTCCATTCTGGAAAGTGATTTTCAAAAGCTCTTGTCTTAAGATTCCATACATTTGTATCACTTGTTTTTTTGATCTCTGCTGTGAGTGAGTCTCAGCGTCCGCTCTGGTAAATGATTTTGAGATCTAACAGTTAGCTCCCATCCTTTAAAATAAGATCCACTGTTGTGTGGCTGGCATAAGAGGCTTTGTAATGATTACACATGACAATAGCTACACACATATATGCACCAGTGTATTGACTGAGTGAGTGGGAAAGTGTCTAACTCCACTCTTTATTGGTGCACAGGTAACCTCTTGCAAATGAGACCTTGAATTGATTTTGGTCTGTACAGGTATTATAATTTAATAGGACATTACAAAAGAAATATCTCCCTTTCTTTTTGGCTATAGTATGCATTTGTGCTTAGCTATATTCATATTATAGGTGAAAGCTGCACCAAAATATTCATTTACATTGGCTAAACCTAGAGAAAGGTTTATCGCCTCTTTCTATAGGTAAGCAAAGGCCCCAAAATGCAACTGTATTATTCAAGTGGCCATATTGTCACTCCTTCATTTACTGTGTATTAGTATTTTCTTGTGTTATCCCTTAATCAGATTCAGACTTTGAACTACCGTCCTGGGCTACATTAGTTAATTTGCAAGCCAGCCTCACCAATACAAAAGCCCATTTAGAGGATATTAACCTGCTTCTGAAAGAGATATAGGTTGGGTGAGAAGTGTGCTTGGGCTAATTTATACCCATTCACTGACATGCCTGGGCCGAGAAACAAAGGATGTCAGCTTAAGCTCCCGCACCACTCTCCGAAGGGCTTTCTAGTGATATTTTAGTAGTAGGGGACCAGCTAATACTATGTCAGTTACACAACAGGAGTTTAGGGCTCAAGAAGATTAGTGGGAAATTAAGAGTTGATCCTGTAAGGGATGAGTCGAGATAGAGAGAGGATTTGCCATATTCAGATTGGACAGATACACCCACTTTCGAGAACTCTCCACCTCCACATTTAAACTCCTGTGCAAGCAGAGAATTCTAAGAATATTCTAGGAAATGAGGACCTATACATGAAGAAAAATACCCTGCAGGAAAAAAAGAAGGTTCCCGACTCCTGTTAAACAAAAGGACTTGGGGAATCCTACTGGAAAAAGAAGACTAAAGGACATTTTACTCTATCTGACACACACAGATTAATACTTGTTTGCAGGACTAGAGACACTGGGCCTTTCTCTTTCCCCTGAGGGCTAGAAATAGTTGGTCTTGCTGCGGACCCTGAAGAATAGGGTTTTACTGGAACTACTATGGATGAGTCCTACGGATGGTATCTGGTAGAGGCCCTCCCCTGACATATGTGAGACACAAAAGCACACTACAAGCGGCTAGGATGCCTTGTGGACTCTGTAGTATATCAGACAGTGTAACCTGCCTTCAGTAAAACTGGTTACTGACAAAGGATTATCTCATTTAAGTAAGATTTCCAAGGGCCCAATAGATGTGCAGGTCCTTGGCTATGTGAAGCTCCCTACTGCTGCAAGCATGTGGTTGAATACTACAGCTGCAACAGAGTCCCTTGGGAGGGAATAATGGAAGACCCTCAGCTCTCCCTCATAGGAGACATAGGAGTTAAAATCAGCACTATGAAAATTATAAAACATAGAAGTTGGTGAGCTCATTCCTTGTGGCTAGATGTTATATCTAAGGTTTTACCTTACATCTTCCCTGTTTCTCTGCCTCTGCTGTTCAGCCAGTGTGAGTGGAATGTTAGTGTGAAAGTGATGTCATTGGAATGTTTGGTATGCTGTGAGTGGACTCTCAGTTGGATCCTGGGCTGAGCAGCCGAGAGAATGCTCCTGGTGGGGCTTTGATTACTTATATACTGGAAAACCTATTTAACCATCTAAGAAGAATAAACTTATCATCTGTAACCTATCCAAGTCTTCTGGATTTCCTTACCAGGATGTAACATAAATTTGACGACGAAGTGGATCAAAACTACGCGTGAGGACCTTCTTCAAGCTTCTTAAAGGTACTTTTAATCAAGATTTTACTCAAAACGAACCTACTTAAGGATTTTACGCCCTCCCACCCCACCAGTGTCCATATTTCACCGGACAGCCCATGGACAAGGCGTAAATTTTACTCTAACCTGCTCCTTCCGTATAAATCCTACTGCCTGCTTCAAACTAGACATACGTTTCCTGTTACCTGCTTCTTCCTGCCTAATTTCTGCTGCCTGCTTCAAACAAGACACAAGTTTCCTGCTACCTACTTCTCTCTGCCTAATTCCTGCTGCCATTGACAGAGTATAAGCTTCGGTCAAGCTTTCTAATTTTTACAGCCTGCTTATGACTGGGAGTGTTAATGCTCACTGTCTACTGCTGCCATACTTTGCTGCTGTTTCCTCCTGCCTGACTTCTTCTGCCTTAGACATCTACTGCCTTAATTTTGTCACCCTACTGCTTTTGAAGTGTGGTTCTGTGGTATCTACAAAGACTGACACCACATCTAAGGACCCATTTACTGAGCAAATTTTTCATCTGAACTACAGTGTGCCAACTGCTTCATCACGCAAGTGTTACTATGAGGTGTTCAATGACTGTTGGAATTTGCTGCTGACTCCTTCTGATTTTCTACTATGTGTCAGGAGTCAAACTAGTAAGTGAATCTTCATCTCTGCAGTTTTTCAGCAACTCATTCTGTAACTGGCAGTGGTTGTATTACAGTATTTTCTAACAAACAAGCAGAGTGTTAGAGAACGACTCTTTGTGCTAATTATGCCATGTCGTTTAGATTGAGACTTAAAACCTTTTCTGTTTTCACGTCTTGTACATGAAACCTGCTTCTGCTTTTAAAACTGCCTTTAGCATATTGTTGAACTCTCACGTTTTATATTTTGGTGTGCTGAACTTTGCCTTTACATTTCGTATCTGCGCCATGAATATTAAATAAACCGTCATCTACTTACGTCTGTTGATAACAGCACCATCTCTTTCAATGTCCGTTGGTAGCTACGCGAACACTGTCTTCTCTTCGCGCAGCGCCCTTCTAGCCTCTTTGATGAACTGCTAAGACGTGCCTACAGCGACTCAGCATTACGTCCCCTACGTGACGCCATCTTGCGACGGATAGTTTACTTTTCAATTTCAGTCATTGCCATCCACGCTGCACATTTATTAAAGTTAATTCTTATTTTGCATTGGTTTCATTACTTACGAAAAATAGTTAATCAGACCAACTATGGCAGCACAAGAGGTGAATCTTTACCGACGGCATTTCAATTTTATTTCCTGTAAGTACTTTCAGCGCGGTGACGCGCACACCTTCTTCAAAATGTAATTTTCAATTGGAGCCAAGTTATGAAATATTTTTAGAGGCATTATAATCATTTTCCCTACAACCTTATTGCCCTTGGACTAGAGACAATTTTCACTTTTCCTGGTTACTTTACCTTGAGCATTGATTTTTAGGTCATACTGGGTACACTTGCAAACTGTTTATTTTCGCTATTTGCATTTTCTTTCCAGTTGCATGTGTTTTTTATTCTTACATTGCTTTAATGTTACAAGTGTTAATGCTCAATTTTACGGTAATATAGCCATATTTATTCTGATGCATTTATTAATGAATCTTTGCTGGGCATGCAGGTTTTCTACATTTTCTACTCTGCATTTTGATGTGGTGCTTTTCTTCTTTTTCCTTGGTTCTGTACATGATTTTCACTTACAGCACCTTTATTACATTGTGCGCAGGTTTTGTATGTGGTCTAACCTGAGATTTGACTGGATTTTCTTTGCTGTGTAGTTCAGTTCACACAGATCACACTTTTCCTGAACCTTTGATGTTTTCATGATGATACTTACAATGTTTTCCATTTAGTGCGCAGGTTTTCATTTATGGTCTAACTTGAGGTGTGACTGAATGTCTTTACAGTGTTGTTCAGTTTTCACAGAACGTATTTTCCTGCAGTTTGATGAGTGGTCTAACTTGAGGCGTGACTGAACTTCTTTGATGTGTGGTTCAGTTTACCTAGACCGCATTTTTCCTGGAGCAATTTTGTTCCTCTGATTCCTGACTTGAGTACTTGATATTTACTGTTTAATTATTATTTTGCACGCAGGTTTATTTATGTGGTCTATTTGAGGTGCAACTGAATTTTCTTTGCTATCTAGTTCAGTTTCCCTGATCACACTTTCCCTGCAATTTCTCTTGTGATCCATTTTAGGTGTGACTGTAATCTCAACTTTGGTATGGACCTTTTCTACGTGTCTTTTGATTGATGTGTTAGGTGTACGTCACCTATTTTCTTTCTTTACTTCTATTTCTTCCTTGTTTCTTTTTCATGTTGCTGTGTTCAGTAGTTCCTTACTTCTCGCTAGCCTGGCCAGTTGGTGTAGTTGTGGTGGTCACACTTGTGCACTACTTCTTGTTATTCTTCGTAGTATTATTACTTCTTGCTTATGTAATTTTTCTCAGTTTGCTTTTCTGTTTTGACTTTTTCCTTCCTTTTGAAACTTCTTACTTCAATTTTCTCTGCTAAGGAAGGAGATGTGTGTGTGTTTTATTTGTCATACTGTACTCACTTTGCATTTTTACATGTTTTTCCTTTGTTGCTTATTATTACGTCACATTTCACCTTGCTTATTTCTAGTATGTTTTTCATACTTATGTGTGTTTACAATCTTTCTACTGCAACATTTTATTGATTATACTGTGATGTTATTGCAATGTTGCTATTTACATTTGCTTTCTCTTTGTTCATTTTGTAAAGAGGGAAGGTGTGTTATATCTAAGGTTTTACCTTACATCTTCCCTGTTTCTCTGCCTCTGCTGTTCAGCCAGTGTGAGTGGAATGTTAGTGTGAAAGTGATGTCATTGGAATGTTTGGTATGCTGCGAGTGGACTGTCAGTTGGATCCTGGGCTGAGCAGCAGAGAGAATGCTCCTGGTGGGGCTTTGATTACTTATATACTGGAAAACCTATCTAACCATCTAAGAAGAATAAACTTATCATCTGTACCCTATCCAAGTCTTCTGGATTTCCTTACCAGGATGTAACACTAGAGCATACCACCAGGAGTAAGAGGAACCACAACTTATCACAATTGACCAAAGGGGACTGGAGAAAACTGCTTTGGTGTGGCCCTTTCCTTGAGGAACCTTTCGGTGGTACTACAAGCTCAATGGTGTAAGAAAGAAAATAGCCAGCTCCAGCAGTGTATGTAAAGTACCCTGAGGAATTTGTGGCTGCATGTATCTTCATGAGAACCATATAATGATAGAGAGCATGACATACCCTGTTCCGTAACAGTGGGTGAGGGGGTGAGTGTGGCACTCCCCCATTCAGGAAGCAATACACAAACGGGGGCCCCAGGGAGGATGCCATACTGGGCCCAACTGCATTCTCCATACAGGAGCTCATGTGGAAAGCCAGACCCCCGAGGAAATGACTGTGTGCTACTCCCTCTTCACTTGCTTGTGTCAATTGAGCATGAGGGAGCACAAAGCTTGCAGTTTCCCACTCATGCTGACCAAAGAACTCCCAGGCATGCCTGACAGCAGAGAAATGTACCAGATGAAGGTAGTGTGCCAGCTTGGCTGCCTATGTTGGGGCTTAGGGCTCAAGTGCAGCCTATACAAAAAAGATTTCGGTAGACAAGGGTCCTTGCATCACTATTGCCATGTCAAAAGCACATTTTGATACAGAAAAGCAAAAGTGGAAATGTGGTTCCTTCAAACAGTGCACCACAGACAAAAAATCAGCTGCAGTAGCAGGCCTAAAAATTTACATATTTTTCTAATGGCATCGAAAGAGGGCATTTACACTGCCAGAATAGGTAAGTTTGTGTTTACAGGGCACTAAGAGAGTGATGGCCCCCTTTGCCCCACAAAGTGCCCCACACATTTTTGTTTAAATGGTACTATAATTTTTCCAGGTAGAAGAAGGTATGATCTGGGTAGACTTTTCCTTCAGCTGAAAGCATTCCAGGAGCCGTTGACTTTAAATCTTATGCCTCAGGAAGTATGACCCCTTATTTCTAGGTGCTGTGGTTGTTTTGAGGTTAGTATGAAAAAAAGAGGCTCAAACCTTACATTGTGTAAACATTGAATTATATACTAACATTGACATTTTGAAAAATACATGTATCTAACAGAGTGGCGGTAACCTCTCGTCAGTTATATTTAAGATTCCCAGGGATTACCCTACCTATTTTCAGTTTAATAAAGTGAAAAAGGTAGGGAACAAAAATAAAACCTACTAGTTACCTATATCTAAAGCCCAAATCCAGGACACAGCCAAAGTATGATAAAATCAACATGGCTGCCTTTTACTTTTGTAAATGTAGCCATTAGCAAATGATGTAATGCCTTGTAATCGGTATGTACCGTGGCATACAGTGGGCCAATATCAGGCCTGGGTGGAGCTTGCAGAATTTTCTCACGGAGAAATTCCATGGAGTGATCCAAAAACTCGGCAGAATTCCACCTAGGTCCGCAGGCGGGTGGAGTTCCCTATATCACAGACATTTAGGTCCATTCTTTGTCGCTTTGTTAATAAGGGGAACAATTCAGGACTCTTTCTAAACACTTTGCATGCTGTGACTGCATTGTAAACACGGCAGGCTCGCAGCTCAACAGAGATTTGCAAGAACAAAGGTCGTACTTACCTTCCCTGCGGGCAGTGTCTGGTGGTGCTTGCAGGTAAAGCAAAGGTCAGATGTTCAGACCAAGGATTCCCGTCAGCCATGCCATGATGTCACCATTTTTTCCTGGTGGACAGCTCAGGGAGCTCAAGACTCAGTGCTGCTGGACGTGGCTTCAGCGCCGGAAAAGATGGCCACCTAAGGGGAAAGCTCTGTGTCATCGGGACTTCAGTGGACCCGCTGGTGCGTTATTTTGCACCCTTTTCTCTTGGAAACATCAGTTCCTGTCATCGGACGATGTGCGGACCCCGTTGAGCTGTTTCCCACTTTAAGCGCATTGTGCTTTCATTATTTATAGTTGCGAACGACTTTTCTGAAAAACGTCAACCATTTTAGGTGTTTGCCGGCTCCTCCACAGCTCAGAGTATGAAATGCTCGCGTTTTCTCCTCACCTCAGCCCATTGCCCATAATTCATAGCCCTCATGCCTGTAACTATTTTTTCTGATGAAAAGTATACCAAGTCCTCTATATCACAGTGTTAGGTGGCATTTACTCTCCTGTTACAGTCACCTCAGAGCACCCTCCATTTTGCCATTAATGCTCTGTCAGCTGCTCTTCTGAGAGGCATGAAACGCTACGTTTCTCCAAGATATTTTTCACTCTCTTACAGAATTTATGGTACTTCATAACTATTCTGGCTGGAATCAGCTGTTTTACATTTCCTGATACAATTCTGCTTGCCTCATTATTTGGTGGTCTTCAGTGAGGTTCCTTCCAACTATAAGCTAAACCATACTATACCTCCCATCATATGATGAGTGTGGTCAATATTCTACTTATTCGCAGAGGTCATCCAACATTCACCTTTTTTGTGAAAGTCTCTACACTAACACTTTTACTGACTCGTTCAATGACCTATGCACTGTTTTGGTGACTCCTTTATATGAATTTACTGCACAAGCTGAAATTTGTTTTCACACGTAAAGGATGTGCCTCATCAACATCTTTGCGTCCTGCTTAAGATCTGGTCTCACCTTTTACTACAGGATCAATGGCTTGGGTATCTTCCAATTGCTCTTCCACGTCACAGTCATCTTCTAAACCATCTCCGCCGTCTTCAGCTACTAAACGTCTGAAGCAAGGCCCTCCTTCTCCGGACACAGCGTCTTCTCCCATCTCTATGGAAATGCTGTTGGAGGAAATTTGCACCTTACGCCTGTTTGTGAAGGAAACAAATAACAAGATACAATTCCTGGAGAAGAAATGGTCTACAATATAAACTAGAGTGTCTTCAGTAGAATAGCAGCTTTCGGTGGTTCAGGATGATTCCCAGAGACATTCTTCTTTAGAAAAAGAAATTTGTAATTTTAAACAACATACTGAAGATTTGGAAAACAGAAATAGGAGGCATAATTTATGCATTTATGGTCTGCCTGAAACTTTGGAGGGTGATGACCCTGTCTCCTTTTTTATAACCTTCTTGCCGAAACTCTTGGCATGCCTTCTACCACATTCCTCAACATCCAGATAGCACACACGCTTGGTCCTCGCCCTCAACTCTCTACGTCTCCAGCCAGATCAAGAGGAGTCATCGTATTTTTCTTAAAATTCACGACTTTGCTTTCAGTCCTCTCTGCAGCTAGAGCCAAATGTCAAATTACTTGGCTTAGTCAGAAGGTATTTCTTTCCCAAGATGTCTCCAATGCTACAGCAACAATGAGGAAGGAGTTCCTAAATCTTTGTCAGCCTCTTCGATCCCTTGGCGCCTGATATGGTCTTTTCCATCCCAGCATATTTAAGGTGACTTTTCAAAATTGAACTTGGTCTTTTGAAGAGCCTGCAGAGCTAAAAAATGTTCTCCAATCTCATACTGCAAACAACATGGAAACTGCTGGCCCCTCTAATGGCTGATTAGATTATACTTCTTTAACTGTAATGATATTTTTCAACTACCTTTGAAGTGTTTCAAGACATAGTTTATCCTGTTGGTCTAGTCCAATTTTTGGAATTTTTTTCTGGTTATGCAATAGACAATGTCGACCCGTCCCAGGTCCATCAGCTGTCTCTTTGTTGCTCTTTTTGGTTTTTATTTATTATTTATGTGATCTAGGTCTTTCCCTCTCTGCTTTTCTTAGATTTAGTAAGCATGCAATTCCTTTGTATTATGTATTTGATGCTTATAATTTTTGTTTTTCCTTTATTTCCCTCTTTAGGTCCGCTCTTCTGCATTTCATATCATGGTTTCATTTCCTTTCTCTTCACCCCCATGTTCAGATGTTTAATCTTTTCATTCTTTGTCCCCTCAGGTTTTTTTTTTTGGTCGTCCTTTTGGATATGTACTCTCTTCTCTTCCTGCTGTTCTCTCTTCTTTTTCCTTTTCCCTTCTTCCTTATATTCTTTTTTCATACTATACCTGACTATCTCTTCTTCATATCCTGTCTTCTTCTTTCTATCTATATTTTGTTTCTTCTCTTAATAATGCTGGAAGAAATTTGTTATTGTCTTATTTCTTCCAATCCACCTTTCTCACTCTATTTCTTCATTCCTTACCATTTCATCTTATTACTGTCATCATTCTACATTTTATGCTCAATTGCATTTTTTCTTAAAAAATATACTGTTGTTTCAACGATGCTAATCTTTTCCTTTTAGAGTTATTACATGGAATGTGAAAGGTTTCAATAATCCTATAAAGAGGCAGAGAATTCTTTCACATTTTGCCTCAAATAATCCTGATTTTGTTTTGTTACAGGAAACTCACTTATCTGAGGCTGAAGCTCTTAAACCTAATTTTGGTTGGGTTGGCTCAGTATTGATCTCCCCTACCAATACAAAAAAGAATGGAGTTGTAATTCTATGCCACAAAAAATTGCACTGTTGTTGCACAAGATACTGACTCTGATGGAAGGTGCATTCTGGTCAGACTATTAATTAATAACATCCCTCTCACTGTGTTTAACATCTACGGCCCAACTCAACCTGATTCTTCCCTTTGGCCTACTATTACAGACAATTGTTTTCAAAATAAGTATACATTTTTTATACTTGGCAGTGACTGTAATCAGGTTGCAGACCCTTTCATTGATCGCAAATCCCAGGTGTGTTTTATCCCTCATACAACCCACAAACAATTTCTTAATACTATTATGCAGACTCAACTGGTTGATGCCTGGAGGCTATGCAACGCAGACCAATCAGAATTTTCAATTCTTCCCCCCTCCACATGGTTCCCTATATCGTATTGATTACATATTACTTTCTAAATCCTTAGCCCAAAACCATTTTTCTCCCCAATGGAGCCCATTTTGATTTCAGATCACGCTCTGGTAGTCGCTGACTTCAATTTACATCCTCCTCAATTTAAAATATCTAGGTGGAGATTTAATAACTATATTTTACAAGAACCAGTTTTTTCTTTTGCCTTCACCTCCATTACTGAAGAATTATTTCTATTAATGAAGATGCCTCTATATCTCCTGTTTCGGTGTGAGAGAGTATTAAAGCAGCTGCTTGAGGCTTTATTATTGACTTTATTTCTAAGAAAATGAAGCAGTCTTCTAATAAACATGAAGCATTATTATCTTCTATCAAACTCTTGAGCACCAGTTTTATACTTCCTCGTCAGACTCTACTCTGCAACAACTTATCTGTGCTAAGATGGAATTTAATGACATTTCTACTGATAGAGCCTCATTCACTATGCTTCTTAGCAGTACCAGGTATTACGGCAGTCATAACAAGGTTGGCTCACTTCTTGCTAATTATTTAAAATCTAGTAAAGAGAGAACGTTCATTGAATCTATTCAATCTACTGATGGTAAACATCTTTTTAAAGAAAAAGACATATCAGCCGAATTTACGAAATTTTATACTGCCCTATACACTCCTGAGTCGCCCCCAACGGATACACTTATCAATGACTATCTTAGTACTATCCCTTCTCCATCTTCTTCTGATCTAGATTTCACCTCTCTTGACATAGATCTTTCATAACAGGAAATTTCCTCCTCCTTAAATTCTCTGAAGAAGAATAAATCGCCTGGCCCTGATGGTTTTTCTGTTATCTTCATTTTACCAATCTATTATTACCAAAACGTTTTAACCTTTTCCAACATTTTTGTTCTACTGGTGCAGCAAGTGGTACTTTTCTGGATGCATCTATTTGTCATATTAATAAGGAAGGCAAATACCTCACATTCTGTAAAAACTACTGCCCCATCTCCTTGATCAATGTTGATTATAACATCTTTGCTAAACTCTTAGCATTATGCCTCGAATCCTTCCTCCCTCATTTAATAGGTCTCGAACAATGTGGATTTGGTAAAGGTAGACTAACCTTCGATAACTCTCGTCTGTCTTTTCCGCTTGCGGCGATCTCCATCAATGCGGAAAAATCTTTTGGCAAGGTAGATTGGTCCTTTTTCTTTAAATCTCTTAGACATCGTTTTGGTACTAAATGTATTTATTTTATCTCTCTCCTTTATTCTACTCCCTCTGCTTCTACTATTGTAAATGGTCACATTTCGCAGCATTTCCCACTTCTTAGAGATGTTAGGCAAGGTTGCTCATTATCCCCCCTTTTTGTTTGTTCTTTCTCTTGAACCTTTTCTCTCCTGTATTTGTCAGAATCTCTCTATCTTTGGTTTTTCATTTGGAGATAATCACCTGAAATTATCTGCTTATGCTGATGATATTTTGCTTTTCATCTCCAATCCAGATTCTTCTATTCCTTTGTTAATACAACAAATATCCGATTTCTCAGAGGTAGCAGGCTATAGGATCAATTCTGATAAAACAGAAGTTTTGCCAATAACAACATTTTGCCTCAAAAAACAATTTGACTCTACCGGTTTTCATTGGAGTAGCTCCAAAATCAAATATGATGGTATTTGGTTTTCCAATTCAATTACTGACTCGGTTAAATTAAACATGATTGTAGCGTTAAATCGCATATCCAAACTCTTCTCATCGTGAAATCCTCTTTTCCTCTCCTGGTGGGGCCATCTTGATTCCATTAAGATGATTATTACTCCCATATTATTATATTATTTTTCAATGATTCCTATTCATATCCATGGAACCTTTTTAGAAAAAAATAGACTCTCTTCTTTCTCAATTTCTATGGTAAAAAAAAAAAAAAATCTAGAATTTCTTTACTTCATCTCAGAAAACCGAGACTTGTAGGCGGAGTGAACATTCCGGATTTTTGATTATATCATAAAACATTTAAAACAAGCTTCTCATTGGCTTCTCGTGGAATCCTCTCCCTTTATTCCTCTATGGGTCATTATTAAACGTTGTATGTTTGCTCCTTTCTCGCCCAAAGAAGTTCTTTCTTTTACTGCCAAAAACACCCTCACATCCCCCCACAATTTAAACACACCTGTTCTTTATTAAAATCTAATTTTCAACCAAAATCAATTTCCAGAAATACCTTTCTTAATTTTCCTCTGTGGCACTATCGTCTTATAACTATTAATGATAGACCTATATACTGGGCCTCATGGAGAGAAAAGGGAATCCCTTGGGTTAATGATTTATTCAATAGCACTTCTCCTTGTTCTTTTCTTGACTTTCAAGCTACATTGAATTGCCCTCGATCTTTTTTGCATAAATTTTCCATACTAAAAACATTCTTTATTTCCTCCCTTCTGATGAAGTTCCCATTACTCAGGACTCACTTCTTAAAATCTTAACATTAATCCTAAAAGCTTCCTCAATTTAAAAATTCTTTTACACCACAAATCCAGAACGAGATAAAACTAAATTGGAACTTGCTTGGGAATCAGACTTAGGTTTCCAGTGGAGCACGGATATATGGAATAGGATTTGGGCTCAGTCACTGGCGATTTCAACATCCGCTTCCATCACTCAATCTATGTTTTTTCTTTAGATTATATTTCACTCCTGTCTCGATAGCGATTTTCACACACATAACAAATAAGAAATGTTGGTCCAATGATTTCCTTTGAGCAGATCTCTCACATCTCTTTTTTTCATGTCCTGCTGTTCTTTCTTTTTGGACACAAATCTGGGTTAGTTTAGCAAAACATTTTCAAATCCACACACCATTATCCAATGTTCTTCTCTTTATGGGATGTCTCCCAGAATTCATTCCTTTACCTTCCTATGAAAAAGGATTGTTTGATCTTATGTTGGCTCTAGCATTTCAACAAATTACAATGAATTGGAAATGTTTGACTAAGCTTTCAACTAAGTCATGGTGGAATACTGTATTTCAATATCATAGGCTAGATGTGGCATTTGCCTCCCAATTCAATTCACATGTAAATAGAGATGTTTTTCGGATGCCATTAACTGCTCATTTAAATATTTAGTTACTTGACTTACTTACGATAACTTTATTTCGGTCACAACGGACCATAAAAGTACAAGATAAAATACATACATACTCAGAATAAAATAGATAAATAACATGAAACAATACAAGGACAATCACAATCATATATATACACATTATTCACAAAATTAAAACTATGCCTTTATCCATCCCAACATAAAACCAAATTAAACATTCAATATAGTTATCGAAAGTGATCATGACATTTTGTGCAGATATTCCAGTTATCCGATTATTTCAATAAAAAACTTCTGCGTTTTTGCGTTGTTGTCACATCCCGTTTAAAAAGCGGGAAACGGCAAAAACAATAGGGGGGGTGCTTGTCATACTTTAGGACTCTAAAAGCTTGAGCGCAATGTCTAAATCCCAGGTTTCTACAAATAGGTATCACCCAACGTTTGCGTGCAGCCTGGTAACCGGGGCAAAAAAAAAAGGACACAAATTTCATTTTCAAGGTTGTGTTTACATGCTGGACACTCAGTGTTTTTTTTATTGTCCCATTTGCTAGTAAACGACATCAGCGGGAGACTGCCCATCATGAATTGCATGAATAATTTCCTCGCTAAAGCTGGATAGATCAAGTCTAGGAAGTCTTCCTTTTTATAGTCCTCTTTTACCTGAAGCAACTGAATTGTCAGTCTACCAACTGTAGAACTCACATGAAGAGACAATAGATTATAGCGCCTATAATGGCAAACCAAATCGGCCCTGGTGGTTGCTGGGCATGCTTCAGCTGGTGTTTCCCAGAGCTTGGGTAAACCAATCCTACTGCTAATTACCTTAATATGAGTTAGCCATTTTTCTTAGTCGTCATTTTGAGCTCTGCAACTTGGAATGCAGGACTCAATATCACATTGTGCTTATCAGCAATTCCGAGGTGCTTGCAGAAATCCAGAATGCTGCTTTTTTATCTAGGCTAAATCGAACAGATTGCGAGGTGAAAATCATGAGGGGGAAACTTGCAGTTGTGATGATGTACACATTTCTTGGACTATTGATTTGGGCGCAAACTCCCATTTGTGCATGATTCAAGATTTCAAGATTTGTGCAGGACTTTTAATTAGTCAGAACTGTCATGAAATGTCATGTGGACTGTTTAATTATACTCAGAAACCTAGGTCTGCTTCCTGGTAATACATGTAATTAGTAATAGAAATTCTATAGTGTTGTAGCATGAAATCAGAGTTTTTGCGTTAATATTTCATCTTCTTTGGAAAGAAATGGAGAGTAGTCCTTGCTTTCAACTCGTGGCCTGCATGTCACAGCAAAAGTGAGCTGTTTAAGCCAGCACTGATTACTAAACTAGCCATTAGCTTTTTAATGATTACTTTTGACATGTTTCAAGAAAGATGATTGACACCTAGATGCATATTTATTACCCCGATTTCAATGTGTGCTGCATATGCAGCACACTTAGAAAGAGGAAAAACAAGGAGAAACAATATATTTCTCCTTGTTACACCAGCCCTGAGGAGAGTGGAGACTATCATTCCTAGGTTTACAAGTCCTTGTAAATCTGGGAAAGCATTAAAATCCACAAGTGTTGTGTACCAACACCCACCGAAACGCCCATGGGATGCCTCAGTGTGACTTGCACTGCTTTGCCTCAGTCTGTATCTACGAGGTCATGAAAAGCCATGTAAAGTGGCTTTGCGTGGCCTGGTGAATATGGGACCTGCACTGTGCACCAACGCTGCTTCAATATAAGTGATGCTGCAGCGGCACAGGCGCTTTATAAATATGCCCCCCAGTTTGAACGAAGGTGCCAGACTGCTGCTTCTTCCTCAACCACAATTTAAAGAGCCGGCAAGAAAATCTGTGTTCCAGTTCTTTATTTGAGCAGAGAATCAGCCCAAAGCCTTGGCAAAGATCATGCTTTAAAAAACGCTTCTAATGTTCACTTTAAGATATCTGATCTGTTAGCTCTACTGACAACTCCTGTAATTGGCACACATCATCCAATATTGCTTAGAAATGAACACATCCGCACTTGCAAGACAGCATGTTAAAAGTAAAGCTAAAAGCTATGAATCAGCTGAGATCACCCAACGAGAGTCAATGTATTCATACAAAGGGCCTCATTTACATAGCTCCATCAGCGCAAGCCTCTCAATCATTTCTACAAAGCCACGCTAAGCCACTTTCCATTGCTTTTCATGGCCTCATAGATATGGAGCAAGACAAAGCAGCGCAAAGAGGCATCCTATGGGCGCTATGGTGGGTGTTTACACGCAGCACCCAGGGTTTATGATGCATTCACAGATCTACAAGGACCAGTAAACCTGGGAATGTGTCAAAAGCCTAGAGGATCTTTCCTCTTTCTATGTGTGCTGCATTTTGCAGCACACATAGAAGGAGGAAAACGCCTCCATTGATTATTTTTGTGCAGGAAGTTGCCCATTCCTGCACAAAAACAGTAATTCCTACATTACAGGCACCCTTGTGCCATTTTGCAATGGTGTCTGAATTGGCACAAAGCAGCAAAATGGCACAAGCGTAGTGGAGCAGTAAAGGATTGGGCTTTATCCCAGAGATATAGTGCATTTCAACTCTTTTCTTTTGAAGCAGCACAGTGACTTGCTGCACTTCCCTGCATCAAACAATAGTAAATGAGACCCTTAATTGCTCATGTCCTATTTCCAATCAAAACCTCTACCAGGTAAAAGTAATTTCGGATTTAAATTGCATGTGCAGCAGGTTCGACTTTGTTTCATCAAGAGAGTTTGCCATATAAACAGATAAAGCTGCTTGGCATGAAGAGCATTACAATTTGTATGCCACAGACATTTAGCCATCTGATGCTGTCTAGTCCTCCAGCCCTGTCGGTCAGCAAATACCTTTTTCAGTACATTGCTGACTGTGAACAGATTATTATCCCTCAATAGACGTTTTTTGCTGCCTGTGTTCTTTTCAGTGTCTTGCTAATGCAGTTAATTTGCTGTGTTGTGTGAATGTGTCACAGAAATTACTTTAGTGTCCTTTAAACAAAATGCAATTCATACATTAGACTCTTAATAATTATCAAGTTTCTTCCTGAATAACAGAAACACATCCAGATGATAATATGCATTCATTTTAGTCACATATTCAATGTGAGTTACTCTTTTAGGTGACCAAAATAAGTTACACATCACTCAATCCATAGCGGACTATTCAAACAGATATTTCAGTGTATGCCAATAGTACTACTTTATCACTCATGGATTCTTACATGCTGACTTTAAATCAGCCCCAAAGCATCAAAATGGCAACTAAATGTGAAAAATAGGGAATATCCATAAACAATTAGTACAAATAGATTGGACTGTGTCCTCATTGCACCTTTATGTATCAGAATTTGTGTGTGTTGGTGCCTTTACACAAAGGCATATCAGAGTGAACAAAATAGTACTCCTGTAGTGCTACACCCTGTTCTCATAAATGCTTTAAAAGTGAGCACCAAAAATGTTTAGCTTTTAGACCTTCATCTCCTTTTTTTCCAAAAAGTCTTCATTGAAACTATGAGCAGAGTAGTTTGACAATCACATCATTTTAATAATAGTGAATATTTTATGTCAATAAAAACTTTCAAAATAAAGCACAAAACAAGTTATATGATGTTGACGATATACTGCTATCTCATGTTGAATAAATACAAAAGAAGCCCATTTTTAAAAACATTTTAAAATAAAATATGGGAAAGGAAATGATGAGGATGGGAGATAATAGGGAGGAAACCCAAGGATTAAGTGCCAGAGAAGTATATAAACTACTACAAAATTCTAGTAACTGATACTCGTAAAATATACACAGATACAATCAAAGCAATTACAATAAGAAGGTGAATATCAAAGGAGAACAATGGCACGGGGTAAACATGTTCAGGGTGGTTTTACATTTTCTGAAAAAATGCCATCCGTAAATGGTTTACTCCTGTTATTTACAAAGGTAGTAAGAGGTAACCAAAATACTTCATCTTTATTCTTAGGACCGTTAGAAGACCTAAAAGCCCTATCCAATTTATGTTGAGTACAAATGCAATACCAATAAGTTTTGTATGAAATGGCAGAAGAACATTTCCAATTGAAAGTAATCTGTTGGAAAGCAACAGCAAGTAATTAATGCTGTCTTTCCTCCCAGAAGACTTAGGGGCTTCTGCTTGATTGCGTGCATTTTAAGCTCCTTTTTATTGCCCACACCTTAGGCCACCCTGCTTTTTATGTTTTCTATTGCTTTGTGTACATGAATTTGTGATACTGTATTTATTTAGTGTGTGTTGTGTACTTTTATGGTCCTAGGTGCAGAAATTAAGTTACATTTTGAATTTACTTGAATAATAAATTGACCATTTTTTTGCTGAAAAAATAGGAGTATCATCAGCATCAGTCAAGCTACCAAGAAAAAGATATCGAATTTTGAAGGGACAGTGAGTATGAAAATGGTGCTAATTTGCTGCCAAACGGAGTGCCAAAAGGAAAGAGTGGGTGGACCAAAACAGCATAAGCATTAAATCACTAGTTGGAGTGTCACAGGACCAGCATTAACCACTGCATCCTTGGGAGAATGTAGCCAATCTAGGAGGGGGATATGTAACCTGTTATAAACAAAAAATAACATTTGGGTCATATTAGCTGCTCTAGAGGTTTTATAGAGTGTCTCCCAAATTCAATTGCAAGGTTACAGGGCAATGAAAAATCCAAATCTGCTTCCCTGAGTAGATCTACCTTGGATTTTTTTCCTCTCTAAGACCCTTCAGGGGAAATATATTACATTGATCATTGGTTTTGTCCGATGAGATATAGGACAATTTGTCTTCTGAAGAAAGAAACACATTGAATGTTATATTCATTAAAAGGGTACATTGTGCTTAAATAAATCAGCAACCCAGACTATACTACTAGTCCTCCAGGAGGGGGATTTATTTTATACCTGACAAACTTATTGTACCACCACATCCTGGGAGGGTATAATGGAGCACAAACATAGTTTTAGCAAACAACAAGTATGGAGTGGAGAGGATGTCTAATAAGAAGGGAAGGAGAAAGGTAACAAACTGTGAGGTAACGGGGAGAACCAACGACTTCTCCACCACCAGCCACAATGGGGATAAAGTGGATAATTATTTTGGAGCCAAAGAGATACTTGTCGCAAGCAAAAAGTATGATGGTATCTACTGAATCAAAAAAATGTACTCCGCAAGTTAACTTAGATTGTTTGAGCTTTGATAGTGATATTCTTGACTTTTTGTGGCTCCATAAAAATTGAGAAAGAAACAAGTAAATTTAAAAAAGAAAACAGAATAGGAATACTGACTGGAATCATGGGCAACTTAAATATTAACATTGGGGAAATCATCATGCTGATCGAGTCTAAGCAACCCCACCAGGATAAAAACAAGAGGTTCCAGGATTGTAATAAAGATTCTCTTTTATTCAGGCTTTATTTGAGATTAGTATACACTGTTTGAGAAATATCATTGGTGAACCATCTTCTTAGGTATTTGGTCTTAGACAAGTTGCAAAGAAACCCAGAGGATTGAAAGGAAGATTGAAGGCAGTACTTGCTGAGTGGAAGAATCTCAGACTTATCAGGTAAGATATTTCAGTAAGAAGAGGAGGGATAGTACTATCTGCGTTTGAAATGAATAAAGGTATATCATCCAGTTAGGCAACACGTGTCAATTGTTTATCCCCTTAGGAGAATCCCAAGATTGAGAAGTCATGACGAATATGAGAAAGAAAAGGCTCCAGCGCCAAAATAAATAATAGTGACGATAAAGTACAACCTTGACAAACTCCCAGGTGTAAAGTAAAGTATGCAAAGGTTTATCCATTAACCAGTACTGAGGCTCTAGGGGAAATCATAAGACAAAGAAATCAACAATATGAAATAAAGACCAAAAGGGGGCCAGCTTAGATAATGAATCAAGAAATACCAATTAATTCTATCAAATTCCATCTCAGTGTTGATTGTTATTGCCGCCAAAGGAGTTTTAACAGATGAAGCCTTTCAAAGCACATTAGAGCATAAACAAGCAATATCAGAAGTTAATCGTTCCTTTACAAATCCTGCCTGTTCTTTACCGATCAAATTTGCTAGCAGAGGATCAGACCATAGAGCTAGTACAGTAGAAAAAATCATGTAATAAACATTTACCAGAAAAATAGGATGGAAGTTTTTACAGAGTTTGTGGTCCTCCCCGCCCTTTGAAATAAGGCAAATAGTAGCTTCTTGAAATTTACTGATTTACTTGTCTGAAGTGGAACAATAATGAAAACCCCATAACATTTTGGGTAATAATACATGAGAAGAATTAGCAAAAAATTCAGCATTAAATCTGTCAGTACCTTGGAACTTGCTTTCTTTAAAAAGAGAGAATGCATTAAATACCTCATGCAAGGAGATTACTGTTTTCAAATCAGAGAAATCAATTTGGTTAATTTGTGGCTTTGGGCTGGATTGAAAATAAGAAGGGATATATGACTCCTGAGAAATGAGTTCTGGTAAATGAAGATAAGGAAAAAAATCTACATTCTTGCAAAATATCAGCAACTTTGTATAAAGTATCTCTTGTCACAGTACCTATAGAGTCAATACAAGACTTTTGTTACTTTACCTTAAGATAGTTAACCAAGAGATTTCCTACTATGTTGTCCAATAAAATCTAGCGCTGCTCTTATATAAAATGGAAGAAGCTTGGAACGTTGATATCTTACTGACCTGGAATTTGGCAAATAGTCTTTATTTAAGATAATATTCAGTCTTAGAGGCATACTATTGAGATTCTAGTTTATTTGTGCTTTTAATTCTGCCCTTTCTTTTCAGGAAATATAGTCTATGATAAAGCCCCTTGCCATTGCCTTGATGGTGTCCCACAAGAGGTGTTGGAATATTTCAGAAGCGTCATTAATCTAAACAAATTCAGAAAGAAATTAAAGAAAGAAAGAAGAGAAATGGACATCTTGAAGTGGAGAGTTGTTAAATCTCTACCTCTTAGGACTGCTAGTCGGGGGAATCTAATCCAAATTAGTTTTCAATGGGGCATGATCTTATAGTACCATAGGACCAACAGTAGTAGAATTGAGGCATTTTGCTTTACTCAAAAAATGTAATGATATACAGGAGAATAAAATGTGTAGCCTTTGGAGGTAGGATGACATAACCTCCAGGAGTCTAGTAAAGCTCCTTATGAGACTGCTGTGCATACTTGTTTATGCATCTTGTTTGGTACAAAACTCACAGGAGATTGCCTGCCTAGAAATGGGTCTATAATCTGGTTGAAATCTCCCCCTAAAATAGAGCAAGGATAATCAAATTAAAGGCATTTTTTTGGATAGCAGAAAAAAAGTTACAATCTATATTAGTAGGACCATAAGGCCTGATTACGAATCTGCCTGTCTTACGACCCCTAGACTCGCAGTGACGCAGCAATGGCGGTCCACTATTTTGCCTATACCGAAGTTCACCGTCATATTGGCAGTGTACCGCCATCTGTGCCAGGGAACAGATGTTCCCTGGTGGTGGAGCAGCTGTGCCACAGTACAATATGCTGAGCAGGGACTGGTGCAGTCCTGCTCAGCATATTACAAGCTCCAGCACCACCAGCCATTTCATGCCAGACCACTGCCATGAAAAGGCTGGAATTGCAGAAACAAAGGGAGCCCTACTGGGCCCCCATGAGCCTCCACCCTGGCGATACATTCAGGGGGGCACAACAGGTGCATACCTGTCTGTATCCCCAGAAACCTCCAGCACAGCGTGGACGTCCACGTTCATGCCATGCTGGAACTTTTTTGCCCTTCCCTTTGAGTTGAACTCTTTCCACTCATAATACGCGGGCAGTCCTTGCGTGAGTTTGGTGAAACTGTGCCGGCTGAGAGCCAGCACAGCTGCATCAAACTCATGATCATCCCCATAGACATTAAAGATAGTTATTAACATTTTATTGATAAGAAGGTAAACCACAATCCATCTACACTCATTATCTGTTTCATATGATAATAGAAAAAGATGAAGGTGTCTGTTACAGAGAATAAGAACACCTTTATTCTTATTAGCGGATGGGGATACAACCACCAATCCACACAAGCTTTCTGAGGTTTATAACCTCACGTTCTATGAGGTGGGGGTCCTATAAAGGAACAATTTCTGGGTTATAGTTAGCAAGATGAGATACAACTCTCTGTTTAATGGGATTCAAAAAAACAAAATGGTATACTGCTGGTACAAGTTGTATGAATACACTTTTGCCACAGTGAATTTTTTAATTTAGACACTGGGACCTTCGACTAAGTCATTGCAATACCATTAATCCAACAGTTACATATTGTTGTCTGTATTATGTCTTCAATCATTGTTCAGATCCCTGAAGCAAAGCTTTCCACTAAAAACATTTACAATATTATCATGAAACCCATCCCCTTCAATACACATAATCACCATAACAAAATCAAATTCATTAAAGAATGTCTCCTTCCTTCCTTATTATATATTGGTTACACAATCTGTTCAACATGCATTCTCCACGGAGGTAGTCATCACAATCAAAATCCTATCCACGTTTTTCAAGTCCATATTATTCCAAAGTTTATTTTATTTTGTAAACACTTCCTCCAGCTTGTTCTGTTGATGTGTTTTGGCCCAAAATAGTTTGAAGGTCTCTTCAGGATTAGAAAGACCGGAGTACCTTAATGCCCAGGTTGGTCACGGACCAGGAGCACAAAAAGCATGTACAGATTGTTCAAGAGCGTTCACACACGAGTCATGGTGTGATATGTTTCAACCTCTCTGCGATCTCCTGCGATTGTGGCAGAAAGTAGTTGGACAAGAGATTTATTCTGTGCCATGAGCCCTTTTGGGGAACAGTCATGCCAATTTCCAAGCCTTAAAATCCACTTTTATTACAGATAGGTCACCCATAATGCAGGCCCTATGTCGCCCTACTGGCAGAGTCAGACCCTAGGTAACACTATGGGAACAGTGCTGTGTATCTAAAAGGAAGGACAAGTACTTTTATGGTTTACATCTCCTGCCAAGCTCTTAAGTTTGCTCTGTGTGCCTGCAGTCTGTCTCCAATACGCATTTGGGCTGAGTGACTGCTGCATTTTGAGTTTTCCCTTTAGACAGCCAAAGACAGAGGGTAAGCTCATTTACGTTCTGAGCACTCATCTGCATTCATCTGCGCTATGATGGGTCTTCCTGAGCGGGGAGGAATGGGAGGAGCAGGCACTTACACTTCAATAGGCAGTGTCCTGGCCACAAGCAAAGCACTGATTCCCCCTCCACAGAACATCTACTGTCGGTCCAACAACCATGATTATGTTTGGAACTAAGACCAAATGATATTCTAAGGGCCATGGAGTTCTATTATTGGCCCAGAAATTGCGATGAAGATGAAAGCACAAATCTAGTTACACCTAGTTGTTGCAGTATCTTTCGTAATGACATAAATCCATGAGTGAAGCCTTTATTGACAACCATCAACTCATGAGAGAGGCAACCTTGATAAGTTCCAACATGCAATGTTTCCAATGTAGGCATCCCAGAAGTGTGGAAAAGTGGTTTCACAGTCTGCGTGGCCCAATGTCTATACTCTGTGCTGGTCAGCGACAACGCAATGCTTTCATCTCGATGGAGCTTGACAACGACACAGGAATCCACTGTGTGAATTGGAACTAAGCCTGGGCAGTGAACTCCACTCTGTAGGTCGTGATCACTCATATTGAGAAACCTTCTGTTCATGTTGAGAAAGCTGCAGCTTGAGTAAAAAATCTACTTGAGCAGTAGAAAGGAAGCTGCGCCCTCTTGCTCTGCGCATGGTGCCATTCGCCATGATTTTACAGCACGGGACAAACACCCGGTGCTCAACATCACCGCAAACAGCATGACCCTAACGCACTCCACCACTCGTGGAATTCCACGTAGCATGGCAGATTTGTTTGTCATGCGGAGCTCCCCGAACTCCACCAAGGCTTAATTGTAACTGAAGCATTGTGCTCTCGACGTCAACGTTTGCTCCATCCTTGGTACTTTTTCAGTGGGACCTGCATGAGTCTTGTAGCTGGCCTGCCCTCCATCGTGGTCAGCCTGAACTTTGGATTTGTATCAGTCCCTCGTGACCTCAAGAAACATTTTGACTGCTAGTGACTTCTTAGCACTATTTTTGCATTTATTCTTTAAAAATTCATATCTCGACTTCTACTGAATAGATTTTTGACACTTTGGTCTTGACTAGGATTGTGGTTGCTGCTTGCCCTGACTTGTATTGTGATCCCTACTTGGACAGGGTGCAAACCTCTGCCAACTGGAGACCACATTTCTAATAATTGTAAATGTTTTTAGTTTCAGTTTTGTTTCAGAGATTTGAACAATGAATGAAGACATAATGCAGACAACTATATGTAAAAGTTGAATTAAAGGTTGTGCAATGATTTAGTCTAAGGATCCAGTGTCAAAATTTGAATTCACTGTGTCAAAAGTGTATTAACTAAATATATTTCTGCCGAATACCATTTTGTTTTTTATACTATTTGAAGACCAGGTATTGCATGGTTATTTGGGCAAGAGCTAAGGGAGATAAGCATAACACAAATCAACAGTACATATTGAGCAAGCGATGACTGTACAAAAATTCCTGAGACTGTAGAATAAAAGAAATCCGGATGTGACAACACACAACGAAAACAGCACATCAAGAAGGTGGACAGGCCAGTGAAGGCCTGGTTAATGTGTGCTTTCTAAGTATTATCTTTGCATAGGCTTTCACTGGCACATTATTGGCAGTCAAAGCAATTTTGTGGCTCTTGAATAATATGGTAGTCTGTCATGTATTTTTGGAATCCCAGGTATTATGATGGCTCTAGCTTACCTGGGATCTCATTGACATACAGTGCAGAAGCTAGGCATTATTGTGGACTTGAAATAAGGTACTCTTATTTTGCCCACAGTAAACAATCTATTCATTATGGTGGTTCTAACATATGGATGACCTTATTTTGATATTAATGGCATCCTGTTTTCAAATGGCAGCCCTGGTTTCAAATAACCCTCTTTTGCTTATTGCAGATGTCCTGTGCATTATCATACCCCCTTTCCCAATGCCTGATACTAACCTCATATTACCACTTAAGTATTGCTTTTCTATTCATTTCATTATTTATAAAGTGCAAAATTCACGGGTCTCTGTATCCGGCCCACATTCCATCACATTCTATCACAACTGTGAACTTGCCCCACTCCCGTGCATCCAGATACCTGCGGTTGGTGCTTTGGTGTTTTTTTTAAATCATGCCCCCGGCTTTACCGCCTGGATTTTTGCCATTCTGGTGTAATTGTATTCATTAAAATATTCTCAATTTTGCTAAACTTGTGTGGGTTCTTTACTGTTGGAGTACTGCATCAATACCTTACCCATTGCCTCTAAATAAAGCCTAAACTTAAGTAAAACATATTTATTATTTACTTATAAAATGTTGAATATTGAATATTTTATAAATAAATAATAATTATGTACCAGCTCAGTCCTGAAGTTTACAGAGACCAGGTCAGTCCTGAAGTTACCTTCTCAAAGTCCGGCACACAGAGTTCAAAACTTCAGAATTTCAGAGGCGGAGATCAACTGATGCCTGCCAAAGGACTGCGGTATGTCTAGTTGCGAGGAACTGACCAGAACAGAATAATAAGGGGCATTGTTGATCGCATGTGAAAGGGGCACATACAGAGTCTTGTGAAATATATGCTTGCAGTGTTGTCTGCAAAAGCAGCCTCTTGGCAGCGAAGCTCATGCTAACTTAGCGAATGCCAGCAAGGGACCTATAAGCCATACTACACCATCCCGCTGATAGGTCCATCATATGTAGGCATAGGACGAAAACAGAGTTCAAACAGGCGTGAGCACAGATTAACAGGCGTGTCCATAAATTTGGTAAAAATCAAACATGAGAGTCTATATAAAATAAACTATTTCTGGTAGAAGAGAAAAAAAATATAGGGAGAAAAAGGCATTCACTACCCATTTACAAGGTCAATCCATAAGCGTGTAGGAACTAAATGCTGCAACACCTTCATAAAAACATCATTTTGGTCAGTAGAAAAAAGAGACGCCATCCAAATGAGCAAGGTGAAGGAACAAGAGTGTTCTTCATAGTCGGGTGCCTCCATTAGCATCGCTGGATAATTTGCTTGATATTCAATATATCTTTGAAGTAGGAGTTTCTGTGCAGCCACACAGATATCCCATTACACCAAAGTTCCAAGTGCAGCCAAACGCACCATTAAGCCAATCACAGAACAGTCTCGCCCATGGGCCACTAAGAGACCTATTAGCTGGTCGAAATCCGGGTCCACACATGATGTATTGGAAAGGCATATATCTAACGCCCTTCTAAACGGACATTCCAAGCATGAAAAGAAGGGTTGCATGCAAGTGTAGTATGCAAAATGAATGGACAACCCATAAGACACACTGAGTGTTGCCAGTGGTAATGTACCAAATAATCCATGCATTTGGTCACGGAGCAATTGGAGCTGGCCCGGTCTGTGCAGTACCACAAGAGGAGCAAACTATTGTGCAGGAGGCACAGCAGAAACAGGATTCCAGAGACTGATGTCAATATTAAGGGAAACCTACCAAAGAGACTGGAAAAGATAGTATGAATGAATGCAGGTATTACACCAAATATAGTCTGAAAAAAGTCATGAGGCCAGTGCCGACAGCGTTAAAAAATGTGCCAGGCCTTGAGTAGTCGACACATTAAATATGCGATGGATGAGAACCCCAATAAGTAATGGGAAACTAGTGTTTAGAAGCATTTGAACTTCAGTTGCAGCGCTAGCCACCTGCAGGCTGAAGGGTTCTCGGGCATAAGTAAGGGGTACTACTTGTTGGGTTAAAAGCGCCTTTGATGTGCTCTACTTGTTGAAATCTGCTTTCAAAGTTGGTATTGGAGGACAAACAGAACCATCCAGCAGCCCACTCGGGCGGAAAAAGCACATTATTGCAACAAAATACGCGCTGTGAAACCATTACAATGTAGGGTATGCCAGCAAGCAAGCAGCAGCATTCTTGGTTATTTAAAATAAGATAACAAGTAAGCTGAGTGAATGTGGGAATTATTGCGGGAACCGGTTTACCTTTTAAAACACATGCGCGGTTCGGAGCTGACATGTTACATACTCCATGCAATTTAATATTTTTGCATACCAGGGAATGCCCTACTGTGGAATCGCAGTCCTCCCTGGTACGATACACTTCTGTATCATCCCTTAAACATCGATAGCTGAAAGGCAAAGATCACAGTTCATGCAGAAAACCGCTTCCAAGGGGTTCAAAGCAGCCTAAAGGGTAATGTATCATACAAGAGCCGAATTGAAACAAAGAGAAAGGTAAAGATATAGCCCCATGGATTAGCCAAACAGCAGAGTTAGTTTCTGATACAGAAAAGGGTAAAGGATCTATTTTTTCAATGTGCAGAAGACTGTAAATAGCATCTTTCATGCACATGAATTGCTGTTTGTCTGTTAAATTAAGCTGCGAAAACAAAGCAGTTGCATTCAAATAATCCCACAGAACTTTTCCCATTTTTAGAGTTTGCAAAGTCCATGCAACTTGCATTACAGAACACAGTTGGTTCTGACCACGATATAACAAAGACACATCTTCTTGCACAATATCAATAACAGAGGAAACAATATTGTCTAATGTCAAAATGCGGGAAGAAAGTGTACTAATACTGTTGTCGACAACAGCTAGAATTTGTTTTAAGTTAGCCTGGTCTATTTCCCGCAAACAAGATGCTGCCTCAAGTTGTGAAAGTTTCCAAATTTCATTGTAAGCAGTGTATATCCATCTTTTTGTCCTAGGAGCCCTCGGTCATCAGACAAAAACGGCCAAATGAATACTGTTGGATAACAACGATAAGTGCTGTTCAACAGACGATAGTGTAGAGGAATAACCGTCTTCACTCCGCATACCTTTTTTCCGCATGCTGTCACAACGCAGTCGTAACAAGACCGCGTTGTGACAACGCATACCATTACTTCGCAAGTCGTTACGACTTACGGAGGGGGGGGCGCTGGATGTTGGAATAGTAAAATGTACTATTCCAACTCCAGTCTGTGCGGAATGTATGAAAGGTGTTGGATTTTAAATTCAACACCTTCTCCCCCCCTCCGCAAGTTGTTGTAACGACTTGCGGAGTCGTGCTATGCGCTGTCACAACGCGGTCGTTATAATGACCGCGTTGTGACAGCATGCGATGTCACGGATGCTGACTGAAGGTGCCTTTCCAGTGTAGAGTGCTGCAACCACTGTTGATATAATTTACCAACTGAATAAGTTGTTACTGAATGGGAATCAGGAAATCTTCGGTTGGGTCTGTCTTGCATATAACCTAAATTAGTGTTATGAAAACAGAGTTGGCAGGCATTTGAATTTGTCTGCCAAACTAACCATCCTAGAAGATCCATTCCAAATACATTAAATGAATTTTTTTGAAACAAAATTTGTAATTAATCAATTGTATAATTTGTGTATGAGCACCAATTATTATATTCACCTAGAGAGGGAAAGGCTGGGGCGTTTTTTTCTTTGCAGTAGCCGAATCAAAGCATGTCGTTTGGTACACTGTATTATTCAAAAATAAAATCTGTGCTGGGATGAGGCAGGCATGATATAAGGCCTCGGTGCCTCGCACTGGCCAGTTCTTGGAACCCCAGATCGATTTTAAATCAACCGTGTCTTTCCAATGATCATAACCTTTTAGTGACAGGTCATGTCTGAATGAATCTGAATAGAATAGTTTACTGTGGGTCAACATGACTTTTGGAGATGAGGAAATACTTAATTTAAATTAATATGACTCAGGGTTTGCTCTATCAAAGTCAGTGAAGTATGTAAACTTATTTCTAAGTGTTTTCGAGCTCCCTTTCAACGGTGCAGGGCAATGTTCCCACTGAGTGTAATAATGATGGGATGTAAGGTATTATTTTTGAGTAGGACATGATGCCCATAATGCTGATAACAGTACAGATCAGCATAAATGGCAGAATTCATATACAAATCTTCAGCATCAAAAGCAGCAGAATATTTCAAATCTGAAAACAAGGCTTGTATTGCCTGCATATTACAATCATCAGAACGTATGTCTTGTGTCACCACATCACTCATAGAAACACAAAATATGTAAGGTACATTGATGACCACAGTTGGACCATGGATCTGATAATCCACTTTATCACAGACGATTCCATCAGACATTGGGAACGCTGAAATGTTAACAAGAGTCTGGTCACACTTCATGATGTGGGAAGATGAGTAGGGTGCTAAACTACCATCAACCAAGTTGACAGCAGAACTCAGGCAAATAGTGATCATTGATGAGGAGGAAAAACACAGTTATAAATCCAATTGACATGAAGGGAAAAATGAGGATGAGGACCAACTGTATACATGTCCATGGAGGGGCCAAATAAGTCTGTTTAAACGACGAGAAAAATAATAGCTAATTTGGTTGGGCCACTTGAGGAGGTGGAGAATGAATCATAAGAAAAACTGCCATGGTGCAAAGGACTATCCGACAATTCATGCATAGACTTACTTGTGGGATATGTGTATTCAGCCTCCGTATTACATGAGGCAGATGGGGGAATAGAAGAATGGTCAACAACAGGGTCCATCTCGATGACAGTGTTGTGTGGTATACTGGAAGACGTTCCATTCTCATGAGTGCTCGAAATTGTGGAACATGAATCAGCAGGTGTCACACTGTCCAGATCGGTCAGATGTTGTAGCTTGACATTGTCCACTGAAATGTATCTGTTGTCTTTGCAACCAGGAAGGGGCGGTAAAATGAGTGTTCAAGTACCCTTCAAGCCAAGCACTGGAACTGGCGCATGATAAGAGGGACCACATTATTTTTTGTTCTCCAACAGATCTCCAACTTTAGGAAGCCAGCTGACCACCGGATTCAGGAGTGCTGTATCCGTTGCTGAGGACAAATGTTCAGTAGCAAGACTGGCACGGGTCTCTTGTGTGCTCTGCAACATGATAGAATGATTATCTACGTCAAAGATCGTGGCTGCCACCGCAACGTCTATACCATCAAGGTCTGGCACATACATTTTGATGCCATCTGTGTAAATGATACATGCGTACTCCTCCAAAGGAAGCAAAGACAGAGGAGGTGGATGAACATGTTCATACTGCAAGAACTCCTCTGCCTGAAGAGAGGGGTCAAAGATAAACATGACATCCAGAGATGTCAAAGAAGTAGCCCATTGTACCCAACGGAGATGTAAAACTTTTGATTTAGGGACACTTGCCTTTGTCCCTGCTTCTAATGCAGGGTAAGGTGTAACCACCAAAATGCGTTTCCCCTGTGCCAGTGCACATTCCTTCAGAACCGCAATCTGTACAGCTGTCAAAACCTTTTCAACAGTCGAAAATTGCATCTCGGACCAGAGGGCGGGGTTAGGGAGAACATGGCGGCCAGATAGAGAGACTGGTCGGGAGTGCCGGTCCTAAGCGGCGTGCTACAACCGGGCGAAAGATACAACAAAGTAGCAAGTAAGGCAGATAAGCTACACACGCTAAGCCGGGTAAAACTAACATGTGCGCGGGTGCGAAAAAGCTCCTCCGACGCTAGCGAGGCTGAGTCGCTGTGGGGCTAGTCCTCTGTGAGGAGTGAGAAAGGAGGAGGAGATACGGCCGGTGAGTGAGGCTCACGGCGGCGGCGGTCTATGGAGGACGCGGAAGAGGCCAATACAAGCTGCACCGCGCTAGTAGCGGTGGAAACAGCTGAGGAGGGCGCCGAGAAAGGAGCAGCAGGTCTGACGGGGCTACCCTCACTGAAGGGTTTTGAGCGCTGGAGCAGCGCGGCGCTAGAGCGAGGTAGAGGTAGGCGGGCGGCTGCAAGGCTCCAGTTCTCTGCTGGAGGGGCTGTGGGGAGAGGAACAGCACAAGAGGGAAGTCGAGCACAATTAATTGCAAATATACCACAGAACTCAGTGGGGGGATCAAAAACCTACAGGGTGCAAGACACACGGCCAAAGGAGAAAAAAAAGAGCCCACAGAAATTTAGCTCAGGTTACGCTTTGAGGAGCACAGGGAAGCCTATAACGGGAGGTCTGACTCCTCTTAATATACAACAGAAGATAAAAACCCCCTTTAATCCGAGTTTAAAAAGTAAAATAAAAACGCAAACAGGTAGGTCAGGAACTTTTGGTAAAAAAACTTCAATTCACCCATCGTTAAATTCCTATTTTAAACCTGTCCCTAAGATATTAGTTCTTGCAAAAAGTAGTAAGCAAGGAGAGTCAATAACTGTGGACTGGTCAGATCACTTGAGCCCAAACCGTTACAAAATTTTGGAGATGGAGGAGGCTGCGGTCACAGAAGCAGGAGAGATGGAACCCGAAGCTGATAGTCTGTCAGGAACTCTAACAGAAGGGGCCCCATCGGATAGCCCGATAGAATCAGGAAATAATAAGAAAGGAAGAGTTAATCAGAATGGGGGAGAGTTTGACGGGGGTGAAGAGGAGGGGGCGGCCGCAGGTGATGGGGTGCTACACTCAGATAGTATGGTTATTGCCCTTTTGAGAAAATTAGACCTAGATGTACATCGGGGGTTTGAGGAATCTAAAAGTAAGCAGGATGGAATTAGGGAGGCAGTGGGTTTACTGGAGGCTAAGTTTGATGAGTTAAATACACGGACAGGAAAACTGGAACAAGAGGTCAAGGAGATGCAGGAAGCAGTGGAAGATAACTGTAAGGAGCTCGAGGAGATTAAAAGCAGAGAAAGAGTATACGAGGAGCGGTTAGAGAGGTTGGAAAATATGCAGCGAAGAAATAACCTGAAAGTTTTGAAGCTACCAGAAGGAAAAGAGGGGGAGGATTTAAAAGGTTTTGTAGTTCATTTATTAAAATCGGAGCTGCAGTTGGAGGAGTCTGAAGAGGAGATTGCTGCTGACATACAGAGGATCCATCGTGATTCCTTCAGACTGAAGCCAAACCGGTCCAAGCCTAGAAGGGTGTTGATTAACTTTCTTACGTATAGTCTAAAAGAAAAGATTCTTGCTATGGCATTGAAAAAGGGCTCTCTTATGGCAGGAGAAGTAAAGATTGAGATCAGATCTGACTTATCGGTAGTCACTGCAAATAGGCAGTGGGAGCTGGGGAAGCGAATTGAACCCCTAAGGAAATTGGGGGCGACTGTGCAGTTAAAATTCCCAGCTTTTTTAAAAGTCATGTGGAACAACAAAATGTACTCCTTTAGATTTGTAGAAGATGTAGATAACTTTTTGGAGTACTGCCAAGGCGGGGGTGTATAGTTAACTGGTGCAGTTCGGGCTTACGGCCTGTGTAGCTTGTAAATATGTAATTAGAATAGAATAACAAAATTAAAAAATAAAAAATAAATGGTTTTTGCACAGAAGCAAGGGTAGCACGTCTGCTGGTGACCGGCACTTAAAGGGCCTAGGTTTGGGCCTTAGAAAGCTGGAAGGGTTTTCCCAGGGAGGGGGGGGGGAATGGAGAGGGGGGAGTTGGTTAGGGCTTAGAGCTGGGGGGGGAGGGATAGGAAGAAGAGGGGGAGAAAAACAAAAATGTTCTCATATGCCAAGGACCACCCTGAGGGTAAGGATTCGGAGATTAGTTTATGATGGTGGAGGGTAAAAGTGCGAGGGTAAAAACACAAATAGTGAGATGGGTGTCATGGAATGTAAATGGTTAAGGGTTAAAGCAAGAAGAGACAGGATCTTGAAGTACTTAAGGGACACTCCAGCTAATATAATGATCCTTCAAGAGACTCATTTAACTGGGGAGGAGTGTAAACAATTCTTGGGTCGACTGCGGTGGATAAGGCACTTTTTCAGTTCACCACAAACAAGGGTTACTAAAGGAATATTAGTGATAATTAGATATGGGCTGGATTGTCAGGTAATGAACAGCATAGCTGATGAGAAAGGGCGATGGTTGATAGTGACTTTAAAGATAGTGGGTTCTTTATACAATATTATTGGTTACTACGGCCCTAATCAAGACGATGTTACTCCGCTGCTAGAACTTACACACGAGATGACTGGGCTTTCAGGATATATAGTTTTTGCTGGAGATTTTAACACTGTATTGGATGCCAAGCTTGATAGATCCGTTAACAGCAGAGCCCAGGGAAATTGTAAAATGGCGGCCAGTGTTAAAAACATAATAGAACAATTTGGGCTTTGTGATATTTGGAGGAGGCTGGCCGGGTCTGGGCTTGGATATACATATTATAACAAAAAATATAATCATAGATCCAGAATAGACTTTTTCCTGTTAGATGCAAGACTAATTGACTATGTGAAGGAGGTGGTACACGTAGGGGTTCATTTGTCTGATCACTCAGCGGTTTCCTTAGAACTGGAAACTGAGTCCTGTGTTGTGGATTCAGTCTGGAGGCTGGACCGTACAGTTTTGTATGATCAGGAAGCAATGCAGTCCCTTCAACAGGAGCTCGAGGTATTTATAGAGCACAACACAGGATCAACCAAATTAGATATTGTTTGGGAGACCACTAAGGCCTTCCTTCGTGGCAGGTTGGGAGCTCTGGGGGCTAAGAGAAGGAGGGCATACTACCAGGAAATATGGACTCTGGAACAGAATATCCGAAAAAATGAAATCAGGATTATAAATTCAGGGGGCGCTCCTGTGGGGGAGATCCTTCAAGAGTTGGAAGGGTTAAAGGAACAGTTGACTGATGTAATTAATAAAAGGGTGAAAGAAAGATGGGAGGCTGCTAGGCTGGACCACTTTGAATACGGGGAAAACGCAGGCAAACTTCTAGCTTGGAAGGTCAGGAGGGATCTGGTCAAAAACATGATAAAAGAGGTTAAGGTGGGTGCAGAAGGAAAAGTAGCCTCAAACACTAATGAGATTGTGGAAGCATTTCATAACTATTTTTCGGAAGTATATAGTGAAGAGTTACATCCAGACAAGCAGGAGATCAAGAAGTGGGCTAAAGCTCTAAAATCTGCTACAGAAGAACACCGAAAGATTTTGAATAGAGAGATCAGGCAGGAAGAGATAGAGGAAGGGATTAGGAAGGCAAAAAAAGGCAAAGCACCTGGTCCCGATGGCCTCCCTGTAGAGGTATACAAGACTCTGATGCAAGGACTGGCACCATTATTAACAAAGGTGTTAAATGAGGTGTTCTCGGGAAATTTGAAGATTCCGGCATCATGGGACCAGGCAAATATAATCATCATACCCAAACCTGGTAAATCTCCTACAAATATGGATTCATATAGACCCATTTCACTCTTGAATAGTGACTACAAAATGTTCACCAAGATCTTGGCAGATAGGTTGGGCAAAGTGATCCCGTACTTTATTCATGAAGATCAAAAGGGATTTGTCAAAGGTAGACACTTAAATGAATTAACATTTTCCCTGATAGGTAGTATAGATGTTGCGGTTGAGCAGGGGCTTCCCCTGGCGGTGGTGGCCTTGGATGCTGCCAAGGCTTTCGACTGTGTAAATTGGGAGTTTTTGAAAATTCTACTCGAACATCTTCAGCTAGGGAAACATTTTCTTCAAGCGATATCACAACTATATCATACGCCGAGTTCTAGGGTCTTGGTTAATGGAGCCCTCACAAAATCTATTAGAATTGCGCGAGGAACCAGGCAGGGATGCCCCCTGTCCCCACTCTTGTTCGACCTTTATATTGAACCACTGGCCTGCAAAATAAGAGAGTCAGAGAATATTCCTGCTTTCAAGTTCCAAGGGTGGTCAAAGAAGATAGGTTTATATGCGGATGATATCGTAGTTTTAACATCGAATTTGACAAAATCATTGGTGGAAATTGAAAACATTACAAAAAAGTTTGGAGAAGTCTCAGGATATCGATTACATTCGGACAAGACTGAAATTATGGCTTGGAATATGGCAATGGACCCCGGGATCGCAAAAAAGCAGATGAGATATTTGGGGGTACAAATCACTCAAGATATAAAACAGCTAACATTAGTAAATCTGGCCAAAACAAGGAAAGATATTACAGCACTATTGAGAAACTGGAGTTCAATATCACTGACTATGATTGGCCGGGTTAATCTGGTTAAAATGATGGTGCTTCCGAAATTGACTTTTTTATTTGATTCTGTTCCCCTTATGTTTGAAAAAGAAGGCCTAGCAAAGCTACAGAGCGAAATTGGTTCATTTATTTGGGGCTCCAAGGGGTCAAGGCTATCTTGGAAAAAAATTCGAAGAAGGTATGCTAAGGGAGGTTTAGCAGCCGCAGACTTTCAATTTTATTCTTGGGCTTTTTTGCTCAAGAACTGTAGAATGCTTCTTGGAACTCCCAATGACTCATCAATAGGGGAACTTTTTACGGCCATGTTGAAAGTAGAAAAATGCTATAAGCGTGGCTTCCTATATGGATTTGCAGATCCAAAATACTTCAAAAAAGTCAGACTGAAGGTATTAAGAGACCTAGCCACGGCATGGTATCGTATTAGGCGCGTGACAAAAATCCCATATTTTAGCGTGGCTGCACCAATTTGGGAGGGCCCGGGGGCCCCAAGCTGGACGAAAGATGCTTTAGTAAGGGCGTTAAAAACAGAAGGCCCACAGGTCTGGGGGGAGTTGTTTTGTGAAGGTGCCTTGATACCGTGGGCGGCTTGCGAGCAACTCTGGGGTCGCAATTTTGCAAAATTTAAGTACCTGCAGATACAAAGCTGGGTAATAGGTAAGGGAAAGTTAATGGGACGACATAATGAGTTTGAAGAAAATCTGGTCTCAAACATTCGGATGAATAAAGAAGTGGCAACGTGGTATTGGGAAATAGTTGAAATGGAGGACGGCCCCTTTTTTACTTCCAGAGTTCCTGTGGGGAGAGTGCTTGCCGAGGATCGCAACAGAAGAACAATGGCAAGTAGATATGTTGATTCTATATAAAGTGGTGAAACCTGCAAATCTAAGGAGGAATCACTTGTTCACTCTCCACAGGGCATACTGGACCCCAAAGAGACTTGCGAAATTCAAAGATGGGGGCATGGTGCTATGTCCAAAGTGTAAAAGCCCAAATGAAGACGACATTCACATGTTTGTGACATGCTCAGAGATTCAAGAGTTTTGGGCAGCTGTAAGTGAAACGCTATCAAAAATATTGGAGCTAGAAATTACGGTAAGCCCTGAACAGATCATCTCGGGTAGACTGGATATACAAGGTAAGGGCCTTGATGACAATACTAAGGTGTTTTTCTATGCCATCTTGATTGCTCGAAGAGAAATATGTAAACTTTGGATTTCGTCAGAACCTCCGACAGAATTAATGTGGATTAGAGCCATGAGAGCAATAGCTAAGCTGGATATGGCTGGGCAAAACAATAGGAAGCACCAATTTTGGAATTTATTTTTAAATCACTATGGGTGAGGGAATTGGGAGTCAAATAGTTGCTGATTTTAAAGATGGGAGAGAATAACGTTCGATGATTAAGTCACTTTGGATGCTCTTGGAGGTTTAATGAAACCTATATGCTTCCCTGCAACAGATATGGCTGTGACACCCCCCACTTCTTTCAAGCTTGTAGGTCTGTAGCATAAGCAGTAGGAATCAACCTCTCACAGTTGAGCTTGAATACCACCAATGGGCGCTATAAGATACGAAGAGGTGGGAAGTGGCGTATGAGGACAAAAAAAAAAAAAAAAAAAAGAAAATTGCATCTCGGCTGAAGTGTATAAGTGCGATTTGCATACGATAGGTACTGTGTCACCTTTGTTGTACATCAAGTAAGTGAAGCCCACTGTGCCTGGTACGATTTGTTTCACCAGGTTGGTGTGATTATCACGTGTCAACAATTACTTAGATTTAAGCAAATCAGATTGCAAAGAATGCAAAATAGTAGAATGTTCTAGGAGCCAGCTGGCTTTTTAAAAGTTGGGTAGTATTAAGGCATAAAGAAGTTTGCCTGAAATTTAAAGATCCCAGCAAAGTCTGACGTTTTTTCACTGTAGTTGGAGACTGCAAACATGTGCATTTGTCCAGAAAGTGGGGAGGCTAGCCCCAACCTTCTTTATTGAGCTCATAGCCCAAAAAGAGCACCGCATAACAAGCGATGTATGATTTTGCAAAATTACATTTGTATCCTTAGTCCGCAAATTCCAGAATTATGTGTTCAACATGGCATAGATGCGGCCATAATTCATTGTCTTTGAGATAAATATTGTTGGATCTGGCCCTTTTTGCAGGGTCATCCCTGAACTTTTTGCCTTCCTCCTGTTTTTTTTCTGACCTGTTGTTGGCTGTTTTATGACTCTGGGCACTTTACCAACACTGATCAGTGCTAAAGTGCATATGCTCTCCCTATTGTAAAGTGATGTATGGATTAGTGACTCCATGATTGGCTGGTTTGGTTTACTCGTTAGACCCTAGTACAGTGCACTGCGTGTGCTCAGGGCTTGTAAATCAAATGCTGCTGGTGGGCTTGCAGCACTGGTTGTGGCCTGCCATTGCTGACTGGGCAAGTGCACCCACTTGCCAGTCCCTAAACCTTCCCTTTTCTGCATATTAATCACCCCTATGGTAGGCCCTAGGGCAGGGTGCATTGTAGGTAAAATGTGTGTGGTATGTCCTAGTAGTGAATTACAGCCATTTTCATTTTTCACTATTGCAAGTCTACCTCTTCCCCATAGGCCAGAATGGGCAGTTTGATTATTATATCTTATAATCTTAACTGACTCAGGAAACTAGGTAGAAATTCGAGTTTAGTATGCCTGAACTCAGAATGATAAAATGCATCTTTTAGTGAAGTTGGTTTTAACATTCTGTTTTTGAAAATATCACTTTTAGAAAGTAGGTATTTTCTTGTCTAACCTTTCAAGCCTGCCTCTGCTAGGTTGTGTATTCCTTGTCTGGAGTTTGAGTGACAGGGGCTGGGGGATTCCAGGGGACAGGTTGAGTCAGCGCAGGGGTGAATAGAGAGATCTGCATGAAGATGGGTGGGAGGAGTTGTACCTGGGACCTGAATAGGGCTGTGCCTTCCTTCCACAATGCTGGCTCTATCTCCTGTGGTGCGTCTGATGTCTCTGCCCTGTACTGTGAAAGGAAAGAAGGAGTCATGTAAAAAGAATGCTCCAGGACTGACCAAAACTGGTTTGGACTAGGCAAAGGCCTCTCTGCTTTCAGAGAACAAAGAGAAACTGGATAAAAAAGGGGGACCCAGACCCCAGAGAATTAGATAACTTTTGGGAAACAAGAAGAAACCTTTGCTGAGGAGAGGAACCAGGGAGACTATCTCTAAGCTGAAGTGCTGCTTGGGGGACCTGCAGTGGTTGCCTGACTGCCAAAGAAAGGAGAGAGGAACGTTGTGTGTACTTCCATCAACTTGTGAAGGATCTCCAAGGGCTTGAGAAAGAGCTTGCCTCCTGCTGAAGTCTCAGGGACTTCAGACTTTAACAACTAGCTCCCCAAGAGTTCTTTGGAAGTGCCTGCAGTTGTGTTGGGCTTTCTGAGGGACTGTGTGTTGCAAGGAGCTGGAAATGTGACTCATGAAGAAGCGTGTCACCGCCGCAGCCACTGTCGTTGCATCACTGAAGAAGGGTGTCACCGCTGTAGCTGTCGCATCGCAGAAGCATCTCGCAACACAGGAGAAGTGCGTCGCTGCCGCAGCTGCTGTCATCGCATCACTGAACAAAGGTATCGCCGCTGTAGCTGTTGCATTGCAGCACAGAAGCATCTCGCATCACCGGAGAAGATTGTCGCCGCCGCAGCCGCTGTCGTCGCATCACTGAACAAGGGTGTGCCGCTGCAGTTGTCGCATCACCTCGTCGAAGCGTCTAGCATCACCGGAGAAGTGTGTCGCAGGGCCTGTAGCAGCTCAGAAGGATCGTTGAGTCACCTCACGGCCGTCTGGCGTGCACGCATCGTGTCGCATCAAGGAGAAGACGCCCTCTTTGTTTTCATCGCACCGGATCTTCATCGCATCACGGCGCTGCGAGCCGCACCGCCACGGAAGTGCAGTAAGAAAGCGACGCATCACAGTTGCTGCATGTCAGAAACTGACGCATCACCTTCCCTGTAACACTTTCGTCGTATAGCGTTATGGGTCCAAAGGTACACTGAACTCAAAGTGTTGCATTTACCATCTTAAGAGAACTAAGCTATTTCTACCATTTTTAAAGTACAGAATTGTGAATTTTTGTCTCTTGTGGTCTTGTGTTAAGTCTATATAAAAATAATTATTTTTATTCTACGACTGGTGTGGTGTCCATCTGTAGTGTTGTCACTGGGTTACTGTATGTGTTCACAAATGCTTTACACACTGCCTCTGAGATAAGCCGGTCTGTTCTTGCCAAGCTACGAAAGGGGTGTGCAGAGGTTATTTTAGGAGTCTACACCCTTACCCTGACTAGATGCAAGGGTCCCTATTTGCCAAAGGTACCTACCTCTGCCAACTAGAGAAACCCAAATCTAACAAATATCATCAACAAACGACTATGCATCTGAGTCAATGCTGTCTAACAAGGAGACAACATGTGCGGCAAAAATCCCGGGGCTATTCTAATACCCCATAAGTAAATGCGTATTGTTTTAATTTTGTTTCCATCGGATGTGAATGCGGTCTATTGACTGCATTCAGGGGACAGGTTATGGCTAAAAAAAACATTGGAAATGTCTAGTGTTGTTTTATATATTTTACGAACAATTCTGTCCACAAGCGCAGAACTATGGGTATTCTGTACCACAAACATACAGCAATAAGAGTTAAAATGCCGGTAATCCAAAACTATGCTGTAAGACCCATCGGGTTTGCATAAAGTAAAAAGAGGATTACTCATTGGTGACACACATGTCTCAATTACTCATTGATACTGTAACTGAGTGAATATCAGAAACTGTACCGTTAACTTTCCATCGGATAGAATATTGGGGTTGAGGTTGAGTCATAGACTGCAATGGAATCTCATTTGGAGGTGAATCTTTATCCCAACCCACTTGATTATGGTACTGTGCCAGCGCCAGGGCCAAAGCCCACTCAGCTGCAAAAGCCTCTGCATGCTCTTTGGGGGCATAACGCGAAACACTCCAAAGCATCACGCCTCCCCCTGTGCTGTGGCCAGAACAAAAGGTGGGGGACAATCTGCTTCTGCTAACAAAATATCATAGGAAGCAGTCAGATTCTCCCCAAAAATTCCTGTAACGACACGCTCAATTTCACCCTTAATGCGAAAAACAATATTATACAACCGATCCGGGGGAGGGGCAACCCGGGTGTCAGCGGTCTCTACAGTACTGAAAGTTTCAGTTGCTGTCGCCTCCAGACAAGGAAGCAATGCCTCCCACACTATTGTAACTTCCGCTGCGCTGTCTAGCAGGGTTACCGCACAAGTCTAGACCAGCAGTCGGGTTCTGACCATCTGAGGCATATCTCACTGTCAAAGCAGCAACTTTTTTCTTTTAAAATGGGGCAAAGAAGCATGGTTGTTCCTCCTGTTTCCCCTTGCCGTCAAACTGACGAGGCTGTTCAAGTCTCTGTGGCGCAGGATGATTTTTGCCACAATACTGGCACTCCCTACCACCGACCAGTAAGTCAGATAAGTCCTGTGAAGACCAAGGAGAACGCTGATCAGGGACCGGAAATCTATGAGTCTTAATTTTTACATGGTTGCGCAAGTCATAATTACGCTCAGAAGTCTCAGGTGTTGGTGACCCAGCACGGGACTCTTGCTTCTGTTGCTGCTGCACCCGCTTTTTATTTTTACAGTTCTATTTTTAAAAGACTGGATGCCCATCTGATTCAGACTGAGATTTTTGTTGTGTTTGAGACTGTTTGCATTTGATTAAAAGGCTTAACTCCCAAACTTTAGCGGCCAATTGTTTTATAAGCCTTCGCAATAATTTTCGGTAATTTGCGTGATTTGTCTACAAATGAGGAACAGCCTCCAAGCCGTTAGAGACTTGAAAGCTTACTGCATCGCCCTTGAAATTGGCAAGGATCATATCAGCAACCACGTCGTACACCCCCACCAGTCTCATCCCCAATTCCACAGCCGCTTCAGCACCATGTTCATCTTGAACACCCTAAATCACGGTGGGGAGTACATTCGTAGAGGGAGTGCTGAAGCACTTTGAAGACATACATAGCTGCGAACACCTTGCCCCAGGTGTTACAATCAGCTAACTAGGGAAGTAAGTCTATAGGAAAACTAATAGTCAAAATCCGGTGTTTTTTTTCTACAGGAGATGAATTAGGAAAAACAGCTTCAAGGTGTCCAAATTTATTGGAAAGCCAATAAGGTAATTCATCCTTATTTTGTGGTCACTTGCCCATCACTGAATTAACCATAACAGGACTGATAGTAACTCCACCAGGTCCCGCAGACTGCTCAGCAACACCAGGTGGTCCCACCTGGAAGTTGCGTGACATGAACTGAATAACAGCTCTATGCACTGCTATCAGAGAAGTATGTAACACGCGTAGTTCTGGCAGCTTAGCTGTCGTCAACTCACACAGGTGAGGGGTATACCCAGCCAACACCGGCCAAGTGGCCCCGTCAATTGATAAGGGGCCCAAACGGACTGGCGTGTATGAGTGTGGAAGGGCACCATTAAACCAAATTCGGTGTTGCCAAGCTGTGAGCGGAAATTCAAGGGTCCGATAGGGCTGATACGTAACCAGAACAGCCGTTGCAGTGTATTCATGGAACAGATTATCATCTCCGTCCACCACTGGAAAGGTGACCCAAGAGTAATAGACTTCAAAGCAGTATGCTGGATCTGCTTCAACTACAAAAATAAGATCTACACCAGCATCAGGGACTCTGTAGAGTCTCAAATAATCCCGGAGCGGTGCCCAATTGTGCATCGTAATGTTATGCGCAGTCACAAGAAGCAAAGAAGAACAACTTAAGTATTGGCAGCACAATGTTGGGCTAAGAATAAAGAGAGAGAAAACATTTTTTAAATTTCAAGCTTGAAAGAACCTATAAAAACATCAATATAGGAGGCTAAACCATCACAGCTGTCTCCGGAGGCGGAAGTGAGGGTATTGTGGACAAGCACAAGCACTATTCAAGCGTCTAGCTTATAAGAACCAGACCAAACATTGGTGGCGCCATGTTGCAGGGATTCTGCACATATACAGAACTATGCACAGGAAAACAGGACCTCAGTGAATAAGGGTGTACCATCCTACCACATTAGTACCCAAAATCCCAAAGTGACTAGCTATAGTGTCTCATTTGTTCTCCGACTACAGCGAAGCTACAAATGATTAGACAACCCAGAGCACGTCACTCTCTCGTGGGAATCATGGGAGCCAGACAACTCTTACACTCACTCTCTCATACTTGTCCACAATGTGAGTAATCAGAGATGCTGTATAGTTTAAAATGTTTATTTTAACTAATGCACCCTATCGTACAGTACACGTGCCATTACTAGCAGCAAAATGCATAAACACAATATAGTCAGCATTATCACAATTCCATAGAATACAAAAGGTTATATCATTTTATAAAGACCGTGGAAAAGGATCGAAAGACCTAACCACCCTCCCCATTGTAAGAAATAGTTTATTATAAAAAAGAAGACCTCTGGGCTTAGTCAGCAGATCCCATTCCTCAAGGTCTAGATGAAATGTTCACATCCCAGGACAAGCACAGCTCTTCTCTCTAAGAAAGGTGTCTCTCCAAGTGTGTCAAAACATGTTTTGCTTGCAATATTAAAGCACAAGATTTCCAGTAGTGCAGCTGTGGGTAGTATGTTATGTCTAGGTGCGAGGTACTGACCAGAACAGTATAACAAGGGGCATTATTGATCGATCTTGTATCTCGTGTGAAGGTTAAACCTCCAAGCACAGCAGAGAATGCGAAAAGCAGACAGTTCGCATGTGAAAGGGGCACAGAGTCTTGTGAAAAATATGCTTGCAGTGTCGTGCGCAAAAGCAGCCTCATGGTAGCGATTCTCATGCTAACTTAGCAAATGTCGACAATGGACCCATAAGCCATACTACAGTAGTCAAAGAAAAGGGAACACACTATGTTAAGGAAATCAAATCAGTGAAAATTAGATTTCAATCACAGTTTAGGTCAAGGGGTAGGCATGCTACTCTCAACAGGGCAAACATTTTGAGGCTATTCCAGCACATCCCCTCACTATCTAGAATAACACGTGAAGACCTGGTTAGTGTCCAGTTTGAAAGTAGAGATAAAAACAACAGAAAATATGACACTATAGTTTCCTGGAATATTTCCATGATTACAGAAATGTTTCTGCTGGAAAAAGAAAGCTTCTAAGATTGTGGCATCTTGGTCCAACAAGTAAAGTAGCAAAAACATCCTCAAATGTTAGCTTGACTATTGAACTCTCCAAGAGATCTCTATACCAGCAGAGAAACACTGCAAGACCTACTGAGAGGGGGCCCAAATACACAGGGCCTTATTTATGAAGGCCTTGCGCCACCGGTGCGTCACTTTTTCCCATGTTAAAAGTGACGCACCGGCGGCGCAAGTCCTTCATAAATAAGGCCCACAGTCTTTTCGGAACTTCAAGAATCTGAGTATACAATTTAGATCTCAGGCTACCCCAACCCAGAGAAGAACAGTAATGCCTGATATATAGCAAGTAATCATCACCCAATTTGCATCAAGGTGGGCAAAAACAATGCCCACACCTAACCCCAGGGAGGTGCACTCAGAGCTTCAGGATACCACTGCTACAACTCTCGTAGGGGGAGGAGAACAGAGAACTACTAAATGTAAACAGTCAGGCATTAAAGTTATCTCTTGGAATGTCGCCAGCATTCCGAGAGTATTGAACTGTGAATCTGCAAAGAAAATGCTGCCAGAAGGGAACATCTTCTACCTACAAGAAACCTGGGTGACAAACGCCATACACATGGAAGGCTTTGAATGATTTCACATACCACGAACAACATGCAGCTTTATCGCAGGCCATCTTGTGGAATCTCGATATACATAAAACATGCAATTGACCTCAGTGTCAAAAAAATGAAGGCAGACTCTGATATGCTGCAGGCGCTCACAGTGGATAACAACAAGGGTCAGGAAGGAAGAATTTCGCCGTTATTAATTAATGTGGATCTCAATGCCCAGAGTCATGCAAAGCTGGAGGCAACTAGAACTGCAATTCTTACACTTGAGGAAGTTTTTTGTGCACATCCATCTACAGCCACAGTGATCACTGGGGCTTTAACCTTCATCACCTGGGGGCAGAGGTAAGCTGAACAGAGTGTCATGCATCAGCATAAAAACTTTAGCAGCTTTCTACTAATCTACAAATGTATACCTGCAGAGGCACTCACCAAGAGCCAACTTATCGAATTTGCCAAATATTTTTACATACAACAATTGATTACATTTTTCTTAGTAGTAATCTTATTCAACATATGGCGCACTTTTCAATGAATCAGTATGAAATAAGTGACCGCTCAACGCTCCAAGTGGAGCTAGGGCCAAAGAGCAAACAACGAGAATAAACCGAATGCCTTTATCAAACAGAAGATTAACAATACTAATTAGTCAAAAGGATCAGAAGGTACAATCAAAACGCAGTCAAGCTAACAGCATGGAAGAATGCAAAAGAAAGTAGAGACAAACTCACAACTCCCATACAAATCCTAAAAAATATGGGGAAACTGGATATTGGCTTTACAAACATCTCTCCGGGGAGAGCAAGGAAAAGCACACTGAATAAGGTTTAAAAACACAGGGCAAAATTTGCAATACGACAAAATCCTAAGGGAATCCACACACAAGCTGAGACGAGCAAAAAGGATCTATAAAAAACTGGCACATCAGACTCTAGGCAAAGGTGGAGATGACTTTCCTTGAATCGAAAATGCGTTATATGAAAACTAGAACAGAAGTGCCCCCAGGAGGAATGGATCAAAGTCTATGAGCTATCTAAGAATCAGAAACACAAACAATTTTGGGAATGCGTTGCTCGTCTAGAAAATGACAAACTTGACATATGCAACTCCATCACTGCCTAGGTAAGGCTAATACATATAGCCAAGATCTATACAGAAAAGCAAGCAGGGATTCAACAGGCTATTATGAAAGAACATTTGGGTGATGGACTAGATAGTGATCTCACCCCTCAGGTGGATGTAGCAGGAAAAGATCAAGAAGCACCAGCTGTCAGGGAGAAAATAAAAAAGAGAAGAAGGAAGGGGGCACCAGGCCCCAAGGGACTCCCGGGCGGAATGTTCAAGGACAACCCGGCATATTGGGGAGAAGTTCTATCCACACTGTATACAGACTGGAGGTTGTAAGCTGACGTCCCAGAGTTATTTTGAGGTTCTTTGCAACAGCCAATATTCAAGAAGGGAGACAATACGGATTCGAAAAATTACAGACTGATTGCTCTTCTAGAAAGAGAAGGGAAAGCATATGCTAGCACCCTACTAGCAGAACTAAACAGCTAGATTGAGGAAAAAGAGATACTTCCCTATACCTAATTTGGTTCCGCAAAGGTGGGTCAACAATTGACAACATAGTTGCACTAGCCTACCTAGCCCAGCAAGCAAACATCAAAAATAAAATGCCAGTGTTTGCCTGCTTTGTCGACTACTCTGCAGCATTTGATGGGGTCACCCGCAAAACAAGCTGTGGAACAATCTAAGGAAATGGACCAATCCAGAAGTCCTCTTGAATGCAGTCATTTCCCTAAATAGCAAACATTGGATAAGAATTAAATTGAAATGGGAAATGATTTCGAAAACATGCTACACTGACTGAGGCCTAAAACAGTACTGTGTCCGTGCTCAGTCACTCTTTAATTTATGCAACGTAGATTTGGGCAAGACACTCCAAAATACAAACCACAGAATCCCAAAAATTGGCCCACACAGAGTTCACTTATTACAGTATGCAAACCACTTGGTAATATTGGACCACACCAAAACTGGACTACAAAGGGGATTGGATGCTCAACATCTTCAATGAAAGCAATGACTGGGTTGTTAATTCAAACAAGACCAAAGTAATGGCTTTTGGACAATACGCAAAAAAAGCTGTACTTAGATGGAGACTGGGCTCCCAGGCAATTACCACCACAAGAACGTATAACTACCTTGGGTATGGCTCAGTGACACTGGGAAGGTAGCTTGACACCAACAAAGAATGAATTCCAAGGCTCAATCAACATTCAATGCTTTATGCAAACTTCAAGGGAAGCTGTGCAGTCCAACGACAGCGCCAATCAAGAGGGTTATACAGTGCAAAATACTGGTGATAGCAGGCTATGCACAACAAGCTTTCCCTGGTCAAATGGACTGTTAGCTTGAAAAATCACACTGTCTGGCGTACAAACGTATCTTTAGGTTACCTGAATATACTGTCAACAGTCTGATCAGTCTGGAGTTTGTCCTTGTCCAGCAAAACTATGAATGTTTGGGAAGACAGGCGAAATACTATTACTAAGTCCATAAAGTACCTGTAGGATGCTTGAAAAACATGCTTAAACCAATATATGATGGAACAGCCAATCCGTGGAACAGCTACATGCAAAAAGCAGTGGCGGCACAGGGCTTGGCAACTGAAAACTGTGTCATGGAAGGGATGAGCTATGCTGCCATTAAGAATGTTAGAACAAATAAAGGTATCAATTATCACGGGAAGCAGACAAACTCAACTGTCTAGCAAGGGAAGGCAGCCAGGCTTCATCTCATCATATGAGGCAAATAGAACAAAATACACAATAAGAGAGGGACAGGGAGCTGCAGAGAAGTCCAGTACACTTGCTCCCGAGAACAAGTATGTAAAATATAGTAGGGTAGGAGTTCCTAATAGAGTGTGTGAACAGGTGGGCAGTAAGTACTAGGGAGAGGTTCTTTCTTTTTTAGGAAATGGTGCCCTCACACGCCTATGGAGGGGTCATACTTTATCATTGGGCATTTGCTTCTCGTGGGGTCGGCGCCTCAATACCCAATGGGTCTTGCGAAAGGGGTCTCTGGTGGAGATATTTTATGTAAAAAGCTGTGATGGAGAGTGCAGATGTGTGCGACAATGCTGAGCTAAAAATACCATGGGGTGCCCATACAAGGGTTTATTTCAGGGTCCGGCTTGCTAGCTTCTAATAATGAGGAGACACAAATTAGTGACGAGTGCCAGTAGTGTGGCTTGATATGTTTCACTTCTCAATGGTCCAAAACATTAAATAGACCAGGCTTCTGCCCCTGCCAACAAAAGAGCTAAATCCCAGTTGGAAATCTTTGGCACACATAGCCAAATGTAGACTTTGTAAGCACAGAGGGGAGTCCCTGCTCCACCTGGTTTGTTGCTGCACAATCGGGCTACAATTACGTTGCAAGTTGTTAACCCCTTCGATGCGGATGACAAAGCCAGCTCGTCATGGGCGTTACCTGCGCTACGCGCATGACGAGCTGGCTTTGTCATAAACAGCGCATTTTTTAAATTCCAGCGCACAGCGGGAAAACGCGGTAGCGGTTAAAACACATGCTTCTGTCAAAAGGGGCCCAGACATGCACAGAAGCATTATCGGCATTCTTCTCCAGCACCTCATCATCTGAATTGGCCGAATTTGTGAAATACATGGCAGAGGTGTGCCTGCGGCTGTCTGAACAGCAATGGCATGAGGCTTTGACTGTGGCCCATATGAACAAATTGCAAGTAATTAATCACAAAGTTTTAATGACCTAGGAGTTGAAGAAGTCCTCAGGCTGCTACAATATGCACCTTAACACACTATAACAAGCAAATTATTACTTTAATGACTAGGGCTTTTAGCTGGACACAATCTGCATATCGAACAAAATGAACAGATGCTATTAGTTTTTTACTGTTTGCTTCAAAGACTAGGAACTTCATACAACTTTTAACTGCAGGTATGGCAAGTGCAGATTTTTAATGGGAATATCTATTTTATGTATGTCTTAAATATTGGGCAATGCGCACAGGAATATATACCATTGCAATATTTTTGGAGTATTGTAAATTATTTAAAAAACGCAAAATAAAAACTTCATTCATATAGAAAATGTATAGAGGATTGCCCTCTTTTGTCTTCTTGTGGCATCCATTTGGATGCTTGAAGTTCCACTGTACTTCTATTTTTACAAGCCAGATCTCCTAACTATAGACTGATGAGAATGGACTTGTCTTCCCCACCCAATTTCAACATCGTTTGCTTCTTCATAAACTTAGGGGCATATTCTCAAGGATTCATCGCCGAGTTATCGGCACTTTATCGCCCTTTACACAAGCTGGTGCAAACAGCTCATAACCGCAAAAAACATCGCCACAGATAACCCCGGCAACTTTTGCTAATGAGATGCAGAGTAGGCGTTCTCATGCCAAAAGCTGCAACAACACCACTCCTCTCAACGACCAGCCAGATTGGCAATAAGAATCCAAAACAGGTGATAAGGCGCATTAGCAGCAGGAAGGCAACAACTGCCCTGACCTGGTGTAAGGTTGGACAACAGCCTGCACCAGAAAAGGGAGCCCAGGCCAGAGCCACACCTGAAGGGCAACAGATGCCATAGAGCTAACGATCATGCAGCTGGGAGCCCCAACAGGGACAACACACCCATCGCCACCACCCCCAGGCACCCCCCCCACTCCCCCCCCCAGGCAAAGACATGTCAAAAAATCATGTACCAAAGAATCCGCCTGATGTTACACAATCACAACAGGTAACATGCATGTGTTCTCACATAAATGAGCATCACACATTAACCTTTGAATTACCAAACAAAAATGTATTTAAAAAAACTCAAAAGAACATTAATGAAGACTCATGGTGGCTCTCCTCGGGACAATCTGTAGGTCACAGCCTGCAAGACAAAAATCCAGATAACAAGGTGTGTCATGCGCTCATCACAGGACAGAGAGAGAGCTAAGGAGAGAGAGATACAGAGAGAGAGAAAGAGAAGGAGAGAGAGATAAAGATGGAAAGAGAGGGAGGGAGCGAGAAAGACGGAAAGAAAGGGAGGTAGAGGATAGAGGAACAGGAACGAGAGGGAGAGAGAGAGAGCGACAGAAAGAGAGGGAGGGAAAGGAAGACGGAAAGAAAGGGAGAGAGTGAGAAAGATGGAGAGAGATCGAGAGAGAGAGGAAGACAGAAAGAGAGGGAGAGAGTGAGCAAGATGGAAAGAGAGGGAAAGAGAGAGAGAAAGAAAGAAAGAGAGGGAGAGAGAGAGGAAGATGGAAAGAAAGGGAGGGTGAGAAAAAAATGGAAAGAGAGGGAGGGAGAGAGACACAAAGAAAAGAAGAGAGGGATAGGGAGAGAGAGTGCCGGCACTGCACTCACAGGCATCACTGCTCAATTGCTGCCACCTGTGTTTCTCCAACCACGTGCCGGCATGTACTGCAGTTCAACAGGTCCCTCATCTGAAACAGATCCCTCATCTGAAACAGAGTCCAGATACATGAATGGCAAAGTACATACAATTGCACATGCCATCATTGCCTGTCCGCCACTGCGCACCCAGGCAGCTGCACCCCAGCCCCTCCCGCCCCCAGTTGTGCATGCCCGCCCCAGCGCACCCTGGCAGCTGCACCCCAGCCCTTCCCACTGCCCAGCCGTGCATGCCCGCCCCTGCGCACCCAGGCAGCTGCGCCCCAGCCCCTCCTGCCACCCAGCTGTGCATGCCTGCCCCTGTGCACCCAGGCCTCACTGCTGACCTTCCACCACGGTTGTGTCACAAAAAGGGCCCACCATGTGCCGGTGTAAGCCCCAATCCCAGGGCCCGTGAAGATGGCACCCTCCACATCATGCAGCCCTGCTCCATGGGCCACCAGGTCTCACACTTGATTCTGGGTCTTGGTTTCACTATGGCAGAGGGCATACCAGTGCACACTGCACAATCGCAGGCTGCACCCCCACTCAGCCCTTTAGGTGCCACTAACTCTGTTACCTGCAAGGCAACACCACGTGGCGGTAGGCATGCACTGCCAGCTGGCTCAGGCCTACACTGTGGACCAGCCAGGCTCACAACGATCATCACCAGTCCGGACCACCATGACAGGGCATCCTCGCAGGCTGCACACCTGCTCAGCACTTAAGGTGCCCCTACAACAGCGCACTGAAAGTCACCGTCCCATGGCGGTGTGCCTGTGCCCGCCGCAGTGAATCCGGTGCCACCAATTCTGTGCCCCCTCAAGTCATGGACCCTTTATGATTCAGTATCGTGGTGCAGACGCCATCATCAAGGGAGGGAGAGCCTTCTCTGTCCTGGCCCCCCAATTATGGAACAAGCTGCCTGAGGGGCTACGCAGGGAGATGAATCTCCTGCGGTTCAGGAAATCTCTGAAAACCCTGCTGTTTAGAAGAGCCTTGATCACAGTGTAGTCCTGTAGCTGCATCTCTCTCAGGAGTGAACCAAGTTATTGTAATGACATCGATTTCCAAGCGCCTAGAGGCCTGCAGGTGATTGGGCGCGCTATAAATCAAAATTAACAATAACAACAATAACAATGTCACCTTCGGCCCTGGGGAATGTGATGTTGTAGGGCCCCAGGCCCTCATGCCTACATTAACACCACACGGATACACCCAGATACAGAGTGGAAATGGCGTTGAGCCCGTGCACCCAGCCCTTTTTATTGGCAGGGTCACATGTCCTGTGATGCAGGTGCTGGATGGGTGTGGTGTGGGTGAGAAGCAGCCGTGAGGGAGTGGCTGTGGCATGCTGACAACTAGACTTGTGATCTGCAGATCACTATAGGGAAGACGTGGCACATGTAGAATTGTCGTCCCCCCTGTGAGCGTGAGCAGAGTGGGCTGGCGTGGCATTTGCCAGTCCAGTTTAAGGGTTTGAACAATGACCCCGGGGCTCTGGGCATGGTTCCGTACTGGGCTGGACAAGGAAGTAACGAATGCGTGTGTCCCTTTTGTTCTGTCGGCACCACCCGGACCGCATTCGGCAATGTGTTACCTTGTGACCCAAGTCCATCGACATGAACAACATGGACGTAAGGGGTAATAACTGAGCCTACATTCATCCATACTTTCACACTTCAAAGATCATAGACATGACACATTTGTGTGATTATGAATGTTTAATGCACATTTAGTGGATTGTTGCAGCTGGAGGAATAAAGGGCCATGCAAACCCCACTTTACAATGTTGGACCGTGGTGGGCCAGCCAGAGTCTTTCAGGGAATGACAAGTCCAAAGAAAGAGGAAGAGTTCAATCCACAGTCTGATTGCTGTGTCATTGGCGATCAAACTGAATATGGCAGTCCATTTCGAGGTCCAAGGTGAGTGTCGCAGAGTGTATTGGGGGCCAGTGGAAGGTGATGATGCAAAGGACAGTACAAGCTGAAACCGGTCATAGGGCGATGATAAATGCTACAGTTTTCTTCTTGCCAGTAAGGTGGTTTCATCCACATCTTCCTACTCTGCTGTTTTATGTGCCTCATGTGTGGGCAGTGGTGTTCTGTCTCCAGCACTGTGTGGCATTGATACCTCAGGGGCCGGAGGTGGAATGTCTGCCACACTGTGTGGCAGTGACACTTCAGGGGGCAAAGATGTGGATGTAGTGGTAGCAGCAGCATGCATCAGTGCCAGTCCTTGTGGCAACAATGCCATGAGGATGGTCCTGAGGTTATTGAGAAACCCAGCTACTTCTCGCTGGTGTGCAACCATGGCAGCTGCTCTTTCCACCTGCGTCTGCTCTATGGTCTCGACTAACCTCCGCATGTGCCCCAACTCCCGGGCAACATCGCTAGAGCCACTCTGGCTGGACAGTTGTTCTACTCTCTGAGTCAGGACTCCAGCGATGTTGCATACTTGGGTACATTGGTCTCTTGGTGAGAGTGGGGGCTGTGGCATGGTTTGTTCGCAGATGTGCTCTACTTAATTGTACATGTGTGCCATTGTGCCCATCTCCCCCGTCCCCCAGTCCCTGGTTGTCACTCATCCTGGTGCTGTTGTGTCTGGTCATGTTGAGCAGTGTCCGGTCCCCCAACTCCTGCCACCTTGCCCCCACTGTTGACTGTGAACACCATTTCCTCCTTATCGTCCAGGTCCTCCTATGGCACAGGACTCCCACCTCCAGTCTGCATTGCTGCCTTCCGGTTGTTGGCGAGTTTCTAATTTGTTTTGCGCTCCACATCATTCCAGCACCTCTTGACCTCTTCCATTTTCCTCTTCAGCATTCTGACTGCATTCACCTTGTCCACGATGGACTGCCATATTCCATTTTTTGTTGCCAATGACACAGTGGAGGTGACAAACAGTATTTAATGGTGTTCTACCACTTTGTTTTCAGGATCCTGTTTTCCTGCGGACTGAACCACTTTTTCCTACTCTTCTTCTCCTTGCCCTTCCCTGACCCCGAGGTCCCAGGCTGGTCCTCCGGGGGGCTTGTGGGATTCTGGTTGTCCTCCGTACTTGCTCTGGCAGCATCCATTGTGCTTCGCTGTTGTTTGGCATTTGTTTGTCTGGTTTTTTTCAACTTTTATGGTGATTTTTCCAGTCTGACGTGTGTGAATTGTAGGCCACTTGGTGGTTTTTGCTGATTTTTGTATCGCGATTGGCCTTATTACAACTTTTTTTGTGTTTGTGTTTTCCATTTTTGCGGCATCGCATTGACTTTATCAAAGACATTTGATGTGTTATCGTGAGCATATCGCATGGTACCGCCGTGTTGTGAAGGCTACATTAACACAGCGTTATTTTCCTGTGATTAGTGATAAGGTAATTTTGCGGTAATTATCACACGTTCATGAGACTATCCCCCCTAGAGTTGCTCATCTCTCAATGACTGTGTTGGTGCTGAAAGGTTGACAAGCCCCTCACTTTGGTCTGCATTTATCTCACCGCTGTATAAGCCTAGCCAGCAGAGAAATAAGCAATATATACCCATCTGCTATCTATCTTAAAAAACAGCAGCCACTAAATCATTCCTCCATGTGCCTCCTCTTTTCACTTTTCTTTCATATGTACATCACTTGAGCAATGTGCCATAACTTATTTAGTTTTAGGAGCTATTCACCTGTATGATCTATACATATTATATGATGTAGCTCTAAATTAAATACCTTCAAACTACTGTTGGTGTGTTTGAAATGATATCTGCCTTGTGTATGATTAACTCTTTTGGGGTACAATTTATATTTTCCCCTAGTATTTGATATGTTTTAGAAGCAATGCCATTGATGCCACTGTCTGCTTTGATGCACTGATTACCCCTTCCTTCCTAGGGTGACTGGAATGCCCATGGGCTCTCTACTTTCACAACAGATATAGCAATTTTCTTGGAGAAAAGTCTGCTACGTTGACGGAGATTGTAGCAGTGTACAAAGAAAATCTACCTAACAAGCTTAAAATTAGGTTTCTGTATTTCCTTGACTTCTAAATGGAGGCTGTCCCTAGAAGTAACATTCATTATACATCTCATTAATGTTGCTCAGTTATGTAGGTCATGACCGTGACTTTCTCATAGGGAGTTTAACTGATTATCCGCTCATTTAATTAACCCCTTTGATGCTGTGGTCGGCCCCCGGCCGTCCCACGTGACAGTGGGTGTGTGCGGAGGATGGCTGGGGGCCATCTGAACCCCGCCCACTGATTAGAATGACAGCACCGCGGCAGAATTTGCATTGCGTTCAACGCTTTAACCGATTAATATTGTTATTATTATTGTGTATTATTTTTATTAATATTGTTATTGTTGTTGTTATCACTGTGGTTATTATTATTATTAGTATTATTATTGTCATTCTCAGTAGTATTATTATTTATGTTATCAATATGAATAATATTATCGTTATTATTATTAACATGCACAGCTGTGAATATCCCATTTTGTTTGTGAATTGTGATGTATCATCGCTCCTGTCAATATACACGAAAGTTTTTTTGCTTGACTTATTGCTAGAAAGCTTGCATGGATGGTAAGCAAGTTCCGTCTCTATATAAGATTATTACACTCTGATATTGGCATCTTGTGATGTCAATCTATTTCGTTACTTAAGCGACCTTTGTTTTAAGGTTGTAAAAATCCTTGCATTGGCCCACTGACAATTATTGGGTAAATTAAAGCAGCGTAAACCCTTGACAGTGCAAAGAAAACAAATGAACAACTAATGAGGACATTTGAACATTATCGCTCGATGCTACCCACGGCTACTTGAGCACTTGTAACATGCGAGGAGATGTGTCTTGGTCCTGGATCTTTGAACTAAGGGGCATATTACCAACAAGTAGCGATAATTATCGCTAGATAGGCTTAGCGACAATTTTTTTATTGCTGCCTATCTCTGGATATGTTAGCGGAGAAAACTTGCTATTAGCAACGTTTTTCTCCATTGTGCTAAAATATCCAGCAATAGTGGCAAAATGTGTGAATATCGCTGAGAATACAGCGATATTCATGCATTAGCGACGAAATGCTCTTAGCCATGTTATCCACCTCCCATTGGATAACATGGCTAAGAACTGGTCTGAGCAGGCGTTGGTTTTTGGCGATTATGGGACTATTTCCATCGCTACGCCTGCCTTGCTAATAGGCGATAGCGACGTTAGCGACTGCTTTCAGGCGCTAACAGGTTGGGTACGCCCACTTTGCATGTCATTAGCAATAAATATTGCTGATATGCAATGCGGGCCCCAAACCGCTGGCTATCGCCTAAAAGCTGTCGCTAACATCAGTTAGCGACAGCTTGGTAATAGAGCAATAGAATTATCGCCGCTTAGCGTCCAAAAACAGCCGCTAAACCGGCGATAATTGCCTATCGCCACCCTTTGTAATATGCCGCTTAGGAACCAGGTTGGCATACCTGCATCAGCTTAGTATTTTGTGATTCTGGGCAATCTCTTAATCTCACTGGGCCCGATTCACAGAAGTAAAATGAGCCGAAAGTCTAACTTTACGACTTTTGTTTAAGGGCATTTACTACTCGTAAACGCCGTTTGTGAATACCTTAAGTCATAAAGTTTTACTTTTGGTATTCACAAAGGGCATTTAAGAGTAATAAATGCCCTTTGTGAATTACAAAAGTCGTAAAGTAAGACTTGTGTGTCAATTTAACTATGTGAATCGGGCCCACAGTGTTAAAAGGCAAAAAAAAACCTTCTCTAGTGTAATGTAATCTGGTGCTCCTATAATATGCTCTAATGCCCTTGGTTAATTTTACGTTATATAACAGCCCCAAAAGCTAAAGCCTAGGATTGTTTTTTGGAACGCAATTCAATGGGTGTCCCATGCAATTTTAATTCACCATTACACCTCCTGCTGAAACAATGACGCACACTTAATCTACATTCGAAGACGTTCTTTCCACTCATCATAACTACCATTCACTTTGGTAGCCAGCTGAATTTGCAGCAAGGTCTTGTTTTATCATCCTCATAACATGTAGCTATCAGTGTCCTTCATACCAACAAAACAAGCATTTACAATCAATATCCAGAGAGACTTAAAACATAGGACCTCATTTACGAGGTCATTGCGCTGCTGGTGCTTCGCTTTTTTAATGCACCAGGAGCACAGTCTGCCTTTCCTGTATTTACATTGCCACGTAAAGTCACCCTGCATGACTTTTCTTGGCCTTGAAAATATAAGCCCCTTTCACGCATTAATCTGCTTGAAAGGGGCGTTCTGTTGGTGTTGCTATGAGTGTTCCCACACAACATCCTTGGAACCTGAGCCATTCCCAGATTTACAATTTTTTGTTAAGCTGGGAATGCATCAGAATCCTACGTCTCCTTGTTTTTTCTGCAGCACGTGTAGAAAAAGCAAAATGCCATCAATTATTGTTTTTGGGCAGGAGGGTGTCCCTTCCTACACAGAAAAACAATCATCCCCGAAAGCAGGCACCCTTGCACCATGATGCAAGGGTGACTGCGCTGGCGAATGGCAGCCAATTGTGCGTTAGTGCTGGGGAAAGCACACGGATGTTTCGTATTGTTGTTGATACGATTCATCCCTATGCTTTTAAAATCACTTCACTCGGTGCAGCAAAATGGCTTGTGGGACCAAGCTGTGTCATTTCTTTGTAAATGAGGCCCACAATATGGAAAACACATTCAACTTCCACTCAGCAAAATGGAGGACCCCACTTCTCTTGTTGGAAGTGATTTGTTTTCCCTTAAGTTATTGGTTATCACCAGGTCTTTACAAGCACGACAAAATAGTACAACTCCAAGCATTCACTTTACCATTTGTAAATGTGTTACACGTCAACAGTTTCTTACTCTTTGAAGTATATCTCCTTAGACAAATTTCGCTTTAGTCACAGTCATAGGATTTTATTTAGCGCACATATCACCCGAGGGTCTCAAAGCGCTAGCCTAAACCCATAACATAAAGAAATAGATCAGAGGGAGCCGACAGGGAAAGGAAAGATCAGAACAGCCAGGTTTTAAGAATGTTATGAAATTCTCTGTGGTTGGTTTCCATATGTAGATGCAAAGGGAGCGAGTTCCACAGGGTAGGGGCAAGGTATGAAAAAGATCTCCTGCCATTCCTGGAGGTACGGATGTTAAAAGGGTTGCGAAAATGTTTGTTGAAAGACGTGAGGGCATCTTGTGGGTTTATACCAGATCAGTTTTTTTGCAAGATAGTGTGGTCCATTCCCATAGATGGCTTTGTGGACCAGGCAATTGATCTTTAAGATTATAGGTATCCAGATGGGAAGCCAGTGGAGAGCTCTCAAACTTGGTACCGACGGGGACCGGGAGGGTAAATTTAATACAAGTCTAGCAGCTGTGTTTTGTAGCACCTGTTGTTTGGTGAGAAGCCCTGCATTAATGGAGGCCATCAGGGCGTTTCCATAATCTAGCCTACTGATGATTAATCCTTTCCCTTTTCAAGAGTCTGACTAAACATAATTGGGAAGTTATATCCAGGGCATAAGAATTGTACAAAAATCGATTTCAACAGCGAAATGTGACTGATGTGGAGGACATGACAGCCGGAAGCTAACGGGCGTGACAGAGCCCCTCGTTCTTCTGTGTATGGCGTCTGCGGAGTGCTAGTGTCTATCCCGACTGCCCCTTGGAGGTTATGTGGTTCCTCGGTTGAGCGAACTTGAAGAAATAAACGGCACTGAACAGCTGTTCTGTGCATTTTAGTGAGCTGAGAGGGAAAAGCTCACTAGAGTTCGCGCCCGTGATTTCTTTTTCTTTTCGTTAGCTGTGATGGCCGTAGGCGTCCCCTCACAGTAGAACGGATGGTCCCGGGTGGATGCAGCGGTGAGTCGGCGGTGCCGGCGTGGTGTAAAGAACTTGGAACCACTAGATCCTGGCGACCGGCTCACTGGAGATTGGCTTTCAGGACTGGAGGGTCCGGGTCTGCTGGACGGGAAGTTTATCAGGCTGTCAGTATTGTCAGGTTTGTCTTCACCACCGGTAAGCCGCTTAACACAACTAAATATTTAAGTATATCCACGCGGTCTGAAGACAGGCTATACATTCTTGGTGCAAGTAACTGTGGGGGGGCTCTGGGCTTAGACCTCTACAAATCCACACAAAGTGGTATAAAACAGGTTTTTTATAGCCAGCACTGGTATCTGGATTGGGTACCCTGCATGGAGGAGGGAGACCATGTTGCTGCTAGTATTAGTAATCTGCCAAAAAACTGTTTGGGTGATCGCGGCTGTGAGATTGACAATACAGCTTCCCGGGGTGGGGTAACTCGCTACACATTGATAAATCGCGCTGTGAACACGAACACGAATGCTGTAACAATTTCTTCAAAATCATCAATTACCCCACCAGAGATACAATTGAAGGCTAGAGTCAGGAGAGGCAAGATGAGCTTTGGAGATGCGGATACTCCCCCAGGAAAGGGGAAAAATAAGAAAGTGAGAGCTGGTACGTTGGGAGGGTTCTCTAGCCTGCCTAAGGTTACACCATCATTCCCCAAGGTTACACCATCATTAAAATCGTACTATAAAGTCTTAGCCACTAGTAGTACAGATCAAGGAAAAAAGATGGCAGCAACTGGTATCACAACTGGCACCATAACCACCACAGGCACTGTAACTACTACTAGCACTGTGAACACCGCAGGTAGTGTCGCAAGTAATACTACAAGCAATATGCCTAAAAGTACTATAAGCGTTAAAAACGCTATTAGTGCTATTAGAACGACTGGCAAGGTAGCAGTGGAGAGCTCTGCGAGGGGGGATATAATTAGTGCCTCCACGCTTCCTCCACTGCCCATACCTCTCATACCTCCCACACCCAGCTCTTCTAGATCAATAGACCCTATAGACCCACCATCTCACTTTACTTCTTCCCCTATACAGGATGTATTACATCCAACAATAGAACTGTCAAATAGTTTCTCAGCCCTGGCTATTCAAGACGTGGTACAAGATGGTGAGGCTGAGCTGGTGTTGGAAGACAGTAGGAAAGTTGGGGAGGATAACTTAGGAGAGGTAGATCTGTCTGCAGCCACTGCAGCACCTATGGAAGACACACCTGTAGAGAATCGCACAGATAATACTCCCATAGTGCCAGTTGCAATGACAATTCCTGGAACATTGGCGGATATATTACTAGGGTTAAAAGAGGATATTGGAAAACGGTTCACTATCTCAGAAGCAAACCAGAATGCAATTCAGGCTTCCTGTGAGACACTTGCTCGGAAGGTGGAGGAGGTGACATCGAGGACGGATGCACTGAAGATGGAGCTGCCAAAAATTAAGGAGGCCATAGGAGCTACCACAATGGCTTTCGATAAACTCGCCCAACAGAATCGGGAAATGAGGGATGACATAGAGAGGTTAGAAAACCATACGAGAAAGAACAACTTACAATTTTTGAATGTTCCTGAGAATATCGAGGGCAGTGATATTAAGGCATTCATAGTAGCGCTTTTAAAAACAACAGTGCTAAAGGAATCCCCCAAAGCGGATTTGGATTTATTAGCCGATATTCAGCGGGCCCATCGTGATCCATATAGGAGGAAACCAGGCAAAGAGCATCCCTGAAAAATACTGGTGAACTTCCTAACCTATGCCATTAAAGAAAAAATTCTATCACTGGCCCTCAAAACAGCCCACATAAAATCATCTTCCTTCTCCAGCTCATTTACATTCATGATCCGTTCGGATGTCTCATCTATAACAGCTACCAAACAATGGGAGTTGGGCAACAGGGCGGCAATATTCAATTCATTGCGGGCAAGTGCCCAGCTGAAATTCCCCGCTTCACTCCGTGTAATTTGGAGTAATCATATGCACATTATACGTCATGTGGAGGAAGCAGATGCTCTGATCGAGAAAATAAGGGCTGGCAGTGAAGGGGGAAGTAAAGTATTGGTAAGTGTTTGGATTGGGGTAGGGGTAAGATATAGGGTATAGCTTAAGAGTACCATTGAATTTTCTGCTAGAAATATGCTATAGGCCCTATATCTGCTATATTCCAACTCCCTCTTAGTAGTATTTCACATAAAATGTACATGTACATATTTTAGAGCATAATCACCAAGGTTTTGCAAATTTAAATTCAATTAGCACAAATTTTCATTTTTCTTTTTTCGACTATACACAGGGGGGGGGGCGTACCGTCAAAGGGCATACGCCCAGGAAGAAAGGGAGGGTTCTCCAGGGTAGGATGGGGGTTCTGGGGTCATGGAGGCAAGGGGTGGGTGGAGGCGGGGGTGCAGGGGGGAGTCGGGTGGGGTAAAAAAACAAAAATTAAGTTCTCATCACACTCACCACTTACCACTTACCAGATTCAAGCTGGGTGGGGTTCCCCATTAAACATCTGGGGTTTTGGGCGTCGGGTAAGGGGAAAATTTAATGAATAATAATAAGGTTTCTTATATTTCCTGGAATGTTAACGGGCTCCGCTGTCCCAGAAGACGTAGGCTAGTCCTGAAGTATATAGAACAATCGCAGGCCAAAATAGCTCTTCTCCAAGAGACCCATTTAAGTTCTATTGAGGGTAATGAGATTTTTGGTAAACTAAGATGGGTGGGGGCCTATTGCTGCTCTGGGCAGACGGTTGCAAATAAGGGGGTTGCAATCTTGATAAAGGCTGGGACAGGAGGTACCATTAGATCAACATCAACGGATCTCACAGGAAGATGGGTTATGGCTCAGCTAGATTTTAGCGGAAATTTGCAGACTATTATTTCTTATTATGGTCCTAACATAGACGATCCTACCCACCTGCTTAAAGTACAATCTATCTTGGTGGAGGTTAGAACATCCATCATTATTGGGGGAGACTTTAACGTCTTGCTTGACCCCAGGCAGGATCACTCCAATTACTGTAAGCATGAGACCGCACCGCGATCTAGGCGTGCCATGGCCAATATGATGAACGAACTTGGGCTAATTGATGCTTGGAAGGTTAAGGGGGGGCAGCACCAGGATATACCTATTTCAGTAAAAAGCATGGTCATGCGTCGAGGTTGGATTATATCTTAGTGGACAGGCAGTGTTTAGAGATCATGGAGGATATAAGAATTTTACCTACTATTATATCTGATCACGCACCCATCATGTTCTCGGTTTCGACCTATAGGGTTCCAATTACGGTGTTACCTAGATGGACTCTAAAAAGGTCCGCACTGTACAGTCAAGATATAGTTACATCTGTTAAATTATCTATAGAGAATTACTTTACTGATAATGCTGGCTCCACTCTTCCCGAGTACGTTTGGGATGCCTGGAAAGCACATATAAGAGGTAATCTTCACAGCCTAATTTGTAGGGAAAGTAAGGAGGAGGCCAAGAAATTTTAAACCTTAGAGAATAAAATAACTGCGGTAGAGAACGCTCGACTAGGTACACAACAACCAAATTTAACACGGTTTCTAGACGAGTTGGAACTCCTCAGATCAGAATATAGAGGGCTATTAGATCAAAAAATAAAGGCTCAATGGGCCGTTCATGCTATGGATAATTATGAGTATGGGGAGAGAGCCGGTGCAGTCCTGGCAAGTAAGATCAGAATGGACCGGGTGCGGAACAATATTGACAGGTTAATGATCGATGACCTACAAACAGAAAGATATGGAAGATCATTTGCTCTCTATGTTTTCTAAACTTTATGAGGAAGAACCATCTTCAACACATGAGAATTCCGTACAATGGCTGGAGAGTAAGGCCCTGCCTAGCTTGACCGATGAGGGTAGAACCATTCTTAATAGCCCCTTCACTGAGGAAGAGGTCAGGATTCATATTAAAAAATTAAAAAATAACAAGGCAGCAGGGCATGATGCCCTCCCTGGCGAAGTTTACAAAAATGTTCATGAGAGTCTGGTACCTAGACTATGTGAACTATTCAATTATGTTTATAGTCAAAGGGGCAGGATACCAGCATCCTGGAAGAAGTCCATCATTGTACTTATTTTAAAGCCAGGGAAGGACCCCCTCAACGCAGACTCATATAGACCCATCTCCCTGCTAAACGCTGACTACAAAATCTTTACTAGTGTTTTGGCAGGGAGATTGGCTAAACTGGTTCCACAACTCATCGGTCAGGACCAGAAAGGCTTTGTGCCCGGAAGATACATTCCTGAGTTGACTCTGCAGTTGATTGGAAGCATAGATCTAGCGGTGGCACGGTCGGAGCCCTTGGCGGTAGCTGCATATGATGCGGCGAAAGCCTTTGACCGAGTCAACTGGGGTTTTTTGTGGAATGTACTTAGGGTAATGGGTTTTGGTGAGACTTTTATTCAAACCATGAGAGGGTGCTATGAGGGTGCCTCGGCAGAAATTTTATTGAACGGTCTTTTTACACCAAGCTTCAATATTGGGAGGGGTACCAGGCAGGGGTGCCCCATCTCGCCTCTTCTTTTTGACATTTATATTGAGCCGTTGGCACAAGCATTGAGGAATGACGAGACAATTACACCTTTCAAATACAAGGAGTTGAGTTGTAAGCTTGCCTTATATGCTGATGATCTTTTGATTTATACCAGCAACCCTGCAGAAGTACTCCCTAGGATGGAGATGATTATGGCTGATTTTGGCCTCCATTCGGGATATCAAATAAACAACTCGATGACAGAAATCATGTATTGGGGGATAGATGATTGAGAAGGTCCACGTAGCAGCCAGTTTAGATATCTGGGAATTATTATTACTACAGATATTAATAATATAGTACAAACTAATATAAAGAAACTATGTAAGCATATTGACTAGCTCTTCCCCAGATGGCAGAACCTTCCCCTTACAATATATGGCCGAGTCAACCTGGTCAAGATGATAATTCTGCCTAAGTTAACCTATTTGTTTAACTCAATACCCCTCATTTTTCCAGATAAAATCCTTGCGAATATTCAAGGAAAGATCGGTAGTTTTATTTGGGCTAAAATAAATTCCAGGATATCATGGAAAAAGCTGAAAAGAAGATTATTAAAGGGGGGACTAGCACTACCTGATATAAATTGGTATGCTTTATCTTTCCAGTTGAAAAATATCCGATGTCTTTTTTCATGTCCTGACGATTCTAATTGGGGGAGAATTCTGAATATAATGGTAGGTCAAGAGGGAGGCGAGTCTGGGTTTCTATATACATTTGGAGCAGTAAAATCCTACAAAAAAGTACGCCTAAAGGTTTTAAAATCAGCTCTTTTTGTATGGAACAAAGTTAAAGCAAGATGGAGCATCAAATATTATTCTGAGTGTGCTCCAATCTGGGAATCTCCAGGTTTGCCCCCGTGCCTTAGGGACAGCCTGTCTCTCCCTATTAGGAGAGCAGGAATAAGTATCTGGTCTGATTTAATAACACCAGAAGGGGGTCCTTCCGTGGGAGGTACTGAGATCTAGGATAGGGGACTCTTTCTCTAGATTTAAATACGTCCAACTCTGCTCCTGGTTCATGGCCGAGAAAGAGAACATCGGTGGTAACTGGGAAATTGAGCGAGCTCTCCTATTTCCTGGGCCTAGGAAGAAGGAAGTTGGGTTCTGGTATAGGAAAATGCTGAAAGTGGAGGAATTGCAGTCCCCCCCACTACATCTGGTTTGGAACTCTACTAGGCTGGAGGCAGACTCACCTACTTTGTTTGATAACTGTCTTAAAGTACTTTACAAATATGTCAGGACAGTCTCTCTAAAAAAAAAATCACTTCTATACTATAAACAGGCTATATTATACACCTAAAAAGCTGGCTAAATTTGTAAACCCATCTCCTCTCTGTCCAAGATGTGGACTCATAGAAGCGGATGATATTCATATCATTTATGACTGCCCGGTAGTTGGACCCTTCTAGGGTAGAGTGGAGCGGGCTATTGAGAGTATTTTTAAAACAAAATGATGCTTGAATTTAGCCAGAGTCATGTTTGGTCTGGATGCAGGGAGACACAAGTTGTTTTATTCTTTTTTTTTCATTTTGATTATCGAAGAGAAATTTGTAAGATCTGGAAAGATGCCAGCCCTCCATTATGTGAAAATTGGCTTCGAACTACACTTAGAACTGCACGTTTTGAATCACAATCAACTCACAATGTAAATATCACGGTGTGGAAACCTTTTATGGAATGGGGGAAAGCAATGAGAATGTTATAGTATATGTAAGGTCCAATGATTACACCATGCCTTGGTATAAAAAGGCAGGCCGGGTTGGCCCCAGGCGAAAGCAAGAACTCCGTCCCGGGGCGCCCAGGATAAGATCGGGCCAAGGGAGACAATTTGCATTCGTTAGTGGTGAGAGGAGGACTAAAAAAAAAAGAAATTGAAGAATTGTACAAAAATCTGTGAAATCAAGTTCAAAGGTTAGGAGAAAGATCTACAAAATTTAGAAATCAGGCCCAAATTTACATATGCTTTGCGTTACTTTTCTAATTCAAACCTAATGCAGTGTTTGGGTGGGATTTACTTTCCAAGACAAATTGGGATTTGCATTGTATATTAACTCATAGTAGCACAAAGCTGAGCAAGTACTGCCTTGTGAACATTGTGCCAAGTGTGCATTGCATGGGTGGTTCAAGGGTGTGTTCTCACGCAACCACCCATGTTTTTTGAAGTTATTCCCTATCTACAAAGAATTGTAGACACAGATATGCTCCAAAATCCTACTCCTCCTTGAGGAAGGGGCGCAATGAGGAGAAATGTCTTCATTTCTCCTCGTTTTTCCTACTTTGCATATTTGCTGCATTGCACAGCTCACATGCTGAGTGGGAAACACCTCAAAGCATAGGTTTTGTACTGGAAGGGACCCCTTTGAGTAAAAATGCTATGCTTCCCACAATGCATACATCCTTGCGCTATGGCTCAAAGGTGTCTGCATTGGTGCATAGCTTTCTAAAGTGTTCCAACGCAGGTAGAGAGCAGAACAGCACCACCCCTTAATAGATATGGAGCTATTCTGCTCTCTCCCTTTCACACAATGTGGCTCAGTGCAGCAACTTTACTTGCTGTTCTGCAAAACACAACTTCTTGATAAATGTGGGCCTCTGTGTGTGGTACTACAGTTTCCTTGGCCCCATTACATTCCAGGCCCTTGTTTGAAAGCTTTCACCTTGTAAATGGCAAGGTAGAAACAACCATTTCAAAACTTTATTAATCCTACTGCGGTCTGTTTGATTAATCTGTCCTGGACTAAGGGCTCCATTCTGACTTCAATCATAATTTTGATTTGCCCAGTAACAGGTGTTAGTAGCCACAGGCAGATTATGTTCAATTTGGGTAGACCACAGGCTTGATATTTTATTTTTCACCATAGAATGGTTCAGCTGCAGAAAATAGCAAAAACCATGCCAATCTGTACAGAAACACTTATTCTCATATGTTATTTCCAGTTTCTCAATGGTATTCTCATAACTGGCCTGATTTTCCAAAGTTTTAGGGGCAGATTTACAAGCCCCTTGAGTCATTTTTGCACCGATGTTGCATCACTTTTTGTGACGCAATGGTGGCATAAAAATGCGGCCCATTTACAATATGACACATCTAGGGAGATGCGCCAAGTTGTAAAGCCTTACGTCACATTATACTTGCGTCAGGTATAATGTATGCAAGGTAGGCGTTCACACTTAAAAAAGCCCCGTAGAAGTGACGCAGTGAAATCTACAAGATTACACTGCACCACTTCCAGGACGCCACTGCATCAAAACCTTACGCCTGCTTGAAGCAGGCGTAAAGAGTGACTCAGTGTAGTGAGAATGCCTGCAACCTAGAGCACCGATACCCCTGATGATGGCACTTCTGGGCAAGGGTTCTCCTACATTTCTAATAACCAGGGCCTAAACATGTTAGCCTACTGCACAGTATGTACTAGACTGAATAGGTTTCAACAAATTCAATGAAATGGTCAAATGTGTTTTGACCATCAACAATAATTCAGAAACATGTTGAAAGCTACTGTGAGAACCAACGTCGGAAAAAGGTAATATATAAGGAGCCATTTTTTCCCAATAAGAGATTTTCTTCCAAATGGTAGCACACAATGATGGAGTTATATAGCTGCTACAAGAACACTTTTTGATACACTAAGGTTATGTGTTTTACAGCCTTTCACTGCAAACTGAATACACAGCCTGACAGCTTTATGAGATTTTCCATTTTTCACAGCCTCAGGATTCATAGCTAAGTAATGAAAGTAAGATCTTGAACTGGTCTCTAAATTCATAAAAACGATGCACGCTCACGCTGTTCTGCAGAGAATGATATATTGTTTTGCATGGACCGTTTGGTGAGCTTATTATGTGACTTTCAAAAGTCTTTATCATCAATCAGGTAAACACATTGTTGATTTCTTAAATAAATGAACTGTGACTGACGAAAAGAAACATGAGTGCGATCTGGCTTTTTTATGAAGAGCAGGTCAACTTCATTATCTTCACAGTCTGAGTCCGAGTTTTTCTTTATATGCAAGCTGTTGCCCAGTTGTCCTGGAGGGTCAGGAGTAATGTATTGTTACTCAGCGACAGTCCTTCTTTTTAGAGAATATACCCTTTATTTGTGTAGGTCACCACAACAAAAGAACAGTGAGTGACTGAAAGAGTGATTAAAAGAACACGAAGTGGCAAATAGTCATCATTTAATCATTAAATACTTTTTTGCTCTTTCTATGTGTGCTGCAGAATGGAGCACACATAGAAAAAGAAAAAACGAGGAGAAATAAACACATTTCTCTTCATGCGCGATTCTAACGCCTGGTCTTGCATGACGTTAGTTTTTAGTGCTGACACAAATTTACACTTCCTTGTAAATCTGGGACAGTGTCAAAAAGCAATGGGTGTTGCGGTGGAACGCCCACAGAAACACCCATTGCATGCACCTTTCACGCAGATACCTGTGTGAAAGGGTAGCATATTTACAAAGCGGCGTTTAGCCACACAAAGTGTAAATATGGGGCAGGGTATACCGACCCTGGAGTATCAAAAAAAGTGACGCTCCAGTGGTGCTAGGGGCTTGTGCTTATGCCACTCTGTTCATTAAAAGCAGCAGCCATCAAAGTGGTTCCTGTCAATGTACTAACATTTTGTTGGACACCTGATGTAGACTTTGATGATATCCACCAAACGTTTAACATTTTTCCTTTTTCAGAAACAAACCCCCAAAGCAGGAGTTTGTTTTTGAAGAACAAAAATGTAATGAACTCCGTACCCTCTTCCTCACCCCCCAGGTTTTACTGGACAGGACGGACAGGACATTACATCACCCACCATATATATGGCAGATGATGTTATGTTTTTACTGTGATGCCCTTATTCCCTCAGCCGTAGGAGGCCTACACTCTAAATCAAGCCCTTATATATATACTCTGTAGCAAATATATAAAGAATACTTTAGATGCCAGTGAATGGTCTGCCAGCCAGCTGGGACACTGCAGGCCCTGACTCTGTCGAGCCTAAAGAGGATTGGCCTCCATATTCTTTGTTTCCACTGCTCTAGAGGGCATAGAAGGTTCTGCTGATGACATTTCTGGAGCTATTTTGTAACTGTAACATCTGCTCTCTGTATAAGCAGACCACTTGGCCAAAAACAGAAAATAAGAAAAGTTTCCATGAAATAAGACACGTATGCCCCTGACTTGCAGGAACTTTTCTCCCTGTGTGAAGAAACATTGTGCTTTCACTGTTATGCCCAGGTCTTTGTTGCCTTATACAGGGTTGCAAGTAGAAAAATATACAAGACAAGATGGGCTTTTCAACATTTATGCACAAGTGGCTCTTTGGCAAATATGCCACAGGTATCACATCGGACCAATCTGCAGCTTTGCAGTTAGAAACCTAGGAGTTAGACCACTTTTAAATGAGGTAGGTGATCTACAGTTTTGGTGGAGCTGGAGACCAGACTATTGACTGTCTATTTTTTATTTTTTTTTATCCTCATTCGCCTTCTCCCCGCCCGAGTTTCACGATACCGTCCTTGGGCTACTCATCTCATATGTTAGCTCTACTCTTAAGAGGAAGTTTACCACCTTAACCGGTCTTCCTCAAGACTTGAACCAGCCGAGGTCAGAGAAAGCTTAATCATAGGACTTATCACACCTTTTTCTCTACAACCCATCCCTTCACCCAAAACATAACAAAAAGGGAGTCCAAAATCTGTACCTTTTTCATGCCGATCCACAATATCCAACTTGGCAATAGTTCTCATCGATCTTAAGCAATTCAGGGGTATATTACCAACAACTAGCGATAATTTTTGTCTCTAACTTGTTTAGAGACAAAAATTATCGCCGCACATCGGCGATTTTTATCGCAGATAAACCTTGCTATTAGCAAGGTTTATCGCAAATGCGATAAAAAACGGCCGCAATGCATGAATATCGCTGAAAAGTCAGCGATATTCATGCATTATCGAGCAAATGCTCTTAGCCATGTTATCCACCTCCCATTGGATAACATGGTGAAGAACTGCTCAGGGCAGGTGTTAGCTTTTGGAGATATTCGCTCTTAGCGCGAATATCTCCAAAAGTTGGTAATAGGAGATAGCGATGTTAGCGACTGTTTCCAGTCGCTAACATCTTGGCACGCCCACTTTGCATGTCATTAGTGATAAATATCACTGACATGCAAAGCGGGGCCCAAGATGGTCGCTATCTCCTATTAGCTGTCACTAACTGGTGTTAGCGACAGCTTGGTAATAGGGAGATCATTTTATCTCCGCTTTCTTGGCTTTTAAAGCCAAAAAAGCGGAGATAAACCCCTTGATAATATACCCCTCAGTTCTGTTGGGGGGTCTGCAGAAACCCACATTTTACAAACCTCTCTCCGAGCCAGTAATGTAGCGTAATACACAAGTTTTGCATTATCATCTAATCCCTTACCTTGTAAGTCCAGTCTTCCTGACATGACAAGTTCAGGGCTTACCTTGATCTGCCGGCCCAGAGCTGATGACAGACATGTACTTACGGCTTCCCAAAATTCTTTTATCGCCGGGCAGGTCACAAACATATGTAGATCATCCTCATTAGGACTCTTGCATTTAGGATACACCACCATTCCGCCGGACTTAAACTTCGCAAGTTTTCTGGGAGACCAATATGCCCTGTGGAGGGTGAACAAGTGATTTCTCCTTAAATTTGCAGGTTTAACCACTTTGTACAGTATCAACATTGTTACTTGCCATTGATCTTCTGAAGCAATCTCTGGCAAGCACTCTCCCCACAGGGTCTCCGGCAGCGTAAAAGAACCATCTTCCAACTCCAATATTGACCAATACCACAGCGTGACTTCTTTTTTGATCTGCGATTCTGACCCTAACTTCTCTTTAAAGTCATTATGATGACCAATTAGGTTTTCCTTACCCGCCGCCCAGCTTTGAATCTGCAAGTATTTAAACCTAGAGAATTACTGGCCCCACTCCTGCTCACAATACTCCCATGGAGCCAGGATGCCCTCCGGAAATAGATTTTCCTCCTCAGTGGACAATCCACTCTCATTGCCTTTGCCAACGCATCCTTGGACCAGAGGGGGGCTCCTGGCATATCCCAGATCGGGGCCATAGAACTGTAGTATGGGATTTTCGCTGCCCTCCTCATTTTAAACCAGGCCGCCACTAAATCTTTCAACACTCTTAATCTAATTTTTTTTAAAGTACTTTGGATCGGCAAATTTGTACATAAAACCATGTTGCTTCACATTCTCCATTCTAAGCAGTGCAGACAACAGTTTCCCTATAACTGTACTCCCCGGCGTACCCAACAAAGTTCTGCAATTCTTCAACAAAAAAGCCCATGAATAAATCTGAAAGTCCGGGGCCGCCAGCCCTCCCTTCAAAAGTTTTCTCCTAATCTTCTTCCATGACAGGCGGGACCCTCTTGACACCCAAATGAATGACCCTATCTCGCTCTGCAGTCTTACAAGCCAGTCCTTCAAACTAAAAAGTTATCTTAGGTAGGACCATCATTTTCAACAGATTGACACGGCCATACAATGTTAACGGGAGATGCGCTCACCCTCGCAGAGCAGCAGAGATCACCTTCCTAACTCTAATAAAATTGACTTTAGTGAGCTCCTGTATATCTTGTGTTATCCTCATTCCTAGATAACGTATCTCCGATTTGCAGGCTATACCTTATGCAGATAAATTCGAAGACATAACCTCTGTCTTGTCAGCATTTATAAGGTATCCAGAGACAGCCCCAAACTCCTTTGTTAATTCAACTAAACAACCCATCGACTACTGCAGCTTGGAGGTTAAAATGACTATGTCATCAGCGTATAGCCCGATCTTCCTTGACCATCCGTCAAATTCGAACGGGGTATCCTCTCTGCTTCCCTAATCCTACAAGCTAAAGGTTCGATGTAAAGGTCAAATAAAAGGGGGGAAAGGGGACACCCTTGTCTAGTACCTCTCATTACTTTTATTGGCTGAGTTAGTATCCCGTTCACTAATACCCTGGATGTAGGGGTGTGTTATAGTAGTGCCAAAACCGAACTAAAATTTACACTCAACTTAAGATGTTTTATCAAGGCCTGTAGGTATGCCCAGTTCACCCGATCAAACGCCTTGGCGGCATCCAACGCGATTACCGCCAAGGGGAGATTATGTGTAGAAGCCACATCTATGCTCCCTATGAGGGAGAAAGTTAGCTCCTTCAAGTACCTACTCTTGATAAAACCTTTCTGGTCTTGATGTACTAGCTGGGAGACAACTTTACTGAGCCTATCCGCCATAATCTTTGCAAAAAGCTTGTAATCACAGTTCAATAGCGAAATTGGCCTGTATGAGTCCATGTACTTTGGCGATTTTCCAGGTTTGGGCAATAGTATAATATTCGCCTCATTCCATGATGACGGGAGAGAAGCCTTCCCCAAAAAAACCTCATTAAATAGTTGCGTTAATCTAGGCGCTAGGCTCCCTATCAGCACCTTGTAAACCTCCGCAGGAAGCCCTTCAGGCCCTGGTGCCTTCCCTTTCTTCACCTGCTTAATTACGCCTTCCACTTCTCCCTGCAATATCTCCTGATTCAGAGTGTCCTGAAGCTCTTCCGACAGTGGTTTCAACACCTTTACCCACTGCCCTACTACCTGTGCGTCTGGATTAAGATCCTCTCTATAAACTTCCTCAAAGTATCTATAGAATACTTCCGCAATGTCTTTTGTATCCGTAACCAACCGCCCTGACTCCCCCTCTTTCACTTCCTTAATCAGATTCTGAACCCGGTCCTTCCTCGCCTTCCAGGCTAGCAGTTTACTAGTTCCCTCTCCATACTCGAAATGCGCCAGTTGACTGGGGTCCCATTTCTCCTTGACCCTATGACTTAGAATAGCTACCAGCTCTGCTTTTAACTCAGCCAACTCCTGCACAATCCTTTTCTCTGCTTCAAGGCCCCCAAGACTTATTACCTCTGCCTCATGCTGACGGATTTTCTTGTCCAATTCATCTACTCTGTTAAAGTATATTCTCCTTTTATTAGCTCCCAAAGCACCTAGCCTGCCTCGCAAAAAAGCCTTGCATGTCTCCCAGACAATATCAATCATTGCTGACCCCACATTCTTATCTAAAAAGACTTCAATCTCCTGACCTAAGCTAGCCAAGGCTTCCTGATCATAAAGAAGGTTGAACCCAAAGTACCGCTTTCCACCTTTAAAGACAGAATGACAGCTGAATGGCCTTAGAGGTGAACACCTACATGAGCTGCCTGTGTTACGCTGTCCACCAATCTAAGATCTATCAAAAAATATTCTATCCGTGATCTGTGACTGTACTTTTTATTATAATAGGTATAACCTAATAGCTGACCGGACCTCTGTCTCCAAATATCACATAGTCCCGACTGGACCATCAATCCCTTCACTCTATTCAACATTTTCATATTCGCCAAAGCCCTACTATTGGATGATCGATCTAATTTGTGGTCCAGCACTGTATTAAAATCACCTGCCAAAATAATTTTACCCGAACAACCTAATGCTTCCTTGGCCAGTCCATCTAAAGGCCCTACATCATCTTGATTTGGACCGTAGTATCCAATATTAATATACAACTGGCCTTTTATCCTAAGACTCACAATCAACCATCTACCCTTGGCATCAGCCACCTCACCCTCCTCTACTAAACAATCTACCCCTTGTCTGACCAAAACTGCAATTCCTTTGGTGACTGCCAGTTGTGGAGTGTAAAATGCATGAATCAGCCAGCGCTATGACGAAACAAGTTGTATGCTCTCCACCCCTGTTAAGTGCGTCTCTTGCAAAATCATAATATGAGCTGAGGAGTCCCTCAAATATTTCAAAATGAGGTCCCTACTTGACTTTACTTGTAGACCATTTACAATCCATGACAAAAGTGTTAACTCCGACAAACTGCCCCCTTTCATAACACACCCAGTGACTAATGTCAAACTGCCTAGCGGAGAGAAAGCTTCTAAGGACTTTTTCACATTTCCCCCCCTCCCCACCCCCCCACCACCCCCACACCCTACCCTTCTGCTCCCCTGCACCCCCCCCTCCCTGGAAAACCCAACCAACTTTCCTATGGCCCTACCTTGGCCCTTCGGGTACCTAGGATGGACGGTGGACAGTCCCTTCAACCTATACTCGCAACTTTTAAAAGATATACTTCTGCGCGGCATACTATTTAATAGTTTATCACATTAACCTGCCTTAACTACCTATACTACATGCACTCACTTTGACACTGCTCCAGGAAGCCATCTACATCTTTGACAAACCGAAAAGTATGCATTTTATTCTTCCACATAACTTTTAAGAAAGCCGGGAATTTCAGCTGCACCGAGGCTCCCAGGCTCCTGAAAGGCTCAATCCGTTTGCCTAACTCCCACTGCCTGTTCGCAGTTACAATTGACAGGTCTGACCTAACCTCCACTTTCCCTCCGTCTACCATTATAGCATTTGTTTTCAAGGCAGCCGCCAAGATTTTCTCCTTCAAATTATACGTCAGAAAATGTATCAAAATTCTCCTGGGTTTAGAGCGGTTTGGATTCAACCTAAAGGGATCACGATGTATCCTCTAAATATCCGTTGCAATCTGATCCTCAGTTTCTTCAAGCTCCAACTCTTTTTTTAGCAACTGTACCACATACCTTTTTAAATCAGATCCTTCTTTACCCTCTGGCAGCTTCAACATTTTTAAATTATTTCTACGTTGTATATTTTCCAATCTTTCTAGCCGTTCCTCATGCTCCCTGTCCCTGAACCTGACGTTTTCCAATTCTTTGCTATTCTCCAACACTTTTCCCCTGATCTCTTTAACCTCCAGTTCCAACGCCCCCGTACGCCGGCTCAGCTCGTCAAATTTAGCTTCCAGTAAGCTACAAGCCTCTCTGATCCCTTCCTGATTTGCCTTAGATTCCTCAAAACCCTTATGCATGTCTATGTCCAGCTATTTTAGAAGTGCAATAACCAAAACATCCAAATCTTCCTGCTCTGGGGGACTCTTCGGTACTCCCTCTTCACTGCCTGATACACCCCTACTTCTCAGTGTTCCAGGAGCGGGGAGGTTTCATCACCCAAGACCAAATGCTCTATGCTGCCTTCCATACTCTCCCCCCGGTCTGCCTTGTTCAACATAGTTTGGTTCTCCCCTTCATGTCCGTCTCCAGAACTTAGTATCTATTAGGACTCAGATGACTTGACCAATCTGACAGGTTAATTTCTGCCAGGACAACCTGTTGATCACAAACCCCCCCCTCTATCTGACTTTCCTGTTTGGGTGTTTCTAAAGCAGCTGAAGCGGCAGGGAAAGACTCTCTCTGCAATAACAAAGTTTTGGGCAGGGTTTTAAAAAATGAAGTAAGGGAGGGGGTAATTTTTACTTACTGGTCTAGAATACTCTCCTTAGCAGACTTGCTACACTTATTGCCTTGCTTGATGTGTTTTTTAATGGTGTTCTTAGGCTTAGACTTAATTCCTATATTTCCTGTACTTTCTTTACTACCTTCAGCCTGTACCTGCGCCTTGGTGCTCCAAACTCCAACTTCTTTCATCTGTGAATTGGCTATATTAACTCCTCCTGCTCCCCTCCCTGCGCTCCTTAAAATATATCTTGTGGCCTCTTTTTTAGATGTGATTTTTATGATTTTATTTGCCGTCAAACAATCTAATCCTCCTCCGCCCTCCTTACCTCCCGTGCTACTGTCTGAAACACGGGCCCCTGCAGGGTACTGGTCGCAGGCATTCCCAACTTCCTCCTCTTTAGCTCTCACTCTGCCCCTGCCTGGAGCCCCCACACCACGAAACAGTATCCTCGAGGCAGCTCGCCTGCCTCTCCCTACCTCAGCTGCTGCTCTGCTCCAGAGCTCGCTCCCCGCTGGTGACTCCGCCTCCTCCTTCCCCAGTGAGCTTTCCCCGATCCCAGCCGCCATGCACTGCCTGCATACACCGCAACACAACGCGGTATCGCTCTGCTCCGAAATATTACACAAAGCTACAAAAGACAGAAAAGACCTGCCCGCCTATCCTTCCGCCACGATTTTTGCCGCGCAGAAGCACCGCTTCTCCTAAAACGCCACCTCCATATCGGACACCTGCGACCAGCAGACTAGCTGGCCGCCATGTTTTCCCCCGTTCCAACATGATCACTATTGACTGTCTATATGCAACAATGCCACACTCTACATAACCTTTGTAGTCAACTGTATATTACTTAATTTCTTTTTCTTCTATTTAAAGGAATGCAAGTCATAGTTCATACCTGTGTAGTAAAGCATACTACACAGATTAAAACTGAATCATCTCCTGTTTAGGCTTTGACAAATTCTAAACAGTTTTCTGAACAAAGTATTCTCAGAATAATTGTTAAAATGTGTTAATCCTAAACCATACAGAATTGTATTTATTTCTAAATATTCTACACAGGACAGCATTGTAAAGAAATGCATCATGAAACATTGGGGTATGTTGACGTCACAGTGCTAAAGGCAATCCTCTGGTGGGTATTTCACTTTGATTGATGCACAAGTGGGCCATAATTCTGTCCCCGAGCAGTGATTTATGTGGAACAATTTCCGTAGGAAAGAGGACATTGTCCCCTTTCAAGTGGAACATCTCCTAAATTAATCCCTGCATCACTTCTTGGGAATGTCTGTGGGACAATGATCCTCAAGCAGGGTTTCACCCTCTATACAATAGAGGGGTAAAATATCTGCCCAGGCATGGGCAAGTGTTCCCCATAATTTTTTTAATTATAACAGTCTATCTGCCTGCTGAGGAGGTGAATGGATGGATTTACCCCACATCACACCCCTCCAGAATTGCAGAAAGTTTACTAGACACTAGGGTATTTTTAACAAAAATAGAAGGGGTCACTAGGGCCCATTCTAGCAATGGTGCCTTGCCTCACCTCAAAATGGCCCTACTGTGCTCAGTCTCTCCTGGGACATATTTAGGGGTCTACCTCAATCTGCCTCTCATGGGACAAAAAGCCCTGGCATTAGGCCATGTGCACTCCTTAAAAAGGCACTAACACTCTTTCTGCTTCTCCTAGGTGGCAGATTTACCCACTTTTGTGAGGTTACATAGGCCTTGGGAACAAACACCTCCAATTTACATGTTCAAGTTTAAGGTTGACATCTTTATAAACAATAACTTGTAACCCATAGTTGCTTTCTCACCCTTATGGGATAATGTTCTCCGAAAATGGTTTGCTTACATTTACACTTCTATGTAGGCACATTATCAGGCCTTGGAACATTCTGTATAAGGACTAGGTACACTCCACAAGGTGCTGTTGTTTGTTGTTTTCCGATTAGCGACAGCTCTGGGTGGGTAGAATCAATGACTACGGGACCAGAGCTCAGGCTCAAAACAAATGGGTCCAGTTCATTATATAAACCACATCATGCCTTTGCTTAGACAGAGGAGCATTTTGATGGGTTGTCAAGGTCGCCCCATGCCAGAATCCCAGCTCAGCTGAATCCTGTCACCATCCTTAGAAGGACAGTTGCCTGTTCTACACCAAGACTGGCTATCAGATGACACACACAAACAAGCAGATGGAGAGTTAGACCACTGTAAGGAATTCTGGCAGACCCTGACACACTACACTTAATAAGATAGGCAGCGCTAGGTAGGAGTATAATTATATGTATTCCTATATCCAACGTGTTAGAAATGGGGTCTCTAGTTGCCTGGGGTTTGCACCGTGTCCAAATTGGGACCCTCATTATAATAAGGGTAAGGGAGTCACATAGCTAAGATAACCCCTGCTTACTACCTTGGTAGCTTGGCACGAGCAGTTAGGTTTATTTCAGAGTCAATGTGTAGAGCATTTGTACATATACACATACAGTAACACAATGAAAACACTGCAAAAGGACATCACACCAGTTAAGAAAAATAACAAATATTTATTTAAATAAAACAGGACCAAAATGACAAAAATCCAACATGCACAAGTAAAGACATCACTTTTCAAAGGTTAAGATATTGTAGTCCATAGAATCACTTTTAACACTAATTACCTGGGATGCTTCAACATTCAAAGACAAAAACAGGGGCAAGGGAGGTGAGGTGCCAGAAAATAAATCAATGCATTGGTTCCTTACTCCCAGAGGAGGTGATGCATCGGTTCCTTACTGCCAGGGGAGGGGATGCGTTGATTCCTTACTGTCAGGGGAGGTAATGACAGGTATTGTGGTAATGATTCAGTAACTTACTGGAAGGGGAAGAGATGCGTCCATCTCTGGACAAGCTGCCTTGGTTCCTTACTGCTGGGCAATGTTAATGAAGAAATCAGCACCCAAGGACGATGCATCGAAAATCCAGATGTGCTGTGTCAATGCTGTGAAGGAAGTGCTGCATCGATTTCACAGGTGATGCGGTGAACCTTCAGCCGCAATGCAGGGACTGTGTCAGAGTTAAAGCGGGTCACATAGATGTCGGTGACACAGTGCTCTGGATTCGGCCTGTGGTGATTTTTCAGCTGCATTGCAGGCTCTGTCTTGATACTTCGGCCACACTGCGTCGATGCCGCGATTTTTCAGCTGCACAGCGATATTGTGTTGAGAAAACGGGCGCTAAGAGTCAATGTGTGCATTTCCTTCTTCAGAACACCAAATTCTACTTCCTAGGGCCCAAGAACTGGTTTTGACACCACTTGGCAAGTCAGAGCTCTCAGCAGAAGAGCCAAGGCACTGGTAGGCAAAGTCTTAGATATTACTGACACTTCTTAACAGGAGGCAAGCGCGCACACACCCTTGGATAACCTTGGAAGCAGGATGTAGAAAGCAAAGTCCAGTCCTTTCACTCCCAAGACAGAAGCAGCAAGCCGCAGGCCAGCAGCGCAAAGCAACAGGCAGAGTGTCAGTTCCTCCTACAGCATACAGCTCTTCTTCCTGCAGAATGTCCTTTAGTCTAGAAGTGTTCTGAGGTTATGGTGTCACAGCACCAGTACTTATAACAGTTTCTCCCTTTGAAACAGGCAAACTTCAAAGGAAAGCCTGTGTAGTGCACAAGACCCTACCCTTCCCTGACCTGGCTCCAGACATACTGCAGGGAGTGGAGACAGCTTTGTGTGATGACAAGTTTTTTTTGTCGCTTCATGGAGTTCCCCATAGCGGAACTCTGTAAATTCTGCCCAGGCCTAGTCCTACCTTTTAAATACACTGCACACTGCCCATTGGGCTTCCTTGGACCCACCATAGGGGTGCCTTACATGTAGAACAATTGAAGTTTTATTACTGGAAAGTGGGTGCACTTACCAGTTTGACATGCCAGTTTAGAACTGCTCACATAGACACTTCCGTGTCAGTTCTGAGACATGGTTACAGGTCTACTCATGGGTGGCACAATCCGTGCGGCAAGCCTACTAGTAGCATTTGATTTACAGTCCCTGGGCACAAATAGTACACTTTACTAGGGACTTATCAGTAAATCAAATATGCCACTCACTGACAGACAATTACAGATACGATTTACATAGGTTACACTTGAACTTTAGCACTGGTCAGCAGTGGTAAATTGCCCTGAGTTCTGAAACCAGCAAAAATTTAATTCAGCACACAGTCAAAACCAGGAGGTCAAAAGCAAAGAAGAAAGAGGAAAAACACCACAAAGATGCCAGGTCTAAAAGAATGTGAATGCACAATGGTTGAAATGTTCATTCTGTTCACCATTCTCATAATGCTGGTAACATTGTGTTGCTTCTTTCTATTAATCATTGCAGCCCAAGTGTTTTACATAAGAGTACAATTGTTTCAGTAAATATTTCAAATTCCTTAAGGAATCAGGGTTATGATGTTCTGAGGTTGAGAGGCCATCAGGTACCTTGTAAAATGTAGTACACCAGATGGCACAGTGTGAGCAAGGAAGGAATTAGATCTAAATGTTTTGATGGTATGCATGGACTAAGTCCCACTTTGTTTTGACGCATATGCTAACCAAACGTACAGTCTTACTGAAATAGTATGAACCATTCAACATGGGGCCACCAATGTTCTAGGTCAGGTGCTAATTTAACGGGCCTCCTGAGTTTTCTTTTGTGTGCCAAAATACTCTACTCACCATTTAACTGTAGGCAATCCTCCTCAACTAAATAGGGAACCTCTATTTTCAATCTATAGGTTGTTGAAGCTTGAACTTTTTCAAAGGATCACCCCACCATAGTTACCTTCTCTGAATTCCACATATTCAATGGCTAATCCAGTACCAGTTGTTATACCACTAAACTGCAGATGTGTAGTAACACAGAGAATGCAAAAGCATGAGCTCCCTCAAGAAGGGGGGGGGGGGTGTTGTCTTCATGGTAGCGGCCCTCTAAGTGTATAAAACAGGTATTCTATTCATTGGTAACATTTCCAGCATCAGATGCCAACACAGGATGTTTGAGCATGCACTGTAGCAGCAATACCCAATAATATACTAACCATATGAAGATTTAGAAAGAGTACTAACATCTCAGGAACACCCAAACTGGTTCCAATGCGCCCTCCCCATCCATTAGCTAACGTCAGACTGGGTCCTCTCAGCAAAGACAGGGCAACATGGCCAACCTTAGACAGCTAAACACCATATCCACCATTAACAGTCACAGCAGGGATCTACATATACTTTACACCATTCTAGAGAGATTGTACAGATGTATGAAACAGTTCTCATTGCAAACAATAACAGAAAACCCAGTGGGGACTGCTCAAGGCTGCATAACAGCATTTAGCAATGCCAACAATTAGTCCAGTCACTATTAATTCAATTATTGGAAAGGTCCCCACCAGCTGGGTGGAAATTTGTTCTGGAGTGCACAAAAATAATTCAGTTTGAAAATGTATTTCCCCATACAGGACCTCAGGATAAACAGAGTATTCTCACAATGTATCTATCTTTAGGGATAATTCTCCAGGTAGACGAGTGTGCCACATGGCGCACAGTGTTTACTGCAATGTATACCATCATGCATGGTACTACACCCATTGCTGTTTTGCCAGATATGCTTAAACATATCAAGAATGTATATGGGGCAGCTCCTGTCCCGGATTTGGGGATGAAACTTATTGGCAATTATGCCACAGTATCCTCGATTACTTTAAGTAATATTAAAAAGGGAGCAGTAGCTTTGGCAGTATGCCAATGTCGCGCACAAATACCATTAGTGGATCAGGAGCGAGAACTACCAAAAATGATTGCTTACACCTATAAATCCATAGGTAGAGATAATCTGTGAGCTAGACCTAATAAACCACATCTTAGAGGTAATTCTGAAAAGGATAATTTGAAAGCAGAGCCTTTTATAAAACACTGGGATAATAAGACAAATAAAGGAAAGACTAAACCATGGGGTCCATCTGTTCCACAGCAGTCCTCTGAAAAGCACTATAATCTGCACAACAGTGAAACAATTAAACAGCCTGCTAGGTATCCGTATGCTGATACACGTCCTTTTCACTCCTTTTAGATTTATCTGAAAAACGCTCTGAAAGAGGAGGTCAATCAGAGTGCAGATAAGAGTAGTACATGAAAGTGAAGAAGGACTCACAATGCTCATATGATTTCATAGTAAAAAAGGAATAAAAGCTTCCACAACAGAAGCCTCAATTAAAAAAGAAGACAGTGGCTCAGATCTCACTTAAACATGCCAGAGATATTAAGGACTTTGATTCTGATCCGCGCCGCCAAGAAAACTGCATTCAAGGACCGGCTGGACAACAACGCACACAACAGCAAGGAACTCTTCAACATCGTGAAAGAGCTATCCAACCCCAGCGCAGGAAACAACGACATCACCCCATCGCAAGACCTCTGCGACTCCCTCGCTTCTTACTTCCACAACAAGATCGCGGACATACACAACAGCTTCAACAAACAACCAACGCTCACCATGACCGAACAACCACCCTCCACCACCACCCTCCACGCCTGGACCCCGATCAGCACCGAAGACACCATCCGCACGATGAACTCCACCCACTCCGGATCACCGACCGACCCCTGCCCTCACCACGTCTTCAACAAGGCCGACGCTGTCATCGCACCCCACCTGCGAGACATCATCAACACATCCTTCGACACCGCCACCTTCCCTGAGAGCTGGAAGCACGCCGAACTCAGCGCTCTACTCAAGAAACCAACAGCGGACCCCACCGAACTCAAGAACTACCGCCCCATCTCGCTCCTCCCGTTTCCAGCCAAAGTCATCGAGAAGACCGTCAACAAGCAGATGGCCGCCTTCCTCGAGACGAATGGATCCCTCGACCCCTCACAGTCCGGCTTCCGAGCCAATCACAGCACCGAGACCGCCCTCATCGCCGCCACCGATGACATCCGAGCCCTGATGGACAACGGAGAAACAGCGGCCCTCATCCTCCTAGACCTCTCCGCGGCATTCGACACTGTCTGCCACCGCACCCTAGTACAGCGCCTCAGCAACGTCGGAATCCAGGACAAGGCGCTGGAATGGATCATCTCCTTCCTCGACGGAAGAACACAGAGAGTCCGCCTACCACCGTACAAGTCAGAGGCCTCCGAAGTCATCTGCGGCGTCCCTCAAGGATCCTCTCTGAGCCCCACCCTCTTCAACATCTACATGAGCCCCCTCGCGGCCATCGCACGCCAACACAACCTCAGCATAATCTCCTACGCCGACGACACCCAGCTGATCCTCTCCCTGACCAACGACCCCGCCACCGCCAGAGCCAACCTACACGAAGGGATGAAAGAGGTAGCCGAGTGGATGACGACCAGCCGCCTGAAACTGAACTCGGACAAGACGGAGGTCCTCATCCTGGGCTCTTCACCCTCCGCCTGGGACGACTCCTGGTGGCCTCCCGCCCTGGGCACCGCACCCAAACCGACAGACCATGCACGCAACCTGGGCTTCATCCTGGACTCCTCCCTCTCCATGACCAGGCAAGTCAACAACGTCTTCTCGGCGTGCTTCAACATCCTACGCATGCTACGGAAGATCTTCTGGTGGATCCCCACCGAGACCAGGAAGACCGTCACCCAGGCCCTCGTCACTAGCCGACTGGACTACGGCAACGCCCTCTACGCCAGTACCACCGCCAAGCTCCAGAAGAGACTCCAGCGGATCCAGAACGCCTCAGCCAGACTCATCCTCGACATCCCACGACACAGCCACATCTCCGGACATCTGAGAGACCTTCACTGGCTCCCCGTCAACAAAAGAATCACCTTCCGCCTCCTCACCCACGCACACAAAGCCCTACACGACCAAGGCCCGAGCTACCTCAACAGCCGGATCAACTTCTACGCTCCCAAACGCCACCTCCGTTCAGCCAACCACGCCCTCGCCGCCGTCCCCCGCATCCGAAGAGCAACTACAGGAGGAAGGTCCTTCTCCTACCTGGCCGCCAAGACCTGGAACTCCCTCCCGACCGACCTGCGCCTGACCCAAGACCACCTTTCCTTCAGGAAGAAGCTGAAGACCTGGCTGTTCGAGCAGTAGCGGCACCCCCCCCCCCCTCCCCTAAGCGCCTTGAGACCCTACGGGTATGTAGCGCGCTCTATAAGTGTCATTGATTGATTGATTGATTGAAAAAGGAGTGGGCTCTGAGCCTGCTAGACAGTGAGGCAGAAGTCACAATAGTTTGCCAGAATCAAGAGTTTCTGGTGGGGGGAGCAACAGGTGGAAATACCAGACTAGGAAGTTAGTACTCCAGGCAGTATGTATGATTTGAAACTCCAAATGGAGGGTGATAGATCTCTCATAATTAAAGTTCTCTTTTGAGAGAACCCAACATTTGGCTATGACAGTTTGATGTTTGAAAAGGATTGGCCACCAGAGTTTGTAAAAAATATCCCACCAGGAGAAAACAATATTACCAGCCTTCTCCACCCTTGTTCAAGAATTAGTTAAGCATTCATATGCCAGGGAGTGGGCCCCTGCATAAACCCCAATATTATATCGCAAACACATGGGCTGGGATGAAGATTCACCTTACCACATAATACCCATAAAGTCTGACCCGCAGGTACAATACCCTCTCACACAAGAACTGAAACAACAATTTAGAGAAATCCTAAAACTACTTGAATGTTAGGTGTAATCAAAACTTGCACCTCACTAATGATTAAATCCTTTGTTTCCGATAGTGAAAGCAGATCATTCATAATGCCAAGTCCTAGACTATAGACAATTAAATAGTCACCCTCACACATTTGCCGTACAAAATGCACAGAGTGCAGTACTAATGAACAACAGAATGGGAAAAAAATTCAAAACATCATTAGACTATTCTAAAAGTTTTTTCTGCAAAAATATAGCATCTGATAGTTGGTATTTGATAGCATTTGCCGCTGTTAGGTCACAAAAACTATTTTGACAATTGCCACAAGAGTATAAGAACAGCCCATGTTTGTTCTCTGCCTGTGTAACAGACCTGTTACAAAATTTTGACCATGAAGCATTGTCTTATGTCAATGACATATATCTAATGGATGATGACTTAGAAACTCATCTAACATCTAACCACAGTAGATTGAATTATTTTAGAATTAGCCCAAATAGGCTACAAATTCAACTTCAAGAAACCTAAGATTGCCTTTTCCTGTGTCCTGTTCTTGTGATATGAGCTATCACATGAAAGCAAAAGCTTAGCACCACATTTACGAGAGAAAGGTTCTCTTTTACAACTGCCAAACACAATAAAAAAACTACAATTACTATTAGGCTTTCTAAATTCTGGTAGAACATATATGTCAGATAATGCATAACGGGCAAAACCATTTTATGAATTAATTCGTCCAGGATTTTCAAGCACACATTGGACACCAGAACATACATAGATCATACATTCAGTACAAACTGACATGCTAGCTTCAAAACACTTACACAACAAAAACCTGGTGACCAATGTAATCGCTCGTACCACAGGCCACAAATATGTCACATTCAATTAGGTTGTCAGTAATGATTGCATATAAATCACATTGATTTTCCAATGTAGAAATCTGCATTGCACCAACAGAAAAAATATTTACGGCAGTATAGACAGCTGTAGTTAAAGAACGATTATTGACTCAGGGAAAGCACATAATTGTCGTGATTCTCATTCGAGCCTTAGAGGTTGTCACAAATACCAACATCACACATTTGCCGTACAAAATGCAAAGAGTGCATTACAAATGAACAACAGAATGGGAAAAAATTCAAAACATCATTAGACAATTCGAAAAATATTTTTCTGCAAAAATATAGCATCTGATAGTTGGTATTTGATAGCATTTACCGCTGTCAGGTCACGAAAACTATTTTGACAATTGCCACAAGAGTATATGAACAGCCCAGGTTTGTTCTCTGCCTGTGTAACAGACCTGTTACAAAATGTTGACCATGAAGCATTGTCTCCTGTCAATGACATATATCTAATGGATGATGACTTAGAAACTCATCTAACCAGAGTAGATTGAATTATTTTAGAATTAGCCCAAATAGGCTACAAATTCAAATTCAAGAAACCTAAGATTGCCTTTTCCTGTGTCCTGTTCTTGTGATATGAGCTATCACATAAAGGCAAAAGCTTAGCACCACATTTACGAGAGAAAGGTTCTCTTTTACAATTGCCAAACACAAAAAAAAACTACAATCACTATTAGGCTTTCTAAATTCTGGTAGAACATATATGTCAGATAATGCACAATGGGCAAAACCATTTTATGAATTAATTCGTCCAGGATTTTCAAGCACACATTGGACACCAGCACATACATAGATCATACATTCAGTACAAACTGACATGCTAGCTTCAAAACACTTACACAACAAAAACCTGGTGACCAATGTAATCGCTCGGACCACAGGCCACAAATATGTCACATTCAATTAGGTTGTCAGTAATGATTGCATATAAATCACATTGATTTTCCAATGTAGAAATGTGCATTGCACCAACAGAAAAAATATTTACGGCAGTATAGACAGCTGTAGTTAAAGAACGATTATTGACTCAGGGAAAGCACATAATTGTCGTGATTCTCATTCGAGCCTTAGAGGTTGTCACAAATACCAACATCACACATTTGCCGTACAAAATGCACAGATTGCAGTACTAATGAACAACAGAATGGGAAAAAATTCAAAACATCATTAGACAATTCGAAAAAGCTTTTTCTGCAAAAATATAGCATCTGATAGTTGGTATTTGATAGCATTTACCGCTGTCAGGTCACGAAAACTATTTTGACAATTGCCACAAGAGTATATGAACAGCCCAGGTTTGTTCTCTGCCTGTGTAACAGACCTGTTACAAAATGTTGACCATGAAGCATTGTCTTCTGTCAATGACATATATCTAATGGATGATGACTTAGAAACTCATCTAACCAGAGTAGATTGAATTATTTTAGAATTAGCCCAAATAGGCTACAAATTCAAATTCAAGAAACCTAAGATTGCCTTTTCCTGTGTCCTGTTCTTGTGATATGAGCTATCACTAAAGGCAAAAGCTTAGCACCACATTTACGAGAGAAAGGTTCTCTTTTACAATTGCCAAAAACAATAAAAAAACTACAATCACTGTTAGGCTTTCTAAATTCTTGGTAGAACATATATGTCAGATAATGCACAACGGGCAAAACCATTTTATGAATTAATTCGTCCAGGATTTTCAAGCACACATTGGACACCAGAACATACATAGCTCATACATTCAGAACAAACTGACATGCTAGCTTCAAAACACTTACACAACAAAAACCTGGTGACCAATGTAATCGCTCGGACCACAGGCCACAAATATGTCACATTCAATTAGGTTGTCAGTAATGATTGAATATAAATCACATTGATTTTTCAATGTAGAAATGTGCATTGCACCAACAGAAAAAATATTTACGGCAGTATAGACAGCTGTAGTTAAAGAACGATTATTGACTCAGGGAAAGCACATAATTGTTGTGATTCTCATTCCAGCCTTAGAGGTTGTCACAAATACCAACATCACACATTTGCCGTACAAAATGCAAAGAGTGCATTTCAAATGAACAACAGAATGGGAAAAAATTCAAAACATCGTTAGACAATTCGAAAAAGATTTTTCTGCAAAAATATAGCATCTGATAGTTGGTATTTGGCATTTACCGCTGTTAGGTCATGAAACCTATTTTGACAATTGCCACAAGAGTGGCCAGGTTTGTTCTCTGCCTGTGTAACAGACCTGTAACAACATTTTGGCCATGAAGCATTGTCTTACGTCAATGACATATATCTAATAGATGATGACTTAGAAACTCATCTAACCAGAGTAGATTGAATTATTTTAGAATTAGCCCAAATAGGCTACAAATTCAACTTTAAGAAACCTAAGATTGCCTTTTCCTGGGTCCTGTTCTTGTGATATGAGCTATCACATGAAGGCAAAATCTTAGCACCACATTTACGAGAGAAAGGTTCTCTTTTACAACTGCCAAACACAATTAAAAAAACTACAATCACTATTAGGCTTTCTAAATTCTGGTAGAACATATATGCCAGATAATGCACAATGGGCAAAACCATTTTATGAATTAATTCGTCCAGGATTTTCAAGCACACATTGGGCACCAGAACATACATAGATCATACATTCAGAACAAACTGATATGCTGGCTTCAAAACACTTACACAACAAAAACCTGGTGACCAATGTAATCGCTCGGACCACAGGCCACAAATATGTCACATTCAATTAGGTTGTCACTAATGATTGCATATAAATCACATGGATTTTTCAATGTAGAAATGTGTATTGCACCAACAGAAAAAATATTTACGGCAGTATAGACAGCTGTAGTTAAAGAACGATTATTGACTCAGGGAAAGCACATACTTGTCGTGATTCTCATTCCAGCCTTAGAGGTTGTCACAAATACCAACATCCCGAACATGAAAGCCTTACATCTCAGATGGATACAGTGCGCCAATTCATTAACAGCAACAGACAGACTATGGGGCTGATTATGAATTTGGTGGCCCTCCTGTAGGACCACCACTGCTGCGCTCCCAGAAGGACTGCCAAGCCTGTGGTGCAACCAACTGCTGGATTCTGAGTTGAATCCAGGGCAGGTGGGCAGTGTGGTGGTGTCACAGTGGCTGTCTGTTAGGCTCATAGGAAGGCCTAGCAACATGACCGATACAGTTACAGCGCCTACTGCATGCTCCTGCAAGTGTGGCATGCACCATGTCATGCATGCCACTCAGTGCAGAAACAAAGATGCAAACAGAAGGGAGCACATGTGCAACACCATGGGCAAATGTGGCCCGCCTACATGCATGTCTGCCACCCTTTTAACCCCTTAACTGCTGGTCCTTCTCCCCCCGTGTTGAAACCTTTTTGGGCTATTGGGGTAGCTTGCGCTTGGGCCCCTGTAACTTTTTGTCCGCATAAGATATCCACATGAAATTTTCTTTCTGTTTCTTCCAACATCCTGAGGATTCTATAGGTACCCTGGGTTTGTGGATTCCTCTGGAGTGGACCCAGAAATTAGCGGAAATACCACAAAATTTGGGGGTTTTGGTTAAAAATTGGAAAAAAGGGCTGAAGAAGAAAGCGTGTGTTTTTTCCCTGGAATGGTATCAAGAAGCGTTTGTGGTGATTAAATTAGCGTTTTCCCAGCTTTCAGGGACAGGTAGAATTTTGTTAGAAAACTAACATTTTTAACACAGTTTTGGCATTTTAATGGGAGAGAGTCTATTTATTTGATATTTTGTGCTTTCAACCGCCTTTCAGTTAGTGCTAGAAATTTATATAAAACCAATAATGGATCCCAGAAAGCTATACATTTCTTGAATATAGACAGTATTTGTTTTTGATTGCATATAAATCACATTGATTTTTCAATGTAGAAATGTGTATTGCACCAACAGAAAAAATATTTATGGCAGTATAGACAGCTGTAGTTAAAGAACAATTATTGACTCAGGGAAAGCACTGAATATTTGAATTCAGTATGGGGTCATTAGTGTAGATTCTTTAAGGTTTTCCTATAGAAATTAACTATTCAAATTAAAACATACTGAAAATAAGGTGAATAAAACATGCTATTTGTGTCTGCATTTTCACCTGTAACTTCATCTAAGTAGGGCAGAATTGTACAACCAATATACCGTTATGTCCACTGTAGCCTTATAGTTGCAGGGGTATATAGGAATTGTAGGTTCACCAAGAATCCAAAGCGCCCAGAGCCAATAAATGAGCTGCATCTTGCTGTGGCTTTTCATTGTGCACACGGGTGTACAGCAATTCCCTTGGTAAAATAAAAAGTGTGAAAAAATAGGTATCAAGGTAAACCATGTATTTCCGAAATAGGAACAACATATGGAGTTTAGAAGCAGTGTTTATTTGCACAACTCTGTATATGTGGGTACCTATACCAGCATGTGAATTTTTGAAAATTATATTTTTTTTACACACTGTCTTACATTTGGAAGGGATACATGCATAAAAAGTCAATTGGCAAAAACACTTGTTCTACTATATGTGTTTCTCTAAGTCTCCCTGTAAAAATGGTACCTCACTTGTGTGGGTAGGCATAGTGTCCGCAACAAGACAGGACCCGAAATGAAATATGGGCACATCATTTTTTTCCAGTGAAAATTCACCCTTTTTTTGCAGTGTGCCTAGCTGCGGTTTATGGACCCTAGCTCTGCCGGCACCTAGGGAAACCTAGCAAACCTATACATTTTTTAAAACTAGACACCCAGGATAATCCAGGATGGGGTGACTTGTGTGGCTTTCACCAGGTTATGTTACCCACAATACCTTGTAAACCTCACGCTTTGTAGAAATAAAACACATTTTCCTCACATTTCTGTGATGGAAAGTTCTGGAATCTGTGTGGATCCACCAAATTCCATCCACCCCACATTCTCCAAAGTCTCTCGATAAAAATGGTACCTCACTTGTATGGGTAGGCCTAGGGCCTGCAACAGGAAACAACCCAAAATGCAATGTGGAGACACCACATTTTTACAGTCAAAATTTACAAATTTAGAGGAAAGTGCCTAACTAGATTTTGAACCCTAAGTCTGCCGGCACCTAGGGAAACTAGACACCCAGTGGAATCTAGGATGGGTTGACTTTTCTGGGTCTCCCCAGGTTCTGTTACCCAGAATCCCTTGCAAACCTCGAATTTTGTAAAAAAAAAAAAAAACATTATCCTCACATTTCTGTGGTGGAAAGTTCTGAAATTTCCCAAAGTCTCTCGATAAAAACAGTACCTTAATTGTGTGGGTAGACCTAGTGCCCACGACAGTAAACGGCCCAAAACCAATTTTTTACAGTCAAAACGGACCATTTTTTCGCAAAGTGCCTAGCTGTAGATTTTGAACCTTAGCTCTTCCGGCACCTAGAGAAACCTTGCAAACTAATACATTTTTGAAAACTCGATGGCTTGCGTGGATCCCCCAACAGGGGAATCTGGGTAGGAAAACGTTGGGGGGGTCTATGCAACCCATTCCTCCCTGGACTCCCCCGGGTGTCTTGTTTTCAGAAATGTGTGGGCTTGGTAGGTATCCCTAGATGGCCACCGATCATGGGGCCAAAAATCCAGGTGACCCCTCCCTTGAAAAACCAGGTCATTTTGTGATAGGCAATTTTGATGTCTCCTCAGAACGTTTAGGGCCCTGGCCGGTCACGGGTACTTGGGCCACCCACACTAATGAGATACCATTTTTATCGGGAGACCTGGGGAAACATTAGGTAGTGGGAAGTTTGCATGTTGCAGCGGATTCCTGAACTTTCCATCACAAATACGTGAAGACATTTTGAATTTGAGCTAAATTTGTGGTTTGCAGGGGATGCTGGATAATAAAAAACAGCAAAAGACACACAAGTCATTCCCCCCTGTACTTGACTCCTTGTCTACTACTCCAAAATGTGAAGGTTTGCCTAGGTGACGACTGAGCTAGGGCACAAAGGGCCCGATGTAGGTCGGTCGGTAACGGCCGAAAATTGGTATTTTCGGTCGTTACCGATCGGTATCGAGCCATCGGGATGTAGCTGTCCGAAAACCGCCCAAATCGGTGAAAATACCAAATCGGAAAAGTTACCGAATCGGTAGAATACCGAATTGGAAAATACACAGATTCGGTAAGTATACCGAATTGTTAACGAATCGAATCGGTAAAAATAGGGATTCGGAAAAATCACCAAATCGGTAGAATACTGAATCGGAAAAACCACAGAATCGGAAAAAAATACCGATTCATTAACAAACCGAATCGTTAAAAATACTGATTCGGTAAAACTTAAGATTGAGATGTAGGAAAGCTCTGAAATACCGAATTAGCTTCAAATTCGGTATTTAAGAGTCGGTAGTTACCATAGATTGGAATCAGGTGGTAACCAGGTGCAACCTATAAAAAATTGACCCAAATGCATTTCTTCTTGCACCATGGCAGCATTTTATGTCATAGCAAGACGGCTACGGCTACAGCAGGAAGGAGAGAGGGAATGGCTGAGACAGGAGCAGGTGTATAGAGAGCGGATCACCCTGTCCATGCTGACAGATGCAGAGATCCTACAGAGGTACAGGCTGGACCCAGAGACCATCTTAGAGCTCATTAGGGACCTCCAACCCCTGTTGCAGCACACCACCCCAAGGGCACACGCAATCCCAGTGCACGTGCAGGTGCTATGCAGCCTACACCTGCTTGCGTCTGGCAGCTATCAAAGTGCAGCAGCTGTGGTAGGAGGGGTGACCCAGAGCAGCCTGTCAAGGCTCTTCCACAAGTTCCTTGACGCCATGATACAAAGGATGGACCAATATATTTCCTTCCCTGCAACCCATGCAGAACTGGTACAGACAAAAGCAGACTTCTACAAGATGGCAGGATTCCCCCACATCATTGGCTGCATAGATGGCACACACATTCCAATTTGCCCCCCTGCTGACACGGAATACGTATACCGCAATCGGAAGTCACGGCACACCATAAATGTGCAGGTGATTTGTAATGCGAAGTGTGTCATCACTGACGTGGTAGCAAAATTTCCAGGGAGTACCCACGACTCCTACATTTTCCAAAATAGCGGAATTTATGCACGGCTGACGGCAGGGGAATTCGGTGAAGGATACCTCCTAGGTAAGACACAGTGTCAGACCCCCATAACCTAAATAGCAGTGTGAAGTACATGTATGCATGTGAGTAACGTTACCCCTTTTCCTTCTAGGCGACAGTGCATATGCCCTCCGCTCATTCATTCTCACCCCCTACCTCAACCCCTCAACACCCAGCCAAAGGAGGTATAACCGTGCGCACAAAAGCACAAGGAATGTAGTAGAACGGACCTTCGGCATCTGGAAAAGCAGGTTCAGATGCTTGCACAAGAGCGGATGTGCAAGGCAATATACCCCCATCACCTGCTGCAAGATAATTGCTGTCTGTGCAATGTTGCACAACCTTGCGGTCAAGAAGGGCACAGAGGTGGAGTTGTCTGACTACGAGGACCCTGACGATGACATTGCTGTGCCACAAACACAACCTGCTGGAGTGTCTACACCAAGTGATGGCAGGGTCAGACGTGAGGAGATAACAGACAACTATTTCTGAGTGAGTACAGATGCACAGACACGTTATGGATGTGAAGAAATGAAACTTTGTTTAATTGTGGTACAACGTTACAGCACTGATGTGCAACAAATGAAATGATTAACTACAATGTGGGGACAGGAAATGGGCCGGGTTGCCTCACCCACACTGGCAGTGTCATTTCCTGCTGCGCTTTGCAGACCCACTGGGATGCGGCTCCCCCCCTTCTGCATGTCCGGCTGCCTCTGCGGAGCGCCTGGAGCTCCGGCGCGGCTCGGACACTGCGCTGGCCGGACTGCGGCGGCTGCTGCTGTCCCAAGCCTCGGCCACGTCCAGGGCAGGATTCACCACTGCGTTGGAAATGATGAGTGTCTCCATGGCACTGGTGATGCGGGCCATGCCCCTGGTCACCTCCGCAGTGTTTTGAATGAGGCACTCTTCCATATTTGCACCTCGGCGGCATAGCAGGGCTGTTGCTGCGGCAAGCCGGGTAATTGCCCGGTTTTGTACACGGGCATCCCTGCGCCTTATGTGCTCATCCTGGTCCATCTTGGCACACAGCTGTGTTATGGCAGTTGTAATGCGCCCCATTCCTGTTGCAATTTCCCGGTTACTTGCCACAAAGTCTGCAAATCCCTTTCTCATTTCCACCATCTGCAGGTTATGCTCATGCAATTGCCGGTGGCAAGCGAGGATGGACTTGGCCTGCATCCGCTGGATTCAGACCATGCTCCCCCCAAGCCCTTGGAAGACGGTGCCCTCCCGTGATGGATTTGCACTGCTGGAAGTGTGTGGGTGGCGGCGATTGGTGCTGGTCTGCTGGGTGTCCTGCTGTGCCACAGGTGTCACAGGTGTGGGTGCTGGTGCCTGACCCGCAGCTCCCTCCATGATGGACAATGGGGCCACAATACTCCTCCTGGCTGGAGCAGTGGTAGGTGCTGGCTGGGACCGTGTGGGTGAGTTCTCTGGTGAGAACTGCAATGGTGGGGATTGTGACAATTGGGGTGAGTGGGGAGATAAGAGGGCATGTCCTGAGTCATCCTCATTGGCCATGGCACTGCTGTCCTCCATCTCCTGCGAGGAATCCATGCTGCTTGGCCCTCCCACCGCACTGTCTGCTGTTGCTGGAGCTGAGACTTGTGCAGCTGCTGCTCCACTACCTGATGGCGCCCCTAGGAATAAAGTAGCATTTGTCAACTGAGCGGAAATGTCTTACTGTCACCATAATAAATGCATTGCACATGTCATTTTCATTACTCTGCTTCTTTCTTAAAGTGCATTGCAGTTTAATGTGCACTGTAAATTGTTCCTACATTAGCTGTCTACATTTTCCATCATGCATTGCTCATGCATTTTGCTAGCAGTACTGGACTGGGGTTTGGCTGTACATTGGGGTCAATGGGGAGGTGTCTGGTAGGGTGTGTCATGCTGCGCATGCTTCTTACCTTTTGCTTTGGCTCTGGCTGAGCTGTCCATGTCCCCAACTCCAACCACACTCGCAGTCTCAATCGTTGTGGACACCAGTTCCTCCAGTTCAGTGAGGGGGGGCGTGGGGTTCCTGCCTCCACCGGTCAGTCCTGCCTGCTTGTGCAGCTCTGCCAATTTCCTCTTGGTGAGGCCACGGATATCATAGAACCTCTTCTTGAGGTCATCCATGCTCCTGGGGGTCACACCAACAGCATTGACCCTCTCACTGATAGCACTCCACAGTTTCCTCTTTGTAGACTCAGGGACTGTGAGGGACAGCCTCCCATACAGCTGCCTGTGGACCTTCACCACCTCCTCCACCAATACTTGCAGCTCCATGCTGCTGAACTTCACCTAGCGCTTTCTCTCAGCCTTCTGGCTCTCAGAGCTGCTTGCCATTTCCACTGTGTTCACAGATCGCCAAACACTCTCTCTGCTGCTCACTCTCACTGCTCAGCTCTGGCTGCCTCTCCAGAAAGTTCTGATGAGTTGCACCTGCCTGGGTTGCCACTCCCTGCTAGGGTGGGGGAGGGTGCTTTCACCTCATTGGCTGCTTTCATTAGTTTCACCTTCTTGCTTGCCGATTCCGTGTTTGCCGATTCGGTATTTACCGATTCGGTATTTATACCGAATCGGGAACTACCGATTCGGTAAATACCGATTCGGTTTTGCCAATGCATTCCTATGGGACTTTTGGACCATACGGTTGTATTGCCGTTACCGATTCAGTATCTACTGAATCGGTCAATACCGAATCGGTAAGTCTCGAAACACGATACCGAATTTTACCGATTCGGTATTCCAGCACATCTGGAATACCTACATATCCACCCCTTAGATTTACAGATTCTTAATTACCGAATCGGTAAAATTCGGTAATTTTCGGTAATTAAGAATCAGTAAATCTATTCTACCTACATCGGGCCCTCAGTCCCCTGCTACCCATATTGATGAAAACAAGGTCTTACAAAAGGCCATTAAACCAGCACAAATATAAATCTGACACTAATTTGATAAAGTTAATCGACCAATTACTGTGGTTGGTTTTAGCACCTCCAGAAACTTTGGCTTCGAAGCACAAATACTTTTTTTTTCTAAATCTGTTTATTGACATTCCAAGTAGTATATGCACTTTCACTGCCTTACAAGGCAGCACAAGTAATAATTAACCAACCAACCAATCTGCGATCGACCTTTGTACAAATACATTGATAACATATGTGACATCAGTATCAGCACTTACATTTGTGGCATTATGACCTACTATTCACTTTATCAGCATTATTATTCACTCTGTGTGCTATTGGTAGCCAGTTGTTGTAAGTATTGGCGTAATGGTTCCCAAATGTCCCTGGGCCTAGATGTTGTGGGCAGTTCTTCTGCATATAATGCAAGATTTTCTTTACAAAAAACCATGTCTTTAATCCAGCTCTCAGTTTTTGGGGCCATAACACTTTACCAATGTAATGCCACTTGATGTTTGGCCATTAGCAGCGCAATGTGCACAAATCTGCCCACCGTCCCTTTTGAGTGAGGTGTGTAACATAACAAACAAATTGAGGGCGTGCATTGCAATGAAATCCCAGACATTTCCTGTATGCATTTCAAAACTCCTTCCCAAAATAGGAATACCCTTCTACATTCCCATGCTAGATGCAAGAAGTCAGAGTCAGCTCGGCCACACCGCTTGTGGAGAAGTGTGGCTCACTGGTTAGAAGCGGCAGACCCTGAAGCAGAGGTCAGGCCCGGGACCAGGGTTCAATTCCCGACGCGGCAAGGTCTTGGTCTCAAAGTCCGCGGACTCGATATTTCTCGCCTCGGTGCCTACTCTAATCATGGGTCCCACTCTGCAACTCTGGGCAATAGCTTGCTTAACCTCCACAATGGCCCCAACAGCGCTGGGATGCCTGCCTTCACCTTGGGGGTGCCCTGGAGCGGGCATCTCACAGGGAAAGGCAGGATGGGTTCCACAGTGGTATACAGCGCCAGGATGCCCCGAGATGGGGTGGCAGTGCGCTTTACAAGTATACACACATTACACTTGCTTGTTTCTCTTGGGCCACATTTATGTAGTGTAATGGGGGTTTGATAGGTCTGGTGAATATACTAAAAGTGTATAATGCGCAAATTACAGTTGAGTGTAAGGGTGCTGGTTAACTTACAGATATGTACCCATTCCGACTCCTGCAATGGGGGTATTAATCTTGCATTCCAACGGGCCAAACTTTTGTCCGGTTTTATGACTTTCTTGTCCCGCACCTCCCTGTACAGTTTAGTTACTAGTTTACGCCTGGAGGGTACAACCAGCAGTAGTAGTAAAGCTCGAAGTGTGGGGGGTTCAGCTGGATATTTGTTGTAATGGGTTTTGACCGCCTGCCGCAGTCTGTACATGGTGAAGTTAAACAGTAGCTACGGGTTAGCTACGTACTGCAGGTCTTCTGTAGTTATAAAATGTCTGTCAGGATATATATCTTGCATGGAGAGTATACCTACCTCACTCAGCGCCCTAAGGGAGCCGGCCTCACGCGCCACTGACAATGCTGCATGATGCGCAAGGGGCAGTGCCAGAGCATATATAGGGAGCTTATTGCCAATGATGCCTATAGATTCTCATCCCGCTATAGTCGTGTCCAGAGTGTTAATTTTGGTTTTGGGTGTGCCTCTATGCGTGTGCATAAGAATGCCAGTCAGGGGTACTGGGTGTGCGTCACCATCTTCTACTGCGACATGCACAGTGTATGCATGCGGTTTAAACCAATTATATGCGTTTCGTGCTTGGGTGCATAAATAATATAAAAAGGGATCTGAAGCACTAAAACCTCCCATAGCATAGTCCAACGTCAATGTGGTCCAACTCACCCTGGCCCGCTTGCGACTTCATATCAAGCGAATAAGGTAGGGCCGTATCTCTCTAAAGAAATGCTGAGTCAGCTTGATTGGTATATTGCAGAATAGATATAGAAACCGTGGGAGTATAACCATTTTGATGACCGCGATGTGATTGGCGAGGGAAAGGGGTAGCATCTTCCATCTAGCCACCTGTTGTTTTAGGGAAGCATATGCTCTGTCATAGTTTTCTTTGATGACAATTTCAGGGTCGCAGTGGATCCAGAAACCCAGGTATTTTACCGGGTCTGTAGTCCACAACAGGGGGTATTCCATATTCGGCAGGGGCAGTGTTAGGTGTTAGTGGTATTACTATTGATTTGTTCCAGTTAATTTGGATACTTGAGAAGAGTCCAAATCTAATATATATCCCTCAACACCTGCACAAGGTAACAGCTTGGTACTCTAATAAATAACACCATATCGTCGGCATTAAGTGAGATACCAGCCGGGAGGTGTAGGAAATTAAGGGCTGTCTCTCTGTGCCACTGGCGAACAATGCATTCTAGAGGTTTAAGCACCAGAGAAAACAGTAAGGGAGAGAGAGGACACCCCTGGCGAGTGCCTCTGTGAATCATAAATGGTTGCGCTGTCAGACCCCCGACATGCACTAATGCTGAGGTGGGAATCCCATGCAGTTCAAGATATGGAACATGTAGCTCCACTCTATGGAGTCGAATGCCTTTGCAGTGTCCAACAGGACCGCGGCTGTGTGCAGAATGGGGTCCAAGACATGGAACATTGCAAATATAGTTCTTAAATTGTTCTCAAACAGGTATTTCACTGCTGATAGCGCGCTGCTGCTGGCGCCTCGTAATTTTAAATTTCCCTGTTCTAATATTTTGTTTGCTTTGATTTGTTGTTTCCCCTGTTTTTAGCGGACCGGGCTGGGCTCCTTTTCCCCCCTCCACTCACCGCATATAATAGTATTTACACCACCGCTTTGGTGGGTCCTGGGTCCCTTGGGAGGTTCGGGTTCCGAACGCGAGCGCCATCTTGCTTTGGGCTCTGGCAAGACCGGCGGGCGCCATCTTGGAGCGTTCTTACGCTCGTCTTCTTCCGGGGAGCGCCTACTTAAGGCGGACCCTTAGATACCTGCGTTCTCAAACAGGTATTTCACTGCTGATAGCGCGCTGCTGCTGGCACCTCGTAATTTTAAATTTCCCTGTTCTAATATTTTGTTTGCTTTGATTTGTTGTTTCCCCTGTTTTTAGCGGACCGGGCTGGGCTCCTTTTCCCCCCTCCACTCACCGCATATAATAGTATTTACACCACCGCTTTGGTGGGTCCTGGGTCCCTTGGGAGGTTCGGGGTCCGAACGCGAGCGCCATCTTGCTTTGGGCTCTGGCAAGACCGGATGGCGCCATCTTGGAGCGTTCTTACGCTCGTCTTCTTCCGGGGAGCGCCTACTTAAGGCGGACCCTTAGATACCTGCGTTCTCAAACAGGTATTTCACTGCTGATAGCGCGCTGGTGCTGGCGCCTCGTAATTTTAAATTTCCCTGTTCTAATATTTTGTTTGCTTTGATTTGTTGTTTCCCCTGTTTTTAGCGGACCGGGCTGGGCTCCTTTTCCCCCCTCCACTCACCGCATATAATAGTATTTACACCACCGCTTTGGTGTGTCCTGGGTCCCATGGGAGGTTCGGGGCCCGAACGCGAGCGCCATCTTGCTTTGGGCTCTGGCAAGACCGGCGGGCGCCATCTTGGAGCGTTCTTACGCTCGTCTTCTTCCGGGGAGCGCTTACTTAAGGCGGACCCTTAGATACCTGCGTTCTCAAACAGGTATTTCACTGCTGATAGCGCGCTGCTGCTGGCGCCTCGTAATTTTAAATTTCCCTGTTCTAATATTTTGTTTGCTTTGATTTGTTGTTTCCCCTGTTTTTAGCGGACCGGCTGGGCTCCTTTTCCCCCCTCCACTCACCGCATATAATAGTATTTACACCACCGCTTTGGTGGGTCCTGGGTCCCTTGGGAGGTTCGGGGTCCGAACGCGAGCGCCATCTTGCTTTGGGCTCTGGCAAGACCGGCGGGCGCCATCTTGGAGCGTTCTTACGCTCGTCTTCTTCCGGGGAGCGCCTACTTAAAGCCGTCCCCTCCCGCGCAGCGGGACGTGCAGTTGTGACGCCTTCGCTGTGCCGGAGTCGTGCCAGAGTCCTGCCCGTCTGCGCTCGTCCGCGCAAGGGAGACGCAGGACGTGGCGGGACTCTATCGCGCTGTAAGTATGATTCGTCAATATTCCAGCCAGGCTCTTCATTTGATCAGACGATGTTTGACCTCTTGTTCGCACTCGGCTCGGCATCCTCTGTGCGGCCCTCATATTTGTTCATGTGGATGGTGGGAACTATCGACACCAACGATGGCCCCTAGCCAGGCACTACTGCATCGTAAGAAGGAACCTCCCCACCCCAGTGCTGTCAAACTGTGGCATCTTAATATCAGATCCCTGTCGAAACATCATCGAGATATTTATGAACTTATCTCCTTGGAAAGCCCCGATGTTTTCTTCATGACGGAGACCTGGTTAGGTGATGAGGATACGGCCATTATTAATCTGGCCCTCCCTCCGGGTTACGCAATCCATACATTAAATCGCAAGGGGAGAGGTGGAGGCATAGCCGTGGCTTTTAAAACTTGCTTCACTTGCACCTGGAAACCTATGATCTTGGCCGGCGCTGAGTGTGCCCATTTTTCCATCGGCCTCAGTCAGCATCAAGCATTGTCAGGTCTTTTGATCTACCGCCCTCCGGGGAGTGACAGTGCTTTCAGGAAAGCCCTTCCTGAGCTGGTAAGCTCTCTCTCTCTGTTCTCTTCCAATATTACCATCATCGGCGATCTTAATATACACTTCGATGCCACGGAGGTACCAGCGGTTCGAGGTCTGCTGGACGATCTTGAAGCAGTACAGCTACTCCAATTGGTCCGTCATCCGACCCATGAGGGAGGTCATATCCTCGATCCAGTCTTTACTAACCTGCAACTGGTCGAGGTCTCCCCCCCTAGACCCATGGGATGGAGTGATCATTACCTCATTGAGCTTTCTGTCACAATGGTGACACAATTTATTGGGAAGCCTGGTAAAACATCCTTCAGGCGGCCCTGGAAAAAGCTCAAATTGGAGGATTTTCACAGTCTCTTGGTCACTACATCGCTGGCTCATACAGATGACGTTGCAACTGGCTACACCATCTTTTGCGCTTGGATTGTCAAAGTCCTTGACGTATTAATCCCAGCCGGCTGGAGTAGGAATCGACATTCTCAGCCTAATCCCTGGTACACGGAGGCACTCAGGTGTATCAAAGTTACCTGCCGACAAGCCGAAAGAGCATGGAGGAAGAATTACGATAAAGACCTGAAAGTATGCTATCTGGTCAAGGTAAAGCTATACCATAGAGCTGTCTGCCAGGCCCGTGCTGATTACTATGCACGGGAGTTTCAGGCGAGCTCTAACCCGTCCAAACTGGTTTTTAAAATCTTGAAGGAGCTCACAGTGAACAGACTTCCTATTACGGAGATCTGTTCCCTTGCCCACTGTGAGTCGTTAGCCAGCTTCTTTGTGGAAAAAGTAAATGCCATCTACCGCTCTTTTCCCAAAGCTGACCCTGACAGTACGACTTTGACGTTGCGTACTTCTCAGTGCTTGGCCTCTCTCTCTATACCATCGGAGCAGGAGTTTAATCTCCTAGCGGCCAAGGTCAAGTCTGGCTCTCCGGATGACCCTTTGAGACCTGCCCAGTTTATGGACTCGGCGTCCTTTTGCCTTCCTCCCATTCGCCATCTGGTGGAGCAATCCCTTACCATCGGTTCAGTTCCACCTAGTTGGAAGGCTGCCTGTGTCATGCCCATCATAAAGAAGCCTGGATTGGATCCGATGAAGCCGGAGAGTTATCGACCTATCTCCCTCCTTCCTTGGGTGGCAAAGATTACAGAGGCCCATGTGAATAACATCTTAACAAACCATCTGGCATCTGCACATCTATTGGATCCGACACAGAATGGTTTTAGATCTGGACATAGTACAGAGACGGCACTCCTATTTATGGTTGAACACCTCCGCTCTGTACTAGATGCAGGTCAAACGGCGGCACTGGTCCTTTTGGACCTTAGTGCCGCCTTTGATACCGTATCTCACACCATTCTTATTCGAAGGCTTCGTGAGGCAGGCATCTCAGGCAGGGCGTTAGACTGGTTTCAATCGTTCCTTTCGGAACGATCTTTTCAGGTTGTGGTGCCACCGTTCAGATCCAAGCCCCACGCTATCACTCAAGGTGTCCCGCAAGGCTCGGCGTTGAGCCCCACTCTTTTTAACCTTTACGTTCAACCTTTGGCGGAGGTTGCGAAGAGTTGGGGTCTCACTATGGTATCATACGCCGATGATACCCAGTTGGCAGTGGCTCTTAATGGGGACTCTGACTAACTGGCATCGAACTTTGCGGATGGTTTGAGGGCTGTTGCTAGTTGGCTTGCGGCCAACTGTTTACAACTCAACGCCCTCAAAACTGAGGTGATGGTGCTGGGGAAACATCCTGATCTGTGGGGTGCTAGCTGGTGGCCTAAGGAGCTGGGACCCCCTCCAATACCTGTCTCCGAACTCAAAAATCTTGGCGTCTGGTTGGATTCCAAACTAACCTTCTCGTTCCATACTAAGAAGGTGGCATCTATGTGCTTCGGCATTTTGCGGGGTTTGAGGCCTATCCTCAAATTTTTTGATGCCCCTACCCGCCAGATGGTGATCCAAGCTAGCGTACTATCGAGGCTCGATTACGCGAGCTCACTGTTCTTAGGCGCCAACCAGGCGGAAGTTTTGCGACTTCAACTGGTGCAGAATGCGGCAGCTAGGGCCCTGGTGGGCCTGCCGCGCTTCTGTTCAGCCCGTAGCACAATTTTCAACTTGCACTGGCTGCCAGTAACCAGACGTATAGAGTTCAAGGCCCTCTGCTTTGCATTCAAAATTCTCAAATCTGACACCCCCATCATACTTCAGCACCTTTTGTCCTTGTACACTCCTTTGCGCAGCCTTCGTTCTGCCGGCCAAAATTTGGCACTTGTTCCCCGTTTCCAAAAGTGTAGATTGGGTGGCCGATCGTTTACGGTTTTGGCCTCTAAACTATGGAACGCACTCCCGGCCTACATCCGTTCTTTGGAGGACCTTCTTGCTTTTAGAAGAGCTGTCAAAACTCACCTTTTTCCTTTGACCTATTAATCACTCCCTACCTTTCCTGTGTTATTAGTTATGTTACCTGTTCTAGATATAGCGCCGGGACGCCCCTTGGCTGGGGCAGCTGTGCGCTTAAGAAATTCCAAATAACATAACATAACAGATGTGGAGCAGTCCAGGATAAACCCTGATTAGTCCAGAATAACCAAGCTAGACATTGGGGGCTGCAACCTGGTAGCCAGGATTTTCATCAGAATCTTGGCATCGAGGTTAATCAATGACAGCGGCCAAAATGACTTGCAAAGATCTGGAGCTTTGTCCTTTTCTAACAATGTAAAAATTAGTGCTTGACGAAGAGATGGTGGCAGAATACCAGATTCATGTGCCTCTGCATACATCTCTAGGAGGCTTGACTAAATCAATATACTCTTTATAAAATTTGGCTGTAAGCCTGTCTGGACATGGCGCTTTTTGGTTGAGTAATGCACATTTTGCCACCTTTATATAGGCTTCGTTAATCGGTTGGTTTAAATAGTGGCAGTGGTGATCTGCCAACCATGCGCAGGCTTTGTCAGACAGATAAGCTTCTAGGTCCCAGTCAGCTGACGATCCCTTCAATGTGCATAGGTGTGCGTAGAACCCACAAAATTGATCCACAATCTCTAAAGGGGCATAGTGTTCCGTCCCCTGAGGATCTGTGATTTTAGTTATACGGTGATGATTGGTTCGAAATTTAATTTTGGCGGGTAAGTTGCGTCCTGGGTGACTTCGCTCCCCATACGCCGGTGCCACATGTCTGCGAGAAAGATAGCGGATCTCAGATTTCGCAAAAGAGTCATATTCTAAGATTAATTCGTGAATATGCTTTAATATTCCAGGGAAGGGTGCAGTCGTGTATTGACGTTCCAAATCTGTCAGTATTAGTGAGGTCTTTGGAAGTTGACCCCTGATGTCTTTTTAAAGTACCAGCTGCGCTACTGATGCAGACCCCTCTTATGGTCACTTTAAATGCCTCCCACAGTGAAGATGCTCTTTCCACTGTGCCCAAGTTACGGTCAAAAGTATTGCTCTATGCCATTTCGTATGGTGTCAGTGTGAATGGGGTCTAAGAGTGCCTCCGAGCAGAAACTCCACGTATTGGGGTGATAAATGTTAGCCGGAATTCTAAAGGCAACTTAACACCGGGTTGTAATCTGATAGTGTACGTGGGAGTATCTTTACATCAGTGACCCAGTCATTTGCCTTCTCACTGAGGAGCTAATAGTCCAGTTGGGACCAGCTGTTATGGGCGGGCATGGCATGTGTACCTGCCCTCGTCATGCTGTGACGCAGCCTCCATATGTCCACTAGGCCGAATTTGATCATGGCATTGTTGATACTGTTAGCTATTTTGGGCGTACGTAGCCTGTGTGGGTTAAATTTATCTGATTGAGGGTCTAGATAAGAATTGAGATTCCCCCCCGACAATAGCATCTGCAAGCCACTCATGCATTATGTTGTACAGTTGTGTAAAGGTTTCTGGTTCATCGACTATGGGACAATACACATTATTAAAAGTGACAAGGGAGGTTCCCAGTTTACTGTGTACCATGGCACATCTTCCCTCTGTGTCCATATAAGGTTTAATAGGTGTAAAGAGGACTCCACGCTTAAACAAAATGATAACCACATTGGCGTATGAGGAATACGATGAGGCTAATTTAAATCCTGCCCATTTAAGTGCGATTTTAGTTTCAGAAGTCGTAGTCATATGCGTTTCCTGGAGGAGAGCGACCTGGATGTCATGGTGATCTAGATATGCAAACACTTGCCAAATTTTGGGGGGGTATTGAGCTTGCAAACATTCCATGTCAAACAATTATACGTCTCACCCATACCTAGAATGAAATGCAATACCTACTGAGTGTAGGTCCACGCCACAGCAACCATTGAGTGCAATCAATGCATGTAGCAGCTGGTAGGTTGGTAAAATCACAGAAACAAACCCCAATTGAGAACAAGACCACCCTACCTCCCCCACCCACTTCAACAGACCCCAATTGCCAAAGCAATTCCCTATTGAAACTAAGAACCCCACAAACCCCCCATAAACAATCCCCTGACAAGAAACTAAGGGGTTGTGGTGCACACATGGTGGCAGGAGCTGCCAGCCGGGAACCCCAGCGACAATATCACATGAGGGGGTCGCCTATCCAATCCTCTAAATAGGAACAAAAGGTAATACAGTCGGTGTAACCTGCTAGTCGCGAAGGGCTATTAATGTGAAAGCTAGGATACAGTCCTCAAATGTGCCTAAATTCCTATATTGCACGACAGTAACATTATGCCCTCCGCTATATGTGTAGGACATTAAACCATCATTTCGAGTCCAGCACTTATCTGGGATCATGAGGAGAATTTCGTGAAGGAGACAGTTATGTTATGTTATGTTATGTTATTTGTAGTTTTGTATAGCGCAACGGTTACTCAAAAAGAGTGTCCCGGCGCTTTAGGTAAGGGGAAGTAATGCAAAGTAACATAACACAGATTAAAAGAAATGAACAGCACACCGACAATAAAAAAGAACAACCTGGAAACCTACTGAGAGAACAGCCAGGTTTTAAGCCCTTTCCTAAACTCAAGAAGAGAGGTAGCCCCCCGAAGTGGGAGCGGCAACGAATTCCACATCTGTGGGGCCAATAAACTAAAAGAACGGCCACCCAGGCGGGCCCGCTTAACCCGAGGGACCGTCGCCAAGAGTAGAGATTCAGACCTCAACGACCGCGCCGGATGGTAAAAGGCCAGTCTCTTTTGGAGATACTTTGCCCCCACTGCATGGAGCGCCTTATAGGCCAAGGTCATAGCCTTAAAGGCAATCCGCTTGCGGATGGGTAGCCAATGTAGCGCCAGCAGTAGCCCAGAGACGCTACTGCGTCTATTTAGACCAAAAATGGCCCTGGCCGCCGCATTCTGCGCCACTTGAAGCCGCTGTAGCAGGTACTCTGGCAGGCCCAGGTAAAGAATGTTGGCATAATCCAACCTGGAGCCTATCAGAGCCTGCACAGTCAGCCTCCTATGCTCCTCTGACAGAAGAGGCAAAAACCTCCGCAGCATTTTTAATAGGCCAAAGCAGGTGCCGGTCACCCCCAGAATCTGGGCCTTCATCGTCAACCCCTCATCCATCTTAACCCCCAGGTTTTTTGCCATAGGGGAGGAGCCGGATGGTGGGAACATGTCGACGGGCCACCAGGCCTGCCAGCTGGGCTCTACATCGCACCCGAAGAAGAGTACCTCCGATTTATCGGAGTTGCACTTGAGGCTGTTCAGTTGGAACCATGCGAACACCGCCCCAAGGCAACTCCGGATACTCTCCCCGTCAAAGTCGGCCCCTCTCTCGCAAGAGAAGAGGAGCTGGGTGTCGTCGGCATACGACACGATCCGGGCACCAAACGACTCCGCCACCGCCGCCAGTGGGGTCATAAAGATGTTAAAAAGGGTCGGGCTCAAAATAGAGCCCTGAGGGACCCCGACTCCCAATGGCGGCATAACGGCGGAGTCAGGTGGTGTCCAGACCGTCTGCCGGTGGCCGGCTAAAAAAGACGAAAACCATTTGAGCACCGTCCCCCGAAGACCAATCTCAGAGAGTCTTGCGAGAAGGCCATCATGGGGGACGGTGTCAAAAGCCGCCGACAAGTCCAACAACACCAACATGACTTTGCCCCCGGTATCCAACACCCCTTTAATGGTTTCAGAAACCTCAAGGAGCGCGGTCTCGGTGCTACGATTAGAGCGAAAGCCTGACTGAGAGTCATGCAGAATCTCGTGGGACTCCAAAAAATTGGAGAGCACCGACTGGACGTGCTTCTCCAAGATTTTTACCAAGGCCGGCAGCAGCGAAATCGGCCTATAGTTAGCTGGGACCTTTGGGTCAAGGCCAGGTTTTTTAAGTAGCGGGATGACCATGGCCTTCTTCCACTCTGACGGAACCACTCCCAAGCTCAACGATAGGTTGAGGAGAGGGTTCCCCAGTGGGTTAATTACCTCCGCCAATTTACCCAAAAGTTTAGCTGGGCAAGGGTCCAACGGAGACCCAGATTTTAAATTGCCCATAAGCGCTAGAGAGGCGGGGGCTGACAAAGGTGGAAACTCGGCCAGCGTAGCGCCCCGCGCAGCCAAGGAAAACATACCAACCTCGGACACCGGCGGCCTGACAGGTCCTACAGATGAAAAAGAGTCCTGTATGATTTTTATCTTGCTAGTAAGAAAACAGGCAAGATCCGCCGCCCAGGAACCTAAGGGCACCTCTTCCGACGTGGTGGTCCGAGGGGACATGAATTCTCTTACGATGGTAAAAATCTCCTTGCTGGAATTCCCAGCCGCTTCAATTCTCCCCGCAAGATAGGCCTTCTTAGCGAGGCGGATGTCCCGATGGTAGACCTTAACCACAGCCTTATAGGCAGACCTGTCCAAGCTGTCATAGTGAGCCCGCCAGGCCCTTTCGGCTACCTTGCACTGCTGCCGCATAGCCCACAGTACAGGAGTGAACCAAGGGGCCGACACCCGCTTTGATGTCAAACGGGGGGGCTGCATCGGGGCCAGGTCATTAAGCCTCTCCGTAAACCAATCTTGCAAGGACTCCAAGTCCCTCTCCAGCTCACCTGAGAGAGGACAGGGGTGATTCCGCGCCGCCTGAGCCAACATCTCAGGGGTCACTCTACTAAAAGCTCTAAAAGCTCGTCCCCGTTGCTGTGGGACAGGGGTGGACGACCTGGCAGTGCCACTGATCACAAACTTGGCAAGCCAGTGATCCGACCACAAGACCGGGAGAATCTCTTTCACCACCAGAGGGGATGTAGAGAAAACCTGGTCAAGGGTATGCCCCTTAGCATGAGTCGGCCCCTGCAAATGAGGAATGAGGCCCAGTGGATTCATGGCTTCAGAAAGCTTTATGGCAGCAGGGTCGGACGGATCATCCATCCGGATGTTAAAGTCCCCCGCCACTAAGCAGTGTTCTGCTCTCAGAGCCAGACCCAACAGCACCGAATCGAGGTCGGCAAAAAAAGTTCCGAGCGGGCCAGGGGGTCGATAAACCAACAGCCCCTTCACTGACTGGTGCGGCGCTAGCGTGAGTGAAAAAGCCAGCGATTCCGATCCACGGATATCCTCCGTGGGTAAGACGGTGCACAGCGTGCCCTTCCTCACCACCAGAGCGACCCCACCGCCCCTACCCCTCGCTCTGTCCTTCCTGAAGATGTTGTACTCAGACGGGATCGCCATTGCCACATCAGGGTTGGAGGATTCTCCCCACCAGGTCTTCGTCAACATTAAACAGAGTGGCTTCTCTGTCTCGAGAAGCTCAAAGATGTCTTGCGCATGACTGCCCGCTGATCTGGTATTTAGCAGCATGCAGGCATACTCTGCGCCAGCTATGATACTAGCCGGGGTAGAAGACAAAGCCCGGTTAGGACGCCAACCACAACCCGGGCAACAAGACTTGCCCCTATGGCGGCCCGGAAAGACAGAACAGCAACAACTCTCCCTATAATTCAAGGAGCGCAACTCCTCACGTGTGTACCGCACCAAACGTGCGCCAGATTTACACATACTAGAAGAGCAGAGCCCCACCCGCCGCCCGCAACGCCTCCGGGACGCCTCCGGGACGCTGACGGGCGCAGACGGGCAGGACTCTGGCTTGACTCAGGCGCGAGTCAGGCGCCACCGCTGCGCGTCCCCACTGCGCGGAGGAAGCGAGCTTTAAATACAGCCTCCTCGTTCTCCCCTCGGAGAACTAGAGCGCTGAGTGTATTGGCGCGCTTCAAGGCAGCAGCCCCAATATGGCGGCCCTACTTCCTGTCCAGAAGCCCTAATGCCCGGTGACAGCGCTCCGCTTCTGCAAGCGGTGGGGGGCACAATTATGGTGCAGGAATGAGGGCGCTACCGCGCTATTAAGAACAGGTAAGAACCTGATTGAAAAACACCCATTATACACAAAAATACAAAACGAGTAAAAATGCAATTTTTTAAAGCGCTGCGCGTCTGCAGCAGCGTGAGGAGAAGGCGCCAAAGCAAGGAAAGGTATCCCCTTACCAGAAAGATCGAGCAGCTCCCACCAGCTCGCCTTAAATACAGCCTCCTCGTTCTCCCCTCGGAGAACTAGAGCGCTGAGTGTATTGGCGCGCTTCAAGGCAGCAGCCCCAATATGGCGGCCCTACTTCCTGTCCAGAACCCCTAATGCCCGGTGACAGCGCTCCGCTTCTGCAAGCGGTGGGGGGCACAATTATGGTGCAGGAATGAGGGCGCTACCGCGCTATTAAGAACAGGTAAGAACCTGATTAAAAAACACCCATTATACACAAAAATACAAAACGAGTAAAAATGCAATTTTTTAAAGCGCTGCGTGTCTGCAGCAGCGTGAGGAGAAGGCGCCAAAGCAAGGAAAGGTATCCCCTTACCAGAAAGGTCGAGCAGCTCCCACCAGCTCGCCTTAAATACAGCCTCCTCGTTCTCCCCTCGGAGAACTAGAGCGCTGAGTGTATTGGCGCGCTTCAAGGCAGCAGCCCCAATATGGCGGCCCTACTTCCTGTCCAGAAGCCCTAATGCCCGGTGACAGCGCTCCGCTTCTGCAAGCGGTGGGGGGCACAATTATGGTGCAGGAATGAGGGCGCTACCGCGCTATTAAGAACAGGTAAGAACCTGATTAAAAAACACCCATTATACACAAAAATACAAAACGAGTAAAAATGCAATTTTTTAAAGCGCTGCGCGTCTGCAGCAGCGTGAGGAGAAGGCGCCAAAGCAAGGAAAGGTATCCCCTTACCAGAAAGGTCGAGCAGCTCCCACCAGCTCGCCTTAAATACAGCCTCCTCGTTCTCCCCTCGGAGAACTAGAGCGCTGAGTGTATTGGCGCGCTTCAAGGCAGCAGCCCCAATATGGCGGCCCTACTTCCTGTCCAGAAGCCCTAATGCCCGGTGACAGCGCTCCGCTTCTGCAAGCGGTGGGGGGCACAATTATGGTGCAGGAATGAGGGCGCTACCGCGCTATTAAGAACAGGTAAGAACCTGATTAAAAAACACCCATTATACACAAAAATACAAAACGAGTAAAAATGCAATTTTTTAAAGCGCTGCGCGTCTGCAGCAGCGTGAGGAGAAGGCGCCAAAGCAAGGAAAGGTATCCCCTTACCAGAAAGTGAGTGTTCACTCAGCACCATTAGTAGGCCAGGTGAGACCGCCCTTCATTCAATATCAGAGGCTGCTCCTTGCTCCTCCTGGTCGCCTCTGGGTGATCTTCTACGTGGAGCTAGTGAACCTTTGCATTGGAGGTATTTGAGTACATCCTTAGGTGTAGTGTAGTTCCTATATTCCCAATAGGCTCTGCGCATTGGAATAATATATCCTGTAGATTAGACGTAGGACTGAGGTCGACTAGGTCTCTATCGAATATACTAAACTTAATTGTGTTTGCCAGCTAGTTCAGAGGTCACTAGAAACTTTCTCGAATTCCCAAGAAGGGATTAGTCTCTGACAACCGCCTAAACATCACAACTTTGTTTCCCCAAGATAAAACGTATCTTCAGAGTCGTGGAAATATTAGATAGATATTTCAGTCAGTCAATCGTGCATGCTTCGTTTCACTAGAGGTGCAGAGAAATAGATAGACAGGCGTTTTCGAAAAAAAGATTTATTGAACAGTCTTCTTTCTCAAGGCTAAGAAATGAACTGCTACAATTGTAACACAGTTTGTCAAATATAATGCGTACAGTACAAATAGTAGAATAAAATAATACTGTAAGAGCATTGTATGGTTCCTAAACCATATAAAAATACAAACATAAATAACAGAGGCTAAAAGTACTCAAATGGTGCTTCTAAAATAGGCCTACACCGGTGTACCTAACCTGAGCTTAGTACAAGGGAAGAAGTAAGTGAGATGTAGCATAAATTTAGTATTATTTTGCCAAGAATCTGCTCAAGATTTTTCTACGGGTCTAATCAGCTCTGTACCTTAGTTTAGAATGAAGAAGGCTGGTCTCGGGACTTGATTTCCCAGCAACCCGCAATGGTAGCTTGGAAACACTGGAACTGGATTTCTCGGCAGGAGAAAAGACAGCGTCTCTCTAAGTGCGTCTGCTGAAGGGTCGGCTTCCTTCCGCACTTGCTGTAGCAGGCTGCGTCGGGCAAGTAGATAGTCGAACTGCTCCAAACCACTGTGTGTTTTCTTGGGCAAGTGTGGGCATATTTATACCTTGAAGGTGCCTGGTTTGACGTATGGTTGTACATAATAACGTCATCAAAGAGTCTCAGTTCTTTGAAAAGTCCATGAGTTCGTGGAAATCAGTGCTCAAGCAAGGGGAAGTCCCTGACTGCTGAAGGCGGGTTTTTCCAAGAAATCGTTGTGGATTTTTGGAACTAGTGGAAGTAGCCCTGCCGTATTTGGACTGCATGAGCTATGTCTAAATATGGTTATGATTTCTATGCCTATATTATGATATAGTGATTTATACTTATATAAGGGCATGAATCAGGAAACTTACAATAGGGTCCTAAAATATTACATAACAAAGCTCATTAAAAATCGTGCTTTTGCCGCCATCTGTGACTTGTAGCCGGGTCGGGTATATCAACGCGTATAGAATGTGGAGGTCTCGACGTCCCTCTTTTTGACTGCCAGTAACTTTTTTTGCGCTCCTTGGACTTGTGGTGTGAAGTCCGGGTAAATAGAAATGTCCATCCCTTCATGGTGCAGACTGCCCAGGTCGCGAGCTCTACAGAGCGCCCCATCTTGGTCTCTGTAGTTCATTAGTTTCACAATAATTGGGTGGGGTCATATCCGGAGTGGAGGCGGTGGTGCTAAAGATCTATGCGCTCTCTCAATGAGGAACACGTTCGAGAACGTTTCTTTACCAAGAAGTGTGATCAATAGGTACTCAATAAAGCGCTTCTTGTTGCTCACATTTGTCAACTCTGCTATCCCCATGAAGCGCAGATTATTGCGGCAGGATCTCGCTTCTAAATCTTCTGCCTTCACCAACAGTGTTGTTAAGGTTTTGTCCATTTTTTCTCTCTTGGTCTCTAGTTGATGTTGCGCATCTTTCGCATCCGATATGCGTCTCTCCGCCATATCTATCCTCTCCCTGTGGCAACCCAGGCAATCCAGACACTCAGACATGCGATCTACGCGATAGGTTAAAGTATCTATTTTTCCATCGATATTTGATAGCGTTGATTGAATTGTTGCAAACATGGATTGAAAATCCATGGTGTTATCTGAGCCCCCAGATGCCACCGGTGGCTGAGTGGAAGGTTGATCGTCCGTGCTGTGTTCGACTGTCTTCATTGATTGTTCTAACTGTAGTTTGGATTGGTTCCTGTCCGGCTTCCCCATTTTTTCCAGCTTCGTGGCTAAGTAGTGTCTTCAGCCAGGCCGCACTGCACATAAACCAGTGCGCGGCAGTCGCCACTACCGGGCTTTGTGGGTTTGTTGTGTAGGATCAGCAATGTCTGATACTGCGTTGAAAGGTGACCCAATCCGTGCGCATCTACAGTGGAAAAGCGCTGTTTAGTCGTCCCAGGTACTCACAAACAGGCATATAACACATGTTGCGCCTAAGCGTGGGTTTCATGTACAGCCACGAAATTCGCGTTTTGCATCTCAGTGACATGCAAACATCATATCAGGACTCTGGCAAACCAACGGCAGACTCAACAATGTGTACCAGTGCAAGTCTTGGCAGATACGCTGATATATGCGGCCTTCCCTCTCTGTGGGTCCTGCCTCCCAGTTGTTTTCTACCTGATCAGAGCCGCCAGCAAAGAGGCCCGATTTGCATACTCTGCATCAGTGCTTCCCGCACCCAGGACTGGATGGGGCGTGCAGCAGACGACCAACCAAGCTCCACGTGTCTGCTGTGTTACCTCCGGCCCCCGCAGTGATCAGAGGCCATCACAGGATGCAAGCAGTCCTGTTAGGCAGCATGTACACGCCGGTTCCTTCCTAAATCCTTCTCACCGCTTGTCAGAATATGTGTAATTGCGCCCTCCGGTTGCAGCAGATGTCCGCACCCTCTTTGCGTCACATACCTCTTCAGCCCGGCACTGCAGCACCCCCGTGAAACTTTGTGGCTGTTCACAGTCCTGCGCCAGTACGCCCTCACCTGCAGTAGCAATATCGTCAGGGCTTCGTATTGTCTGCTTTCACTCCGTCGCCGGACTCAGAGCAACCGCGGGCCGTGTTGGGCAGATCAGCAACCTTAGCGGCAATTTCATGATCCAGAGGGGGGGAACAGCGTGATGTCCAGACGTCAGCCACCTCCTCGCTTTCACCCTCAATGCCTGCTCAACGGATGAGCATATGCTCGCACAGCCAGGCCTCACCGCAATGCACAGTCTTCAGTTAGTCTCTTTGGGGATAGTTTTGGTGGTGGAAACAAGATCCACAGATTGCCACCAGCTTCTGATTCAGGTATTTGTATAGTTGAATTCATTTTGCAGGTTATACACACAGGATTGTTGCAGGATTGAGAAGCGACCGAAAGAGCTCACTTACAATGCGGCCATCTTCGGGCTTGGCCAGCTCCGCCCCTTCCAAATATTGAGGTCGTAACCGCCAACCTGAGGTCTGTCGGTTGGTCCCCAATCCGCAATGGTCCACCCGACATCGTAATCAAGCCCTTTGTTACACTTCAGGTGACAGTGCATAAGCACTAAAACCATGGATCAGCGCTCCATACTTTCATCCATAAGCCCTAAACTAAGGATGTACAATGTTGTTCACAAAGAGTGTTAGTGAGTAGATGTTAAGGGGCCGATTAAGATACGGCCTTTTAAAGGTTGGAGCCTTTAGGGCCGCAACGTAATGGCTGGCACGTTTACTTTCCGACCGCCTCATTATGTTGGAGTTGGTCAGAAAGTAAACCGACCAGCCATCCGCCTGTCGGAAGCTGGCAAGTAATCTCAAGAGTGGGTCTTTCAACCCTTGAGATAATGATGCACGCTTTCCAACAGGGACCATGTAGGAAAGTGTGTTTGGTGGCCCACATCAGGGCCCACTTTGGTGCACGGCCTCCGGTTGGAGGCCAAGGGGGCACTATTGATCCCTGCACCTTGTGGCAGGCACCTCCAGGTGCCTGGTGCAGGGATGCACTGCACCTCCCTTTCCTCTATGGGAGCTTGTGTTACAGCCAGTGTATGACCTTAACACGTGCTCCCCCATGAGGAAAGGGAGCATGCGATGGAACAGTGTTTGGTCGCATTGAAAACAGTCATTCAGGACCACCGACCGGGAGTCCGTCGGTCCTAGGACTGAGCGGGTACTTCCGCTTGACATCATAAGGAGCCCTTAGTTTATTTATATGCATTTTCTGATGTATTCTCAAAGGTGGGGTGCCCAAAGTGTATGATCCATTAATGTGCTGCAAAATTATATTACCTTTGCTAGGCACAATACTGTGCTCCACAATTGAGATCTGCATCAGAGACTCCCAATTGACCCTCTAAGTGACAATTCTGATGAAGATCATGAGCAGAATACCCTTTGCTTACCACCTCAAAGACCTGATGCCACAAGAGCAGCAGAAGGACTTGCATGCAGGAATGATGTCACAAACTTTTAATGTGCACATCACATGCATATTTCTGAACAAAGACCAGACAAGGTATATAGAGTAGTAAACAAATGTTTTTCTGTTTATTCACATATTCATTTCAATATTAAGAATATCTATATGTAAAATGTATTAATTCAGAATAGGGGTCATATTTCAATTTACTTTAAGAATATAAGCAGTATTTTATTTATCGTCTTGAAAACAATGTAATTGTATGCTTCAGTATTTACACCTTTGATGTCCTGTAGTTGGTCCTTCTGTGGGACACGTGTTCTTTTTTCTTGCTCATCTACGCTCTAGATTCTAGTGCACCTTGATGTAGCTAGCTCAACCCTAGTAATATTGCCCATACTTGACCTCTCCTCAGTCTCATCAACCGACCTTGCTGCTCTAATTCGACAATAGTAAATTGTATTTCTTCTAAGTTGTTGGCTATTTGTCAGTGGCGGCCGGTAAGTTTAGGGGGGAGGAGGACGGATGGGACACACGCTCACATACACATAACACTCACAACCAGGTGCACACACACACACAAACACATTCATTAACACACACACAAACACATTCATTAACAACACTCTTTCCCAAACATACATGCACACACGCACCAAACAATGTAAAAAGAAAATAAATCACACTTACCTTCAGCCAGCTCTGCTCTGCCTCGGAGGTTCCAGGAGGCTTGGCACTGCTGCCTTCCATCATTGGCAGGTCAGCCAATGAGGGAAGGCAGCAGTCCTATCGTCATCATAGAGTGGGATGGGGTCAGGGAGACTACTGACCCCACCCTGTGATGAAGTGTCACTGATTGACACTCGACCCTGGGAGCTTTAGGGCTTAAAACTGAAGCGCCCAGGTGCGAGGCAATCAGTGACGCTATCCCTCATCACTGAAGGGAGGGCCTCACTAACGTTTGCTGAGCTGATAAAGTCACGCCCAACAGAGCTGTGACTTTCTCAGCCCAGCAAAGTTCAGTTCAGGCAGCAAGGAGCCAGCGCTAAATGCGCATGTGTGTCTCCTGGCTGCTTAAACTGAAAGTGAATAGTGTCTGTCAGGCTGACTTTTGTTCAGCTTGACAGTAACTATTCCTACGGGGAAATAGGGGGCGGGGCCCTTCCGCCCAAATGGACCAGCCGCGCCTGCTATTTGTACTTGACCCTGTACAACATAACCACTCTACCTGCCCACCTGCATTTTAGCTGTACTTTGATGCATAGTTGAAATGTCTGTACCCAGCTTTTCAACAGACGTTTTGGGGGATATTGGTGGGGTGTCTCTGTTGACACCTGTCACCTGATGAATTTTTAATTTGCATGGCCATATCCTTTGTAGCCATCCCAGGCCTAATGGCTGTATTACCTTCATAAATGGCTCTATCTAATTTTGCTACCTGTCTACTGAGGTAGACCGATCATGATTTCTTTGAATTTGTAATGTCTCTATTTAAAATGAATTGAATTGTGCTGTAGTATGGGGGCTTTGCCGGAATTCTTTAATTCTGAACCTTACATTAGGACTACAACTATGAAAAAGTGACTTGACAGAGCAGATACGAAAGATATCTGCTGACCAGATTTAGATTTTGAACTCTTCATCATCTGGTTTCATACCCAAACATCAATGATTGGTCAATAAAATTATGCCACTGTCCGTGTGATAACGTATCGCAACAAAGCACGATTCATGTGGTGCTATTTTGTAAATGTTATCTTATTGAGAGGCAAAGGTGGTTAAAACCTTTACTAAAAAGGGGCGGATGGAGACAATGACGGCCTGCCTTCATTTACTTGCAGATGTTGGATAGCTTCTATTGTATTAGTTCTATGGCAGGGTTTTTAAAGACTGTGATGAAAAACAGGATGGTAAATAATTATTGACTTTCGGGGACTGTTTGCTTGTTAGCATGATTTATATGATGGAAAGTAATGTCTGAAACTATTATCGTAATTTGGCAGACCGATGTATATAGATGTTTTTAGATGAATTTGTTTTTATATGTATATGCTTTCATGATTTTATTCCCTGAAATCGAATAAAGCTTGTTTGATTTGATGTGATTTTGACTTGCCATTGTACCAGTCGACATGAGATGCAAAAGATGATTTACTCACCATAAGCTTGCAATGGGTGGTAAACATGTAGTATTACAGGAGACAACAGCAAACTCCTTCTGTTGTAAATATGATCATAGCAAAATGTAACATCATACCAACTATAAAATAATGCAAAAACTGAAACCTTCTAAAGAATGAAAAAGCGATAGAGAAAACAGACAAGTCATGTGAAGGCATTATTTACAATGCAGTTTAATGGTGGAAGTACGGCTCTACACTTTAAAAACACATACGGATTATGAGGAGTGGAGTTTACTCATCACCTACCTTAGACTCCCACTTCCATCTTTAGCTATTATCAACAAAAGAAGTCTTGTGACGCGTATAATCCATGGAATGGATAACGCTTCCAGCTTTTCATCTATTGTAATGTGGATAACATTATATTCCATTGTTTCTGCAGGATGGTTTTCCATCCACTCTTTGTTGTGCGACTAAAGCTGCAACCTCTATGGCAGCTATAGTCTGAGACCTGAGCATATCCCCCATTTAATATTCAACACTGAGGGCATTGCATTCCTTCCAGACCACTGATACCTTCTGCTTTACTACTATCAAAGTCAAGTCCACAAATCCACAGCCTTGTTTATTGTCTTTATTTCTAGGGAGCTCAACTAGTAAACAGAGTTCTGGGAGAGACCATAAACTCAAATTGCCCATCTGAATTACTTGGGCCCAGTAGTATTGTATAAATGCATGTTCTCACGCTTAAAGAAATCATCCCCAGACAAGCTACAAAGTGAGCATATGTCGGCCACCAATCGTTTAGGCATTGTTTCGCATTGCAGTTTAACTTTGTGACATCAAAATAAAATACTGCTGCCAGTGCTGAAGTCAAAGCAGACACAGCCTTTTTACCCCTCCTGTTTGTTAACAGAAGAAGCAACTCTTCAATCTTGGGTGGCTCCACCCCAGTTGGTCCCTATACAATTTTTCTATTATTTGCCAGTGCCCCCTAGGTGGGGAACTGGCCTGAATATGATCCGTAATCTTCACCCAGCTCTGGAAACGACATAACAGCATCCTCCTATTGTTTCCACACCCATGTCTGCCCATACCTTCTCATGAAATATTATTGGTGTTTCAAGGACAGTCTGTATTAACAATCCCTCTGTGCATAGGGGAGCTTGTACAGCATGTCTCATGCATTTCTTTCAGGCAATGGTACACAGCATGAAAAACACACCGAAAGAGACAAGGGACTGAGACTTCTCTGGTTCCCTTACTATCAATATAAACTCATTCAACAGAGAAGTGCAAAAAATGTGGTAGCCTCTGTAACGGGACCAAACTGTGCAGTACTTTGACTTAAAACAACCTAGTGGTCAACATAAATCTTTTATTCTGTCTGTCGACCCCTGGCAGGAATAAAAATATGTGTATCAGGGTATACAGGGAAAGTGACGATCACTATAGACCCACTGCAATTACCAACATGTTTCTGCCAATATTATGCCCCCACACGGGTAGTGCTGGCTTTCATCAGGATGTTGGTCCCCAATTGCCGGTCCTCACCCCATTTGGGTGTTTTTTACCTTTATTTATTTGGTCTGTAAGTGAATATCCCAATCTTTTGGTACTCTCCAGAATTTCTGCGAGGGAACCACTTCCTTCAGGATGTAAGAAGAGAGAAAAAAAGGGAGAAGAAATGTTGTAAAATCACATAGGACAGTTCTGGTTCCAATCTCCCTCTCTCTATACATTCTCTTTCTCTAAAGTTTAAAACATACATCTTCCACCCCCTATTTGAATCCAATCAGTGAGAACAGCCAAACTCTCAATTAAAAACCGCCCAATAAATACAGTGATTGGGCCACTTGTCCAACATAATTAGGAATGCCACACTCTAGAATCCAAGCCTGAATCTTATACATCATTCTTTTTACAGAACATTACTCTCTTGTAGATATCAAGTTTCTCATATATTCATTATGTTAATGGTATATACTCACACAAGTTCCTAAAACTTTTTCTGAACCCGGGACTTAGTGGGACTGTGCTGTTGCTGTCACACTGCAGGGAAAAACAAGTCTGCTCACTGTGTACTCACTGTGTGATTGTCCTTAGTTCTGTTAATCCTCCATAACACACTTCATTACATATGCTTTTCAATATGGTTGATTTTACTCTGCGAGTAACAGAAATCCTCTTATAATTAAACAGTATGTGTAGTTATTTACCTATCTCTCAGATGATTCTGGCCAAACAGTAAATGGGGCGGCGGTTTTAACCGTCATTACTCTTCCCCCCTAGAGCTTTCAGCCAACAATCCTTTTTCAGTCCCAAACCAGATATTTACACATGGGCCCGAAAAAACGCACACAGGAGCGAACGTAATATATCCGCCTAAATCGAGGTCAAGCGGTCGCTTATGTAGTTTACCGTGCTGCCGCTGTTGATCCTGGCCAAGCAATACATTTTTTTTTAGTTTTAAAAGGAAATTTATTTCAATAAAAGATCGCAATAGAAAAAATACACAAAATAATCATAGTACCAATTAAAACAGCAATCAAGTATAGAAAGAATATATTCCAATAGTAGGGAGGAGAAGAAAAAGGGGAAGAAGGGAGAAAAAGAAAGAGAAAGGGATGGGGCAGAAAAATAGAAAACATTTCATCATATAAATTGTTTAAATACATCTAAAAAGATAAACGTTGCCATTTAAACTTCTTACTTTAAGCATTGAAAAAAAGTCATAAGGAATACAAATATAAAATTCCATAGAAACAATAGTAATATCATGGAGGTTTGGGGACTTCTTCAGTAGCAGGGGTATGCAATGAACGAGACTGAGCAGATATATCAAGAAAATTGGTAATTGGTAACCATAAGAGGTCACGTTTAATAGCCAGAGATAGAGGAGAGACATATGCCCTATCCAATCTGTGATTGTAGCAGACACCATACCACCAAGCCTGAAGATAGACGTTGGATGTATCTTTCCAAGATTTAGTGATCTGCTGAAAAGCCACCGCCAAGAGCAGGTCAATAATAGAAGTGTTAAAGGTCATAGAGGACCATACATCAGATAAGCTCCCTAGGAAAATGTGAGTGATTGAAAAAGGAAAATGTGTTGAGAAAATAGAATTAATTTGTTGCCATGCTTTAGTCCAAAATAAATGAATAAGGGGACAAGTGAAAATCATATGTTTGAGATCTGCGCATGGATTAGAGCAGGACCAACATGAGGAGGGAATAGAGGAGTCAATATTGTGTAATCTGGCAGGGGTGATCAAAAGTCTATTGTAAATAAAAAATAAAGTCTGAGTAGTATTAGCTGCTCTAGAAGACCTTCTTATTTTATTCCATATGTCATGCCATAATGAACTAGAAAAAGTATCTTCTAAATCAGATTCCCAATCTTGTTCAGTCTTGCACTTATCACGAACGAGAGGAAAATCATGCAGTTTTTTATAGACTTGTGAAGCCGAAGGGGAAGATAAAAGAAAAGAAAAAGTAAGAGAAGAGGTGACAGGAGAAGAGGACGGAGTAAGAAAAGAGTCATATGATGATTGGAGAGCCGCACAAAGCAAATTATAATTACTAAGAAAGGAAAGAGGGAGAGAGAAACGAACTTGAAGAGACGAGAAAGGAAGGCAAAGTCCATCTTGAAAGAATTGATATACCCAAATAAGACCAAGAGAGTGCCAATCCTTCCAGAAGAATGTTCTGTTTTTAATTTTAACAAAAGGGTTATACCATATGGGAGATTGCAAAAATTGAGCCCAACCATCAAGACCATTAACGAAGAGAGGTAAGAAGAGTTTTCTAGCATTTTTAAGAATAGGAAGAGACATCTTAGTAGGAATATGAGAGAGAGAGATACATTCTTTAAAAGTAAAAGGATGGAAAAAGGAGGATTCAATGGCAACCCATATCGGAACTGAGGAGACATCTGCCTCTGAATCCAGTAAAAAAGAAGTTGAATGGGAAAGGAAGAAAGAGGAATGATAGGACACAAAATCCGGAAAATTAACTCCACCTAGAAGTTTGGGACGTTGAAGTTTGGCAAAAGACATCCTAGCTCTTTTGTGATTCCATAGAAATTTTGAAAGGACAGAGTATATGTTCTTAAAACAGGACTTAGGAAGATTAACAGGAAGGTTAGAAAGAAAAAATAAAATCACCGGAACCAACATCATTTTAATAGAGTCTAATCTACCCCACCAGGATAAAAATAAGGGGTGCCATCTAGAAGTGGAATTTGTGAGAGTGTCAAGAAGGTTCTTAATATTGAAAGCCACCGTATCCTTAATAGAAGGAGTAAATTCAAGACACAGATATTTGATTTTACTAGGACTCCAATGAAAAGACGAAAGTAAAAAATCAGCATGAAAATAATATTTATTGAGAGGAAGAATTTCACATTTATCAACATTAAGTTTATAACCCGAAACTGAAGCATATGAAGAGACTTCAGACAAAAAAGCCGGAATAGATGTTTGGGGATGAGAGATAAATAAAAGAATATCGTCTGCATAAGCAGAGAGTTTTAACTGCTTATCCGCATAGGGAAAACCGGAGATGTCTTTGTTTAATCTAATTTTTGACAAAAACGGTTCTAAAGCAAGAATAAAAAGTAAAGGAGAAAGAGGACATCCTTGTCGAACCCCACGAAAAAGAGGAAAGGAAGAAGAAACAAGACCGTTAGCAAAAATAAAGGACCTAGGAAAGGAGTATAAGAGAGAAACATAAGATATGAATCTAGGGCCAAAACCAAACCAAGAGAGAGTAGAAAGCATAAAAGACCAGTTAACTCTATCGAAAGCTTTCTCTGCATCTAAGGCAATTGCAGCTAAGCAATGATGAAAGGTGGGAGATTTACTGAGAACATTAAAGAAAAGGCGAGTATTATCGGAGAGAAGACGTCCCTTGATAAAACCACATTGTTCTCTACCTATTAGACACGGAAGAATTTTGTCCAAACGAAGAGCTAAAATTTTAGCAAAGATTTTGTAATCTAAATTGATTAATGAGATTGGTCTATAGTTTTTACAAAGGGTATGATCTTTATTGTCCTTAGGAAGGAGACAAATCAGAGCTTCTTGGAAAGTACCCTCGGATTTTTGGGACGTTATAAAAAAGTTAAATAATTGATGAAGTTTGGGAACAAGGAAGGAGGAAAAGTGAGAGTAGAATTCTATAGAAAAGCCATCTGGACCAGGCGCTTTACCTTTTTTAAGCACATGAATGGCATCTAAAATATCGTTAGGGAGAATATCTTTATCTAAAGAAGAAAAATCAACATCAGTCGATTGTGGGCGAGGAATAGAGGATAGGTACTGGGCAATATCGGAGGGCATGGGAGGAGATTCTGGAGTATAAAGATTTTGATAAAAGGTAGTGAATTCATTTAAAATATCTTCATCTTTATGAAGTATAGTATTAGAAGAGGAAACAATCGAATCAATTTTTGTCCGTTCTTTTTTCACTTTAAGATACTTGGCAAGAATGTTCCCAGCTTTGTTTTGTGCAGAGTAGAATTTAGCGCTAGACTTAAGCAAAAACAAGTTAGCTGAATTAGTGGATAATTTATTAAACGAAAGTTTAGCATTAATGAGTTGAGTAAGGGTCGACTGAGATTTGGTGGAATGATAAGAGATTTCCAATTGTTTAATCTGAGAAGTTAAGGAAGATAAAGACTGGTGAGCAAGGCGACGCTTTTTGGCAACATAAGAAATAATAAAGTCCCTAGAAGCAGCTTTAAAGGTGTCCCAAATTAATTGAGGAGAGGATTGTGGTGTTTCGTTTTCTGTAAAAAATCGTGATGCAAAATCAAGGAAAGCAGAAGTAAAAGATGCATCTAAAAGGAGGGCATTATTAAATCGCCATCTCCGTGTACCCTTAACTGGAGGGAGTAGATCAAGACCTAATGAGACAGGGGCATGATCGGATATTAGTATAGAACCAATGTCAGAATGAGTGATATGTTGTGATAGGGCCTTGGAAATAAAGAGATAGTCAAGTCGTGATTGAGAGGAATGGATGGGTGAGAAATATGTATATTCTTGTAGAGTTGGATTGGAAAGTCTCCAGGCATCAACAAGAGACCTCTGAGAAATAGTGGATGTAAATTGGGTATGAACCTGAGAGGGAGAAAAACGAGAGTTGGATTTCCTATCTAGAAATGGATCCATAATCATAATACAGTCTCCTCCAAGTATGAGATAATCATCAGTATAAGTCATAGAAGTTTGAAGGATGGAAGGCCAAAACAATTTATCAGGGATAGTAGGGGCATATAAATTGAAAATAGTTAGAGGAATTTTATTAACCAATAACGAAACCACCACCCATCTACCTTCCACATCATTATCTTGGGAAAGGAGCTGTATATTTAAACGTTTATGACACAAAATTGCAACCCCATTACGCTTCCCTGAACCTGGAGAAGCATAAACATGACCTACCCAGTTACCAAGCAATAAATAAGGTTACGGTTTTTAGACCTCCTTACTGTATACCCCTTGTGCGTATGTCAGGATCCCTTTTTCCCAACCCAATGCAAATTATTTCCATGGGACCGAAACAGCGCACAAGAGCGTAAAACACACAACCACCTATGTCGAGCTCAATCGGCCAATTGTGAATCATATCAGGCGACCGCTGACCATATCTCCCCGTACAGCGCCCTCCAAACTTACTAGTCACAAGAGTCACCCGGAATCCTGCCCTCACTTCAGTCCTCCGACGATGCCGGTTGTATGTCAGGAACGCCATAATCTAGTTTTAGGTCCGGTCACATGACCTCAACACCGGGCTCTCAGTCGGTATTCTAGAAATAGTGGTAGAACTAACAACAACCTCTGTGTGTGTCCTCACTATCCCCCGCCATAATGGAAGGCTCACATCATTGTTGTGAATCAAAAACCACGGGTACAGAGTCTGTATGTGTTAACTTTCTGCTGACCCAAAAACGTTGGATTTTATTTTGTAATTAGACAAAGCAATATATAATAGTAAAGGGGTTAAGTGTTTCATTAATATCGGAGATCTTCTATTATATGAACTTGTACTACTTATAACGCACAAATACACCATCTTTCATATGAAACTCAATCCATTCTACAACTTCCCAACCGGGAGACAAGCTTCATCTGTGTGTAATTTCCAAATATTAATTCCAAGATTACGATGATCTTACACACTGTGGACAAATTTTAAGGGGAGAGTAACATAATTCAAGTGTATATCAAACGTGTTAATACCAAAGCCACTCATAGATATGTCTAAAAAGTGAACTTCTGCGTAACAGTAACAACCAAGTACTTTCTTTATGTCGCAGGAGAATCGTATAGAGGCTTCAGGATGTTTTTTTGGGGTATCAGACCACACCATGCCCTGTCACTCAGTTTCTGAATGTATACAGGCTCAAACCAGGTACACGTATTACTCTGATCAGAATTCGTAGGCTACATTATCTTCTTGTGATGCAATGTAGTTGGAACCAGGGAATACAGTCATTGAAACTATGCAGGCTTCTCTTCAACCTCTCAACCCAACGTTGTTCCCTAATTAAAAGGAAGTCAGCCACATTGTTAATATCCGGAGGGATAAAGGGTTTGTCGAATACTGTCCATCTGAGGTCCAGTTCACTGTGCCTGCACTCTTGAAAGTGTGACGTCATCTTGGTGTTAGTTCTCCTGCATTGTATTGTGCTCATGTGTTCAAGGATGCGGGTCTTAACTTTGCGTGTTACATATTGCATGTTGCACGGGCACTTAATGCAATACCTGCTTAAGTGCCCGTGCAACAAGTAAAACAGGTGCTCTGTTTTTCACCTATGTATGCTGCCCTCAGGGCAATGAAAGTTCGCTGCTGCCCTGGGGGCAGCGCATTCATCGTAATGGGGCAATTAATCATTGTTTATGCCTGGTGCAGGGAAACATCCTTTACCACGCAACTTTAACCACACAGTGCATTTACAATGCAGGTTTTACAACAAAAACCATTACAACGCATTGCACTGGGTGGCGCTCTAGGATAAGTAATAGTTTAATTTACTATCCAACACCTTCCCTACTATCCACGGGGACTGGAGTTGGAATAGTAAATTAAACTATTCACTATCCAGCGCCAAAAAGCACTATGCGTTGTAATGGCTTGCGTTGTAAAACTTGCGTTGTAACAGCATGCGTGGTAAAAGCATTTGTTGTAACAACGTAAATCCCTGGTGCACCTTTTTAAAGGTACACACGCTGCAAACAATGAATATGCACTTCATGTGCAATGTGGCTCCTGGGATGTCCGTCTGGGAGCATTGATCGATCCCATAGCAAATCAGAAAACCCATGATGTTCTGTGAAATATTTAATCTCCAAGGCCTCTGAGTCTGAGGTCCCCCACACATTGCAATAACCACTTCAACTGTGTTAAGAAATAGAAAGTCTCATCGTTGGCGGCACCCAGGCCACCTTCGTCTAAGAGCTGGTACTCTCTTTTCAGCATCATTCTACATCTATTTCACACCCATATTAAAGACTCCAGGGCCATATTACATAAGAGCCTGGAGGCCGCAATGGGCGTTTGTGCCCGCTTTGCGTGTCCACGGGGCACTTTGGTAGTACATAAAGGGCCGCAGACTCCAGAGCAGCCGATAGAGTGTGCGCACTTAAAGCGCCAGCACTATCTTCAGGGGACATTCCCTCATTTGCATGGGGCCATGCCCCATGCAAATGAAAGAATTCCTTTGTTTCTGCACCCACGCCATATTACAGACGTCAGAGCAGAGGCAAAGTAGCTCTCAGGAGACAAACTGACATTGTGCAACCTAAAAGACTGTACACTGTTAATGCTCCTCCTCAGAGCAGCCCTCTGGAGGGGGAAAGGGGTCCTTTGCACCCCACAGACATCCCCTTTAAAGTGCAGGTGTGTTGCCACCTGCACTTTAAAAACACGGAGCAGCTTCAAAGCAGCCGCTCTGTTTGGGCCCGGCGCACCTGTTTTAAGGTGCACTGGGCCCAAACAGGCAAAGTGCGACCTTTACATAATAGGGCCCCAGAAGTGCTTGTAGGTCAGTAAAGAAACCTCTAGTTATCATCAAAAGGAGATCCATAAAATAATACAATAATAGGGCCATAATCAAAATTTCTGCTGTTGCGATCTGACCCATTGAGGACAAAGTCAGCCCAGTCCAGAAGGAAAGAGAATTTCTGACAGATGTGTCTTGAACAGCTTGCCTCCAAACAGTCTTGCATCAGCTTAATAGATATGGGGAGTTTCTGTTCCAAAGGAAACACACACAATGTTTCCTAATTCATTTTCAGGCCCGAGATTTGGCCAAAATTCCTTAGTACTTATATCACACTGGGAATATGTGCCTCAGCGCCTCTGAGGAGCAAGAATTCTTTGTCTGCATATGATGAAATAAGATGCTCTCCCCCAGGAAGGTTTGTTCACCAGGCTTTAACCGTAGTACGCAGCAAAGCCGCACGGGCCTCCCAATGCTAAATATAATAAATTCAGGACAAGGGGCACCCCTGTTTATTTCTCTAAAAATGAGCATTGTGAGAGGCAATACTCCCGTTTAGACTGTAAAGTTGGAATCATATACAGAAGATGTACCCATTTAAACATGCTTGCATGAAACTTCATTTTTTCAAAGACTACAAATAAATAGGGCCATATTACCTTCTTGAATGTTTTTTCAATGTCCAGTAAGTCCACCTCTGTACACGGAGTCAAAATATGGAACAAAAATCCACCACACAAAACAAGCTTTGAAAGATAAAATGTTTATACCGGCCTGGAATAAACTGATCAGGATGCACAAGCAGCCTCACCACCTGAGGTAGCCCACCCACTAAAATCTTTCCCAGAACCTCACTCTTTACTGTTAAGTAATGATAGGTACCTATAGGACCTCAGGTTCCGGGGGTCATAATCTCACTTCAGGATTACCACTAACAAAGATTCCATGTCTGTATAATTACAGAGGTTTAGGGAGCAGCCTAGAGAGTCTTATCAAATTAATTCAGCAGCCAATCCAACTCCAGAGTCTTACCATTCACAAATTGCCTTAAGGGCTCTTTAATCTCTCCCCTTGCAGTTTGCCAATCTAAGGCGATCACCTGATACTCTGTTGAGTATTTTAGAAGCACACACCTCACGTAGCCAGTTATCACTTCTGCACCCACTAAATGAGATACTGCAAAGAGTACAATAGTAGGGTTCAGTGATCTCATTAATCCCAGATTGCTTGGACAAAATCTCACTGGTGTGAGAGTATGGCACACAAGGGTTTATGATTAATGTTATGCTTGAGGAGTCAATGCAATAGGAGAATGGACCTATCTCTGTCTTGATGGAGTCTGGCCATATTTTCTTTGTAATTAACCATGTGCAATCTGTCTAGCACATCCATGTATTGCAGATTAGCCTCTACTAAGTCCACTGCGCGAGTACAATCGGTGACCACTACACACTCCAATAATTGAATCTGAACATTTACCTTATCAATATCCTTGGTGAGAGGTATGAGCACATCATATATGGTCTTAAAATAATGCCTCTTGATCACCGCCTTAATGGCATGCCATTCTGTCACCCCCGACAGTGTGGAGACCGTGTAGATCACAAATATTAGTGTATGTAGGCTGCTATCACCTCCTGAAAAGGACCATCATGTGTCATGGGGCTGTGGAGTGATGCCAAGTCAATGTTATACTCCTCGTGATGTATCATCAGTGAGGCTTCAGGTCAAGCATAAGGGCCAACAATCTCACACATCTTAGGGTGTGTATGGTAGAATCAGAGCCAGTTATTTCTGAAAAACACATATCTCCCCAGAATTATCTTCCTTGCCACATGCCGGAGAAATAAGTTGTGGAACAGCAACTGTCTATTAATCTTCCTGTATAAACCACAATCACCTCCCCAAAATATCAATATTGCAGGAGCAGGCTATGCTCACTTTGACAGGCCTGAACATGGTAAGGCATAAGGGTCCAGTCTTTATGCAGTTCCTCCAGAGATAGATCCAATTTTACTAAACATTCACTGCCCGCAGGGCCAGGGTTCTCCTACTCACCAGTACTCCCCCAAGCAAGAGGGCGTCTCTGGGTCGGTCTGTGCGAGGCTACGTCTCTGCTCCAACTAGGCCTGTCAGGGTCTGCGGCTCCTGATAGCCTTTAGCATCAGGAGCTCCAACATCAGGCGAGGATTGCAATGGCAATCCGCCTCGTGATTGCTAAGCTTTCTTTTGCCCTCAACTGCAGGTCATATCACCTTTTCCTGCATTCCTCAGTGGTGTTCTTCATGACACTCACAGAACTGAAATGGTCACGTGTTCTAGCCCATATTCATATTTATAGTTTGGGCAATGTTGAATGCAGATGTTCAAAATGTTTCTCATTCACTGCCACAGATTCCTCAACTAACATCCCTAATTCAGCATTACTGAATTTGCACTTTCTCTTTCTGGTCACATCCTCACGTGAGTCTTGGCTAGTTACTTTCCAGCTGAATGCTGGGAAATGCTGAAACAGTCCACTCAATGGCATCTGCTGCTCTCCTCACTTCAACAACGCACCTGGATTTCCTCCTGGTTTGCTTATGTCATCAAGGAATGCTGACGCAAAGCTCGTAATTTACACCTATCAATGAATCAGATATTGTGATTCAATAATTTATGAATGGGAATCATAAATATTCATTATCGCACACCATATTATCTTTGTACATAACTAATAACCCTATTTTGTAAGACATTATATTTTGAAAATTACGTTTAGTTATTTAGCATTTGTGTACATCAGGCTCTCAGACCCTACTGTGTCATAGTATTTACACCTTATGCTGCTGAAGTACTAGATAACAAATATTGAAATAGTCTACTCCAAAAGAGATAATGGCCTCCACAACTACACTGCACTACTACACAGCTTTTTATCCACACAGAAATGAAAGTCCTGTCTTTATGCCAGCCAATGACGTTGGGGTATCCTGTTGCATCTATTCTGAAATAGCAAATAAGCAGTATCCCAGTATTTCAAAGATCGGTAGTTTTGCAGATTGAAGACAGAAAGAACAGAGTATTATTTCAATAGGTGAAATATTTACGTTCAAACCAGGAGATCAATCCATCCAAATAGTTACCTTATGGATTAACCAATGCAGGCCTGGACTCAATACAGGTTACAGACTACTCATAGACGTGGAGAGCAGTGGTAGCTACACACATGCAAGCCGTGACTATTCAAAAAAGATGCAACCTCTACCTGAACTTTAGCACCCATTCCCAGCTTTGCTAGGTGGGTCACATGCCACGACCAGTAAAGTGACAGCACTGAAACCACTGTAATTTGTTTCCTCTTAAAGCACATATGTATAAATCATTTACTACATCAACGGGTCTCACTATTTTATAAGTGCCTGTTAGAAACTGGGATTCCCGGTAGGCTAGGGCATGCGCCAAAGCCGGGCAGAAACCCCCATTTCTAGTCAGGGCGAGGAAGTTACACCCTGAGGATAACCCCTCCTCACCCCCTTGGTAGCTTGGCATGAGCAGTCAGGCTTATCCCAGAGGCAATGTGTAAAGCGCTTGCGCAACACACACACACAGCTGCAACACCCTAGGCACACTACAAAAGAGACTCCACACAAGGTTATATAAAAATAGCCTTTGTATTATTTAAAACACATTAGAGGTACATTCACAGATATATATACACAGTGCCAGCTGGCTCCAGGTTACAATTTACAGGGGACTATGTACAAGGCAGAACCAATTGGATCGCTGCCAGAACCATCACAAAAGTACACGTAATACATTTAAAACCACCAGTACCTACTGGTAAACTAATGAGGTTAGCAATATTGCAGTAAGCATAAACCACATTAGCTCAGGCTTATAAATGCAAGCATCATAGCACGACATTAGGTAAAATCACATGCACATGAGGCTTAACCACAGAAACTAATAACCTGACGTCAGGCATCCTAATAAGCATAAATGCAACATCATTAGGCATAAAAATACATTATGCAACAATCATGCATAAATCACATTTGGCAAGCATTGGCCTAAATATGTTATGCACACATAATAAGCTCTAAACATTGTCGCACTAGTGAATCACAGTAACCCCCATTTACACTGTATAACTGCATTAGGCATAACCCAATAATTACATTAGGCATAACAATCTCATTAGGCATAAATATATGCATTAGGCAACATTATCTGAGCTTGGGGCATAAAACATGATCAGTAGTGCACACAGATAATCACCATTCCATTGTAGGGCCCACCTTGGTATGCAAAACCACCATGCCCCTTGTTGCAGCTGCCCACGCTCTCGTACTGCAGCTGTAAAAATAAGTGCCAGCACCACCGTGCCTGGGGAGCTCCCCTTTCAGGGACTCTAATGCATGGATGTGCCCACAATGTTGCAGCTGCCCGCTACTGCGGCACAGCTGTGCACATTAGCATGTGGCACTACGGTGTCTAGGGAGCCCCTACTCTGGGACTCTGAAATGAAAGATGTTGCCAACAAGAACACTGGCACGTTGGAGTCCCCCTCCGGGCCTCTAGACATCAAAAGTGCTCCAACCGTTGCAGTGGCCCAAAATGGTGGCGCCCCAGTGAAGCCAAAAGGTCACACTGGAGCCCGACTCCGGGACTCTAGGGTTTGAATCGTGCACCCAATCAGCACTGGGAGCCTTGTTCAAGGGCCTCCTCCCGGTGCACTTCCCTTGACGCCAACGGTGCCACCTTAGTCTACACTGGGACTCGCAAATACCAATGCCCAGTGTTGCGGCGGCCCGCTGTTGGAGAATTAGGCTTGGGTATCACACTGCCAGTGAAGCCCCACTCAGGGCGTTTGGAAATTGAATTGCCCCATTGTTGGAGCGGCCCGCTGTCCTGCAGGACAGCTCAAGGAGAACAGGTGCCCGCCATGTGAGGAGAAACCCCACTCACCTGGGACTCCCCTGTGGTCTCCGCTATTTTCTCAGGCAGCTCCGCTCCTCTTGCTGGCCAGAGGCGGGCTGCTGGAATGAGGCATGCACCACTCTAGCTTCTTGGTGGCTGCGGGGCTCTCGCCGGACCTGGGAGCACTGCTGACGATCCGGTGCCAGTTCTCTTGGCACCCGGCCTCACCTCACTTCACCCGACCCCTTCCTGGGACCCGCGACTTTGATGTGGAGCCTGCGAGGCTCCAAACATCGGAGGCTGCAGGCCCCGCCCACAGTCAGGTGGCTCTTCCCTGGCTTCCGGATTGGGCCAGATCCTGGACCACGGCGGTGATTCCTTGTGGATGTGGGGTGGGCACCCGCTTTTATGTGAGGCTCTTGTGTGGGGTGGGCACCTGCCAGGGAAAAATAAGCGTAGATGCGGTGTGGGCACCAGCAAACAGGCTCAAATGCGGGCTGGGCTCCCGCTCTTCCGGCGAAACGTAGGGGGAATCCCACACGCCGGGATTCCTTTGCAGCACATTGGTAGCCCAGTGCTGCAGGATCCACGCTCTTTTCGTCTTTTGAGAATTAAAAATAGTGCTCATGAGGTGCTAGAGTCGAGCAATGCAGTCAGGGTTGGGCAAAGGTCAGCAGACCTCAGGGCAGCTCTTTCCCAGCAGTATAGCAATCGCGGGGGACAGTCAAACATGGCGACGATGGCGATCCTGAAGTACAGCCGCCCCTGCTCCAGCAGAATTTCCCTTGGACCAGCAGAAATCAAGAGTCCTTGGCGCTGGGGAGAGCCCAGCAAAGCGCAGCCAGGCAGGCCAGAATGCAGGGACCCTCAGGAGCCAGTAGCTGGGTCCCACGGCGGTTCCTCCTGGCAGAGAGTCCCCTCAAAGGAAGCACAACCACCACATGGGGTCACAGCCCCTCTATTTATATTACACTTCCTCTGTGTCCGCCCCCTTCTAGAAGCCTCTGGAAGGGTCTTTGGGGAAGTGGGGAGTGTTTTGGGGGAGTGTAGAGCACTTTGTTTACCAGGCTTCCCTCCTCCCTTTGTGAGCTGGGGTTTGGTAATCAGACACACCACAGGGGGGCGGAGCCAGCATTGTGCAGGGCAGGCACAGACCTATTCACCGACAGGGGACTTCTCCGCCCACTACTCCAACAGCAGATCTCCTATTCAGCCTGACACTGACCCACCATGCCCTCCTTGGAGCCACTCACACCTCACCAGCCCGGTCACTTCTAGAACCAGACATGCAGCACACAGAAATGCCAACTTCTAAAAGTGGCATTTCTTAAATAGTGAAAATAAATGTTCACACACCATTGCGCAGCATTTATTATTTCCATTCCACACATACTAAACATAACTTACTTATTTTGTTTCATTTAGGAGTTATCCCATAAGGGGGGGGGGGGGCTTCCCAATGTTAGCCTATGAAGGGCAGAGAGTACATGCACTTTGCACTGCTAACCAGTGCTAAAGTGCACAGAGTCCTAAAACCATCAACACCATGTTAGGAAAAAAACTAGGAGGAAGGTAAAAAGTTCAGAGATGACCCCGCAAATAAGGCCAAGTCCAAAAGTGCCGATGCTTAATGTAAGAGTTGGCTCCATTGTTCAAAGAATACCCTTAATTTGGCAAGAATTACGTCTACATCTTCCTTATCTGCATCATTGCTCATTGACTCCATCTGCATGTTTAGAATCGCCTAGTTACTCCTTAATCTCTAGAGGATATTCTCATTTGCTACATCACTCATCAATCTTGAAACATGTTCTGACTTGATTCTCGGAAATGAGAATTATTTTTTAGATCTACTTTGAGAACAGAGGCATTCAGACAAGCTTCTACACAGTCAATGTTGTCAGTGGCGGCTCCTCCGCTGAGGTGGAGGAGCATTGACTCACTGTTTTTAGCAGTGGAAATGAAGGAAAAATAAAATGATAACAACTGGACGTTATTATCATTTTATTTGTTCCTGTGTCTTTGTGGGGCAGGGCTGCTCTGCTCTCAGAGCAGGGGAAGCAGTGGTGGCACTCTGTAAAGTGTGCATGACTGTTTGACCGGCCCTCTCGGGCCGGCCAAACAGTCTTGCACACTTTGCATGTCCTCCATTCAGACTGCATTGCAGCCTGCATGGAGAACATGCCCGGGCCCCATTCTCTATCTGAGCATCGAACCACAGCATTGCAGCTTTGTGATTGGTCAGGGGAGCCTGGCTGCTTCTTCTTCCGGCTGGAGCAGAGAACGAGGATGACAAGTAATGACACAGAGAGACAAGAGGAGGTAAGTTTTCTTTTTTTAACTTTACCCCGCTTCCCCCACCACCCCCGATATGTGCCAGTTGCTACTGAATGTTGTGGTGATTTTATTATGGCAGTTGTAAAGGTGCCAAGAGCTAGGTTTTAGTATTGTCTGGAACTCACACAGGTTTAAAATCTCGAATTAATTAATTAGGAAAACTTGTGTGTGTTTCCTTTAAGACAGAATCTCTCCATAGAAAACTGCCTTCTTTTGAGTTGATTCAAGACTGTTTGCACTGCAGGCAATCTGACCAAGACACTTATGTCTGTGAGAAATTCTCTTTACTTCTGGCCTGGGCTGCCTTTGTCCTCAATGGGGTTATGTAAAGAAAAACGGAGTGACCCCACTGACCAAGAGACAGGGTACCAAAGGTAATGAATATGAAAAGAATTCTCTTGGACTCAAAAGATTCTTCTAATTGCAATCAACCATACATCAACCTTCACCCATCACCATGAAACCACTCAAGTATCTATTAATAATCACAGATACGGACCCAAAAAACAATTATAAGCACATGGATAGAGACTAATCCTGGTATCAAAATATAGTTTTATTTAAAATTTCAAATTATTCCTAATAAAAATCATATACAAAACAAGGACACAAAGGCCATTTTTGTAGTGTCTTAACAAATCATTGCACTAAAATACATGAGAGACAAAAAACATTGAAACATTAAAAACATCATCATTTGGTTCTTTCAAATTAATCAATCAACTTGGTTGAAGTCCATCGCTAATTGTTTGATTGGACTAAAGAAAGTTCCTCGAATATAACCCTATGGACAAAGAGCTTTGACGCGTTTCGGTGGTTGTAAATTATTTGAAAACCACCTTCATCAGGACAAGAGTGATAGTTGTCTCTCCTATTAACCCCTTGAGTGCTGGCCACATTCAACGGACGTCGCGTGCACTACCTCGGTAGTGCTGCGCATGTCCGTTGAACGTCGCGGCCCCGCCCACGCAATAGAACGTTCCGCACCAGCGCGGAATGTTCAGCGCAGTGGAGGAGTTAATGATACAAATTCATGTGTGCCTTATTGAAAACAAAAATTTAAAAATCACAACAATATACAGTTACATCAATAAAAATACATATCATCACAGTACGATTTAATTAAGACTAAAACTAGTATGAGGAATAACTCCCAAATATATTTATCCTGTGCCCACTTATATAGAGGATACATATTATCAATGTGATTTTACAATTGTTTATGAGGGTCCAAAACTACTACTTCATTCATAACACATTAAAACTACTGAATAAGAAAACACCAATCAATCCGCCATACCAAACTGTACTCAAATGATTAAACTCTATATTCGTATTAGGGATTGCTCCATATCGCAAAAAGGGTAGTACTAATGTCAAATATTCCTTTTTGCGTAAATCAAGAGGAATACCTCACAGATTCCCTTTTTATTATTGAGGATAACTTACTATACTAAATGCTAGACTACATTTAGCATATCATCCATGATGTAGGGAATATGACATAATAATTCAAGTCTACCATACTTGTGGATTTAATTCTATAGGACTATTGTATATTGCACCCACCTTTGAGGCAAATATAAAGTGTCGGGCCACCCTCCTAACATGATATGAAGTTGCAGCAATATTAAACTTTTCTAAAAACAGTGGGATATGATGATCCTACAAGAGAAGTAAACATGTATATATAATAAACGGTATTGACCTACAATTCTTTCTTTTAAAGCTTTATTCGGATAGAGAAAACATATCCATAAAAGTACAAAAATATCAAGCATATTGTACATAATAAAAGCCATTAAAATGTTACAAGGAGGATACATAAAAAGCAATATAGCAAGACCAGTTTTATACATTTAAAAATAGATATCTTTAAGGAACAAATTACTAGGAGCGTAATATATAAGTACTAGAACTAAAAAGCCATACACACTATGGTCTCTAATATTGTTAGATGACAGTAAAACCCATATATTTTAATAAAGGTATAATCCATTGTCTCCGTGGATGTTCGTAAAGACTACAAAAAAAGGTAACATGCAGAAGTGATTGCTCAGACTGCTTGTCGCAAGGGCAGGAAGGAAGGTTGGCAGACCAGTCATTTTTCTTGGGGAATGTTATTATTCGATGGAAAATACTGAAACGAAACCGTGTCAGTAAACACTTCTCATAGTCTGTAATAGAAAGTAGGAGATAAGGCTGAATCCCAAAGGAACTCTGAACTGCTAAAAGATGGACATTTGAGGTCTTTGAGATATCTTTAGTCAGTCGGAGCTCACGAAGGTGTGATAAACATACATTTTTCAGATTTAGTCGTGATATTTCCACAATAGATTCTGGATGGGAAAAATAGGATTCTAGATTTATATCTCTCAAAAAATTACAGACATAGGCCAACCATATTATACTCTTCCAATTTTCTAAGGCTAAACAGTCAATGATCAAAGAGCGAGTCAGTTTACATTTGTTTGTTTGCCAGATACGCTGCCATAATAGGATTGGTTGGATAGCAATGATGTCAGATAAATAGTCCAAACCTAGTTCCAGATGGCAGCCATAAGTCGGGGAACTTTTAGGGACAGCCAAAAGGTATCTTAAGTAGCGATTTTCCACCTTTTGAATGCTATAGGTGGCGACGAAACCCCATATCTCTGCTCCATATAATGCCACTGAACAGCATTTTGCTTGGTATATCTGGAGCATCTCCCGTGGAGGGCGCTGTCCCAGATTCCGGGCAAATGTTATCAAAGCTGTAGTGGTTCTGAGGAAAGATAATTTTCTTGTTTGTATAGCCGGTCGCCAATTTGATTTATTGTCGATCAGAATTCCCAAATAGGGGTACATGTTTGTACAATCTAGCTTAATATTATCAATAAAGATACCCTTTGATTGCCTTGTACTTTTTCCCACATGCATAACGGAAGTTTTCTTTATGTTGACCTTAAGATCTAAACTTGCCATAAATTGGCAATATCTATTTAGAAGTGATTGCAGCTGACGGGGAGTCCGTGCCATGATGACCGCGTCATCCGCGTAAAGCAGCGCGGGAATAGGACAGCGGTCAATCATGGGAAGGTCCTGGCTACCTTCTAGCATTGATACCTCCAGTCCATTTGTGTAGAGATTGATGAGGATGGGAGCCAGGGCACAGCCCTGTCTGACTCCCTTCACCACAGCAAATGATTTGGTAAGCTCCCCACCAGGACCATATCGTACCCTAGGTGATGCGTCTGAGTAAAGGTTTTGCATAAAGTAAACTAATGGGGGGATCAACACCTATACTAAGGAGGCGTTGCCACAACTTGCCATGGGAGACACAGTCGAACGCAGCCGACAGGTCGACGTAGGACAGATGCAGCTTTCCCATCTTTGCCCCCACATATTTACCCATTAATAGGGAGAGGTTTAGCACCTGTTCTACAGTCCCCAAACCCTCACGGAATTCGTACTGTAGGTCTGACAGTATTTGATTGTTTGCAGGCCAGCTTTGAAGTCTTTGAAGGACTAGGCGCCCTGCAACCTTTCTGGTTGCGTCCAGTGAGGAGATGGGTCTATAACAGGCGGGATTATTACGATCCCCTTTTTAAATATGGGGAGCAGAATTGAGGTTTTCCAAGAATTAATTGGGCCTATTTTAATTGCTGCTTCAAAAACCCTAGTAAGGATTGGGGACCATAGATCTATATTATGTTTGAAGATGTCCACTGGAACCCCATCAGGGCCGGGAGCTTTCCCGCATTTAGATGACATCAGGGCAGTAACTACTTCCTCATGGGCAAAGCTAAGGTTACTTATGTCTGGTGGATCAGTATGTTCCAAAATGAGACCAAAAATGTTTGAAAAGTGGGAGACCCAGGCGCTTTCATGCACTACCACCTCAATTTGGGGGATTAAGTCCGGGTCCGTTAAAAAGGGAGTTTTAACAGTTTTCCAGAATGTGGTGGTATCCTTCAAAACACAGCTCTGATGCAATTTATCCCATAAGCCCTTTTTAATCTCTAGTTTGCAGTTTTTTAATGTCTGGTTGTACTCCCTTCTCAATTTAATGATTAATGATTTCTGGTATAACTCTGACATCCCTGCAAAGTGCTTTCTTTAGAAGAGAATAAGCACTCCTGGTTGCATGATTAAACCAGCCCTTCTTAGGTTTCTTGTTACACTTAGACTTACATAGAAGTTCATTTTTATTTGTATTAGTAATAACAAGAAAACTATCTAATATTTGCTTTGGAGCATAATCAGGATTGTGACAAATTTCCATCTGTGAGAGTGTTCGTCTAATAACTCTAGCTGTGGTTTCAGCGGGGTCGGTATTTTCCCATTTTATATTATAGCCATTCATTTTGTCCACCCTCAGTGCTTCTTGGGATAATAGAGTGGGTTTAGTAGCGCCTCCAGGCGCAGGGATGACAAATCCGGGCTGCGCCGCCGCAAAGGGTGATGGGAAGCCGAGTCCTCCACACGGCAGCCGCGAGGATGATAGGAGCGGCGGCGGGAGGACTCGAGCAGTGCAGCGGCCAGGTAAAAATGCAAGTACTGGTCCCTGAGTCAGTTATTGGCAATTAGCAAAGACCCCTGGGTTTTCTGAAGCCTACAATTCAATTCAATAATTCCTCACTGGTGGTGGCTATATAATAGTACACCTACCACTAGTTATGCCTTTCCATGCAAAGACTGAATATTCCTCGAGTCATACTGGGAGGCCGATACGTCATTCACCTCAATCTTGATCCAGAGCTAATCCCCTGTTATATCAGTAGGATCCTAAATAGGAGACATATAGAGATGAATTTCTATGAGTATTTGCATGAGGAGCTATACTCGCCCACACCCATGTCACATTAAGACATGATACCATATTAATACACCTAAAGTAAAGCATCATCTCACATACCTTTTGTTATGCGAAGTTATCTAACCATCCAAAAGATTTTATGTGTTCAAATTTGTCATAAAATATGGGGAAACAATGTCATTCTTAATCACCATACCAGATTCCCTCTATGTATTTATACTCTGAAACAATATATAATTGCAACTCAATTAAAAAAAGTGTATGATGAAAAAGAAAAGGCAGTGCCGATAAAAGTATAGAACCTCGGTCAATTAATTAATGAAAAGCCTTTTCCATCCTCCCAAAATGGTGAGTTTTACTTTTTCCCATAGCACCCAAAGCAGAGTCCCTTCATCAGAAGTAAAAAAAAAACAACATTCTGCTCTGTATGGTTTCCATACATTTGGGCTCGTCCCCACAATATACATATTTTAGTTGTGAGTCCGACAGCGAAGTAATTAACAACTGCACATTTCCCTCAATACCGTGCCGAGTCTGTACTCGTCTACCTATGCTCTCACCTGTATAAGGGTTGCATGCTCCGCCGTTTTGTACTGCTGCAAAGTAGTACAGCGGCAGACCCGTATCTTTCTCTCCTTTAAATACCCCATTGGTTTACTGCACCTAGTGCACATACTATGCGTCATCAAGCGGCGACTCAAATCACATAGGGCTTACTACTTAAAGCGGCAACACAGTCATATGGCTAGCACCTCCACTGAGTGCAAAAAGTAGGGAGAACAAAGGTCAGCCCTGCCTTGTCTCTCGGAATACCAAAAAAGGGGATGAAGTAAGGTGATCCAGGCAACTCGGGACAATGGGTTGGTACACAGCAATTTAGTGTAGGCCAAGAGTTTAGGGCCCACATTTCCAGCCAAATCCACACAGTGAACAGGTAGCGCAAGGTCAGGATGTTGAATGCCCTGTTCAGATCTAGTATAAGGCATGCTACTTGTGGGAATCACCCTTTCATCCGCTCTTGTACGTGAAAGAGGCAAGGTAGATTCTGGGAGGTGCTTAGACCGGGGATGAAGTCAATCTGATCAGGGTGTACTAATCAAGGGAGGATCAGGGCATAACAAGCGGCCGGGATTTTACCCAAAATCTTATAATACACCCTCAAGAAGGCAATAGGTCTGTACGAGGCTAGTTGCAGAGAGTCTTTATCTGCTTTCAGGATGGAGTCCAGAAGGGACTTGTGGAGGTAGAGGGGGGAGCTTGCTGCCTTTCAGCGCCTCTCCATAGATTGCTGCCAATCTGGGTGACATTAAGGAAACAAAGGTGTGATAATATTCGAGGGGCAGTCCATCGAGTCCAGGAGTCTTATGATGGGTGATGTCATGTATCGCCTGCTTTACGTCTGTGGTTGTGATGTCCGCATCTAGAGCTGTCCTCAGGAAGGGTGGCATCCGCGGAAGTGTAATAGCAGCTAGGAATCCAGTTGGGCATTCAGTTTGTTAGACTTGTGGTGCACTATATATAGTTGAATAGTAATCATAGAAGGCCTGTAAAGTGTCTGCCTGAGAATGGACTGCGACTCCAGCAAGTGTTGAGACCTCGATAATGGGGCAAGTTACTGAGTCCTACCTGGAGAGCCACGCTACCAGTCAACCAGGCCTGTCACCCTGTCTGTGGACTCTGGCTATGTAAGACATGAAGTTGTAGAGATGCAGGTTCTCCTGAAGAGCTGCATAGGCAAGTTTGGCATCTGCTAACTGTTATGTGAGGGTGGAATCAATGTCAGCTGCTTTACAAAGGTCTGTGGGGTTCGTTCAGCTCTCCAAATGTCTCTCCAAGTGTCTCTACCAGGAGTCCTGCAAAGAGAACCACATCCAGGACATCTCCCAGTCTGGCCTTCAAAGCAACCACAGCACTGATACCGCACTCCTCACTGCCAAGGATGACATCTGCTCCCTACTTGACCATGGCGAAAGCACAGACCACATCCTACTGGACGTCTCGGCAGCCTTGAATACTGTCTCTCACCACACCCTAATCACGAGACTCCATGATGCCGGCATGTGCGACCAGGCCTTGGACTCGATCCAATCCTTCCTTACCAGCAGAATACAACGAGTCAGACTTCCTCTGTTCCTCTCAGAACCTACAGAGTTCAGCTCCTCCCTGACCCCCACCTTTTTCAACATCTATAAGGCTCCCCTCACTGCCATCGTCAGGAACCACAGACTCAACATCGTCTCCTATTCTGGCAACAGCCAGCTGATACTCTCCCTCACCGACTAACCCACAGCCATCGGAATCAACTTCCACAGCGCGATAAAGGCCGTTGCCACCTGGATGAAAGAAAGCTGCCTCAAGCTCAACTTGGACAGGACCGAAGTACTCTTCCTGGGACCCACCCTCTAAGCCAGGGGCGACTCTTGGTGGCCTGCTGCACTGGGAACCCTCGCCTCCCCTACAGATTACGCACATAACCTCAACATCATTATGGACTCCTCGCTTACAATGAACCACCAGATCAACGCGACATCCTCATCTTGCTTCTATACGGTCCATCTGATTGGAAAGACATTCAGATGAATCACCACAGAATCCAGAAAGACGGTCACCCACACACTCATCACCAGCAGATTCAACTATGGCACAACTCTCTATGCCAGGGTCACCCAGAAACCCCTCAGGAAACTACAGAACATTCAAAATGCTGCAGCCAGACTGGTCCTCAACATTATTCACCACAGCCACATCACCGAACACCTTCGAGAAATCCACTTGCTCTCATCTATCAAAAGAATCACCTTCAAGCACCTAAAACATGCCTACAAAGCTCTCCACAATGCAGGACCAGCATCTCTGAACCCCCCGCCTCTCATTCCACGTGCCAGCCAGGCACCTTCGCTCTGCCCAACTGGCTCTGGCCACCGTCCCACAGATACACAATACCAAAACAGGAGGAAGATCCTTCACCCACCCCGTCACCAAGACCTGGAACACCCTGCCTCTCCACCTCAGGCAATCCCCTTTGCTGACCCATTTTAGGAAGGATCTCAAGACCTCGCTCTTCCACAGAACCCCTGCACCCAGACGGATCAGCAGTCCCCCCTCAGCACTTTGAGACCCATACAGGTGAGTAGCTGCACTATAAAAACTCCTGATTGAGTGATTGATTAACTTCTTCACAGTGGTAAGAGATGGGCCACTCTCCACCTGAGGCGGGTTGGTGGTCATAGCAATTGAGTCCATCGTGGATGATAGATGGACCACGGTGGCTGACTGCAGACTCCCCATGATATCAAGGCCACTTGAGTGCATATTAACATTGCCAGTAGCAGGCGACACAAATGAGCCGGGAGGGGACAGCCCCCTCCTGCACTGCTCGGGGCCTGAGTCTCAGTAGGCCAGAAAGTGCCCCACTTAGTGTCCAGGGTAGGCCCTTCACTTGAATATGTGCAAGTTCGATGATCGGGCCCTCTCCCAGTGCTTCCAGAGTCCAGAAAAATAGGAAGAAATGGTTCCAGCAGGGCACCATGGAGAGCATCCGAGCCCCGCCAGGGGGGGGGGGGGACGAGAGGGTGTCCCAGCCGGGACAGACCCTTGCCATTTCCTCCACTCCGCGGCAGCGGGATAATTGAGAAAGCTCAAGCGAAGCTAGTGGCTGGAGCGTTTGAAGATACCCCAGTGCTCACTGAGATGTTTCTCGCACTGCAGTGTATTTTTCCCAGCCACGCAAGCAGGGGCCACTAAGAAACGCTTTATAATGGATATTTTAGTTACGTGTATCATATTTGTTTTGAAGGGCAATAGTTTTCTTTGAGATTGATAAAAATCAGCAATGCTCTGACTGCAACTCATTCACTTGTGTAGCTAGTTCAGGGAGACTTGGGCTACCGGCTAGTACTGTAAAAAGCACTTGGTTATCTCTGTGGCCCAATGCCATGCACATTAGTTGTAAATTGGCTCATATTGTACTCTAGTTATACAAAATTTATAACGCGCTCAGTTACCCATGAGCATCCCGGCGCGAGACAGACCAAAAAAAAGCGAGGCTTCACACATTACACTGGAAATAAGTGAGTCTTCAGAAGTTTCCTAAAGAGTACGATCCTTGGCTCTGAGCGGATCTTAAGAGGCAGGGAATTCCATAGCGTCGCCACTTGCACTGAAAAACGCCTGCCCCCAGAGCGAGCCTTCCTTACTCTGGTTGACTGCAGACGATGTCCTTGATCCGAACGCAGAGGACGTGTGGGCTTGTAAGGACGAACCATAGTGGAGAGAATGGGGGGGCCCTTACCATGCAGAATTCTGTGGGCAATGCATAACGCCTTAAATTTCACCCGCTCCTTAACAGGGAGCCAGTGCAGCGTTTTCAAAGCTGGGGCAGCTGAGTGCCTTCTGGGAACATCCAACAACAGTCTGGCGGCTGCGTTTTGTACTTGTTGAAGAGTTTTAAAAGTCGCTTCGGGAGCACCAAGAAACAACGCGTTCCCGTAGTCGAGCCTCGACAAGATTAAGCCACGAATCAGTAGCTTCCTTGCTGGATCAGGGAGCAATGGCAAAACCTTGCGGGCTGACCGCAGCAGACCAAAACAAGTCCCAGCGGTCTTCCTGGCGTGGGTTCTAAAAGACAGATCTTCCTCCAACCAAACTCCCAAGGTCTTGATCTCCTTCTTGGGAGATGGTGGATCACCCAGGGACCGGGGCCAACAGCTAGCCATACTGGAAGGACTGGATTTACCCAGGAGCATCAGCTCTGTTTTTTCCCCATTGAGCTTTAAAGCAGAGTGGGACATCCAACGATGGATCTTTGCAAGGCAGTCGTGAAGAACTTCAGGTTGTTCCGCCAGCTGGGTGAGACCTACCACCAGCTGAGTATCATCAGCATAGCTGATAATCTTCACTCCCGAAGAGGCAACCACTCCTTCAAGCGGAGTCATGTATATATTAAATAAGGTAGGGCTCAAAGATGAGCCCTGCGGGACTCCACATTGAAGAGGGAACGGGGTCGACTGCTCTGCCGCTTCCCAGATTTGGTAGACCCGATTAGCGAGAAAGGATTCCAGCCATTTAAAGGCCGTCCCAGACACACCCACCTCTGACAGGCGGTGGAGGAGTACCTGATGACTTACGGTATCAAAGGCAGCACTCAAGTCCAGGAGGATCACTGCCACTGACCCTCCTGTATCAAGAATGCTCCTAGCTTCCTCCACTACTGCCAGCAGGGCTGTGTCCGTCCCCTGACCAGGACGGAAGCCAGTCTGGGAGTCTCCCAACAGATGGTGTGACTCTAGATGACAAGAGAGCTGACGGTTAACCAACTTCTCTGCAACTTTTGAAAAGCCGGGTAGCAGTGAAATAGGCCTGAAATTGGCCAGATTCGAAGAATCCAATCCTGGCTTTTTCAAAAGTGCTTTCACCACTGCCTTTTTCCATCTCTGGGGAACTATGCCCTGAGAGAGTGAAAGATTGATCAGGTCAGTGAGCGGAGTGGCCAGAGTGTCTGCAACTAATTGAAGGTATTTCATAGGGGCAGGATCACTAGGAGATCCACTCTTCATCTCTTTCAGAGTTTTTGCAACCTCCTCCTCAGAAAAAGGGCCGAAGGAGGAGAGCTCCACAGGGCCAATTACAGGACTGGCATCTAATTCCGGACTCAAGGGGGTAGCAGGCAGTGAAGACAGGATCTTCTCTATTTTAGAATGAAAGAAATAGGCCAGTTCTTCACATTTTTCTTTAGGATTGTCATATACGACCGGCGGGACCGGGGCCTTTAGCAGTTCCTTAAAAATTTTAAAGGATTCACCTGGTGAATTGTTAGCACTCTCGATCCTATCGTTAAAGAAGTTCCTTTTGGTATCCTTCAGCGCGTTTTTATACTTCCTCATTTCTCTCTTGTAGTCTTCTAGACTATCTTTCGACCGCTCTCTCCTCCATGCACGTTCCAATCTTTTGCATGAGGTTCTAAGGACCCTAAGTTCGGGAGTGTACCAGGGAGCGGAGCCAATTCTCCTTTCCCTGACAGGCCTTCTTTTTTTTGGAATCAACGAGTCCAAAGCAGCAGTCAGCCAGATTCCCATATGTTGGTCAGCAATAGTGGGATCAGCGGCCAGGGGAGGACAAGTTCTTGCTAACTCTGCCGCCCAACTGTCCACTGCCAGCTTCGACCAAAGTCGCTCTACTGTGTACTGTCTGGGTACAGGATCTCTTCGCTTCCCTAACAGCCATCTAAGCGGGACTAGATAGTGATCCGTCCAGTTGTTGTTACTTTAATTCAACAGTCTGTGTTTATTGCTCTTGCCCTCCCATGGATTGTGAAGTGTTCCCAGATTTGCCAATACTGTTAGACCTGGGAATGCATCAGAATGTTACTCCTCCCCATGGGAGTTGTAACAAGAAGATATAGCTTTTGTGCTGCATTACGCAGCACACATATAAAGAGGAAAGTTCTTCAGGGGATAGATTTTTTGCAGGAAGGTGTCCCTTCCTGCAAAAACAATCCTGGTTACAAAGCAGGCACTCTTGCACCGTGGCGCAAGGGTGCCTTCATTGGCGCTAGGCAGCACATTGTACCAGCGCTTCAAAAAAAGACAGGAATGTGCAGTTTTATGTTAAATACAGCACATTTCTGCCCTTTCCATTTTACACCATTTAGCAAGGTGACTTGCTGAGCTGCATGACTCTTTGGTAAATATGCCCCATATTTTCCTGATTAGAATGAGGAAAGAGTAACAGGACAGCAACGTGGGGCGACTGCACAAGTGTAAAATATATGTTCACATTACTGATCTATTCCTTGGGATAGGTTTTGCTCACTGCTGTGCTGCCCGGCACAGGCTGCATGCCCCCTCTTCTTGCACAGTTTGTGCTGCTGCATTATCCACGCTTTCCAGCGCTGCAGGCATGGGCACGAGGCCGCCTTCGATTCACAGTTGTTGCTTATGGGTTGCAAAGCTCCTGCTGCTTCCATCCGTGGCTATCATTGACAAGGGGACAGAACCTGGTTTCATTGCAGTGCGCAGCACTGCCACGTTGTCTCAATCCGAGACATAGAAAAAAGATACAGCTCAAAGGTAAGCACATTGGCCATCTTGGAGTACCTCAACTCTAGAAAGAGGCTGGACAGAGAGAAAGAGGGTCTGCAGTCCAGATAGATGTCACTTATCTCGAGCTCGCACAGAAATGGTCTGACATCTTTGGATACATGAAAATAGTGACGTGCTAGCTCTTATGTTTCCCAAATGGATGTTTCCTCAGTATCATATGAGGCACATGAGATGTCTCCTTTGCACTCTTCTCCCATATACTGACCACCTTCTGGTTGTCTGTGAAATTTTAGATACCCATTTCTCCCAATGTTTCACCTGGTCTCGCTTTGACACGAACTGGAACCCGTCACATGCATGAGCAAGCCGGCTTTAGCGCAGGTGGTGCCCTGTGCGACAACAATTTGTGGTGCCCCCACACCCATGACCGCCTCATCGGTTCTCGGACTGATAGCAGGCAAAAGCGCCCCTCATCTCAACAATCATAAGTTATTACTAAACACAGCACCGCTTCCCAAAATCAGCCTCCCCTCCACAGGTCAGTGCCCAGTGTGGCTGCACCAGTCGCACTGCCCTAAAGACGGCCCTGTGTTTGAGTAAGACCCACCATGAGCCAAACAACCTAACCACTGCGGATCCATGCTTAACAACCACACACCTGTTATATTTATGACCACTTCGGGACAACAGGAGGGGTAGCACCTGAACCACATCCCGAATAGCCTATATAGAGTTCCTCCCTGGTGTGGAGCTTCCATACATCTTTGTGAGATCAGAGTGCAGTGCCTTCGGAATACACAGCCGCCGGAACAGTGTCCACAAATTCGTAATGCAAAAGGTGACCTTGTTATTCCTCCTGTAAGACCAAACTCATTTTTTTTTATATTTACAAGCCCAACAACTAATCCACTAAAGATCTTGGTTGGTTGTTCATGCCACCATCTACTAACATCGTGGTAGTTCAGTGGAGATTTAGATGGACTGGAATCATTACTAAACTGTCTATGCAGAACGTTGTTGTATTTTGTTCAAGTTTGTGTGATCTAGCACATGGGTAGAGTGACTTGCAACCTGCTGCATGTGAAAGACTGGTTAAGTTAAATTGATCTTATTTGTTTTTATTCTGTAGTGGGTCTGTGCGTGGAGCCGAAGAAATAAAACTATTGTGGGAATAGCCTTTTAACTACTAGATTTCGATTAGGAGGGAAATTAATGTGTTGAAATATTGATTATTTGACAGTAGTGAGAGGAAAAGAGTTCTGTACAGGGAATTAAATTAAAACATACATTAAAATGTACTAACCTCAGATTCATTTTTTTATATTTATTAAAACTTGAACGTGCCTCTTAAAAACGAGAAACACGCGCCAACCTTCAGGTCCACTGCTTTAGATGTAATTCTCTGCCAGGGAAATTTTGTTCTTTCACCTTGAGTAATGTTTTAATAGTGTTTTACGATTGCGTGTCCATTGGTCTTTCTAGGTGTGACTTTCAATGGTGCTCCCCTCTGGGACTCTTTAGGAATACGAGGTAATTATCTTGGGGTCAGGAGGTCACACATCCCCACACATCAGCACTATGAGCGGTTGCGCATCGGTATTGATTGGAGATCCGATCTATTCACCTAAGACCTGCAGTTCAACGCGCCTATCCGATAAATGCAATATATCAAAGAGGCCCCGGCCTGATCTGAGGGGACGAGGAAACAACTGCCTGTTCGTATCCATCAGATCCTAAGGTGAGTTTGCACGAGGCCTCAAGATTTAAATGCATTTGTAAACTTTTTTAAAAATTTCGAATGAAGTTTAGAGATCAGATATATTTTTCAAATGTAATAATATTACTTGACTTTACGACTCCATATTTCTAACCATTACACTACCACTAATAAGCTTTTGTATTACAGTTCATGGGATCGAAAAATTAATTTCATACATTTATTTTATTGTGAGTAATTATATAGTTTGGACTTAACCCAGAGGTCAGCGGAATGCTTCATACAGATGAGGGAAATGCATGCCGAGAAATGCGGGTGAGAGATGTATGGACTTACATTTCCATATTATTTAATCAAGGACAGAGTATCATAAACTGAAACATATGTTTACAATGGTCTGGCGCTGCATCCATAGACAGCCAAAGGATAAATGCATGTAGATAGGCAGACGGTAAGTGAATTGGAGACGGTGGGGTATTAGGAGAGGCAGAGGAGAATTAATTCAGAATTAAATCAACCTGTCTCCAATGGTTGGTGATCACAATGTGGAGGAAATATTTGAAAGGGTTTATTCTGGGTCTTGTCTATTTTGCACAGGGGATCCCAAAGCTATAGAGAGTATGCTACAAAGGTGAGGATGTCATCAGCCACCCGAAAGGTGATATGGAATGCATTGTGTTAAGGATCCTACAAGTATGAGGCAACCGGAAACTACTTTGATTTTAAATAGTTGGATGCTCAGTCTTAGAATTTAGGATTTGTTAATAAACATCTCTGTTTCATCCTTTGTTGCTTTACTAGAATTAAGTGAAACTACCAACCCCTTGACAAAGCACAATTAGTGTAAAATGCATTAGGCAACTTCCTTAGACTAGTCTGAGTGAAGATGGCCGTAAAGAAACCCATTCTGGCCCTGTTAAATATTAAAAACTGGCCTTGAACCAAAGAAAAAGCCAGCAATCAGAATAACTGTTACTTCCGAGATGTCCATATTGTAGGGGAAAATATTTTACTGTAGGATCCTTGGAGGTGGTTAACTCTTCCAATATGGAACTAAAAATATTGTAAGTAACTTAAATAGTTATACGATCATTCAAACATGTACGCAACCATTGAGTTAAAGACCGGCGGACGTTTTTCCGCTTCTGGAATTTGGATATTACAACTATCAGATTGTTGATTTAAGGATTTTACCACTCAATAACCCAGCGCTTTTGTTTTAAGATTTCAGTCCTTGCCTCAAACAATGGCATCCATAGAATAAATGCAAGGGGCGTGGTGCTTAGTTTGTCAGCCTCACACAATGAAATAGAATGCACCAAATTAATTCATGTGGTACTGTTAAATTTGCTATCTTAAAATGATAGTTGTAATGCTTTTTTTTGGAGATTGCAAGGACTCAGCCTCAGGAAGGGTAGAGTAGATGCTCAAGTAAGGTCCTTGGTATGCCAAATGCAGGGACCCCTGGGAGAAGGAAGGGCCCACAAAAGGGTTACAGGGAGAGCGGGATGGCACTTGCAGCCCGGGGAGATCCAGACGGACACCCTCCAAATCGGTAGCAAGCTGAAGCCTAGACCCGTGAATTGGAAGCCTAGAAAAAGTGTCCCCCTCCCCTCCCAGGTAATTGAGGAGGCTGGATCCATAATGCAAGAGAAAGAATTGCAAGGAGTAAGAGATGAAAAGTTAGAACATGGGCATTGAATGTGCTATGACCATGAACGTTAGAAATGTATAACATGGGGCGTGGCTTAGCGCCCGGCGAGGTCGGAAGCGCAGATGTGAGCGCTCCCGGTCGCTTGGGGTTTTCGCCACTTTTGCCACCTTACCTGAACCTGCAAGACGATTCCTCCGTGACCGGAAATTGAAGCGGACGGAGAGCTGCCATTTGGGAACCCTTTCGAGCGCCGGAATGCCCGTTTTTGGTGTTTTTGCGGCGGACGCGGCTGAGTAAAAGTCGCGCCCGCCATTTTGGTTTTTTTTTCCTTCCTCTCAGCGCGGACTGCGGCGCCCGCGCTTCACAACAATGCGACTCTGCCACGGAGCCCTGCACCAGGATATAGACTTTAAATGAGGTATTTCCTGCTCCTGCACTTCCTCACTACCAACGTATGCCAAATACTGCCTATTAACGAGATTTCCTGCGTTTCACTGCTTCTGTGTTGCATGGGCGGCCATTTTGAGTGAATGGACTTCTATCTCCTCAGATATTCTGCAGGTGCATTCAGTCAACGTTCATTTTCTGCCTATATGCGCTGCTTTGTCTCCTGCCCGTACTTTTACCAGTATTTACTATCTGAGGCAACTTTGAGCAAAGTTTTTCTTCGCTTTTCTTCAATTGCTCCCCTTGCACTCATGCTGTTTTCTCCCTGACGGACTTCCTTTGCTCCACAAAGTGTCATCTTTTTATATCTCATTACCAGGGTGGCTCTCAGCTTTCGGCATCATTCTCTTAACCCCTCCATCAAAGAACTGGTCGCTGCTTCACCTACTCTCTTCACCTCAGGGCATACCTGCATCTTACGTAGTTTTTCATTTTGAAGCTTTTAAGCGTCTTCTTCATTGCCTCTGGTCTTGTACTGGATAATATTGCTCTTCATCCTTATGGAAAAAAAGGCACTCTCTCGTACCCCCAAGCCTCCACGACGTGGCTTCATCAAAAACTCTAAAGTCTTCTCTGCGTTGGCGCACCTCGAGGCCTCCCAGGAGTTTCTCACTCAAGTCTCGCAGTCCAACACGGAGCGGCCCATTCAACCTCCGGGGAAGGTCACGTCAAAACGCCTCAAACAGGATCCTCCATCGCCAACGGGGTCCACATCGGCTGTTTCCATGGAGCTGTTATTGGAAGAAATTCGAGCCCTCAGACCCTTCATGGAGGAAACTAATTCTAAATTGCAGGTTCTAACCGACAACTGGTCTCAGATGGATGCCAGAGTAACCACAGTAGAACATTCCTTAACCGCTTTACAAGAGTCATCCACCACAGTAACACACATGCAATCTCAAGTTTCGTCTCTTCAAAAGCAGGTTGAGGAGTTGGAGAATCGTAATAGGCGCAACAATCTCCGCCTTTATGGCCTGGCGGAAAATTCTGAGGGGAATGACCCCATCGCCTTCTTCAAATCGTTTCTACCCAAACTTCTCCATTTACCTGAGGACACCACGCTTAACATCCAGCGTGCACACCGGTTGGGTCGCCTTCCTTCTACTTCCTCTCCTTCTTCACGACCAAGGGGTGTCATCATGTACTTCTTAGAATATACTGACCTCCTCAAAGTTATTTCAGCAGCTCGTGCCTCACCTCGCCTACAATGGTCTGGTTCCAATCTTTTCTTTGCGCAGGATTATGCAAAAGCTACAGCCACTCGCCGCAAGGCCTTTTTGGACATGCGACCTGAACTTCGTGCCATTGGAGCCAGATACGGTCTTTTCCATCCCTGCCTCTTCAGAGTGACCTACAACAACAAAACTACAACATATGAAGATCCTATTCGCCTACGGAGCTTTTTGAATGCAACTCAAGCCTCCGGCATGGACTTCTCCAGCTCTTCGTCAGCCTTTCCGCCATGATTCCGGCGTGATGAAGCATTGAAGTTTCATTCATTCTGCATGCTTGTCGTGCCTTGTTGAATGTATTCTTGTTTGTCGTTGCCACGCTTTACGGCAGCTTTTGTTGTTCTAATGTTCTCTTGCTCTTCCTTTCCCATTGATTTCCTTTATCCTTGTTCGTTAGTTCATACAGTTCATCGCCGTCTAATTACGTACCTTTTTGTCACTTTTTACTGTTACATTCTCCCCTTCTCTCCTTTGTCTCATTCATTATTGTTTTTTCTCCTTTTTCCTTGCAGGTTTTATGATATATATGGCGTCATTCCCCCGACCTGTTGGTTCGTTTGCACTGGACGCTTGCCTCCTCTGCCTGGTGCTCCCCCCTCATTCATCTTCTCGCGTACCCCTCCCCTGGTGTTCAACCCTCCCATCTTTACCCTCCGTAAGTATGTTTTCCCTATCTTTCCTGTTCCTCGCCTCCCTCCTTGTATCTTTTTCACTTCTCTGTTCTCCGATTTTTTATGTTTTACAGGTGTCTACCTCTCTTGGTTTTCAAATACTCTTCTATTACTGCCTTCCGCCTATCGTTCTAACTACTTCTTGGACTACTTTATCCTTGTCACTGCTCAACTCGCTTCTACATTCCTTTCCTTCACTCTTTTTATTTTTTACTCATCCTTTCATTCTTTATTATACTGTGCTGATTTTCACCAACTCCTTTACTCTTCTGGGCTTTTTCTGCTTTTCCTACTCATCTGGTTCCCTTCCGCCTTTTCTTACCTTCTTCTGCTTTTCTTCATTTTCCTCCTTCTTTCTTGATATGAAATGTCTCTTAAAATAGTCACCTGGAATGTTAAGGGCGTCAACTCGCCTATCAAACGACAACGAATTTTGTCTCATCTTTCGCGTCTAAATGTGGACATTGCTTTTTTGCAAGAAACCCATTTGTCAGCTGAAGAATCTGTTAAGTTGAAAAGAAGTTGGGTGGGTGATGTTTATTTTTCTCCTGGGGATGGCAAACGCAATGGAGTTGCTATTTTATGTCACAAAGCTCTCTCTCCTTCTATGATTGCTCAAGAGTCGGATACTGAAGGCCGATGGACTTATGTTAAACTCTCTATTAAGAATGTTCCAATTTCTCTTTTAAATGTTTATGCCCCTACCACTGGCGATCCCACTTTTTGGCACTCATTTTCCCAGCATGTCACCAGATTCATTGATGATAACTTCATTTTAGCAGGAGACTGTAATCAGCCCTTAGATCCCTTTTTGGACAGAAACTCCAAAGCACATTTCACACCTAATAAACCTCACAAACTCTTCTCCCAAACCATTTCCCAACATAAACTCACTGATGCTTGGCGTCTCTGTAATCCAAGTCTCCAAGAATTTACCTTCTACTCCCCATGTCATCATTCCCAATCCCGAATTGATTATATTTTTGTTACCCACAACATTGCCCAGACTCTCTCTCACGCAGAAATAGGTCCAATCTTACTTTCTGACCATGCCCCTACATTAGCCCAATTGGACCTTTTGCCCAAATTAACAGGCCCACGACGCTGGCGTTTCAACAATTCTCTTCTCCTGGACCCCAAATTTACTACCGCTTTCACCTCCTTTTCCCATGAATTCTTTGCCCTAAATGATAATTCTCCGGTTCCCAAACATACTATTTGGGATGCTTTTAAAGCGGCAGCGAGGGACTTTATCATTGGCTTTGTTGCTAAAAAGCGTAGAGCTGCTCGAGAAGCTACTAGAACCATCCTTCTAGATATTAAGAAATTGGAGCATTCTTATTTCACCTCCCGCTCACAGCAAACCCTAACCGCCCTTATCGACGCTAAGATGAACTTTAACAAAAAATCTACAGATGATGCATCATTGTATTTATTGAAGTCTAGTGCCAAGTTTTATGGGGGCAAAAATAAAGCTGGCAAAATCCTGGCTAATTATCTGAAGGTGAAACACAACAAACTAAACATTGAATCTATCTATGATACTGACTTGACCCTTAAACACACAGATGCAGACATTCTCACTACATTCTCCACTTTTTATGAGACCTTATATTCTTCTGAAACTCACCCATCTTCCCATTCACTGGACGCATTTTTTTCCACTATACAAAAACCATCACACTTTCCACTTGACCTTTCTCACTTAGAACGCGCTATATCCCAACAAGAGTTACTTAAAGCACTTCAAACACTCCAAAAAGACAAAGCTCCTGGGCCTGACGGCTTCACAGTTGAACTTTTTCTTCACTTCTCAAAGCTTCTTATACCCAGGCTCCACTCTCTTATCGGCACTTTCCTCTCCTTGGGTTCTTCCTCGGGCTCCTTCTCAGACGCCCATATCTGCCTCATACCCAAGGAGGGGAAGGATCCTCAATACTGCAAAAACTACAGGCCGATTTCCCTGGTCAATATCGATGACAAAATTTTTGCAAAATCCCTTGCAGTACGACTTGACCCTCTCCTCCCAGATTTATTGGGTGAAGAACAGTCCGGCTTTGTCAAAGGCCGATTTATCACTGATAACACCAGACTCCTATTTGACATTCTCTCCAAATCCCGCCTTTTACCTCATCCTCTTGCGGCCATTGCCTTGGACGCTGAAAAAGCGTTCGATAGGGTTGAGTGGACTTACTTGTTTCATACCCTCCAATGGTTCGGTTTTGGTCCTCTTTTCACCTCCTTAATTTCACTACTTTACTCTCACCCACGCGCAGCGGTTTGCGCCAATGGTCAAATTTCTTCATTTTTTGATTTAAAAAGAGGCGTTCGTCAAGGATGTCCCCTGTCCCCCTTTCTCTTTAACTTGGCTTTGGAACCCTTCCTCTCCAAGCTTCGTCAAAGTCCCTCCATTCAGGGTTACCAATTCTCGGATTCCCACATCAAATTAGCGGCCTATGCGGATGACATTCTGTTATTTATCTCCAACCCCTCTCTCTCCATTCCTGCTTTTCTTACTGAAGTCCATGCTTATTCCCAAATCTCTGGTTATAAGCTTAATAATGACAAATGCGAGATCCTCCCTTTAACCAAATTTACATTTAAACCAGATTTTGTCGCCTCCAACTTCACATGGAAACCTTCCCACATCAAGTACCTCGGAATGCATGTTGCCCCCACCATCCCGGATACCGTTTCCCTGTGCCTGTCCAAATGTGTTCAAAAGTTGACAGATCTCACGTCCAAGTGGCATCCTCTTTACCTCTCTTGGTGGGGCCGCCTAGACACTATCAAAATGATGCTATCTCCTATTGTTTTATACACGCTCTCTAATATTCCGGTTCACATCCCATCCAAATTTTTTAAACAAATTAACTCCATTCTAGTCTCCTTTCTCTGGAACAAAAAGAAACCGCGAATGTCCTTGGCACGCTTAATTCGCCCTAAATCAGAGGGTGGGGTTAACTTTCCTGACTTCCCAGCCTATCACAAGGCGTTCCAATTGAGACAAGCCTCTTTTTGGCTCCAAGATCCTGATACCCCATGTCCATTATGGGCCAAGCTCGAACGCCTGCTTTTGTCTCCCTTCTCTTTTTCCGAATACCTTTCCTTCTCTCGCAAACCCACATCTGTTTCTACTCCGATTCATAAGTTTACCACAAAAATACTCCTCTCTTCCTCTCCTCCATCCCCCACCACTATTGCTGATTTCCTATCCTCCCCCATATGGCATAACACTTCCCTACTCATCCGGGACAGACCCTTTTTCTGGAAGTCTTGGCATACTCGAGGTCTGCAATGGATTTCCCAACTTTTTTCTAACTCCTCTTTCTTGTCTTTTCATGAACTTCGCATCCTTTATGATTTACCCGCCTCCTCTGCACGTCAATATCAATCCCTTAAAGACACGGTTTTACTGAAATATGTTCTCCTCACTCAACCCAACTCTTCTTCTCCCCCTTCCACTCTCTCCTCCTCACTTCACTTCTTATTACGCACTGCACCAAGAGCTACCGCTATTTATAAATACCTTCATGCCAGCAAGACCCCGAGACCTAAATCCAAAATCGAGGAGTCCTGGGAGCATGATTTGTCTGTCTCTTGGTCAGTTCCCTTCTGGGACAAAATCTGGACCAAACTCCGCAAATCTTCAAGGGCTGCTACACTCACTCAGACTTTATTTTTTATTTATAACAGACTCCTCTTCACACCTTCTGACCTGCACAAACGCTTTCCTAATACTCCTCACGCATGCTGGTCTTGCTCATCTCCACAAGCTGATTTACTCCACATGTTATTTTTATGTACTTCCGTTCGTAGTTTTTGGTTGCAGGTTTGGGCTCAAATCAATGTGATATTCCACACTTCTATCCCGTTTTCCCACACACATATTTTTATGGGTAGCCTTTCCCCCTGCTGGGATGATGTTGACTTGAAACCCCAGATTGTTGACCTTTTACTTGCTGCTGCTTTCCAACAATTAACAGTTAACTGGAAAGATTTTTCCAAGATTTCTTTCAAAGCATGGTGGTTTAATGTGTGTCATAACCACAGACTCGATACCACTCATGTTTTCCCGGCATGTTTGGCTGTCAAGCGCATGGACTTATGGACTCCAGTAACGCTTTATCTGGACTCTTGCAGTAAGCGTTTGTTTCATCCTCTACCTCCACAACAAGAGGTTCCTAAGCCCCCTTAATCGCCCGATGCATTCCATTTCTCCTTTAATGTATTATTTTTTCAAATTTTCTCACCGTTTTTATGATTGCCATATTTTATGTCCATGTATTTTTCCTGTATCTCTTCTTCATTTGTCAATTTGCACCCAGATTTCTTTTTCATTGCTTAAAAGTCTTTAAATTTGTATCCCATTGTATTCTGTTTTGACACCTGATTTTCTCATTTTATTACTATCAAATAAAATTCTTTTGAACTTAAAAAAAAAAGAAATGTATAACATTTTATTTAAAATAAATTATGTTGAGGAATAAAGTGCGACCTTTTCAGGCACCAAAGAATGTTGTCAGTGGTGATTTAGGGTAAAAGCGCGCAGTTGGTGGAAACGATGGAGGGGAGCTGGCGGGACGACTCGCCGCCTGGAGGGGGTTAAGAAACAGATCATAGGATCAAACCTGATGAAAAATCCTTTGTTATTCAGAGCCAAAATCCAGTGTGTGTCGTGCTGTATCAGCTGAGACCGAAATATGCTGGGAAAATCACAGAATAATGTTTTGCTTGTTTTTATCAATAAAATAATTGGTTGGGGCTTCAAACGATGCCCTTAAAAAAAGCAAAAATATTAGAGCGACCTCTAGAAAAGCACAAAAAAGCATCAAAGTGGTGTTAACTGAGTACGATATCTATCTATCTATCTATCTATCTATCTATCTATCTATCTATCTATCTATCTATCTATCTATCTATCTATCTATCTATCTATCTATCTGTCTGTCTATCTGTCTATCGGTCTGTCTGTCTGTCTGTCTTTCTGTCTAGATACATGGTTTTACACCCTTGACTCTGTATACAATGTGGGTAAATTTTCGCTCACCGCTGGCACTTTGCATACACTATTCAACAGGAGAAGTCAATGAACTTGACAGAATAGATGGCCCCTCAGTCCAACAGCTGCTAGTTAAGTCTCAGCAACACAACTGCAACTGGGGCATCCCCAGGAGCTCCCCCATTTGTATATACTTCTACTACGCTCAATGGTAAAGGTGGCGGGCACAGGAAGATACCCACATGATCTGCACATTTAGATGCGCACATATTTTAGTTAACACATCCCATGATGCTTATTTCCTGCGTTTAACAGAGACGAATACACAAGTTCTATGCCTGCATATAATAAGCATGACTAAGTGAGGTATAACGACAAAGCTAAATCCTGTATGGCCTTGCAGCATAATTATTTAGCATTTCTTTCTGCAGGGACAGGCCAGCATCGCCTTCCAAAGTGCACTAGCTCCTTTTATATTATATTTAATGCGTATGAGCTGAAAAAAACACGCACAATTCTCACATATAAAACTGCAAATATAAGAGCTTTAAATTGCTACGAAATTCAAATCTAAGAAGATGTTCCTGTATCGAATATCCATGAGCAGCCTCTGTTTTTTACAGCTACTTTGCTTGATGTACCGAATTTGTTCAATTTTCAACCAAGTGAGAGTTTTTTGTTTCACTCCAGCACGCCTTTACGCCCAGGCACATAAAAGCTTTAAAGTAAAATATTCTTTTGAAATCAAACTACAAGATGGCGTTCTTCACTTCAGTAACTGTGCTCATGGGGGAGAGAATTAGCTTAGACAACCTCAAGCTTTTAGCGGCTGTTTATACATTATCTATGCGCGGATCGCCTACAACGTAAGTACCATTACACAGAAAGCATTTTATCTTTAATTCCATTATAACATTATTCCCAACTTTTGTTCCACATCACCTATCCATTGCAGTCTTTAAAATGCGCTAAGTGCAAGCTAGAATAACAGGGTATAGATATTGAACTTTAACTGAGTTTTCTCCTATGGTTGCAAGCATTCCATTTATCACTTTAACTGCATAAGATATTTCCTTTTTTTCTGTAGAATGTTGTACGGATCCATCTACTGAAAATGGAGGATCGATTGAAACTGTTGAATGTGCTGTGCAGTAGGGCTGTGCGAAAATCACGTAATTTTCTTTCGTGTCATTACATGAAATTTCAGCGAAATGACTGAAAACTCTGCATAATTACGTCGAATTCAGATCCGTCATTTTGCGCTATATGTTAGCGAGGAACGTATCATTGTGTCAATTTTTGGCAGGGGGTGCATTTTATAAAAGCACAACGAACAGCAGCCACTCGCGTTATTTTTTTTTAGGTGCATGTGTATCTCATTTTTACAGTGAATCATGCGTTTTCTGGTGATTTTTTTTTTTTACTGCAGACGATGAATTCAGCAAAATGTGTTGATTTCAGGAATTTTGGTAAACAAGCCTAACATACATCCGAGACAACAGCTATACATATGTTTTCCAAATGTAGGGTTTCAACATTTTTTTTTATAGTGATACTGGGCATGTCATTTTGCAAACTAGTTATGGAAGAAATTTAAAATGCGCTGGTGTAATTTGCATAGTTTTGGGACTTTTGTGTTAGGCTTTGTAAGCAAAATTCCTGAAATCATGCCAATACAGATGTATGATGGAACAACGACTGCCGGAACAACAGTCTTTACAACAATGCCTTAGCAACAAAGTGGTCTTAACCACGAAAGTTTTTACATCGACTATTTTTTCAATTACTATACACTGATCACGATTGCCTTTATAAACAAAAATGTATGTATTTTACAGGTATGTTAAAACTCTCTCTCTCTCTCTCTCTCTCTCTCTCTCTCTTTCTATACATATATATATATTCACTGAAAAAACCATAGGTTTCAGGCCTTATATAGTTAGGAATTAGCATTTAAAAAACCTTTGAAATTCACTGAAAAAACCATAGGTTTCAGGCGTTATATAGTTAGGAATTAGCTTTTAAAAAACCTTTGAAATTCACTCAAAAAACTATAAGTTTTAGGGGTGGTATAGTTAGCTGGACATTTCACTCATACAAAACCATTGAAATTGCTCCTATATAATTAGTTGTACTAACTATATTTCGCGCACCCGCAATCCACTGCTGATGATGTCACATATTAGATCATTCATGACATGGTCAGTGACATCACTGATGACATCTCAAATGACATCACTGATGATATCACTGATGACATCATCCAGTGAATGTGGTTTGCTTCGTTATTTAATTATGCATTATATATATAGCAATTTGCATTGAAGAATGAGTGGATATATATAAATAAATATTTGGATGGAGGATTTAGTAGCAGTGTAATTGACTGTTTACTTGACCAATTTATAATGTCTCACTAAATATAGTGGATAGTGACTAAACTGTGTGAATATCTGTATCACTTTGTCAGTTCTTGTGTAAACTGATTCTACAGTTGGTTACTAGCTATGTGAAAGTCTATATTAGTTATTGATTAGTTAACTGAGTATTTGTATGGGAGTGTGAAAGTGTGTGTGGTTCGGTGGGGTGTGCGTGACTGTCCAAAGATGTGTGAATAGTTGATTCAGTAGATATATGAAGTTAAAACTATATGTTCTAACAGTTTGAGTGAGTGAATCTCTTTATGGGTGAGGTGATGAGCAAATATATTTCTCAATGGTACACTTCCAACAAACTAGAAAAATAAAAGGCAGTGTATGTGTCAGTTGTATATAAATAAGTATACATAAGACTCAATGATTGTGTGAGTGACTGTATTGATAACTGTATACTTGTAATAATGATTTTATAATTCACTAAGTATGACTTACTATCTAAATGAATAGATGAAGTGGTATTTGTATAAGTGTTTTGCTAAGTAAATATGTAAGTATGATCCATTGTTTGCATAAGTGAGTAGGATGACTTCATATGTGAATAGGATGTGTGCTGTTGTTTAATGTCGATTTAGGTGTATAAGTACTTTTGATAGTGTTCTATTGTTCATTGACAGCATGTATGAGTGAATCCACAGGTAAGTGATTAGATGTGTGTATACATCTATGAATCACTGAGTGGATTTTTAGATACTTGTATTGCTGTGACAATGGATTCAAATATGATACTCTGTATTTTACAAAGAGTGATGAAAAATTGTAATAGTGTATGAAAAGGTGTATGTGATTGTCACGTGAATGATGTCACCAGTGATGTCATCAGTGATGTCATTAGAGATGTCATCAGTGATGTCACGGACCATGTCATGAATGATCTAATATGTGACATCATCAGCAGTGGATTGCGGGTGCGTGAAATATAGTTAGTACAACTAACTATATAGGAGCAATTTCAATGGTTTTGTATGAGTGAAATGTCCAGCTAACTATAACACCCCTAAAACTTATAGTTTTTTGAGTGAATTTCAAAGGTTTTTTAAAAGCTAATTCCTAACTATATAACGCCTGAAACCTATGTTTTTTTCAGTGAATTTCAAAGGTTTTTTAAATGATAATTCCTAACTATATAAGGCCTGAAACCTATGTTTTTTTCAGTGAATTTGCAAGGTTTTTTAAATGCTAATTCCTAACTATATAAGGCCTGAAACCTATGGTTTTTTCATTGAATTTCGAAGGTTTTTTAAATAACAATTTTTAAATCTATTAATTGTTATTTTTTTTATACTGATTTACTACATTTTTGCAAGCAGGTGTTCAGAGGGCACGCCCCCTTTTTACAACGTTCTGCAGCGCAACCCCTGGCGCGTTTGCAGAGGAGGAACTCATTCCCCTTGCATACTGGGGGTCCTGGGGGCAACTAGCCCACCAGGAGCCTCCAGTATAATCCAGGGAGCTGCATTACAGAGAGGTGTAATGAGGCCACACCCTTTTTTACACCTCTCTGCAATGCAGCCCCCGGGCGTGTTTGCAGAGGGGGAGCTAATTCCCCTTGCATACTGCGGGTCCCTGGGGGCCAACTAGCCCACCTGGAACCTGCAGTATGCGCCAGGGGGCTGCATTGCAGAGAGGTGTAATGAGGCCACACCCTTTTTTACACCTCTCTGCAGCGCAACCCCTGGCGTGTTTGAGGATAGGAACTAATTCCCCTTGCATACTGGGGCTCCCTGGGGGCCAAGTAGCCCACCAGGAGCCTCCAGTATGCGCCAAGGGGCTGTGTTGCTTTGCCCCGGGGGCGGCGATCCCCGGGGAAGTGTTGGGGGGATTGAGGACCCCCCACACTTCTTTATCACTATGCCGCCGCGATTTGGTCCCCCGAGGGGTAATTTTTAAAAAAACTGACCAGGTTTTAAAAAAAAGAAATGTGGGCCTTTTTGGTCCTTGTGGGACCACCTGGGCAGGCCTAGGGGGTCAGGGTGTATCTACCCTGCCCCCTTTTTGTGTTCTTCACGTTTTTTTTCTGCTTTCTTGTGCCTCGGTCTATCTACACGCACACATATACACATATATATATTCACTGAAAAAACCATAGGTTATAGACCATATATAGTTAGGAATTAGCATTTAAAAAACCTTATTTTACTCACACAAAACCATTGAAATTCCATATATAGTTAGTTGCACTAACTATATATTGCGCACCCGCAATCCACTGCTGATCATGTCACATATTACATCATTCATGACATGGTCAGTGACATCACTGATGACATCACTGATGACAACATCCAGTGATTATGTGTTTCTGTAAAGTTTAAATATGTTTTACATATTGAAGAATGAGTGGATGTATAAGTGTCTGAATGAAGGTTTTAGTAGGTGCGTGATTGACTGTATGAGTGAGTGATTAAATGCGTCTTACTGAATGCACGGGTTAGTGACTAAACTGTCTGAAAGTGTGCATCAGTATGTCTGTTGTTGTGCAAGCTGCTTCATGTGTTGATCAGTAGCTATATAAGTAGCTATATGGGTTATTGATTGGTTGCACAAGTATTTGTATGGGAGACTGAGTGTGTGTATGGCTGGCTGGGAGGTGTGTGACTCTGTGCAGATCAATGTGTACTTGTATCAGTGATTCTATAAGAGAGTAAGTATGTGTTAGTATATGTTTAAAAAATGTAAGGTGTTCTGTGTTTAACTGTATAGATGAGAAAATGGAAGTGTGATTGATTCTTTTCAGGACTGACTAGGTGTGTGAGTAACTCCATGGATGAGTGGCAGAGTGTGAGTGTCTGTATAGGTGTATGAGTGCATATGATAGTGTTGTCAAGATGAGTGATTGTATGTATGAATGATTGTATGAGTGAATGTGTGTGTAGACATAGGAATCAGTGAGTGCGTATGTAGTAACTAGTATTGGTGTGTCAATGGTTTCAAAAATTATACTCTGTATTTAACACTGGGTGTAACGGAGGTTATATTAGAGTGTGAGGAGATGCATTGTATTATCACATGAATGATATCATCAGTGATGTCATCATTGATGTCAAGTGAGATGTCATCAGTGATGTCATTTGAGATGTCATCAGTGATGTCATCAGTGATGTCACTGACCATGTCATGAATGATGTAATATGTGACATGATCAGCAGTGGATTGCGGGTGCGCAATATATAGTTAGTGCAACTAACTATATATGGAATTTCAATGGTTTTGTGTGAGTAAAATAAGGTTTTTTAAATGCTAATTCCTAACTATATATGGTCTATAACCTATGTTTTTTTCAGTGAATTTTCAAGGTTTTGTAAATGCTAATTCCTAACTATATATGGTCTATAACCTATGGTTTTTTCAGTGAATTTCAATGGTTTTTTAATAGCAAATATCATAAGCTGTCGAATGTCAAGTACGTGGTAAGTGAAAACATTTTCGTGTTTATACACACTGATCTGCTTTGAATGGTGCCCCCCCCCCCTCATTTCTATTAGGAGTACTCTCTCTTTGCAGATAGTGAAAGGTAGTTAACGCAGGCCTTTGCCCCCGTTGTAATCCGTCGTGCCTGCTTCTCTCTCCATTTGATTGATTGTTATCCAAGTATTTACTGTTTTAGAATTAGTTCTCTTTGGTTCATTCTCTATTTACAAACAAACACAGAGTCGCAATACTCTGTTTAGTCTTTGCAGATAACGAAAAATCGTGTAAAAAAAAAGAAAAGGAATCGAGCAAAATCAGTAGGCCACTAATGGGATCTCTTTTTGACCTCGCTAAAATAGAAACATTAGGAACAACCCCTCATGACAAATACAAAACTAGTGAGATGAACTGAACTCCACACAATGATGGCTGCAAAACAGCTCGGCTCCGCCACCCACCCCGCCCAAAATAACGATAAAGAGCGGCTGCCATGATTGGTTGCGGAATGGCCACGACGGAGCTACGAAATGATGCTGCTCTCATGCTAACCCCAGCTTCAGTCTGAAACATCCAGAAACACTGTAGACTACCAATTCGATCAGTTCCGGTAGCGCCCCAATGTAACCCGGTAGAGAAGAACTAGCCCTCCCCTCTTTGACTGATGGTTCTTGTTGCCTGTCCCTTCTGTTCTCATTTAACAGAACTATTTAGCCTGCTGAAAGGGGTTGTGTTCCGACCGCTGATTGGTGGAGACATTTTGACTATATTCTGGACCTGCGTTGTCGCGTAATGCGTCATATGACGCGCCGCGTTAGCGCATCCGGAAGTCATCCGGGGCGCGCAGCGCGTAACGTAAGCATAACAAGTCATGTGACTTGTTAATAAAACTTTTCATTGGTTCATTTTACTTTTCTTATTGTAATGATGAAAGGCTTGGTCATATGACCTAAAAATTACGCTTTTCATTACTTCCGAACATTATTTTTTCTTAAATATATGTTATAATGTTCCAGGCTAATGTACTTTCCCGGAAATTTTACTACTGTCCTGCAAGTAAAATATATTCTTTTTTCGAGAAAAAGAGCGTTTCTTCGTCCCATGATGGAGCCGTTGAGCAAAAGAGGGTCGACCTGCTGTCTTAGTCGCCGATACGCCTGAATATGAGATTCTTATCGATCACTTTATGTTGCAGGAATAGAAAACACAACAGCCCTTGACCATTTATCTTTACTGCGTTCCTTCGTATTATACCTTTTACCCTTCATGTAATTGGTCTGCTTTATTTCACTTGCCTTTTAATGATTCTAAAACAGTGACTATTATTACAAACTTTACCAATGTATATACTACTACCATGTTTTCTTTTAAAAACCTTTATTGTGAAAATTTCATTATACAAATACGAGCCTATAACCACGTGGGCCGGCCACGGAGCAAACTGTAATCGTATATGATGAATAGACATTTACACTGTAGAGGAACGTAACGGGCGGGCCATTAGGTTGCAAGAACTAAGGTGTCTAACAGTTACGGAATCGGTGGACGTACATTTTATAATTAAAATACGACAGGGCCAGTTACAATAAAATTATCTAGATATACATTTGCGGGCAAGTACCATGGGTGACGTTAATTCGAACTTTCAACAGTACAGTAATCAATAACACATCAGAACTTAATATCAATAGGGATGTCGAAATATTCAATCAATTCTCGTCCCCGCCCGCCATGTGCTTCAAAACTGCATACGTATCTCGTGATTTCAAGGTTCTGCAACCAGTACACAACAAGGAGTTACGAGTCCCATTTATTCCGGCGCCATTTTGGGCGAGGACGGGCAGGTCCAGGATATAGTCAAAATGTCTCTACCAACCATCGACTATGATGATGTTCATATGCTGTATTTATTAGAGTAACACTCATCTGTCCACATGAAATTAATTTGCCACAATCTAAACATGTCATTTTAATCTTTCCAAAGTTCTTCTAAATATTTGGGACCGTTTCCCTTGCCTCTGAAGCTCTCAGTGCCACTTCTTTGATGAATGTACTAGCAGGTCAGGGGTTCTCCTCCAAATCTCTCTTTTATGCAGCACTATAATTAATTGGTGCCACCTCTCCATATGACGATGCATGGTATAGTAACCACAACTATATTTTTTTTCGGTTCCTCTGGAGAGTTCATCGTGGCAGATGAAGCGTGTAACGTACCGGGCATTTACCTTTTTTTGCATGTACAGGAAAGGAAAAAAAAATCGAGCGTCCGAGTTCTAAGGTGTCCCAGGGCCATTTTAGTGGAGGACATGATACAGCGATAATGCCCTGGATAAGGACACTTCCTTCGGGCACCCCACGCCGTCTTTCGGCGCAGCATTGTAGGATGGCCACACCAGTGCGGCAACTTGCTAGACACCACCTCGGTGCCATCCGGATCTCGGCGCCCCACTGCAGATGAACTGCCTCCACATGGAGAAGCGGGAGAGGCTCGTTTGCGCCGCCTCCCCCCCCCCCTTCGGGCACCCCACGCCGACTTTCGGCGCAGCATTGTAGGATGGCCACACCAGTGCGGCAACTTGCTGGACACCACCTCGGTGCCAACCGAATCTCAGCGCCTTGTGTTGTCTTCCATTCCGAAAATATTGTTGGCAGCATTTTGAAAGGAAAGACAAACAGCCGTTTGTGGCCCTCACTACACCGTTCTCCTAGTGAGTCTCACATTGTTACATTTAGGAAGAATGTTGAAGAGTAGTATGTTGAAAATCTGAAGCCATTGTTATACAAACTCTCAACCAGCCTTGGATGGAAAAATCCTGAAGAATGTACAAACTGAAAACCAGTTTTTCTCTGTATAGCATCAGCAGCAACGCTTGAGTCAGCTTTGTGTGAAGCCGCCATTTTGATTCAATCAATAGCGTCCACCTGCACACATTCAGGGACCTGGTCGTGTCTTCAGGTCAAACGGATTGTGGGACAAGATGCACAAAGGAAAAGGAAAAAAGTTCCGCCGGACCCCGGGAGGTGGCCGCCTATGTCATGGGCGATCTTAGGCCACACCAGGGCAATAGTGAAGCTGCAGCAGGTGCAAATAAGCTTCAGACAGTGTTACAAGCGCTGCTCAGAACTCTCAACTATGACACCACCTCGGTGCCATCCGGATCTTGGCGCCTTGTGCTGGTTCCGGCCTATTCACACATCGGTCCGCTACTGACGCCACCTCACAGGCCAACGGGGCACCCCACGCCGACTTTCGGCGCAGCATTGTAGGATGGCCACACCAGTGCGGCAAATTGCTGGACACCACCTCGGTGCCATCCAGATCTCGGCGCGTTGTGCTGCCTTCGGCCTATTCGCCACAAGTGCGCACGCAACTCAGCTGCATAGCGAGTGAAACACCAAGGGGCGCCCCACTGCAGCCGAGGAACCTCCATCTTGGGGGCGACGCACAGCATCACATTGCTTTCCAATGCAGTCAGATCCTCAAACAGCCCCCACTGACTGACGCGAACTCACAGGCCAACGACTTTCGGCGCAGCATTGTAGGATGGCCACACCAGTGCGGCAAGTTGCTGGACACCACCTCGGTGCCATCCGGATCTTGGCGCGTTGTGCTGCCTTTGGCCCCATTCGCACATCAGTCCGCTACTGACGCCATCTCACAGGCTAATGGGGCGCCCCACGCCGACTTTCAGCATTGTAGGATGACCACACCAGTACAGCAACTTGCTAGACATCACCTCGGTGCCATCCGGATCTCGGCGCCCCACTGCAGATGAAGTGCCTCTCAACTATGAAACCACCACTGTGACATCCGGATCTTGGCGCGTTGTGCTGCCTTCGGCCTATTCGCACATCGGTCTGCTACTGACGCCATCTCACAGGCTAATGGGGCGACCCACGCCGAGTTTCAGCATTGTAGGATGACCACACCAGTGCAGCAACTTGCTAGACATCACCTCGGTGCCATCCGAATCTTGGCATCTCAACGCCTAGTGGTATCTTCCATACAGAAAATATTGTTACGCTACCTTTGGCCCCATTCGCACATCAGTCCGCAACTTAGACATCACCTCGGTGCCATCCGGATCTTGGCATCTCAGCGCCTTGTGGTGTCAGTCAGAAAATATTGTTGCGCTGCCTTTGGCCCCATTCGCACATCAGTCCGCTACTGACACCATCTCACAGGCCAACAGGGCGCCCCACGCCGACTTTCAGCATTGTAGGATGGCCACACCAGTGCGGCAACTTACTAGACACCACCTCGGTGCCATCCGGATCTTGGCGCGTTGTGCTGCCTTCGGCCTATTCGCACATCGGTCCGCTACTGACGCAAACTCACAGGCCAACGGGGCGCCCCACGCCGACTTTCAACATTGTAGGATGGCCACACCAGTGCTGCAACTTGCTGGACACCACCTCGGTGCCATCCGGATCTTGGCGCGCTGTGTTGCCTTCGGCCTATTCGCACATCGGTCCGCTACTGACGCCGCCTCACGTGCCAACGTATTTTCTCCGCATTTTATACCCTATGCCGCATAACAGGTCATGTGACTTGTTTATAAAACTTTTCATTGGTTCATTTTACTTTTGGTTTCCTAATGATGGAAGGCTTGATCATATGACCTAAAAACAACACTTTTCATTGGATGAAAACTTTTTTTTTTCCAAACGATGAAAGCCCCACCTTGTTTCTGGATGTTTCAGACTGAAGCTGGCGTCAGCATGAGAGCACCACCATCTCGTAGCTCCGTCGTAGTCATTCCGCGAGCAATCATGGCAGCCGCTCCCCACCAGAAGCCTGCAGGAGTCGGGGCCCCCAAAACTTTTGATGAATTCTCAAGGCGGAGGGGACGCTTTCGAGAATGGGGTCCAAGACCTAGCAGACAAGCGTCCGATTTCCAAGGTGTCCCAGGGCCATTTCAGTGGACCAGGCCCAAAAAGGAAAGAGCCTGCCGCCATTTTGAGAGTCCTGTGACAGCCGCCTATCGCTGCACCGCAAGAGTGGGCGCAACTCAGCTGAATTGCGGCTTTTGACACAGTGGACCAAAAACGGACGGAATGGCAACTGAAACGGTAAAGGGGCGCCCCACTACAACAGATGACACTCCACCTGGAGAGGCCCGTTCACGCCGCCTCCCCCGGGGCGCCCCACGCCGTTATTCGGAGCAGCATTGTAGGATACCAAAACCAGTGCGGCAACTTACTGGACATCACCTTGGTGCCATCGTTCTGCTGCCTTGGAACTATTCGCACAACAGTTTGCTACTGAAGACCCACCCCCCGCGACGCCCCACGCCGTTATTTGCTGGGTGGCAACTTACTAGACATCACTTTCGTGTCATCTAGATTTCAGCGCGTTCTGCTGCCTTGGAACTATTCGCACAACAGTTTGCTACTGATGACCCGCCCCACGCCGGAAATCTGGACGTTGTGCTGCGTTGGGACTATTCGCACAGCCGACCGCTACTTCGTTGTTTTTCCCTAAAAATGTTTATATGTTATTACTATTTTTGTTTTCTTGTATATATTTATAAATTATTAAAGTTTTATAATCTTACTACTTTGTCGGAGTGCTATATATTTTTAATGTGACACATAATTGTAAAAACTTTGATGTACAAAGAGTCATCCCTGGAATCTTCCGCTTCACGCTCGGTCCCCTCCCCAATCACAATACAGGATGGTTTTCAGATAATAGCAACGCTTCTGCTGTGACGGATCTCATCGAGTGTGGGCCTTGATCTACTATAACTCCTTTGAAGAGGGGTGAATCTTTACACCTGTGGCCATAAACTACATCTGCAGGGCTAGCTGATACCCTAGGACCAGCCTGGACAATCGGACACAGAGGAAAAGGAGTGTCAGAGGGTGCAGTAGTGAATAGGGCGAAAGGGAGGTGTCGGGCGGGCACAGGGTGTGATTCTCAGGAAAGAGCAGCGCAGATGGGGGGAGGTTTATTACCCATGCATAAGACAGAGAGCGGGGGTGACCACTGCCTGGGGGAGATGCTTGCGAGGGTGGGGAGCCATGCTAAGGATCGACAGCGTGCACAGAGTGGGTCTGGTCAAGGCATCTAAAATGGCTGCCGTGCACGACAAAAGTGTGGCATTTGAAAAAAGACAAGATGGCGCAGACAATGTTTTTCAACACTTCCTGATTTCCTTCGAATCGAACGTTAACAGACGTTGGGGCATATTACCAAAGTTAAGCGATATTTATCCCTAACGATGCATTGCAAAGATTTTTTTACCGTCAGAAATTATCGCAGATAAACCTTGCTATTATCAAAGTTTATCGCAAATACGATAAAAACCGACCGCAATGCATTAATATCGCTGAAAACTCAGCGATATTCATGCATTACCGAGCTAATCCTCTTAGCCATGTTATCCACCTCCCATAGGATAGCATGGCTAAGAACTGCTCAGGGCAGCTGTTACTTTTTGGAGATATTCGCGCTTATCTCGAATATTTCCAAAAGTTGATAATAGGAGATAGCGATGTTAGCGACTGTTTCCAGTCGCTAACATCTTGGCATGCCCACTTTGCATGTCATTAGTGATAAATATCACTCACATGCAAAGTGGGGCCCAAGATGGTCGCTATCTCCTACTAGCCGTCGCTAACTGGTGTTAGCAACAGCTAGGTAATACAGATATAATTTTATCTCCGCGAAGCGGAGCGCTGTTACAGATATATATCTTGTTTTTGAACGTTAATTTCTCAAAATGCACTGAAGCACATATATTGAGACCTAGCAAAGGCACATCGGGCTACCAGTCCCTAATATTTTACCAAGTTTCGTGCAAATCCATTCAGCCGTTCGATTATTATTATTATTTATTTTTTTTGCCCCGCGGGGCCCTTTTAAAACCTCCACATCAAACCTAGGGGATCAGCGAGGATCTACTATGCCCCCTTATGGTCATTTGCCCCTTCGCTTTGGCCTCCTCTTGTCTCTCGATCCTACCGAGAGACAAGATGGCGGCCGCTACGGACTGTTTGGAATGTTTACAGACACCGGAGAGCCAATCAGCTTCGCTTCGCAAAGCTCCGTAACGCGAAAAGTACGCGAAGCGGTGCGCTGTTACAGATATATATCTTTTTTTGAACGTTAATTTCTCAAAATCCACTGAAGCACATATATTGAGACCTAGCAAAGGCACATCGGGCTACCAGTCCCTACAATTTTGCCAAGTTTCGTGCAAATCCATTCAGCCGTAAGATTATTATTATAATTTTTTTTTTTTGCCCCGCGGGGCCCTTTTAAAACCTCCACATCAAACCTAGGGGGTCAGCGAGGATCTACTATTCCCCCTTATGGTCATTTGCCCCTTCGCTTTGGCCTCCTCTTGTCTCTCGATCCTACCGAGAGACAAGATGGCGGCCACTACGGACTGTTTGCGGCCACTACGGACTGTTTGGAATGTTGACAGACGCCGGAGAACCAATCAGCTTCGCTTCACAAAGCTCCGTTGCGCGAAAAGTACGCGTCCTAGGCCGCTGCCCGGTCCGCGCTTACAGATATATATCTTTTTTTAAACGTTAATTTCTCAAAATCCACTGGAGCACATATATTGAGACCTACAAAAGGCACATCGGGCTACCAGTCCCTACAATTTTGCCAAGTTTCGTGCAAATCCATTCAGCCGTTCGGGCTAAAAGTGAGGCCAACCGCCCTATGGAAATTAACATGGGAAAAACGCGTTTTGGGACCCCCCTTTTTTCTCGGCCCCCCCTTGACGAACCCCCCCCAAATTTTCAAAGGCTGCTCAGAAACAAAATGTGCCATTTTCCTGAAAATTTCAGCCAATTCCGTCCACAAACGGCAAAGTTATTAGACATAGAATTTTCAAAAATCCCATAGAGAAAAAATCCTAACTATATATACCTACTGGCGACCGCCAGTAGGTAATATGCATATATATATATATGCATTTATATATGTATGTGTATATATATATATATATTCACTGAAAAAACCATAGGTTATAGACCATATATAGTTAGGAATTAGCATTTACAAAACCTTGAAAATTCACTGAAAAAACCATAGGTTATAGACCATATATAGTTAGGAATTAGCATTTAAAAAACCTTATTTTACTCACACAAAACCATTGAAATTCCATATATAGTTAGTTGCACTAACTATATATCGCGCACCCGCAATCCACTGCTGATGATGTCACATATTACATCATTCATGACATGGTCAGTGACATCACTGATGACATCACTGATGACATCTCAAATGACATCACTGATGACATCACTGATAACAACATCCAGTGATTTTATGTTTCTGTAAAGTTTAAATATGTCTTACATATTGAAGAATGAGTGGATGTATAAGTGTCTGGACGAAGGATTTAGTAGGTGCATGACTGACTGTATGAGTGAGTGAATAAATGTGTCTCACTAAGTGCATGGGTTAGTGACTAAACTGTCTTAATTTGTGCATCATTATGTCTGTTGTTCTGTAAACTGCTGCATGTGTTGATCAGTAGCTATATGAGTAACTATATGGGTTATTGATTGATTGTCCAAGTATTTGTATGGGAGACTGAGTGTGTGTGTGGCTCGCTGGGAGGTGTGTGACTCTGTGCAGATCAATGTGTACTTATATCAATGATTGTATAACAAGGTAAGTATGTGTTAGTATATGTTTGAAAATGTAAGGTGCTCAATGTTTAACTGTATAGACAAGAAAATGGAAGTGTGATTGATTCTTTACAGGACTGACTAGGTGTGTGAGTAACTCCATGGATGAGTGGCAGAGTGTGAGTGTCTGTATAGGTGTATGAGTGCATATGATAGTGTTGTAAAGATGAGTGATTGTATGTATGAATGATTGTATGGGTGAATGAGTGAATGTGTGTGTAGACGTAGGAATCAGTGAGTACATATGTAGTAACTAGTATTGGTGTGTCAATGGTTTCAAAAATTATACTCTGTATTTAACACTGGGTGAAACAGAGGTTATATTAAAATGTGAGGAGATGCATTGTATTGTCACATGAATGATATCATCAGTGATGTGGTCATTGATGTCAAATCAGATGTCATCAGTGATGTCATCAGTGATGTCATTTGAGATGTCATCAGTGATGTCATCAGTGATGTCAATGACCATGTCATGAATGATGTAATATGTGACATCATCAGCAGTGGATTGCGGGTGCGCGATATATAGTTAGTGCAACTAACTATATATGGAATTTCAATGGTTTTGTGTGAGTAAAATAATATTTTTTAAATGCTAATTCCTAACTATATATGGTCTATAACCTATGGTTTTTTCAGTGAATTTTCAAGGTTTTGTAAATGCTAATTCCTAACTATATATGGTCTATAACCTATGGTTTTTTCAGTGAATTTCAATGGTTTTTTAATAGCAAATATCATAAGCTGTCGAATGTCAAGTACGTGGTAAGTGAAAACATTTTCGTGTTTATGCACACTGATCTGCTTTGAATGGTGCCCCCCCCCTCATTTCTATTAGGAGTACTCTGTCTTTGCACATAGTGAAGGGTAGTTAACGCAGGCCTTTGCCTCCGTTGTAATACGTCGTGCCTGCTTCTCTCTCCATTTGATTGATTGTTATCCAAGTATTTACTGTTTTAGAATTGGTTCTCTTTGGTTCATTCTCTATTTACAAACAAACACAGAGTCGCAATACTCTGTTTAGTCTTTGCAGATAACGAAAAATCGTGTAAAAAAAAAAGAAAAGGAATCGAGCAAAATCAGTAGGCCACTAATGGGATCTCTTTTTGACCTCGCTAAAATAGAAACATTAGGAACAACCCCTCATGACAAATACAAAACTAGTGAAATGAACTGAACTCCACATAATGATGGCTGCAAAACAGCTCGGCTCCGCCACCCACCCCGCCCAAAATAACGATAAAGAGCGGCTGCCATGATTGGTTGCGGAATGGCCACGACGGAGCTATGAAATGGTACTGCTCTCATGCTAACCCCAGCTTCAGTCTGAAACATCCAGAAACACTGTAGACTACCAATTCGATCAGTTCCGGTAGCGCCCCAATGTAACCCGGTAGAGAAGAACTAGCCCTCCCCTCTTTGACTGATGGTTCTTGTTGCCTGTCTCTTCTGTTGTCATTTAACAGAACTATTTAGCCTGCTGAAAGGGGTTGTGTTCCGACCGCTGGTTGGTGGAGACATTTTGACTATATTCTGGACCTGCGTTGTCGCGTAATGCGTCATATGACGCGCCGCGTTAGCGCATCCGGAAGTCATCCGGGGCGCGCAGCGCGTAACGTAAGCATAACAAGTCATGTGACTTGTTAATAAAACTTTTCATTGGTTCATTTTACTTTTCTTATTCTAATGATGAAAGGCTTGGTCATATGACCTAAAAATTACGCTTTTTATTACTTCCGAACATTATTTTTTCTTAAATATATGTTATAATGTTCCAGGCTAATGTACTTTCCCGGAAAATTTACAACTGTCCTGCAAGTAAAATATATTCTTTTTTCGAGAAAAAGAGCGTTTCTTCGTCCCATGACGGAGCCGTTGAGCAAAAGAGGGTCGACCTGCTGTCTTAGTCGCCGATACGCCTGAATATGAGATTCTTATCGATCACTTTATGTTGCAGGAATAGAAAACACAACAGCCCTTGACCATTTATCTTTACTGCGTTCCTTCGTATTATACCTTTTACCCTTCATGTAATTGGTCTGCTTTATTTCACTTGCCTTTTAATGATTCTAAAACAGTGACTATTATTAAAAACTTTACCAATGTATATACTACTACCATGTTTTCTTTTAAAAACCTTTATTGTGAAAATTTCATTATACAAATACGAGCCTATAACCACGTGGGCCGGCCACGGAGCAAACTGTAATCGTATATGATGAGTAGACATTTACACTGTAGAGGAACGTAACGGGCGGGCCATTAGGTTGCAAGAACTAAGGTGTCTAACAGTTACGGAATCGGTGGACGTACATTTTATAATTAAAATACGACAGGGCCAGTTACAATAAAATTATCTAGATATACATTTGCGGGCAAGTACCATGGGTGACGTTAATTCGAACTTTCAATAGTACAGTAATCAATAACACATCAGAACTTAATATCAATAGGGATGTCGAAATATTCAATCAATTCTCGTCCCCGCCCGCCATGTGCTTCAAAACTGCATACGTATCTCGTGATTTCAAGGTTCTGCAACCAGTACACAACAACGAGTCCCATTTATTCCGGCGCCATTTTGGGCGAGGACGGGCAGGTCCAGGATATAGTCAAAATGTCTCTACCAACCATCGACTATGATGATGTTCATATGCTGTATTTATTAGAGTAACACTCATCTGTCCACATGAAATTAATTTGCCACAATCTAAACATGTCATTTTAATCTTTCCAAAGTTCTTCTAAATATTTGGGACCGTTTCCCTTGCCTCTGATGCTGTCAGTGCCACTTCTTTGATGAATGTACTAGCAGGTATGGGGTTCTCCTCCAAATCTCTCTTTTATGCAGCACTATAATTAATTGGTGCCACCTCTCCATATGACGATGCATGGTATAGTTACCATAACTATATTTTTTTTCGGTTCCTCTGGAGAGTTCATCGTGGCAGATAAAGCGTGTAACGTACTGGGCATTTACCTTTTTTTGCATGTACAGGAAAGGAAAAAAAAATCGAGCGTCCGAGTTCTAAGGTGTCCCAGGGCCATTTTAGTGGACAAGGCCCAAATCCAAAGAACAGGCCGCCATTTTGAGAGTCCTGTTGCAGCCGCCTGTCGCTGTAGCATCAAGAGCAGCCGAAACTCAGCTGAATGGCAACTGAAACGGTAAAGGGGCGCCCCACTACAGCAGACGAGCCTCCACCTAGGAAGGCCCGTTCACGCCGCCTCCCCCCCCCCTTCGGGCACCCCACGCCGTTATTCGGAGCAGTATTGTAGGATGGCCACACCAGTGCGGCAACTTGCTAGACATCACCTCGGTGGTAACCGAATCTCAACGCCTTGTGGTGTCTTCTATTCAGAAAACATTGTTATGCTGCCTTCGACCTATTCGCCGCAAGTGCGCACGCAACTCAGCTGCATAGCTTGCTAGACACCACCTCGGTGCTAACCGAATCTCAGCGCCTTGTGGTCTCTTCTATTCCAAAAAAATTGTTGCGCTGCCTTTGGCCCCATTAGCACATCGGTCCGCTACTGACGCCATCTCACAGGCTAATGGGGCGCCCCACGCCGAGTTTCAGCATTGTAGGATGACCACACCAGTACAGCAACTTGCTAGACATCACCTCGGTGCCATCCGGATCTCGGCGCCCCACTGCAGATGAAGTGCCTCTCAACTATGAAACCACCACGGTGACATCCGGATCTTGGGGCGTTGTGCTGCCTTCGGCCTATTCGCACATCGGTCCGCTACTGACGCCATCTCACAGGCTAATGGGGCGCCCCACGCCGAGTTTCAGCATTGTAGGATGACCACACCAGTACAGCAACTTGCTAGACATCACCTCGGTGCCATCCGGATCTCGGCGCCCCACTGCAGATGAAGTGCCTCTCAACTATGAAACCACCACGGTGACATCCGGATCTTGGCGCGTTGTGCTGCCTTCGGCCTATTCGCACATCGGTCCGCTACTGACGCCATCTCACAGACTAATGGGGCGCCCCACGCCGAGTTTCAGCATTGTAGGATGACCACACCAGTGCACCTTACTAGACACCACCTCGGTGCCATCCGGATCTTGGCATCTCAGCGCCTTGTGGTGTCTTCTATTCAGAAAATATTCTTGCGCTACCTTTGCCCCATTCACACATCGGTCCGCTACTGACGCCATCTCACAGGCTAATAGGGCGCCCCACGCCGAGTTTCAGCATTGCAGGATGACCACACCAGTACAGCAACTTGCTAGACATCACCTCGGTGCCATCCGGATCTCGGCGCCCCACTGCAGATGAAGTGCCTCTCAACTATGAAACCACTACGGTGACATCCGGATCTTGGCGCCTTGTGCTGGTTCCGGCCTATTCACACATCGGTCCGCTACTGACGCCATCTCACAGGCTAATGGGGCGCCCCACGCCGAGTTTCAGCATTGTAGGATGACCACACCAGTACAGCAACTTGCTAGACATCACCTCGGTGCCATCCGGATCTTGGCATCTCAACGCCTAGTGGTATCTTCCATACAGAAAATATTGTTGCGCTGCCTTTGGCCCCATTCGCACATCGGTCCGCAACTGACACCATCTCACAGGCCAACAGGGCGCCCCACGCCGACTTTTACCATTGTAGGATGGCCACACCAGTACAGCAACTTGCTAGACATCACCTCGGTGCCATCCGGATCTTGGCATCTCAGCGCCTTGTGGTGTCAGTCAGAAAATATTGTTGCGCTGCCTTTGGCCCCATTCGCACATCAGTCCGCTACTGACACCATCTCACAGGCCAACAGGGCGCCCCACGCCGACTTTTACCATTGTAGGATGGCCACACCAGTGCCACAACTTGCTAGACACCACCTCGGTGCCATCCGGATCTTGGCATCTCAGCGCCTTGTGGTGTCTTCTATTCCGAAAATATTGTTGCGCTGCCTTTGGCCCCATTCGCACATCGGTCCGCTACTGCCGCCATCTCACAGGCCAACGGGGCGCCCCACGCCAACTTTCAACATTGTAGGATGGCCACACCAGTGCGACAACTTACTAGACACCACCTCGGTGCCATCCGGATCTTGGCGCGTTGTGCTGCCTTCGGCCTATTCGCACATCGGTCCGCTACTGACGCAAACTCACAGGCCAACGGGGCGCCCCACGCCGACTTTCAGCATTGTAGGACGGCCACACCAGTGCTGCAACTTGCTGGACAAACCTCGGTGCCATCCGGATCTTGGCGCGTTGTATTGCCTTCGGCCTATTCGCACATCGGTCCGCTACTGACGCCGCCTCACGTGCCAACGTATTTTCTCCGCATTTTATACCCTATGCCGCATAACAGGTCATGTGACTTGTTTATAAAACTTTTCATTGGTTCATTTTACTTTTGGTTTCCTAATGATGGAAGGCTTGATCATATGACCTAAAAACAACACTTTTCATTGGATGAAAACTTTTTTTTTCCCAAACGATGAAAGCCCCACCTTGTTTCTGGATGTTTCAGACTGAAGCTGGCATCAGCATGAGAGCACCACCATCTCGTAGCTCCGTCGTGGTCATTCCGCGAGCAATCATGGCAGCCGCTCCCCACCAGAAGCCTACAGGAGTCGGGGGCCCCCAAAACTTTAGATGAATCCTCAAGGCGGAGGGGACGCTTTCGAGAATGGGGTCCAAGACCTAGCAGACAAGCGTCCGATTTCCAAGGTGTCCCAGGGCCATTTCAGTGGACCAGGCCCAAAAAGGAAACAGCCTGCCGCCATTTTGAGAGTCCTGTGACAGCCGCCTATCGCTGCGCCGCAAGAGTGGGCGCAACTCAGCTGAATTGCGGCTTTTGACACAGTGGACCAAAAACGGACGGAATGGCAACTGAAACGGTAAAGGGGCGCCCCACTACAACAGATGACACTCCACCTGGAGAGGCCCGTTCACGCCGCCTCCCCCGGGGCGCCCCACGCCGTTATTCGGAGCAGCATTGTAGGATACCAAAACCAGTGCGGCAACTTACTGGACATCACCTTGGTGCCATTGTTCTGCTGCCTTGGAACTATTCGCACAACAGTTTGCTACTGATGACCCACCCCCCGCGACGCCCCACGCCGGAAATCTGGACGTTGTGCTGCGTTGGGACTATTCGCACAGCCGACCGCTACTTCGTTGTTTTTCCCTAAAAATGTTTATATGTTATTACTGTTTTTGTTTTCTTGTATATATTTATAAGTTATTAAAGTTTTATAATCTTACTACTTTGTCGGAGTGCTATATATTTTTAATGTGACACATAATTGTAAAAACTTTGATGTACAAAGAGTCATCCCTGGAATCTTCCGCTTCAGGCTCGGTCCCCTCCCCAATCACAATACAGGATGGTTTTCAGATAATAGGAACGCGTCTGCTGTGACGGATCTCATCGAGTGTGGGCCTTGATCTACTATAACTCCTTTGAAGAGGGGTGATTCTTTACAGCTGGGGCCATAAACTACATCTGCAGGGCTAGCTGATACCCTAGGACCGGCCTGGACAATCGGACACAGAGGAAAAGGAGTGTCAGAGGGTGCGGTAGTGAATAGGGCGAAAGGGAGGTGTCGGGCGGGCATAGGGTGTGATTCTCAGGGAAGAGCAGCGCAGATGGGGGGAGGTTTATTACCCATGCATAAGACAGAGAGCGGGGGTAACCACTGCCTGGGGGAGATGCTTGCGAGGGTGGGGAGCCATGATAAGGATCGACAGCGTGCACAGAGTGGGTCTGGTCAAGGCATCTAAAATGGCTGCCGTGCACGACAAAAGTGTGGCATTTGAAAAAAGACAAGATGGCGCAGACAATGTTTTTCAACACTTCCTGATTTCCTTCGAATCGAACGTTAACAGACGTTGGGGCATATTACCAAAGTTAAGCGATATTTATCCCTAACGATGCTTAGCAACGATTTTTTTACCGCTAAGCATCGTCAGAAATTATCGCAGATAAACCTTGCTATTATCAAGGTTTATCGCAAATACGATAAAAAACGACCGCAATGCATTAATATCGCTGAAAACTCAGCGATATTCATGCATTACCGAGCTAATGCTCTTAGCCATGTTATCCACCTCCCATTGGATAACATGGATAAGAACTGCTCAGGGCAGGTGCTAGCTTTTGGAGATATTCGCGCTTATCGCGAATATTTCCAAAAGTTGATAATAGGAGATAGCGATGTTAGCGACTGTTTCCAGTCGCTAACATCTTGGCATGCCCACTTTGCATGTCATTAGTGATAAATATCACTCACATGCAAAGTGGGTCCCAAGATGGTCGCTATCTCCTACTAGCCGTCGCTAACTGGTGTTAGCAACAGCTAGGTAATACAGATATAATTTTATCTCCGCGAAGCGGAGCGCTGTTACAGATATATATCTTGTTTTTGAACGTTAATTTCTCAAAATCCACTGAAGCACATATATTGAGACCTAGCAAAGGCACATCGAGCTACCAGTCCCTACAATTTTGCCAAGTTTCGTGCAAATCCATTCAGCCGTTCGATTATTATTATTATTATTTTTTTTGCCCTGCGGGGCCCTTTTAAAACCTCCACATCAAACCTAAGAGGTCAAGGAGGATCTACTATGCCCCCTTATGGTCATTTGCCCCTTCGCTTTGGCCTCCTCTTGTCTCTCGATCCTACCGAGAGGCAAGATGGCGGCCGCTACGGACTGTTTGCAATGTTTACAGACGCCAGAGAACCAATCAGCTTCGCAAACCTCCGTTACGCGAAGCGGAGCGCTGTTACAGATATATATCTTTTTTTGAACGTTAATTTCTCAAAATCCACTGGAGCACATATATTGAGACCTAGCAAAGGCACATCGGGCTACCAGTCCCTAATATTTTACCAAGTTTCGTGCAAATCCATTCAGCCGTTCGATTATTATTATTATTATTTTTTTTTGCCCCGCGGGACCCTTTTAAAACCTCCACATCAAACCTAGGGGGTCAGCGAGGATCTACTATGCCCCCTTATGGTCATTTGCCCCTTCGCTTTGGCCTCCTCTTGTCTCTCGATCCTACCGAGAGACAAGATGGTGGCCGCTACGGACTGTTTGGAATGTTCACAGACGCCGGAGAACCAATCAGCTTCGCTTCACAAAGCTCCGTACCGCGAAAAGTCCGCGAACCGGAGCGCTTCCCGGTCCGCTGTTACAGATATATATTTTTTTTGAACGTTAATTTCTCAAAATCCACTGGAGCACATATATTGAGACCTAGCAAAGGCACATCGGGCTACCAGTCCCTACAATTTTGCCAAGTTTCGTGCAAATCCATTCAGCCGTTCGGGCTAAAAGTGAGGCCAACCGCCCTATGGAAAACTCAATGTTAAAAACATGTTTTGGGACCCCCCTTGTTTCTCGGCCCCCCCTTGACGAACCCCCCCCAAATTTTCAAGGGCTGCTCAGAAACAAAATGTGCCATTTTCCTGAAAATTTCAGCCAATTCCGTCCACAAACGCCAAAGTTATTAGACATAGAATTTTCAAAAATCCCATAGAGAAAAAATCCTAACTATATATACCTACTGGCGACCGCCAGTAGGTAATATATATATACATACATATATAAACATATATAATCTGCATATCTATATAAATACAAATATAAATGCATGCATACATATACATATATGCATACATATGCATGTTATTTACATGAAAGTTTGAAAAACACTATTAAAAGCAAAGCTAAAAAGCCACCTCATTACAAACAGAATGGCTTTAACTTAAACGAGGGCGAGATCTATTGAATTTTCAATGCTTGTTTACTTTGGTTCCATCAAGAAGGCATTCAGATGTGTCACACATTTGCCATATATTCTGAATGTTCGCACTCTAGTTGCTCATTATATCACTGTAGTAAAGCTACTGCTCACCAGGGAAGTCTGCTGCTGGTATTCAAAGTGCATGTTTCAGTCTGCATGTCAGAATTCTTTTAATGAAATAGAAGAGGATTTGAGAAGTCATTCAAAATGTGCCCTAATTTTTCTTTCTGAAGCACTAATCATACTTTCTATGGCAAAATGAACCCCCTCATTTTGTTCCTTTTTAAATTAAATGTTTTCAGACTTACCACTTCATTCCAATCAAGATGGCTTCTGTTGTGCCATACTTTTGTCATAAGTAAGACTGTTAGCACTCTAGTTGTTCTTTAGAACACTCTGGGACATTCTGTCATTGGGCTATACTTGGGCTACATCTGGGTGATATGTGGGCTACATTTGGGCTCTTTTGTCTCTGGTGGCCATCTTGGGAGACTGCATGTCAGAATATTTTAATGAAATAGAATAGGATTTGAGAAGTCACTCAAAATGTGCCCTAATTTTTCTTTCTGCAGCACTAATCATACTTTCTATGGCAAAATAAACCCCCTCATTTTGTTCCTTTTTAAATTAAATGTTTTCAGACTTACCACTTCATTCCAATCAAGATGGCTTCTGTTGTGCCATACTTTTGTCATAAGTAAGACTGTTAGCGCTCTAGTTGTTCTTTAGAACACTCTGGGACATTCTGTCATTGGGCTATACTTGGGCTACATCTGGGTGATATTTGGGCTACATTTGGGCTCTTTTGTCTCTGGGGGCCATCTTGGGAGACTGCATGTCAGAATTGTTTAATGAAATAGAAGTGTATTTGAGAAGTCACTCAAAATGTGCCCTAATTTTTCTTTCTGAAGCACTAATCATACTTTCTATGGCAAAATGAACCCCCTCATTTTGTTCCTTTTTAAATTAAATGTTTTCAGACTTACCACTTCATTCCAATCAAGATGGCTTCTGGTGTGCCATACCTTTGTCATAAGTAAGACTGTTAGCGCTCTAGTTGTTCTTTAGAACACTCTGTGAAGCTGCAGTAGAACACAAAGGAATCAACTGACAGTCTCTGTCCTTGTTGGATGTACATGTTTTACTGAGAATGTCAGACCTCATTCTCACATGGCTGAGAAAGATAATGTGAATTTACAGAAAATATGCTTTCAGTTTAGCTTATAGATCCCCTTCCAAACCACTGTGGGAAAAGCATGAGATAACAGTTTTCTTTCAAACATGATTCATGATATCCCTGCAGAAGGCTTTTTCACATGGTAAAATCACCTTAAAACACACCACACTTCCTAAAATGAGTATGGTACCATCAACAAATGATTTATAATTGAACTAAAGTCCTAAAACCCTCTATTAGCTACAATGCTTTTTAATGAGGTGCTATCATGTATATTGGTCCCAAGATGGCTGCCAACACTTCTTGGATGAAGAATTTGAATTTTGAAAACAATTTTTTTTTTTGCCTTGGGGGTCCTTGTGGGACCCCCTGAGCAGGTCTAGGGGGTCAGGTTGCTTCTACCCTGCCCCCTTTTTGAGTTCTACACATTTGTTTTTCTGCTTTCCTGTGCCTTGACTCTCATTAAGGAGAAGGGCCAAATGTGATGCATGTACAGATCTTTTGCACATTTTTTTTTGCTCTGCCCCTCATATCTTGCTTATTAGGCTGTATAATTGATTGTAAATCTGATCTAATGTTTTTTAGTTCTCTCTCCGCCTTGTTCTCATGTATGGTTTTTCTATTTGTTTTCTTGATTTGCTAATTTATGTTAATGATTCCCAGCATGACTTGTTTTGACACTCAAACAAAGAAAATAAAGTTTATAACCTAATTTGTACCTGATTCAAATATTGATAAAGAAACCAACTACAAGCCCACATTAGATTCCACCCCAGTGGGCTGACCCTATTACAGAAGACATGAACAGAATCTAAATGCTTGAAATTCTTGGGGACAATGGCACAGTCTCTGGGGAAAAGGGAAAGTTTACCATACATTCTTCATACAGTATGCAGGCCCATTTTGTGTCTTACTTCAAATAGATATATAGAGCTCTTGTGCTTTTCATACTCAGGTTCAGACATCAATACTGGAGAGTCTAGACAGTGAAAACCAAAGAAACAGAACATCAGTATATAAAAACAAAACTTTAAAATCTGGTAGTAAACAAGTCCTACTAGGGAACTAAGATGCGAGGCAAAGTAACACATTTTAAACACAAGAAGATTAAAGACACCATGGGATCCTTTAAGAACCAAAGTCCAAGGAATCAGAATAACAGAAACAATCATCAGGAGAGGTATCACGCTAGGTGGACCATTAGATCTTCATCTAGATTCACCCCTCCTGGGTGAAGTGCACTATATCTTATGATAAGTCTCAATTCCAATCTCCTGAGCTCTTGAACTCTGTTGCCCCATTTTCCCGTACTGAAATTCTATCCAGAACACATTACTGCAATAGGCATATCTGTTTATCTGGTTCTACTTTAAAGTGCCTATAGATGGGATACTGTTGTCTCTCATTAACTTTTGCTCATAAGTGTTCGAGTATTCTCTTTCTTGCCTTGTGTATCATGTTGCGAATGTAATACTTATTACATGGGCAGGAAAGGGCATAGACACAAAAGTCAGAGCTGCAGGTGAGAGGCTTGGTTATTTTGTATAGTTGTTGATCATCTGAGAGCTGTATGTTCTTACGATTAGTACTATATGTGCAGGCGTTTGCTACTTTCACAAGTAAAAAAGCCTTGTATATCTGTCTTGTGATAAGGAGGTTTAACAATACTTTGCAGAGTGTATCTTGCAAGGACATACTTCTACTAAAGGTAATTTTAGGGATGCCCTAAATGTTTATCAAGATGTTCATCAGTTTTGAGGACAAGGCAAACTTTTTTCACACTGTTTCCTACCTGCCATACACAGCTATGATAGGTGGTCATACATATGGGGGTTTGGGGATCTTACATGGGTATGTTCTTGATTTAAGTCTGATTATTGGGTGTTAGTAACTCTTCTCTTTTAGCCTGGCACATTTATATTTATATATACTAAATTATAACTATTACGTCCCTTAAACCTTTATTTTTCCAGTGAATGAATATATATATATATATATATATATATATATATATATATATATATATATATATATATATATATATATATATATGTACATGAGATGTCATCAGTGATGTCACTGACCATGTCATGAATGATGTAATATCATACAGTGCATTTTGGGAGAGCGAGTTATAGCTAGCTCAACTATCTGTAACATACACATTTCTCTGGTTTTCTATGATGAAATGTCTAACTAACTATAACGTCCCTGAAACCTGTGTTTTTTCCAGTGAATTTCTAAGGTTTGTTAAATGCTAAATGCTAATTTCTAACGATAACGTCCCTGAAACCTATGGTTTATTCAGTGAATTTCCATGGTTTTTTACATGCTAATTCTGAACTATAATGACCCTGAAAACTATGATTTTTCAGTGAATTTCAAAGGTTTTTTAAATGCTAATTTCTAACTATGCCTACAGAAGTAGGACATGTGCAGAAGGAAGAAGAAAAACACAGAAAAAAGCAAGAGAAATCCAGAAAGAGGCAACAGAAGTGCAGAAATAGGCCTTGTTGCAAAGTCATCCTGTGCCCCCACCTTTTTGCTGACTGGTACTGGTAGTAACTGACTCAGACTTACTAGTTCTAGAGCCAGTGCTACGCTGAAAGATACTCAGAATATAATGAAAACACCTATATACACTAGAATACACTATAAGTTGGTGTACCCCTGTGATTGGAATGACCTCCCCTGTTAGGGCCTAGTACATAAAAGGGCTGGGGGATTAAAACTACCTCTAAGTCTCTAACATATAATAGGGCAAGGCAGTTTAGAGGCCAGTAGCCCTTTTCTGCACTTGCATGTGTGCACTACTGAACCTAAGGTCAGCATAAAAGTAGCCCTGTGCGTGCAGACAGAGGCAAGAGAAGTGCAGAAAGAAGAAACAGAGGTGCCGAAGGAGGCAAGAGAGGAGCAGAAAGAAGCAAGTGAAGTGCAGAAAGAGGCAACAGAGGTGCAGAGAGACGCCAGAGAGGTGCAGAAACAAGCAAGAGAAGTGCAGAAAGAACCAACAGAGGTGCAAAAAGAGGCAAGAGGGATGCAGAAAGAAGCAAGAGCAGTGCAGAAAGAACCAACAGAGGTGCAACAAGAGGCAAGAGGGTTGCAGAAAGAGGTAGGAGAGGTGTACACAGATGCAAGAGAGGTGCATAAAGAGGCAGCAGGGACACAGAAAGAAGGAAGAGAAGTATAGAGGGGCAAGAGAATTGCTGAAAGAAGCAACAGAGATATAGAAAGAAGTAAGAGAAGTGTAGAAAGAGGCAACTGAGGTGCACAATGAAGCAAGAGCAGTACATAAATACCCAACAGAGGTTCAAGAGGGGTGCAGAAAAAGTAGGAGAGGTGCACAAAGAGGCAAGAGAGGTACAAAAAGAGGCAGGACGGTGCAGAAAGAAGGAAGAGAAGTACAGAAAGAAGCAACAGAGGTACAGAAAGAGACACGATAGGTGCAAATCAGGCTGGGAAGGTGCAAAAAGAGGGAACAGGGGTGCAGAAAGAAGCAAGTGAGATAAAGAAAGAGGCATCAGAAGTGGAGAAAGACACAAGAGAGGTGCAGAAACAATCAAGAAAAGTACAGAAAGAGGCCAGAGAGAGTTGCTGAAAGAAGCAGCAGAGGTGTGGCAAGAAGCAAGAGAAGTCCAGAAAGAGGCAAGCGAGGTGCAGAAAGAGGAAAGAAAGGTGCAGAAAGAGACAAGAGGGGTGCATAAATGTGCAAGAGAGGTACAGAAACAGAAAAGAGAAGTGCAGAAAGAGGAAAGAGGAAAGAGAATTGTAGAAAGAAGGAACAGAGGTGCAGAAAGAGACAAGAGGGGAGCAGAAAGAGGGAAGAGGAGTACAGAAAGAAGCACACGTTTTGCAGAAAGAAGGGACAGAGGTGCAGAAAGAAGCAAGATAAGTGCAGAAATAAGTAATAAAGATGCATAAAGGGGAGGAGGGGTTGAGAAAAAGGCAAGAAGGGTGCTGAAAGAAGCAAGAAAGGTACAGAAAGAAACAAAAGAAGTGCAGAAAGAAGCAACAGAGGTACAGAAAGAGGCCAAAGGAATGCAGAAAGAGGGAATAGTGGTGCAGAAAGAGACACAAGGGTTGCAGAAAGAAAGGACAGAGGTGCAGAAAGAAGCTAGAGAAGTGCAGTAAGAAGCAACATAAGTGTAGAAAGAAGGACAAGACGTGGAAAAAGAGGCAGGAGAAGTGCAGAAAGAAGCAACAGAGATGTAGAAAGAGGGAAGAGGGGTGGAGAAAGAGGTAAGCGGTAAGCAGAGAGAAGCGAGAGAGGTGCAGAAAGAAACAAAAGAAGTTTAGAAACAAGAAACAGATGCGCAGCAAAAGAGAAGAGGGGTGCAGAAAGAGGCACATGCGGTGCAGATATAGGCATGAGGGATGTAGAAAGAGGGAAAAGAAATAAAGAAAGAAGGAACAGGGGTGCAGAAAGAGGCAAGAGAGGTGCAGAAAGAGGAAGAGGGCTGCAGAAAGGGGCAAAAGGGGTGCACAAAGAAGCAAGTGAGATGCAGAAAGAGGCAACAGAGGTACAGAAAGAAGCAAGAGAAGTGCAGAAAGAAGCAAAAGAGGTACAGAAAGAGGCAATAGAGGTACAGAAAGTTGCAAGAAAAGTACAGAAAGAAGTAAAAGAGGTGCAGAAAGAGGTAAGAGAACTGCAGAAAAAGGAGGTGCAGGAAAAGGCAGGAGAGATGCACAAAGAGGCAAAAGGGGTAGAGAAAGATGCAAGAGGGATGCACAAAGAAGCAAGAGAAGTGCAGAAAGAAGCAACAGACGTGCTGAAAGAGGCAAGAGGAGTGCAGAAAGAGGGAAGAGGGTACAGAAAGAGGCACAATGGGTGCAGAAAGAAGCAAGAGAAGTGTATAAAGAAGCAACAGAGATGCGGAAAGGGGGACGTGGAGTGGAGAAAGAAGCAAGAGGGATGCAGAAAGAAGAAAGATAGGTGCAGAAAGAAGCAAGTGAAGTGCAGAAAGAGGCAACAGAGGGTCATAAAGACGCAAGAGAGGTGCAGAAACAAGGAAGAGAAGTGCAGAAAGAGGCAAATGAGGTGCAGAAAAAAGCAAGAGCAGTGCAGACAGAACCAACAGAGGTGTACAAAGAGGCAAGAGGGGTGCAGAAAGAGGTAGGAGAGGTATACACAGAGGCAAGAGAGGTGCAGAAAGAGACAGGAGGGGCACAGCAAGAAGGAAGAGAAGTCTATAGAGGGGCAAGAGAATTGCAGAAAGAAGCAACAGAGGTATAGAAAGAAGCAAGAGAAGGGCAGAAAAAGGCAACTGGGGTACAGAATGAAGCAAGAGCAGTACAGAAATACCCAACAGAGGTGCAAAAAGAGGCAAGAGGGGTGCAGAAAAAAGTAGGAGAGATGCACAAATAGGAAAGAGAGGGACAAAAAGAGGCAGGACGGTGCAGAAAGAAGGACGAGAAGTACAGAAAGAAGCAACAGAGGTACAGAAAGAGGTAAGAGAGGTTCAAATCAGACAGGGAAGGTGCAAAAAGAGGGAACAGAGGTGCAGAAAGAAGCAAGAGAGGCACAGAAAGGGAAAAGAGGGGTATAGAGAGAGGCAAGAGGGGTGCAGAAACAATCAAGAAAAGTACAGAAAGAGGCCAGAGAGAGTTGCTTAAAGAAGCAGCAGAGGTGTGGAAAGAAGCAAGAGAAGTTCAGAAAGAGGCAAGCGAGGTGCAGAAAGAGGAAAGGAAGGTGCAGAAAGAGACAAGTAGGGTGCATAAATGTGCAGGAGAGGTGCAGAAACAGACAAGAGAAGTGCAGAAAGAAGAAAGAGAATTTTAGAAAGAAGGAACAGAGGTGCAGAAAGAGACAAGAGGGGAGCAGAAAGAGGGAAGAGGAGTACAGAAAGAAGCATACGTTTTGCAGAAAGAAGGGACAGAGGTGCAGAAAGAAGCAAGATAAGTGCAGAAATAAGTAACAGAGATGCATAAAGGGGGAGGAGGGGTTGAGAAAGAGGCAAGAAGGGTGCTGAAAGAAGTAAGAAGGGTACAGAAAGAAACAAAAGAAGTACAGAAAGAAGCAACAGAGGTATAGAAAGAGGCCAGAGGAATGCAGAAAGAGGGAATAGGGGTGCAGAAAGAGACACAAGGGTTGCAGAAAGAAAGGACAGAGGTGCAGAAAGAAGCTAGAGAAGTGCAAGTAAGAAGCAACATAACTGTAGAAAGAAGGATAAGGGGTGGGAAAAGAGGCAGGAGAAGTGCAGAAAGAAGCAACAGAGGTGTAGAAAGAGGGAAGAGGGGTGGAGAAAAAGGTAAGCGGTAAGCAGAGAGAAGCGAGAGAGGTGCAGAAAGAAACAAAAGAAGTGCAGAAACAAGAATCAGATGTGCAGAAAAAGGCAGGAAGAGTGCAGAAAGAGAGAAGAGGGGTGCAGAAAGAGGCACATGCGGTGCAGATATAGGCACGAGGGATGCAGAAAGAAGCAAGAGAAATAAAGAAAGAAGGAACAGAGGTGCAGAAAGAGGCAAGAGAGGTGCAGAAAGAGGAAGAGGGGTGCAGAAAGGGGCAAAAGGGGTGCACAAAGAAGCAAGTGAGATGCAGAAAGAGGCAACAGAGGTACAGAAAGAAGCAAGAGAAGTGCAGAAAGAAGCAACAGAGGTGCAGAAAGAGGAAATAGAGGTACAGAAAGATGCAAGAAATGTTCAGAAAGAAGCAAAAGAGGTGCAGAAAGAGGTAAGAGAACAGCAGAAAAGGGAGGTGCAGGAAAAGGCAGGAGAGGTACACAAAGAGGCAAAAGGGGTAGAGAAAGATGCAAGAGGGATACAGAAAGAAGCAAGAGAAGTGCGAAAGAAGCAACAGGTGTGCTGAAAGAGGCAAGAGGAGTGCAGAAAGAGGGAAGAGGGTACAGAAAGAGGCACAATTGGTGCAGAAAGAAGCAAGAGAAGTGCATAAAGAAGCAACAAAGATGCGGAAAGGGGGACGTGGAGTGGAGAAAGAGGCAAGAGGGATGCAGAAAGAAGAAAGATAGGTGCAGAAAGAAGCGAGTGAAGTACAGAAAGAGGCAACAGAGGGTCAGAAAGCTGCAAGAGAGGTGCAGAAACAAGCAAGAGAAGTGCAGAAAGAGGCAAATGAGGTGCAGAAAGAAGCATGAGCAGTGCAGACAGAACCAACAGAGGTGTACAAAGAGGCAAGAGGGGTGCAGAAAGAGGTAGGAGAGGTGTACACAGAGGTAAGAGAGGTGTAGAAAGAGGCAGGCGGGGCACAGAAAGAAGGAAGAGAAGTCCAGAGAGAGGCAAGAGAATTGCTGAAAGAAGCAACAGAGGTTTAGAAAGAAGCAAGAGAAGTGCAGAAAAAGGCAACTGAGGTGCAGAATGAAGCAAGAGCAGTACAGAAATACCCAACAGAGGTGCAAAAAGAGGCAAGAGGGGTGAAGAAAAAAGTAGGGGAGATGCACAAATAGGCAAGAGAGGTACAAAAAGAGGCAGGACGGTGCAGAAAGAAGGACGAGAAGTACAGAAAGAAGCAACAGAAGTATAAAAAGAGGCAAGAGAGGTTCAAATCAGACAGGGAAGGTGCAAAAATAGGGAACAGGGGTGCAGAAAGAGGCAAAAGAGGCACGGAAAGAGAAACGAGGGGTATAGAAAGAGGCAGGGGGTGCAGAAAGAAGCAAGTGAGGTACAGAAAGATGGCAGAAAGACACAAGAGGGGTGCAGAAACAACCAAGAAAAGTGCAGAAAGAGGCCAGAGAGAGTGGCTGAAAGAAGCAGCAGAGGTGTGGAAAAAAGCAAGAAAAGTTCAGAAAGAGGCACGTAAGGGGCAGAAAGAGGAAAGAAAGGTGCAAAAAGAGATGAGGGGTGCAGAAATGTGCACGAGAGGTACAGAAATAGACAAGAGAAGTGCAGAAAGAGGAAAGAGAATTGTAGTAAGAAGGAACAGAGGTGCAGAAAGAGACAAGAGGGGAGCAGAAAGAAGAAAGAAGGGTACAGAAAGAAACAAAATAAGTACAGAAAGAAGCAACAGAGGTATAGAAAGAGGCCATAGGAATGCAGAAAGAGGGAATAGGGGTGCAGAAAGAGACACAAGGGTTACAGAAAGAAAGGACAGAGGTGCAGAAAGAAGCTAGAGAAGTGCAGTAAGAAGCAACATAACTGTAGAAAGAAGGATAAGGGGTGGGAAAAGAGGCAGGAGAAGTGCAGAAAGAAGCAACAGAGGTGTAGAAAGAGGGAAGAGGGGTGGAGAAAAAGGTAAGCGGTAAGCAGAGAGAAGCGAGAGAGGTGCAGAAAGAAACAAAAGAAGTGCAGAAACAAGAATCAGATGTGCAGAAAAAGGCAGGAAGAGTGCAGAAAGAGAGAAGAGGGGTGCAGAAAGAGGCACATGCGGTGCAGATATAGGCACGAGGGATGCAGAAAGAAGCAAAAGAAATAAAGAAAGAAGGAACAGAGGTGCAGAAAGAGGCAAGAGAGGTGCAGATAGAGGAAGAGGGGTGCAGAAAGGGGCAAAAGGGGTGCACAAAGAAGCAAGTGAGATGCAGAAAGAGGCAACAGAGGTATAGAAAGAAGCAAGAGAAGTGCAGAAAGAAGCAACAGAGGTGCAGAAAGAGGGAATAGAGGTACAGAAAGATGCAAGAAATGTTCAGAAAGAAGCAAAAGAGGTGCAGAAAGAGGTAAGAGAACAGCAGAAAAAGGAGGTGCAGGAAAAGGCAGGAGAGGTACACAAAGAGGCAAAAGGGGTAGAGAAAGATGCAAGAGGGATGCAGAAAGAAGCAAGAGAAGTGCAGAAAGAAGCAACAGGCGTGCTGAAAGAGGCAAGAGGAGTGCAGCAAGAGGGAAGAGGGTACAGAAAGAGGCCCGATTGGTGCAGAAAGAAGCAAGAGAAGTGCATAAAGAAGCAACAAAGATGCGGAAAGGGGGACGTGGAGTGGAGAAAGAGGCAAGAGGGATGCAGAAAGAAGAGAGATAGGTGCAGAAAGAAGCGAGTGAAGTGCAGAAAGAGGCAACAGAGGGTCAGAAAGCTGCAAGAGAGGTGCAGAAACAAGCAAGAGAAGTGCAGAAAGTGGCAAATGAGGTGCAGAAAGAAGCATGAGCAGTGCAGACAGAACCAACAGAGGTGTACAAAGAAGCAAGAGGGGTGCAGAAAGAGGTAGGAGAGGTGTACACAGAGGCAAGAGAGGTGTAGAAAGAGGCAGGAGGGGCACAGAAAGAAGGAAGAGAAGTCCAGAGAGAGGCAAGAGAATTGCTGAAAGAAGCAACAGAGGTTTAGAAAGAAGCAAGAGAAGTGCAGAAAAGGGCAACTGAGGTGCAGAATGAAGCAAGAGCAGTACAGAAATACCCAACAGAGGTGGTAAAAGAGGCAAGAGGGGTGAAGAAAAAATTAGGATAGATGCACAAATAGGCAAGAGAGGTACAAAAAGAGGCAGGACGGTGCAGAAAGAAGGACGAGAAGTACAGAAAGAAGCAACAGAGGTATAGAAAGAGGCAAGAGAGGTTCAAATCAGACAGGGAAGGTGCAAAAAGAGGGAACAGGGGTGCAGAAAGAGGCAAAAGAGGCACGGAAAGAGAAAAGAGGGGTATAGAAAGAGGCAGGGGGTGCAGAAAGAAGCAAGTGAGGTACAGAAAGATGGCAGAAAGACACAAGAGGGGTGCAGAAACAACCAAGAAAAGTGCAGAAAGAGGCCAGAGAGAGTTGCTGAAAGAAGCAGCAGAGGTGTGGGAAAAAGCAAGAAAAGTTCAGAAAGAGGCACGTAAGGGGCAGAAAGAGGAAAGAAAGGTGCAAAAAGAGATGAGGGGTGCAGAAATGTGCACGAGAGGTACAGAAATAGACAAGAGAAGTGCAGAAAGAGGAAAGAGAATGTTAGTAAGAAGGAACAGAGGTGCAGAAAGAGACAAGAGGGGAGCAGAAAGAGGGACGAGGAGTACAGATAGAAGCACAAGTTTTGCAGAAAGAAGGGACAGAGGTGCAGAAAGAAGCAAGAGAAGTACAGAAGTAAGTAACAGAGATGCATAAAGGGGGAGGAGGGGTTGATAAAGAGGCAAGAAGGGTGCTGAAAGAAGCAAGAAAGGTGCAGAAAGAAACAAAAGAATTGCAGAAAGAAGCAACAGAGGTACAGAAAGAGGCCAGAGGAATGCAGAAAGAGGGAATAGGGGTGCAGAAAGAGACACAAGGGTTGCAGAAAGAAAGGACAGAGGTGCAGAAAGAATCTAGAGAAGTGCAGTAAGAAGCAACAGAAGTGTAGAAAGAAGGATAAGGGAAGGGAAAAGAGGCAAGAGAAGTGCAGAAAGAAGCAACAGACGTGCAGAAAGAGGGAAGAGGGGTGCGGAAAAAGGTAAGCGGTAAACAGAGAGAAGCGAGAGAGGTGAAGAAAGAAACAAAAGAAGTGCAGAAACAAGAAACAGATGTGCAGAAAAAGGCAGGAAGAGTGCAGAAAGAGAGAAGAAGGGTGCAGAAAGAGGCACAAGCGGTGCAGATATAGGCACGAGGGATGCAGAAAGAAGCAAAATAAATAAAGAAAGAAGGAACAGAGGTGCAGAAAGAGGCAAGAGAGGTGCAGAAAGGGGCAAGAGGGATTCACAAAGAATCAAGTGAGATGCAGAAAGAGGCAACAGAGGTACAGAAAGAAGCAAGAAAAGTGCAGAAAAAGGCAACTGAGGTACAAAATGAAGCAAGAGCAGTACAGAAATACCCAATAGAGGTGCAAAAAGAGGCAAGAGGGATGCAGAAAAAAGTAGGAGAGGACCACAAAGAGGCAAGAGAGGTACAAAAAGAGGCAGGACGGTGCAGAAAGAAGGAAGAGAAGTACAGAAAGAAGCAACAGAGGGGTACTGAAAGAAGCAAGAAAGGTGCAGAAAGAAACAAAAGAAGTGAGAAAGAAGCATCAGAGATACAGAAAGAGGCCAGAGGAATGCAGAAAGATGGAATAGGGGTGCAGAAAGAGGCACAAGGGTTACAGAAAGAAAGGACAAGAGGTGCAGAAAGAAGCTAGAGAACTGCAGTAAGAAGCAACAGAAGTGTAGAAAGAAGGATGAGGGGTGGGAAAAGAGGCAAGAGAAGTGCAGAAAGAAGCAACAGAGGTGCAGAAAGAGGGAAGAGGGGTGGAGAAAGAGGCAAGTGGTAAACAGAGAGAAGCGAGAGAGGTGCAGAAAGAAACAAAAGAAGTGCAGAAACAAGAAAGAGATGTGCAGAAAAAGGCAGGAAGAGTGCAGAAAGAGAGAAGAGGGGTGCAGAAAAAGGCAGAAGCAGTGCAGATATAGGCACGAGGGATGCAGAAAGAAGCAAAAGAAATAGAGAAAGAAAAAACAGAGGTGCAGAAAGCGGCAAGAGAGGTGCAGAAAGAGGAAGAGAGGTGTAGAAAGGGGCAAGAGGGGTGCACAAAGAAGCAAGTGAGATACAGAATGAGGCAACAGAGGTACAGAAAGAAACAAGAGAGGTACAGAAAGATGCAAGAAAAGTGCAGAAAGAAGCAAAAGAGGTGCAGAAAGAGGCCAGAGAACTGCAGAAAAGGCAAGACAGGTACAGGAAAAGGCAGGAGAGGTTCACAAAGAGGCAAAAGGGGCAGAGAAAGATGCAAGAGGGATGCAGAAAGAAGCAAGAGAAGTGCAGACAGAAGCAACTGACTTGCTGAAAGAGGCAAGAGGAGTGCAGAAAGAGGGAAGAGGGGTACAGAAAGAGGAACAAGGGGTGAAGAAAGAAGCAAGAGAAGTGCATGAAGAAGCAACAGAGATGCGGAAAGGGGGAAGAGGGGTGGAGAAAGAGGCAAGAGGGATGCAGAAAGAAATGAGAGAGGTGCAGAAAGAAGGAACCGATGTGCAGAAAGAGGCAGCAGAGGTGCAGAAAGAGGGAACGGGTGTGCAGAAAAAGGCAAGAGGGGTGCAAACAGAGGGAAGAGAGGTGCAGAAAGAGCCACAAGGGGTGCAGCAAGAGAGGTACAGAAAGAAGCAACAGAGGTGCAGAATGGGGGAAGAGGGGTGGAGAAAGAGGCAAGAGGGATGCAGAAAGAAATGAGAGAGGTGCAGAAAGAAGGAACAGAGGTGCGGAAAGAAGCAGCAGGGGTGCAGAAAGAGGGAACAGGTATGCAGAAAGATTCAAGAGGGGTACAAAAAGAGCAAATAGGTGTGCAGAAAGAGGCATGAGAGGTGCAGAAAGAAGCAACAGAGGTGCAGAAAGAAGCAACAGAGGTACAGAATGAGAGAAGAGGCAAGTAGAAAGAAAAAGGAGAGGTGAGAAAGAAGCAACAGATGTTCAGAAAGAGGGAAGAGAGATGGAGAAAGAGGCAAAAGGGGTGTTATTGATTTACTCTGCTTTGCTTATCTGATACTTGTATATATGTAAATAGGATGTTATTTAGTATTAACATTTTCTATATATGTAAATAGGATGTTATTTAGTATTAAGAGTTTCCTATGTTTTCTGGGATTGGCCTATATCTTCTGAATACCTCAGAATGACCTTTTAGGTGAAATTTCAACTTTTTTCTCTGGTTTGTGTACGCTTTCTAATGATACTTGTGTCTCGCACTCGATATTGGCTCCTGTGAATCTCACCCTAGACTACTTCCCCTCCGGTTCTATTTGGAACCGGATTAGGCCTTATCGCATTTGGTATACTTTTGAACGCGAGCGCGAGAGCACAGCTTTTACACGCTCATACCTTGCACCCCCATCACAACTCTGGTTCATTCCCAATCTGGCACCATCTCGCCAACACTCCGTCTTGACACAAAGAAGACTGATTCGACCTGTGTGGGCAGCTTCTCCGGCCCCCTCAACGCGCGTTGCTGTGCTCGAGGAGGACCGGGTTACATTAGAGGAATTCACCTTCGGAGCGATTCAAGATGTCATTCGTTTGAGAAGAACGGGCTTGATCAGTTTGTATTCGAACAGCTTCTAATCTTGCTCTAGTAAAAAAAAAAGAATTAGGCCAGAAACCTTTGCGGGAGTGTACTCAACAACTTCCCAAAGTTTCATGGCGATCGGATGAATGGTGTAGTATTGCATAAAGGACAAACAGACAGATAGACAGACAGACATACATATGTTTTTATATATATACTAGCTTACCCGTCGCGCGTTGCTGCGATCTCCGAAGAAAGGAAATTCAGGGAAACTCGTTATGATAACATTCAATTTACATTGTGTCATTTTTATTGAAACTTATTCATTTTAATATGGAAAACATTTCGAAGTGTCGTTTAATTCTATTTATTTATTCGAGTGCTTGTAGATACACGATTTTTTGTTTTTACGTCTGGTGCGTACATCAGTATTCGAAAGATTATGAGGGCCCTGGGGGGCCGATATTTAAAAAAAAATTATGCCAGAAACCTTCGCGGAAGTGTACTCAACAACTTCTCAAAGTTTCATGGCGATCGGATGAATGGTGTAGTAATGCATAAAGGACAAACAGACAGACAGACAGACAGACATACATTCGTTTTTATATATATATATATATATATGACATATATATATATATATATATATATATATATATATAGAGAGAGAGAGAGAGAGCGAGAGAGAGAGAGAGAAAGAGAGAGATATATATATAGAGATATCTGTATATAGATATATATATATATATATATTCACTGAAAAAACCATAGGTTTCACACCAGTTATAGTTAGGAATTAGCATTTAAAAAACCTATTGAATTCACTGAAAAAACCATAGGTTTTACACCAGTTATAGTTAGCTGGAAATTTTACTCGCATAAAACCATTGAAATTCCCACGTTATAGTTAGTTGGACTCACTATAACTTGCGCGTGCAATGCACTGCTGATGACGTCACATATTACATCACTCATGACATGGTCAGTGACATCACTCATGACATCACTGATGACACCATCCAGTGAATGTGTCTATTTTTAAAAAATCATTATGTATTATATATGTATATGTAAAAGTTGATGGAAGAATAAATGTTTAAATAAGTGTTTATATGGATGTTTTTTTAAAATACATATATTAGAGAGTAATGTTTAAATATTTAAATATATGTATTAGTGTTTCACTTTGTGTATAAGTGGCTGCATGGGTTGCTGAGTAGCTACATGTGTATGTATATGGGTTATTAGATGTTTTTCTTAGTATCAGTATGAGTGTTTGTATGGTTTGGTGGGGGTATTACTTAGCACATAGATGCATGAATGACTGACTCTCTCTTTGTATGTGTTTTGAAGACAGCATATGTGCAGGACTGTATGGGTGGATGAGTGTGTATATGTGTGTAATAGTGAGTGAATGACTGTCTCACTAGTGTCTTTATCAGTAACTACATATGCTTTAATCTAGTATATGTGAATATTGATGTATATAAGTGAGTGTATGTGAGAGTGAGGGATTGTAAGAGTTCCTGTTTAAATTAGTATGTGTTTCTATAAGTGATTGTTTAAGAGAGTAAGAATGCGTAAGTTTCCTTAGAAGTAAAGTGGTAGTGTGTGTATATCTGTATATGCAAATAAATAGATGTTCAATAGTTTATTTGCATGTGTGAGTATGTGTGAGAGTATCTTTTGGATAACTGTCGGTGTGTAACAGGATGTATATGTGTATCACTACATATGATGAGTGAGTATATGTATGAGTGACTATATAGAACTGTTGGTGAATGAGTGGATGTGTATATAGATGGTGGAATTATTGAATTGGTTGTTGTAACTGGTATGGGTATCTCCATTTTTTTTAAAATGTTACTTTCTATTTTTGAATATGTGTTTCAAGGGTTACATTACAGTGAAAGAAGGTCTGTCACTCTGTCACAAGGATGGTGTCATCAGTGATGTCATGAGTGATGACACTGACCATGTCATGAGTGATGTAATATGTGACGTCATCAGCAGAATTTTATATTGTATAATTATGTAATTTATTTTAAAAAAAAAAGAAAGAAATTTCGTTTTTTGCCCTGGGGCGCTCCCGGGGTGCGTACCGGTGAACGCACGGGTAAGCTCAATGTTACGGCGCGCCCTGGGGCGCGTACCGGGAAGCGTCCCGTTAGCGCTATTGCTGTGATCGAAAAAACCACATTGTGACGCGTCGCGTAAGCGTGACGTATCGCGTTGCCGCGCAATGTGTCTTATGACGCGCTTCGTAAACACACCCGGAAGCGCTCCGCGGCGTCAGGTGTCAGGTCATGTGACCTGAAAATAACACTTTTCATTGGTTCTCATCATTTTTTTCTCCAAATGATGAAAGCCCCCTCCTTTATTCCTCATTCTAACTTTCTTTATTGAGAGAGCAAGAGCTATTTTTGATCACTGCAATGGCATCACTTGTAGCTGCAGCTGGTGCACCACCACCACCACCACCAAGAAAAGAAGGTCCACCACCACAGTTCCTTGGAGGAGAAGAAGAAGAAGAGGAAGAAGAGGAGGAGGAGCAACAATCAAGGCACTTCCTGCCTGAACAACCAAGGCAAAGGCACGTTAAAGTGCACTATGTTTGGCAATTCTTTTCCATCCCTGAAGGCCAACAAAAGGTGAACGCCCCCAAAGTCACCTGTCTAATTTGTGGCTCAGTCCTCTCCAGGGGCAATCCCCTAAAGAAATATTAATTTTGTAATTTTACCATGATACGCCACATGGAGAGGTTTCATCCAAATAACTTAGCCCACGCTGAACTACAGGAACTTCAGAACAACCTACCCCCTGTGGCCAGCACCTCCTCTACTGAAAACTCACATTCTGGTCCTGAAGCACGCCAAATGGTGCCAAATATACAACCAAAATTTGGCACCATAAAACATGTTTGCATTTTCTGTGGCAAAACATTATGTTATGGTGAACTTAGTGTCACCTTAATAAATTATGCTGTGGACAACCACCAATGCAACAAGAAAAGGAAGCACTAATTCTTTTATTTTTTTTGCTCCTGTTGAGCCATTTCCACTTCCCTGTTTTTTGTTTGTTCCCTTAAAAAACACAAAAAAAATATAAAATTGTTCAAAAATACAAAAAAAAATGTTCAGTAAAATAATAAAAAAAATATAAAACAACAAAAACAATAAAAAAAAGTTATTTCCAGAACTACCTCACATTTATAAAATTAAACCTATATTTTTAAATGATCTCTGTCAATTTTTTGTCCTTAGGGTACGCGTACCGGGGCGCGCCCCGCCAAAAAAAGAAAAAAAAAATTTATGAAGCAGTTAGCATGAGGGAAGGACACAAAGAGAGTTATGTTAAGAGAAAAAGAGCTACAAGATGACCACAGAGGGATTGTTTATTACATAGTAAAAAATACAGAAGGTGTAATTGGATGAAAGTGAGAAAAGTAAAATGACTAAAGGAGCGAAAGAAAGGAACAGAGAGGAAGAACACTAAAGTAAGATAGTGTGAGACTGTGATTGGCTGTTAAAAGAAAAAGAAAGGACAGTAAAAAATGGAGAATGAAGGGTAGTGGCGGAACCACGATAAATGAAGAACGATGAGGGAAAGTGAGAAAAGACCAGGTAGTATAAGTAAAGAGGGGTGAAAGAGGAAGAAAAATTGAATTAGGATAACACATGGGGAGTGACAAAGAGAGAGGACAAAGAGAGTAAAGGAAACAGTACCTGAATGGGCTTGAGTAAAACAGCAAAAAAAGATAAGTAATGCAGTGTGTGTGACTTATAGGGAGTCAGTGGGTGTAGGTCGGGGTGTGGGTGTGTAAGGTGTGTCTGTGGGTGTGGTTGTGTGGAGTGTTTCAGTGTGGGTGGAGGTGAGGGTGTGTTAAAAATGTGTGAGAAGTGTATGAGTGTGGGGTGTATATGTGTTCGATGTATGTGTGTGTATGGAATGTGTGTGTGTGTTTGAGGTGTGTGTGTGGGAGGATTTTTTGTGTGTATGGGGTGTGTGTGTGGTGTGTGTGTGGGGTGTATGTTACAGGTGTGTGTATGTGTTGGGAGGGAGATGAGGTGTATGTGTAGGAGTAAGGTAAATAATTAAGAAAAAGAGAATGAGTGAAGAAGCAAAAGAAGGGAACAGAGGGTAATTGAAGTAAAGAATAGGGATTGAAAGAAGTTGAATATGAGAGACATTATTCATTTTTATATGTAATTCTTAAACTAGTACCAAATTGATTATAATGTATAGTCAGACTTATAGTATACTGTGCAACTTTTTTGTGTTACATAGTAATTTTGCTCATAGATACTTCCTTTCTCCCACTATATTATCTCCAATGTGTATTTGACATCTCTTTTTCATCTCCTGCCTCCATGTTCTTTCTGCTTTCCTGACAGACTATGGTATGGATTCCATATACCACAATAACTTCTATAACAACATGCAAATTATCTACTGAGGAAACGGTGTACATTGAATTTAAGACTCTGCATTGGTACCTACATGTTGGTACTTAAATCACCCACACAACACAACAACTCTATTCAGAGATACCCTACCTCTAAGCACTTTAAATTATTATTTTAGTGTTTCACTGAGTTTTGTGGGGGGGGGAGGTGTGTGTGGGGGATGTGCGGGATGTGTCTGTGACGTGTGTATGTGTGTGTGTGTGTGTCGGGGGGGATGAGGTGTATAGGTGAGTGGGGTATGTGGGTGTGGGTGGGGATGTGGGTGTGTAATGTGTGTGTGTGGGTGTGGGTGTGTGGGGTGTTTGGGTGTAGGTGGGAGTGTGGGTGTGTGAGGTGTGTGTGGGGTGTGTGTGGGTGTGGGGGGTATGTGTGTAGGATGTGCATGTATGTGTGGGATGTGTGGATGTGTCTGTGAGGTGTGTGTGTGGGGGGGGGAAGGTGTGTGTGTGGGATGTGTGGGGTGTGTCTGTGAGGTATCTGTGTGTGCGTGTGTGGGTGTGTTGGGGGGTGAGGTTTGTGTGTAAGTGTGGGTGTGTGGGATGTGGGTGTGGATGTGTAAGGTGTCGGTGTGGGGGTGTGGGGTGTTTGGGTGTGGGTGGAGGTGTGCGTGTGTGAGGTGTGTGTGGGGAGTGTGTGGGTGTGGGGGGGTGGGGTTGTTTGCATGTGGGTGTGTGTGGGACGTACTTGTAGGTACCTAAAACAGCCACAGAACCCAAAAGCTCTTTTCAGAGCTACCCTACCTGTAATCACTCAAAATGATTATTTTACACTATTATTTTCACTATTTTTCACCAAAGTACGCTCCCCGGTACGCTCGCCGGTGCGCGTACTGGGCGCTCCCCCCGTGAAAATCGAAAAGTAATTTTTTTTTTGTCCCGCTGGACCCTTTTATGGCCCCCACATCAAACCTAGGGGGTCAGGGGGGGGCGGGTGTACCCTGCCCCCTTTTGGTCATTTCCCCCTTTTGTTTTTAGCCACCTCTTGTGTCTCGGTCCTACCGAGACACAAGATGGTGGCCCCTCCGGACTGTTTCGAATGTTTACAGACACCCGAGAGCCAATCTGCTTCCCGTGCGCAAGTTGCGTGGCGCGCCCGGAGCGCTCCCCGGTGCGCGGACCGGGGCGCTGCCATAGATATATAAATTGTTTGAACCTAAATTACTCAAAATCCTCTGGAGCACATATCTTGAGACATAGCAAAGGCACATCGGGCTACCAGTCCCTACAATTTTGCCACGTTTGGTGAAAATCCATTCAGCCGTTCGAGCTAAAAGTGCGACCGACCGCCCTATGGAAATTAACATGGGGAAAACACGTTTTGGGACCCCCCGTTTATCTCGGCCCCCACTTGACGAATCCCCCCCAAACTTTCACAGAAGGAGCGGAGCGCCATGAGGCAAAGTTGGGCCGATTCCTCAACCGGCGCCAAAGTTATTCCAAATAGAATGTTGCGATTTCCCTATGGAAATCAATCCTAACTATAACTACCTACTGGCGACCGCCAGTAGGTAATATATATATATATATATATATATTCACTGAAAAAACCATAGGTTATAGACCATATATAGTTAGGAATTAGCATTTAAAAAACCTTTTTTTACTCACACAAAACCATTGAAATTCCATATATAGTTAGTTGTACTAACTATATATCGCGCACCCGCAATCCACTGCTGATCATGTCACATATTACATCATTCATGACATGGTCAGTGACATCACTGATGACATCACTGATGACATCTCAAATGACATCACTGATGACATCTCAAATGACATCACTGATGACATCACTGATGACATCTCAAATGACATCACTGATGACATCACTGATGACATCTCAAATGACATCACTGATGACATCACTGATGACATCTCATTTGACATTACTGATCACATCACTGATGACATCATTCATGTGATAATACGATGAACCTCTTCAGACTCTAATATAACCTTAGATACACTCAGTGTAAACAGACACTCACAGACTGTCACTCATCCATGGAGTTACTCAGACACTTAGTCAGTCATGCAAAGAATCAATCACACCTCCATTTCCTTAACTATACAGTTATACACACCTTACTTATTCAAACATATACTAACACATATTTACTCTCTTTTACAATGCCTGATACAAGTACACAAAGATCCATACAGCCACTCACACATTCACTGGCTCTTATGCACAGTTATTTATATATGTCAACTGTCACATGTACTGTGTTTTACATATGTACTTACTTTGACATGTAGCACTGAGATATCCATTCACTCACCAATGCACTCAGTCAACCGCCCATACAGGTGTTTCCACATGCACTTTTGAACCCATACATCTATTGAATTAACTGCTAACACATCAATGCACAGAGTCATACACCTCCCAGCCACCCACACACACACACTCAGTCTCCCATACAAATACTTGGGCAACCAATCAATAACCCATATACTTACTCATATAGCTACTGATCAACATATGCAGCAGTTTACAGAACAACAGACATAATGATGCACAAATTAAGACAGTTTAGTCACTAACTCATGCACTCAGTGACACACATTTATTCACTCACTCATACAGTCAATCATGCACCTAATAAATCCTTCATCCAGACACTTATACATCCACTCATTCTTCAATATGTAAGACATATTTTAACTTTACAGAAACATACAGTCACTGGATGTTGTCATCAGTGATGTCATTTGAGATGTCATCAGTGATGTCATCAGTGATGTCATTTGAGATGTCATCAGTGATGTCATCAGTGATGTCACTGACCATGTCATGAATGATGTAATATGTGACATGATCAGCAGTGGATTGCGGGTGCGCGATATATAGTTAGTACAACTAACTATATATGGAATTTCAATGGTTTTGTGTGAGTAAAAAAAGTTTTTTTAAATGCTAATTCCTAACTATATATGGTCTATAACCTATGGTTTTTTCAGTGAATTTCAATGTTTTTTTAATAGCAAATAACAAAAGCTTTAAAATGTATTTTTCTTTATATCAAAAAATATATTTTACATGTTTTTAATACTTTTTTTTTTAATTATATTTTTTGTTTCGCTCCCGGTACGCGAACCGGTTAGCTTCCCGTTAGCGCAATTTGGTGCCGCGACCCGGTCCGCGAACCGGTAAACGTTCCGTTTCTGCAACTGCTGCGTTAGAAAACAACATCGTGACGCGTCGCGTCAGCGTGACGTATCGCGTTGTCGCGTAATACGTCATATGACGCGCCAAGGTAGCGTACCCAGAAGTGAACTGGTACGCGAACCGAGGCGCGAAACGCTGCTTCCCGGAAGCGATCCGGGACGCGGCCCAAAGCGAGTAACGTAAACACAACAAGTCATGTGACTCGGTAATAACACTTTTCATTGGTTCATTTCACTTTTGGTTTCCTAATGATGTAAGGCTAGGTCATGTGACCTAAAAGTAACACTTTTCATTGGTTTAGAACTATTGTTTTTCCCAAATGATGAAAACCCCTCCTTCTTTCCTCACTCTGACTTTCATCTTTGTGAGAGAAAGACCCTTTGTTATTAGTGAGCAATGGCTTCATTAGTAGCTTCAGCTGGTGCTTCCCCACCACCTCCACCACATCCAAAGAAGAGAGGACCACCTGCTGAAGTTATCATTCAGCAAGAGGAGGAAGAAGAGGAAGAAGAGGAAGAGCAGCAAGAGAGGCAATTTTTGCCTGAGGAGCCCAGGAGGTCTCATGTGAAAGTAAATTATATTTGGCAATTTTTTACTTATCCCGAGGGCCAAAAAAAAGTCAATGCACGGTACGTAACTTGTCTAATATGTAAAAAAAGCCTGTCCAGAGGCACCGAGAAGAAGTACAGTTACGGAAATTACACGATGCATCGCCATATGAGTAGGTGGCATCCTAACAACTACAGTGCTGCGCAGTTACGTGACCAGCAAGATAATCCTCCTTCTATGGCCAGAAGATCAGTTGTGCAGGAAGTGACGGGACCAGAGGCGAGGGAGTTGGTCCCAAATATACAGATGAGATTCGGGGAAGTGAAACAAGTGTGCGTGCATTGCAATGAGTTCATTTGCTACAGAGAAAGTAGCATCACTCTGATCAACAGAGCTATCGACAATCATGTTTGTCGAAAACGCCCCAGAAAATAAATTATCTTTTTTTTTTGTTGCTCCTGTTGAGCCCTTTACAATGAATCGTTTTCGTTTCCCCCCCCCAAAAAAAAACCAAAAAATATATAAAACTGTTCGGAAAATACAAAAAAAGTAAAAAAATATTCAGAAAAATAATAAAAAAATATAAAACAGCAAAAACAAAAAAAAAAGTTCTTTTCAGAACTACCTCCCCGTTATAAAAAAATTGGTAGAATATTTGGAACTCTGCCAACCTCTATTTCTTTTGGTTCGCTTCCCCGTTCGCTCTCCGGTACGCGAACCGGGAGCGAACCCAAACATTTTTTTTAAAAAAAAGAAGAGTAATTATAAGGGAAGGAAACAGACAGTTATGTTAAAAGAAAGACAGCTATAGGGAGTAAAGTAGAGATACTGTTTAATAGATCTATTTACTGAAGAAAAGATTTAAGAGAGTATAATTGTGAAAAACAAAATAGATAAGGAAGTGAGAAAAAAAAAGAGAGTAGAAGAATAACAAACAAGAGTTTCTTAGAGAATGTGAATGAAAAATCAAATTAAGATTAAAACATCGGAATAACAGAGAGAAAAAACACAATGCAGAAAAGAAGAAGTAACAGAAAAGGAATGATTGAAACAGCAAAGAAATGTAAATAACATAGGGGCATATTATCAACATAGGCGATAAAAATTTTGCTGCTTTTATCAGCAGAAATCTGACACTAAAGACGCTTTTGCGACAGTTTTCTGCCAATAATTACTGCTTTTATCGGCAGAAAACTGCCGCTAAAGCCGCTTTTCCGGAAGAAAACTGCTGCTAAAGCCACTTTTGCGGCAGTTTTCTGCCGATAAAAACACTGATAAATTTATTGCCTGTGTTGATAATATGCCCCTTACTGTGCTTGAACTACAGAGAGAAAGCATAATGAACAAGTAGTGAAAGAGTGATCAGTCAGAAACAGTGAGAGTAATAGAGACAGAGTGAGTGAACAAGAGTGACGAAGTATGAGAAGAGAGGGACTGACAAAAATAGTGGAAGGAGTAGAGTAAGTAAGTAATAGAGAAAAGATTGAGGGAAGTAGCAAAGGCAGGAAAGTGAGGGTTAAAGAAATGAAGTAGTGAAACTAATAGAAGTTAAATGTGATAGAAATGTAACGAAAAGAGTACAAAACATTTACCTTATAATTGTCGTTAACTTAGTCACTTGTAATTTTTATACTTTCAATCTGTGAAAGAGAGAACAAACATTTGAAAAATATTAAAACATGTATTTAAAAATTAGAAAAGACAAGGGAAAAGATTGAAGGACAAACAGTTTTTCAATAACTTTGACACTTACAGAAGCCTCTGCTTCTCCATGCCCCTACACAGTCCTAAAAATATACATTTTAAACTAACAGTATCTTGATGCAGATGAAGTAAGGCCTATCTTGCAACATGGTGCATCTTTTGCACTGCTGCTGTCTCACAACAGTGATGCAATGGCAGCGCAAAAGAGGTGCAAAGCCATCATAATATTGCCCTTAACATTTTAAATAATTGTTTCAGGATGCCAATAAGATGTGTCCTATCCAGAGGTTTGTTTCAGGTGAGGCCTACTCAGGGTTCCAAATGAAATTTCGATTTGTTGAAGAGTACAGAGGAGATAATACATGTGAAGGCCTACCAATGAAGTAAGTCATGTCCACTTCACTCTTGAACAAACGCCAGACCTCTTCTGTGTCCGTGGACAGACCTAAAGTTCATCTGCACAATGTCATTCGTAAACTTAGGAAACACAGGTGATGTAATTGAAAAATGTGGAGTTTCTTTTCCTCATTTCACAATCACATCACCCGTGTTTCCTTTGCTTAGGTATCTCATAGTGCAGATGGAGTCTAGCATATCAAAGAGTACACAAAAGTTGAGCAATGTATACAACAATTTTGACATTTACAGAAGACTGAGCTTCTTATCTTGTTGGAGATGAAGTGAGGCCTGTCTTGCAACATGCTGCATCTTTTGCATCACTGCTGCATCGGTTTCATGTGGCACGGGTTTTTTACAGCATGACACATCTGCCTAGATGCATCAATTTCTAATTTTGTCGCCTCATAGCAAATCTTTTCCACCGCCAATGCGTCACAAAAGTGACGCACAGTGGCGCAAAAGAGGCATACACCTATCATAAATCTGTCCCTAACATTTTAAATGATTAATTCAGGATGACGATAAGGTGTGGCCTCTCCAGAGGTTTGTTTAAGGTGAGGCCTACTCAGGGTTGCAGATCAAATTTACGCTTGTTGAAGAATACAAAGGACATAATACATGTGAAAGCCTACCAATGAAGTAAGTCATGTCCACTTCACTCTTGAACAATGGCCAGACCTCTTCTGTGTCCGTGGACAGACCTAAACTTCATCTGCACAATGTCATTCGTAAACTTAGGAAACACAGGTGATGTAATTGAAAAACGTGCAATTTCTTTTGCTCATTTCACAATCACATCACTTGTGTTTCCTTTGCTTAGGTATCTCATTGTGCAGATGTAGTCCAGCATATGAAACAGTACCCAGAAGTGCAGCACTGCATGCAACAACTTTGACACTTACAAAAGCTTCAGCTTCTGCATGCCCCCTACACAGTGCTAATTATATACATTTTAAACTGATGGTATCTTGCTGGAGATGAACTGAAACCTATCTTGCAACATGGTGCATCTTTTACACAAAAGTGAACCACAGCGGCGCAAAAGAGGCGCACGGCCATCATAAATCTGACCCTAACATTTTAAATGATTGTTTCAAGATGCCGATAAGGTGTAACCTTTCCACAGATTTATTTCAGGTAAGTCCTACTCAGGGTTGCAGATGAAATTTAGGTTTGTTGAAGAATACAGAGGAGATAATACATGTGCAGGCCTACCAACGAAGTGAGTCATGTCCACTGCACTCTTGAACAAATGTCAGACCTCCTCTGTCTCCTGGAACAGGCCTAAACCTCATCTACACAATGTGATGTGTAATGTTAGGAAACACAGATAATATAATTGAAAAACGTGCAATTTTTTTTGCTCATTCCACAATCATATCACCTGTGTTTCCTTTGCTTAGGTATCTCATTGTGGAAATGTAGTCTATCATATGAAAGACTACGTACAATGTGAGCACTGTATGCAACAACTTTGACACTTACAGAAGCCTCTCATTCTCCATGCCTCCTACACAGTTCTAAATGTACATCATAAATACAAACAGTACAGAATTAATTATACATGTTAAATGGTTTATTTTTGCTGTTCTCAGAATGTATCAAATTTCACTAAAAACAGTGACTTGAAGGAATTCATCATATAACAGCGGGGAAAAAAAAACACAATCAAAATGATTGTGTTTAAAAAACCCATACAACATAACAAATCAGAATTCAGAACTCCTTAAAATTAACTTACTTTCCATGACGTCGAAGGATGTCCTATGAACAGCTTACACTCTGTTGTGCTGTTATTACTTTCAGCCCGCCAATTTCTGAAAGAAAACCTCCATCGTTTTGAAAAATATGTTACATACAATAAATGACTTCTCGCTCTCTACCACACGTTTCCACAAGGCCAAATCATGTAAGAGCCATTTATAACTCTTGGAATTCTTGTAAGCCAATCCCGTCATTTTGTATTTCCGCAACTTTCAGAATTAAAATGTTGAAGATCATTTTCACAATCCTGGACTAGTAATATCTTACCCTTCTTGCTCACTCATGTTCTACATTTCCTATGACACTGATACTGCTTACTATGAAGCAGACTTACACTACCTCTATGACTACTACAATTATTTAATTCTCTACATCACTTTTAATCACAAAGCAATATAAAACAGTAGACAGCATTGCAGACTTACATTCCCTCTACTCCATGTTTTGATTGGCTGCTTCAATTAGCTTATAAAAAGAAACAGTTTTTCTGAACTCATTCAAAGTGCAGTTATTTTTCCATGACGTCAACTGTTATGGTAAGAAGTTATGTCTCTGTACTACACTTATCCTCAAGGCCAAATCGTGTAGGAGCCATTAGAACTTCTTGAAATTCCTCAGAGCACATCCCGAGATTCTTTCCCTAAAATTTTGGTTTTAAAAACACCAGGTAAGAATTTTTAAGGTCATACGGCAATTTTTTTGTGAAAATTAAAACAGAATCGTTGCAGAATGACCAGCCATTTTTAGACTTTAAATAAGCTGTGTAATGTCCTGATGTTATTGAAGGACCGTCATGATATATAATTGCTGCAGTTACAAAAGTCCTTCCTGATATTGACAACTGTAAAGCCACAAAATTTTTAATTAAAGTTGTCAATTTTGTTCCATCAGGCCTACATCGTTGGAACATTAAAATGACATACTGGCCATATGTTCGTATAAATAAAGTTGACATCATTTCAGATTTACATTGGCTACATTCCATGTTGTGATCAGCTGCTTTTACTAGCTTATTAAAGGAGACTGATTTACTGTCTGGCAAAGTTAAATATATAAATCTTTCTGAGTCTACACTAGTAGTACTTGATACCCTACAGTTCTCGCAGTCATGCTGCCATTGATAAGAAAGCCCAAACAGGTGATCTACATCTACACCTTCATCATGCAATACATCAAGCATATACATTAAAAACTCCTGACAATCTTGCTGAATATTTTGAGAGAATTGTGTTTGACCTGAACATCTGTCTAACAGATTTCGAATTTCAGACACACTTTCTATTTTTGTTCTATCAGTGCTACATTTCTCTAACACAGAATTTAACAAACTGCAAAATCTTTGATCAGAATTGACCACAATCTCTTCTTTTACATTTTCTAGAGAAAACAAAACATTAACCACTACATTAGCATAGCAGTTGACACCAGAACTGTTTTCAAATTGAAAACCAACAACATCTTCAACAGAATCCTTTTTGTTTCTGCTTATAATTTCAGGGTCATCGACTTTTCGTCTTTTTGCTAGAACCTCCCTAGTATTGGTCACATTTCTTCGTTTCCGGCCTACCACACGTTTCTCAAACAAAGGATATTGAGGCAAATGTGGCGCATACTCTCTTCTTAACCTATTGTATTCCTTAACAAAATCTAGATCCGCACAAATGTTTGTGACATCACACTCAATCAAGTACAATCCCGATAAAGTTCTAACTCGTGACAATGCCACATATGCCATACCCTCCTTGAACACAGAACTGCCAATATTCACCAATGCACTGTCTACACTTAAACCTTGCGATTTATGGATTGTCACCGCATATGCCAAGCAAACAGGAAACTGCTTACGGCGAACATATAAGTCTTTTACAAGCAAAAATCTAGCAGAACAACGACCAATTAGCTGTACTTCCTCAATGCCATCAAATTTAATTTTTAAAAATTCAATTCCATCTCTATTTCTGTATTTCACAAAATCAACAACATTACCCATTGATCCATTTACCAGACCTCTTTCAACATGTAAATTCCTTCTTAAAATTATACGGCAGTTTAAGCACACATTCAGACTCTTTTCAAAACCTGCAGTTTTAGATATAGTCTTCTCTAATGAATCCAATTTTGATTTCAAATTCTCAGACAAAATAATTGTTGATCCCATATGCTCTACTCTGTCAATAGCTTCCAGTTTCACAATCTCTTGGTTTTCTAAATGCAACATTTTGTTGTTGAAGATGGCACATTCTGCAAGAGTTGGCATCAAACATATTCCAGATTTCTTCTCAGTAATTTTCTGAAAAATATTCTCAGGCACAACATCTTGTTCTGGATATAAATTTGACAGTAATCGTGCATGTAAAGCTTTTTTCCCATGCTCGGTCACTTTTCCAATTCTAACATCTTGTAGAATATTCTTGTAAACTTCATCCTTCGCCTGACGCATATTTTCATGCAGTTCAGCATAATTGAAGTTTAACCATATATTGACGTTGCCAATGCTCCCTAGGCACTTCCTGGTATCTTCATGCGTGAGCATTTTGAACACAGGTTGTCCTTTCACTGGTGTCAGCTGCAGAAGATCTCCGAAAACAATGATGTGTTTGCCACCAAATAACACATCATACTCTGTTTTGAGAACTTCTTGCATTCTCAAATGCACAAAGGCAAGCATGACATTGGAAACCATGCTTACTTCGTCAATGATAAGAAGTTTCATTTTCCTCAAGACTCTTGAAACTTCACAACAAGCATCTCCAGATAGTTTGTGATATTGTAATTTGTTGTCATGCTCCACTGGCAGCATCAGTAAACGATGTAAAGTAATCCCTTTAATGTTATGTGCTGCCAGTCCAGTTGGAGCGGTGACAACACAAGACAGCGATGACTCAGTCCTTTCCTGCAAATAACATGAAATTGCTTTAATGAGGAAACTTTTTCCAGTTCCCGCTTCTCCACTCACGTACAGTCGGACAGGCTTCAACGACGTACATGAGCACTCTTTCTTCTCATGACTTAATCCATGATCAATTTGCTTGGTAACTTCGTCATATATTTTCCTCTGCTCAACGTTGAGTTGTCTTTCCAAGTCTTCTAAGTTAACCGCATCCTCCTGAGCATGTGCCATGGCTCTTTCCACTTCATTCATGGCAGTGGCAGCTTCATTTTCGATAACAGGTCCTCCTAGTGGATCCTGACTCAATGAAACAGAACTCTGACTGTCCTGAGAACTGTCTCTGGCAATCTCGGCTGCAATCGTTGCTTCCTGCTCGATTTCGGCATTCAACATTTCTAGATATTTGGGAAAAGCAGGACATTCTATGGTCTCCTTGGCGGCAGTGAAAGAGTCTTCGTAACAGAGGAAATCTCCAAGCAGTTCCTCTTCTGCACGCCAAGGCTTGAAAAGTTGCAAAAGTGCTAAATAGAAAAACTCCTTTTTTTCAGGAGATTCGCCACTCAATTTTCGATGGTTTACCAAGTGGCATTTTCTTTGCTTGACCAGACATCCCTCACTTCCAATTACAGCATACACTCCTTTCTCAGTATCTTCTTTGATGTTCCTCTTGAATATGTAATTTTGTAGAACCTCATGCAGACAAACATTCTCGAGGTGACTGCTTCGATTTGGATAATATGTATCCAACATGTTGGTCTTCAAAATGTCAGTACTGTTTGGCTCCTTTTCCGCCAAATACTCAATTTCCCGCACAGGTTTCAGAACTCGATTACGCGTTGCAGCAAGACCAAGACTCGCCCAAACGATACTCCTAGATTTGGCATAGAGACTTGCTGAAGACAACCGGTCAGAACATTCGTAAGCTCCGATTTCTCGATGCGACAACATCTTCAGACTGAAACTGTACAACTTCTTACTGAGGCTCTTTTCATGGGAAATGTCCTCCCACATATCCTTCAATTCTGTCTTTTCTTTTTTGGTGATGTAAGATGTCACATACCGAGCCACAGCCACACAGTTATCAGCCACAAACTGTATATCCATGTTAGCATTCCACATGGACAAAATCACTGGGTTGTAGTCGTTGATGTACTTGGACTCTTCATTCCTCTTCAAATTGTATGTGTTTTTAGGTGATTTCTTCATCACATTATGTCGCAGCGAAGACATCAAACTGTTTACTCTTCCTTTAGAAATCACCGGTCGTGGAAAGCCGAAACGACATTTGGTGTAGAACTTGTCCTTGTTTCGGAATTTACGACGACAGTACTTTCCACAACGATGGCTTTGGAAACGTAGAACTTTTTCTCTTAGGCTTTTCTTCTCCTTTGCGTTTGGAACAGCACACGTAGAATACTGTTGTATGAAACTCATCACTGAGTCTTCTGGATCTGTTCCAAATTTAGGTGCATCCTTGATCCACAGCAGCATATGTATATGAGGAGCACCTCTTGCTTGGTACTCCTTTCTCCAGAAGAAATCCAACACCTCTCCAAGAGGTGGATTCTTCTTATTCATGATGAAAGACATCATAGCTTCAAATCTATGATTGAAGTACCTGCATACATTGACTGGATGCAAAGAGCACAGTTCTCCGGGTGTCTTGAATTCGATGTTTTCAATGTTTCCATTTGCCTCTCGTAGAAATTCAAGTAAGTCTTCCCAGCCATACTCGGCACAGCTCAGAGTGAGGAACCATGTAGGAGTTCCTAAGTTCCTCAGCATACATTTTAAATCACCATGACGACGGTACCAGTACTCATTAGTACCACGCTGACACGCCATGAGATTAATCAGGTGACAATCCAAAATACTGTCTTGGACATTGACTTTATCCATAAAGTCACTTGCCGAGATGTTTTGCATGTGTATACCACTTTTCAAGATGTGGTTCACTGCATATGACAGTCCAGACAGATCGCTTTCAAACAGGAGATGAAACAAATAGGGAATACATTGTCGAAACCTAGCATCTCCTGCATACAATCGCAAAGTCCGGTATTCAGAAGCAGGAATTTGATGAGGTCGCTCATCATATCTTCCTCCCTGACCTGTTGGAAAAAGCTGTGGGAAACACCGAGCTTCCAAACTTTCCTCCCAAACACTAATGGGACTCCCTTTGGCTTGTTTCATTTGAAACAACTCAATAGCATTCCCCATGACTTCTTTGGAATGCAAAGGATGAACACTATAATGTTCATATATTTCTTCACTAGTAGAGGGTTCTACTTTCTCATTTTGACCAGCACACAAATCGCTATCCTCTTCCTCACTTACTTCCTCTTCTGCAACATATACATTCTTATAGTACTTATTATTTTTTTTCAAATACAATGTTGCCTTTTTGACTTTCCTAACATCCACTAAATCTTGCCATATTTTCTTATTCTTTGTCGGAACCCCATTAACTAAGATAACCAGAGGTTCCTCTTCCACTTCTTTCTACTCCAATTGTGTTAATGTTTTTCTTCAAATCTAGAGGCAAATAAACAACTCTTCCCTTTAATCCTCTCTGTAAATCTGATGGAGGCAATTTCCCTGTCTTTGGCTCCATTCTTACAATAGCCTGAAAGGGATGGATACTTTGAATCAAAATAGATTCATAAGTATTTAAATCCTTCAATTCAGAAGGAATCTGAACCAATTCCAGATTATTATGAACTGCTCTAGCAGGCATCTGGTTTTGATTTAATTTGTTACAACAATAAGTACACACACGTTGATCCGATCCCAAATCAAAACAATTTTCTACCATCAAGTATGTTGTGAAATCCTTCCATTCACTATTATTTTCCCTTTCACTTTTTGCATATAAATCCACTAACTTAGTCTGATTCTTATAATAAGTGCGTCGACAACACACGCAAGTGAAATTAGGCCTCTCACTTGATTTCACCTGAAACGTCGCAATTTCCCTCTGAAAATTATCTGTACTGGAAACCTGTACACTATCTTCCACATTACCCTCTTCTTCTCGGTCAATTTCAACATTCTCCTCTTTACTTCCAAAGTAACAAAACTCAATTTCTGCACAAATATTCTTCACATCTACTTCTGAACCATGCAAAAGAGCAGCGCATAATTGTTTAAGCATAATTGCTGGACTCTTAGCATAATACAACATTCTAACTAATTTCCTCACTTTGTTATGATGCACTGCTAGCATCCTGAAATGATGAAAAACACTCTGGCATACTCTCCTGGAAAGACAAGCCAGTGAATGACCATGCAAACCTGTCACTTCTCTCACTCTGCAAAGATCTAATTCTTGCAACAACTTCATTTTCTGCTTCAAACTTTTCTTATTAAATGTCCGTACAAAATCACAAAGCAAATTGATGGAATCCTGTCGCACACTGCAAATACTACTACACTTCCAGGTGTACACAGGACCCTTAGGACGTCTTCCTAAAACCTCATTACCTAACACCTCTTCTGTCTCTGTTGTCACAAGTTTTTCTTTTTCAACTGGACAACCATCTTTCAACTCATAAGCTCGACCGCTGGTGTCAACTGCATGCACCAAATCATTATCCTGGAAATAACTCTCCTCATTGAAAAATGCCTCACAACTTGAACTATGCATCCATTCTCCGGAAAAAACTTCACAAAAATTACTACGATTAACTATTCTCTTCCATCTACTATTTCTTTTGAAATCATAAATTGCCTTGTTTAGCTTCCTAATTCTATTGATTATCAACATAAATAACTTACGTTTAATTTCAAATGCCTGATCAATAACTTTCTCAACTTTTTTTTTTCTCTTATAAAAAACCACTTTCTGTTGACCTTTCTTAATATTTTTTAACAAATTGCCAATTATCCTGTTGCGGAACATTCGTTTACGAATGTCCCTAAACTGTTGTTTCCTTCTACTATCATGCACAGAGTTATCTCTTGCTCTAGCAGTAAAATTTTTCATTGGCCTTTCCTTTCCGTTTAAATTGCTTCTCTTTTTCTGGACTGAAACATTTTCTGTAGTAATACTTTTTTTACTACAAATATTTCTTATGAATGTTTTCGTGGTCTTACCCGGTGCTTTCTTGGTGACTTGACAAGTTTTTTTGGTAGAGGACTGCTGCATTATTTCATGGACCTGCTGTCTTTGACGTTTTGCAGCCTTTCTAAGTCTTTCTTTGGTTGGCATGCTCAAATCTTGAAATGATCTGCAGTTGAATCTGTGGTAAAATATAATAAAAAATGTTATTAACCACTGTTACCAAACAGTAAATCAATAACAGTCATCAAAAACTTAACACACTACTTGACATTTTTACATAGAACATTTTTTAGTGCTTTGGCAAATTTATAATACACAAATAGCCTGTGCTGTTTTATATGTGAATCTGATCTAATTTTATGAGCATATTTTAATATTTTATTGAAGACACTAGACATAACCTGTTTTTGAAGATGTCTTTAATTTTAAATCAAACGGTTTACATTTTTACTTTTCATTTATTATACATTTTAAAAATAAATGTTTATAGTTCCATAGGCTCAAGCACGTCAGCTTCCCACCCTATGTCATACAATTCTGACAAATCGGCATCCTCATCATGTTCTTCATCATCCTCAGAATTTAAATCATCCAAGGGATCTACTTCCACTGACGTTTCAATTACAAGTTCAATGATAATGTCATAATCAACTGATTGCTGATTGTCACTCATGGTTGATGTTGTCGTTATCTTTAAAGAAAGAGAACAACAATGAGATGTTGCAGAGTAAGAGACAAATCTCAGAGATTATAATAGTAAAATTGTTTAACAAGAGTAACATTTTGCAGCTATTATTTAGCCATGTCCAGCGATGCTGAGGAGATGAGGCCTATGTACAAGTTTTCAGTGAACAGGACTCATCTCTTCTTAACCTTGGATAAGCCTCACCGACTCTGTGTCCCCTGCTCATACTTAAATGTACAGGGGCAGATTGATGCTAAGTGGCGCATCCCCACGGATGCACCAGTTAATGTGCACCGCTGCTCTGCCACCCATAGTGTGCCGCATTTACAATGTGGAGCACCATTGAGCAAAAACAGCACAGATGCGTCACACATCTGTGCCGCAAAAGCAGCACATTGCAGGAATCACGTCATAAGCGCGACATGTCTACTGCAATGCACAGGAGGAACCCTCACATTGCATGGTGCATCACTTCTTATGCCTGTTTCAAACAGGCGTAAGGATTTGATTCAGCAATGCTATAAAGCTGACTCAGTGAAATCTTCTAAATTTCACTGTGTTAGTTTTACAGGGCTTTCATGCAAATTAATGCATACCTTGCAACAAAACACCTATATGAAAACTGACGCAGGTTTCATGTGGCACAGGACTTTACAGCATGACACATCTGCCTAGATGCATCAAGTTGTAAATATGTCGCCACATAGCAAATCTTTTGCACCGCCGCTGCGTCACAAAAGTGACGCACAGCGGCGCAAAAGAGGCACACACCTATCATAAATCTGTCCCTAACATGTTAAATGATTGATTCAGGATGACGATAAGGTGTGGCCTATCCAGAGGTTTGTTTAAGGTGAGGCCTACTCAGGGTTGCAGATTAAATTTACGCTTGCTGAAGAGTATAGAGGAGATAATACATGTGAAGACCTACCAATGAAGTAAGTCATGTCCACTTCACTCTTGAACAAAGGCCAGACCTCTTCTGTGTCCATGAACAGGCCTAAACCTCATCTGCGCAATGTCATTCGTAAACTTAAGAAACACAGGTGATGTAATTGAAAAATGTGGAGTTTCTTTTCCTCATTTTACAATTACATCACCTGTGTTTCCTTTGCTTAGGTACCTCATAGTGCAGATGGAGTCTAGCATATCAAAGAGTACACAGAAGTTGAGCAGTGTATACAACAATTTTCACATTTACAGAAGACTCAGCTTCTTATCTTGTTGGAGATGAAGCGAGGCCTGTCTTGCAACATGGTGCATCTTTTGCATCACTGCTGCATCGGTTTCATGTGGCACGGGTTTTTTACAGCATGACACATCTGCCTAGATGCATCAATTTGTAATTTTGTCGCCACATAGCAAATCTTTTGCACCGCCGCTGCGTCACAAAAGTGACGCACAGCGGCGCAAAAGAGGCACACGGCTATCATAAATCTGTACCTAACATGTTAAATGATTGATTCAGGATGACGATAAGGTGTGGCCTCTCCAGAGGTTTGTTTAAGGTGAGGCCTACTCATATGTCCTTGTCATAAATTTTAAAAGCATTCCTTTTCCTCAAAAACGATTTTCAAGTCATAATTTGAAAACACTGCACATGGGGAAATGACTTAAAATGTCCTTAAGACACATGAAAGCATTTTTTGATTGCCTTTGCAGCATTTTAGGGTCACTTTTAACATGGCTATGTAACTCAAAGAATCAAAATCTAAATTTGCCAAGCACAGGTGGGAGCATATTTACAAGGAATTTGCACCACGGGGAAAGGTCTTAAATTAAAATGGGAAAAATAACATCAGAGACACTCAAATGCCTTATAAAGAAGCAGACACCATTATTTCCTTGTCATAAATTTTAAAAGCATTCCTTTTCCTCAAAAACGATTTTCAAGTCATAATTTGAAAACACTGCACATGGGGAAATGACTTAAAATGTCATTAAGACACATGAAAGCGTTTTTTGATTGCCTTTGCAGCATTTTTGGGTCACTTTTAACATGGCTATGTAACTCAAAGAATCAAAATCTAAATTTGCCAAGCACAGGTGGGAGCATATTTACAAGGAATTTGCACCACGGGGAAAGGTCTTAAATTAAAATGGGAAAAATAACATCAGAGACACTCAAATGCCTTATAAAGAAGCAGACACCATTATTTCCTTGTCATAAATTTTGAAAGCATTCCTTTTCCTCAAAAACGATTTTCAAGTCATAATTTGAAAACACTGCACATGGGGAAATGACTTAAAATGTCTTTAAGACACATGAAAGCGTTTTTTGATTGCCTTTGCAGCATTTTTGGGTCACTTTTAACATGGCTATGTAACTCAAAGAATCAAAATCTAAATTTGCCAAGCACAGGTGGGAGCATATTTACAAGGAATTTGCACCACGGGGAAAGGTCTTAAATTAAAATGGGAAAAATAACATCAGAGACACTCAAATGCCTTATAAAGAAGCAGACACCATTATTTCCTTGTCATAAATTTTAAAAGCATTCCTTTTCCTCAAAAACGATTTTCAAGTCATAATTTGAAAACACTGCACATGGGGAAATGACTTAAAATGTCCTTAAGACACATGAAAGCATTTTTTGATTGCCTTTGCAGCATTTTTGGGTCACTTTTAACATGGCTATGTAACTCAAAGAATCAAAATCTAAATTTGCCAAGCACAGGTGGGAGCATATTTACAAGGAACTTGCCCCACGGAGAAAGGTCTTAAATTAAAATGGGAAAAATAACATCAGAGACACTCAAATGCCTTATAAAGAAGCAGACACCATTATTTCCTTGTCATAAATTTTAAAAGCATTCCTTTTCCTCAAAACCTCAAAAACGATTTTCAAGTCATAATTTGAAAACACTGCACATGGGGAAATGACTTAAAATGTCCTTAAGACACATGAAAGCGTTTTTTGATTGCCTTTGCAGTATTTTTGGGTCACTTTTAACATGGCTATGTAACTCAAAGAATCAAAATCTAAATTTGCCAAGCACAGGTGCGAGCATATTTACAAGGAACTTGCCCCACGGAGAAAGGTCTTAAATTAAAATGGGAAAAATAACATCAGAGACACTCAAATGCCTTATAAAGAAGCAGACACCATTATGTCCTTGTCATAAATTTTAAAAGCATTCCTTTTCCTCAAAAACGATTTTCAAGTCATAATTTGAAAACACTGCACAGCTCCTATGCACAAAAACACCCTGTCAGTACTAATACTTCACATTTTCTCCAATTACAATTTCTCAAAGAAACAAAATCTATTTGTAAAACACTTGAGACAAAGCAACATTTTAAAAACACAACTTTCTTCATAATTTTCTCCTTAAAGCACACTATTCTCTATCTAAATTAAATAAATCTTTTCTCACCTTAGCAAATACTTTATGAGTTTCAAAACAGTCTCAGAAATACACCAATTTGTCTTCAGCAGAACAAAGGGTATGCACTCCAGAGGCTGCAGCTATAGAAAGCACAGAAATGCTGTAATTCATCACACATATCTCTCATGTCACCCAATCAAAACTCTTCCCTCACTTTTTTCAAATCAAAACCCTTCCCCCCTCTGCCCTCTCTGCCTTTTTTGCATAGCAACCACCTCCTGGAAGACCTCTGGTGTTTGCAAGTTCACACAACAATGTTTCAATTGAACTCTGAACTCTCAGTGCACCTGCATATCCAGTGCAATCTTTCATTAAATGATTTTTTTTGACCATTCAAATTACATCTTTCAAAGAACTCATCCATGCACCCTAACTTTCTGTTTTCAGCAATCAAAATCCACCAATCACTGTTACTGCTTCATTAACACAGAAACTCCACAGTTTTTTTCATTTTAAACTCTTATTTTTTCAACTGCCATTTCATTACCACACTTCATCTGACTGCAGCAGAACCTTCTCTCACCATGTTTTCTGTCTGGATTGTTGGACATAGTTACATCTATTGGGCGCAGAGGTATGCTGAGAACAGAAATTTACCTAACCTCAATTTACAAGATGTGGAAATTAAGTGGTTTGGCCACAGAGGATTAAAATGTCACCAATTGATACCATTGGTGAAAACCTTTATGCATTTGCCAAAACCTGACCTGTTAATTGTGCACTGTGGAGGTAATGATTTGGGCACTTTGACTGGAGTAGGTCTGGAAATGCTTTTAAAGGACACCTTTGAGCAATTGATGGCACTTTTTCCTCAAACTGCCTTGGTATGTTCCAATATTTGCCAAAGACAGAAATGGAAGTGGTCCAACCAATTTTGTCCACAATTTGAGAAAGCAAGGAAACATGTGAATAAATATGTTTCTGCTTACATGAGAGACTATGGAATGGGTTCAATATACAACAACAACTTGCTTTACAACATGCAAGATATCTACAGAGGAGATGGTGTGCACTTCTCAGATGAGGGGAATAGAATATTCCTCCTGAATTTAAGACTGTGCATTGGTACCTACTTGTAGGTACCTAAATCAGCCACAGGACCCAAAAGCTCTTTTCAGAGCTACCCTACCTCTGATCACTCAAAATTATTATTTTTTTCTAACTTTTTTCACTATTTTTCACCAAAGTACGCTCCCCGGTACGCTTCCCGGTGCGCGTACCGGGCGCTCCCCCCGCGAAAATTTAAAAAGATTTTTTTTTTGGGGTCTCTGTGGGCCTCCTAACACCCCATCAGAAAACCTAGGGGGTCAGGGAGTACCTACCGTGCCCCCTTATACCCTTTTCCAACGTTGTTTGTCCTCCATTTTCTGACTCAAATGTACCGAAACACAAAATGGAGGATCCCGTAGCGCTGCCGGTACGCGTACCGGGGCGCGCACCAGGAAGCGCTCCCAAAAATGTTAAAAGGTAATTTACATAAAAACCACTGGAGACACTTTCACCAAATATAGAATAGGCCATACTACATACCAGTCCCTACCATTTTCCCAAATTTGGTGGAATTCCATTGAGCCATTTGAGCTGTAGCACTGTCTAAATATCCTGAGGTAAATTACATGACTAAAACACATATGAAAGTGTTAGAATTTGCAACCAATGAAAATGTTACTTTCATTTTGTATTTTTATGTGCTGACATTTCATTGGTTATGAACATGAATATATATGAAAAATGAGAGGGAAACACGGCCATTTTGAGTACTACTACCTGAGGTACATTTATAAAGGATTTCCTCTGAAAACATCAACTCCTTTCTGAAAGGTAATTTGTTAATTTTTAAGGGGAACTATGTTCTGCACTTTAAGTTAAATTGGAAAAACGTTTTCTGATAGTTTTTTACTGTCCCTCTGTTATAGTTATACCTTCAAATAGGCTTCTCTGTTATAGTTATGGATTGATTTAGGCTTCTCTCGGTATATTTATGAATTTACTTAGGCTTCTTCACATGCACTTTTTTATATTTCTACTTCCAGACTGACACCATACACTGCCCAAAGATAACTTGACTGTTAAAAACTCAAAAGTACCTCTCTGAACTTAAACCCAACAGTGCCCTATCTCTACTGATATATTTATTTTTTATGCAATTTACAGCAACATAATGGAAGGAGATCAAAATAAATGTAAAATTTTATTCGAACTTGATCTTCAGGACAACCCAGAGGAAGAGAATAACGATTCAGATTTTTTGGATCAGTCTCTTGATGAAGAGTTTCTCAAATATGTGGAAGAAATGGAATCATGTAATCCAAATGAGGACATTCCAGACGACATAATGTTGGAAGTCTTATTAAATTTTGAAAAATCAGAGCAATACATTTATATTTAATAATTAAAAATTGTACCAGACATTATTCTTTTTTATATGTAATCAATGAAATAGTACCAAAATGAATATAATATAATGTGAGACTTATAGTATACTGTGCAATTTCTTTTTGTGATACATAGTAAGTTTGCTCATAGTTACTTCCTTTCTCACACTATATTATCTCCAAAGTGTATTTGACATCTGTTTTTCATCTCCTGCCTCCTTTCTCTCACAGTCTGTCTCTAATGCACGATATCACCGCCAATTTTTTATACATTTAGAAGAGATTAAATGTAATACTGGAAAACATCATAAGGGAGCAGGATAGACTACCTGTGATCCCCTAGACCTTCTCAGGGTGTGCTAAAGGATCTGTTTCTACTTTCCTGACAGACTATGCTATGGATTCCATATACCACAATAACTTCTGTAACAACATACAAATTATCTACAAAGGAGACTGTCTACATTGAATTTAAAACTCTGCATTGGTACCTACATGTTGGTACTTAAATACGCCACACAACACAACAACTCTATTCAGAGCTACCCTACCTCTAAGCACTTTAAATTATTATTCTACTGTTTCACTGAGTTTTCCCCATGTGTGGAGGGGGGGAGGTGTGTGTGGGGGATGTGTGGGGTGTGTCTGTGAGGTGTGTGTGTGTGTCTGGGGGGGTGAGGTGTATAGGTGTGTGTAAGTGTGTGGGGTATGTGGGTGTGGGTGGGGGTGTGGCTGTGTAAGCTGTGTGTGTGGGTGTGGGTGTGTGGGGTGTTTGGATGTAGGTGGAGGTGTGAGTGTGTGCGGTGTGTGTGGGGGGGTGTGTGTGGGGGGGTATGTGTGCAGGATGTGTGTGTATGTGTGGGATGTGTGGGTGTGTCTGTGAGGTGTGTGTGTCTGTGGAGGGGAGGGAGGTGTGTGTGTGGGATGTGTGAGGTGTGTCTGTGAGGTATCTGTGTGTACGTGTGTGTGTGTGTTGGGGGGGTGAGGTGTGTGTGTGGATGTGTGGGGTGTGTGGGTGTCGGTGTGGATGTGTAAGGTGTCGGTGTGGGGGTGTGGGGTGTTTGGGTGTGGGTGGAGGTGTGCGTGTGTGAGGTATGTGTGGGGAGTGTGTGACTGTGGGGGTGTGGCATTGTGTGCATGTGGGTGTGTGTGGGATGTACTTGTAGGTACCTAAAACAGCCACAGAACCCAAAAGCTCTTTTCAGAGCTACCCTACCTCTAATCACTCAAAATGATTATTTTTCACTACTATTTTCACTATTTTTCACCAAAGTACGCTCCCTGGTACGCTCAGCGGTACGCGTACCGTGCGCTCCCCCCGCGAAAATCGAAAAAAAATAAAAAAATGTTTTGGACCCGCGGGACCCTTTTATGGCCCCCACATCAAACCTAGGTCAGGGGGGGTCTACCCTGCCCCCTTTTGGTTATTTCCCCCTTTGTTTTTGCCACCTCTTGTATCTCGATCCTACCGAGACACAAGATGGCGGCCGCTGCGGACTGTTTAGAATGTTCACAGACACCCGAGAGCCAATCAGCTTTCCGTGCGCAAGTCGCGTGGCGCGCCCGGAGCGCTCCCCGGTACGCGCACCGGGGCACGCTTACAGATATATACATTTTTTTGAACCTAAATTACTCAAAATCCTCTGGAGCACATATCTTGAGACATAGCAAAGGCACATCGGGCTACCAGTCCCTACAATTTTGCCAAGTTTGGTGAAAATCCATTCAGCCGTTCGAGCTAAAAGTGCGACAGACCGCCCTATGGAAATTAACATGGGGAAAACACGTTTTGGGACCCCCCTTTTATCTCGGCCCCCGCTTGACCAATCCCCCCCAAACTTCCGGGGAAGGAGCGGAGCGCCGCGAGGCAAAGTTTCTGAAAATTTCAGGCAGATTCCTCAGCCGGCGCCAAAGTTATTCCCAATAGAATGTTGTATATATATAACTAGCAGCCCGCCCCAGCGTTGCCTGGGGCAGAAGGGGGCTGGGGGCAACATTTCACGCTTAGGTGCACTCCCGCACCGGCCCCAACCCGCCCCGACATTGCCCAGACCGCCTCCCGCCTCCCGCCTCCCGCAGCCCGCCCCAGCGTTGCCCAGGGCAGAAGGGGGCTGTGGGCAACATTTAAGGCTTGGGTGCACTCCCGCCCGCCCCGACATTGCCCAGACTGCCTCCCTCCTCCCTCCCGCCTCCCGCCTCCCGCCTCGCCTTTGCCTTACCTGAGCCGCCGCTCTTTCCCGCGCTCCGGACTTCACCGCTACTTTTCGCTGTTCGTCACCGCTCCTCCCCGCCTGTCGTCATCACGCACGTTGCGGACATCGCTAGGTCGCGGCGGCCAGCGCTACGTCGCGGCCGGCGCTACTTTTAGGGGACTACTTTGTTTTTAAAGTTTAATTTTTTAATTTAAGTTTTTATTTTATTTTATGCAGCCTATGTCCATCTACACACCCTAAGGATTACAACAATGTATTGGGTGTGTGGATTGGCGCTGTTGTTCCCGAGTTTACCTTGCCAAAAGGTTTCTGTTCTCTCTTTATAATAGTAGTATAGATGGGAGCCCAAACCCTGCAGGGCGGCTCAGGCTGATGGGCACAAAAATCCTGGTAAATTCCATTCAAACTTAAAATGTAAAAGCCACAATTCCATGAAACAGACTTTCATTTTATTCCATTTCAGAGAGACTGGAGCATAGTCAGTTCCATTTCCTGACGCGTTTCAGCTTGTGGCCTTGTCACAGATGAGTGATTTCTCAATTAGTCCCTTGCTTTTAAGTCCCATCACCAAGTGACTTTAGTAGCATTCAGTTCCCATAATCCATCTAAACAGTATTTGGATGTTGCTTAATAGCGTTTCTATGCTTAGATGACAAAATCTTTATATTATATTGTTGCCACGTGCAATGTAATTAGGTACACTTGTAGGAAAAAAACATTTGTGGTTTATGTTGCTGCAGTGTCTTGTAACACGGAGGGATTCAGGAAATGCAAAAGATAGAAATAAATCCTTCTCTCATCCCTTTCTCACCTCTGATTCATAATTGCAAGGAAAATCCTTTGTTCATGTTCAGAGGCAAGCAGGTCATACTCCCAATTAAAGTACAAACAGAAAGTCTTTGTAATGGGAGCCCCCAACCCTGCCCGGTGGCTGTGGTTGATGGGCACAAATCATCCCAGTAAATTCCATTGAAACACAAAATTCCAAAGCCACAATCCCATGAAACAGCCTTTCATTTAATTCCTTTTCAGAGAGACTGCAGCATAGTCAGTTCCATTTTCTGACGCGTTATGGCTTGTGACTGGTTCATAGGTGAGTATGTATATTCTCTTAAACTTTTCAAATTCTATGTCCTAACTATAACATCCCTGTAACCTTCATTTTTTAAGTGAATTCCTATGTTATTTTTAACTAGTTGTCATGTTTGCAGAGTGGTAGCAAAAGGGGACTAGACCTCCTATTAGCTCTCTGGAATCACGCTGTAAGGGACTTACTGGAAATAACAAGTCAATCAATCAATCAATCAGAGTACTTGTAAAGCATGCTACTTACCCGTGAGGGGAGAGCCAGGTCTTGAGGAGTCTTCTGAAGGCGAGTAGGTCTTGGGTCTGCCGTATGTGGGTAGGGAGAGTTTTCCAGGTCTTGGCGGCGAGGTAGGAGAAGGATCTGCCGCCGGAGGTCGTTCGTTGGATGCGGGGGACAGCGGCGAGGGCAAGGCTGGCGGAGCGGAGCTGGCGGTTGGGGGTGTGGAAGCTGAGTCTACTGTTCAGGTAGGCTGGTCCGGCGTTGTGGAGTGCTTTGTGTGCGTGGGTGAGGAGCTTGAAGGTGATCCTCTTGTCGACGGGGAGCCAGTGTAGGTCTCTCAGGTGGGGGGTGATGTGGCTGCGGCAGGGGACGTTGACGATCAGTCGGACGGAGGCATTTTGGATGAGTTGTAGTTGTCGTAGGTGTTTGGCTGGGATTCCTGCGTAGAGTGCGTTGCCGTAGTCCAGTCTGCTGCTGATGAGGGCCTGTGTCACCTTTATTCTTGTTCCGGTCGGGAGCCACTTGTACATCCTGCGGAGCATGCGGAGGGTGTTGTAGAAGGAGGAGGAGATGGCGTTGACCTGCTTAGACATGGAGAGGGAGGAGTCGAGGATGAATCCTAGATTGCGTGCATGATAGGTGGGTGTTGCTGATTTTTCCAGAGTGGTCGGCCACCAGGAGTCGTCCCAGGCTGAGGGGGTGGGTCCAAGGATGAGGACCTCCGTCTTGTCCGAGTTCAGCTTCAGACGGCTGCTCCTCATCCAGTCGGCGACGGCCTTCATTCCTTCGTGGAGGTTGGTTTTGGCGGTGTGTGGGTCCTTGGTGAGGGAGAGGATGAGCTGGGTGTCGTCAGCGTAGGAGATGAGGTTGAGGTCGTGATGGCGGGCCACTTGTGCGAGGGGGGCCATGTAGACATTGAACAGCATTGGGCTGAGGGATGAGCCCTGGGGGATGCCGCAGATGATGTCGGTGGCTTCGGATCGGAAGGGTGGGAGGTGGACGCTCTGGGTTCTGCCGGAGTGGAAGGACGTGGTCCAGTCAAGAGCCTTCTCTTGGATTCCAGCTTCTCGGAGGCGTGTCTTTAGAGTGCGAAGGCAGACCGCGTTGAAGGCGGCTGACAGGTCCAGCAGGATGAGAGCTGATGTTTTGCCGTTGTCTAGTTGGCATCTGATGTCGTCTGTGGCGGCGATGAGGGCTGTCTCGGTGCTGTGGTTTCGTCTGAATCCGGACTGGGACGGGTCCAAGATGTTGTTGTCTTCCAGGTGCATGTTGACTATTTTCTTGATGATCTTTGCAGGGAGAAGGGCCGGAAGTTCTTCAGGTCCTTGGGGTCCGCTTTGGGCTTCTTGAGGAGGGCGTTGATTTCGGCGGGCTTCCAGCTTTTCGGGAATGTCGCTGTTTTGAAGGAGATGTTGATGACCTTCCGTACTTGGGGTCCGATGGCTGCGTCTGCTTTGTTGAATACGTGGTGTGGGCACGGGTCAGACAGAGATCCTGAGTGGATAGAGTTCATGACCTTGCGTTTCTCGTCGTCGTTGATGTTGGACGAGCAGGTCAGGCGGTTGGAGCTGGTGGTGTTCACAGGGGAGGTGGAGTCTGTCGTAGTCGGGGCGGTTGTGGTGTTGAAGCTGTTGTTGATGTCAGCGATCTTGCGGTGGAAGAAGATGGCTAGTGAGTCGCACAGTTCTTGTGAGGGTGTGATGTTGTTGGCGTTGGCGCTGGGGTTGGAGAGTTCCTTTACGATGCTGTTTAGTGCGTTGTTATCCAAGCGGTCTTTGAAGGAGGATCTCTTGGCTAATCTGATGAGGTGGTGGTGGCTGCGGGTGGCGTCCTTGTGGGCTGCGTGGTTGTCCGGTATGCGTTCGTGAGCCATGTCTTCTCCAATTTCCGGCATGCGCGTTGAGGTCTGGAGCTCGACGGTGACCCAGGTGGCTTTCTTGTTGGCGTGGCTGTTGGAGGGTTTCTTGAGCGGGCGAGGGTGTTGGTGGAGTCGTCGATCCACTGTCTGAGGTTTTGGGCTGCGGCGTCTGGGTTGGTGTGGTCGGTGGGTGGGTTCTTGGCAAGGGAGGTGATCAGCTGGTCTTCGGTGACTTTGCTCCAGCAGCGGCGAGGCAGCTGTTGGGTGCGGTGGTGCGTGGTTGGTTTCTTGAAGGTGAAATGGATGCAGCGGTGGTCGGTCCAGTGGAGTTCGGTGGTGTGGTCGAAGGCGACCTGGGAGCCTGTGGAGAAGACGGGATCCAGCGTGTGGCCGGCAGCATGGGTGGGTGCGGTGACGAGATGTCTGAGGCCAAGGTTGGCGAGGTTGTCGATCAGGGTGGCGGAGTTGGCGCCATTGTTGTTCTCGAGGTGGAAGTTTAGGTCCCCGAGGAGGATGTTGTCCATGGAGGCAAGTGTGTGGGTGCTGGCAAGGTCGGCGATGGAGTCGCTGAACTGAGCCTGGGGTCCGGGGGGTCAGTAGATGAGTGTTCCTCTGAGGGTGGTGTTTGGGCGGTGTGGATCCGGAAGTGCAGGTGTTCGGCGGTGTTGAGGGTGTCGTCTGCGTGGGTGGCGACCTTGAGGGTGGACTTGTGGACGATGGCTATTCCTCCTCTGATTCCATTGGCGTGATCCCTGCGGGTGATCTTGTAGCCGTGGGCCTCTTGTCCGCCAAGGACTCTCAGCAACCGAGAGGACTTAAGTTCCCAACCAGTAGTGCACCTGGAGGCGTGTTTGCAGAGTAGTGGAGAAAGTGGCCATGGCCTCCCAAAACCTTTCAGCAATCCCACTTTGTGCGACTTACTGGAGGTAACAGGAGAGGTACTTGGCTCCAAGGACCCTCAAGAGCCAAGGAGACTTCATCTCCCAACTAGTTGTGCACCAGGAGGCACATTTGCAAAGTGGTGGAGAAAGGGGTTGTGGCCCCCAGAACCTCACAGGGATCCCACTGTGTGGGACTTACTGGAGGGGCAGGAGGAGCAGTTGGCCCCCATGGACCCTCAGTATGCAAGATGATTTCATCCCCCAACCAGTTGTGCAACAGGAGGTGCATTTGCAGAGTGGTGGAGAAAGGGGGCGTGGCCTCCGACAACAGCGCAGCAATCCCTTTCTGAGGGACTTACTGGCGGTAACAGGAGGGGTAGTTGGCCCACAAGGTCTCTTAGCAGCCAATGGGACATCATCCCCCAACCAATTGTGAACCAGGAGGCACGTTTTCAGAGTGATGGAGAAATGTGGCATAGCCTTCAACAACCTCTCAGCAATTGCGCTTTGTTGGACTTGCTTGAGGTAGCAGGAGGGGTAGTTGATACCCAAGGACCCTCTGGAGTCAAGGGGACTTCGTTCCCAGGAGACATGTTTGCAGAGTGGTGGTGAAAGGGAGCAGGGCCTCTGGCAACTTCCAGGAGGCTTTTAATTTTTTTCTTTGATTAGGGAAGGGGGCCACATGGGTCCCACTTTTCCAGCCTAATTTTAGCCCTGGGTAACCAACACCCATGGCCTGCCCTTTTTAAAATATAATTTTTTATGGAAGGGGGATGCAGGGGCCCCCTCTCCTGGGTGATTTCGGCTCTGGGTCCCCATCCACCAGGGTCCGGCCTGTATTGTGGGTGCCCCCAGGGCACCCACTCTTATCTGTTAAGGACCACAGGGATGGCCTAAAGGCCCTCGCGGTCACTACTTCCCCCCATATTCTGAGGGAGCCTGCATTGCTTTCACAGAGAGGGAGTTGCTAAACATGCAGCTCGTATCTGTGAAAGCAATTCTGCTTCCAGCAAGCGGAGCATTTTGTATGGCTTTGTGGGTGTGGTAAAGCTCTTGCCAAGCCATAGCAACTAGCTATGTCCTGGGGTCCGCACCCCAGGACATAGCAGGAGGCGGCTCTGGTGGTCCGCAGGGCCATCTATGGCTCCAGGAGGGAGGCCGCATGGCCCCCCTGTTTTCTAACTTATAGGGCCTGTCCCGGGCAGGTGGTGGTCCCTGGGGCTCAGAATGTCATGCACCCCCCTCCCTTATTTCCAAACTTCTCCCGGGGCTGATATAACTAACATAGTGCTCCAATTGAAAAAAAATAAAGCTGGATCGGTGGACCTTGCCCAATTTTTTTTTTCTAAATGCTTTTTGGCTATGCAAGATTCCTGTGGGATCCCTCAAAGATGTCTAGGGGTGTCAGGGTATTTCTACCCTGCCCACTTTTCTTTTTTTCTTCTTTTTTTTCTGGGACTCTGCTCAAGCTGAGTGCCAAGATGGCTGGCAACATTCCTGGTATGAAGTGTTGGTGGCCAATCAGATCTCAGCATGAGATCGGGAGGGGTTGTAGTTTTACCCTACATATCCAAATTTGGAATTTGGTTAATATTTCCAAAACTACTGAATGGATTTACACCAAATCACAGTAAGACACCATCCTGGACCATTATCTACATTCCCGTCAAATTTGGTGTAATTCTGTTCCGCAGTTCGAGATGTGGCCATGTCTACAGTTTCAATGGAAATTAAAAGAGGGGAAACAATCTTGGGACATCCCTTTTTCTTGACCTCTGCTTAACGGATCATTCCAAAACTTTCAAGACAGCAGCTTAAGTGAGTGGCGAATTAGTTTTGAAAATTTTCAGAGGATTCATCAAACAACACCAAAGATATTGGCAAATGAATAAACAATCTTCCTGTGGAAATTACATCCTAACTATATCTAGCTACTGGCGGTTTCCAGTAGGTAGCTATAGTTAGGACCTAGTTTCCATAGGAAATCCGCAACATTCTATTTGGAATAACTTTGGAGCCGGTCATCGAATACACGTGAAATTCTCCGAGAAAATGGCCTGCTCCGCTCCGCTCTTTCCCTTAAAGTTTGGGGGTGATTCGTGAAGCGGGGGCTGAGAAAAAAGGGGGGTCCCAAAACGTGTTTTCCCCATGTAATTTTCCATAGGACCTTTAGCCAGGGCTACAGCCCGAACGGCTGAACGGAATTACACCAAATTTGGCAATAAGGCAGAGTTTGGTTCGCAGATTACGCTTTTTGTTAAATGGTGTAAATCCTTTCAGTAGTTCATGAGAAAATCAAAAGTAAATTCATAGATATATCTATAGACGAAGTACCATACGCGTACGGTCAGCGTTCTGTAAAATGTGCAATTACGAGCAGGTACTGCATGCTGATTGGCTGTCAACTGTCTGTCAACACTCGAAACCAGGTAGTGTTGGCAGCCATCTTGTGTCTCGGTAGAACTGAGTCACAAGAAAACAGAAAAATAAACGCTAAAAACACAAAAAGGGGGCGGGGTAGAAACACCCTGACCCCCTAGGCCTGCTTAGGGGGTCCTACAAGGACCCCCAAGGCCCCCCCAAATTTGTTGGGGGGAAAAAATCGCAGTATACGCGTATGGTACACGTACCCTGCCGATCCCCCCAAACAATTAAGGCACCACTCTGCAAACGCGCCCCCTGGCTCGTTTGCAGACAGGGAAATACTTCCCTGTGAATACTGGGGGTCCCTGGGGGCCAAGCAGCCCACCAGGAACCTCCAGTATGCGCCAGGGGGCTGCCTTGCAGAGGCGTGTAAAGAGGCCATGCCCCTTTTTACCCCTCTCTGCAACGCAGCCACCTGGCGCATACTGGAGGTTCCTGGTCAGCTAGTTGGCCCCCAAGGACCCCAAGTATTCAAAGGGAATTAGTTCCCCCTCTGCAAAGGCATCAGGGGGCTGCCTTGCAGAGACGTGTCAAGAAGCCATGCCCCTTTTTACACCTCTCTGCAAGGCAGCCCCCTGGTGCATACTGGAGGTTCCTGGTGGGCTAGTTGGCCCCCAGGGACCCCCAGTATTCAAGGGAAATTAGTTCCCCCCTGCAAATGTGCCAGGGGGCTGCCTCTCTGCAAACGCGCCACTGGGCGCGTTTGCTGAGTGGTGCAATTCGTCACCTCAAGCCCCGCCCCCTCCCTGCACCACTCTGCAAACACACCCCCTGGCACATTTGCAGAGGGAGAAGTAATTCCCCTTGAATACTGGGGGTCCCTGAGGGCCAAAAAGCCTACCAGGTACCTCCAGTAAGCGCCACGGAGCTGCGTTGCAGAGTGTTGTAAAAAGGGGCGTGGCCTCATTGGTGGTGCAATCCGTTACATCAAGCGCCGTCCCCTACCTGCAACACTCTGCAAACATGCCAGGGGGCGCGTTTGCAGAGTGGTGCAGGGAGGGGGCGGGGCTTGAGGTGACAGATTGCACTACTCAGAAAATGCGCTCCCTGGCGCATTTGCAGAGGGGGGACTAATTCCCCTTGAATACTTGGGGTCCCTGGGGGCCAACTAGCCCACCAGGAACCTCCAGTATGCGCCAGGGGGCTGCATTGCAGAGAGGTGTATTAAGGCCGTGGCCCTTTTTACAACACTCTGCAATGCAGCTCCGTGGCGCTTACTAGAGGTACCTGGTGGGCTAGTTGGCCCTCAGGGACCCCCAGTATTCAAGGGGAATTACTTCTCCCTCTGCAAACGTGCCAGGGAGTGTGTTTGCAGAGTGGTGCAGGGAGGGGGCGGGGCTTGAGGTGACAGTTTGTACCACTCAGCAAACGCGCTGTCAGAACACCGGTTTCGATCCCTCCAGGAACAGACGCTAGTCCCCAACACCCTCCAACCAAAAACCCAAGACAGCTGATAAACGCTTGTCTCCGGAATTCAGCCAGGGGGGAAAGGGGAAGTGGAAGACAAACAAGAGAAATTTCACTGGTGGCGGTTGCTTGCCAGGAATCTTCTTTCTTCTATCTTTTTTCTCCTGAAAGCACCTGTAACAAAGGACAACACTGTAATTCTATTCTACACTGACTCTGTTTATTTTACTTGAAATTTTACCTTTATTACCTTTTTACACCAATGACTTTGCCCTTCTCTAAAGTTTGCCTGAGCTTGCTTTGATCAGTTGAAAAGGGCTTCAGTCCCCGCTCAAGAACTGAAGGTAGAATTGTATAGTTTGTTCTTTCTATCCTTGTTCGAATATATTGAGCAGTATGGAAAACAAGTCTCTCATAAACAAGTCTTTTAAGTGCTTCCTGTGCACTAGTCACTTTTTGAAGATTAGTCTTTAGAATAATTCTTATTTGAAGCTGTTAAGCGCACTGCCTTCTACCAACATGTGAAACTCCTCACTGATATAAAGGCGGCTCCGGTTTTGAACATGTAAATACACCTTACTTGGTTCTGTAGAATGGAAGCCCTCTCTTCACAGAAGGCGTTCCGCCAAATATACTCTCGAACCACTCAAGCACCCTCTCCTTCGATACAATGTCCTCAGGCAGCTTCCTTAAGAAGACGAGTGAACACTGAAGAAGAATTTGAGGGGAAAAAATAGTTTCCACACACACCCGGTGGAAACACAAGAAAAAGCTCTGAATACTCTCCTATTATACTGCTGCTCTGAAACTCTGGAGGCGCGCACCAAGTGTAGAAATGCTAAACTTCTGCGCGCTGAGGAAACGCTACTCTCTTCGCCGTTTTCTTTAATTGAAGTGCGCAGTTACCAGGGCACGCATGCGCAGAATAGACGTTACGGGTCTCGCGCCACAAAGACTAGAACGAGAACCCACGTCTTCTCGTAATCAAACTGCATGGCTAAATGAAGACAGACTCAAACCCTTGAGAATGGATTTCAAGGTTGTCTTCCAGGTGGGAATCTGCCGCAACCAATGTGGATATTTACAAGAGGAATTCTTGTCTTTGAAAAATCGTCTCTTGACATTGCTGAATTTCGAGCTAAGCAAAGGGGTCATGACACGCGCCCCCTGGTGTATACTGGAGGTTCCTGGTGGGCTAGTTGGCCCCCAGGAACCCCCAGTATGCAAGGGGAATTAGTTCCCCCTCTGCAAATGCACCAGGGGGCTGCGTTGCAGAGAGGTGTGGTAAGGCCACACCCATTTTTACACCTCTCTGCAACGCAGCCCCCTGGCGCATACTGGAGGTTCCTGGTGGGCTCGTTGGCCCCCAGGGACCCCCAGTATGCAAGGGGACTTAATCCCCCAAATTAGAACACGCTACGGGGCGCGTTTGCACAGTAGTGAAGATAGGGGTGAGGCTTGAGGTGATATGAGTGCAAACATGTCCTGGGGCGCGTTTTAGGTTGGGGAATGCATTCCTCTTCAATCCAGAGGTCCCCTAGGGGTCAACTAGTCCAACAGGTACCTCCAGTAAGCGCCACGGAGCTGAAAGTAGTGATAAGAAAGCGAAGGACTTAAAGACGAAAGTGAAGTTGGCACAGGTTTGTGCTACGCAATCGAGAGGGAACGATAAGGGTAGACGAGGATCGTACGTTACGTCTCCCCCTCGTTCCGACATTTCTGAGGATCAGTGTGCATACTGTAAGCAGTTTGGACATTGGCTCGCAGATTGTCCGGTACTTCGTGAACAGCGTAGTCAGAGGGGTCGAGGAAGTGGAAGGTCACGGAATAGTTATTCAGGATTAAGAGGTGGAGCGAATGATCGTGGTAGGTTTGAAGAGAGGGGTCGTGGTCAGGTTGAACATAATACTTTTGATCGGCGGAATCAATACCAGATAGCTGGAGGAGAAAATACTGAGTCACAGGATAATAGATATGCATAGGATTGCGTAGGATGGGGTGTGGAATCGGTTGAAGTACCAGTCGATCAAAGGGGTCCATATATATCAGCACATGTTTTGGGTTCTACTGATCAGTTTCTGGTCAACACAGGAGCTACTCGTAGCGCTCTGTCTAAACACTTGGTTCCAAGGGCTCCCCTGTCTGGCGAAACGATTACAGCAATAGGGTTCGATGGAACACCTTCACTAAGCCCATTGTCTCAACCCCTTACATTTCATGTTGATAAATTCACTGCCCATGTCCGTTTTTATTATCTCCAAATACTCCAGATAATATTATGGGACTTGATATGCTAAAGTATTTTCGTGCAACAATACGCTGTGCCCCTGAAGGGGTGCGGGTCATTTTGAATGAAAACTACCCAGAAATTGAGAGATCGTGCCTCATGCAAGAGGCCGACGCATTAGCTTCCCTTCCAAGTACGTTATGGGCTACTTCCGATACTGATGTAGGTCAAATGATTATTCCTCCTGTGCGCATTACTGTGAAGGAGGGAGCGGTTTTACCTCGTGTTCCTCAGTACAAGATCTCTAGAGAAGGCGAAATAGCTTTGATACATATTGTGAATGACTTGATAACGGCAGGGGTGGTGGAGGAAGTTCCCTATAATGTTTGCAACAGTCCAATTCTTCCGATCCTAAAGAAAGACACAGATACTAAGATCTATCGTTTTATTATTGATTTGAGGGAAATTAATGAGATAGTTGTACCGCAGTATCCAGTAGTATCTGACATTACCACTTTACTTACTCCACCCACGGCTACTACATTTACAGTGATTGATTTGAAAAACGCTTTCTTTTCAATCCCTATTCATCCTGATAGCCGATATTTGTTCGGCTTTACATTAAATAATAAATCTTTTAGATTTTGTCGAGTTCCTCAAGGTTACACAGAAAGTCCTAGCATTTACAGTCAGGCTTTGAAAAGACAACTTGATTCATTTGATCTGCAGTTTGGGGTGGCACTAATCCAATATGTTGATGACATTCTGCTTGCAGCAGACACACAGGAACAATGCGAGGAGAGTACACTCTCCCTGCTTTCTTTCCTTGCGGAACACAATCACAAGGTTTCGCGGAAGAAGCTACAATATTGTAGACCAAAGGTGACATATATTGGTCATCTTTTGTCTAAGGAGGGACGTGCATTAACATCAGACCGAATTCAAGCAATCTTAGATACACCAGTCCCTTGCACGCAGAAGGATGTTCGTGCTTTCATAGGTTTGACGTCCTTCTGTAGGCAATGGATACTAGGATTTTCGTACATTGTAAAACCTTTGTTAGCGTTGCTGTCCTAAACTGCACCACTCCCCCTCGAATGGACGGACGAATGTCAAAATGCTTTTGAACAATTGAGACAAGCTCTTTGTTCTGCGCCAGTGTTAGGTACACCAGATTATACAAAGCTCTTTACATTGTATGTACATGAGAAGGATGGGTGCGCATTGTCAGTCTTGGTACAGTTACACGGAGATAAACAGAGGCCTTGCGCATACTTTTCAGCGGTACTCGATCCTGTGGCTCGAGGACTGCCTGGATGCCTTCGAGCAGTTGCAGCAACAGTAGCTATATGGCAGAGTGAGGGAATAGTTTTGTCACACAAATTGTTGGTGTTAGTTCCCCATGCAGTAGATGCTTTGCTGAACCAAACGAAAACGCAACATCTAACCAGTGCCCGTTTAACGGGATACGAATTAACACTGTTGGCGCCACACATTACATTGAAGAGGTGCGCCACTTTGAATCCCGCTACTTTATTGCCATATCCTGTTACTGAGACCCAGGAGGAAGAACAACATAATTGTGTTTTTCTGACTGACGAACAAACAAAGGGTCGTGTCGATTTACAGGACACGCCACTTCCTGATGTAGATGGGGAACTGTGGGTTGATGGATCGTGTGTGAGATTGCCAGATGGTACGGCTTCCGCAGCCTATGCGATCACGACACTTAAGACAGTGGTAGAAACAGCTCGAATACCACAAAAATCGGCCCAAGCGGCTGAATTGATAGCCTTAACGAAAGCATGTGAGTTAAGCGCTGGTCTATGTGTGAATATCTATACTGATAGTCGTTACGCCTTTGGAGTAGCGCACGATTTTGGCCTACTCTGGAGGGAACGAGGGTTTATGACCTCACACGGAACACACATCATGTACGGAGAGTTGGTATGCGACCTCCTGAATGCACTATTATGTCCAAAGAAGGTGGCGATAATAAAATGTAGTGCACATAAGAAAGTGACAGACAAAATAGGGCAAGGAAATGCTTTTGCAGACCGCATAGTGAGAGAGACTGCCAAGTTGCAAAATGACTCCCCTATGTATGTGGTGAAATCGCAAGCCGAGCGATGGCATGATGCTAGGGAAGAAATTCTAGACATACAAAAGTCAGCATCTAAAGTAGAACTTGCAACATGGGCAACAGAGGGAGTATTGGATGATGAGGGTTGTTGGAGAAGCAAAGACATGGAGAAATGGAAATTGCCTGCTGCTTACTTGCAAGCAATGGTTCAAATGATGCATGGGCTGGCGCATATTGGAGCTCTTGCAATTACAAAATTGCTTACACGAGTTTGGGAGCATCCTGAGATTGCCAGCACGGCTAGGAGAGTAGTGCAGACCTGTCTGATATGCCTACAGTACAATCCTGCTAAAGGGACCTCTACTCCTAAAGGAGGGTTTGTTCCACCTACTGCACCATTCGAAGTACTGCAAATGGACTATATCCAACTTGAGCGCTGTAATAACCTCAAGTATATCCTAGTGGTGGTGTGTGCTTTTAGTAGATGGGTTGAAGCCTACCCCACAAAGGACAATACAGCATTAACAACAGCTAAGGTATTACTCAAAGAGTACTTCCCACGTTATGGTGTTTGTAAATTCTTGTGGAATGATAATGGTCCTCATTTTGTTGGGAAGATAGTGGAGCATGTCCTGAAAGGATTGGGAATTAGACAAAAATTCCACGCTGTATTCCACCCGCAGTCAGCAGGTCTAGTAGAAAGGTATAATGCGACTCTGAAGCTGAAGCTAGCAAAGATCGTGGCATCCACGTCTTTGAAATGGCCGGATGCTTTGCCATTGGCATTATTGTCTATTAGATCAGTGCCACACTCTCGAACTGGCCTCACACCCTATGAGGTGGTGTTTGGAAGGCCCATGAATATCTGGGGAGTTCCAAAGCCTCGTTTGATACATGATGTGCCTTGTATAAGGATGAATGATTATTTGGCACGATTAACAAATTATTTACTTTCTATTCATCAACAGGTTTGAGAAGCGCTCCCCGACAATTCCATTGGAGAGGCTCACAAACTTCGTCCTGGCGACCAGTCATGATCCGGGTGTTTGAGAGATCCAGCAGTTTGGAGCCGAGATGGCGTGGCCCTGAACAAGTGCTGCTGGCAACGCGAACGGCTGTGCGAGTCACGAATAAGAAGCGGTGGATACATTCAACGCACTGCCGACGTGTCTCTCCGGATCTGGTGAACCCTGAAGTGCTGTCCGAGTACAGAGACATCTTGAATGCGGAGAAAAGCCCAGCTGTTGTGCCCAACGAGTCGGAGGGAGCCTTCCCAAACCACGCTATTTCTGGCGGAGTGAAGTACAATCTACGGCCAAGGAAATAATACATTTTTGTATTTTTGTGACTGGTTGGTATCCGTTCTGAGGTTTGTGAAAACGGAAGCCGGGAATATCAAGGGGGGGGGATCAGTTCTGTCCAGTGTAGCGACACCCGTCTTGAATCTCGGAGAAGACACCAGCGGTCACCTCGGTTCTCAGCACCACATTCTTATTTTTAGTTTGGTTTTTGAAACTTTCGTTCTTTGTACTATGGCACCTATGACATTGAGAAATAGAAACATTTTGGGTGCAGTTCTTTTTGCTACGATTATGGTGGTAATAGCAGTAATAGCTTGGACTATAGAAAGACTGTTTACTGCACGGGACTATTTACTGCCTACCACTCTAATTCCATCTGAACATTTCCATTTTACTTTGCCCTATCATGAGGAGAGACATAGACAGACTTACTTGAATAACAGTTTTATTCAAATTCTACATCACACACACAATATGACAAATACATCCAACTGTTGGGTTTGTGGGATGTTACCGGGACATCAAAAGAAAGGAGGAACACCTTTTATTCCTCTTCCATTTTCCCACAATGGTTCGTGTAATGCTTGGTACACACTTCTCTTTACATTAAGATGGCCAACAAAAGGTAGACTACTTTTTCGATTGAACAAGGTTTGCTATAACGATCGAGATGGCTATCCACAAGCAGAAGGAACTAAATTTGAGTGGGAAGAATATCGACCGGACAATGTATCTACACCTCGTATCTTCACCAATCAGAGACTTACAAATATGACCAGTTTACATGTAATTACAGTTATTGATACAAAAGCAGACCTTTGTATTAGGAATAAGGGAACAATTCCGGTGGGAAGAAGTGAATGCAATGTTACTCTTGCCTTTGATACACCCAATGGTGTTTCATTTGTGGCCTCACGAAACACTTACTTTATTTGCGGTAATAAAGGTTATCATCGTCTTCCTCTTGGATGGTTAGGTACATGTTATATATCTTTTGTATTACCCCCTGTGTTTATTGCCCCACCTATGTACCATAATGATTTTGTATTGTATCATGATTTTATATTGAATAGAGTTAAGAGAACATTGGGTATTGATGATGTCGATCAAACCGACACCTCACTACAACAATATGTGGATTTTAATTTAGGGTTGTTCTCTTTTGTAGGTGCTGCCCTAAACAGCAGGAAAATTAGACGGTTAACACGTGTTGTGGAGGCAGTTGCTAATGAAACTGCTTCCGCTTTAGGGAATATAACTGAAGAGCTTCAGATTACAAGAATCGTTATGCTTCAGAACCGGATGGTTCTGGACGTAGTGTTAGCTGATCGTGGGGGTGCATGCCGCATCATCGGAAGTAGTTGTTGTATTTATGTGCCAGATAATTCACCATCTGTGTATGATGCTATCTCTAGGTTGCACAAAATTGCCTCTGAAATTCACACTGACAATGGTACTTGGACTTTTTCTAGCTGGTTTTGGGCTCTGCTTAGTACCTGGGGCTGGAAACTGCTAACTGTTCTATGTGTGATTATTGGGATATTTTTCTTCTGTTGCCTATGTATTCAATGTGGTCCTACTTTATGTACTGTATGTATTACAGCCTGTATCCCATCCAAACAAGCTATTGCTAAAAATGCACAGATGAGTAATGCTGAAGTCAAGCAAATTATGCTGATCGATATTAATGATGAACATTCTGATTACTTCCGTTATGAGGTAGCTTCAGCTAAACGCTAAAAGGGTCGTCTGTCGTAATTTGGCAGTACCTGAGTTAGCGTTAAGCTCAGCTACACAAACATTTCTGTTAACTTGACTAAACGTGCGGGGGCCATTTCGTATTCGGTGGCTTTCATTTTGTATGAACATGCGGCCTCGTGGTCAGCGTGCCCTTTCGTCCTTCCTTCATGCCAATGAACCTTTACCCTGCCCAGCAACAGGCTATTTTTATCAATGGTCAGTCTCGCGCATGCGTACATCTGATCTTTGGACTAGAGAGTGGTCACTCCTTAGGAATGTTCCTCCCAACTGACCAGTGGTATTAAACCCCTCGCACATGTTGGCTGTGTTCCAAAAATGCCCTTATATGTACCTAAAACTGTTCTAATGTATACCACCTACCTTTTTATTGCTGTTAAACTGTATAAAAGAGGTTGCGCACCGATGTTCGGTGTGATACTTCTTGCATTACCGAAGGGTGCTGTAGGAATGTACCACCACCCCATGGGGTCCTAATAAACTTGTCTCTTTGCATTTTCAGTTTCCGTGCCAACTTCTGTTTTATGGTGTCCGAGTGTTTCTGCAAGTATGTAGACCTGATAGAACCCGATACCACAAGTACAGACTCTGAAAAGTAAATCTAAGCATACTTACCAGTAACTTGTATTTCCTTCCATAGGAATCTATTGTGTGGTTTTCACCAGAAAAGATTCTAAGTGTCTATTTCTGAAATGTACAAATATTCCTGTAAAATCAGCCGAACTACGAATTCCGATTTACTCACCTGTTATCAGGAGAGACCTCAGTGTTGCATCTTTCAGCCCACTACTGATCCTGAAAAGTAATTCTAATCACAGTTACAGTAACTTGAATTTCCTTCCAAAGGCTAACATTGAGTGGTTTCACTTGGAAATTCTTCTAAGTGTGGAGTTTTGGAAGTTTAAAAAATTCCTCAAAAATCAGCCGAACTACGAATTCCAATTTACTCACCTGTTATCAGGAGAGACCACGGTGCTCCTTCTTTCATCCCACTACTGATCCTGAAAAGTAATTCTAACCATACTTACAGTAACTTGAATTTCCTTCCATAGGTTAACATTGACTGGTTTCACAAGATATCATTGCATGCTATATAAAATATATATAAATTAAAAAAATATATAAAAAAATATATTACATTTTCAATATTTTTAAAAACATTTTTTTTCAATTTATATTAAAAATATGTAATGTAATTTAAAAAATAAAATATCTAAAAATAAATACTTTAAAATAATATAGTAAATCAGTATAAAAAAATATAACAATTTATACATTTAAAACTTATCATTTACAAAACCTTTGAAATTCACTGAAAAAATCATAGGATTCAGCCACGTTATAGTTAGGAATTAGAATTTAAAAAACCTTAGAAATTCACTGAAAAAACCATAGGTTTCAGCCACGTTATTGTTAGGGATTAGCATTTAAAAAACCTTAGAAATTCATTGAAAAAACCATAGGTTTCACACATGTTATAGTGACGCAGGGTCTAGTTTTTACCCCAGGCCAATTCTGCCCACCCTTGAAGCATGAGACCCCCACCAGCCAGCATAAAAAGGAATCTGTTAAATTGACCCATTTTGTCCCAGCTGCTCTTTTTCTATGAATAGGCCCCAAAGTGTCTCTCTCATACAAATCGTCTCAGTGAGGCCCAGTTCCCCCTGGGCCCCCACTCTCTCGATCTGCACGTCGTCTCTTACACACACGAAGATGCTGTAAGAATAGCAATACCACAAGAACAGGGATCTTCCTGAGCTAAGAGAGACATCACGCAATACCTGATGATCCACTTGCCGTCTGTCATCCATCATATTATTATATCTGTTGCTAGCCTTAATGTAACTAAGACATGCAACCAATATCTTCCTAAAATGTTCCTCTTTCTTATAAAATTTCCCTGAAGTGACGCAAATCCTGGTCAATCGGTGTGCAATTTCATTATGATTCACGGTCAAACTTCCTGTGACCTTTTGAGACACATAGCGTGGGTGAAACTTCTGTGTTCTTAAAAATGTTCCAGACAAGACCAAAATGTGTCATGTCCTGTACAGACACCTGATAATGTCGTCATCCTCATATCAATAGTTCATCAGTGAAAGAATATTATAAAAAGCTGTTCCTCAGACCATTCAACAGACGACCTCGTGGCAGTGACCCGTTGGGTCACTGACGCCTGTGTTGTTTCCTTCAGCCTATCTATGCACCTTTGGCTGAAGCTCTAATTCTTTCTGACACTTTAAGATTGTATTTTTCTCTCTCCTCTGCTCTGCCTTTATTCTAAAAAACATTATTGCAATTGCAAAGCAATAACGTTGTTCCACCCACACTTGACAGGTACATTAAGAGCTTTGCAGTCAAGTCATGTATTCTGTGTCCTTCTTAAATTCTAGCTCTAACTGATTTAAATGTGATTTCAATGGATCATTCCAGCTTGCCTCGCAACACTTTAGAAGCAAGTTCTATTTAGCATATACTCCCGGCAGAGTGAAGCCAGATTGTCTTAAAGAATATTCACTAGAAATGCGTTTTATCGAAATACATGTGTTTTGTGCAATAAAATGTCACCCAACTGTAATCTTTGTTGCTTGTTCCTTATTCCCCAGTGAAGTATTGCGTCGGTGACATGTGCCCACGGCTCGAAACCACAGGGCAGGGTGGTTTATGGTTTGTAACTCGTGACCACACCCCTGAGGGCTTCAATTCACCCTTCATCAATAGTTAGCAGGACATTTCACTCATACAAAACCATTGAAAGTCCCCCGTTATAGTTAGTTCAGCTAACTATAACTCGCACGCCCGCAATGCACTGCTGATGACATCACATATTAAATCACTCATGACATGGTCAGTGACATCACTCATGACATCACTGATGACATCTCAAATGACATCACTCATGACATCATCCTTGTGAAAGAGTGGCAGACCTCCTCTCACCCTAATATAACCTTTGATACACACATTCAAAAATAGAAACTAAAATGTTAAAAAAATGGAGATACCATTACCAGTTACAACAACCTATTCAGTAATTCCACCATCTACATACACATCCACTCATTCAAAAACAGTTCTATATAGTCACTCATACATGTACTCACTCATCATACATACTCATACACCTATACATCCTATTACACACCGACACTCATCCATAGAGTTACTCACACACATACTCACACATGCAAATAAACTATCAAACATCCATTTATTTTCATATACAGCTATACACACACCACTACACTTACTTTTACAGAAATGTACAGATACTTACTCTCTTAAACAATCACTTATAGAAACACATACTTATTTATACAGGAACTCTTCCAATCTCTTACTCTCACATATAATCACTTATATACATCAATACTCACATATACTAGATTAAAACATATGTAGTTACTCATAAAGATACTATTGAGACAGTCATTCACTCACTAACACACCCATACACACACTCATCCACCCATACAGTCCTGCACACATGCTGCCTTCAAAACACATACAAACAGTGAGTCATCATTCATGCATCTATGCGCTAAGTAATACCCCCCATCGAACCATACAGACACACTCATACTGATACTCAAAAAAACAACTAATAACCCATATAGACACTCATGTAGCTACTCACCAACCCATGCAGCCACTTATAGACAATGTGAGACACTGTTACAGATATTTACATATTTAAACATTACTCGCTAATACATGTATTCCCTAAGATACACTTAATAAGTCAGTTATGCAACCATTTTTACCCAAAAAATGTATTTAGACACTTATTTACCATTTATACTTCCATCGACCTTTAGATATACATATACAAAAAATATTTATTTTTCAGAAAGACACACATTCACCGGATAATGTCATCACTGATGTCATCAGTGATGTTATTTGAGATGTCATCAGTGATGTCATGAGTGATGTCACTGACCATGTCATGAGTGATGTAATATGTGACATCATCAGCAGTGCATTGCGGGCGCGCGAGTTATAGTTAGCTGAACTAACTATAACGGCGGAATTTCAATCGTTTTGTATGAGTGAAATGTCCAGCTAACTATAACATGTGTGAAACATATGCTTTTTTTCAGTGAATATATATATATATATATATATAAATATGAAAAGCATTTTTTGACTTGCTTATAACTTTGCACCATTTACCAAGTCTTCACGAGAAAAAGGGGGGAATCAAAATACATTTGTTTCCCATGTTAATTCCCATAGAGATTTTAGACAAGACTATAGCCCGACCTGCTGAACAAAATGACACCAAATTTGGCAGAAAGCTAGCTCTTGGTCCAGAATGAGGCCTTTCTGTTATTTGGTGCAAATCAATTCTGTAGTCTTTAAAGGAAAATTAAATGTGTATATCTGGGCGGAGCCTAAACACAGATCAGTGAGATATGACTGGCTTTTAGCACTTCAACTAGGGAGTGCTGGAAGCCATCTTGGGACCAATTTACATGATAGCACCCCATTGAAATGCATTGTAGTGAATCGCAGGTTTTGAGGGTCTCAAAAAGGAGAGGGTAGGAAGAGTGGTAACAGATTTTAGTTACAATATAAATCATTTGTTGATTGGACCATACTAATTTTAGGAATTGTGGTGTGTTCTAAGGTGTTTTTACCCTGTGAAAAAGCCTTCTGCTGGGATTTCATGAATCATGTTTCAGAGAAAAATGTTTTCTCATGATTTTCCCATGGATATTATGAAAGGTGCTCCAGAACGTTAAATTCGAGCATATTATCTATAAATTCACACTATCTTTCTCAGCCATATGAGAACGAAATCTGACATTCTCAGTAAAACATGTAATTCTGACAAGAGAATCCTGTCAGTAGTTTTCCGTGTTCTACTGCAGCCTTCCAGCCTTCCAGACCTGAAGCCATCTGATTAAATCAAAGTGGTAAAACTTAAAACATTTAATTTAGAAAGGAACAAAATGAGGGGCAATATTTTGTCATAGAAATTATGGCTAGCACTGCAGAAAGAAAAATTAGGACACGTTTTAAGTGAGTTCTCAAATATTTTTATTCTTCTAGTTCAGTAAAACATTCTGATATGTAGATATACAGGCAGCAGACTGCAAGTTAACCACTGGTGATCAAGAGCTTACTACAGTGTTCTAATGAGCAACTAGAGTGCTAACATTCTGATATGCCAAAAGTGTTGCACATCTGAAGCCACCTTGATGGAATTAAAGTGGAAAACTGAAAGCATTTTCGACTGAGGATGGTTCAGCAAATGAGAAAATTAGGAAGCTTCATAACAAATAAGTCTCCCAAGATGACCAACAGAGAAAATACAGCCCAAATGTAACACACATATAACCCAAATGTTATGTAGCCCAGGAACGTCCAATGACAGTAATGTGCAAAACACGTAATTATTTTTTTGTTGCAGTTTTATATAGCACAGACTTTCCCGAAGGTATTAGAGTGCTTTACTCAAGCATCACTTACACTACATAAGGACATATTCATTTGGGGTTTAGGCATGAGGAGATTAATTGATTTGCAGAGAATTACAGATGTTGAACAGCCACTGAAACCCGAACCTGGTTTCCCAGTTGCAACGTCTGCAGCTATAGCCATAACACCACATCCTCTCCCTAAGTGTAAAATACAATCAAGTGATCAACTGGATAAAAAACATAAAGATAGCAAATAATTTAAAAGTGCTTTGTCGTAATTTGAGAACTCAGAATATATATGTCCTCATTTTAGTATTTTAGAGCACTAACCATAATTTTTATGGGAATAAGACTCTCTCATGTTTCTAATTTCTAAAGGAAATGCCTTAGGTATTACAGTTTTGATTACATCAGGCGTACCACACTTTTGTAATAAACATAGACTGTTAGCAGTCTAGATGGTCATTAGAATACTGTTGGGAGGAAGAGGTCAAGGGCATGGAAGCAGATTACAGAGGGCAACCACTCACACACCCACACAGCTTCTCTGATGCCTACTCACACACCCAGGAAAACTCCGACAAACCCATTCACAGAGCCGTCAGCCTCTCATCTACAGACCTATACAGCCCCTCGCACACCCACTAACAGATCCATACAGCAACTAACACCAATACAGCTACTCAGAAACCTGACTCACACACTGATAAAGACAGTCACATAGCCTTTCAGATTACATATGTTAGAAATAGTATCACTCAGTACAGAACAAATAGTAATTTATTTTATGTCGTAGCTTAGTACATATCTTCAAGTCTCAGAAATGTTTGTGAAATAGTTACACTCACTGGATGATGTCATCAGTGATTTCACTTGAGGTGTCATGAGTGATGTCACTGACCATGTCATGAGTGATGTAATATGTGAGGCAGAAGCAGTGCATTGTGGGGACATTAAGTTGTAGTTATCTCAGTTCATTGTAACTGCTGAATTTCTATGGTTTTGTGCCTGTGAATTCTGAGCCTTACTATAATGTCCCTGCAACCTTTGTTTTTTTCAGAGAATGTATATGTATATATTCACTGAAAGAAACATAGGGGTGTTATAGTTAGGAAATGGATTTTAAAAAAACTTAGAAATTCGCTGAAAAAGCCACCCCAACAGTTATTGGTACACTGCCCCCGAGACTTGACCCACCCAGGGACCAATTAATGACGAAACACAGGAGTCCACACTTCATATTTTTAAACATCTTCAGCTGGTTCCATTTATCCTGTTGAAATTATTTTTTTATCCTTTTTTTGGATCTGCTGCATCCCAGTGGGACAACTCCCCCCCCCCCCCGAGACCTAGTGCTAGTGGTCAGGGTGTTTCCACCCTGCCCCCTCATCTTTTTTTAAAAAACATTTTTGGTTGGGCTTGGTTCTCCGAGTCCCAGGATGACTGCAAATACTTTCTGGTTGAAGTGTTGGCAGCCAGTCAAAGGTCAGTAGCATTTCAGTAGGATTATGGGCTACCAGATATCTTAAACTTAAATATCTCTGAAAGTACCAAACAGATTTACACAAAATCACAAAAAGCACACTTTCTGGACCAATATCTAGTGTTCTGCCAAATTTGGTACAATTCCGTTCAGTGGTTAGGCTATAGTCGTGTTAAAAACAAATGAACTCCCCAGAGACATAACATTGGGAAAACGATTTTGGGACCCCCATCTTTCTCGGACCCTGCTTGACGGATCACCCCGAAACATTCAACACAGCAGCTGAACCAAAAAGGGAAAGTTTTTTGAAAATTTCATGGAGATAGACCAAGCGGCACCAAAGTTATTGGCAAAACAAAAAGGGCTTTCCTATGGAAACTTTGGTCCTAAGTATAACTCCCTACTAGCGACTGCCAGTAGGTAATGTGTGTGTGTGTATGGTTGTGTGTGTGTGTGTGTGTGTGTGTGTGTGTGTGTTCTAGTTAAATTAGACTTCTGATTCAAAAAAATCTTTTTTTTTATAACTTTGCCACCTTGCAATGAATCTGCACAAAACTTTCCAAATGAAGTACGTCCATTTTGAATTCTTCATGGCAACTTCTGTGCAGATGAGTGGGCTTACAAATAAAATAGAAGGTTTTTAAAAGTAATTCTTTAACCCTCACAGAATACTTCTCTTTTCTGTTCATAAAAACATATCTGAAAAGAATTATGCCAAATATGGCATTAAAATACAACTTTACTCAGATAAAACACTTTATATGGTTTTATGTAAATCCAGTCAGCAGTTTTTGGGGAATTAGCATTTAAAAAGTTTTCCAGTCAAGGTATGAAAAAGTTATATTTTAGAGATACCTGGCCTATTAATTTGCAGATCATGCATGCATTTGCAAATCCATGGAGAATTTGTGAATCTAGTAAAGAAACGTTAAAAACACATATTTAGACTAGGGAGCTTTATCTATTGTCATGCATTCGGAATTCGCAAATCCATCTGCTGATTCGCCAAACCGCCACACTCTGATTGACTGACCACCACCAGAAAGTTTCTGTTGTCAACACCATTACCCACCACGATGCTGTGAACACCACATAGGGGAAAAGAAAAAGACCATAACGGTAGGGAGAACAAACACAATGTATCAACGAATAACCTCAACAAGGCATTTGTTTGTATCGAGACATAAGTGAATGATCAGCATCCTGGGTGTTTCACTTTATGGACAAGAAAAGAGATGAAGCATATAGGAAGAGTAGATGGACGCTTCATGTCTGGGATATCAATGCCTCTTTCATCCAGTTAACTAGTGGTCTGTTGAAAGGCATCATATTTGAAAGTTACAAAATCGGGCTCTGTGTCACTACTTGTTAATGTTTAACTCTTTTCCGAGGAATATGCCTTCTGTCATATAAAAGGTGATCTATGACCAAAAGTACACAAAGATCTACCAAATGTATCCTTGTAATACAGATGGTATACAGTTGAGTGAAACCTACTCATACAATATATTTGCTACAAAACACTAACATGGATGGCAACAGATGATAAATATCTAGCAGGTTATGATTTAAAAAAATATATATTCCTGAGGAGAACTGAGTATATTGCAGACCTGGAGGCATTATGCTTTATTGATTTGAGACAAAAAGAACTGCTGTAGTCTAGAGAATACCTTATAAAGTTCCTTAATCTTTTTTCCTGAATAACAGCCTGAAGCTAAGTTGGATTACCTAGAGATGTAAAGAGCAAAACTGATACTGCACCTGCTTGTTTTAGGCAGAAAGCAGTGTAGAAACATTGTACAGCACATTGGTGCTCAGAAATGATACACAGAGGAAAAACATTTCACCCTATTTCTAAACGCAGGGTATATACTAGACATTGGACATGATATCAAAGGGTTTTATGAATTCTGCCTCTATTGGAAAATACATAAGTGCATATGGGACACCTCCCCTTGAAATTATAAACTAAAGTTTGAAGTTAAACAGCAAGCAATACCAAACAAGTTTCAATATTTTGAATAAGCTTAAGTTTGTGTTCCATTTAATGTAGTAATTCTTTTACAAAATTGAAAATTCTGAAAATATTTAGAAAGACTGAAGAAAAAGAAAGTGAAGTTATCCAACAACATGCAGATTTTAAGTTTCACAAGGATTGCAATTGTGTGAAGAAATAGGGGCTTCCCACTAGACGTGAGCAAAGAAATGACAGAAACACCTGCTTTCTTATGCTGATTGCATTAACTCAATTACCCTTTCCTGCTTAAGAATAAAACAATACCTATATGCAATAAGAATGCAATAATCAAATTATATGTCAATAATGATTCCAAAGTTCTTTGGGCCTGATTCTCAAAGATATATGCAGGTGTAAGTCAGATTACATGCACAAACAGCCCTTTTACAGAATAAATCCGCACACATGTTTAAACAGATCAAAACATAAAAAGATTTTAGAATCAGTAAATATATGAACATTGGTGGGAAGTTGCTTGGCTATTTTATCAAATGTGGCTGATCATAATTCCTCTGTAGGTGCTGCGCAGGCACAGACCTAGGTCCAGATTTACTAACATCTTCCTTTGTTGGTGCCCTACTTTTTTTGGGACAGCCACAACACAAAATGTTTTTTAGGATTTACTCAGCTTTGAGTTTAAAAAAAAAGGTAATTGAAAGCAGTGCATAGCGCTTCCATGTGTTACATTTGATCAGGGAGGTGTTACATGGGTGGAACATGAGCGTTTCAGTGCATCCACCAATATATTTTGACACAAACCCAGATTTACTAAAGTCTGTAAACCTAACAGGGAGATATTTCTTTATTTCTTTATTACTGCTCATAACTTCCTCTTTTCATATGTGTTGCATCCTACAACACAGTTACAAAGAAGTATAAGCCTCTAACAGTTGTTTTGTACAGGAAGGTATCCCTTTCTGCACCAAAAACACTAGTCATACTGCAATTTGGCACAACGGTGCCTGCAATAGCCCTAGACAGCCAGAGAGCTCAAGGAGAGGGCAGATGTGCATCACATATTAGCAAATATGGCCCATTTCTGCTCTCTGCTTTTCATGCAACACAAAGGAGCAAGTTCCTTTGAGAGTTTAGTAAATCTGACCTCGGTTCATTCACTAGTACTTCCTGAAACTCTGCTCTGTATGGCTCATACATTAATTGGAAAAATCTCAGAGTTACAGCATAATCTTCTGATAGCAATCTAAGGGATGCTGTAATTGCCTCTCTATGTTTCCGAGCTGTGCTATCTGCCACTCATGCACCAACTCAAAGATTTTCCAAGTTAACCTATGCCCTGCACACCAAATTATTTCACGGACAATAAATGCATGGACTGGTACAGCCTCTGAGTATTGCTCAGAATGAGATAAAGATATAGCGCTTGGCATCCAAGCATTTTTCTCACTAGAAATGTTCATAGATTAACCCTCATCAAGATCTGAGGAAATCTCTGACCATGGAAGGAAGGGGAGGGGAACATATCTCAAACTGGTGGGATGTAGGGGAAGAGGTTTCCCCATGATGGAATGCTATTTTCCAGTGAAGAAAAAAAGAAAAAATATAGCAAGTGGTCTTGAGCTGCCACAAAACACAAAATGTTACCTGTCTGCACTTAAAAACCTGCAAAGAATGCAAGTTTCCAAGACTAACTTTGGACATTCTTATGAAATCCAAAAGCTTGATGTAGGTTTCTGACTTGTTTGTGAATCAGCCCCTTCAGCATGTTTTCTTGGAGCATTCAGAATGTATTAGATGAATTATAGGTTCAGAATAATTAGGCCTATCTGCCTGCTAACGCGCAGAACCTTGGATGTAACTACTGTACCCAGGAGCGTGCTTGGTACACAACGATCTATGCAGCTGCAGCAGGTGCATGAACACTGCAAGACACTTTAAAATGAAGACTGTTTGTGACCACTTAAGTAAGTCAAAATGGAATCATTAACATATTTGGATGGGTCTTTGTTTCTACTATATTTGAGGCAATAATGTAATAAAAAGTAAAAGTTAACGCATCACTCCTTTTGACTCAACCCCCATTCTGCTGCTAGCATTGACCCCCACTTAACAGGATTCCAGAGTATATTTTCCATTTTCAGCCTGTGCATGTTTTGCTTGCACTGAAAAAAGTGTTCCTAATATTGTAAACGTTTTTGAAAATAATAGCATCTTACTATTGAAACTCAAAATGCATTTCATTTACTCGGTGGAGTGTTTTTTAACCCGTTAACCGCAGCCGTTTTGTCGCGGCAGTGCGGCCGTTTTAAAGAACGGGCGGGGCTTCGTCGGCCGCTGAACGTGCACAGCACCAGCCAGGTAGTGCTCTGAACGTTCAACGGCCGACGGCACCACTTAACGGGTTAATCACCTTAGTTTCTACAGGTTTGCAACACTCCCCATGTGCTTCTGCAGTAGCCACAGCAAAGAAAGCCACCCAGAAAAAAGAAATCAAACTTTACAATACTCTGTTTTCACCAAAGATTACATCACTGCATCATTGACAAACGAGCTTCAGCAGCAGCACTGATTGACACTCAACCTGTTTGCTTATAAAACGAAAATTGAATTTAAAATTTAGTGAATAGGACACACCAAATATACCTGATCAGGTTAGAAAAAAGGCGCGTAGGTCTCTACCTGTCTGCCGGACTGCTTGATTAATTACATGTTTTGTTTTGGTGTTTTTTTTAGAATATATATGAAATCAATGACAAATGGTTGCATCTTTTCCCAAACCTAACATGTTTCATACATTGAAACCCATCTTCTGTATACAGTGCTATTGTGACTGAACTGACCTGTAAGGTTAGTTTACTTAGGGCCTAATTATGAGTCTGGTTGGAGAAACACTTGACCCATGAGGCGTGGCAGTCCAGCAACCGCTGCACCGACGGTCCGACTGCCATATCACAACTTTGGCTGTTGGACTGCCATTGCACTGCTGCAGCCTCCGGGGAACTGTCATTCCTTGGCAGTGGCGCAGCGGTCAGGGCCTCAGTAATATGCTGGTGGTGACACTGCAGCGCCGGTTTGCATATTACGAGTTTCAGGACCACTAGCGGGGTCATTGAGTTCTTTACGCCATGAAAAGGCTGGAGGTCCTGAGACAAAAGTGCCCTGGGCCCCATGTTGCCAATGTGCAAGGGGATATATTCAGAGGGGCACAACATGTGCCCCCTGTGTGGATGCACCCCAGTTTCGGAAAAGCATGGACTTTACAGCCCGTACTGTGCAGGAAATTATTTTGACATTCCCATTGCAGTGCCCATTTCTGAGGCACTGCCATGTACTGCCAAAAGAAAGCCCACCAGACAATATTTCAGAGGCACTGTCATGGGACTTACAAAAAAAGCCCTCCAGATATGAGGAAGATCGTAATCTTGTGAGCGGTTGGCACACGGGTTTTGTGGTGCTCCTGCACCGCCAAACTTGTAATCAGGCCCTAAGTCCTCATAAAAGGTTTCCAGTTTGATGTACCCAAGTATGGGTATTGGCTGAAGCACCTGCTAAATGGCAAAATTTAACAAAAAAAATTAAAACATCTGTGTAAATGGATAAAAAACAAAACATATAGTACAAAAGCATGCTGTTAAAAGTAGCATATTTGCTTCAAAGTGCTTGTGATTATCACATAAAAAGAAAACTCAAATTCTAAATCAATGCACTTCTAGACTCTCTACACATACTACCAAATAAAGGGCCTTACTATGACTTTAGCGGTGTGGCAGCGGTCCCCAACACTTGCGCCCCGCTGCTACACTGCCAAAGTCACAATGCGACTGCCCGTAAGATTCTGACAGGAATCCAGGTCAGGTGCTCTTACAGTGGCTGCCCCACAGCAGTGCAGTGCAAGGCTCACATGTGAGCCTTGGCAAGGCACCACAATGGGAACACCATTGCACGTTCAGCAGGGCATGGACTGTTAGGTCCATGTCCTGCAGTAACTGGGGGTGCATGCAGACAGGGACACATGATGTGCCCCCCTGCATACATCCCCTGGTGCAGATGCACCAAGGCACCCTGTAGGGCCCCCTATGTTTTCTCACCACCATACTTTTCATGGCAGGCTCACTGCCATGAAAACTGTGGCAGTGAGGAAACTCCAAATATGCTTGGCGGTGCTACCAAGGATCACGAATCTCTGGTGGCAGCAGTGGTCCCATGTTACTCCGACTTTCCAACTTGCTATAAGACGGTCGGACCACCTGCTCTTTGGAGTAGCCGTGCGCTATAGAAGAAAATAAATAACATAACATAACATAACCAGTGCAGCGGTAGCCTCACCACCATCGCAGGTTTGGGCAGTCCATCTTTTCACATTATTTAATAGGCAGTGTTGGGATCAAGTAGTCTTGGCCTTTCTGATGATGTGCATTTTGAATGAGAGGACTGTGTCAAGGGTGAGCTCAGACTGTGAATCGTCTCTCAGCTGGGAGGCAAAGCCTGGCAGGTTTACGTTGAAGAGTTTGAACTAGAATCTAGGGTTAATTCATGTTGGTGTTTGGACAAAATATAGAGTTAAACATAGAGGTAAAAATATTTGTAATATTTTGATTCAAAAATATTGTTACAGAATATTGTTGTGAGGAATATTAGCTGTAAATAATATTATTTTTCAAGAATATTGTTTTTGTTGTTTTGTTTCCAGTAATATAGCTGTAAAAAATATTGTTCTGTCATTATTTTAATGTGTTTTAGTTAATATGATAATTTTAGATGTTAGTATTGTTGCTATATTTGTTATTAATTTGATAAAATATTGGGGCATATTTATGAGAGCCTTGCATCCCGCTTGCATCATGCAAAGTGGTACGTGCATGACGCCAGGCTCTGTGTCAGATTTATGAAACCATGCAAAGCCACATTGCATGGCTTTGAGTGGCCTCATAAATCTTGAGAATGGAAACACAACACAAATTGCTGCATTGCTTTAGTCTGTGCAAGGGATGCATTTGATGGCCGTTGCAGTGGGTGTTCCCATGCAACTCCCATAGGTTTTGATGCATTCCCCGATTTACCAGTACTTGTAAACCTGGGAATTCATCTTTTCCTCTTTCGATGTGTGCTGCATTCTGCATTGTAGATCACATATAAAAGGAGGAATACATCCCTTTGGATTCTTTTGATGCAGGAAAATGCCCCCTTCTTACCCAAAAGCAATCCTGCCTACAACACAGGCACCCTTGCACCCTGGTGCAAGGGTGCCTGCATTGTTGCTAGGCTGCCAAAACGGCACCAGCGCAGGGATAAAGGACAGGAATGCACTGTATTGGATACATTTGATGCATTCTTGCCCTTTCACTTTGACATAGGACATAGGGAAATAGGGCAGCGCAGCAAGGTGACTTGCTGTGCTGCCCTACACCAAAACCACATAAATGAGGCCCTTACTGAGTAATTGTAAGTGATTTTGTTATTTTTTCAAAAATTGTATGAGCAATTTTTTGTGTTATAGTGGGTTGTTGGGTTTGTAGGAGCATGGGGTTGTTATTTTAATTAGAAAGATAAGTTTTGGTAATTTGTTTTTATTATCAAATTATTTAAATTCTTTATTAATAATTTATATATTTGTTATAATACATTTTGAAACTGAAATTGCAATTTGAATTTCTATTTTAGTTTTATTATTACTAATAGTACGTTTTTTTATTAGCAGGTTGACAGGTTTGTGGGGATAAAGGGTGGGGAGTTAATTATATTGGAAATAATTAACAATTATTGTTAATTAGGTTTTGACTATTAATTAATTAACAAATTGTTCATTATTTAAATAATTTAAAGTGATTTATTTAAGCTAATATTTAGTTGCAGGTTTCCGGGCTTGTAGGGGAATTGGGTGGAAAGCTGAATAAAATGAAATATCTATCTGACACCATTTCGGTGAGGGAGCAGCCCGACCATAGGTCGACGTTCTACATACCGAATTAGTATGTGACCACACATGGTGTGGTTACAAACTTCCATTTTAAAATATGAGCTTGTGCTGCTCCCATTGTAAAGTGGAGGTTTTGCACATCTCTGCCACACAGCACATGGATGTGAAGGGAGCACCATAGGTGCCCCCCAGGGCCTCAACACAGGGGGCCGGGCCCCAAAGTCGCTCTCTGACAGACTTTTTATGTCAGGAGGCTGACATGGCAAGACTGTCAACCACCAAAATCATAAACCCGACAACGGAGATACCTTCCACCAGGGATTATGTGCATCTTCCAACTGGCGACGGGCTCAAGGAGCCCGTTGGAACCCAGTCAGTTTCCCCGGCAGGTTTACACTCCGACCACCGATATTATATTTTGGTGGTTATAATGTAAACCTACCATGCTTGTCAGTAAGCCTCTGACGAGCGGGCAACGGTTTACCGACTGACAGGGTATCTAGGCCCAAAGTATTAAAACATTTTTGTTAAATTAATAGGACTTGTATTCATATATGTAATCCTTTTGAAGTTAAACACTTTCCCTACTGTTGCTTAGACTGGAAAGGGAACCATAAATGTAACCCCTTCAAATCCAACACTTTCCCTGCAGTTACTTGGACTGGCATTGGAATAACAAATCTAGGGGGATATTAGCAACAGAAGTGGTGGAGCGTGTTGTTAGCCTTCTTAGCTTAACAACACGCTCCACCACTTCAGAAACGCAGGGCTGCATCATATTTACAAAGATAATGGTGCAGCCCTTCTTTTCCTCCTGCTCTGGTGCTACACGTAGCTATTTAGTGGCAACTCAGGTATCCTTGCACCATAGTGCAAGGGAGTCTGCATGCAGGGGTAGATTGTTTATGAACAGGAAGGTCTCCCTTCCTGCACATAAACAATCGTGAAATGCTGTTTTGTCACTTTAATGCGTGCTGCTCAATGCAGCACACATGGAAGTTATAAAATGTCTTTTTTTTTTTAAAGATTGTTTATATGCAGGATGGGTCACCTTCCTGAACATAAACAATCCAAAGCATTTTTCTTTGTGCACAAGGCAGCACACATGGAAAAAAGAAAAAAATGAGAAGAAATAAAGCATTTTTCCTAATTTCGCCAAGTTAGGACCAGGTTTTCCCTGATCCTAATTTTTGCGCTGCCTCCTATTTATGCTGCCCCTGTAAATAGGGGGCAGCATCAAAATCAATGGGTGTTGTGGTGGAACCCCCACTGCAACACCCACTACCCACCCCTTCCATGTTAAGGATAGCGTGAAAGGGGCCTTATTTACAAGGCAGTGTTTAGCCATGTAAATAAGGCGAAGCCACTATTGCCACAGAAACGTAGCAAAAATGGACGTTCCCATGGCTATAGGGGCTTGTAAATATGCCCCCTAATCCCTTAGAAGTCTAAAATTGTCGCTACTGTTGTTTTGAATGGAGTAGCAATAGCAAAACTAAACCCTCTGAAATTTTAGACTTTCCCTACTGTTGTGGGGTATGAAAAGTAAATTAAACTTCTCCAAAGTCCAATGTTTTCCATATTGTTGCCTAGACTGTAGTTGGAATAATAAATCTAAACCCTCCAAAATCCAACAATTTCCCTACTTTTGCTTAGGATGGAGTGGGAATAATAAATCTACACCCTCCAAAATCCAATGCTTTCCCTACTGTTGCTGAAAGTGGAGTTGGAATGGTTTATTCAATCTTTCTGGAGCAAACACTTTTCCAAATATTGGTAAAATAGTATTTATATTATTATTTTAGTGTTGTTTTTCTAATGTTTATATTATTTTAGTAAATGTGGTTTTAATATTTTATATATTGATGAAATTCACTAATATATTTTGTTATTGAATTGTTTCTATTTTTTACATTGTTTATGTCATACTATACATCTATGTGTGTGTAAATATATATATATATATATATATATTCACTGAAAAAACATACGTTTTAGGGGTGTTATAGTTAGCTAGACATTTCACTCGTATAAAACCATTGAAATTCCCCTGTTATAGTTAGTTGCACTTAGTATAACTTGCACGCCCGCAATCCACTACTGATGATGTCAGATATTACATGATTCATGACATGGTCAGTGACATCACTGATTACATCACTGATGACATCTCAAATTACATCACTGATGACATCATCCATGTGACAAACTGATATACCTCATCATACAGTAGCATAACCTTTCAACATTCATTATAAAATAGAGAGTATCATGTTTGAAACCATTGACTCAGTAATACAAGTTTCTAAAAACCCACTTAGTAATTCCTACATCTACACACACATCTAAACACTTACGTATAGATTCAGTCATACATGCTAACAAAGATCAATAGAATACTATTAAATATAGTTATACACCTACATCAACCTTACACACCAGCACACATCCTATTCACTTATGCAGACATCCTACACACTTTTGCAAACAATTGATCATACTTACATTTACTAAGCTACACACTTACACAAACACCACTTTATTTATTCCTATAGTTAGAAAGTCATACTTAGTGTGTTATAAAATCACTATTACAAGTATACAGTTATCCATACAGTCACTCATACAATCACTGAGTCTTAGGTATACTTATTTATATACAACAACTGTCACGTACACTGCCTTTTATATTTCTAGTTTGTTTTGACATATATCATTCAGAAATATATTTACTTATCACTAAACCTATAAAGAGATTCACTCACTCAAAGAACTGTTCCCACATACACTCTTAACCTCATATACCTACTAAATGAACCATTTACACACCTTTGGACACCCATACACGTCCCTCCCAACTACACACACATTCATTCACTATCTCATACAAATACTTACTTAACCAATTACTAACTAATATAGACTTTCACATAGCTAGTAACCAACTTATGTAGTTGTTTGCACAACAAGTGATAGAGTGATAAAGGTGTTCCCACAGTTTAATCACTATCCCATATATTTAGTAAGACACATTAAATTCATCACTTAGACAGTCAATCACATTGCTGCTAAATCCTCCATTCAGACACTTATAAATCCACTCAGTCTTCAAGGCAGATTACTATATATATATATATATATATATATATATATATATATATATATATATATATATATATATATATATATATATATATATATATATATATATATATATATATATATATATATAAAAATATATATTATATATAATACTTATTTAAATATTAAACCAAACCACATTCACTGGATTATGTCATCAGTGATGTCATTTGAGATGTGATCAGTGATGTCACTGACCATGTCATGAATGATGTAATACGTGACATCATCAGCAGTGGATTGCGGGTGCGCGAGTTATAGTTAGTACAACTAACTATAAACTATAACGGGGGAATTTAAATGGTTTTATACAAGTGAAATGTCTAGCTAACAATGACACCCCTAAAACCTATGTTTTTTTCAGTGAATTTCTAAGGTTTTTTAAATGCTAATTCCAAACTATAACGTCTGTAAAACCTATGGTTTTGTCAGAGAATTTCTGAGGTTTTTTTAAAGGCTAATTTCTAAGTATAACGTACATAAAACCTATGTTTTTTTCAGTGAAGTTTAAAGGTTTTTTAAATGCTTATTTGTAATTATAATGTTCATTAAACCGTTTTTTTTCCTGTGTTTTTAATTATCAACCCATTCTCAACCTGAAGAAAACTGCAAATCGCACCACTTTTCCATTGATACCGTCCGCCAACAGAATCGCCACAAACGAGAGCCACAACTAACACTAATGATATGCAAAGTAGGCGTTCTCGTGTAATAAAAACATGAAAACACCACTTCCCCATATTTTCAACAACCAGCCAAATCTGCAATGTGATCCAAAAAGCAGACAATAAGCCGAGTTACCAGTAGCAAATTAACATCAGCCTTTAACTGGTGTACGGAGGTTGACTAACTACTGTGTGAATTAGACCCAACTCACAGCCACATCTAAAGACCAACACGTGATAGGGCTACTGATCATGCAACTCCGACAACCAACTAGGCCACAACACCCAGCGCCACCACCACCACCAGAACCTCCCCCCCCCCGGACCACCCCCGCTACTACCACTGAGGCAGCGCAAAACAGGACAACGGACCTTCCCAAAATGCTATGTTCCCTCAGCCACACAATAGCTGAAAGTTGGGAGGTGTGGCAACTAACTATGTATGAAGTAGGCAAGTCACCCATAAATAATAATGCACACAATGCCAAGTGTAAGGCTGATGTGCTGCACAGACCTCACTATGCAAAGCAGAAACCTCTCCATGTGAAGATATACTATTGATACTTGTAGTGTAGTGCAAAGTGGACGCAACCATGTTACCTCAGGCAGTGTGGAAGATCTCGGTCATGTAGCTGTGTTGCCCCCCCTGGAAGCGGAAGCGGAAAGGGCTGGTCTAACGTACGCCACTCCAGCATTGGAGTATGAATAAATAGGCCAGGCCCTGGTTCACTTGCGGAACAACCAACAAGTCTGTAGAGCGGCGGCCCTCACCCTGGCCCGTGGCTGCCGCCATGTCCGCGGGCCTCCTCCACACAAGCCCGCTGCGCATCTAGCAGTACAGCACCGCAGACTTATGTCTATACTGACTACTGCCTTTGATCTACACTGTGGACAGCAGGGTCACTATTTAGATGCAGTGGCGATTGCAGATGAGGCATCCTGACCGCTGCTTCAATCCTACACTGGGGTTTCACGGTTCACAATTTCAAGATTAGTAGTGACGGAAAATTGTGTAAGAGAATATAATGGGTTAAGAAGACCAAATACTCCCAATCTGTGCAGCTCAAGTCAACGTCACGTGCCTGTGGGCCTTTGCTGACCGCTGCCTCCGGCCTACACAGTGGAAGACCAGCGACACGTGGTGCCAACTAAACCTGTTCAACACAAGCCAATCCCACATGTGTAACTGGTACCTGAGTCCTGAATGGCAGTGACCCCAACTTCGTGGCAGCGACCACAGCACCAGACTCCCTTCAATCAGTGAAGGATATTTGCATATGTAAGGCCAGCGACAGGTGGTGACACTGAACCTGTACTACGCAGGCCGGTGGGGCCACCAACGTATGCACATGGCTATGTGCCCTTACTCACCACTACCTCTGACCTACACTATGGAAGACCGGCGACACATGGTACCACTAACCGTCTTCAACAAAAGCCGATCCCACATGTGTAACTGTGTCCTGACTCCTGAATGTCAGTGACCCCAAGTCCGTTGCAGCGACCACAGCACCAGACTCCCTTCGATCAGTGAGGCATATTTCCATATGCAACCGCAAACTCTTTAAAACAAGCCGATCCCACATCTGTAACTGTGTCCTGAATGGCAGCGACCCCAAGTCCATGGCACCGACCACAGCACCACACTCCCTTCGATCAGTGAGGCATATTTCGATATGCAAGGCAGGTGACATGAACTCCCACTAACCCTCTTTAACACAAGCCAATCCCACATGTGTAACTGTGTCCTGAGTCATGAATGCCTGTGACCCCCAATTCCGTGAGACAACCACAGCACCAGGCTCCCTTTGATCAGTGAGGTATATTTTGATATGCAAGCCAGCGACACGTAGTCCCACTAACCCTCTTTAACACAAGCTGATCCCACATGTGTAACTGTGTCCTGAGTCCTGAATTCCAGTGACCCCAAGTCTGTGGCACCGACCACAGCACCACACTCCCTTCAATCAGTGAGGCATATTTCGATATGCAAAGCCGTCGACACGTTGTCCCACTAACCTTCTTTAACACAAGCCGATCCCACATGTGTAACTGTGTCCTGAGTCCTGAATACCAGTGATCCCAGGTCCTTGGCATCGACCACAGCACCACACCCCCTTCAATCAGTGAGGCATATTTCGATATGCAAGCTGGCGATACGTAATCCCACTAACCCTCTTTTACACAAGCAGATCCCACATGTGTAACTATATCCTGAGTCCTGAATGCCAATGACCCCCAGCTCCGTGAGTCAACCACAGCACCAGACTCCCTTCGATTGGTGAGGCATATTTCGATATGCAAGCCGGCGACACGTAGTCCCACTAACCCTCTTTAACACAAGCCGATCCCACATGTGTAACTGTGTCCTGAGTCCTGAATGCCAGTGACTCCCTTCGATCGGTGAGGCATATTTCGATATGCAAGCCAGCGACACGTAGTCCCACTAACCCTCTTTAACACAAGCCGATCCCACATGTGTAACTGTGTCCTGAGTCCTGAATGCCAGTGACCTCGAGTCCGTGGCACCGACCACAGCACCACACTCCCTTCGATCAATGAGGCATACTTCGATACGCAAGGCCGGCGACACGTTCTCCCACTAACCCTCTTCAACACAAGCCGATCCCACATGTGTAACTGTTTCCAGAGTCATGAATGCCATTAACCCCAAACTCCGTGAGACAACCACAGCACCAGGCTCCCTTCGATCAGTGAGGCATATTTCGATATGCAAGCCCCCGACACGTAGTCCCACTAACCTCTTTAACACAAGCCAAACCCACATCTGTAACTGTGTCCTGAGTCCTGAATGCCAGTGACCCCCAACTCCGTGAGAAAACCACAGCATCAGACTCCCTTAGATCAGTGAGGCATATTTCGATATGCAAGCCGCCGACACATAGTCCCACTAACCCTCTTTAACACAAGCCGATCCCACATCTGTAACTGTGTCCTGAATACCAGTGATCCCAGGTCCTTGGCATCGACCACAGCACCACACCCCCTTCGATCCGTGAGGCATATTTCCATATGCAATCGCGGCCACTAACCCTCTTTAAAACAAGCCGATCCCACATCTCTAACTGTGTCCTGAATAGCAGCAACCCCAAGTCCATGGCACCGACCACAGCACCACACTCCCTTTGATCAGTGAGGCATATTTCGCTATGCAAGGCAGGCGACACAAACTCCCACTAACCCTCTTTAACACAAGCCAATCCCACATGTGTAACTGTGTCCTGAGTCCTGAATGCCAGTAACCCCCAACTCCGTGAGACAACCACAGCACCAGGCTCCCTTCGATCAGTGAGGCATATTTCGATATGCAAGCCGCCGACAAGTAGTCCCACTAACCTCTTTAACACAAGCTGAACCCACATCTGTAACTGTGTCCTGAGTCCTGAATGCCAGTGACCCCCAACTCCTTGAGAAAACCACAGCATCAGACTCCCTTCGATCAGTGAGGCATATTTCGATATGCAAGCCGCCGACACGTAGTCCCACTAACCCTCTTTAACACAAACCGATCCCACATCTGTAACTGTGTCCTGAATAGCAGTGACCCCAAGTCCGTGGCACCGACCACAGCATCACACTCCCTCAGATCAGTGAGACATATTTCGATTTGCAAGCCGGCTACACGTAGTCCCACTAACCCTCTTTAACAATAGCCAATCCCACATGTGTAACTGTGTCCTGAGTCCTGAATGCCAGTGACCCCAAGTCCGTGGCACCGACCACAGTACCACACTCCCTTGAATCAGTGAGGCATATTTCGATATGCTAGGCAGGCGACATGTACTCCCAATAACCCTCTTTAACACAAGCCGATCCCACATGTGTAACTGTGTCCTGAGTCCTGAATGCCAGTGACCCCCAACTCTATGAGACGACCACAGCACCAGACTCCCTTCGATCAGTGAGGCATATTTTGATATGCAAGCCGGCGACACGTAGTCCCACTAACCCTCTTTAACACAAGCCGATCCTACATATGTAACTGTGTCCTGAGTCCTGGATGCCAGTGATCCCAAGTCTGTGGGCCTGACCACAGCACCACACTCCCTTCAATCAGTGAGGTATATTTCAATATGCAATGCCGTTGACACGTAGTCCCACTAACCTTCTTTAACATAAGCCGATCCCACATGTGTAACTGTGTCCGGAGTTCAGAATGCCAGTGATCCCAAGTCCTTCGCACCGACCACAACACCAAACCTCCTTCAATCATAGAGGCATTTTGCGATATGCAAGCCGACGATACGTAATCCTACTTACCCTCTTTAACACAAGCCGATCCCACATGTGTAACTGTGTCCTGAGTCCTAGATGCCAGTGATCCCAAGTGTGTGGCCCAACCACAGCACCACACTCCCTTCAATCTTTGAGGTATATTTCAATATGCAATGCCATTGACACGTAGTCCCACTAACCTTCTTTAACACAAGCCGATCCCACATGTGTAACTGTGTCCTGAGTCCAGAATGCCAGTGATCCCAAGTCCTTGGCACCGACCACAGCACCACACTCCCTTTGATCAGTGAGGCATATTTCGATATGCAAGCCGGCGATGCATAATCCCACTAACCTTCTTTAACACAAGCCGATCCCACATGTGTAACTATGTCCTGAGTCCTGAATGCCAGTGACCCCCAGCTCCGTGAGGCAACCACAGCACCAGACTCCCTCCGATCAGTGAGGCATATTTCGATATGCAAGCCAGCGACACATAGTCCCACTAACCCTCTTTAACAAAAGCCGATCCCACATGTGTAACTGTGTCCAGAGTCCTGAATGCCAGTGACATCAAGTCCATGGCACTGACCATAGCACCACACTCCCTTCGATCAGTGAGGCATATTTCAATATGCAAGGCCGGCAACACGTACTCCCACTAACCCTCTTTAACACAAGCCGATCCCACATGTGTACCTGTGCCCTGAGTCCTGAATGCCAGTGACCGCAAGTCTGTGGCACTGACCACAGCACCACACTTCCTTCGATTAGTGAGGAGTATTTACAGATTGAAGACTGAAGACAAGTGGTGCCACTGAACCTGTACTACGCAGGTCGGTGGGGCCACCAATGTATGCACATGGCTGTGGGCCCTTGCTCATCGCTACCTATGGCCTACACTATGGTCAGCAGACCTCACAATTCAGATACAATCCTGATTCCACATGATGCAATCCAGTAGGTAAGACACATTGCTCCCAGTGCGACCCATCCACACCAAGCATCATCACAGGCTCCTACAGTCTTAATGCTTCTGGTACCACTAACCCTGTTTAACACAAACCAATCCAAGATGTGTAACTGTGTCCTGAGTCCTGACTGGCAGTGACCTCATCTTTGTTGCAGCGACCACAGCACCAGACTCCCTTCAGTTTTATTTGTTGTTTTTTTCTTTAAATACATGTTTTTATATGTAAATCTATACATGACTAATATTCTTCTTTGTCCAACTGCACAGGGACACTTCCGGGCCCGAGAAGGTTGTTGGGGGTAAGTTGGTAATGCGGGAAGAGGGTGCGTTACCTGCTAATGTGGGGAGAGGGAGCGTCAAAGGGCTATCTCTCACAGAAAGAACTCCAATATGTTTTCGCAAATGCCTCGGACAGATGCCAGCTGACGGACTGAATGACAAAATGATTTTTCAATACTTATGTATTGTGAGTTATGAACAGTTCACACCCATGCTCCCAGAGGGACAGCTGCGGCCCATCCGCTTGACTCACAGATGTAATACTACGAGCCGTCCGCATCATTGTGTCTATCCCTGCCCTGTTCTGTCCTACGCCACACCACGCCACGCCACACCACTTCGATTACGTTCCAACGTTGGCCCCACATAGCTACCTGTTGCAGGCGTACTCGCTGTTGGTGTGCAGGTCAGTGGTCTAGTTCTCAACATCTCATGGCCACTCCCTGAGGGCAGGTCTGCACACACACCACAGCCATCTGGCACATGCGTCACAGGGCATTGGACCACGCAAATATAATAGATAGACAACGTCACATCCTTTATTGCTGGTGCTGACTAGCTGGTGAATACTCCACAGCTCTCAATCATAAAGACTCCATGAAAAGTTGCGCAGAAGGTTAGTCGCATCCCCAGCTGTATGGCCGTCAGCGGCCTACCATCCCCTTGGCGCGGACTTCATATGCATAGGGTTAGTGCCACCCCAAACTCATGTGACCATCAGAGGCCTACCACCACGTGGCACGGACTTGAGTTCCACAGGCTTAGCGACACCAAACCTTGAGGTGGTCTCCGCCATTGACGACTCAGGACTCAGTGACATGTGTGAGATTTGCCAGGCCCCAGAGAAGCTGATGTGGTCTCCACCGTTCAAGACTCAGCGACATCTATCAGATCCGCGAAGAAGCTGATGTGGTCTCCGCCATTCCATACTCAGGACTCAGTGACATCTGTAAGATCCGCGCAAAATCTAATGTGGTCTCCGCCATTCATGACTCAGAACTCAGCAACACCTCTGAGATCGGCGGGGTTTTGACAGGCATTTGGAGTCCGCCCACTGCTGCACATTTGGCTGGCACCAGGTAATTATTTGCTCATGGATGAGCAGCGGCAACAGTCTCTCTCTCTCTCTCTTTCTCTCTCTCTCTCTCTCACTTCCCTCTCTTCACTCTCTTCCTCACTCTCTTCATTCCTTTCCTTCAATCTCTCTCTCCCTTCTCCCTTTCTCACTCCCTTTCTTTCCTTCCCTTGTATCTCTCTCTCCCTTCTCCCTCTCTCACTCACTTTCTTTCCTTCCCTCTCTTTTTATCTAGCTTGTTTTTCCTTCTCTGCTTCTCTCTCTCAGTCCTTTGATATGCGCATTACACATGTCCTTATTTTGTGCTTTATTTTCCAGGCTCTGTCGTCGACATCCATGGTCCCTACAGGAGTCTTCCACGTTGTTGTTTTCTATTATACTTGTTACATTTTGTTTATTAGTTCATTATATATATATATATATATATATATATATATATATATATATATATATATATATATATATATATATATATATATATATTCAAGCTCCGAGTTGCCCAACGTATGAAGAAGCACCCGGACCTCAGCTGCACACAAGGAGCCTTGAATGGTAAGCACGCCTTCAGCACAACGATATCCTTTAACTGTTCAAACTGCCCTGGATGCCTGACGCGTTTCGAAGTGTCCCCACTTCTCTTCAGAGGCTTTGGCAGTTATGAAGGAGCGCTTGAGGCACCACACCCCTTCTTGCTTAGATGCATGCCCTGGATGGGACTTATGGGACTTGTAGTGCCTCACGTCGCGCTAATGTTCAGTTGATAACTTTTCAAGCCCACAGATGGGCCTCGCTGTGTGGAATTCGTGCAGAATCCATATGCTGCTGTCCCATGTTCTCGGCCCGTAGTCAAGGCTGCATGGCCCCCGATTCTTTCAGGGTGGTGCTCCTTCCGCGGCAAGGGTCGCCGCATAAATATTCAAGCTCCGAGGTACCCAACGTACGAAGGAGCCCCCGGACCTCAGCTGCACACAAGGAGCCTTGAATGCAGCTGAGGTCCGGGTGCTCCTTCGTACGTTGGGTACCTCGGAGCTTGAATATATATATACATACATATATATATATATATATATATATATATATATATATATATATATATATATATATATATATATATATATATATATATATATATATATATATATATATATATTTCCTACTGGCGGTCGCCAGAAGGTAGTTATAGTTAGGACCTAGCTATCATAGGAAATCCACAACATTCTATTGGGAATAACTCTGGCGCCGGTTGGGGAATTTGCATGTAATTTTCAAAAATTTTGGCCAGCTCCGCTCCGCTCCTTCCCTGAAAGTTTTGGGGGGATTCGTGAAGTGGGGACTGAGAAAAAAGGGGGTCCCAAAACGTGTTTTCCCCATTTTAATTTTCATAGGACATTCTGACACGTCTACAGCCCGAACCGCTGAACGTAATTACGTCAAACTTTGGAAAATTGTAGGGACTGGTACGCAGATGTGCCTTTGCTATATTTGGTGAAAATTGCTCCAGTAGTTTTTTTGAAAATTAACTTCAATAACACATATATATCTATAGGCGCTCCGAGCGCTCACCGGTACGCGTACCGGGGAGCGCAACCGGCGCGCTACGGGAGTGCGCGAGCGGAAAGCTGATTGGCTATCGGATGTCTGTCAACATTCTAAACAGTCCGGAGAGTCCGCCATATTTTGTCTCGGTAGAATCGAGACACAAGAGGTTAAAAAAAGGGGGAAATTATTAAAAGGGGGCAGGGTAGACACCCCTGACCCCCTAGATTGTTTTAGGGGGGCCTAGAAGGACTCTGAAGAGCAAAAAAACTATTCTTTTTTAAAAAAAATGTTCACGGGGTAAGCGTTGGGTGAGTTCCCAGGTGCGCTCTCCGGTACGCGCACCCTGAGTGCACCACGGGGAAAAACAGTACAAGAAAATAGAGTAAAAAAATAATTTAGAGTGCTTAGAGGTAGGGTAGCTCTGAAAAGAGCTGTTGTGTTATGTGGGTGTTTTTTATACCTACAAGTAGGTACCAATGCAGAGTCTAAAATTCAAGAGGAAGACTCTATTCCCCTCATCTGTAAAATGTACACCATCTCTCCTATAGATGCCTTGCATGTTGTAACGCAAGTTGTTGTGGTAAATGGAACGCATACCATAGTCTCTGAGGAAAGCAGAAACATATTTATTTACATGTTTCCTTGCTTTCTCAATCTGTGGACAAAATTGGTTGGACCAGTTCCATTTTTGCCTTTGGCATATATTAGAAAATACCAAGGCAGTTTTTGGAAAAAGTGACATCAATTGCCCAAAGATGTCCTTTAAAAGCATTTCCAGACCTACCCCAGTCAAAGTGCCCAAGTCATTGCCACCACAGTGCACAATTTTAAGGTCAGGGTGTGAAAGATGCATTAAGGATGTTATCAATGCTATCAATTGGTGACTTCTTAATCCTTTCTGTCCAATCCACACAATGTCCACATTTGGTAAGTCAAGGTTGTAAATACCTCTGTTGCTTGCAAATTTTTCACTCCAGAAGACATAGCTATGACCCACAAACCAAACTTTTGGCATCTTGAAGGTAGATGTGCTTCTAGTCAGATGAGTTGTGGAAATGAAATGGCAGTTCAAAAGTAGGAATTATGAAAAAAGTGCTTGAGATTCAGTGCACTTGAAAAACCAGAAATGATTGGTGCTTTCTTAAAAATCTCCACTGAAAATTAGGGTGCATGCTTTTTTTTTAAAGAATTCATTTCAATGGTTGAGAAAAAGTCATTTAAATAAACATTGCACTTGATTAGCTAGTACATTGAGAGGTCAAACACCCTTGCTGGATTCTTTTGCAACATAGTATGATGAACTTCCGAACTGTGTGCTGGGTTAGGAGGGAGTTACCATGAGCACTGGGGGGATGGGTGAATGTTATGTGAGTTTCAAAGTCTTCAAATGTAATACCATTTAAAATGTGCAGTTTGGTTTTGAATTTGTGTGGGAAGAATTTTGATTGGTTATGTACAAGAATATGGGTCTGAAATGAGAAAGAATCTGTGCCATTATTCTGAGGCTCCAGTGAAAGAAGCATTATTCAGAGATTCTGCTTAAGAAAATCTGTTGTGTGTGACTGACACTGTTCTACATCTTTCAAAGCATTTTTAAAGGTGAGGTATGATTCTTTTAATAAAGATAGAGTGCTGTATGCACTATGGGGAAGATTAAGAAGCATATTGTGCTTCTTTATTCTTGCATTTTGTGTCATTTTTTTGTAATGTTGTTTAAAAATAGAATGGTGCATATTGGAAATATATTTTGAAAATGAGTTAGGTTTCTACCCTGTTTTTGTAGTGGTCATTTAAATGAGCTGTGCTTTGTGTCAAAAACGATTTAGTATGCAAAGTTTTTTCTGGAAAAAAGTCTGCTTTTTAAATTTTGGAGAAGCATTACACTGACTTTCTGTTTGAAATAAGAGAATTTTTTTTCACATTTTTCAATAATGCCACCTGTGCCTTGTAACAGTTTGCCTCAATTAGCTTAAAGAGTATTCTTTGCTTGTGTCTCACTTTACTCTGTGCCTGTGTGTAATCTGATATATGATTCATTTATTGAAGATACACTGCTGTACGCAGTATAGGGAAGATTACGAAGCATATTGATAATCTACCTAAGATGGAATGATTACATTGGAATAATATGCTTAGTTGATGTCTTTAAAAATATGGAAGTATATGTTTTTTAAAGACATGGTAGATTACATGTAACATTCTGGTCATGTGCCTAAGATCACACTGATGGATGAATCAAGCTTCAGTCACAGTGTGATCTTAGGCACATGACCAAGATTTTACATGTAATGAGAAATTAATGTTATGTCTTGCTTATATATAGGTGGCCTGTTTTTGGTCTGTAGAGACAGTGAAATTATATGAGCAGAGACACACATACTGTTTGCAGAGACAGACATGGTAGATGATATGTAACATCCTGGTCATGTGCCTAAGATCACACTGATGGATGAATCAAGCTTCACTCACAGTGTGATCTTAGGCACATGACCAGGATGTTACATGTAATGAGAAATTAATGTTATGTCTTGCTTATATATAGGTGGCCTGTTTTTGGCCTGTAGAGACGGTGAAATAATATGAGCAGAAACACACATACAGCTTGTAGAGACAGGTATGGTAGATTATATGTAACATGCTGGTCATGTGCCTAAGATCACACTGTGAGTCAAGTTTGATTTTAAATGGATCTGGGCGAATAATGTGATTAGTTGATGTCTTTAAAAATATGGAAGTACATGTTTTTCGAAGACATGGTAGATTACATGTTACATCCTGGTCATGTGCCTAAGAACACACTGATGGGTGAATCAAACTTCACTCACAGTGTGATCTTAGGCACATGACCAGGATGTTACATGTAATGAGAAATTAATGTTATGTCTTGTTTATATATAGGTGGCTTGTTTTTGGCCTGTAGAGATGGTGAAATTATATGAGCAGAAACACACATACAGCTTGTAGAGACTGGTATGGTAGATTATATGTAACATGCTGGTCATGTGCCTAAGATCACACTGTGAGTCAAGCTTGATTTTTAATGGATCTGGGTAAATAATGTAATTAGTTGATGTCTTTAAAAATATGGAAGTACATGTTTTTTGAAGACATGGTAGATTACATGTTACATCCTGGTCATGTGCCTAAGATCACACTGATGGGTGAATCAAGCTTCACTCACGGTGTGATCTTAGGCACATGACCAGGATGCTTGAAGCACCACACCCCTTCTTGCTTAGATGCACGCCCTGGATGGGACTTATGGGACTTGTAGTGCCTCATGTCGCGCTAATGTTCAGTTGATAACTTTTCAAGCCCACAGATGGGCCTCGCTGTGTGGAATTCGTGCAGAATCCATATGCTGCTGTCCCATGTTCTCGGCCCGTAGTCAAGGCCGCATGGCCCCCGATTCTTTCAGGGTGGTGCTCCTTCCGCGGCAAGGGTCGCCGCATAAATATTCAAGCTCCGAGGTACCCAACGTACGAAGGAGCACCCGGACCTCAGCTGCACACAAGGAGCCTTGAATGGTAAGCACGCCTTCAGCACAACGATATCCTTTAACTGTTCAAACTGCCCTGGATGCCTGACGCGTTTTGAAGTGTCCCCACTTCTCTTCAGAGGCTTTGGCAGTTATGAAGGAGCGCTTGAGGCACCACACCCCTTCTTGCTTAGATGCATGCCCTGGATGGGACTTATGGGACTTGTAGTGCCTCACGTCGCGCTAATGTTCAGTTGATAACTTTTCAAGCCCACAGATGGGCCTCGCTGTGTGGAATTCGTGCAGAATCCATATGCTGCTGTCCCATGTTCTCGGCCCGTAGTCAAGGCTGCATGGTCCCCGATTCTTTCAGGGTGGTGCTCCTTCCGCGGCAAGGGTCGCCGCATAAATATTCAAGCTCCGAGGTACCCAACGTACGAAGGAGCCCCCGGACCTCAGCTGCACACAAGGAGCCTTGAATGCAGCTGAGGTCCGGGTGCTCCTTCGTACGTTGGGTACCTCGGAGCTTGAATATATATATACATACATATATATATATATATATATATATATATATATATATATATATATATATATATATATATATATATATATATATATATATATATTTCCTACTGGCGGTCGCCAGAAGGTAGTTATAGTTAGGACCTAGCTATCATAGGAAATCCACAACATTCTATTGGGAATAACTCTGGCGCCGGTTGGGGAATTTGCATGTAATTTTCAAAAATTTTGGCCAGCTCCGCTCCGCTCCTTCCCTGAAAGTTTTGGGGGGATTCGTGAAGTGGGGACTGAGAAAAAAGGGGGTCCCAAAACGTGTTTTCCCCATTTTAATTTTCATAGGACATTCTGACACGTCTACAGCCCGAACCGCTGAACGTAATTACGTCAAACTTTGGAAAATTGTAGGGACTGGTACGCAGATGTGCCTTTGCTATATTTGGTGAAAATTGCTCCAGTAGTTTTTTTGAAAATTAACTTCAATAACACATATATATCTATAGGCGCTCCGAGCGCTCACCGGTACGCGTACCGGGGAGCGCAACCGGCGCGCTACGGGAGTGCGCGAGCGGAAAGCTGATTGGCTATCGGATGTCTGTCAACATTCTAAACAGTCCGGAGAGTCCGCCATATTTTGTCTCGGTAGAATCGAGACACAAGAGGTTAAAAAAAGGGGGAAATTATTAAAAGGGGGCAGGGTAGACACCCCTGACCCCCTAGATTGTTTTAGGGGGGCCTAGAAGGACTCTGAAGAGCAAAAAAACTATTCTTTTTTAAAAAAAATGTTCACGGGGTAAGCGTTGGGTGAGTTCCCAGGTGCGCTCTCCGGTACGCGCACCCTGAGTGCACCACGGGGAAAAACAGTACAAGAAAATAGAGTAAAAAAATAATTTAGAGTGCTTAGAGGTAGGGTAGCTCTGAAAAGAGCTGTTGTGTTATGTGGGTGTTTTTTATACCTACAAGTAGGTACCAATGCAGAGTCTAAAATTCAAGAGGAAGACTCTATTCCCCTCATCTGTAAAATGTACACCATCTCTCCTATAGATGCCTTGCATGTTGTAACGCAAGTTGTTGTGGTAAATGGAACGCATACCATAGTCTCTGAGGAAAGCAGAAACATATTTATTTACATGTTTCCTTGCTTTCTCAATCTGTGGACAAAATTGGTTGGACCAGTTCCATTTTTGCCTTTGGCATATATTAGAAAATACCAAGGCAGTTTTTGGAAAAAGTGACATCAATTGCCCAAAGATGTCCTTTAAAAGCATTTCCAGACCTACCCCAGTCAAAGTGCCCAAGTCATTGCCACCACAGTGCACAATTTTAAGGTCAGGGTGTGAAAGATGCATTAAGGATGTTATCAATGCTATCAATTGGTGACTTCTTAATCCTTTCTGTCCAATCCACACAATGTCCACATTTGGTAAGTCAAGGTTGTAAATACCTCTGTTGCTTGCAAATTTTTCACTCCAGAAGACATAGCTATGACCCACAAACCAAACTTTTGGCATCTTGAAGGTAGATGTGCTTCTAGTCAGATGAGTTGTGGAAATGAAATGGCAGTTCAAAAGTAGGAATTATGAAAAAAGTGCTTGAGATTCAGTGCACTTGAAAAACCAGAAATGATTGGTGCTTTCTTAAAAATCTCCACTGAAAATTAGGGTGCATGCTTTTTTTTTAAAGAATTCATTTCAATGGTTGAGAAAAAGTCATTTAAATAAACATTGCACTTGATTAGCTAGTACATTGAGAGGTCAAACACCCTTGCTGGATTCTTTTGCAACATAGTATGATGAACTTCCGAACTGTGTGCTGGGTTAGGAGGGAGTTACCATGAGCACTGGGGGGATGGGTGAATGTTATGTGAGTTTCAAAGTCTTCAAATGTAATACCATTTAAAATGTGCAGTTTGGTTTTGAATTTGTGTGGGAAGAATTTTGATTGGTTATGTACAAGAATATGGGTCTGAAATGAGAAAGAATCTGTGCCATTATTCTGAGGCTCCAGTGAAAGAAGCATTATTCAGAGATTCTGCTTAAGAAAATCTGTTGTGTGTGACTGACACTGTTCTACATCTTTCAAAGCATTTTTAAAGGTGAGGTATGATTCTTTTAATAAAGATAGAGTGCTGTATGCACTATGGGGAAGATTAAGAAGCATATTGTGCTTCTTTATTCTTGCATTTTGTGTCATTTTTTTGTAATGTTGTTTAAAAACTAGAATGGTGCATATTGGAAATATATTTTGAAAATGAGTTAGGTTTCTACCCTGTTTTTGTAGTGGTCATTTAAATGAGCTGTGCTTTGTGTCAAAAACGATTTAGTATGCAAAGTTTTTTCTGGAAAAAAGTCTGCTTTTTAAATTTTGGAGAAGCATTACACTGACTTTCTGTTTGAAATAAGAGAATTTTTTTTCACATTTTTCAATAATGCCACCTGTGCCTTGTAACAGTTTGCCTCAATTAGCTTAAAGAGTATTCTTTGCTTGTGTCTCACTTTACTCTGTGCCTGTGTGTAATCTGATATATGATTCATTTATTGAAGATACACTGCTGTACGCAGTATAGGGAAGATTACGAAGCATATTGATAATCTACCTAAGATGGAATGATTACATTGGAATAATATGCTTAGTTGATGTCTTTAAAAATATGGAAGTATATGTTTTTTAAAGACATGGTAGATTACATGTAACATTCTGGTCATGTGCCTAAGATCACACTGATGGATGAATCAAGCTTCAGTCACAGTGTGATCTTAGGCACATGACCAAGATTTTACATGTAATGAGAAATTAATGTTATGTCTTGCTTATATATAGGTGGCCTGTTTTTGGTCTGTAGAGACAGTGAAATTATATGAGCAGAGACACACATACTGTTTGCAGAGACAGACATGGTAGATGATATGTAACATCCTGGTCATGTGCCTAAGATCACACTGATGGATGAATCAAGCTTCACTCACAGTGTGATCTTAGGCACATGACCAGGATGTTACATGTAATGAGAAATTAATGTTATGTCTTGCTTATATATAGGTGGCCTGTTTTTGGCCTGTAGAGACGGTGAAATAATATGAGCAGAAACACACATACAGCTTGTAGAGACAGGTATGGTAGATTATATGTAACATGCTGGTCATGTGCCTAAGATCACACTGTGAGTCAAGTTTGATTTTAAATGGATCTGGGCGAATAATGTGATTAGTTGATGTCTTTAAAAATATGGAAGTACATGTTTTTCGAAGACATGGTAGATTACATGTTACATCCTGGTCATGTGCCTAAGAACACACTGATGGGTGAATCAAACTTCACTCACAGTGTGATCTTAGGCACATGACCAGGATGTTACATGTAATGAGAAATTAATGTTATGTCTTGTTTATATATAGGTGGCTTGTTTTTGGCCTGTAGAGATGGTGAAATTATATGAGCAGAAACACACATACAGCTTGTAGAGACTGGTATGGTAGATTATATGTAACATGCTGGTCATGTGCCTAAGATCACACTGTGAGTCAAGCTTGATTTTTAATGGATCTGGGTAAATAATGTAATTAGTTGATGTCTTTAAAAATATGGAAGTACATGTTTTTTGAAGACATGGTAGATTACATGTTACATCCTGGTTATGTGCCTAAAATCACACTGATGGGTGAATCAAGCTTCACTCACAGTGTGATCTTAGGCACATGACCAGGATGTTACATGTAATGAGAAATTAATGTTATGTCTTGCTTATATATAGGTGGCCTGTTTTTGGTCTGTAGAGACAATGAAATTATATGAGCAGAGACACACATACTGCTTGCAGAGACAGACATGGTAGATTATATGTAACATCCTGGTCATGTGCCTAAGATCACACTGATGGGTGAATCAAGCTTCACTCACAGTGTGATCTTAGGCACATGACCAGGATGTTACATGTAATGAGAAATTAATGTTATGTCTTGCTTATATATAGGTGGCCTGTTTTTGGCCTGTAGAGACAGTGAAATAATATGAGCAGAAACACACATACTGCTTGCAGAGACAGACATGGTAGATTATATGTAACATCCTGGTCATGTGCCTAAGATCACACTGTGAGTCAAGTTTGATTTTAAATGGATATGGGCGAATAATGTGATTAGTTGATGTCTTTAAAAATATGGAAGTACATGTTTTTTGAAGACATGGTAGATTACATGTTACATCCTGGTCATGTGCCTAAGAACACACTGATGGGTGAATCAAACTTCACTCACAGTGTGATCTTAGGCACATGACCAGGATGTTACATGTAATGAGAAATTAATGTTATGTCTTGTTTATATATAGGTGGCTTGTTTTTGGCCTGTAGAGACGGTGAAATTATATGAGCAGAAACACACATACAGCTTGTTGAGACAGGTGTGGTAGATTATATGTAACATGCTGGTCATGTGCCTAAGATCACACTGTGAGTCAAGCTTGATTTTTAATGGATCTGGGTAAATAATGTAATTAGTTGATGTCTTTAAAAATATGGAAGAACATGTTTTTTGAAGACATGGTAGATTACATGTTACATCCTGGTCATGTGCCTAAGATCACACTGATGGGTGAATCAAGCTTCACTCACGGTGTGATCTTAGGCACATGACCAGGATGTTACATGTAATGAGAAATTAATGTTATGTCTTGCTTACATATAGGTGGCCTCTTTTTGGCCTGTAGAGACAGTGAAATATTGTGAACAGAGACACACATACTGCTTGTAGAGACAGACATGGTAGATTATATGTAACATGCTGGTCAAGTGCCTAAGAACACACTGTGAGTGAAGCTTGATTCACCCATCAGTGTGATCTTAGGCACATGGCCAGTATGTAACATGTAATCTACCATGTCTTCAAAAAACATGTACTTCCATATTTTTAAAGACATCAACTAATCACATTATTTACCCAGATCCATTAAAAATCAAGCTTGACTCACAGTGTGATCTTAGGCACATGACCAGCATGTTACATATAATCTACCATGTCTGTCTCTACAAGCAGTATGTGTGTTTCTGCTCATATAATTTCACTGTCTCTACAGGCCAAAAACAGGCCACCTACATATAAGCAAGACATAACATTAATTCTCATTACATGTAACATCCTGGTCATGTGCCTACGATCACACTGTGAGTGAAGCTTGATTCACCCATCAGTGTGATCTTAGGGACAACGACCAGGATGTTACATGTAATCTACCATGTCTTTAAAAAACATATACTTCCATATTTTTAAAGATATCAACTAAGCATATTATTCACTCTGATCCATCTAAAATCAAGCTTGACTCACAGTGTGATCTTAGGCACAAGACCAGGATGTTACATATAATCTACCATGTCTGTCTCTGCATGCAGTATGTGTGTTTCTGCTCATATAATTTCACTGTCTCTACAAGCAAGACATAACATTAATTAGTAAATCGTTTTTGACACAAAGCAAAGCTCATGTAATGTAAATCAGCCTTTTGTTGTATACTAGTGTTTATATCGTTTACTTATTGTAATTGCTATGTAATATGTTTGTAGTGGTCTATAATATGTGATTTTTTCTTTACCACAGATTATAATCATCTATACAAAAAAAAACAAATATGCCATCCAAACAAAGACGTGAAAAGCAATATAAAAAAGAATTAAGGTCTAAGGAAAAAAAACATACAAGTCAACCAAAACAAAATCTTCAAGGAAAAAAATAATGCTCCTGGTAAGCAAACTAAAAATTTTCTCAGGAACTTATTGAAATGTCAAAAAAATAAAACGTTTGATTTCAAAGAAGAATAACATACCTGTAATTAGAAAGAAGAAAGTGTGTCCCTCCAAAAATGTTAGACCTGTAGAAGGAGATGATATTGTCTATAGCAATAGAAGGAGAAATCAATTTATTGAAATTCGTAGACGAATGTTTTATAACAGAATTATATCCAATTTATTAAAAAAAGTAAAGAGGTATCAAAAAAGACCGCTTTTTACAAGAAAAAAAAACATAGTTAAGACTGTGGATGAAGCATTTAAAGTGAAAAATAAATTGTTTAGTTTAGTAATGAATAGAATTCGTACACTCGATAAGGTAATCAATGTGTTCAAATCAAAATGTAAGTGGAGGAGAGTAATTAATCGACTAATTTTTGTGATTTTTTTTCTGGAGAATGGAATCATAGTTCAAGTTGTGAGCCATTTTTTAATGAAGAAAGTTACTTTCAGGATAATGATTTGGTGCATGCAGATGACACCAGTGGTCGAGCATATGAGGTGAAGGACGGTTGTCCGGTTGAAAAAGAAGAGATTGTGCCTAGAAATACAGAAGAGGTGTTAGCTGATGAAGTTTTAGGGAGATGTCCTAAGGCTCCAGTGTATACTTGGAATTGTAGTAGTATTTGTAGTGTGCGACAGGATTCAATTGATTTGTTTCGCAGTTTCTTATAGACAAATACTAAGAAAAGTGTAAAACAAAAAATGAACATTTTACAAGAGTTGGATCCTTGTAGAGTGAGAGAAAAAACAGGTTTGCAAGGGCATTCACGGGCTTGTCTTCCAAGAAAAGTATGTCAGAGTGTTTTTCACCATTTTAGGATGTTAGCAGTGCATCATAATAAAGTGAGGAAATTAGTGAGAAGGTTGCATTATGCAAAAAGTCCAGCACTTAAACTAAAACAGTTAAACAGTGTTCTTTTGCATGGAACTGATTTAGATGTGAAAAACATTTGTGATGAAATTGAGTTTTGTTACTTTGGTGAAAAAGAGGACAGTGCAGAAATTGATACAGTAATAGAAGGTAATGTAGAAGAGAATGTAGAGATTACAAGTACAGAAAAATTTGAACATGAAATTACAAAGTTTAAAGGTCAATTCAAGTGAAAAGCCTAATTTTACGTGTGTGTTGTCGACGAACTCATTATAAGCATCAGACTAGATTAGTTGATTTATATGTAAAAAACGAAGAGATAAATAATAATGAGTGGAAGGATTTTGCAACTTATTTGTTGGTAGAAAATTGTTTTGATTTGGGTTCTGATCAAAGTATTTGTAAATATTGTTATAATAAATTAAATGAAAACAGAGGGGCATATTACCAACGATTAGCGATATTTACCGCTAACGAGGCTTAGCAACAAATTTTTTAACGCTAAGCTTCGCCGGAAATTATCGCAGAGATAACTTGCTATTAGCAAGGTTTATCTCAGAAGTGATAAAAATCCTCAGGCTAACTGCCAAATGAGAGATTATCACTGGAAAACCAATGATAATCTCTCGAAGTTTGGAGTTAGCTTGATGATAGGGGCTCACAAACTTAGCCATGATATCCACCTTCCATAGGATATCATGGCTAAGTCAGGAAAATACCAGGTGTAAATAAAGCAGTGCTAACCGCGGTTAGCACTGCTTTTTTTATCACTCACCGGGTTAGCAAAATCATTAATAATAGGAGAAATGTCTCTTAACAACATTTCTCCTATTATTTTTCTCTGGAACGCCCCCTTTGCATCTCATTAGAGATGCAAGGGGAAGCGTAGAGAAAAAGGGTGCTAACATGCGAATTTGCGTGTTAGCACCCTGTTGCTGATAGGGAGATAATTTTATCTCCGCTTTCTCGGCTTTTAAAGCCAAAAAAGCGGAGATAAATCCCTTGATAATATGCCCCAGAATGCCTTCTAGAGCTGTTCATAATAATCTGGAGTTGGTAGACATTCCTTCTGAATTGATGGATTTAAATACATATGAGTCTTTTCTGATTCAATGTGTGCATCCTTTTCAGGCTATTGTTCTCATGGAGCCTAAGACAGGGAAATTGCCTCCTTCATATTTACAGAGAGGATTAAAGGGAAGAGTTGTTTATTTGCCTCTAGATTTTAAGAAAAATATTGATAAAATTGGTGTGGAAAAAGTAGAAGAGGAACCTCTGGTTATTCTAGTTAATGGTGTTCCGACAAAGAGTAAGAAAATCTGGCAAGAATTAGTGGATGTTAGGAAAGTCAAAAAGGCAACGTTGTATCTGGTAAAAAATAATCAGTACTATAAAAATGTGTATGTGGGAGAAGAGGAAACAACGGTACAAGACGACACTGATTTCTCAGCTGGGCAAATTGAAAAAGTTGATGTCTCTAGAAGTGAAGAAATTTATGAACATTATAGTGTTCATCCATTGCATTCCAAAGAAGTAAAGGGGAATGCTATCGACTTGTTTCAAATGAAAAAAGCCAAAGGAAGTCCCATTAGTGTATGGGAAGAAAGTTTGGAAGCTCCTTGTTTTCCACAGTTATTTCCAACAGGTGAAGGTGGACGATATGACGACCGACCTGTTCAAATTCCTGCATCTGAATACCCGACTTCAAGATTATATGCAGAAGATCCAAGGTTTCGTCAATGCATTCCATTTTTGTTCCATCTACTGTTTGAGAGTGACTTGTCTGGACTTTCTTATGCAGTAAACCATATACTGAAAAGTGGAACACATCTACAAAATGTTTCGGCAAGGGATTTTATGGATAAAGTGAAACTGCAAGACAGTGTTTTGGAATCTCAGCTAATTAACCTCATGGCATGTCAGTGTGGTACTAACGAGTATTGGTACCGTTGTCATGGGGAATTGAAATGTATGCTAAGAAACTTAGGAACTCCTACATGGTTCCTCACTCTTAGCTGTGCTGAGTATGCTTGGGAAGACTTACTTGAATTTCTACGAGAGACAAATAAAAACATTGAAAATATTGAATACAAGACACCTGGAGAACTGTGCTCTTTGGATCCAGTTAATGTATGCAGATATTTCAATCATAGGTTTGAAGCTATGATGTCTTTTATTACAAACAAAACAAATCCTTCGCTTGGAGAGGTGTTGGATTTTTTTGGGAGAAAGGAGTATCAAGCAAGAGATGCTCTTCACATACATATGCTGCCCTGGATTAAAGATGCACCAAAATTTGGAACAGATTCAGATGAGAAAGTGATGAGTTTCGTTGAGAAGTATTCTACATGTGCTGTTCCGAAAAGTACAGAAGAAAACAATTTAAGACATCAAGTTTTACGCTTTCAAACCCATCGTTGTGGGAAATAGTGTCGTCGAAAATACAAATCCAAGGACAAGTTCTACACAAAATGTGGTTTTGCATTTCCACGTCCAGTAACATCGAAAGGAAGAGTCAACAATTTTATGTCTTCTCTGCGACATACTGTGACAAGAAAATCACCTAAAAATACATACAACCTAAGAAGAAATGAGGAGTCGAAATGCATAAATGACTACAACCCAGTCATTTTGTCCATGTGGAATGCTAACATGGATATTCAATATGTGGCTGACAACTCTATTGCTGTGGCTCGATATGTGACGTCTTACATCACTAAATCAGAAAAGTTGTAACTGAAGGAAATGTGTGAGGAAATTTCACATGAAAAGAGTCTAAGCAAGAAATTGTACAGTTACAGTCTGAAGATGTTGTCGCATCGAGAAATTGGAGCATACAAATGTTCTGATCGGTTATCATCAGCAAGTCTATATGCCAAATCTAGAACCATCATTTGGGTGAGTCTAGGTCTTGCTGCAACACGAAACCAAGTTTTGAAATCTGTACAAGAAATTGAGTATTTGGCAGAGAAAGAACCAGACAGTACAGATATTTTGAAGACAAACATGTTGGATACATACTATCCAAATAGAAGTAGTCATCTTGAAAATGTTTGTCTCTATGAAGTGCTGCAAACCTATACTTTTAAGAGGAACGTCACAGAAGACATCAATAAAGGTGTATATGCTGTAATTGGAAGTGAAGGCTGTCTAGTGAAACAAAGAAAAGGCCATTTGATTAATCATCGAAAATTGAGTTGTGAATCTCCAGACAAAAAGGGAATTTTATTACTTAGCTCTTTTGCAACTCTTTATGCCTAGGCAAAGAGAATAGGAACTACTTGGAGATTTTCTTACTTATGAAGATTCGTTCAATGCAACCAAGGATACCATAGAATGTCCTGTTTTTTCAAATTATCTGCAAATGTTGAACGAGGAAATACAGCAAGAAGCTACAATTGCAGCAGAGATTGCTAGAGACAGTTCTCAAGACAGTCAGAGTTCAGTTTCATTGAGTCAGGATCCACTTGGTGGACCAATTATAGAAAATTAAGCTGCCACTGTCATGGATGAAGTGGAAAGAGCCATGGAACAAGTTCAGGAGGATGTAGTTAACTTAGAAGATTTGGAAAAAAGAACTAAACGTTGAGCAGAGGCAAATATATGACGAAGTCACAGAACGCATTGTGCATGGTTTATCTCATGAGAAAAAAGAGTGCTCATGTACATCATTTATACCTGTTCGACTGTACGTGAGTGGAGAAGAAGGAACTGGAAAAAGTTTCTTGATTAAAGCATTTGCAATATAGCTGCAGAAAAGAACGGAGTCATCGTTGTCTTGTGTTGTTACCGCTCCAACTGGGTTGGCAGCATACAACATTAAAGGGATTACTTTACATCGCTTATTGATGCTGCCAGTAGAGTCCTAAAGAAAATAAAACTTCTTATCAATGATGAAGTAAGCATGGTATCAAATGTAATGCTTGCTTTGTGCATTTAAGAATGCAAGAAATTCTTAAAACAGAGTATGATGTGTTATTTGGAGGCAAACACATCATTGGTTTTGGAGATCTACTGCATTTAACTCCAGTGAAAGGACAGCCAGTGTTTAAAATGCTTACACATGAAGATACCAGGAAGAGTCTAGGAAGCAGTGGAAATCTTAACATATAGTTAAATTTCAAATATGCAGAACTGCTTCAAAATATGCGACAGGCAAAGGATGAAGATTATAAAAATATTCTACAAGATATAAGAATTTGAAAACTAACTGAGCATGGCAAATAAGCTTTACATGGACGATTAATTTCAAATTTGTTTCCAAATGAAAATATTCTCCCAGAGAAAACGTTTATTAAAATTCCTGAAAACAAATCTGTTATATGCTTGATGCCAACTCTGAAAGAATGTTCAATCTTCAACAACAAAATGTTAAAGTTGGAAAATCAAGAGATTCTGAAACTGGAAGCGATTGATAAAATAGAACATGAAGGAGCAACTATTATTTTGTCTGAAAAGTTGAAATCAAAATTGGATTTTTCAGAGAAGACAATATCTAAAACTGCTGGTTTGGAAAAGACTCCGTATGCATATTTAAATTGTCGTATAATTTTATGACGTAATTTACATGTGGAGAGAGGTTTAGTAAATGGAGCAATGGGTCATGTTGTTGATTTTGTGAATTACCGAAATAGAGATGGAATTGAATTTATAAACATTAAATTTGATGGTATTGAAGAAGTACAACAAATCAGTCATTGTTCTGCACAATTTCTGCTTGTGAAAGATTTATATGTCCGCCGAAAACAGTTTCCTGTTTCTTTGGCATATGCAGTGACTATTCATAAATCTCAAGGTTTAAGTGTAGATAGTGCTTTGGTGAATATTGGAAGTTCTGTGTTCAAGGAGGGTATGGCATATGTTGCTTTATCTCGAGTCAGAACTTTATCAGGATTGTACTTGATTGATTTTGATGAGACAAAGATTAATGCAGATCTAAATTGTGTAAAACAATATAATAGGTTAAGAAGAGAGTATGCTCCAAATTTACCTCAATATCCTCTATTTGAAAAGCGTGTGGGAGGCTGAAAAAGAAGAAATGAGAAAAATTGTAGTGAAGTTGTAGCAAAAAGAAAAAAGGTAGATGAACCAGTAATTGTAAGCAGAAACTAAATGGATTCAGTTAAAGATGTTGTTGGATTTCAGTTTGAAAATAGTTCTGGTGTCAACTGCTATGCTAATGTAGTGGGTAATGTTGTTTTTATTCTCCATACTGTACAAGAACAGATTGCTGAAAATCATGATCAAACATTTTGATGTTTATTAAATTCTATGTTAGAGAAGTGTAGCAGTGATAGAACAAAAATACAAAGTGTTTCTGAAATTCGAAATGTTTTAGACATATGTTCTGGTCTAAATCAATTTTCACAGAATATTCAGCAAGATTGTCAGGAATTTCTAATGTATATGCTTGTTGTTTTGCAAGATGAAGGTGTAGATGTAGAAAAGCTTTTTGGCCTTTCTTATAAATGCCAACATGACTGCGACAATTGCTCCTTTTCAAGTAGTACTACAATAGACACTGAAAGATTTATATATTTGACTTTACCAGACTGCACATCAGTGTCATTTAATAATCTAGTTAGACAAGCACATCAAAGCATGGTCTGTACTCAATGTAAATCAGCAATGCTATCAACATTATTTATACAAAGATATGGACAGTATGTAATTTTAATGTTCCAATGATGTAGACCTGATGGAACTAAATTGACAACATTAATTAAAAATGTTGTGGCTTCTCAATTATCAATTTCAGGAAGAACCTTTACAACTGCAGCAATTATTTACCATGATGGTCCTTCAACACCATCAGGACATTACACAGCTTATTTAAAATGTCATAAAGGATGGAAACACTGTAATGATACTCAATTGACTTTCAAACAACGTTTTCCTTCTGACTTACAAAATTCGTACCTAGTGTTCTTACAACCGAAATTTTAGGGAAGGTAATTGGCTTATGAAGATTGCAGCAGTTAATATAGCTTAGTTTGCTGTTCAAAATTACTTTCCGAGTGGGAGTGATGAAGATAATTAAAAACATGTAGTTCTCATAGAGATAGTATATGTATATCACATAGTGTGTGCTGTGAGTATTATAGAAAATATTTATAAAAAGTAAGCTAGAGGTGGAAATAAAACTATTGTTTCATAATGTAAAAGATGTTGGAGCTTTTCTTTCAGAAACTCGGGTAAGTGAGAGATTAAGAATACTCTGGACTAATTTCCAAAGAAAAGGACTTTCCATATACTATTTGGCCTCGTGGAAAAGTAGATGGATCAAAAGTGAGTTTAGATATGTTTTTTCGAAATTTTACAATATTTAATAAAACATTGGATGGTTTTTTTAAACACAATCATTTTGAGTGTGGTTTATTTTGCCCGCTGTTTTATGATGAGTAGTATTGAAGTCACTGTTTTGAGTGAAATTCAATATATTCTGAGAACAGCAAAAATAAACCATATAACATGTACAAATTATTTTGTATTTTCTATTCTTAAATATATATTATTCTCCCCTTCTCTTATGCTCACTCACCTATTTCTACCCTCTATCACTCCTCTTAACTCACCATCACTGGCCTTTTTTCACTCTCACTCACCTCCCTTCCCTTATTCCACTTTCCGCAAACGGTGCATTCAATTGGAAATTGATGGCATCCCTTAGGGCACACTAATGTTCGGGGTGATTATCCTCCGTTCATACTTAAGAAAAAATGTTCACTTGAGTTGATATTGTAGAAAGCTTTCATTCGCTTCAATTCAGTTTTGTCAACATGTTAGTTCACATAAGTTGATAAAGTTTTTCCATTTTGAATATTTTATATTCTCCTGCTCCAATGCATTTCGGGTTAATACCCTTCGTCTGGGAGCATCTACAAAAAACAACATATGCGACCAGTGTAAAGTCTTTCATATAAAAAACATAAGGTAACAGAAATATGACATATGTAAAGGGTGTATGTTAATTAATGGTATTAAAAAGAGACCGAAGTGGTTGTGAGATTGACAGGATTTGGGGCGTGCAAGTGAAATGAAGTGAAACAGCATTGGGGTGTTATTGATGTCGTTAAAACGGATGGTAGGGTCGTGCTGAAAAATAAGTGAGGGTCAATAAACTCTAACGATATAATTGGAAGCTGTGGATTATCAGAGTGACGAGTGCTTTAAGGTGGTCGGTAGTTAATATACCCACATCATTAAGGTTATAACGTATCGCTGAAACGGTTTACTAAAGTTAATGCGGTAGTGCGAGTCAATACCGCTAGGCTTTAAGGGCGAAGGTCCAGGTTACTTACGCGAGAAAACTCCATGCAGTATGCGTTGTGAAGCTGCTCAGCCGTATGTGGCGGGGTTTGTGTTGGTCGACGATTCACCGATCGGTTCAAAGGCAGGGTAGTGTCGATCACGTGATGACAGATAGGGGTCATAGAAATAGGACTGTCGTGTGTGCTCGCTGTGTGTTTGGTGCAAATCGTAATGTGCTGGCTTATTCCACTTTCCTCACTTATTCTCATTCTCCACTCCTTCACGGCCCTTTTCCTTTCTCCCATCCACCACTTTCCAGCTGTCAGTCACTCTACTTCACTCCCCTTCCCTTGTTTCCTTTCTTTGTTCCCTCAATAATTCCCCTTCTCTCACTCACCTTGTTACACTTCACTCACTCCTTCTCTGACTTCCTCTGTCCTCTCACATCCTCACTCCCCCTTCCCTCACTCCCTCTCTCTTAGCCTCAGTCTCTCGATCCTCTCACTCTCTCACTCCTCTTCTGTCACGCTTACTCCCTAAAACTCACCCACACTCCCAGACTTACCTTTCTTTGCTCTCTCACTCAGTTCCTTTCTGCCACTCTTTCCTTCACTACCTCTATGTTCTCACTCCTTCACTTCCCTTGTCTCAAGCTCACTTGCTTTTATCCTCTCTTTATTTTCCCTTTTTTATCAACCTCACTGCCCTTCACTCACCCTCCCTCACCCTTGTTCCCTTACTCCAGTTCCTTCAGTTATCCTCATTCATCATCTTTAACTACCCTTCCTCTTTCTCTCCTCACACACTTACCTTTTCCCAGTCCCTTTTTTTCACTTTTCTTCCCTTTCTTCACTTCCTTTGCTCCCTCAGTCATTCTCCTTCCTTTACTCACCTTACTGCCGTTTGCTCACTATTTCTCTCACTCCCTCTGTTCTCTCATATTCTCACTTGTCTTCCCTCACTCCCTCTCTGTTACCTTCACTCCCATTGTCTCCTCACTGTCTTACAACCCTACATTCACCCTCACTCATCTTCCATGCCTCATTGTCATTAATCCACCGTTATTCACTCCCGCTTCTCTGTCACTCACTTCCCTTTCTTTACTCCCTTTTCTTCCTTTAGTTTTCCTAATGCACATTCCTTTAGTATCTTACTCTCCTTCAGTTCATTTCTCTCTCCTGCTCTTGTTCACTGTCACTGAATGTATCCATGTCATTATCCTTTTAGTAATTTGCTCTCTATTTCTTTTTAACTCTCTCTGACCTACACCATTCCTTTGTTTTTGTTTCTGAGTCCTTCACTTCTACTTTATCTCTTACTAACCTTTCATGACGTTTAATCTCCTACTTTGTCTCTTGTATTGTAAAATATATATTATAAATATTCTAACTTATTTTTTTTCTCTTTCACAGATATTAAGTTTAATGAAAATATGTAATTAAGTTTACATTACTTATAAGGTAAGTTTGATGTACAAAATGTACTTTCCCTATACTCTTTTCCTTAACCTCACTACTCTTCTCTGATGCTCCCACACCCCTGTTCCCTTATTGCGCTTGCCTCACTTATTCTGAATCCCCACATTTACTCCCCTATTCCTCACTCCTCTCTCACACTCACCTTCTTTCAGACCTTCCCCTTTACTTTCCTTCCTCTCTCTTCCCTTTCTTCACTCCTTTACTCTTTTCCCTTCCCTTAATCTCCTTACTCCACTTCACTAAATCCTTCTCTTACTCCCTCTGTCCTCTAACTTCTACACTCCCCTACCCTCAATCTCTCTCTGTTATCCTCATTCTCTCCGTCCTCTTAGTCTCTCACTCCTCTTCTGTCACACTCACTCCCTATAACTCAGCCATACTCCCACACTCACCTTCTTTCAGACCTTCTCCTTTACTTTCCTTGCTCTCTCTTCCCTTGTTTCGCTCTTTCACTCTTTTCCCTTTCCTTACTCTCCTTACTCCACTTTACTAACTCCTTCTCTTTCTTCCTCTGTCCTCTTAGTTCTACACTCCCCTTCCCTCATTCTCTCTCTGTTAGCCTCATTCTCTCCGTCCCCTTAGTCTCTCACTCCTCTTCTGTCACACTCACTCCATATAACTCAGCCATACTCCCACACTCACCTTCTTTCAGACCTTCTCCTTTACTTTCCTTCCTGTCTCTTCCCTTGTTTCGCTCTTTCACTCTTTTCCCTTTCCTTACTCTCCTTACTCCACTTTACTAACTCCTTCTCTTTCTTCCTCTGTCCTCTTAGTTCTACACTCCCCTTCCCTCATTCTCTCTCTGTTAGCCTCATTCTCTCCGTCCCCTTAGTCTCTCACTCCTCTTCTGTCACACTCACTCCGTATAACTCAGCCACACTCCCACACTCACTTTCTTTCAGATCTCCTGTTTCACTTCCCTTCCTCTCTCTTCCCTTCCTTCGCTCCTTCACTCTTTTCCCTTCCGTTACTCTCCTTAGTCTACTTCACTAACTCCTTCTCTTACTCCCTCTGTCCTCTTACTTCTACACTCCCCTTCCCTCATTCTCTCTCTGTTAGCCTCATTCTCTCTGTCCCCTTAGTCTCTCACACCTCTTTTGTCACGCTCACTCCGTATAACTCAGCCATACTCCCACACTCACCTTTTTTCAAACCTTCTCCTTTACTTTCCTTCCTGTCTCTTCCCTTCTTTTGCTCCTTTACTCTTTTCCCTTACCCTACTCTCCTTAGTCCACTTCACTAACTCCTTCTCTTACTCCCTCTGTCCTCTTACTTCTACACTCCTTTTCCCTCATTCTCTCTCTGTTAGCCTCATTCTCTCCATTCCCTTAGTCTCTCACTCCTCTTCTATCATGCTCACTCCCTATAACTCTGCCATACACCCACACTCACCTTCTTTCAAACCTTCTCCTTTACTTTCCTTCCTCTCTCTTCCCTTCTTTCGCTCCTTTACTCTTTTCCCTTCACTTACTCTCCTTACTCCACTTCACTAACTCCTTCTCTTACTCCCTCTGTCCTCTTACTTCTACACTCTCCTTCCCTCATTCTCTCTCTATTAGCCTCATTCTCTCCGTCCCCTTAGTCACTCACACCTCTTCTGTCCCGCTCACTCCCTATAACTCAGCTACACTCCCACACTCACCTTATTTCAAACCTTCTCCTTTACTTTCTTTCCTGTCTCTTTCCTTCTTTCGCTCCTTCACACTTTTCCCTTCCCTTACTCTCCTTACTCCACTTCTCTAACTCCTTCTCTTACTCCCTCGGTCCTGTTAATTCTACAATTTCCTTCCCTTATTCTCTCTCTGTTAGCCTCATTCTCTCTGTCCCTTTAGTCTCTCACTCCTCTTCTTTCACGCTCACTCCCTATAACTCAGTCATACTCCCACACTCACCTTCTTTCAAACCTTCTCCCTCCTGTCTCTTCCCTTCTTTCGTTCGTTCACTCTTTTTCCTTCCCTTACTCTCCTTACTCCACTTCACTAACTCCTTCTCTTACTCCCTCTGTCCTCTTACTTCTACACTCCCCTTCCCTCATTCTCTCTCTGTTAGCCTCATTCTATCCGTCCCTTTAGTCTCTCATTCCTATTCTGTCACGCTCACTCCCTATAACTCAGCCATACTCCCACACTCACCTTCTTTCAGACCTTCTCCTTTACTTTCCTTCCTCTCTCTTCCCATCCTTTGCTCCTTCACTCTTTTCCCTTCCCTTACTCTTCTTACTCCGCTTCATTAACTTCTTCTCTCAATCCCTCTGTCCTCTAACTTACTCACTCCCCTTCCCTCACTCTCTCTCTGTTACCCCTATACTCTCCATCCTCTAAGTCTCTCACTCCTCTTCTGTTACGCTTACTCCCTATAACTCAGCCACACTTCCTCACTTATCTTTCTTTCCTCCCTCACTCAGTCCTCTACTCTGACTTTTTCTGTCAGTTTCTCTGTCTCCTCACTCCCTTACTCCCCTTGTCTCACGCTCACTTGCCTTTATCCAGTCTCTATCACCACTCTTTCCTCAACATCACTGCTCTTTTCTTATCCTTCCACTCCCCCATTCCTTTACTCCATTTTCTTCAATTATCCTCATTCCCCTTGTTCACTCCCCTTTTCCTCACTCACCTCCCACACTCACCTTCTTTCAGTCCCCCGACTTCACTTCCCTTCCCCTCTCGTCCCTTTCTTTGCTTCCTCACTCATTTTCCTTTCCTCTCTCACTGCACTCCACTTCACTTACTCCTTTTGAATTTGTAAAGAATACAGCTCTTTTTTGAGAATTGGAGGTAGTTCTAAAAATAACTGTTTTTTTTCTTCTTTTTTAGGTTTTTTTCTGAACAAAAACAAAAACAGGGAATGCAAAACTGCTCAAGAGGAGCAAAAAAAGGGGAAAAATTAGGGCTGGGGAGGGCAGCGGTGTTCTTCCCTTTTGCGTGCAATGAGCTTGATGCTCTGCTCACCGTAGCAAAGAAGTTCATCGCATTGCTTGCACTTGATAGTGATGTCACTGAAAACAGGCTGAATGTTCGGTATCATCTCCAATTCCACTGCTCTTCCTCTCCCCGATGTTGTTGCTCCTCCAGTGGATGTTGAGGCACCATCCCTTGGGGGATTACGTGCCAGGTCTCTGACACTCTCCCGGGCATAGTTCTGGGGGTTCCTCCGTTGGACATGGCGAATCATTGTGGAGTTGCCAAAACTGTACTTTCTTCTGGGGTCTCCCCGTGAAAGCACAGTTTTGCAAATTTTGCACTCCACCTTTGGAGCATTAACCTTTTTCAATCCTGCAGGTATGGAAAAAACTTCCATATAAAGTGCTCCTTCACCTTGGGCTGTGGAGGCTCTTCCTGGATGAAGTCATTTGAGTCCTCACTGCTGCTGGGTGGTCTGGCAGCCATTCTTTTCACTAAATGGAAGAACAGAAAGGAACAGGTCTTGCTGTCTCCAAAGTGAAAGAAGAAGTGAAGGAAATGGGTGGTGTTTTCATTAGTTGTAAAAAAAACTGTTAACAACCAATGAAAAGAGTTATTTTAAGGTCACACAACTTGACGCGCTTACGCTGCACGCACCGGAGCGCTTCCGGGGGCGCTTACGCAGCACGAACGTAGGCGCTTCCAGGGGGCGCTTACGCGGGGCGCCTAAATTACGTTTACTTTTTTTTTTCGCACGCGGAAATAGCGCTCTCGCTGCGCTCTTGGGTGAGCTTACCGGTGCGCGCACCCTGAGCGCTCCAAGACAAAATGATTAAAAAAAACTACTTGAAAAATACATTGCAAAAATTTTTTGAAAAAAAAAAATAATAATAATTAATAGTTATAAAAAACAGCTAATAAAAAAACAGTTTAACAATCGTAGGTTACAAACTCGATATACAAAGGAATTAGCTTTTAAAAACCTTTGAAATTCACTGAAAAAACCATAGGTTTCACAATCGTTATAGTTAGGAATTAGCATTTAAAAAACCTTTGAAATTCACTGAAAAAACCATAGGTTTCACATATGTTATAGTTAGGAATTAGCATTTAAAAAACCTTTGAAATTCACTGAAAAAACCATAGGTTTCACACCAGCTATAGTTAGCTAAACATTTTACTCATACACAACCATTGAAATTCCCACGTTATAGTTAGTTGGACTCACTGCAACTCGCGCGCCCGCAATCCACTGCTGATTATGTCACATATTACATCATTCATGACATGGTCAGTGACATCACTGATGACATCACTGATTACATCTCAAATGACATCACTGATGACATCTCAAATGACATCACTGATGGCATCACTGATGACATCATCCAATGAATGTGTGTTCCTGTAAATTAAAAATGTGTTTAACATATTGAAGAATGATATGTTTTTTTCAGTACTATATATATATATATATATATATATATATATATATATATATATATATATATATATATATATATATATATATATATATATATATATATATATATATATATATATTCACTGAAAAAACCATAGGTTATAGACCATATATAGTTAGGAATTAGCATTTAAAAAACCTTATTTTACTCACACAAAACCATTGAAATTCCATATATAGTTAGTTGCACTAACTATATATCGCGCACCCGCAATCCACTGCTGATCATGTCACATATTACATCATTCATGACATGGTCAGTGACATCACTGATGACATCACTGATGACATCTCAAATGACATCACTGATGACATCACTGATGACAACATCCAGTGACTGTATGTTTCTGAAAAGTTAAAATATGTTTTACATATTGAAGAATGAGTGGATGTAGAAGTGTCTGAACAAAGGATTTAGTAGGTGCATGACTGACTGTATGAGTGAGTGATTAAATGTGTCTCACTGAGTGCATGGGTTAGTGACTAAACTGTCTTAATTTGTGCATCATTATGTCTGTTGTTCTGTAAACTGCTGCATGTGTTGATCAGTAGCTATATGATTAACTATATGGGTTATTGATTGGTTGCCCAAGTATTTGTATGGGAGACTGAGAGTGTGTATGGGTGGCTGGGAGGTGTATGACTCTCTGCATAGATGTATGGGTTCAAAAGTGCATGTGGAAACAGCTGTATGGGTGGTTGACTGTGTGCATGACTGTATTGGTGAGTGAATAGATATCTCAGTGCTACATGTCAAAGTAAGTACATATGTAAAATACAGTACATGTGAGAGTTGACATATATAAATAACTGTGCATAAGAGCCAGTGAATGTGTGAGTGGCTGTATGGATCATTGTGAACTTGTATCCAGGATTGTATAAGTGAGTAAATATGTTTTAGTATATGTTTGAATAAGTAAGGTGTGTTTAACTGTATAGTTAAGGAAATGGAGGTGTGATTGATTGTTTGCATGACTGACTAGGTGTGTGTGTAACTTCATGGATGAGTGACAATCTGCGAGTCTGTGTTTACACTGAGTGTATCTAAGGTTATATTAGAGTCTGAAGAGGTTCATCGTATTATCACATGAATGATGTCATCAGTGATGTGATCAGTAATGTCAAATGAGATGTCATCAGTGATGTCATTTGAGATGTCATTTGAGATGTTATCAGTGATGTCATCAGTGATGTCATTAGTGATGTCATCAATGATGTCATTTGAGATGTCATCAGTGATGTCATCAGTGATGTCATTTGAGATGTCATCAGTGATGTTATTTGAGATGTCATCAGTGATGTCATCAGTGATGTCATTTGAGATGTCATCAGTGATGTCATCAGTGATGTCACTGACCATGTCATGAATGATGTAATATGTGACATGATCAGCAGTGGATTGCGGGTGCGCGATATATAGTTAGTGCAACTAACTATATATGGAATTTCAATGGTTTTGTGTGAGTAAAATAAGGTTTTTTAAATGCTAATTCCTAACTATATATGGTCTATAACCTATGGTTTTTTCAGTGAATTTTCAAGGGTTTGTAAATGCTAATTCCTAACTATATATGGTCTATAACCTATGGTTTTTTCAGTGAATTTCAATGGTTTTTTAATAGCAAATATCATAAGCTGTCGAATGTCAAGTACGTGGTAAGTGAAAACATTTTCGTGTTTATGCACACTGATCTGCTTTGAATGGTGCCCCCCCCCTCATTTCTATTAGGAGTACTCTCTCTTTGCAGATAGTGAAAGGTAGTTAACGCAGGCCTTTGCCCCCGTTGTAATCCGTCGTGCCTGCTTCTCTCTCCATTTGATTGATTGTTATCCAAGTATTTACTATTTTAGAATTAGTTCTCTTTGGTTCATTCTCTATTTACAAACAAACACAGAGTCGCAATACTCTGTTTAGTCTTTGCAGATAACGAAAAATCGTGTAAAAAAAAAGAAAAGGAATCGAGCAAAATCAGTAGGCCACTAATGGGATCTCTTTTTGACCTCGCTAAAATAGAAACATTAGGAACAACCCCTCATGACAAATACAAAACTAGTGAGATGAACTGAACTCCACACAATGATGGCTGCAAAACAGCTCGGCTCCGCCACCCACCCCGCCCAAAATAACGATAAAGAGCGGCTGCCATGATTGGTTGCGGAATGGCCACGACGGAGCTACGAAATGGTGCTGCTCTCATGCTAACCCCAGCTTCAGTCTGAAACATCCAGAAACACTGTAGACTACCAATTCGATCAGTTCCGGTAGCGCCCCAATGTAACCCGGTAGAGAAGAACTAGCCCTCCCCTCTTTGACTGATGGTTCTTGTTGCCTGTCCCTTCTGTTGTCATTTAACAGAACTATTTAGCCTGCTGAAAGGGGTTGTGTTTCGACCGCTGGTTGGTGGAGACATTTTGACTATATTCTGGACCTGCGTTGTCGCGTAATGCGTCATATGACGCGCCGCGTTAGCGCATCCGGAAGTCATCCGGGGCGCGCAGCGCGTAACGTAAGCATAACAAGTCATGTGACTTGTTAATAAAACTTTTCATTGGTTCATTTTACTTTTCTTATTCTAATGATGAAAGCCTTGGTCATATCACCTAAAAATTACGCTTTTAATTACTTCCGAACATTATTTTTTCTTAAATATATGTTATAATGTTCCAGGCTAATGTACTTTCCCGGAAATTTTACAACTGTCCTGCAAGTAAAATATATTCTTTTTTCGAGAAAAAGAGCGTTTCTTCGTCCCATGACGGAGCCGTTGAGCAAAAGAGGGTCGACCTGCTGTCTTAGTCGCCGATACGCCTGAATATGAGATTCTTATCGATCACTTTATGTTGCAGGAATAGAAAACACAACAGCCCTTGACCATTTATCTTTACTGCGTTCCTTCGTATTATACCTTTTACCCTTCATGTAATTGGTCTGCTTTATTTCACTTGCCTTTTAATGATTCTAAAACAGTGACTATTATTAAAAACTTTACCAATGTATATACTACTACCATGTTTTCTTTTAAAAACCTTTATTGTGAAAATTTCATTATACAAATACGAGCCTATAACCACGTGGGCCTGCCACGGAGCAAACTGTAATCGTATATGATGAATAGACATTTACACTGTAGAGGAACGTAACGGGCGGGCCATTAGGTTGCAAGAACTAAGGTGTCTAACAGTTACGGAATCGGTGGACGTACATTTTATAATTAAAATACGACAGGGCCAGTTACAATAAAATTATCTAGATATACATTTGCGGGCAAGTACCATGGGTGACGTTAATTCGAACTTTCAACAGTACAGTAATCAATAACACATCAGAACTTAATATCAATAGGGATGTCGAAATATTCAATCAATTCTCGTCCCCGCCCGCCATGTGCTTCAAAACTGCATACGTATCTCGTGATTTCAAGGTTCTGCAACCAGTACACAACAAGGAGTTACGAGTCCCATTTATTCTGGCGCCATTTTGGGCGAGGACGGGCAGGTCCAGGATATAGTCAAAATGTCTCTACCAACCATCGACTATGATGATGTTCATATGCTGTATTTATTAGAGTAACACTCATCTGTCCACATGAAATTAATTTACCACAATCTAAACATGTCATTTTAATCTTTCCAAAGTTCTTCTAAATATTTGGGACCGTTTCCCTTGCCTCTGAAGCTCTCAGTGCCACTTCTTTGATGAATGTACTAGCAGGTCAGGGGTTCTCCTCCAAATCTCTCTTTTATGCAGCACTATAATTAATTGGTGCCACCTCTCCATATGACGATGCATGGTATAGTTACCACAACTATATTTTTTTTCGGTTCCTCTGGAGAGTTCATCGTGGCAGATGAAGCGTGTAACGTACCGGGCATTTACCTTTTTTTGCATGTACAGGAAAGGAAAAAAAAATCGAGCGTCCAAGTTCTAAGGTGTCCCAGGGCCATTTTAGTGGACCAGGCCCAAATCCAAAGAACAGGCCGCCATTTTGAGAGTCCTCTTGCAGCCGCCTGTCGCTGTAGCATCAAGAGCAGCCGAAACTCAGCTGAATGGCAACTGAAACGGTAAATGGGCGCCCCACTACATTTCAGCATTGTAGGATGACCACACCAGTACAGCAACTTGCTAGACATCACCTCGGTGCCATCCGGATCTCGGCGCCCCACTGCAGATGAAGAGCCTCTCAACTATGAAACCACCACGGTGACATCCGGATCTTGGCGCGTTGTGCTGCCTTCGGCCTATTCGCACATCGGTCCGCTACTGACGCCATCTCACAGGCTAATGGGGTGACCCACGCCGAGTTTCAGCATTGTAGGATGACCACACCAACTTGCTAGACATCACCTCGGTGCCATCCGAATCTTGGCATCTCAACGCCTAGTGGTATCTTCCATACAGAAAATATTGTTACGCTGCCTTTGGCCCCATTCGCACATCAGTCCGCAACTTAGACATCACCTCGGTGCCATCCGGATCTTGGCATCTCAGCGCCTTGTGGTGTCAGTCAGAAAATATTGTTGCGCTGCCTTTGGCCCCATTCGCACATCAGTCCGCTACTGACACCATCTCACAGGCCAATAGGGCGCCCCACGCCGACTTTTACCATTGTACGATGGCCACACCAGTGGCACAACTTGCTAGACATCACCTCGGTGCCATCCGAATCTTGGCATCTCAACGCCTAGTGGTATCTTCCATACAGAAAATCTTGTTACGCTACCTTTGGCCCCATTCGCACATCGGTCCGCAACTTAGACATCACCTCGGTGCCATCCGGATCTTGGCATCTCAGCGCCTTGTGGTGTCTTCTACTCCGAAAATATTGTAGAAAATATTGTTGCGCTGCCTTTGGCCCCATTCACACATCAGTCCGCTACTGACACCATCTCACAGGCCAACAGGGCGCCCCACGCCGACTTTTACCATTGTACGATGGCCACACCAGTGCTACAACTTACTAGACACCACCTTGGTGCCATCCGGATCTTGGCATCTCAGCGCCTTGTGGTGTCTTCAAATCAGAAAATATTGTTGCGCTGCCTTTGGCCCCATTCGCACATCGGTCCGCTACTGACGCCATCTCACAGGCCAACGGGGCGCCCCACGCCGACTTTCAACATTGTAGGATGGCCACAGAAGTGCGACAACTTACTAGACACCACCTCGGTGCCATCCGGATCTTGGCATCTCAGCGCCTTGTGGTGTCTTCTATTCAGAAAATATTGTTGCGCTGCCTTTGGCCCCATTCGCACATCGGTCCGCTACTGACGCCATCTCACAGGCCAACGGGGCGCCCCACGCCGACTTTCAACATTGTAGGATGGCCACACCAGTGCGGCAACTTACTAGACACCACCTCGGTGCCATCCGGATCTTGGCGCGTTGTGCTGCCTTCGGCCTATTCGCACATCGGTCCGCTACTGACGCAAACTCACAGGCCAACGGGGCGCCCCACGCCGACTTTCAGCATTGTTGGATGGCCACACCAGTGCGGCAACTTACTAGACACCACCTCGGTGCCATCCGGATCTTGGCGCGTTGTGCTGCCTTCGGCCTATTCGCACATCGGTCCGCTACTGACGCAAACTCACAGGCCAACGGGGCGCCCCACGCCGACTTTCAGCATTGTTGGATGGCCACACCAGTGCGGCAACTTACTAGACACCACCTCGGTGCCATCCGGATCTTGGCGCGTTGTGCTGCCTTCGGCCTATTCGCACATCGGTCCGCTACTGACGCAAACTCACAGGCCAACGGGGCGCCCCACGCCGACTTTCAGCATTGTAGGATGGCCACACCAGTGCTGCAACTTGCTGGACACCACCTCGGTGCCATCCGGATCTTGGCGCATTGTGTTGCCTTCGGCCTATTCGCACATCGGTCCGCTACTGACGCCGCCTCACGTGCCAACGGGGCGCCCCACGCCGACTTTCAGCATTGTAGGATGGCCACACCAGTGCTGCAACTTGCTGGACACCACCTCGGTGCCATCCGGATCTTGGCGCGTTGTGTTGCCTTCGGCCTATTCGCACATCGGTCCGCTACTGACGCCGCCTCACGTGCCAACGGGGCGCCCCACGCCGACTTTCAGCATTGTAGGATGGCCACACCAGTGCTGCAACTTGCTGGACACCACTTCGGTGCCATCCGGATCTTGGCGCGTTGTGCTGCCTTCGGCCTATTCGCACATCGGTCCGCTACTGACGCAAACTCACAGGCCAACGGGGCGCCCCACGCCGACTTTCAGCATTGTAGGATGGCCACACCAGTGCTGCAACTTGCTGGACACCACCTCGGTGCCATCCGGATCTTGGCGCATTGTGTTGCCTTCGGCCTATTCGCACATCGGTCCGCTACTGACGCCGCCTCACGTGCCAACGGGGCGCCCCACGCCGACTTTCAGCATTGTAGGATGGCCACACCAGTGCTGCAACTTGCTGGACACCACCTCGGTGCCATCCGGATCTTGGCGCGTTGTGTTGCCTTCGGCCTATTCGCACATCGGTCCGCTACTGACGCCGCCTCACGTGCCAACGTATTTTCTCCGCATTTTACACCCTATGCCGCATAACAGGTCATGTGACTTGTTTATAAAACTTTTCATTGGTTCATTTTACTTTTGGTTTCCTAATGATGGAAGGCTTGATCATGTGACCTAAAAACAACACTTTTCATTGGATGAAAACTTTTTTTTTTTCCCAAACGATGAAAGCCCCACCTTGTTTCTGGATGTTTCAGACTGAAGCTGGCGTCAGCATGAGAGCACCACCATCTCGTAGCTCAGTCGTGGTCATTCCGCGGGCAATCATGGCAGCCGCTCCCCACCAGAAGCCTGCAGGAGTCGGAGCCCCCAAAACTTTTGATGAATTCTCAAGGCGGAGGGGACGCTTTCGAGAATGGGGTCCAAGACCTAGCAGACAAGCGTCCGATTTCCAAGGTGTCCCAGGGCCATTTCAGTGGACCAGGCCCAAAAAGGAAACAGCCTGCCGCCATTTTGAGAGTCCTGTGACAGCCGCCTATCGCTGCACCGCAAGAGTGGGCGCAACTCAGCTGAATTGCGGCTTTTGACACAGTGGACCAAAAACGGACGGAATGGCAACTGAAACGGTAAAGGGGCGCCCCACTACAACAGATGACACTCCACCTGGACAGGCCCGTTCACCGCCTCCCCCGGGGCGCCCCGCGCCGTTATTCGGAGTAGCATTGTAGGATACCAAAACCAGTGCGGCAACTTACTGGACATCACCTTGGTGCCATCGTTCTGCTGCCTTGGAACTATTCGCGCAACAGTTTGCTACTGATGACCCACCCCCCGCGACGCCCCATGCCGTTATTTGCTGGGTGGCAACTTACTAGACATCACTTTAGTGTCATCTAGATTTCAGCGCGTTCTGCTGCCTTGGAACTATTCGCACAACAGTTTGCTACTGATGACCCACCCCCCGCGACGCCCCACGCCGGAAATCTGGACGTTGTGCTGCGTTGGGACTATTCGCACAGCCGACCGCTACTTCGTTGTTTTTCCCTAAAAATGTTTATGTTATTACTATTTTTGTTTTCTTGTATATATTTATAAATTATTAAAGTTTTATAATCTTACTACTTTGTCGGAGTGCTATATATTTTTAATGTGACACATAATTGTAAAAACTTTGATGTACAAAGAGTCATCCCTGGAATCTTCCGCTTCAGGCTCGGTCCCCTCCCCAATCACAATACAGGATGGTTTTCAGATAATAGCAACGCTTCTGCTGTGACGGATCTCATCGAGTGTGGGCCTTGATCTACTATAACTCCTTTGAAGAGGGGTGATTCTTTACAGCTGTGGCCATAAACTACATCTGCAGGGCTAGCTGATACCCTAGGACCAGCCTGGACAATCGGACACAGAGGAAAAGGAGTATCAGAGGGTGCGGTAGTGAATAGGGCGAAAGGGAGGTGTCGGGCGGGCACAGGGTGTGATTCTCAGGGAAGAGCAGCGCAGATGGGGGGAGGTTTATTACCCTTGCATAAGACAGAGAGCGGGGGTGACCACTGCCTGGGGGAGATGCTTGCGAGGGTGGGGAGCCATGCTAAGGATCGACAGCGTGCACAGAGTGGGTCTGGTCAAGGCATCTAAAATGGCTGCCGTGCACGACAAAAGTGTGGCATTTGAAAAAAGACAAGATGGCGCAGACAATGTTTTTCAACACTTCCTGATTTCCTTCGAATCGAACGTTAACAGACGTTGGGGCATATTACCAAAGTTAAGCGATATTTATCCCTAACGATGCTTAGCAACGATTTTTTTACCGTCAGAAATTATCGCAGATAAACCTTGCTATTATCAAGGTTTATCGGAAATACGATAAAAAACGACCGCAATGCATTAATATCGCTGAAAACTCAGCGATATTCATGCATTACCGAGCTAATGCTCTTAGCCATGTTATCCACCTCCCATTGGATAACATGGCTAAGAACTGCTCAGGGCAGGTGGTAGCTTTTGGAGATATTCGCGCTTATCTCGAATATTTCCAAAAGTTGATAATAGGAGATAGCGATGTTAGCGACTGTTTCCAGTCGCTAACATCTTGGCATGCCCACTTTGCATGTCATTAGTGATAAATATCACTCACATGCAAAGTGGGGCCCAAGATGGTCGCTATCTTCTACTAGCCGTCGCTAACTGGTGTTAGCAACAGCTAGGTAATACACATATAATTTTATCTCCGCGAAGCGGAGCGCTGTTACAGATATATATCTTGTTTCTGAACGTTAATTTCTCAAAATGCACTGAAGCACATATATTGAGACCTAGCAAAGGCACATCGGGCTACCAGTCCCTACAATTTTGCCAAGTTTCGTGCAAATCCATTCAGCTGTTCGATCCTACCGAGAGACAAGATGGCGGCCGCTATGGACTGTTTGGAATGTTTACAGACACCGGAGAGCCAATCAGCTTCGCTTCGCAAAGCTCCGTAACGCGAAAAGTACGCGAAGCGGTGCGCTGTTACAGATATATATCTTTTTTTGAACGTTAATTTCTCAAAATCCACTGGAGCACATATATTGAGATCTAGCAAAGGCACATCGGGCTACCAGTCCCTACAATTTTGCCAAGTTTCGTGCAAATCCATTCAGCTGTTCGATTATTATTATTTTTATTTTTTTTTGCCCCGCGGGGCCCTTTTAAAACCTCCACATCAAACCTAGGGGGTGAGCGACAATGTACTATGCCCCCTTATGGTCATTTGCCCCTTCGCTTTGGCCTCCTCTTGTCTCTCGATCCTACCGAGAGACAAGATGGCGGCCGCTACGGACTGTTTGGAATGTTGACAGACGCCGGAGAACCAATCAGCTTCGCTTCACAAAGCTCCGTTGCGCGTAAAGTATGCGTCCTGGGACTCTGCCAGGTCCGCTGTTACAGATATATATCTTTTTTTAAACGTTAATTTCTCAAAATCCACTGGAGCACATATATTGAGACCTACAAAAGGCACATCGGGCTACCAGTCCCTACAATTTTGCCAAGTTTCGTGCAAATCCATTCAGCCGTTCGGGCTAAAAGTAAGGCTAACCGCCCTATGGAAAACTCAATGTTAAAAACACGTTTTGGGACCCCCCTTTTTTCTCGGCCCCCCCTTGACAAACCCCCCCCAAATTTTCAGGGGCTCCTCAGAAACAAAATGTTCCATTTTCCAGAAAATTTCAGCCAATTCCGTCCACAAACGCCAAAGTTATTAGACATAGAATTTTCAAAAATCCCATAGGGAAAAAATCCTAACTATATATACCTACTGGCGACCGCCAGTAGGTAATATATACTTGAAGATGAAGGATCACAAGAAAACAACAGCCAGCCAGGGCAAAAATCTGGATCCCAAAGGATACAATGAGTCACAAAGAAATAAAATATATAAGACAGAAGTGACTCAAACAGATAGATTCACCAAAGAACAAAAATATATTTCCACTACAACGTTTCAGCTTCCGCCTTCCTCAGGTAGTTTCAAGATGGTAAGCTCAGTGGCTGCACAGATGACACAGCTGAATTTTCAAAAAGCATCATGAGTGAAGATTCCATTTGGAATGTGGAATCAATGCAGCCCTGAGAGTTCTTGAGATATGCATTAATCAGGTTGTATTGTCAGTAATGTTCAGTCCATCTGGATGCAATGATTTTAAACGGTACATCTAGAAGTTTTCCTTGGAGTCCAGTAGTTCTTCCTTTGAGACATGTTCTACGGGGAAAATCTTCAAATCTGATAGTGAATGATCGGCAAGGTTAAAATGATTGGCAACAGGCTGTTCAATTTTCTTATTAATTATTGCTGATTTGTGGTTCCTGAATCGTGTGCGGAGGTCATTCACTGTTTGGCCTACATATTGTTTTTTACAGCTTTGCCGTTGGCACTGAATCACATAAATAATGCATGTTGAGCGACATGTTAGATGCTGCCTTATTGCATAGGTTCTTCTGGTAACATAACTAGTAACTGATGATGTTTGTAAAAGGTATTCACACGTGATGCATCTTTTAGAGTCACAGCAATGAACCCCTGCATTTGTTACAGCTTGCTTGATTTCAGCTCTCACAATAAGAGATCGTAAATTTGGAGGTCTGCGGTAAGCAATGACTGGCGGTTTTGGAAAAACCTTTTGCAATTTTTCACAAGTGGACAGTAAGGGAAATGTTTTTTGCATTATATTTCTGTAGTTGGGAGCTGATGGATGATAGTCAACTACAAATGGAGTTCTGTCACTTTTGTTTCTGGCGCTGGTATTCCAAATAAGTGCTTCTCTGGGTAACTGCAAAGACTTGTCAATTTGTTGCTGTATGATATGCAGGGGATAGCCTCGCCTTCTAAATAATGTAGCAAGCTCCTGTAGATGGTCTTTACAGGTTTCCTCATTGCTGCAGATATATATATACATATATAACACATATTTATTTTTCAGAAAGACACACATGGATGGTGTCATCAGTGATGTCATGAGTGATGTAATATGTGACGTCATCAGCAGTGCATTACACGCGCAAGTTATAGTGAGTCCAACTAACTATAACGTGGAATTTCATTGGTTTTATATCAATAAAATTTCCAGCTAACTATAACTGGTGTCAAACCTATGGTTTTTTCAGTGAATTTCATAGGTTTTGTAAATGCTAGTTCCTAACTATAACGTGTGTAAAACCTATGGTTTTTTCAGTGAATTTCATTGGTTTTTAAAATGCTAATTCCTAACTATCTCGTGTATACAACCTATACTTTTGTCAATAAAGTTCTGGCAATATTTTTTTCGAAAACAAGCCGTTTTCTTCACTGTTCAAGTTGCATAGAGACTCCTTGTAAAGCGATACAGAATTAGAAAGTCTGTACCTTGCCTTTTTTTCAACGCATTAAAATGTGTCTGTAAATAAAAATAGCCTTTCTAAACTTTCGTGCGCGACCCGGTGTGCGCACTCTCGGCAACAGTTCTCAATAAAATGGATAGCGCATTTCCAAGCTTTCGTGCGCGACCGACTGCGCGCACCCGCCTATATATTTCGTGAAAACTTTGCAATCTGAACTTATTGAATTTCTTCATAGACCCATCAAAGAACTTATAATACGTCAAAGAGACTAAACCTAGGCTTCTTTTTTAATATTATGAAAATTTTCATTAAATGGAGCCGAATGTCTTTTTAAACTTTTGTGCATGACCGAATGTACACACCTTGGTATTTAAAAAAATATATAAAAGGTTTTATACTTTAACAATTGTATGCTTGAATCGAGCTCAAAAGATATATTAAATCCGAATATGTTTGAATTTACTTCTTTTCACGTTTTGAAACTTTGCTTGTTGAAAATGGCAATGTATATGCACATAAGCGGCGTTCATTTGTGTTCACTGTACCCCTTGTTGTAAGCAGAACGGATATCGCGAAACACTGACTGTGTTATCCTGCCAGCATAGACCCATGCACACACGTACACGACAGCCATTTTAGGCACCATGGCCTCTCTGCCCGTTTGTTAAACCCCCGGCACCCCTCCCCGCGCGCACTGCTCATGCATCGGCCATAAAACCCTCTCCCTCTGCGTGACCCTGCTCTAGAAGTAACCCTCCTGCTCGACCCACACCCCCCCATTTCCTCCCAAGAACACCCTTCCCCTCAGCTGACGAGCCCCCCCCAGCTGCACTTGGCCTTTCGACCTGGTCCCAAGTCCTAAGACCAAGCCTCGTGGATGTACACCCCCCCCCTTTTTTCTGCCCAGCATAACAAAACCGTGATACACCAACCGAAGTGCCCGATCTTATCGCCTGCCCAACCTTTGATCTGATCATCCCCTCCTGCCCTCGTGTCCTGTAGGAATATCCGGCTGAGAGATCACAATCTCTTGTTACATTCAGGAGGGGAGGATGACATCTGAGCGACTGGTATGGGAATAGGCCTGAAGCTGGGATTCCAAGCATGCTTTTTCCTACTTCAAAGCGTCTTTATTGCAATAAGGAATGTTTGTGCATCATAAACATGTGTATAAAAGACGAAGCCTCAGAGAAACTTGTTAGAGCACCTCCTGAAGACACTATGCGAGTGTCCGAAATGACAGGCTCTCCTCATGAGAAATAAAACTCTGTTCTTGTTTTCCTGCTTCCAGTGCCCGTCTCTTTATTTGGTAATTGTTCAAGATGGGAACTAAGAGGCGTCCTGCGCCAGCAGCCTGGGCATCAGGTGCGTTATGGGCTGACTTTTCCACAATTGGCGTCCCAACGCGGGGTCCATCAGGGACATAAGGTCCGGTAAGAGAGGTCCAGACGATGGGGTGAACATCTAAACAATTGGAGTATACCTGCCTTGAGAGGGCCCTCGTCCGGCTGCCGATTGAATGAGCTTCACCGATTCCGAACGGATCTCTCTCAAGTGACCTACTGTCCTGACTGGAATCCCACAAAAATGCTGCGGTAAAAACATGGAGAAAGAGAACGATTGGGCGCTGGAAAAGGGAAGGCGAAGAATTGCCCACACGGTCCGGTCCGGGTAAGGTTAAGTAGGACGTCTTTACGTCTGATTGGTAGGATGGTTTTATCCATCTGATTGATTGATTGATTGTACTTGAAGTATTGCTTCTCTTTGAGACATTTTCTATTTGCAAACAGCGATGAATAGGAACGTTGCTCTCTCTTTGCAAATAGTGAAGGATAGGTAATGCAGACGTTTGTCCCCCATTGTAATCCGTCATGCCTATCTTTCTCCCCACTGATTGTTTGTTATCGATTTGTATCGATTATTGCTCTTTGAGATATTCCCTGTCTACAAACAGGGAAGAATAGAAATATTCTGCCCCCCTTTGCAGATAGTGAAGGATAGGTAATGCAGATTTTTGTCCCCTATTGTAATCCGTCATGCCCATTTTTTCTCCCCACTAATTGATTAATTACTTGGACATTTTATTGTTCAAGGAATAGTTCGTTCGAGGCATTCCCTGTTTGCAAATAACGCAGAAAAGAAATATTCTGTCTAATCTTTGCAAGTAGTGAAGGGTAGGTAATGTGGACCTTTGTCCCCCGTTGTAATCTCTCGTGCCTATCTACTCCCCACTGATTGGTAAACTAGTTCCACCCGGACCATTTATTAGAGGTAGGTCATCTGGCTCGACCTGAGGGCACCCCTAATAAAAAGGACATATGCAACAATAACGAAGTAATCACCGTATCCTGTTAACAGAAACTTTAGCATGAAATACGCTAGAAAGGAAAAAAAAAAAGAGAAAGAAATAAGAAAGCAAAATCAGTAGGCCACTGATGAGTTTTTCATTTCGCTACAAATAGGAAAACGCTAGAAATAGCTCACGATAAAACACATGATTTCGCTAGAAATAAGAAACGTTAGAAATAAGCCCGTAATAAGAAACATGAAAATGGTGAGAGAAGCCAAGCCTGACATCGCGACGGCCACGAGGCACCTAGGCTTCGCCACCCCTCACTGCTCCAAACATGTCTGTCCCACCGCCTGCCACGCCCCAATAACGGTAACATGAGAAAGATACACACAGCAGATACCTACCCCCATTCTGGAAACTCCCGAAGTGCAACAGGTCCGCGGCTACGCCCATCCGGAAGACGAGATCTTCGGCACGTGTAGGGCGGGTCCTGCTGCCAGCCGTCGGCCGGGGAGGTCGTCGCATAAGGTGGGCCAGAAGAGGAGCCAAGGCCGACGGGATCCGGGCGTCCCCTCCTCTTCTTTCTTCAATAATGGCTGCGACAACACCGGGGGGATGTCTTGCTCATGCCATCGACCCCCCCCGTATCTCCTGGTCCAGCCCCGGCTTGGTATGAGCTCTCCGTTTGGCCCTGAAGCGGCGCCTTGCAGGCCACCGGGGGGGGGGGATGTCTTGCCTATGCCTCTGACCCCCCCCCCTCTCTCATCGCCTGGACCGGCCATCATGAATATTAACGCCGAGAAAAACAGCATGGGGTGCGCTGGGAGGGAGAGGCGGCGCGAACGAGCCTCTCCCACCTCCCCAGGTGGAGGCCCCCAGTGGCACCCCCGACGCTCCACTCACCCGACAAGGGTTCGTCCACTCTTGTGATGCAGTGACTGCTGGAACTCGTAAAATGGCGGTCGACCCTGCAGGAGCGGGCCCGGCGTGAAGGGATGGCCCGGTTGCTTGTTAGTTAAGAAATGAGTCCCACAATCAGAAGTGTTCTCCTCGACTTTGAAGATTCTATAAGAGCCACGGGGGCCCCCGACCCCCGCAGGCACCCCCGATGGGGAATGACTGTCATGATTGCCCGCGGAACGATGAAAATGTAGCCGCGAGACGTCGGCGCTCCCATGCTGGCGCCAGCCTCAGTTTGAATGACTAAAATCCTGCAGACTACAGTTCGGATCAGTTCCGGTGAAAACCCAGTATGACCCGGTAGAAAAAAATTGTTGCCTCCCTCCCCCTTTGACTGATGGTTCATACCGCCGATCCTTTCTGTTGCCCTTTAACTGAACTTTTGGACTGCCGAAAGAGGCTCTGGGCCAACCACGAGTTGGTGGAGATTTTGACTATGCCTGGATCTGCCTGGCTACACCCAAAATGGCGCTGGTACAAATGAAACTTTCAACTCCTTGTTGTACCCCGATTGCTCAGCCTTGGTGTCATGAGATATGTATGCAGTTTTTTTTTTAAACACAATGAATTGATATGGGACTGATTATGTGTTCGGACAATGAATTGACATGAGATGGGTACTGATTGAACATTCGGACAATGAATTGTTGTTAAGTTTTGGCGCATCATGATTATTGAAAGTTCGAATTTCAACACTTATGATACTCGCTCACACTGAAGTTTCGATATGATTTTATTGCACTTGTCGCACTTTTTATTATGAAATCAACGACCACCGACTCCATTTAGTTTTCCACTAATAAGTATCCCCACATGTACAGTTCCAGCCTGCTCCGTGGCCAGCCCACGGGGTTGTAGGCCCGTATTTGTGCACCGACATTCTTATTAAAGATTTTTGAAAGCAAACGTAGTTGTCACGTGTAGATTGGTAAGTTTAGAATAAAAGACCACTATTTCCGATATAACTAAAATACAGGTGAAATGGCTCAGCTCGATTAGTTAAGGGTTAAAAGGTATAGTACGTAGAAATATTGCAAATATGAACGGTCCAGGTTTTTGTTGTATGTGTTTTTCATTTTTTGTACAGCCTAAAGCACATATGTTAATATTTTACTCCTTTTCACGTTTTGAAACTTCGCTGAATTAGACCGCTACTTCCAAATGGCGTACGTGACCAGATACTGAAGGAATGCGTCTTGAAAGTGGCTGACTGTAATGTATGATATTTCACTCAGTGACTTTCAGGCCCAGGTTGTATGTTCAGAGGAACACTTACCGTTTATTAGAGGTAGATCGTCCGACTCCACCGGAGGACACCCCTAATAAAAAAGACATATATATAAAATGCGGACTAGCCGCTGTATCGTACTAGCAAACTTTAACTTAAAATCGTTAGAGAAAACAAAAAGAATCAAACAAAATCAGTAGGCCACTGATAGGATCTCTTTTTGACCTCACTAAAATAGAAACATTAGGAACAACCCCTCATGAGAAATATGAAACTAGTGAGAGAAACCGAGCTCGACGCCATGATGGCTGCAACATAGCTTGGCGCCGCCGCCCACCCCGCCCAAAATAACGACAAACGCTATGCAAATATTATAAATAAATAGAACACACCAGCAAAGTAACAGAGTAAAACGTTTTATTAAATAACTATTTACATGCCAGCCTGCTGCAATATGAAAACAACACTTCCAAAATGATTGACTACCTTTAAGAAGAAAAAAAGAATCTTTCATCTGGCAATTTTTCACTTATCCTGAAGATCAAAAGAAAGTAAATGCACCAAAAGTAACCTGCACGATATGTGACTCGTTTCTCTCAAGAAGAAATCCAACAAAAAAACATTCCTTTTCCATACATACCATGGTGCGCCATGTCAAACAAATGCACCCTGTGCAATTTGCAGAGGCATCGACAAAAGCCCTGGCCACGCTATTACCATTAGAGGTGGCCAGCACATTTTCTGATCGACGACCTGTATCTCCATCGAGTGCACAGAAGGACTTGAGATATTTAACTATATATGGTCTATAACTTATGGTTTTTTCAGTGAATTTGCTCCGCCAGCCACCCCGCCCAAAATAACCACAAACCCTATGCAAATATTAAAAATATATACAACACACCAACAAAGTAACAGGGTAAAACGTTTCATTAAATAACTATTTACATGTCAGCCTGCTGCAACATCGATCCAAATGCATGACACTGTTCCTGTCAAGGTGGCATAGCTGGCGGCCTAGGGGTGGAGGACCATTGTGCAAATACCCCGGGGAGGACTCTGGATATGCTTGATACCAGAGATTCTTCGATGTAACTGCCTTCCACAAATGGCATAAGTCCTGGATGTTCGGTGCCATACTTGAAGGTTTGACCTAAAGACACGTCCTGCGGTGCCCTAGTCCAACCATTACATATACCTCCGCCAGGAGACGGCGTGGGGTGCACTGGAAGGGAGAGGCGGCGCGAACGAGCCTCCCCCACCTCCCCAGGTGGAGGTTTCTCAGCTACACCCCAGCACTTCACTCGACATAGACGGCCGGCTCCCAGGGTCCGGCGGAACTTTTAACCTTTTGGTGACTCTTCCATTTTGGACCTTGTCCCACAATCCGTTTGACCTGAAGACACGTCCTGCAGTGCCCTGGTCCAACCATCACATATACCTCCGCCAGGAGACGGCGTGGGGTGCACTGGAAGGGAGAGGTGGCACGAACGAGCCTCCCCCACCTCCCCAGGTGGAGGTTTCTCAGCTACACCCCAGCACTTCACTCGACATAGACGGCCGGCTCCCAGGGTCCGGCGGAACTTTTAACCTTTTGGTGACTCTTCCATTTTGGACCTTGTCCCACAATCCGTTTGACCTGAAGACACGTCCTGCAGTGCCCTGGTCCAACCATCACATATACCTCCGCCAGGAGACGGCGTGGGGTGCACTGGAAGGGAGAGGTGGCGCGAACGAGCCTCCCCCACCTCCCCAGGTGGAGGTTTCTCAGCTGCACCCCAGCGCTTCACTCGACAAGCTGAGTTGCGCCCGCTCCTGCAGCACATTGCCTCGCTCGGCCAGCTCAATTACGCCTGCTCTTGCTATTACAGCGTCTCACCCGCCATCCGGCTGAATTGCACCCACTCTTGCGGTACAGCGACAGGCGGCTGCCACAGAGCTCAGGAAATGGCGGTCGGCTCCACAGACTTGGGCCTGGCCTGCAAGGATGGCTCTGGACAACCCTGGAACTCGGACGCTTCACTGCTACGGCATGGGCCCCATTCCCAAAAGCGTCCCATCAGCCTTGAAGATTCTACAAGAGTCACCGGGGCGCCCGACTCCCGCAGAGTTCCGGTGGGGAGCTTCTGCCATGATTGCTCGCAGAATGGCCACGACGTAGCCACGGGGTGCTCTCATGCTAACGCCAGCTTCAGTCTGAAACTTCCAGAAACACTGTAGACTACCAATTCAATCGGTTCCGGTGGAGCCCCAATGACGTATCGCGTTGTTGCATAATGCGTCATATGACACGCCGCGTTAGAGCACCCGGAAGTCCTCCGGTGCGCGAGGCGCGAAGCGCAGCTTCCCGGAAGCAATCCGGGCCGCGGAGCGCATAACGTAAGCATAACAGGTCATGTGACTTGTTAATAAAGCTTTTCATTGGTTTAGAAATATTTTTATGAGCATATTTGACTATTTCATTAAAGACACTACACATAACCTGTTTTTCAAGTTATGTTTAATTTTAAATGAAACGGTTTACATTTTCACTTTTTATTTCCAGTAAATTTTAAAAATAAATGTTTATAGTTCCATATGCTGAAGCACGTCAGCTTCCCACCCTATGTCATACAATTCTGACAAATCGGCATCCTCATCATGTTCTTCATCATCCTCAGGATTTAAATCATCTAAGGGATCCACTTCCACTGATGTTTCAATGACAAGTTCAGCGATAAGATCGAGATCAACGGATTGCTCATTATCACTCATGCTTGATGTTGTCGTTATCTTTAAAGAAAGAGAACAACAATGAGATGTTGCAGAGTAAGAGACAAATCTCAGAGACTATAATAGTAAAATTGTTTAACAAGAGTAACATTTTGCAGCTATTATTTAGCCATGTCCAGCGATGCTGAGGAGGTGAGTCCTATGTCCAAGTTTTCAGTGAACAGGACTCATCTCTTTTTAACCTTGGATAAGCCTCACCAACTCTGTGTCCCCTGCTCATACTTAAATGTAAAGGGGCAGATTTATGTTAACTGGCGCATCCCCAGAGATGCACCAGTTAATGTGCACCGCTGCTCTGCCACCCATGGTGTGCCGCATTTACAATGTGGAACACCATTGACCAAAAACAACACAGATGCGTCACGCATCTGTGCCGCAAAAGCAGCACATTGCAGGAATCACGTCATAAGCGCGACATGTCTACTGTAATGCACAGGAGCAAGCCACACATTGCATGGTGCATCACTCCTTATGCCTGTTTCAAACAGGCGTAACGATTTGATTCCGCAATGCTATAAAGCTGACTCAGTGAAATCTTCTAAATTTCACTGTGTTAGTTTTACAGGGCTTTCATGCAAATGAATGCCCACCCTGCAACAAAACGCCTATATGAAACCTGACGCAGGTTTCATGTGGTGTGGAAAATGAAAATGTATATGTACGTAAGTGGCGTTCATTTGTGTTCACCCTCACCACTGTTGGAGTTAAAGCGAAAGTCACGGCACAGTGGCCCCGCCATCTTGCCCCCTTTTAGGCCCCATCACGAACATAGATAGCCCCACATAGCAAAACGTGATCTTATCGTTTGCCCAACTTCAGATCTGAACCCCCCCCCCTTTTGCTCTCATGTCCTGTCGGAATGTCCGGCTGTAGATTACAATCACATGTTACATTTGGGAGGGGAAACGACATCAGAGCGACAAATATTAGAAATATACCACACGACAGCAAAATAAATATATTATATAATATATAATTTTATATATAATATTATATAATATAATAAAAAACAAAATAACAGGTTAAAACGTTTTTATTCTTGAACAAAAATATATTAAAACAACTATGGAGAACCATTACGCGAATAGTTTTTTTTTTTTGCAATGTCTGCACTCGTATTAGATAAGAAACTTGCCTTGAAAACAGTGCATTTCTGAATAAACATTTCAAATATACACGTTCTCTCTTTTAATCCATAATCTCAACTAAAATGATTGTATATTGAAACAGTATTTATGTGTTCCACGTAACTTCAGCTGTACTAACTTAATATTTTCTTTTGTCGACCTGATTTACTCATACTAGAACCCACAGGCCTATAACAGCCCGTGAACCCTTTCTTTTACGGTACATGACAAAACAAACAATTACAGACTTACCTTTACCAATGCTTTGTACGATGTACAACAGTGACAGTCACAAAATAGATATTCGTTTGACGGAAGTCTCAATTATGCTGCTATCACTGCAACCAAAATTCAATGGCACAGATATCCAGTCAATACAGACTCATATATGTCTCTTCAGCCAATCATATTTCCTCCCGCAAAATTTTGTATTCAAATATACATTTCAGTTCGTTGTCCCTCACAATATTTTCAATGTCACATAAAAGTCACCCATCACCCACTGCCATCTCTGGCTGTTTCCATGGTAACACCTCATTCTGCACCTGGCTGAAGGCACAGGTCAAAAGTTCATATCTCAACGTTCTACAGCAAACTAACAACACTGTTTTCCCTCCAGAAACACCTGCCTATCCACAGCTCTGTTACATGTCATTTTTTTCACACCCAATACTACTTTTTCTTTTACATAACATTAACATGCAACGTAGTTTTCAATCTTCACGTATTAGAATCAACCAATCATCTTTTGTTTTTCAACCACACCAAGCCTCATCCATTTTTTTATCCTGACTTTCAGCTTCTAACTGCCATTCCACTTCCAGAACCCATTGGAGTACGAGTGCATCTGCCTTGAAAATGAAGGTTTGGCTTTTAGGACACAGCTATATTCACTGGAGTGGAAAATATGCAGCAAGCAGAAGAATTTCCAACCTTGATTTAGCAAATGTGCAGATAACGTGGATTGGGCAAAGAGGATTAAGATGTCACCAATTAATACCATTGGTGAAAACTTTTATGCATCTCCCAGAACCAGACCTTATAATTGTGCACTGTGGTGGGAACGATCTAGGCACATTGACTGGGGTAGGTCTGGAAATGCTTCTAAAAGACACCTTTCGACAATTGATGACACTTTTTCCTCGAACTGCCTTGGTATATTCCAATATATGCCAAAGACAGAAATGGAATTGGTCCAATCAACATTGTGCACAAATTGAGAAAGCAAGGAGACATGTAAATAAATCTGTTTCTGCTTTCCTCAGAGATTATAGCATGGGTTCTATTTACCACAACAACTTGCGTTACCACATGCAAGACATCTATAGGACAGATGGTGTTCATTTCACGGATGAGGGAAACAGAATCTTCCTCTGCAACATCAGACTCTCCATCGGTACATACTTATAAATGCAGAAACAACTCAATTAACACAAGGGCTCTTTTCAGAGCCACCTTATATCAAAGCACTCAAACTTCTGATTTATCTCCATTTTCACACTCTTGTAAATAGGTGTGCGCGCCCGAGTGCGTGCACCCTGCAACTTTTTTCCCCAAAAAAAATATATATTTTCGCCTTTAAGGACCTTACTGCACACCCTGAGAAAACCTACGCAGCAAAACAATCTCTACCTTCTCCCCTTTCCATGTTCCAACGCTTTGAAATGACAATATATTTACTCGCAGTGACAAAATGGCGGTCAACACTTCCTGATTTCCTTCGAATCGAACGTTAACAGACGTCACGCAGCAAAAAAAAATTCTGCTCGCGCGCAGCCGCTTGAGTGCGCGCACCCGTCCGCGCTTATAGATATATAATTGACTTTGACTTTAATTTTCTCAACAACTACTGAACGGATTTACACCATTCCACAAAAAGCGTAATCTGCGAGCCGGACTCTACAGTTTTGCCAAATTTCTTATAAATCCATTCAGCCGTTCGACCTGTAGCCGTGTCTAAACGTCCTATGGAAAATAACATGGAGAAAACACGTTTTGGGACCCCCCTTTTATCTCAGCCCCCACTTCACCAATCCCCCCCAAATTTTCAGGGAAGGAGCGCAGTGGACCGAGCCATCTTCTTTGAGAAATTCGCAAAGATTCATCCACCAGGGCCAAAGTTAATCCAAATAGAATGTTGACGATTTCCTATGGAAACTAGGTCCTAACTATAACTACCTACTGGCGACCGCCAGTAGGTAATATATATATATATATATGTGTGTGTATATATAAAAATGAAATTTGGAAATAGTTCATGGTTTATATATGCTTATTAAAAAATAAAGTTTGACAAAAAAAATTATTAACCTTTTTGGTTGTTTTCTTAACTGCTGTGTGACTCTTTCTTGTTCTTATTACTGTTATTTGCTGGCATCCACCATGGTGTTAAATTTTGGGGCACTTATAGCGGGAATACTGGTGATCTCTGCAGTTACCACCAACTTCTGAATACTGTGTTAGCTTTATCTCAACTTTAGTTGCATTAAAGTGCTGTTAATGAAATACAGAGTAGCCGTTCCCGGGAAAAAGGCACGAGATGCACCTTTGCAAATTATTCTAAATACTAAAATCCTGTATTGAATTGCACTGAGATAGTGCCTACAAAATCAGTGAAGAAATCTCATTGTATTTATATTGATTGGGAATAGTGCGTCAGGTGCTGGATCTTGACGGGATACACTGCCCAGTTTTTATATTGTTCTGGACACGAAAAAATCACATCACAACTTTCACAACAACTGCAATGCGAAAGAAATTCCGGCGATAACCCACGTTACCACCAGGGATTTTACACCTGCTTTATGCTGGTGTTAGCAGGACAACTACCTGCAGCAAGAAAGAAAACACAGCCAAGAGCCACACCAGAACATCCACAGGTGCCATAGAGTCAATGACCATGATACAGGGATACCCATGAGGGCCACAAGAGTCACTGTAACAACTCCAGGACCGCTAACACCCCCCAAACCCGCATCTGAGCATTTGTGTCCGTGTGGTCATTGTGTTAGCATGGTAGGCACGGGCCCTGCAACATCACAGTGTGCTGTCTTCAGCAGACATTACCATGTCACCTCAGCGTTGGCAGTGACCTTGGACATGTAGCTATGTGCGCATCCTCCTGCATGCACAACAAACGTGTGCTGGTCTGGCGTACACAGGTCAACGCAGGGGTGTGCCTATCCGGGAAGGGAAATGGTGTGTCTAGGACATGTCCGTGTGCAGGAAGTGCGGTAAGTATGTCTCTGTGTTCTGGTGTGGCCCGCCACCTGGGCCGCAGCGGCCGATGTTGTAAAGTGGCATGCACCACCACCAAACGGCACTCTCATGGTGTAGTTGAAATGCCGCAGGACATGCCCGAATATGCATTACTATGCTGTGCCATACGAGTGCACTGGATATAACAGTGCACCGTACAAAAGTATGGGGGCTCGTGGGAGGGAGGAGCAGCTGTTTGGCAATGTAACACACAGTTAACCCGCCCATGTGCTAGGCATCTCATCCATGATGACCACGGTTGCACACTTCCCACAACACCCACGACCAGCCTTTGTACACATCCTGTATGAATGCAGTATGGTTTTCACTTCTATGCTCGTTCAGTGCTGTGATGTTGCTGGGTTGTGTCACTTATGCTCCTTGTTGGTTTAATTCATTTTGGCCATTGTTTGTCTATACTTGTGCTGTATTTGATTGTGCATGTGTGCTATTGTGCCTATCTCCCCCGTCCCCCCACTCCCTGCTTCTTCCTCTTCCTGGTGCTGTTGTTTCCATGATTTTGTTCCTCCACACATAAATACATGTAAAGAGCAAATTAGAATACCTCCTTGATTTTTTTACATTTCAAAACTTTTCTCTATTAGTTTCTTTTTAATTTTCCATATAAACAGTTTTTCTCATATTCAACAACACATAAAAGTCAGCAGTGCAACGTATTCTATCAACATATTTTCAACAACATTCTACAACAAGTGCAGGTTAAAAGTTCAGCCATTTTTTTAAACCTTATGATTTTTTTGGCAACATTTTCTCAAACATTTAATGGCACGTGCAGGTTAAAAGTTTACGATTTTTTTAAGTTCGAACAGTGCCTTTGAAATGCAAGTAGCAGGTGTGGTTGAGTTGAGCAAATTTTATCCTATAAATATACTCCACATTCAAACTGGTTTTTACTTAACCAATCACAAAGATGCTTTTCCAGAAAACGGATGTGCACCTTACTTTTTATAAAACAATGCTTTTCATCTCCCAATCAGGTATCGTTTTGTATGGCAAAAAAAAAGAAGTTCCACATCTTTAAACATATCTCTTATTCTACAAAGGAACTGCTTGAGCTACAGACATCTTTCCATACCTTCCAGCCACACCTTCAAAATGCTAGTGTGGATCGTAGGACATAGCTTTGTTTTCTGGTGCAAGAGGTATGCAGAACAGAGACATATTGACTTAGACCTAGATTTACAAAATGTGGACATTAAATGGTTTGCACAGAGAGGATTGAAGTGGCACCAATTGTTGCCTTTGGTTAAAACCTGTTTGAACCTCCAACACCCTGACCTCATGATTGTGCACTGTGGCGGAAACGACTTAGGCACATTGACTGGGGTAGGTTTGGAAATGCTCATGAAGGAAACCATTGGACAATTGATGTTACTTTTGCCTCAAACTGTCTTAGTATGTTCCAATATATGCCAAAGACAGAAGTAGAAATGGTCAAAACAATTTTGTCCTCAGATTGAAAAATCTAGGAAGGAAGTCAAAAAAGCTGTGTCTGCATACCTCAGAGACCACACAATGGGTTCCATCTACAACAACAACATACGTTTTGATATGGCTGATATCTACAAAAGTGATGGAGTACACTTCACAGATCAGGGAAATCGAGTTTTCCTGAATAACTTGAAGCTGTGCACCCATACTTATATGTAGCTCCAACTAATGAGCACAAGGGATCTTTTTAGGGCCACCCCATAACTTACAACTTAGGCCCGCTATTTTAGGGCCAGGTAATGGCAACACTGAGACCCTCGCCAAAATCTATTCTCCACACAGCTGTGGCACAGCAGCGGACCATCTGACTTTGCAGCACAGAGCTCTCACTTTGATCACCGGCTCTACTCACCCATAGGGGTGAGTAGTTTGTGCTTTACAAATACCGTATTGATTTACCTTCGCACTCCCTGTACAACACCACCTAAGCGCCATTTACAAGTTGGACAGGTGTGGCACAGCGCCCAGAGCACATGACTTCACAGCATAGCACACACAGTTTGGCCTCAAGGTTTCATCCCCGAGCCCAGCTGCAGCTCAATTTAGCAGCATGACACTCTAGGCAATACCTCACTTAATGTTCGTAGCCAGCACTTTCTGACTGGTAGGGGTCAATAGTTCAGCAACTTTACTCCGACTCCGGCAGCAGCTCAGCTTACGCCCCCAGCGCCACAAAAGTTCCTCCGAGTAGGTATACCTACATGCTCACACTATTTGGACAGATGTTGCACAGTGGCCAGAGCAAATGACTTCACAGCATATGACACAAAGTTTGAGCTCATGCTTTCATCCACGAGTCCGGCAGCAGCTCACCTTAGCACCATGAGACTCTAGACAATACCTTACATATTTTCCGTACTCCAGGGCTTTCAGACCAGTAGGGGTCAATGGTTTGTCCTAGTAGGTATAAACACATGCTGACACTACTTTCACAGGTTTAGTGCAGCGGCCACGGCAAATGACTTCACAGCATAAGAAACACAGTTTAGGCTCACGCTTTAATCACAGAGTCCCGCATCAGCTCAACTTAGCAGCATCAGACTCTAGGAAATACCTCACTTAATTTCCGTAACACACCACTTTCACACCAGTAGGGGTGAATACTTCGCTTCGCACCCCCTCTTTAGCACACCCTAAACACCCCACAGAGGTTACAGTGCTCCTACCCTCCTCTTTCCCACTTGTATCGCCCTTTTTTCCCTTACTCGCTTCAACGCAATCACAAAATGGCGGCCAACACTTCCTACTTGCAACCGCTCGCAGCGCTCGCAACCAATAAGCAGCATGCTCGTGCTCGTAATGCCTCAGCCAATCAGGTGGCAGAATTGCCAAATATGGATATCTGTAAATTTCAATATTTCTCAAAAACTACTGAACAGATTTATACCAAATAAACAAAAGCATACTTTCTAGATCAAGACCATTCTCCCTGCCAAATTTGGGGTAATTCCGTTCACCCGTTCGACCTGTATCTTGTCTAAAGTTTCCTATGGAAATTAACATGGAAAAAACACATTTTGGGACCCCCTTTTTCTCAGCCCCCTTGACAAATCACCCACAAACATTCAACATAGGAGCTGAAATGAACAAATAATTAGTTTGGAAAATTTCATGAAGATTCATCAAACGACGCGAAAGTTATATTATATATATTTTTTTTAATGGCCGGGCCACGGGGGATGGGGTCCCAGGGCCAATGTCGGGTTATGTAACCAGGGGGTATTTTTTTTTCTTTTGTGATAGGAGTCGCTTCCCCATTGCGGCTCTCCACACGGCCCATTTAATTTAACTATGAATTTGCGGATCCGCCTAAAATAAATAAATAATTTAATAGTATATAGTTCAGAAGGTAGTGTTGCATTTGTGAACTTTTTTATAGAGCTAATGAAATTAAAGTTAATAATCACATCACATTTGATAGAGTAGGACATAATAAAAAAAATGAAAATTAAAAGTTACATTAGAAAAGTGTATTGTGTTGTAGTATATTGAATTTGTGCTTTTTTTCAGAGTCGAGATGGGTTCGCGAATCTGGAAATTATTTAAAAAGTGTATGTATGTTAAAAAATAAATAAGATTCACTGTCGGCTTATAGGGTAGCTTTAACAAGAGGCGTTGTTTTCATTATGACTTTGTTGGAGCTACTTATAAGTGCGGATGCACAGCTTGAGGTTGTTGGGAAAAACTCTGTTTTCTACATCAGTGAAATCAACTCCATCACTACTGTAGATGTCATGAATATTAAAATGTAGATTGTTTTTATAGATGGAGCCTATGGTGTCTGAGGTAAGCTAAAACTGCTATATTGACATTCTTCCTAGCTTTATCAATCTGTGGACAGAATTGTTTTGACCACTTCCATTTTTGTCTTTGGCATATATTAGAGTATAGAAAGACAGTCTGAGGCCAAAGCAACATCAATTGTACAAAGGTATCCTTCATTAACATTTCCAGCCAAACCCCAGTCAATGTGTCTAGGTCATTGCCACCGCAGTGCACAATCATGAGGTCAGGAGGTTGGAGATACAAAAAGCTTTTAACCAATGGCATCAGTTGGTGCTACTTGAATCCTCTCTGTGCAAACCATATAATATCCAAATTTTCCAAACCTAGGACTTTGTCAATACCTCTGTGATCAGCATACCTTTTTGCACCAGAAAACATAGCTGTGCCCTACAATCCACAGTGTAAGCATTTTGAAGGGATGACTGGAAGGAATCAAAAGACGTCTGTATCAGAGGTTCGCCGTTGGTAGAATAAGAGGTGTGTTTGAGAAAACCGATAACTGATTTTCTGATCATCGTCATTGTGCACTCAACAATTGGATACATATTACTTTCCTGAAGAAGAATGTTTCTGATTGGTTATTAAAACATGTTTGAAAGATACAGTAGATAGGGTAAGGTAATATTTTGCAAAAGTCAACCACACCTGCTATTGGCACTTGGAAACTGCTGGGCTGAACTTCAAATTATGGTGGACCTTTGACCTGCCAGTACAGTCGAGTGCTGCAGAAACTGTTGCTATGGAACCTAGGATTAAGCAGGATGGGGGAAGGGTTGAAACTTAACTGTGGCATTAAAATTTGAAATACTAATTTAAATCTAAGTGATATGCTATTAAATTTAGTTTTCTAAAATCAGTAGTATGTTTAGAAATAGTGTGTTGGTATAATGCTAGTATTATTTGAAATAGGTTTTTGAACTCCTGTAAGTTACACTGCGGCACCGGAGTGGAGTCACGATTCCAGAAAATTACAGAACCAGTTTGGGCACTTTTAGAAGACACTAAGAATGGGTTAAAATTATCGCTTTCATTCGATCCCGTGGTTAAAGGAAATTAGGGGTATGCTAATTAAGTTGGACCTAGACCACTTATGGAACACTCCCAATGCCTTAAGTTTTCCATCAAAGGCAACACTGAAAAAAATGTATTGGGAAATGGTAGGGTCGACTGCTTATAGCACTGGATCCAACAGTAACCTGACAGGACGTTTTCTGGATATTAAACTCTTACCATCTTGTGAGCCATATTGGGACATTATTGAAAGGCCGTTTGACAGAAAATTGTATTTCCAATTCAGAATCGGGACCCTTCCTTTAAAGGCATTCACCCACAAATGGTCTGCCAATCAGGATGACAAATGCCACCATTGTAAAGACATGATCGAGAACATTGTCCTTCTACTGTTTGTTTGTCCTCTTTATGTAAGCCACCGAAGGAAGTGGATAAAACCTGTGTGTTTAAACCTATGTACACGTAGGTATATAGAGGCGTTAAGAGTGCTGGAATCAGATTGTACACCCTGCGTGGCAATTGCCGTTGCAAAATTTCTAGGGTGGGCATGGACACTACGCACCCGCATTTTACAACAGTTAGATACTGCCCAACGAATTAACTGACACCGCTAATGTAGACCAATTTCTTAAAAATTATGTTTTATTGAACTATTTTTTTACCACCATGTATTAATTGCCTTTTTATCTGGAATATGACGGCAGTATGGTTTAATTAGTTTTTTTTAAAAAAATGAATTTTATTGTAGAATTTATTGTGTAGTGATAGGATGTACAACTGCTTTTATTACATGCTGTCGAATAAAGCTTTGAAATTTGATTTGGGTTAAAATGTCTAATCAATAAAAATGTGTTTTAGAATTTGAAATAATGAAGGAAGCATTTTGATTTGTTACTTACATTTATTTGTGTGCAGAAAGAGTGGGAAAGTTAGCCAATACTGGAATTTACCTTTTTGAGAGTGGCACATTACATTTATTGTGTGAGAAAGATAATCTTTTATGAGTTTCTTATATTTCATATTCTGCGATACTATAACAGAGGTGAGTTACAGTTTTGTAAGGTGTGTTAAGTATTGTGTAGTAGTGCTTCAGTCTTTGTTGTGATAATTTTAACTTTGAAAAGCATTTTTTTTTAAAGTTTATCAGTTATTAGAGAAGTGTTGAAGTATGTTACAAAATGTGCAAAAGTGTATTGTAGTTTGTTTTATTCTACTCAAATAAAGAATGAAATATGTTGTGCATAGTATTAACTGGGGTTTGGTAGATAGATTAGTGATTATGGTACTTCGTATGAGTCTCTGGAAAGGTATAGTTGAAGTACGATGTATACATTTAGTAGTCTGCTTGAAATGTGAAGTGCTGTATGTCAAGTTAATAGGACTGCATGGCCTTGTGACTGATGTATGTCTATACTTGTACATGTATTTTCACACGTGTTATGCATCTGAAGATGCTAGATCTATAAAACACAGGTATAAAACTATTTGTATTTTTTTTTATGTATGATGCCATTAGTAAAAGGCGTAGAACATGCATGCATGCTTTCAGGACTATGGTGGGACTTTCAACAGTGGCATGTGAAGGTTTGCTGCTTTATATTTGGCTAGGCCCAACATTGAGTAGTCGCTGAATAGAGAAGCTGCAAAAGAAAAGTGAGGGTTAAGACATGCTGGCAGAGGGATTAAGGATTAGGCTTCTTTGTATCTGTGGAAAGGTACATTTGAAGTATGCCATATAAATGTAGGTGTGTTGTTGAAATGGGAAGTGCAGTTTGTCAAGTTGAAAGGACTGCATGGTCTTGTGACTGAGGTATGTCTCTACTTGTACATGTATTTTCACACGTGTTATGCATCTGAAGATTCTATACCTATGAAACAAAGGTTTAAATCTATTTGTATGTTTCTTTTATGTATGATGCCACTAGCAAAAGGCCCAGACACATGCATACTTTCAGGAACATGGTGAGACTTTAAACAGAGACATGCAAAGGGGTTGCTGCTTTATATTTGGCTAGGCCCAACACTCTGAGTAGTCACTGAATAGAAAAACTGTAAGAGAAAAGGTAGGTTTAAGACATGCTGGCAGAAGGATTAGTGATTAGGCTACTTTGTATAAGTCTGTGGAAAGGTACATTGGAAGTACGCCGTAAACATGTAGGTGTGCTGTTGAAATGGGAAGTGCAGTTTGTCAATTTGAAAATACTGCATGGTATTCTGCCTGAGGTATGTCTCTACTTGTACATATATTTTCACATGTGATATGCATCTGAAGATGCCAGACCTATAAAACAAAGGTATACATCTATTTGTATGCTTCTTTTTTGTATGAAGCCACTACCAAAAGGCACAGACACATGCATGCATGCTTTCAGGAATACGGGGAGACTTACAACAGTGACATGCAAAGGGTTGCTGCTTTATATTTGGCTAGGCCCAACACATTACTAGTCGCTGAATAGTGAAGCTGGAAGAGAAAAGTGAGGTTTAAGACTTGCTGGCAGAGGGAATAGTGATTAGGCTACTTCATATGAGTCTGTGGTAAGGTACACTTGAAGTACGCCGTGTAAATGTGGGTGTCTGCTTGAAATGTGAAGTGCAGTTTGTCAAGTTGAAAGGACAGCATGCTTTTGTGACTGATGTATGTCTTTACTTGAACATGTATTTTCAGACAAGTTATGCATCTTCATGTAAAACATAGGTATACATCTATTTGTATGTTTTTTTTTATGATGCCAGTCTCAAAAGGCACAGAGACATGCATGCATTCTTTCAGGAATATGGTGAAACTTACAACAGTGACATGCAGAGGTTTGCTGCTTTATATTTGGCTAGGCCCAAAACTCTCAGTAGTCGCTGAATAATGAATCTGTAGGAGAAAAGTGAGGTTTACAACATTCTGGCAGAGAGATTAGTGATTGGGCTACTTCATATGAGTCTGTGGAAAGGTACACTTGAAGTACGCTATGTCATTTTAGGTGTCCACTTGAAATGGGAAAGGCAGTCTGTCAAGTTGAAAGCACTGCATGGTCTTGTGACTGAGGTATGTCTCTACATGTACATGTATTTTCACATGTTTTATGTATCTGAAGATGCAAGACCTATAAAACACAGGAATCAATCTATTTGTATGTTTCTTGTATGTCTGATGCAACTAGCAAAAGGAACAGATGCATGCATGCTTTCAGGAATATGGTGAGACTTACACAAGTGACATGAGATGGGTTGCTGCTTTATATATTTAGCTAGGCCCAACACTCTGAGTAGTCGCTGAATAGTGAAGTTGCAATAGAAAAGTGTTGTTCAAGACATGTTGGTAGATGGATTAGTGATTAGGCTATTTTGTATGAGTCTGTGGAAAAGTATCATTGGAGTATGCTGTATAATGTTAGGTGTTTGCTTGCAATGGGAAGTGCAGTCTGTCAAGTTGAAAGAACTACATGGTCTTATGACTGAGGTATGTCTCTACTTGCAGGCATACTCTCATATGTGTTATGCATCTGAATATGCTACATGTGTATAACAAATGTATACAACTATTTGTATGGTTCTTTTATGTATGATGCTTCCAGTAAAAGGTATAGACGCATGCATGCATGTTTTCAGGAATATGGTGAGACTAACAACATTCACATTGCAAAGTTGTTGTTTTGAATTTATGGAGTTCTCTTGCTTCTTTCTGCACTACTCTTGACTCTTTCTGCACCTCTGTTGCTTCTCTCTGCACTTATCTTGTCTCGTTCTGCATCCTTCTTGTCTGTTTCTGCACCTCTGTTGCTTCTTTCTTCACGTTTCTTATTTCTTTCTGCATCTCTTTTGCTTCTTTCTGCATTTTCTTTCTGCAGCTCTCTTATCTCTTTATATACCTTTCTTGTGTGTTTCTGCTCTTCTCCTCTGTCTTTCTGCACCTCACTTTCCTTTCTACATATCATTTAATTCTTTATGCACTCCTCTTGCCTCTTTGTGCATGTCCGTTGCTTTTTTCTGCACTTGTTTTGCCTCTTTCTGCATAGCTCTTGGTTCTTTTGGCACTCATCTTCCCTCTTTTTGCACCCTTGTTGCCTCTTTATGCACCCCTCCTTTTTCTTTCTGCACCCCTCTTACCTCTTTGCCCATATCTCTTGCCTCTTTCGGAATCTTTCTTGCTTCTTTTTGCTCTCCTCATGCCTTTTTGTACACCTGTCGTCCTGTTTTGAACTTCTCTTGCCTATTTCTGCATCTCTCTTGCCTCTTTGTACACTTCTCTTGCATGTTTGTGCACCTCTGTTGTTTCTTTGTGTACCTCTATTGTTTCTTTGTGCACCTATGTTGGCTCTTTCTGTATTTCTCACATTTTTTAGTAGCTGTGTTGTTCTTTGTGTATTTCTTTTTGGTGTTTTAAGAACTTTTTTCTTTCCGTCCCTTTCTTTTGGCACCTTATTTCCTCTTTCTGCAGTTCTCTTGCTTGTTTCTACTCTGTTGTGTTTTATTTGTGATAAAGAGAATAGCAATGTAATTGTAATTCATTGCTTACTAGTTAATATGAATATTGATATGTAATTAATTTATAATTGTTAATTCAACTATTGAAACTGTTCTTTGTCTTTTTCGAAAATTATTTTGTTTGGATCACAAATTGAAGATGGCAAGAAAACATGAAAAGAGAAGACAACAAAAAAAAAACAGAACTACTTAAAGAAAAGTAAAAAATGTGTATTAGAAAAAGCCCCAAATTTTACTAAGGATAAAATCTGTTCTGAGAAGAGCACAGTTTCTTAAAACAATTGCAGAGAGATTAAAGAAAGACAATAGCAATGAAAGGAAAGGAAAAGTTTTACAACAAAGCACAAGGAGAAGAAGATTTTTAATGGTAAAAACATTAGTTTTTGGAAAACAACAGATGTTATTATAAGAAGACAAAAACTATTTAAAGTGATTCGCATATGAATTTTTCGAAGTAGATTATTTCAAAGTTCATTAAAACATTGTAAAAAGTATAAAAGAAGATCAGCAGCATATAAGAAAATGCAACACATTGAAAGTGTAGTAGATAATGCTTTTGAATAGAAAAGACAATTATTTATCTTAATATTGAAGAGAATGAGAACATTGAAAAGAAGCAAAACAAAAAGAGTTGTTAGTAAAAGTAACTTTTGTAAAACTTTTACTGCTGAATGGAGCACACTTCTAGTACTCAGCCTTTCGTTAATGAAGAAAGCTACTTTCAACAGATCACGTTAGTACATGCAGTTGATACTAGTGTTTGATGCTATGAGATGAAGGATGGTTGTCCTATTCCAAAAGAAAACATGGTTGTTAGGAGTGTGGAAGACGTAATAGCTGAAGAAGTTCAAGGGAAGAGTACACAAGCTCCTGTATATAAGTTCGATTGTAGCAGTATTCAACAGAAATCTATTGAAATATTGTGAATTTCCTTACAGGAGTATGCAAAAAAAGTCTTAAACAGAAAATTAAGATGTTACAAGGACTAGATCTTTGTAAAATAAGAACATATACCAAGTTGCAGGGTCATTCTCTGGCTTGTCTTTCAAGAAAAGTGTGTAAAGTACTTTTCATCATTGAAGAATGTTAGCAGTACACCACTCAGAAATGTGGAAGTTAGTAAGGAGACACTCAACTATGTAAAAAACTCCTGCATTATGTTTAAGTGAAATGAACACAGCTCTTTTGCACGGTTCAGTATCAGATATGCAAAACGTTTGTGATGATATTCAGTTTTGTTTTTTTGGCTCACAAGAGGAGCGTGGCGAAAGTGAGAGCTTGATCAGTGTAGGTGTTGAAGAACATGAGAAAGATATTATTATTGATGAGTTTGCAGAAAAAATTACAAAGGTTAAGAGAGTTTCATGTGAAAAACCAAACTATGGGGCCTATTAGGATGGCGGACGGACCTGCGTCCGTCCGCCACCCCCGAGTTGGAGGGACTGTCCGCAAGGGCAGCGGCGGTCCCTCCGGTGCAATTAGGATGTGACTGCCACCCTGGGGGTCACATCCTGTATCTTTAACCTTGCGGCGGGTGCTGCTTGAAGCAGCACCCGCCGCAAGGTTAAAAATGCATGTTTTACATTTACATGCACAAAGCGGCAGGCACCACGCGGTGCCTGCTGCTTTGTGCATTTAAATGCTGGGGGTACCATAGGTACCCCCACCCCGACACCCTGAGGGCCCGCAACGGGCCCCCAAACACCAAAGACCACATGCTTTTCCACGGCGGAAAAGCCGCCGTGGAAAAGCATGTTTCAATGCACATCATAATTTGGCTGACGGTGTCTTGCAGACACCGCCACCAAATAGCCCTCCACACCCCGCGGATCAGCGGCGGACGGACCTGCTGTTCGCCGCTGGTCCCACTACAATCCCACCGCCATCCTAATCTGGCGGTGGGTGTTTTCTGTGGCCGCGGCGGTGAATCCGCATCCTCCAGGCCGGCGGTGGCTTCCGCCCGCCCGGAAGATGCGGATTCACCGCCATCCTAATCGGCCCCTATGTTTGTATTTGTTGTCGACGTACTCACTATAGAAGTCAAAGTAGGAATGATAATTCATATTTTAAAAGTGAAAAGGAAAATAATGATGAGGGGCAGCAATTTGGTGCTTGTTTGTTGGTAGAATATCAGTTTGAGTTGGCTGCTGATCAATTTGTTTATAAATATTGTTACAACATATTAGAAGAGAACAAAATCAGAGTTGGTAGCTATTCCTCAGGAACTGGCAGATTTTAATGCATATGAGTCCATTCTTTTTCAATCTGTACACTCATTTCAAGCAATCATTCGTATGGAGCCTAAAACAGGTAAGCTGCCACCAACAAGATTGATAAAGAGGTCTGAAAGGAAGAGTTGTGTACTTACCTTTTGATTTTAAGAAAAATATTGAAACTGTTGGTGTAGACAGGGAAGAAAATGAGCCAGTAGTAATTCTAGTAACTGGTGTACCAACAAAGAGTCAAAAATATGGTAAGAGTTTGTAGATGTTAATAAACTTCAAAAGGCTACATTATATCTGGTACAAAATAATATTCATGATAAGAATATAAATGTTGATGAACAGGTAATATGTTTAGAAGATGAAACAGAAATCAAGTGGCCAAATACAAAAAGTAGACAAGTCCAGGAGTGAAGATATCTATGAACATTATATTATACATCCTCTACATTCAAAAGAACTGATTGGAAACAGTATTGAATTATTTCAAATGAAGGAAGCAAAGGAAACTCCCATGAGTGTATGGGAAAAAAGTTTAGGTGCCCGTTGTTTTCCACAGCTGTGCCCCACTGGAGAAGGTGAGCGATTTGATGAGCGTGCTGTACAGATTCCATCTTCAGAATACCGCTCAACAAGATTATACTCTGAAGATCCAAGATTTTTACAGTGCATTCCATAGATATTTCATCTTCTGTTTAAAAGTGGGTTGTTTGCACTTTCATATGGAGTGAGCCAAATATTTAAAAAAGGAGTTCATCTTCCACATGTTTCTGCAAACGAATTCATGGACAGAGTTCAACAGAGATGAAAATTTAGAATCACAGTTAATGAATTTGATGGCATGTCAACGTGGTACTAATGAATATTGGTTTTGTCATCACGGTGAACTTAAATGTATGTTAAGAAACCTAGGTACCCCTACATGGTTTTTAACACTTAGCTGTGCTGAATATGCGTGGTACAATTTACTTGAATTTCTAAGAGTAGCAAATTCAAATGTTAAAAATATTGAATTGAAGAAACCTGGAGAACTCTGTTCCTTGGATCCTGTAAATGTCTGCATATATTTTAACCATAGGTTTCAAAATATGATGTCATTTATCTGCAATAAAAATATTCCTCCACTTGGAGAAGTTACTGATTTCTTTTGGTGAAAAGAGTACCAAGCCAGAGGTTCGCCTCATATACACATGCTATTATGGATAAAGAATGCTCCAAAATTTGAAACTTATGCTGATGAAACTGTTTTGTCTTTCATCAAACAGTATGATACATCTGCCATTCCAAAACAAGGAGGAGAAAAGAGTTTGAGACAACAAGTTTTACGGTTTCAAAGTCATCGATGTGTGAAATACTGTCAACTAAAATACAAGTGTAAAGAGAAATTTTATACCAAATGTTGTTTTGGAATCCCACATCCGATAATTTCTAAAGGAAGAGAGTTTTGCCTTTTGTCAACAGCAAGGCATACAAAAACTCAGAAATCTCTGAAGAATACATATAACTTAAAATGAACTGAAGATTCAAAGTACATTAATGACTAAAATCCAGTTATTTTGAAAATGTGGAATGAAAACATGGATATTCAATACATTGCAGATAATTAAATTGCTGTTGCTCGCTATGTTAAATCATATTTAACCAAATCTGTAAAGACAGAGATGAAAGAAATGTGGGCAGAAATTTCACAAGAGCAAAGTCTTAGTAAGAAATTATAAGGCTATAGCTTGAAAATGCTTTCCATCAAAAATTGGATCCTATGAATGTTCGGATCACTTGAGCTCTGCCAGTTTATATTCAAAGTCAACAGGAATAATTTATGTTGGTTTAGGTCCTGCTTCCACACGAAATAGAGTATTGAAATCTTTACAAGAAATCGAATACTTAGCACCGAATGAACCAGAAAGTATAGATATTGTTAAAACTAATATGTTGGATACATACTATCCCAAAAGGAGTACACATCTTAATAACCTATCTGTGTATGAAATACTTTAACATTACAGCTTTAAAAGAAAAGTTAAAGAAAATATAAAAGACAAAAATTCTGCAGTAATTGTATGTGACAGATATTTGGTAAAACATGCCAAAAGGAAATCTTATTAACTACAGAAAACTGAGTTGCGAAAGTCCGGATAAGAGAGAATTTTTCTATTTAGCAAATCTGCAATTGTTCAAGCCTTAGCGTAGTGAAATGGAATTACTTGGATATTTTGACTGCTATGAAGATTCTGTTAATGCAAGTATAGTATTCAGTGCACAATTTTCTGTACATATCTACAAATGTTAAAGGATACGATTAAACAAGAAACAACTATTGCAGCTGCCATAGCTAGAGAAAGTTCTCAAGATAGTCAAAGTTCAGGTCCACTGAGTCAAGATCCACTGGGACAACTAATTATCAAAAATAAAGCAGCCATAGCCATGAATGAGGTAGAAACTGCAACATGCACAACAGGATATTATTCAGTTGGAAAAGTTTGAGGAACAGCTAAATATTGAACAAAAAGAAATATATCTACAATGACACAACAAATACTACATCGTTTGCTACATGAAAATAAAGAATGCCAATGTTAATCATTTAAACCTATTCTAATGTACATCAGTGGTCAAGTTGGAACAGGAAAACGTTTCCTAATTAAAGTTTTGACCAGTTATCTACACAAAACTGCAGAATCACATTTATCTTGTGTTGTAACAACTCCAACTGGATTAGCAGCACACAACATTAAATGGATTACTTTACATATATTACATATATTACTTACACTACCAGTTGAACTTAATAAAACATTGAAATATCAGAAGCTATCTGGAGAAACTTGTTATGAACTGTCAAGAGTACTGAAGAAAATGAAACGTTTAATCATTGATGCAGTGAGCATGGTCTCAAACTTCATGCTTGCCTTTGTACTCTTGAGAATGGATCAGATTTTTAAAACAGATTACAAAGATCTGTTTGGAGGAAAACATTTAATTGTATTCAGAGATCTACTACAACTAACTCCTGTAGAAGGACAACCTGTTTTTAAACCACTTGACCATTAAACACTAGGATATCTTTTTGAGGTGTTGTAAATTTGAATATTTGGTTACATTTTGAACATAAAGTACATATTAAGAAGACACGACAGCCAAGTGAGGAAGATTATAGAAATATTCTTCAAGACATAAGAATTGGTGTCTTGATGAAACATGCTAAACAAGCCTTAGAAAATGAGCTACTAAGGGACTTGTTTGCAGCAGAAAACACAGCGGCTGAAGTAATGTACAATAGGCTTGGAGAAAAGAAGTCTATAGTTTGCCTAATGCCTACACTGCAAGAGTGTTTTAAATTGAATCAAGAACGTTTGAAACTGGAAAAACAACAAATAGTGGAAATTCTTACAGAGAAACTGCAGGCTAAATTGCAATATTTGGAAAAGTCTGTATTTAAAACTGCAGGCTCAACAAAGACTTTACATGTATGTATAAACTGTTGGGTAATTTTACGGCATAATTTGAATATGGAAGAAGGTTTAGTAAACGGAGCAATGGGAACAGTTGATGATTTTGTAAAATTTCAAAACAGAGAATAAATAGAATTTTTTATTATAAGACTTGATCAGATTAAAGAGGTGAGACAGACTGGGCAATGTGTTGTACATTTTTACTCATGTAAAAGATTTGTATGTTCGAAGAAAACAGTGTACAATGTCTTTAGCATATGCAGTAACTATTTATAAATCTCAAGTTTTCAGTATAGACAGTGCTTTTGTAAATATTGGAAGTGCAGAGTTCAAAGAGGGAATGGCATACATTGCATTGTCTCGAGTTAGAACATTGTCAGGTTTGTATTTGATATATTTTTATGAAAAAAATGTTTTTGCTGATGCAAATTGTGTAAGAAATTATAATCGTTTAAGAAGACTTTATACACCTGATTTAGGTGAATATCCCATATAAGAGAAACGTGCAGTGTGTCCAAAATGGAAATATGTCAAACATTCAAATGAGGTTTAAAAAAAGAAAACAATTGAAGAGAAACTTGAAGGCATAAAGAAAAATAAAATGGAAAGTTTTAATGACATTGTAGGATACCAGTTGGAAAATATTTCAGTTATAAACTGTTATGCTAATGTGATTCTGAATGTTGTGTTTTATCTACAAGAACTTTATCAGGAAATCATGGGAAATCATGAAGAAAGATTTTGTTCTTTACTACATCATGTATTTCATTTGTTGGTAACTGACAGAAGTAAAATGCAAACTGCTTTTAGCATTCGGCATCTTTTAAATATATGTAGTGGTTCATTGATATTTACTCTCAATATACAACATGATACACAAGAATTTCTAATCCTTATGCTTGGAGTATTAGAACATGAAGGAATACAGATAGAAAACTTATATGGACTTAGTTACAGATGGGAACATAAATGTGAAGAGTGTTCATTTACTTCTGCCACTGAAATACAAACAGAACAATTCATATACTTGAGGATACCAATCTGCAAATCACTACCATTTAACACATTAATAGAAACTGACAATCAGGATATGAAATGTTCGCATTGTAGATCAGAGATGTTATCTACATTACATATAGAAAGATTTGTAAAATATCTAATTTTAATGCTACAAAGTTGTAGAGCAAATGGAAGAATATCTATTTCAGGAAGAAATGTTATAGCAGTGGCTATCATTTTCCAAGATGGACCTACTACAACATCTGGACACTATACTATGTATTTAAAGTGTAATAAAGGATGGATACATTGCAATGATGCCCTATTGGGATTCAAACCTAGATTGTCTTATGAATTACTAAATTCATATTTGCTATTTTTGCAGCCAAAGTTTTGAGTACATCATTTGGCCTATTGGGAACATGTGAACTGAAAGGAGACAGTAGTGAAAACTATTAGTATTTGTAATTAGTGTTTGGAATATTTTTTGCGCTAATTGATATTGCATTTGGAATATTGTGTTTAAAAGGAAATATTGTATATATTTGATGTCTATATTGTACCAGATGTATATGAGAGTCTACATTTTAGCAAATTCTTTTGAGATAAATAATAGAGTTAATCTAGATGAAGGAAGTAATTAACAGAGTGTATGTAGGAAAACACATAACTACACATATTGAAAATGATGCTCTATGCTGATATTTCTTTTTCCACAATCAAGTACATTGTTTTTTCCCCGCTGTTCAATGATGATACTACATTGAAATCATTTTGTATGGTGAAGTTAAGTGGAATCTGAGAACAGCGAAAAAGCGAAACTGAAAATGTTACGTAATTCTACATTTATGTTGTGTTCTTAAAAACATGATATTATAATTTCTGTAATATATTACATTAAATAGCTTCTTCATAGTAGCTACTAGTGAATTTTGAAAATAGTTGTAATGCTGTTTAGGACAATACTGCTGTAAAATACTTCTACTGAGTAATGTATCTAAATTACTTGAAAGGTAAGAATACATTATATAATAAGCATGATAACATGAAAAAATGTTTAACGTTTATTTATATGTTATTTGTTTCTAATATAAATAATGTTGATCCATTACATTATTTGAAAACTATCATCATGTTGCTGATGTAATCAGCCAGGGAGTCATCCTTTTATGCAAACACTACCGATGCTCTCATCTATTCCCTCTACCACAACTCTTGCACTAATAGTATAACCCAGGCATTATCCTTGCATTCTTTCTTTCACACAGGCACAACCCATGCACTCATGCAATCACCAAGGCACTACCCTTGTACTCATGCAATCACCCATGCACTAGCCATGTACTCATACAATCACTCAGGCACTACTCTTTCACTTAACCATTCACTCAGGTACTACCCATGCACTCATCTATTCTCTCAGGTACTACCCATGCACTCATCCAATGACCCAGACATTACCCTTGCAGTCATCCTTTTACTCAGGCACTACCCATGCACTGATCTAGAGCACCCAGACATTACTCTTGCACTCATCAAGTTACTCAGACACTACCCATGCACTTATCCAATCACCCAGGCAGTACCTCTGCACTTATGTGATCACCCAGGCACTGGCCATTTACTCATACAATCACTCAGGCATTATTCGTGCACTCAACCATTCACTCAGGTTGTACCCATGCACTCATTCATTGTCTCAGGTACTACCCATGTACTCATCCAATGACCCAGGGATTACTCTTGCAGTCATCCTTTTACTCAGGCACTACCCATGCACTGATCTAAGCATCCAGATATCCTCTTTGTACCCATGAAGTCACTCAGGCACTACCCATACACTCATCCATTCACCAAGGCAGATCTTCTGCACTTATGCATCCACTCAGGCAGTACCCATGCACTCATCCATTTACACGGGCACTGCCCATGTACTCATGCAATCAAGGAAGCACTACCTATACACTCATCCAATCAATCAGGCATTACCTATGCAGTCCTGCAATCACTCAGGCACTACTCTTGCACTCAACCATTCACTCAGGTACTACCCATATACTCAACCATTCCCTCAAGCACTACCCATGCACTCATCCATTTACTCAGGCACTACCCAAACTCTCATCCAATCATCCAGGCAATACACCTGCACTCATAGAGACACTCAGGTAGTACTGTTGCACTCATTCTTTCACTCCTGCAGTAACCATGCTTTCATGCAATCACCCAGACACTGTACTTATACTCATACAGTGAGCCAAGCTCCACGAATGCACTCATGCCATCATTAAAACACTACTCCTACACTCAACCATTCTATTATGCATAGAGTCATCCATTCACTCTGCCACTCATTTTGCAGATATTAAATCACCCAAGCACTATTCTTTCAGTCATTCATTCACTTACGTATTATGCACACAGTCATACAATCACTGATATACTACATATGCAAAACTCTAACATTAATCATATACACATTCATACAAGCTATCACTTTCACTGCATACACTTTGTCTATTTGTAACCAGTATAGGTGGTTCCATGAGAACCGTTTTATTTTCAGAACAATGTTATATTTCTTGCTCTCTCTTTTGACGCTCCATTAACTCTCATGCAAGACAAACAGGGGGGGTGGTTTTCAGGTGATTCTTCATTGAAGAAGGACCACATGAGTACTACTTCTATGAACCTCTGGAGAGGACTTTTTTGCAGATCGTGCAGGTCACCTTGCGAGCATTGACTTTTTTTCACCTTCTGGTACAGTAAAAAAAAACACACTATGCTTTCTTTTCTTTTCTATAGTGGCTTCTCCGCCTCTCCTATCTCCTCCTGCTGCTCCTCTTCTGGAAAGAATGATGCCACGTTGTATTTTCAAAAATGAGCCACACCAAAGAAAATAAAGAATTAACACCGCCTAGAAAAATATAGTCCTAAAAGCAGACACACCCAGAATGAAAGGACTGGAAAAGGTGTTGGTTTCACCACCAAGAGAATGGAAAGCTCTTCAACCAATGAAAAGATTTCTTTCCATGTTACATGGAGTCCCATAGGGGTCTTGCACCCTACGGGTATGCGTCGCTCACCCGTAAAAAGTACTAAATGTAATATAAAACTGTAAATTACTTTTATGATGTTGTATTTTAATGGAAAGTCTTTTTGCAAAACAGATATTTAAACTTAAAACATTCATATTTCATACTTTTCAAAATTACGCTGGATCCGCGTCCCCTACGTGATCCCGGTAACACATGTCGGCAGTATTTGCGACCTCTACACGTCAATTATATACTCATTTTCTTTTTGATTTCAAAATTCTGTTATATAATATCACACTGTACAAAATTACAGACAAAAAACAATGTTAATTCAAATAAATAACACAATAAATCTTTTAACAGCTATGTTATATATATATTTTTTTAAGTGATTATAATTATTTTAAACTATATATAAACTAAGGGGTACACCTTGTTGCCCTCCATAGCCAGGCTAGGAAAACTATGATACAAAAAACATGGTGGTATGAAGGAACCAACGTCTGTTTCTTTATTACTCAATAGTGAACAGTAAATTATCTTACATTTGAAGCAATGTCTTGTATGAATTTATGAAAAATATATTAAACATGACACATACCAAGAATACGTTCATTGACAAATTAAATCATAATTACTTATTTTATGGACCAAAGGACAAGGACAAACCACATGCATGTGGTAACTTCTACATTAACATTTGTATCAAACAAATAAACATGTATATCAACATATAAATAGACATTTTTATCACAAAACATTTAAAGGACATAGACACATGAATCGAACACTCAAATATTAACAAAACTAGAAAGCATAAATAAGTTACTAGTACACACTTAGTTATGCAAAAATCAGTGTTCACACATCAAATCAGGGTAATCCACTGAGAGATAATCCTAAAGGCACATGAGGTAGAGCTACCTCAAAACTAATTACTTAAATGCGCGACAAAATAGAATAATCAATCTAATTGTTTAAGTGGGCTTTTCTTATCCAAACTGTAGACGCGTTTCGGCCCCCAATCACTTCTGGGCCTCTTAAGGACAAGGGTGATGGAACAAATCTACAATAATCCAAAAAATTATAATCATGCCAAAGAATATATTAGATAACTGTCCTCTCAGTTACACCAAGCATGCTGGGTGTGGACATGTAGGGAAGAAACTCATGTCAAGTGATTCAAACTGGGGAAATCAAAAATGTATTATAAAAGAAGATGAACTAAAGAAGTGTAGAAAATGTGGCTCGATAGATGAAACCACTCAGCTGTAACACCTCAGAGTATATGCTCAAACTATAAAACAATCCTGTGTATAGGCATCCAACCTAGTGCTTTCAATGCAAGCATAAGTGGAAAGACAACAGGAAAAACACATGTCGCCAGACTCACGCAAAGCAAGCCACTAATGGCATCTTCATATATCCCTCATGTAAAGGAAAACTGGTTATAAACAAAAAACTTTTGTAGAGACAAAAGTCAAAAAACCTGGCCTGTGGGACGTATTCACAACGCTCGTTGGGGTTGGAACTTCTTGAGTAAGGTATGCCTATTTTACTATGGCATAAGTAAACAGGCATACCTCACTCATTAATAGTAGGATCCCTATTTCTCTACCCCATTTCTAATATACCACTGAGGAGCCAGAATAAATTATTTACAGCTCACTAGGCAGGTATTTTTAAATCACTTATCATATACCACTCCGCATTCACTTTCACCACTTACACCACACATAGTCCATCACTAAATAGTGCTCCTACGTAGTTTGCAAGTCGCAGCATGACTCAGCCCGTAGCGGACTGGGATGGCCCCAATGATGAAGCATGTCACCATGGGGAAACGCTAGTGAGTGAGGGGACTCAAGAAAGAAACATCATTTTTCTTTCTTTTTACACTTCACAGCTATTCCAACCCCCAACGAGCGTTGTGAATACGTCCTACAGGTCAGGTTTTTTTACTTTTGTCTCTACAAAGGTTTTTTTGTTTATTGCCAAATACTAGGAGGGTGAACCTGGCCATAACCTCTTTCTCCCCCTCCTTTGATACAAAGGAAAACTGGTTACCACGTTCAAAATGCCTACGGGCGATAAAAGTACTGTCAGCCAAAATCCTTAACACAAATGTCCAAGTGCTCTGTATTAGAAATCCACTATGTGTTAACAGATCATACCTTTCTTCATGTGATCCTTATGGAATAAGGTCTCAAATCCTTTCAATTATATCCGCCCTCCCATTGGATAGCTAAATGCTGTGAAAACAACAAAAAATATTGTTTTCAATCAACCGATATCTAGGAGGGATTCTAAAACACTGCACCGTCCCAAATTTAATAGGAAATCCCGCTCCTTACCTCTAATCACTATTACGGGTCATGAACTACTCAAATAAATCAAGCTGGCAGCTTAAGGTCTGCACAAAGTCTCCCTCCCATAGAAGAAGTTTGCGCTGTAAACATAATGAAGTATCCTCAATTATCAAACCCAGAAAGTGCAAATCTAAACAAGTTCAATGCTAGTATGCAAACGCCTCCTTTCCTTCGAAATCCAATGTGGGTCGTATAAAGCATATCACCACTCCGTCACTTTGCCAGGAATTAGCGTTCAATGGCTCCCGCGCCAAACGCTATTGAAGACGGGGAGACCCTGAATACGTCATGCCGTGTATCTGTGTCCAAATCTATGATAGACAGCAACAACAGACTCCCAAGTGCTTTACAGGTAGTCAAGGAAACCACGCCCTTTATTACGGATGTCAACAAACTGCAGATCTAAACATAGTACGGCCAAGTAAACCTTATATTAGGAGGAGCTGTAAGCATAGCATGTTAACTATGCTTTAAATACTAATCTGAATCAACGCACCACTAAATACAAGCTACCTACCACTTAACCTACAATTTATAACTTAGGTAAAAGTATGTTCTATATAGCGTTACCTATGGACCTGTTATATCCAAACCCAATTGTTCCTCTATTAGGGAAACAAACTACCTACCCAGTACTGCCAGCACTTGTATGAATAGTGGTATCACCTTAAAGTCAGCAGTATAAAATAACACATATGAGCACTCTAAAAGGAATTAAAAGAAAAAATTATAAATCAATGAACAGGATGCACAGAACAAATGCTTTACATCTAGGAAAGTAATAAAGTACACTATGAAAAATCCTTACACTTAGTTGTAACACCTATGTTAATGTTAAAAAGGATTTGTAAAGGGCACGTACACCGATTGGTTTAATGGCGCTGGACTAGGACTTGGCCGTTTCCATTGGAGAAGTTATTTGTGGGCCTGTACAAATAGCCAGGTTTTAAGGGACGTGCTGAAGCTCAGTAGGTCAGCGCATGACCGTATCTCCAAGGGGAAGGAGTTCCACAGTCTTGGGGCAAGAGAGGCAAATCTGCAGCCTCCTTGACGTTTTTACTTGAACGTGGGGTGGACAGTAGCAGAAGGTGAGCTGATCGTAGGTTGTGTGAGGGGGTGTACCTTAGTATCAGGTCATTCATGAAATTGGACCTACGACTGTGAAGAGATTTAAAGATCAGGCAGCCAATTTTGAAAATGCAGTGTTGAGGGATGGGGAGCCGGTGCAGTTTCCTCAGTAGAGGGGAGGCCGGTTGCCACCTAGGTTGCCGGAGGATCAGTCTGGCTGCCTGATTCTGGACCATCTGCAGCCGCTTGGTGAGGAAGAGTGGCATGCCCAGGTATACTGAGTTTGCGTAGTCCAAGTGTGACAGTACAGTGGCTATTATGACCTGAGTCAGAGCTTCCTGCGTGAGTAATCAGCAGATCTTCCTGCTCTTCCACAGCTGAAAGAAGCATTTTGAGATCACTGATACGACTTGCGTTTTTAGTGAGAGATCATTGTTCAAGGTGACACCAAGAGTTTTGGCCGAGGGGAAGGGAGTTGTGGCTGCCTCTGTTAGGACTAGCTCCATTTTGCCAGGATTTAGCTTTAGGTGGTTATGATCCATACTGTGTTGGATGTGCAGCATGTTGGCCTGAAATTTGGTGACTGAGTTTGGAGAATTGTCGGCAGTAAACACCAGTTGAAGGTCGTCTGCATAATTAAAAACAGTTATGTTCCTATCTGTTAGGGACTGGATCAGGGGGAGACGGTAGAGGTTGAACGGGTGAGGGGAAAGTGAGGAGCCTTGCGGAACCCCACAGGTAGTTCTTCGCTTAGGTGCCGCGAACTGGGCTAGCGGACAGCCTGGGACCGGTCTTCTAGGAAGGAACTGAGCCAGCTAGAAGCCATGCCCTGGATGCTGGCCAGCCTGACACGGTCTGCTAGTATTTCATGGTCGACCGTGTCAAAGGCGGTGGAAAGATCCAGGAGCACCAGGGCATGGGGCGAGCCTCTGTCAGCTTTGTCTCATAGAGTATACAAGACCGCTAATATCACTGTTTCCATGGAGTGCGCAGGGCGAAAACCTGCCTGATGAGAGTCAAGGTAGTTTGATTCTTCCATGAAGTTGGACAATCACCTTGCCACATGGTCCTCCAGTACTTTACTCAAATAGTGGTTTGTGCTGCGCACACCTGTTAAATCTATAAGAATCCTGTACTTGATTTAATCAAATGCTTAATCTTGGTGTGCTGGGCGGGAAGGAGGTAGCTAACCTCCACACAAAGACAAACTGATACCTCAAGTGTCAACGATCACTTGACCCTACCCGCACTGCATACTTAAACAACCGTTTGATCAAAATTAATCTGCAACCTTTTGTTAACTTTTGTGCATTTTGAAGCTTTTTAATGCATCCGCAAAGTCAAAAAACATGTAAAAAACGTTCTCATACAAAATTTGTAAACTTAAATCAGTGTTCACATTATTGATACAATGTTTAACACGAGCATGAAAAACCTATGCAAACAAAAAATGACCAAAAATTAATCTTGAAGTTCATATTGTCGTTAATCTCAATGCATTTCAGGATTCTAGATCCCTTCTTCAGGGGGACCGTAAAAAAAATCAAAAAAACACTGTGTAAACAACTACTGTATTTAAGTACTTTAGCCAGGGTTGGGAGCAGGGAGATGGGATGGTAATTAGACAGGCTCATAGGTCTGCTCCAGGTTTCTTCAGGAGAGGAGCCACAATAGCTTCTTTGAATGCTGTAGGGATGCGACCCAGGGAGACGGACTCATTCTGGAGGGAAAGTGCTGGGCCCGGGAAGATGGAGGGGGTATTATTTAGCACATGAGATGGGCAGCCATCTGTATGGGCTCCAGATTTAACTTTAGACACGAGGTCCTGGAAGGCCTTGGTGCTAATGGCTGGGAAATAATGGAGCATGCAGTTGTTGCTGTCTGTGGCCGAAGGAGTCAAAGTGGGGGAGTGTTAAGGGATACTAGCTTTAATGGTGGTAATCTCTTCGTTGAAGTAATTGTTCAGGGAGTCGCACAGTGCTTGAGTTGGAGTGGCCCTCCCCGCTGCATTCCCAGCATGCAGTGTGTAATCTGGACTATATATGCATAATAAAAAAACAATATACACAAAATGAAGAAACAACTAAAAAAACTACTAAAAAAACAAACTGTGTGCCACAATTTTATATAAGGCTATATATTATGTCCAGAACTAATAATTCGTCTATAGGATCTCAATTAAAATATTCACATAAATCAAATCAGTGCCCAGATCTCATCACGGTCATTCAAATCTTTTGTTACTGTTTGGTATTTTTCAATCATACGGGCCTCAAGTCTGTTTAATTTCATATGTAGGCTCGCTTTATCAAGTGACTTAACCACCAAGAGTACTGACCAACAAATATAATTTTCGTTGTGGTCCAAATCTACATAGTGTTGGACTAATGGTGCTCCCTGAGTTGTGCAATGTATTTTTGATTTGTGCTGTAGTACCCGCATTTTCACTACCTGTGCAGTTTGCCCAATGTATGACTTACCACAAGGGCATGTGAAAGAATACACAACAATGTTTGTGTTACAGTTTGAAAAACAATATTGCATATGTTTTTTGTTCCTGATCATAATACATTTTTAACCATTTGTGTGAGGGTACACCACACAGTTATTGCATCTAAAATGCCCAATCAGAGGTGGCAGACTCAACATAATTTGGAGATCTTTCTTGGGTTGTAGAGTGCATGTGGCCTTAACCAAATGTTGTCTTAAATTTTTCCTTTCCGGAATGAGAAGAGCGGTTTAGGAATGTTTAGATGCTGTACCAACCTCCAGTTTCGTAAGATAATCTGTTTTAGTTTATTGGCCTTATGGTTAAAAGTTAGTACACACATCAGTGGGTTCAGCCACTGCCTGCGCAGGTAACATCAGAGGGGCGGTGGGCTGTGTGAGGGGGGATTTCAACAGACGATGATGAGGAAAAATTAATTATTTATTTAATTATTCCCTTGTCACCGTCCGTCAAAATGCCCCCCACCCCAGCCCCACCGCCCTCCGCTCTTACCTGCTTGGGCCGCGGCTGAGTGGGTTAGAATCTTGTTTGTTCCGAGACACCAAAGGTTCTTCACGGGGTGTGAACCATGCTCGTTTAAGGGCAGCTCGTACCAATTTCTTGGGGTAGCCTCTCTCGTATAACTTAAGCTGTAGATTTTCTGCATTTGTAAAGTAATCAATTTTATTTGAACAATTTCGTCTAATTCGCAGGAATTGCCCGGAATGCAAGTTGTCTTTTAAATTTTTTGAACGACCGCTGCTGTAGTGCAACAAAGTGTTGTGGTCAGTGGGCTTAGTATATATGCTCACTTCTAGATTTCCCCCATTATTGGATATCCACACGTCTAAAAAATGTATATTCTCATTACTAGCTGTTTTTGTAAATCTTAGGTCCTGAGTACGAGAATTAAGCCACGGGTGGAATTGTTCTAGGGACTCCTGATCTCCGTTCCACACCATGAAAGTATTATCAATAAATTGCACCCACTGTGCAATATATAATTTAAAAGGGGTGGATTCACTGAAGATATGCTATGTTTCAAAATAATCCATAACCACATTGCTATATCCTGGGCGAAGCAATACCCCATTGCCAAACCTTTAACTTGTAAATATAGATTTTCTTTGAAAAGGGTAAAACTTGGTTTTCAGGCATATTTCAGCCAAGGTAGCTATCAGACGTGTTTTATAGCTGATTCATTATATTTTCATGGTGTGGACCGGAGATCAGGAGTCCCTAGAACAATTTTCACTGAAAAAAACACAGGTTTCATAGACGTAATAGTTAGGCTGACATTTCACTCGTACAAAACCAATTCACTGCTGATGACATTACATATTACATTACTCTTGACATGGTCAGTGGCATCAATGATGATATCACTGACGACATCCAAAATGACATCACTGATTCCTAACTAGTTGCAAGACTATTGGCAAACAGTCTTTAAGCTAAGACAAACTTTTAAAAGTGTATCACAGGCATCTCTGAAATTCTAAGAGAGATTCCTGCAGATGTGTAGGTTGTCACATACTTTCGTTGCTATGCAAATCTCCGCCCTAGTCAGGAACCCTACAAGAAACACTAGGGCAGTGCTAAATTTGAGCCAGTTGATTCAGGTGCTCGGGACAGACACTTAATTGCCAACACCGTCACAAGCAGCATAGCAAATGTTTATTAATTTAGTATACATGAAAAACAATTAACCTGCCACCCAAGCCATTTCTCAAGGCTTTTTTTGTGGCAATGGGTGGTGCAAGCTGAGAAGGCCTCCTGACGTGGGCCCTGGCACTTATTTTATTACAAATTAAGCACTGCAGTAGGAAACTTGGGGAAGTTGAGGAGCTTCTGAGAGTTAAAAATACACATATAGTACACATTCAATGGATACAATTGAATGGAGCAAAGGCTGCTGTAATAGAGAGGAGAGAAGGAGAGTAGAATGGAGAAATGCTACATACTTATGACTAATAGTGTCTGGGAGATTAACAAAAGTAAAATACATGTTTTTCAGATAAGGTATAATACTGAGCTCTTTATAATGATTTCTGCGTGTCACAAGTCTGAAGGAAGACCAAGAGGCTCACCATTTAATAATTTCTTAGTCAGTAACACAAGTATCATGGAGGTGGGCACAGTGTGAATTCATGCATTGCTTACCAAGATTGCACTGCCTTCGATCTCCTCCAGAGACAGTTGAATGTGAAGCATACATCATGCAGAATTTACTATTCATCTATGGTTGCTAAAATGAGTGGCACTCAGGTTCCTAACATTAAAATGCTGGTGGTTTTCATGGGGGTCCTATACATCTGAAAGGCACAACTGCTAGTCAGGACCCCTTGCAAATATTTTAAAGTTAGCAAATGAATATAACTGCTGAAAGACTGGATTTTCAAGGAGCCATGCTACATCGTAACATCGTGTGAAGTGCGGCACAAATGCCTCAGTACAGTGTCGTAATAAACAATACAGCTATAAATGTGTTTTGATATTTATTTGGAATCGTTCTAGAACTGCATGAGAAGCATTTGCTCTGTTGCGCCTGGCCTTCCGATGCTATGAGGTCCTGTTGCCATTTGGGACCTTTGTGAAGGGAGAAAAAGGACTTTTGTGTGAAGAAGTTTTCTTTATAAAACATGTGTGCACCACTTTGGGGATCACACCCAATAGTTTATCGCTAGCTCTGCCACTCAGCACGAGTGAGGCATTCTGCTTCTATGGTTAATTTTTGGATTCACTCTCACACACTTTTTACTGAAAATAGCGCCCTCATATTTCTGTTAAGGGGAAGTTTTTTAAGACTACTTTTGGGCTCTGATTACTGTGAAATACATAGTCAAGTTTTTTATCTGTTATAATACTATCGATAAAGGTAGACTTCGCTTTGACTTACTCTTGCAGTACTTCCAAATTCCAGAAGTAAGCCAGATGTGCCTTATTAAGCCACACATATTCACCAATATTTGTGAATCTGGCAGTTTTTGTGAACGGAATGGGGCAGCTCTTGTAAGGTCCTTCAGTTTTTCAGAGAACTATTGGTTAATTATTATACAGTTACTGTCTTCAAGGTAGGTAGATGTGAACTTAATAGGAAATCTATGCATTCACCTTTCAATATCTTGGGCTTTGATATTTTGGCTACATTATTTAGGTAACACTTTATTGATGTACCTGCTATTCGTGTCTACTACCCTTTTAAATGATTTTGGAGTTTATCAAAAATATTTATGCAGTGAATTACTGCTCGCTGTCTTGTTAATTTACTTGTTATTGACTTGTCTTACCAGCTTCTCTTGACATCAAACTCCCAAAAAGATTATTTAGGATCATGTTTCTTGCACTTTCACAGTAGTTTCCAGTTTATGTTAATATCCGGTAAATAAATGGTTGTGGTTCTTAAAAAATTGCTTTTACCGTTTTGGTTTTGAGGCACACTGTAATTTAGTATTGATATTTATGTATGTCAGAATATGATATTAATATAATTATATATTTAAACTAATGAATATACTACTGGCAAATGTGTTTATTTAAAATGGGCACTGCTAACCACATGCACTTTTTAGGATCTCAGGACCATATTTATGACCCCAGTTGCATCACGCTTCCACCACGCATTGTGGTACATGAGCAACAAAATGGAAAAATGTGATTCATGAAGCCACTCAAGGCCACTTTGCATGGCCCTGGGTGGCTTCATAAAACTCGACTAAAGCAATGCAGCACAAATTGCTGCTTTGCCTTACTCTGTGCTGGGGAGGCATTACATGGGCGTTTTAATGGTGTTCCCACGTAATTCACATGGTTTTTTATGCATTCCCAGATTTACAACTGAAAAACACCGGAATGGTCCAAAAAGATATGCCTTCCCAGGAGAAGTGTAACCAGGAGACATATCTTTATTTGTCCTTGTTGCTTCCTCTCACTATGTGTGCCACATTCTGCAGCACACGTAGAGAGGGGAATATGCCTCTGAGGATTGCTTTTGTGCAGGAAGGTGACCCTTCAAGCTAAAAACAATTCTGCATTCCTCACAGCACCCTTGCACCATGCTGCAATGTTGCCTGTGTTGGCGCTAGGTTGTTATGGGACCAAAGCCCTTTCCCTGTCATGCAGTGCAGCGCAGCAAGGTGGCGTACTGCACTGCACTGAGTGACAATTTCATAATCAGTTCTCATCTGAAAAACAGAAAACTTCCATGCTGCAAGGGGAGAAGCCGAAACCAAGGAGCATACAATGGTTTCTTGTCATCTGCTCCACAATGCAGTTGTAATACAGGTTTCCAGATTTTAGAATAAACAGTGGTAAGTTTTGATATGCTCAGACTGTAGCTTATAGTATAATATGTATATCTCATGAAAGGCTTTAGTGATTGCCATGGGCAATGCAATATGCTCCTACTGCTCACTGTGTGAGTCTAACAGTTTGACAGCATGAAAGATTTCAGTGGTATCCAGAAAAATTTGCTGCTAGCTATGAGTGTCTTGGGCTTGCACTGCCTTATTTATCATGTTCCAAGCAATGGATTGTTCTTGGTTTCAATGTTTGTTAAGGACGTATTGTCTGTCCCTTATATTGCATTTTATATTGTTGAGTGCAGGATTATGCTATAAGAACATAATTAGTTTTCTGTAATTTAGCCATAAAAGGCATGCTTGTTGCAACCCATGTATTACTTTCAAGCCACAATGGCATTGGCAGGGAGAGCCCAGCGTTTTTGCAGTTCTGAATGTTCTGCATGCTGTAAAGGTAGATCTAATCCACAATATGACAAGCATTTTCCAGGTATTAGAATACAAATTCTTTCTGCATACATGTTGAAGTGTTTCTTTTATATAATAGACAATATTTTACTTTGCTATGATTGTTCAGACCTAATTTCTTATAGCCAGATTCTTTGCGCACAATAAACATTGATAAGGCCTATGTATCTGGCTTGCACTGTTTGAAGAGTTCTATGGCGAGCTAACCTGGTAGGGCCATCTCAATTGGAGGGGGTGGGATGAGCATAGCTGGCAAGTATTTAAGACCCTGGGGGTAAGGCCCCTGCCAAGACTGGAAAGGCTGCTTCAGCTCCTGACAGCTCTGCACTGGCCTGGCTCTGTGTGCAGTAAGGAACTATTTGCCACATTACCACATCCTTAATATTAAATTGCTCGCAAAGTGTAATCATCTGTGAAATGTGGCCTGTATTAATTATATTAGAGCTCACAGCAAACAGCCAGTGCTATCTGTAACAAGATACTAAGGGTCTGAGTATGAGTTTGAAGGTCCGTGAACCACCGTACCCGCGGTTGCAGTCCAAGCGACGCAACATCGGCGGTCCGACCGCCGAATTACAAGATTGTCGGATTACTGTTGGAAAGACCGTGAACCGCTGACACCGCCAGCACACTGCTGTGCCTACAGTAGGGAAAACGCAGCTACCATAGGGTGGTACAGAGAAGTTTCACCACTGTCTGTATTGCAAGTTGGCTCTTCAATGAGCCGACCATGGCGGTGAGCACAATGGCTCAGAGTCAGCGGAATCAAAGAATTTGGGGTGCATGCTCACCCCCTCCTGTTCTTCCCATCTGAGTTCGACATGGAACCATTTCTCCAGGCCCCCCCTACACATCAGCATCTTCACCCTGAAGAATACGACACTGCCTGCAGCGAGACACAGGTAAGTCTGTTTTTGACTGGACTGGCCACAGATAGGCCAAACTACTGCAATTGGAAAAAAATTTTTTTCCACATCTAACATGCATTTGTGTTCATTCGACCCATGTGCAGTCGAAATGTGCACACAGGCATCGATAAATATGAAAAGGGGGGCCCTCGGCCCCCCCGCCCGCATGGCGGCGCGGCGACCGTCGCCCCCCCTGTCTCCTGTGTCGCCATTCGGCGGTGGGGGCGTGCCCTGGGGGGCGCGGCCCACCGCCGATTGGCTGGTGGCCTCCCTGACCCGGATCCTAGGAAGTGGGTCCGGGTCAGGGGGGGCGGGCTATAGGAGGGGCCACCTGGCCCCTCGGGAATAAAGAGGTGGGGAGCGCCCAGGAGACCCCCTTGTCCCTGGACGCTCCCTCGCTGAGACGCGGTGCCCCGCGCTCGGGGCTTCTTTGTTTGTTTTAAACGCCTTTCTTTGTGTTACAGGAACTCGGATCGAAGAAAGTGGGTGCGGCGCAGCTGAATCGCCGTCTGGGAGTACAAGCGGGAGAGAGCGGTTTGTTGATCGCAGTTCGAGCGATCAGGAGAGCGTTGCCGGAACCGGGTTTGCCGCGTGTATTGCGAAGGAGTTTGGCGGTGTTTGAGGTATTTCCGGCGGGGCGGGGAAAGGGTTGGCAGCACGCATAGCAAGTGCGGCCATTGGATTGGGACGGCTCGCCGCATCTCGGCTGCAAACGGGCGCTCACTTAATTGGGGTTTTTTTATGTAGTATTGGTACGAGTAAAAGCGGAAAACCCTCATATCTCCTCATGGAACGGGCGCACGCTGGTTTTTTCTTTGTCCTTGTCCCCACCATATAATCTACAGGTCGCGGTTGGGACGGCAGTGCAGCGAGCAGCTAGGTAGCGAAGCAGGGCCATCTCAGGCAGCACGTGGAGGGGAGACCAAAGGAACACGGTGCAGTGTTTGTGAATTTGCAAAAGCCATCATTGGCCATACGATCGGATGCTAGCTACCAATTAATGTGTGTATAATGTTAGCTGTATGTTGACAAGGAGGTTCATGTACTTGTGATTGTTAAAATTTCAAGGGGGACACTTGGTTTGATGCTTGTCGACAATAGTTGTGTAAACAATTGTAGTGGTATGTTGAAAAGGGGGGGCATATAACTGGGTTATTTTAAGGTTTCATGTTGGTGCACATGGTTTGATGCACATTGTGTGGGACAGGATTGCATTTCTTGACGAGTTTCACTACTGTGTGTTATTTAACAACGAAATGAATTGTTTGCAGGGTACAGACAAGGTGGCATTTCTTTAAGTGTTCTTCACTACAGTGTGGTGTGAATTGTTATGCGACCTATTTAAACAGTGTCATAAAAGCGTAGGAGGCTGCGCAACACAGGAGAATAAGTGCAAGCCTTTGGGCAGAAGATACCGCCTATTGCACAAGTATCGTTGTTAAGGTCGCAACTGTGGGGTTAACAGTGAAGGTTTTTTAAACGTTTTCCTGCTTTACTACACGGTATTAATACCTGTTTTTTAATTCCAGGCAACTTTAACTACATTATTGGCACGTTTCAATCGCAGACAGGGCACACGACGTTGGGAGGGCCGTGACCGCAGATCCTCATCGCCGGCGAGTGCACGGGACTGGTCGGTAAGAGGGGTACGGGGGGCTAGCATCCATTGCTCCAGGTGGCCGCCGGGTGGGTCTACATTAGGTTTACTCACCCCCTTACATAAGCGGACAAGCCGCTAGTGTTGCGGTCTCCTGTTGCATGGTGCTGAAAGCCCCCTGGTGACCCTCCACCAAAAAGGTACACATAGTTGACCGGTTGTGATATTAAGAGAGTAGGCTGCGGTTGTTTGGGGCGGTATCATGCCAGGTCCGCGGGGTGGAAAAAGGGGGTCCAACATGGAGGCGATGATGCGGGCCATGATGCGGGAGATAAGTGAAATTAAGCAACAGGTAGGGAAAGTAGATGAGTTGGAAGCACGGTTGAATGAGAGGCATGGGGATGCCCCGGGCCCATCGGGTAGGCCTATCCGCAAGAGGGTGGCACCAGTGCCAAGGGGGGATTTTATCACCCCACCTAGGAAGTCTAAGTCCAAGAGACGCAGGGACGCTACCCCCACCCCAGGGCCAGTAGAGCCGGTACCTTCCGTGCCGCCGCCGGTAGTTCCACCCCCGCATATACCTATGCCTACACCCCTTGCCCCCGTGGTGCCAGTGCCCGTAGGTCAACCAGTAGACGCTGGGCCTGCTCCCCCACCGGTGCCCACAACCCCGGGCACAGGCGTGCCACACCCGGCACCCGCCATGCCAGCTGCGCCAGTACCACCGGGCATAACCCCAGTGGTACCTGTTGTCCCGGGGGGTAATTTAGAGTCAATGCCCCCTGAATTGTTATCCCAGATAACGGCCTTGATGCCATGGCTCCAAAAAGGGGGAGCTTTCCCGAATTCTGCAGACCATGCAGCAGAGGCGGCGAAGTTTGTGGAAAAAATCAGATCGGCAGCGGTCGCCGACAGTGTTGCCTTGCCAATATCTTCTCCCCTTGCAGGTCCAAGTGTTCCCCAGCTGGACGGAGTTAAGGGGCAGCCGCCCCCGGTGCCCGCACTTGGTAAGGAAGTGGCATTGCCGCTAAGAAGCCCCGAGCGCGGGGCACAACGTTCAGCGAGGGAGCGTCCAGGGACAAGGGGGTCTCCTGGGCGCTCCCCACCTCTTATTCCCGAGGGGCCGGGCGGCCCCTCCTATCGCCTGCCCCCCCTGACCCGGACCCACTACCCTGGATCCGGGTCAGGAAGGCCGCCGGCCAATCGGCGGTGGGCCGCGCCCCCAGGGCACGCCCCCACCGCCGAATGACCACAAAGGGGAAAGGGGGGGCGACGGTCGCCGCGCCGCCATGCGTGCGGGGGGGCCGAGGGCCCCCCCTTTTCACATGGTCAGCGACTAGCTGCCGCCTCCCCCCCAATCCGGCACCCAACACCCAGGAACGTGGACACGAGACGTCTTTACTTTTTGGAAGGCGGGCGCTAGTCGCCCGGCCGTATTTATTAAAGTATGAAATTAAAAAAGGCTTTTAATTGCATAATCAACAATGAATACAAAAATCAGCAGGACATTTAGTTACACAATTCGTATCAACAAGTTTGAGAGCCTGACCTTAACAAAACTCTAATACATGTTGTTTCCTAACTTAGACTAAACATCCTAATCTTGATTTTTGTACATTTCTGGCCATATGGCAGGGTCACTACCGGTGTCAGGTCCTACAAGCTGCGCCTCCCCTAGAGACGTGCGCATGCGCAGTGTTACCCCTGGAATTGCCCGGTCTACGCCCTGAACTCCATTTACCCACTAAAGGAGGGCCCTTACTCTGCGCCGGTGGCGTCATGAGTCCACGCGCGCGGGGTGGCTACCAGCCTAAGGAAAGCGTGAACTACTCCTACCCGCACTCCTTTGCTTTGCAGCATCCATTACCTTGCCCCTGGAGTTTTGGGAGTGGCCTGCAGGCCCCTCCCCCTGGGCGGGAACCTCCATAGGATGATGCCCGCCCCCTCAGACCTCAAATATGTGCTCACCGATAATGACCTTACCGCCACAGGCCAGCATTGTTAACCGACGATCTGGCCTCCCCTCTCTAGCCCCTACCTAAGGAAACCCTCCTACTTGCAAAACCCTCTAGCCAGGCCCAGGTATTGTCAGACCACAAGACATTCCCCTCCTCTGTTAAGTGAACTCCGTCCTTCAGGTAATACTTGTCGCCCCAGATGCACCCATGAGGTATTGACTGTAACACAGGGGCTCGAAACAACTTATCCAACCGTGTGTTGATCCTCTTTACCGAGTGATTCAACGCCCTGACCGAATGTCCCCCCCGCCACTGCAGTTGAGGTATGAGTTGTGACCATACTAGTGTGCAACCCGGGCAGGTCCTGGCCATCCAACCCGCCGTTGAGATAATCTCCTCGATCAGAATGCGCCTACCCAGTGTTGCCAAATCATTCTCCCCAAGGTGAAGTATCACCACTGACGGTGGAGATTGCCGGCGTGCTAGGAGCCCCTGGAAGAATCCCCTAAACTCGTGCAGACACAACCCCCCTCTGCCAAAGAACGTGATGTCCAACCCTAGTTGTGCCGCCCTTTTCCTCTTGTCACCTGACATAAAGACACATTCTGCTCGCTTTACATATGAATGACCCACAATCCAAACACTGTTCTTCATCGTTTCCTGGCTGCCGCTCCGTGCTGATGTATGTTGCCGGTGACCGACGACAAATTCCTCCCCTGCGTAACAGGTCTGAGAAACTGTAAGAGAGCGGAAAGAGACCAAGCGTGAGTGACATGTAATCATAGCATGTCAATCCGAACATAACGTTTGTAGCATTCTGAAGACCATCTCCCAATTGTCTTCACTCTCTCCACTGGGAGGCCCCCCGCCACCGCCTCAGTTGCTGCCCCAATCCTAAAGGAATGAGAGCCAAACTCTTTAGGGTCAAGACCTGCTTTCCTAACCCCCATCTCCAATACTTTCCTGAATTGATATCTGGTCAAGGGGCTCCCGTCGGCGTGACAGAGCAATGCCCTGCCCTAATTTCTTATAGCCAGATTCTTTGCGCACAAGAAACATTGATAAGGCCTATGTATCTGGCTTGCACTGTTTGAAGAGTTCTATGGCGAGCTAACCTGGTAGGGCCATCTCAATTGGAGGGGGTGGGATGAGCATAGCTGGCAAGTATTTAAGACTCTGGGGGTAAGGCCCCTGCCAAGACTGGAAAGGCTGCTTCAGCTCCTGACAGCTCTGCACTGGCCTGGCTCTGTGTGCAGTAAGGAACTATTTGCCACATTACCACATCCTTAATATTAAATTGCTCACAAAGTGTAATCATCTGTGAAATGTGGCCTGTATTAATTATATTAGAGCTCACAGCAAACAGCCAGTGCTATCTGTAACAAGATACTAAGGGTCTGAGTATGAGTTTGAAGGTCCGTGAACCACCGTACCCGCGGTTGCAGTCCAAGCGACGCAACATCGGCGGTCCGACCGCCGAATTACAAGATTGTCGGATTACTGTTGGAAAGACCGTGAACCGCTGACACCGCCAGCACACTGCTGTGCCTACAGTAGGGAAAACGCAGCTACCATAGGGTGGTACAGAGAAGTTTCACCACTGTCTGTATTGCAAGTTGGCTCTTCAATGAGCCGACCATGGCGGTGAGCACAATGGCTCAGAGTCAGCGGAATCAAAGAATTTGGGGTGCATGCTCACCCCCTCCTGTTCTTCCCATCTGAGTTCGACATGGAACCATTTCTCCAGGCCCCCCCTACACATCAGCATCTTCACCCTGAAGAATACGACACTGCCTGCAGCGAGACACAGGTAAGTCTGTTTTTGACTGGACTGGCCACAGATAGGCCAAACTACTGCAATTGGAAAATTTTATTTTTCCACATCTAACATGCATTTGTGTTCATTCGACCCATGTGCAGTCGAAATGTGCACACAGGCATCGATAAATATGGAAAATCATTTACCACTGCCGCAGGATAACTGCCAACTGCTGGCACACTGCAAGCCCAGCAGTCCACTCGTAATACAGGGCCCGGAAGACCGCCAGCGCTGCGGTCTTCTGTAGGTTGCACCACGGCATTCGGATGGTTGCACTGCTGAACCCATTATCAGGCCCTAAGTCTCCAATAGTACATTTGCAAGGAGTATGTTAATCTATATAAAAACTAAATACAAATAAATGCGATGAATCAAGTCATGGTGAAGCAAAAATGGTAATTTCCGACTTAATGCAAAGCTGTAATTCCACCTAGCTTACAGTGACCTTTGAATAAGGGTTCCTACTGATGTCACTGGATACACCTGTCCTGCAAAGTACATTACTTTTCCATTTAATAAAGCACTAGGATTCCAAAAGAGGGTAATTAACACATTTTTTCACTAACGTTTTTGATTTTACAAAAAGTACAAAACTATCAATAAAAATGCAGAATGCAGAATGAATCATTTTTGTTATACATACAATTCTATCCTTTCCATCACTATTTCTGAATGCAATATTGCATTTCTCAAGTGCAAATATTCCAGCTTAGGTATACATGCAGATGTTATCAGTTTTAAAACATATACTATATTCACTCTTACATGGTCATACCTGAGCACCTGATATATTGGAGCATCTAATTATTTCTCTGTATTAAAAATGGAGGGACCTATCCATGAAAGTACATTTTCATGTTTAAATTTACTCATACTCTGAGCTTTGGAATAAAACTACACGATTGTGCTGTTTGCCATTTCCAAGTGTATGTTTGCACTTAAATGAGAACTTACATGTCTCCACCACTCAGGTCAGGGGATAGCGACATCCAATACTGAATTTATAAGTGTGAAATGACTACTAGTCCATGCCTGATTATTTCTTAAGGTAGTATGTCTCAGTAGTGGTGAGTGTCCATGTGCAGTGCTAGACTTACTGCAAGGCTGTGCTGGGCTACATGTATGCCTGTATTGTGAACTTTACGACTGTAGTAACTTTAGAAGTGGAATTTGTCAATTTCAATTGTCTTGCTCTTTACTGGGTATTTATTTACAGCGTTAAAAGACTACTAGACCATGCCTCATTATTTCTTATGGCAGTATGTCTCAGTAGTGGTGAATGCAAAAGATTATTCTGTGGCATTCAGTGCTTGCCTATCAGGCTCGAATCTATGGTAATTGTAGCAATAGAATTGCTTTGCAGTTCGAGAATCGATAAATGTAGTGTCATAGACATGCTGTCAGATCCCGGTTGGTTGTGTGGTGGTGATCTTAACAAACCAAAGATCACATTTACTCTGATGAATCAGAAAGCTTCGGGATGTTTTGCACATTGCACCGCATGGCGAAAATTATTATTAGTATAATTTTTATTTTGATGAGACCATTAATTAGGCACTCGGATTATGCTTTCTATAAGAATAAATAGAGTTGAGATGTTTCATTATGTACACAGGATATGTTTATACCATTTATAACAATGACAAATAGAATCTGTGATGTTCAAATATAGCCGAGAGTTTGTGCAACACATATGAAGTGCTCTTGATGATTCTTTATATTTACACAAAAGTGACACGTTGCTTTAAACATGGTGCTTGGAACACAACTAATTCAACTGTGATCAACACAGTTCTGTTGCCGAAATACTTTGCGTTAAACCTTTCCGTAAGTTGGCACTAGATGAAATCTACTTATGAACATTCAATAAGTGTTGCAGGCTGTTTTGATACATCCGAGTGTGCACTTCTTCGCTTGGTTTTTACAGAGAGGGCATTGCCTTAAAATGATTGAGGAGGCGCAGAGATCAGTGAACAAGAAAGAAAGACTGACATTTCTGTTTGCCAGACACAATAAGAATGAGTCAAGAAAAGGTAAAATAAAGGTAAAATACATTACCTCTTACAAGAATCAAGAGAAGAATTTTAGGGCCTTACTCGTGAAGAACTGACATATTGTTAAGGCTGATTCTGTAATTGGCACACCTACACCCACGAGCCCTCAAATTACGTACAAAAGAGCATCCTCACTTAAGGATGCCCTTTTACAAAGCATCCCAGAAAGGATAAGTCAGGTGAGCTGATTGAAGCACCAGGAGGGTTTCAAAAATGCTTAAGGTGCAAGGCTTGTCCCATAGGCCAGAACACCACTACTTATATGTCACTCTTCAGACTAGACCATTGGAAATTAGAGGTGCATATAACTGTAGAATTGAATACGCAGTTTACTTGCTGGCATGCACATGTAACTTGTGTTACTTAGGCAGCACTACACTAGCAGTCTACAAAAGGATAAATACAGCACATGTGTGCTAATATCAACAGTCACCAACCCAACCCTACCCAATTGCAAGACACTGTTCAACATATCACTGGAATGACCCTAATCAAACCAAGTGCCCCTGAACAGGAGAAGTGCAGACCGTGTCCGAGTACTAAGGGAACTTGAGATGAGGTACATAATAAATCTTAATTGCAAAGTACTGTTTTTTTATATAACTTTTAGTGTACACAAATCACTCCTGACGAGGAGTTACTCTCCTGCCTCTAAGTATGTATATCATGATGACTGTATAAATGCCCACATGGGCTAAATTGTGCTTACATTTTCTTTTCCTGTATTTTTTTTTTGCCTTTTCCATTTTCTTCTCCTTTCTTTTTTTTGATTTTCGCACAAGTGAAATTTTAATTTTATTGCCACAGAAATATGGGCTTGTTGGGTAAATGACATTAGTGTCAATATATGTGATCTAAGACACACTACCATGAGAAGTTACATAGTACAAACTGGGTTCATTGGCCATTAATGTATATTTTTTTACCGCTGAGGTTGCGGGCTTATGAAAATGGCAAAACTATGATTGTGATTCAGTGATTGCCCTCTTGGGCTCAATTGTGTGATTAATATAGCACTATGCACACTGAGTATATTCAGCTCATGAATGACAGTAGTCAAACTACTTGTGAGATCGATATAGAGCACTGTGAAATATAGGCTGTGCAAGTTGACTTGGAAGTGTGATTGAGATTGGGTAGCCAAGTCGTTTCAGCAAATTGTGCATTAAGATAAAAATTGCTATCTCAAACACACGTATCAACAACAGATGTGAAATTTAGAACAATCAAGCACAATTGTGGCAATGAACATTTTAACTGATAATATTATGTGTAACTAAAGTCCGAGTGATTAAGATTTATACCAAATGTAAAAAGGAATTCTATGGCAATAAAGTGTTTTTTAGATGTATGTGATGTATGCGCCTCCAGAATGAATTGAAACACAAGAGTTGTCTCCATGTCTGTAATTCAATAAACATAAATGTGTTGTCAGCATGTGTGCATGTCAAGCGACCAAGGCCGCTCTAGTCGGCAGAAACACGAAATGGCAGACGATCAATATGCAATCTGCAGGTGTTGTCTGCTTCAATCCTTGGAAATAGAAGATTGTTTGTGGATATATATGTGTGTGTGTGTTTATATATATATATATATATATATATATATATATATATATTCACTGAAAAAAACATAGGTTATAGACCATATATAGTTAGGAATTAGCATTTACAAAACCTTGAAAATTCACTGAAAAAACCATAGGTTATAGACCATATATAGTTATGCAATTCAGGACTGCAATGTGCGCGGAGTTTTCCATCGAGCACTATAAAGCGGGGTGGTTTTGACAACAGATGCAGAGCATCATTTCACTTGGAAAAAGACACTTTGAGTCGAAGGGAAAGAGGTTACATCGTTACAAAACTACAAGCACCAGAAGGCAGTGGGAGTGCCACGCCCACAAGGGCAGGTGTATTAAATGAGCGTATTTGGCGAAGCGATGCTTTCACCCTCTACTAACTGCCACTGATGAAGGAACGTTGAGTTCCAGAAACGCGTCTGGCTATGAAATTTACAAAGATGCCTGCTTTGAGGATTTAAAGACTGCTGGCAAGTGTTCGATTTATCAAACAAAACTCATGTCAAGCTGCTGTGGTCTTCCTTAACCTGTGCTTCCTGGTTGATGGATTATTGGGGCTTGCACGCCTGACAAGGATGACTCACCGCGATCATGCGGGTCTGACACGGCTTCGTCGGAAGCCATGAACTTTCGGAGACAGTGACGCACATTGCAATTCAGGACTGCAATGTGCGCGGAGTTTTCCATCGAGCACTATAAAGCGGGGTGGTTTTGACAACAGATGCAGAGCATCATTTAACTTGGAAAAAGACACTTTGAGTCGAAGGGAAAGAGGTTACATCGTTACAAAACTACAAGCACCAGAAGGCAGTGGGAGTGCCACGCCCACAAGGGCAGGTGTATTAAATGAGCGTATTTGGCGAAGCGATGCTTTCACCCTCTACTAACTGCCACTGATGAAGGAACGTTGAGTTCCAGAAACGCGTCTGGCTATGAAATTTACAAAGATGCCTGCTTTGAGGATTTAAAGACTGCTGGCAAGTGTTCGATTTATCAAACAAAACTCATGTCAAGCTGCTGTGGTCTTCCTTAACCTGTGCTTCCTGGTTGATGGATTATTGGGGCTTGCACGCCTGACAAGGATGACTCACCGCGATCATGCGGGTCTGACACGGCTTCGTCGGAAGCCATGAACTTTCGGAGACAGCGACGCACATTGCAATTCAGGACTGCAATGTGCGCGGAGTTTTCCATCGAGCACTATAAAGCGGGGTGGTTTTGACAACAGATGCAGAGCATCATTTCACTTGGAAAAAGACACTTTGAGTCGAAGGGAAAGAGGTTACATCGTTACAAAACTACAAGCACCAGAAGGCAGTGGGAGTGCCACGCCCACAAGGGCAGGTGTATTAAATGAGCGTATTTGGCGAAGCGATGCTTTCACCCTCTACTAACTGCCACTGATGAAGGAACGTTGAGTTCCAGAAACGCGTCTGGCTATGAAATTTACAAAGATGCCTGCTTTGAGGATTTAAAGACTGCTGGCAAGTGTTCGATTTATCAAACAAAACTCATGTCAAGCTGCTGTGGTCTTCCTTAACCTGTGCTTCCTGGTTGATGGATATATATATATATATATATATTCACTGAAAAAAACATAGGTTATAGACCATATATAGTTAGGAATTAGCATTTACAAAACCTTGAAAATTCACTGAAAAAACCATAGGTTATAGACCATATATAGTTAGGAATTAGCATTTAAAAAACCTTATTTTACTCACACAAAACCATTGAAATTCCATATATAGTTAGTTGCACTAACTATATATCGCGCACCCGCAATCCACTGCTGATCATGTCACATATTACATCATTCATGACATGGTCAGTGACATCACTGATGACATCACTGATGACATCTCAAATGACATCACTGATGACATCACTGATGACATCTCAAATGACATCACTGATGACATCACTGATGACATCTCAAATGACATCACTGATGACATCACTGATGACATCTCATTTGACATTACTGATCACATCACTGATGACATCATTCATGTGATAATACGATGAACCTCTTCAGACTCTAATATAACCTTAGATACACTCAGTGTAAACAGACACTCATAGACTGTCACTCATCCATGGAGTTACTCAGACACTTAGTCAGTCATGCAAAGAATCAATCACACCTCCATTTCCTCAACTATACAGTTATACACACCTTACTTATTCAAACATATACTAAAACATATTTACTCACTTATACAATCCTGGATACAAGTTCACAATGATCCATACAGCCACTCACACATTCACTGGCTCTTATGCACAGTTATTTATATATGTCAACTCTCACATGTACTGTGTTTTACATATGTACTTACTTTGACATGTAGCACTGAGATATCCATTCACTCACCAATACACTCATGCACACAGTCAACCGCCCATACAGCTGTTTCCACATGCACTTTTGAACCCATACATCTAGTCAATCAACTGCTCACACATCTATGCAGAGAGTCATACACCTCCCAGCCACCCACACACACACTCAGTCTCCCATACAAATGTTTGGGCAACCAATCAATAACCCATACAGTTAATCATATAGCTAATGATCAATACATGCAGCAGTTTACAGAACAACAGACATAATGATGCACAAATTAAGACAGTTTAGTCACTAACCCATGCACTCAGTGAGACACATTTAATCAGTCACTCATACAGTCAGCCATGCCCCTACTAAATCCTTCACCAAGACACTTATACATCCACTCATTCTTCAATATGTAAGACATATTTTAACTTTACAGAATTATACAGTCACTGGATGTAGTCATCAGTGATGTCATTTGAGATGTCATCAGTGATGTCATCAGTGATGTCATTTGAGATGTCATCAGTGATGTCATCAGTGATGTCATTTGAGATGTCATCAGTGATGTCATCAGTGATGTCACTGACCATGTCATGAATGATGTAATATGTGACATGATCAGCAGTGGATTGCGGGTGCGCGATATATAGTTAGTGCAACTAACTATATATGGAATTTCAATGGTTTTGTGTGAGTAAAATAAGGTTTTTTAAATGCTAATTCCTAACTATATATGGTCTATAACCTATGGTTTTTTCAGTGAATTTTCAAGGTTTTGTAAATGCTAATTCCTAACTATATATGGTCTATAACCTATGGTTTTTTCAGTGAATTTCAATGGTTTTTTAATAGCAAATATCATAAGCTGTCGAATGTCAAGTACGTGGTAAGTGAAAACATTTTCGTGTTTATGCACACTGATCTGCTTTGAATGGTGCCCCCCCACCCTCATTTCTATTAGGAGTACTCTCTCTTTGCAGATAGTGAAAGGTAGTTAACGCAGGCCTTTGCCCCCGTTGTAATCCGTCGTGCCTGCTTCTCTCTCCATTTGATTGATTGTTATCCAAGTATTTACTGTTTTAGAATTAGTTCTCTTTGGTTCATTCTCTATTTACAAACAAACACAGAGTCGCAATACTCTGTTTAGTCTTTGCAGATAACGAAAAATCGTGTAAAAAAAAAAGAAAAGGAATCGAGCAAAATCAGTAGGCCACTAATGGGATCTCTTTTTGACCTCGCTAAAATAGAAACATTAGGAACAACCCCTCATGACAAATACAAAACTAGTGAGATGAACTGAACTCCACACAATGATGGCTGCAAAACAGCTCGGCTCCGCCACCCACCCCGCCCAAAATAACGATAAAGAGCGGCTGCCATGATTGGTTGCGGAATGGCCACGACGGAGCTGCGAAATGGTGCTGCTCTCATGCTAACCCCAGCTTCAGTCTGAAACATCCAGAAACACTGTAGACTACCAATTCGATCAGTTCCGGTAGTGCCCCAATGTAACCCGGTAGAGAAGAACTAGCCCTCCCCTCTTTGACTGATGGTTCTTGTTGCCTGTCCCTTCTGTTGTCATTTAACAGAACTATTTAGCCTGCTGAAAGGGGTTGTGTTCCGACCGCTGGTTGGTGGAGACATTTTGACTATATTCTGGACCTGCGTTGTCGCGTAATGCGTCATATGACGCGCCGCGTTAGCGCATCCGGAAGTCATCCGGGGCGCGCAGCGCGTAACGTAAGCATAACAAGTCATGTGACTTGTTAATAAAACTTTTCATTGGTTCATTTTACTTTTCTTATTGTAATGATGAAAGGCTTGGTCATATGACCTAAAAATTACGCTTTTCATTACTTCCGAACATTATTTTTTCTTAAATATATGTTATAATGTTCCAAGCTAATGTACTTTCCCGGAAATTTTACAACTGTCCTGCAAGTAAAATATATTCTTTTTTCGAGAAAAAGAGCGTTTCTTCGTCCCATGACGGAGCCGTTGAGCAAAAGAGGGTCGACCTGCTGTCTTAGTCGCCGATACGCCTGAATATGAGATTCTTATCGATCACTTTATGTTGCAGGAATAGAAAACACAACAGCCCTTGACCATTTATCTTTACTGCGTTCCTTCGTATTATACCTTTTACCCTTCATGTAATTGGTCTGCTTTATTTCACTTGCCTTTTAATGATTTTAAAACAGTGACTATTATTAAAAACTTTACCAATGTATATACTACTACCATGTTTTCTTTTAAAAACCTTTATTGTGAAAATTTCATTATACAAATACGAGCCTATAACCACGTGGGCCTGCCACAGAGCAAACTGTAATCGTATATGATGAATAGACATTTACACTGTAGAGGAATGTAACGGGCGGGCCATTAGGTTGCAAGAACTAAGGTGTCTAACAGTTACGGAATCGGTGGACGTACATTTTATAATTAAAATACGACAGGGCCAGTTACAATAAAATTATCTAGATATACATTTGCGGGCAAGTACCATGGGTGACGTTAATTCGAACTTTCAACAGTACAGTAATCAATAACACATCAGAACTTAATATCAATAGGGATGTCGAAATATTCAATCAATTCTCGTCCCCGCCCGCCATGTGCTTCAAAACTGCATACGTATCTCGTGATTTCAAGGTTCTGCAACCAGTACACAACAAGGAGTTACGAGTCCCATTTATTCCGGCGCCATTTTGGGCGAGGACGGGCAGGTCCAGGATATAGTCAAAATGTCTTTACCAACCATCGACTATGATGATGTTCATATGCTGTATTTATTAGAGTAACACTCATCTGTCCACATGAAATTAATTTGCCACCATCTAAACATGTCATTTTAATCTTTCCAAAGTTCTTCTAAATATTTGGGACCGTTTCCCTTGCCTCTGAAGGTCTCAGTGCCACTTCTTTGATGAATGTACTAGCAGGTCAGGGGTTCTCCTCCAAATCTCTCTTTTATGCAGCACTATAATTAATTGGTGCCACCTCTCCATATGACGATGCATGGTATAGTTACCACAACTATATTTTTTTTCGGTTCCTCTGGAGAGTTCATCGTGGCAGATGAAGCGTGTAACGTACCGGGCATTTACCTTTTTTTGCATGTACAGGAAAGGAAAAAAAAATCGAGCGTCCGAGTTCTAAGGTGTCCCAGGGCCATTTTAGTGGACCAGGCCCAAATCCAAAGAACAGGCCGCCATTTTGAGAGTCCTCTTGCAGCCGCCTGTCGCTGTAGCATCAAGAGCAGCCGAAACTCAGCTGAATGGCAACTGAAACGGTAAAGGGGCGCCCCACTACAGCAGACGAGCCTCCACCTAGGAAGGCCCATTCACGCCGCCTCCCCCCCCCCCCTTCGGGCACCCCACGCCGTTATTCGGAGCAGTATTGTAGGATGGCCACACCAGTGCGGCAACTTGCTAGACATCACCTCGGTGGTAACCGAATCTCAATGCCTTGTGGTGTCTTCTATTCAGAAAACATTGTTATGCTGCCTTCGACCTATTCGCCGCAAGTGCGCACACAACTCAACTGCATAGCTTGCTAGACACCACCTCGGTGCCATCCGGATCTTGAAATCTCAGCGCCTTTTGGTGTCTTCTCTTCAGAAAATATTGTTGCGCTGCCTTTGGCCCCATTCGCACATCAGTCCGCTACTGACGCCATCTCACAGGCTAATGGGGCGCCCCACGCCGACTTTCAGCATTGTAGGATGACCACACCAGTACAGCAACTTGCTAGACATCACCTCGGTGCCATCCGGAGGATCTCGGCGCCCCACTGCAGATGAAGTGCCTCTCAACTATGAAACCACCACGGTGACATCCGGATCTTGGCGCGTTGTGCTGCCTTCGGCCTATTCGCACATCGGTCCGCTACTGACGCCATCTCACAGGCTAATGGGGCGACCCACGCCGAGTTTCAGCATTGTAGGATGACCACACCAGTACAGCAACTTGCTAGACATCACCTCGGTGCCATCCGAATCTTGGCATCTCAACGCCTACTGGTATCTTCCATACAGAAAATATTGTTACGCTGCCTTTGGCCCCATTCGCACATCGGTCCGCAACTTAGACATCACCTCGGTGCCATCCGGATCTTGGCATCTCAGCGCCTTGTGGTGTATTCTCTTCAGAAAATATTGTTGCGCTGCTTTTGGCCCCATTCGCACATCGGTCCGCAACTTAGACATCACCTCGGTGCCATCCGGATCTTGGCATCTCAGCGCCTTGTGGTGTCTTCTACTCCGAAAATATTGTAGAAAATATTGTTGCGCTGCCTTTGGCCCCATTCGCACATCAGGCCGCTACTGACACCATCTCACAGGCCAACAGGGCGCCCCACGCCGACTTTTACCATTGTAAGATGGCCACACCAGTGCCACAACTTGCTAGACACCACCTCGGTGCCATCCGGATCTTGGCATCTCAGCGCCTTGTGGTGTCTTCAAATCAGAAAATATTGTTGCGCTGCCTTTGGCCCCATTCGCACATCGGTCCGCTACTGACGCCATCTCACAGGCCAACGGGGCGCCCCACGCCGACTTTCAACATTGTAGGATGGCCACAGAAGTGCGACAACTTACTAGACACCACCTCGGTGCCATCCGGATCTTGGCGCGTTGTGCTGCCTTCGGCCTATTCGCACATCGGTCCGCTACTGACGCAAACTCACAGGCCAACGGGGCGCCCCACGCCGACTTTCAGCATTGTAGGATGGCCACACCAGTGCGGCAACTTGCTACACACCACCTCGGTGCCATCCGGATCTTGGCATCTCAGCGCCTAGTGGTGTCTTCTATTCCGAAAATATTGTTGCGCTGCCTTCGGCCCCATTCACACATCGGTCCGCTACTGACGCCATCTCACAGGCCAACGGGGCGCCCCACGCCGACTTTCAGCATTGTAGGATGGCCACACCAGTGCGGCAACTTACTAGACACCACCTCGGTGCCATCCGGATCTTGGCGCGTTGTGCTGCCTTCGGCCTATTCGCACATCGGTCCGCTACTGACGCAAACTCACAGGCCAACGGGGCGCCCCACGCCGACTTTCAGCATTGTAGGATGGCCACACCAGTGCTGCAACTTGCTGGACACCACGTCGGTGCCATCAGGATCTTGGCGCGTTGTATTGCCTTCGGCCTATTCGCACATTGTTCCGCTACTGACGCCGCCTCACGTGCCAACGTATTTTCTCCGCATTTTATACCCTATGCCACATAACAGGTCATGTGACTTGTTTATAAAACTTTTCATTGGTTCATTTTACTTTTGGTTTCCTAATGATGGAAGGCTTGATCATATGACCTAAAAACAACACTTTTCATTGGATGAAAACTTTTTTTTTTCCCAAACGATGAAAGCCCCACCTTGTTTCTGGATGTTTCAGACTGAAGCTGGCGTCAGCATGAGAGCACCACCATCTCGTAGCTCCGTCGTGGTCATTCCGCGAGCAATCATGGCAGCCGCTCCCCACCAGAAGCCTGCAGGAGTCGGGGCCCCCAAAACTTTTGATGAATTCTCAAGGCGGAGGGGACGCTTTCGAGAATGGGGTCCAAGACCTAGCAGACAAGCGTCCGATTTCCAAGGTGTCCCAGGGCCATTTCAGTGGACCAGGCCCAAAAAGGAAAGAGCCTGCCGCCATTTTGAGAGTCCTGTGACAGCCGCCTATCGCTGCACCGCAAGAGTGGGTGCAACTCAGCTGAATTGCGGCTTTTGACACAGTGGACCAAAAACGGACGGAATGGCAACTGAAACGGTAAAGGGGCGCCCCACTACAACAGATGACACTCCACCTGGAGAGGCCCGTTCACGCCGCCTCCCCCGGGGCGCCCCACGCCGTTATTCGGAGCAGCATTGTAGGATACCAAAACCAGTGCGGCAACTTACTGGACATCACCTTGGTGCCTTCGTTCTGCTGCCTTGGAACTATTCGCACAACAGTTTGCTACTGATGACCCACCCCCGCGACGCCCCACGCCGTTATTTGCTGGGTGGCAACTTACTAGACATCACTTTCGTGTCATCTAGATTTCAGCGCGTTCTGCTGCCTTGGAACTATTCGCACAACAGTTTGCTACTGATGACCCACCCCCCGCGACGCCCCACGCCGGAAATCTGGACGTTGTGCTGCGTTGGGACTATTCGCACAGCCGACCGCTACTTCGTTGTTTTTCCCTAAAAATGTTTATATGTTATTACTATTTTTGTTTTCTTGTATATATTTATAAATTATTAAAGTTTTATAATCTTACTACTTTGTCGGAGTGCTATATATTTCTAATGTGACACATAATTGTAAAAACTTTGATGTACAAAGAGTCATCCCTGGAATCTTCCGCTTCAGGCTCGGTCCCCTCCCCAATCACAATACAGGATGGTTTTCAGATAATAGCAACGCTTCTGCTGTGACGGATCTCATCGAGTGTGGGCCTTGATCTACTATAACTCCTTTGAAGAGGGGTGATTCTTTACAGCTGTGGCCATAAACTACATCTGCAGGGCTAGCTGATACCCTAGGACCAGCCTGGACAATCGGACACAGAGGAAAAGGAGTGTCAGAGGGTGCGGTAGTGAATAGGGCGAAAGGGAGGTGTCGGGCAGGCACAGGGTGTGATTGTCAGGGAAGAGCAGCGCAGATGGGGGGAGGTTTATTACCCATGCATAAGACAGAGAGCGGGGGTGACCACTGCCTGGGGGAGATGCTTGCGAGGGTGGGGAGCCATGCTAAGGATCGACAGCGTGCACAGAGTGGGTCTGGTCAAGGCATCTAAAATGGCTGCCGTGCACGACAAAAGTGTGGCATTTGAAAAAAGACAAGATGGCGCAGACAATGTTTTTCAACACTTCCTGATTTCCTTCGAATCGAACGTTAACAGACGTTGGGGCATATTACCAAAGTTAAGCGATATTTATCCCTAACGATGCTTAGCAACGATTTTTTTACCGTCAGAAATTATCGCAGATAAACCTTGCTATTATCAAGGTTTATCGCAAATACGATAAAAAACGACCGCAATGCATTAATATCGCTGAAAACTCAGCGATATTCATGCATTACCGAGCTAATGCTCTTAGCCATGTTATCCACCTCCCATTGGATAACATGGCTAAGAACTGCTCAGGGCAGGTGCTAGCTTTTGGAGATATTCGCGCTTATCTCGAATATTTCCAAAAGTTGATAATAGGAGATAGCGATGTTAGCGACTGTTTCCAGTCGCTAACATCTTGGCATGCCCACTTTGCATGTCATTAGTGATAAATATCACTCACATGCAAAGTGGGGCCCAAGATGGTCGCTATCTCCTACTAGCCGTCGCTAACTGGTGTTAGCAACAGCTAGGTAATACAGATATAATTTTATCTCCGCGAAGCGGAGCGCTGTTACAGATATATATCTTGTTTTTGAACGTTAATTTCTCAAAATGCACTGAAGCACATATATTGAGACCTAGCAAAGGCACATCGGGCTACCAGTCCCTAATATTTTACCAAGTTTCGTGCAAATCCATTCAGCCGTTCGATTATTATTATTATTATTTTTTTTTGCCCCGCGGGGCCCTTTTAAAACCTCCACATCAAACCTAGGGGGTCAGCGAGGATCTACTATGCCCCCTTATGGTCATTTGCCCCTTCGCTTTGGCCTCCTCTTGTCTCTCGATCCTACCGAGAGACAAGATGGCGGCCGCTACGGACTGTTTGGAATGTTTACAGACACCGGAGAGCCAATCAGCTTCGCTTCGCAAAGCTCCGTAACGCGAAAAGTACGCGAAGCGGTGCGCTGTTACAGATATATATCTTTTTTTGAACGTTAATTTCTCAAAATCCACTGGAGCACATATATTGAGATCTAGCAAAGGCACATCGGGCTACCAGTCCCTACAATTTTGCCAAGTTTCGTGCAAATCCATTCAGCTGTTCGATTATTATTATTATTTTTTTTTTTTGCCCCGCGGGGCCCTTTTAAAACCTCCACATCAAACCTAAACGGTCAGGGAGGATCTACTATGCCCCCTTATGGTCATTTGCCCCTTCGGTTTGGCCTCCGCTTGTCTCTCGATCCTACCGAGAGACAAGATGGCGGCCGCTATGGACTGTTTGGAATGTTTACAGACGCCGGAGAACGAATCAGCTTCGCTTCACAAAGCTCCGTTGCGCGCAAAGTACGCGAACTGGAGCGCTGCCCGGTCCGCTGTTACAGATATATATCTTTTTTTAAACGTTAATTTCTCAAAATCCACTGTAGCACATATATTGAAACCTACAAAAGGCACATCGGGCTACCAGTCCCTACAATTTTGCCAAGTTTCGTGCAAATACATTCAGCCGTTCGGGCTAAAAGTGAGGCCAACCGCCCTATGGAAAACTCAATGTTAAAAACACGTTTTGGGACCCCCCTTTTTTCTCGGCCCCCCCTTGACGAACCCCCCCCAAATTTTCAAGGGCTGCTCAGAAACAAAATGTGCCATTTTCCTGAAAATTTCAGCCAATTCCGTCCACAAACGCCAAAGTTATTAGACATAGAATTTTCAAAAATCCCATAGAGAAAAAATCCTAACTATATATACCTACTGGCGACCGCCAGTAGGTAATATATATATATATATATATATATATATATATATATATATATATATATATATATATATATATATATTCACTGAAAAAACCATAGGTTTCAGGAGTTATATAGTTAGGAATTAGCTTTTACAGAACCTTTGAAATTCACTCAAAAAACTATAAGTTTTAGTGGTGTTATAGTTAGCTGGACACTTTACTCATACAAAACCATTGAAATTGTTCTTATATAGTTAGTTGTACTAACTATATTTCGCGCACCCGCAATCCACTGCTGATGATGTCACATATTAGATCATTCATGACATGGTCAGTGACATCACTGATGACATCTCAAATGACATCACTGATGACATCATCCAGTGAATGTGGTTTGCTTCGTTATTTAAATATGCATTATATATATAGCAATTTGCATTGAAGAATGAGTGGATATATATAAATAAATATTTGATGGAGGATTTAGTAGCAGTGTAATTGACTGTTTACTTGACCAATTTATAATGTCTCACTAAATATATTGGATAGTGACTAAACTGTGTGAATATCTGTATCACTTTGTCAGTTGTTGGGAAACTGATTCTACAGTTGGTTACTAGCTATGTGAAAGTCTATATTAGTTATTGATTAGTTAACTGAGTATTTGTATGGGAGTGTGAAAGTGTGTGTGGTTCGGTGGGTATGTGTGACTGTCCAAAGATGTGTGAATAGTTGATTCAGTAGATATATGAAGTTAAAACTACATGTTCTAACAGTTTGGGTGAGGGAATCTCTTTATGGGTGTGGTGATGAGCAAATATATTTCTCAAAGGTACAGGTCCAACAAAGTAGAAAAATAAAAGGCAGTGTATGTGTCAGTTGTTGTATATAAATGTACAGAAATTTATATAGCGCAAATCACCGAGCGGTTTCTAAGCGCTTGCTTAGGGAACCCGTCCTGGTATTCCCCTGTGAGATAACCCCGGCATGGTATCCGCAAGGTTAAAGCCAGGCATCCCGCCGCGAGGGGCAGTTGTGGATATTAAGCAAGCTATTGCCCAGAGTCACAGAGTGTGAACCCGTGAATCGAGTGGGCACCGGAGCGAGAATTGTGGAGTCCATGGACATTTTAGGACTCAAGACCCCGCCGAGCCGGGAATTGAACCCTGGTCCCAGGCTGATCTCTGCTTCCAGGTCTGCCTTCTCTAACCAGTGAGCCACACTTCTCCATAAATAAGTATACATAAATAAGTATACATAAGACACAATGATTGTGTGAGTGACTGCATGGATAACTGTATACTTGTAATAATGATTTTATAATTCACTAAGTATGACTTACTATCTAAATGAATAGAAGAAGTTGGTGTTTGTATAAGTGTTTTGCTAAGTAAATATGTAAGTATGATCCATTGTTTGCATAAGTGAGTAGGATGACTTCATATGTGAATAGGATGCGTGCTGTTGTTTAATGTCGATATAGATGTTTAAGTATTTTTGGAAGTGTTCTATTGTTCATTGACAGCATGTATGAGTGAATCCATAGGTAAGTGATTAGATGTGTGTATACATCTATGAATCACTGAGTGGATTTTTAGATACTTGTATTGCTGTGACAATGGATTTAAATATGATACTCTGTATTTTACAAAGAGTGATGAAAAATTGTAATAGTGTATGAAAAGGTGTATGTGATTGTCATGTGGATGATGTCATCAGTGATGTCATCAGTGATGTCATTTGAGATGTCATCAGTGATGTCACTGACCATGTCATGAATGATCAAATATGTGACATCATCAGCAGTGGATTGAGGGTGAGCGAAATATAGTTAGTACAACTAACTATATAGGAGCAATTTCAATGGTTTTGTATGAGTAAAATGTCCAGCTAACTATAACACCACTAAAACTTATAGTTTTTTGAGCGAATTTCAAAGGTTTTGTAAAAGCTAATTCCTAACTATATAACTCCTGAAACCTATGGTTTTTTCAGTGAATATATATATATATATATATATATATATATATATATATATATATATATATATATATATATATATATATATATATATATATATATATATATTCACTGAAAAAACCATAGGTTATAGACCATATATAGTTAGGAATTAGCATTTACAAAACCTTATTTTACTCACACAAAACCATTGAAATTGGCATATATAGTTAGTTGCACTAACTATATATCGCGCACCCGCAATCCACTGCTGATCATGTCACATATTACATCATTCATGACATGGTCAGTGACATCACTGATGACATCACTGATGACATCTCAAATGACATCACTGATGACATCACTGATGACATCTCAAATGACATCACTGATGACATCACTGATGACATCTCAAATGACATCACTGGTGACATCACTGATGACATCTCATTTGACATTACTGATCACATCACTGATGACATCATTCATGTGATAATACGATGAACCTCTTCAGACTCTAATATAACCTTAGATACACTCAGTGTAAACAGACACTCACAGACTGTCACTCATCCATGGAGTTACTCACACACCTAGTCAGTCATGCAAAGAATCAATCACACCTCCATTTCCTCAACTATACAGTTATACACACCTTACTTATTCAAACATATACTAACACATATTTACTCTCTTATACAATCCCTGATACAAGTTCACAATGATCCATACAGCCACTCACACATTCACTGGCTCTTATGCACAGTTATTTATATATGTCAACTCTCACATGTACTGTGTTTTACATATGTACTTACTTTGACATGTAGCACTGAGATATCCATTCACTCACCAATACACTCATGCACACAGTCAACCGCCCATACAGCTGTTTCCACATGCACTTTTGAACCCATACATCTAGTGAATCAACTGCTCACACATCTATGCACAGAGTCATACACCTCCCAGCCACCCACACACACACTCAGTCTCCCATACAAATACTTGGGCAACCAATCAATAACCCATATAGTTACTCATATAGCTACTGATCAACACATGCAGCAGTTTACAGAACAACAGACATAATGATGCACAAATTAAAACAGTTTAGTCACTAACCCATGCACTCAGTGAGACACATTTAATCACTCACTCATACAGTCAGTCATGCACCTACTAAATCCTTCATCCAGACACTTATACATCCACTCATTCTTCAATATGTAAGACATATTTTAACTTTACAGAAACATACAGTCACTGGATGTTGTCATCAGTGATGTCATCAGTGATGTCATTTGAGATGTCATCAGTGATGTCATCAGTGATGTCACTGACCATGTCATGAATGATGTAATATGTGACATGATCAGCAGTGGATTGCGGGTGCGCGATATATAGTTAGTGCAACTAACTATATATGCGAATTTCAATGGTTTTGTGTGAGTAAAATAAGGTTTTGTAAATGCTAATTCGTAACTATATATGGTCTATAACCTATGGTTTTTTCAGTGAATTTTCAAGGTTTTGTAAATGCTAATTCCTAACTATATATGGTCTATAACCTATGGTTTTTTCAGTGAATTTCAATGGTTTTGTAAATGCTAATTCCTAACTATATATGGTCTATAACCTATGGTTTTTTCAGTGAATTTCAATGGTTTTTTAATAGCGAATATCAAAAGCTGTAAAATGTATTCTTCTTTTAAAGGAAAAATATATTTTATATCTATTTAATATAATTTTTTTATGTATATAAATTTTTTGAGGGAACAAATTTATCAACTATCATGCTGAAGAAGAGTGTGGGAAAAAAAAACAAAGAGGAGGACTAAGAGGAAAGAACAATCAGTTCAAAAATACAATTGCTTTAAAGCATGAAGTGCTTTTCCACACATTTACATTTAAATAACCCATATTAGAACATACAAAATATCTACAGAGGAGACGGTGTACATTGAATTTTAGACTCTTCATTGGTACCTACATGTTAGTACTTACATCACCCACACAACACAACAGCTCTATTCAGAGCTACCCTACCTCAAAGCACTCTAAAATATTATTTTACTATTTCCCTTGGTTTTCCCCTTGTTACGCTTTCCGGAACCCTACCCGGTGCGCGGTCCGGGCGCTAACCGTGCGAACATTTGAAAAAAAAAGGTGTTTTTTTTTTTTACATATATGGGCCTCCTCAGCCACCCTCAGAAAACCTAGGGGGTCAGGATATGTCTCCCGTGCCCCCTTATACCCATTCCCAACATTGTTTATCCTCCATCTTGTGACTAAATTCGTCCGAAACACAAGATGGCGGACTCCCGTTACGCTACCGGTGAGCTACCCGGTTCGCGTACCGGGTAGCGCTTCGCGAAAAATCAAAAAAAAATTATTTTATTCTTTTGCCCCGCGGGGCCCTTTAATAGCCCCCACATCAATCCTAGGGGGTCAGGAGGGGTCTACCTTGCCCCTTTCATTCATTTCCCCCTTCGTTTATTTCCACCTATTGTCTCTCGATCCTACCGAGAGACAAGATGGTGGCCGCTCCGGACTGTTTAGAATGTTGAGAGTCACCGGAGAGCCAATCCGCTTCTCCTCGCGAAGTTCCGTTACGCGTCTGGTACGCGAACCGGGGCGCTAACCGGGACGCTGTCACAGATATATATATTTTTTTGAACGTTAATTTCTCAAAATCCACTGGAGCACATATCTTGAGACCTAGCAAAGGCACATCGGGCAAACATTCTCTACAATTTTGCCAAGTTTCATAGAAATCCATTCAGCCGTTCGAGCTAAAAGTGAGTCCAACCGCCCTATGGAAAACTCAATGTTAAAAACACGTTTTGGGACCCCCCTTTTTTCTCGGCCCCCGCTTGACGAAACCCCCCCAAACTTTCAGGGGACGCTCAGAAACAAAATGTGCCATTTTCCTGAAAATTTCAGCCAATTCCGTCCATCAACGCCAAAGTTATTCAACATAGAATTTTCAGAAATCCCTATTCAAAAAAATCCTAACTATATATACCTACTGGCGACCGCCAGTAGGTAATATATATATATATATATATATATATATATATATATATATATATATATATATATATATATATATATATATTACCTACTGGCGGTCGCCAGTAGGTATATATAGTTAGGATTTTTTCTCTATGGGTTTTTTGAAAATTCTATGTCTAATAACTTTGGCGTTTGTGGACGGAATTGGCTGAAATTTTCAGGAAAATGGCACATTTTGTTTCTGAGCAGCCCCTGAAAATTTTGGGGGGGTTCGTCAAGGGGGGGCCGAGAAAAAAGGGGGGTCCCAAAACGCGTTTTTCCCATGTTAATTTCCATAGGGCGGTTGGCCTCACTTTTAGCCCGAACGGCTGAATGGATTTGCACGAAACTTGGCAAAATTGTAGGGACTGGTAGCCCGATGTGCCTTTTGTAGGTCTCAATATATGTACTCCAGTGGATTTTGAGAAATTAACGTTTAAAAAAAGATATATATCTGTAACAGCGGACTGGGCAGCGGCCCAGGACGCGTACTTTTCGCACAATGGAGCTTTGTGAAGCGAAGCTGATTGGTTCTCCGGCGTCTGTCAACATTCCAAACAGTCCGTAGCGGCCGCCATCTTGTCTCTCGGTAGGATCGAGAGACAAGAGGAGGCAAAAGCGAAGGGGCAAATGACCATAAGGGGGCATAGTACATTGTCGCTGACCCCCTAGGTATGATGTGGAGGTTTTAAAAGGGCCCCGCGGGGCAAAAAAAAATAAAAATAATAATAATCGAACAGCTGAATGGATTTGCACGAAACTTGGCAAAATATTAGGGACTGGTAGCCCGATGTGCCTTTGCTAGGTCTCAATATATGTGCTCCAGTGGATTTTGAGAAATTAACGTTCAAAAAAAGATATATATCTGTAACAGCGCTCCGCTTCGCGTACTTTTCGCGTTACGGAGGTTTACGAAGCTGATTGGTTCTCGGGCGTCTGTCAACATTCCAAACAGTACGTAGCGGCCGCCATCTTGTCTCTCGGTAGGATCGAGAGAAGAGGAGGCCAAAGCGAAGGGGCAAATGACCATAAGGGGGAATAGTAGATCCTCGGTGACCCCCTACGTTTGATGTGGAGGTTTTAAAAGGGCCCCGCGGGGCAAAAAAAAAAAAATAATAATAATCGAACGGCTGAATGGATTTGCACGAAACTTGGCAAAATTGTAGGGACTGGTAGCCCGATGTGCCTTTGCTAGGTCTCAATATATGTGCTCTAGTGGATTTTGAGAAATTAACGTTCAAAAAAAGATATATATCTGTAACAGCGCTCCGCTTCGCGTACTTTTCGCGTTACGGAGGTTTGCGAAGCTGATTGGTTTTTCGGCGTCTGTCAACATTCCAAACAGTCCGTAGCGGCCGCCATCTTGTCTCTCGGTAGGGTCGAGAGACAAGAGGAGGCCAAAGCGAAGGGGCAAATGACCATAAGGGGGCATAGTAGATCCTCCCTGACCCCCTAGGTTTGATGTGGAGGCTTTGAAAGGGTCTCGCAGGGCAAAAAAAAAAAAAACGTTTTTTTAGTTTTTTTGCGTGTAGTGCGCCCGGTTCGCGAACCGGGAAGCGGTCTGGGGAGCGTACTTTCTTGAAAATTAGTGAAAAAAGTTAGAGTAAAATAATAATTGTGAGTGATCAGATGTAGGGTAGCTCTGAGAAGAGCTTTTGGGTTTATGGTACATTTAGGTACTTATAAGTAGGTACCAATGCACAGTCTTAAATTCAGAGTGAAAACTCTGTTGCCCTCATCTGAGAAGTGAACTCCATCTGCTCTGTAGATATCTTGCATGTAGTAACGCAAGTTATTGTTGTACAGGGAGCCCATTCCATGGTCTCTCATGTAAGCTGAAACAGATTTGTTTACATGCTTCCTCGATTTCTCAATTTGTGGACAAAATTGGTTCGACCACCTCCATTTCTGTCTTTGGCATATATTTGAATATACCAAGGCAGTCTGAGGAAAAAGTGCCATCAATTGCTCAAAGGTGTCCTTTAAAAGCATTTCCAGACCTACCCCAGTCAAAGTGCCCAAATCATTACCTCCACAGTGCACAATTAACAGGTCAGGTTTTGGCAAATGCATAAAGGTTTTCACCAATGGTATCAATTGGTGACATTTTAATCCTCTGTGGCCAAACCACTTAATTTCCACATCTTGTAAATTGAGGTTAGGTAAATTCCTGTTTTCAGCGTACCTTTGAGCCCAATAGATGTAGCTATGTCCAACAATCCAGACAGAAAACATGGCGAGAGAAGGTTCTCCTGCAGTCAGATGAAGTGTGGAAATGAAATGGCAGTTGAAAAAATGAGAGTGTAAAATGAAAAAAACTGAGGAGTTTCTGTGTTAATGAAGCAGTAAGAGTGATTGGTGGATTTTGATTGCTGAAAACAGAAAGTTAGTGTGCATGGATGAGTTCGTTGAAAGATGTATTTTGAGTGGCGAAGAAAAAATCATTAAATGAAAGAATGCTCTGGATATGCAGGTGCACTGAGAGTTCAGAGTTCAATTGCAACATTGTTGTGTGAGAGGTCTTGCAAGAGGTGGTTGCTATGCAGAAAAAGCAGAGAGGGGGCAGAGGGGGGAAGGGTTTTGCTTTGAAAAAAAGTGAGGGAAGACTTTTGATTGGGTGACATGAGAGATATGTGTGAGGAATTACAGCATTTCTGTGCTTTTGATAGCTGCAGACTGTGGAGTGCATACCTTTTGCTCTGCTGAAGACAAATTGGTGTGTTTCTGAGACTGTTTTGAAACTCAAAGTATTTGCTAAGGTGAGAAAAAATTTCTTTAATTTAGATAGAAAATAGTGTGCTTTAAGGAGAAAATTATGAAGAAAGTTGTGTTTTTCAAATGTTGCTTTGTCTCAAGTGTTTCACAAATAGATTTTGTTTCTTTGAGAAATTGTAATTGGAGAAAATGTGAAGTATTAGTACTGACAGGGCTTTTATGTGCATAGGAGCTGTGGAGTGTTTTCAAATTATGACTTGTAAATCGTTTTTGAGAAAAAGCAATGGTTTTAATATTGATGAGAAGGACATAATGGTGTCTGCTTCTTTATAAGGTAATTGAGAGTCTCTGATGTTATTTTTCCCATTTCAATGTAAGAAGTTTGTCTGTGGAGCAAATTGCTTGTAAATATGCTCCCACCTGTGCATGGCAAATTTAGATTTTGAATGTTTCCGTTACATAGGCATGTTAAAGGTGACTGAAACATGCTGCAAAGGCAATCAAAAAATGCTTTTATGTGTCTTAAGGACATTTTAAGTCATTTCCCCATGTGCAGTGTTTTCAAATTATGAGTTGAAAATCGTTTTTGAGGTAAAGGAATGTTTTCAAAATTCATGTGCGCCATATGACCCCAAATTTCTTTTTCAGGGGTGCAGCAGGGTGTTCTTGAGACACCCCTGCACCGTCGGAAAAATTCGTAATTTGCGATGAGGTAATTGCTAATCGCAAATCTTGCTGAAATGCAAAGTCGAATCTGTATTTAAAAGGGTCTGCACCTCTGTACGGGTGTTCGCTATGTGAAGCACGAAAGTTTCACGGGCCGAACTCAAGGCCACCTCTCTCTGAGACAAAAGAGCTCTTATTCTTGCCATGCCGTTGAAATGTGCTCCCAAGGTTGGTATTTGTGGCCAGATTGAAAACTCCCTATGTTCATGTGTGGGAGGAAATAGAACATTTCTGCAGCAAATTACCCGTTCATTTACTGTTACGATAAAATGAATACTTTTAATTAACCCAGAACAATCTTCATTATTGAGCATCAAATAACTACCATTTTCCAAGAACTTGAACGTGGGGATGATAGCAGGAACTGGTGTGCCTTGCAACACGCAAGCCATATTTGGTCGGTGTTTGTTGCATGAACCGTGTAACTGTATGTGCCTACACATTAGTGAATGATCTGGCGTCTCAGTGCATTCCTCTCCATTCAGATAAAGTTCTTGATCATCTTTGAAAATCTGTATGTGTATGGAAGCGACCAGACCTCATGAAGAAAACCACTACCTAAAGGTTAATAACGACCTATTGGTATATATTTCATACAATTTGAAAACTTATATAAAGCAAAAGGCAGCGTTATTAAACCGTGGATAAGGCACGTTGGCAAAGCAGTCAACCTTTTGGAGTTATACTGGAAATGTTAAAGGAAGAATTACGGAGTAGGGCCTGTAAATCTTTAATGGACAACGAGTAAAATTACTCCAACCATCATATTCCTCTAACTCCGGGATAGTAGGGGTGTTTAATTTTTTAGAAGTAGCCAATCCAAAGCATTTGGTCTGGGAAATTGTTTCATTCACAAACAACATATGATTTGGGATGAGACATGCACGGTGGAAAGCCTCAGTGCCTTGTACCTGCCAGGTTCGTGAACCCCAAACTGATGTAGATCCTGGATATTTTTACTCTGTGTTACGTTAGCATGGGCTCATTACTGGTTTAAACGCCATTTTTCCTTTTTTGTAACTTCTGTACACGATACTTAGTTGTTGCTTTAGTTTTCAGCCTACCTGCGTCAAGATCTATGCCTGCTTCAAGCAGGCGCAGGGTTTTGATGTAGCTTTGTCCTATATGATTGTAAATGCGGCACACCGTGGGTGGCAGAGCAGCGGTGCACGTTAACTGGTGCATCCCTGGGGATGTGGTAGTTAATATAAATCTGCCCCTTTACATTTAATTATGTGCAGCGGACACAGAGTAGGTGAGGTTTATCCAAGGTTAAGAAGAGATGAGTCCTGTTCAGTGAAAAATTGGAGATAGGCTTCAGTATATTATATACTTAAGTAGTGTGTTAAGTTTTTGATGACTGTTATTAATTTACTGTTGGGTAATAGTGGTTAATAACATTTTTTATTATATTTTACCACAGATTCAACTGCAGATTATTTCAAGATTTTAGGATGCCTAGCAAAGGAAGAGTAAGAAAGGCTGCAAAACGTCAAAGACAGCAGGACTATGGAATAATGCAGCAGTCCTCTAACAAAAAGATTTGTCAAGTCACCAAGAAAGCACCGGGTAAGAGTCGAAAAACAGTCATAAGAAATATGTGTAGTAAAAAAAATATTACTACAGAAAATGTTTCAGTCCAGAAAAGGAGAAAGAATTCAAATGGTAAGGAAAGGCCAATGAGAAATGTTACTGCTAGAGTAAGAGATAACTCTATGCATGAAAGTAGAAGGAAACAAGAGTTTAGGGATATTCGTAAACGAATGTTCCGCAACAGGATAATTGGGAATTTGTTAAAAAATATTAAGAAAGGTCAGCAGAAAGTGGTTTTTTATAAGAGAAAAAAAATAGTTGAGAAAGGTATTGATCAGGCATTTGAAATTAAACGTAAGTTATTTATTTTGACAATCAATAGAATTAGGAAGCTAAACAAGGTAATTTATGATTTCAAAAGAAATAGTAGATGGAAGAGAATAGTTAATCGTAGTAATTTTTGTGAAGTTTTTTCTGGAGAATGGATGCATAGTTCAAGCTCTGAGGCATTTTTTAATGAGGAGAGTTATTTCCAGGATAATGATTTGGTGCATGCAGTTGACACCAGTGGTCGAGCTTATGAAGTGAAAGATGGATGTCCAGTTGAACAAGAAAAACTTGTGAGAACAGAGATAGAAGAGGTGTTAGGTAATGAGGTTTTAGGGAGACGTCCTAAGGGTCCTGTGTACACCTAGAAGTGTAGTAGTATTTGCAGTGTACGACAGGATTCCATCAATTTGCTTTGTGATTTTATACGGTCATTTAGTAAGAACAGTTTGAAGCACAAAATGAAGTTGTTGCAAGAATTAGATCCTTGCAGAGTGAGAGAAGTGATAGGTTTGCATGGTCATTCACTGGCTTGTCTTTCCAGGAGAGTATGCCAGAGTGTTTTTCATCATTTCAGGATGCTAGCAGTGCATCATAATAAAGTGAGGAAATTAGTTAGAATGTTGTATTATGCTAAGAGTCCAGCAATTATGCTTAAACAATTATGCGCTGCTCTTTTGCATGGTTCTGAAATAGATGTGAAGAATATATGTGAAGAAATTGAGTTTTGTTACTTTGGAAGTAAAGAGGAGAATGTTGAAATTGACCAAGAAGAAGAGAGTAATGTGGAAGATAGTGTACAGGTTTCCAGTACAGATAATTTCCAGAGGGAAATTGCGACGTTTGAGGTGAAATCAAGTGAGAGGCCAAATTTCACTTGTGTGTGTTGTCGACGCACTTATTATAAGAATCAGACTAAGTTAGTGGATTTATATGGAAAAAGTGAAAGGGAAAATAATAGTGAATGGAAGGATTTTACAACATACTTGATGGTAGAAAATTGTTTTGATTTGGGATTGGATCAACGTGTGTGTACTTATTGTTGTAACAAATTAAATCAAAACCAGATGCCTGCTAGAGCAGTTCATAATAATCTGGAATTGGTTGAGATTCCTTCTGAATTGAAGGATTTAAATACTTATGAATCTATTTTGATTCAAAGTATCCATCCCTTTCAGGCTATTGTAAGAATGGAGCCAAAGACAGGGAAATTGCCTCCATCAGATTTACAGAGAGGATTAAAGGGAAGAGTTGTTTATTTGCCTCTAGATTTGAAGAAAAACATTAACACAATTGGAGTAGAAAAAGTGGAAGAGGAACCTCTTGTTATCTTAGTTAATGGGGTTCCGACAAAGAATAAGAAAATATGGCAAGATTTAGTAGATGTTAGGAAAGTCAAAAGGGCAACATTGTATTTGAAAAAATATAATAAGTACTATAAAAATGTATATGTTGCAGAAGAGGAAGTAAGTGAGGAAGAGGATAACGATTTGTGTGCTGGTCAAATTGAGAAAGTAGAACCCTGTACTAGTGAAGAAATATATGAACATTATAGTGTTCATCCTTTGCATTCCAAGGAAGTCATGGGGAATGCTATTGAGTTGTTTCAAATGAAACAAGCGAAAGGGAGTCCCATTAGTGTTTGGGAGGAAAGTTTGGAAGCTCGGTGTTTCCCACAGCTTTTTCCAACAGGTCAGGGAGGAAGATATGATGAGCGACCTCATCAAATTCCTGCTTCTGAATACCGGACTTTGCGATTGTATGCAGGAGATCCTAGGTTTCGACAATGCATTCCTTATTTGTTTCATCTCCTGTTTGAAAGCGATCTGTCTGGACTGTCATATGCAGTGAACCACATCTTGAAAAGTGGTATACACATGCAAAACATCTCGGCAAGTGACTTTATGGATAAAGTCAATGTCCAAGACAGTATTTTGGATTCTCACCTGATTAATCTCATGGCGTGTCAGCGTGGTACTAATGAGTACTGGTACCGTCGTCATGGTGATTTAAAATGTATGCTAAGGAACTTAGGAACTCCCACATGGTTCCTCACTTTGAGCTGTGCTGAGTATGGCTGGGAAGACTTACTTGAATTTCTACGAGAGGCAAATGCTAACGTAGAAAACATCGAATTCAAGACACCCGGAGAACTGTGCTCTTTGGATCCAGTCAATGTATGTAGGTACTTCAATCATAGATTTGAAGGTATGATGTCTTTCATCATGAATAAGAAGAATCCACCTCTTGGAGAGGTGTTGGGTTTCTTCTGGAGGAAGGAGTACCAAGCAAGAGGTGCTCCTCATATACATATGTTGCTGTGGATCAAGGATGCACCTAAATTTGGAACGGATGCAGAAGACTCAGTGATGAGTTTCATAGAACAGTATTCTACGTGTGCTGTTCCAAACGCAAAGGAGAAAAAAAGCCTACGAGAAAAAGTTCTACGTTTCCAAAGCCATCGATGTGGAAAGTACTGTCGTCGTAAATTCCGGAACAAAGACAAGTTCTACACCAAATGTCGTTTCGGCTTTCCACGACCGGTGATTTCTAAAGGAAGAGTGAACAGTTTGATGTCTTCGCTGCGACATAATGTGATGAAGAAATCACCTAAAAACACATACAATTTGAAGAGGAACGAAGAGTCTAAGTACATCAACGACTACAACCCGGTGATTTAGTCCATGTGGAATGCTAACATGGATATACAGTTTGTGGCTGATAACTGTATGGCTGTGGCTCGGTATGTGACATCTTACATCACCAAAAAAGAGAAGACAGAATTGAAGGATATGTGGGAGGACATTTCCCATGAAAAGAGCCTCAGCAAGAAGTTGTACAGTTTCAGTCTGAAGATGTTGTCGCATCGAGAAATCGGAGCTTACGAATGTTCTGACCGGTTGTCTTCAGCAAGCCTCTATGCCAAGTCCAAGAGTATCGTTTGGGTGAGTGTTGGTCTTGCTGCAACGCGTAATCGAGTTCTGAAACCTGTGTGGGAAATTGAGTATTTGGCGGAAAAGGAGCCAAACAGTACCGACATTTTGAAGAGCAACATGTTGGATACATATTATCCAAATCGAAGCAGTCATCTCGAGAATGTTTGTCTGTATGAGGTTCTGCAAAATTACATATTCAAGAGGAACATCAAAGAAGATACTGAGAAAGGAGTGTATGCTGTAATAGGAAGTGAGGGATGTCTGGTCAAGCAAAGAAAATGCCACTTGATAAACCATCGAAAATTGAGTGGCGAATCTCCTGAAAAAAAGGAGTTTTTCTATTTAGCAATTTTGCAACTTTTTAAGCCTTGGCGTGCAGAAGAGGAACTGCTTGGAGATTTCCTCTGTTACGAAGACTCTTTCAATGCTGCCAAGGAGACCATAGAATGTCCTGCTTTTCCTAAATATGTAGAAATGTTGAATGTGGAAATTGAGCAGGAAGCAACGATTGCAGCCGAGATTGCCAGAGACAGTTCTCAGGACAGTCAGAGTTCTGCTTCATTGAGTCAGGATCCACTAGGAGGACCTCTTATCGAAAATGAAGCTGCCACTGCTATGAATGAAGTGGAAAGAGCCATGGCACATGCTCAGGAGGATGCGGTTAACTTAGAAGAGTTGGAAAGACAACTCAACGTTGAGCAGAGGAAAATATATGACGAACTTACCATGCAAATTGATCATGGATTACGTCATGACAAGAAAGAGTGCTCATGTACGTCGTTGAAGCCTGTCCGACTGTACGTGAGTGGAGAAGCGGGAACTGGAAAAAGTTTCCTTATTAAAGCAATTTCGTGTTATTTGCAGGAAAGGACAGAGTCATCGCTGTCTTGTGTTGTCACTGCTCCAACTGGACTGGCAGCACATAACATTAAAGGGATTACTTTACATCGTTTACTGATGCTGCCAGTGGAGCATGACAACAAATTAGAATATCACAAGCTATCTGGAGATGCTTGTTTTGAAGTTTCAAGAGTCTTGAGGAAAATGAAACTTCTTATCATTGATGAAGTAAGCATGGTTTCCAATGTCATGCTTGCCTTTGTGCATTTGAGAATGCAAGAAGTTCTCAAAACAGAGTATGATGTGTTATTTGGTGGCAAACACATCATTGTTTTCAGAGATCTTCTGCAGCTGACACCAGTGAAAGGGCAACCTGTGTTCAAAATGCTCACGCATGAAGATACCAGGAAGTGCTTAGGGAGCATTGGCAACGTCAATATATGGTTAAACTTCAATTATGCTGAACTGCATGAAAATATGCGTCAGGCAAAGGATGAAGTTTACAAGACTATTCTACAAGATGTTAGAATTGGAAAAGTGACCGAGCATGGGAAAGAAGCTTTACATGCACGATTACTGACAAATTTATATCCAGACGAAGATGTTGTGCCTGAGAATATTTTTCAGAAACTTACTGAGAAAAAATCTGGAATATGTTTGATGCCAACTCTTGCAGAATGTGCCAAATTCAACAACAAAATGTTGCATTTAGAAAAGCAAGAGATTGTGAAACTGGAAGCTATTGACAGAGTAGAGCATATGGGATCAACAATTATTTTGTCTGAGAATCTGAAAACAAAATTGGATTTATTAGAGAAGAGTATATCTAAAACTGCGGGTTTTGAAAAGACTCTGAATGTGTGCTTGAACTGCCGTATCATTTTAAGAAGGAATTTACATGTTGAAAGAGGTCTGGTAAATGGATCAATGGGTAATGTTGTTGATTTTGTGAAATACAGAAATAGAGATGGAATTGAATTTTTAAAAATAAAATTTGATGGCATTGAGGAAGTACAGCTAATTGCTCGTTGTTCTGGTAGATTTTTGCTTGTAAAAGACTTATATGTTCGTCGTAAGCAGTTTCCTGTTTGCTTGGCATATGCGGTGACAATCCATAAATCGCAAGGTTTAAGTGTAGACTGTGCATTGGTGAATATTGGCAGTTCTGTGTTCAAGGAGGGTATGGCATATGTGGCATTGTCACGAGTTAGGACTTTATCGGGATTGTACTTGATTGAGTGTGATGTCACAAACATTTATGCGGATCTAGATTGTGTTAAGGAATACAATAGGTTGAGAAGAGAGTATGCGCCACATTTGCCTCAGTATCCTTTGTTTGAGAAACGTGTGGTAGGCCGGAAACGAAGAAATGTGACCAATACTGGGGAGGTTGTAGCAAAAAGACGAAAAGTCGATGAACCTGAAATTATAAGCAGAAACAAAAAGGATTCTGTTGAAGATGTTGTTGGTTTTCAATTTGAAAACAGTTCTGGTGTCAACTGCTATGCTAATGTAGTGGTTAATGTTTTGTTTTCTCTAGAAAATGTAAAAGAAGAGATTGTGGTCAATTCTGATCAAAGATTTTGCAGTTTGTTAAATTCTGTGTTAGAGAAATGTAGCACTGATAGAACAAACATAGAAAGTGTGTCTGAAATTCGAAATCTGTTAGACAGATGTTCAGGCCAAACACAATTCTCTCAAAATAGTCAGCAAGATTGTCAGGAGTTTTTAATGTACATGCTTGATGTATTGCATGATGAAGGTGTAGATGTAGATCACCTGTTTGGGCTTTCTTATCAATGGCAGCATGACTGCGAGAACTGTAGGGTATCAAGTACTACTAGTGTAGACTCAGAAAGATTTATATATTTAACTTTGCCAGACAGTAAATCAGTCTCTTTTAATAAGCTAGTAAAAGCAGCTGATCACAACATGGAGTGTAGCCAATGTGAATCTGAAATGATGTCCACATTATTTATACGAACATATGGCCAGTATGTCATTTTAATGTTCCAACGATGTAGGCCTGATGGAACAAAATTGACAACTTTAATTAAAAATGTTGTGGCTTCACAGTTGTCAATATCAGGAAGGACTTTTGTAACTGTAGCAATTATATATCATGATGGTCCTTCAATAACATCAGGACATTATACAGCTTATTTAAAGTGTAGAAATGGCTGGTCATTCTGCAATGATTCTGTTTTAATTTTCACAAAAAAATTGCCGTATGACCTTAAAAACTCTTACCTGGTGTTTTTAAAACCAAAATTTTAGGGAAAGAATCTCGGGATGTGCTCTGAGGAATTTCAAGAAGTTCTCATGGCTCCTACACGATTTGGCCTTGAGGATAAGTGTAGTACAGAGACATAACTTCTTACCATAACACTGGACTTTATGGAGAAATACGTGCACTTTGAATGAGTTCAGAAAAACTGTTTCTTTTTATAAGCTAATTGAAGCAGCCAATCAACACATGGAGTAGAGGGAATGTAAGTCTGCAATGCTGTCTACTGTTTTACATTGCTTTGTGATTAAAAGTGATGTAGAGAATTAAATAATTGTACTAGTCATAAAGGTAGTGTAAGTCTGCTTCATAGTAAGCAGTATCAGTGTGATAGGAAATGTAGAACATGATTGAGCAAGAAGGGGAAGATATTACTAGTCCAGGATTGTGTAAATGATCTTCAACATTTTAATTCTGAAAGTTGCGGAAATGTGAAAAGACGGGATTGGCTAACAAGAAATCCAAGAGTTATACATGGCTCTGACAAGATTTGGCCTTGTGGAAAATTGTGGTAGAGAGCAAGAAGTCATTTATTGTATGTAACATGTTTTTGAAAACGATGGAGGTTTTCTTTCAGAAAGTGGTGGGTTGAAAGTAATAACAGCACAACAGAGTGTAAGCTGTTCATAGGACATCCTTGGCCGTCATGGAAAGTAAGTTAACTTTAAGGAGTTCTGAATTCTGATTTGTAATGTTGTTTGGGTTTTTTAAACACAATCATTTTGATTGTGGTTTTTTTTCCCCGCTGTTATATGATGAATACCTTCAAGTCACTGTTTTAGTGAAATTTGATACATTCTGAGAACAGCAAAAATAAACCATTTAACATGTATAATTAATTCTGTTCTGTTTGCATTTATGATGTACATGTAGAACTGTGTAGGAAGCATGGAGAAGGTGAGGCTTCTGTTAGTGTCAAAGTTGTTGCATACAGTGCTCATATTCTACGTAGTCTTTTATATTTCATTACTTTCACTGTTTCTGACTGATCTAAAAATTTTTTTTTAAAAAGAACAGTAAGTATAAGGGAAGGAAACAGACAGTTATGTTAAAAGAAACACAGCTGTAGGGAATAAACTAGGGATACTGTTACCCGCAATCCTCTGCTGATGATGTCACTGAGCATGTCATGAATGATGTAATATGTGACATCATCAGCAGTGGATTACGGGTAATAGTATCTCTAGTTTACTCCCCTATAGCTGTCTTTCTTTTAACATAACTGTCTGTTTCCTTCCCTTATACTTACTGTTCTTTTTAAAAAAAAAAAAAATTTGGTTCGCTTCCGGTTCGCGTACCGGGGAGCGAACTGGGAAGCGAACTAAGAGAAATAGAGGTTGGCACAGTTGCAAATATTGTACCAATTTTTTAATAACGGGGAGGTAGTTCTGAAAAGAACTTTTTTTTAATTGTTTTTGTTGTTTTATATTTTTTTTATTATTTTTCTGAACAGTTTTATATTTTTGGGGTTTTTTTTCGGAGGGGGCAACGAAAACGATTCATTGTAAAGGGCTCAACAGGAGCAAGAAAACAAAAAAAAAGAATTTATTGTTTGGGGAGTTTCGGACAAAGATGAGCATGATTGTCAATAGCTCTGTTGATCAGAGTGATGCTACTTTCTCCGTAGCAAATGAATTCACTGCAATGTACGCAGACTTGTTTTACTTCACGAAATCTCGTTTGTATATTTGGCACCATCTCCCTGCCCTCTGGTCCCGTTACTTCCGGTACAACAGATCTTCTGGCCATAATAGGGAGATTATCTAGGTCGTCCTGTTCCTCTTCTTCCTCTTCTTGCTGAATTATAACTTTAGCAGGTGGTCCACTCTTCCTTGGATGTGGTGGAGGTGGTGGGGAAGCACCAGCTGAAGCTAGTAAAGAAGCCATTGCTCACTGGTAACAAAGGGTCTTTCTCTCACAATGATGAAAGTCAGAGTAAGGAAAGAAGGAGGGATTTTCACCATTTGGGAAAAAAAATAGTTCTCAACCAATGAAAAGTGTTCATTTTAGATCATATGACCTAGTCTTACATCATTAGGAAACCGAAAGTGAAATGAACCAATGAAAAGTGTTATTACCAAGTCACATGACCTGCTGTGTTTTCGTTACGCGCTTTGCAGGGCCTCCCGGTTTGCTTCCAGAAACCTGTGCTTTGCGACTCGGTAAGCGTACGAGTTCGCTAACGTAGCACGTCATATGACGTATCACGCGACAACGCGAAACGTCATGCGGACGGGAGGCGTCACGATGTTGTTTTCTAACGCGGCAGTTGCGGTAAAGAAACGTTTACCGGCTCGCGGTCTATTTCGCGGCATCAAGGTCAGCTAACGGGAAGCTTCCCGATTCGCGAAGCGGGAACGAAGAAAAAAAAATATTTAAAAAAAAAGTTATTAATAAACATATAAAATATATTTTTGGATTTAAAGAAGAATACATTTTACAGCTACAGATATTAGCTGTTAAAAAACCAATGAAATTCACTGAAAAAACCATAGGTTATAGACCATATATAGTTAGGAATTAGCATTTACAAAACCTTGAAAATTCACTGAAAAAACCATAGGTTATAGACCATATATAGTTAGGAATTAGCATTTAAAAAACCTTATTTTACTCACACAAAACCATTGAAATTCCATATATAGTTAGTTGCACTAACTATATATCGCGCACCCGCAATCCACTGCTGATCATGTCACATATTACATCATTCATGACATGGTCAGTGACATCACTGATGACATCACTGATGACATCTCAAATGACATCACTGATGACATCACTGATGACATCTCATTTGACATCATTCTTGTGCTAATACGATAAACCTCTTCAGACTCTAATATAACCTTAGATACACTCAGTGTATACAGACACTCACACACTGCCACTCATCCATGGAGTTACTCACACACCCAGTCAGTCATGCAAAGAAACAATCTCACCTCCATTTCTTCAACTATACAGTTAAACACACCTTACTTATTGAAACATATACTAACACATATTTACTCTCTTATACAATCCCTGATACAAGTTCACAATGATCGATACAACCACTCACTCATTCAGTGGCTCTCATGCACAGTTATTTATATATGCCAACTCTCACATGTACTGTGTTTTACATATGTATTTAGTATGACATGTAGCATTGAGATATCCATTCACTCATCAATACACTCATGCACACAGTCAACTGCCCATGTAGCTGTTTCCACATGCACTCTTGAACTCATACACCTAGTGAATAAACTGCTCACACATCTATGCACAGAGTCACACACCTTCCAGCCACCCCCACACAAACTCAATCTCCCATAGAAATACTTGGGCAACCAATTAATAACACATATAGCCTCGCGTATAGCTAATGATCAACACATGCAGCAGTTTACATCACAACAGACATAATGATGCACAAATTAAGATAGTTTAGTCACTAACCCATGCATTCAGTGAGACATATTTAATCACTCACTCATACAGTGAGTCACGCACCTACTAAATCCTTCATCCAGACACTTATACATCCACTCATTCTTCAATATGTAAGACATATTTTAACTTTACAGAAACATACAGTCACTGGATGTTGTCATCAGTGATGTCATCAGTGATGTCATTTGAGATGTCATCAGTGATGTCATCAGTGATGTCACTGACCATGTCATGAATGATGTAATATGTGACATGATCAGCAGTGGATTGCGGGTGCGTGATATATAGTCAATGGTTTTGTGTGAGTAAAATAAGGTTTTTTAAATGCTAATTCCTAACTATATATGGTCTATAACCTATGGTTTTTTCAGTGAATATATATATATATGTATATATATATATATATGACATTTCTATAGCAAAATGAACCCCCTCATTTTGTTCCTTTGCAAATTAAATGTTTTAAGTGTTAACACTTTATTCCAATCAAGATGACTTCAGGTGTGCCATACTCTTGTCATAAGTAAGACTGTTAGCGCTCTAGTTGTTCTTTAGAACACTCTGGGACATTCTGTCACTGGGCTATAGTTGGGCTACATCTGGCTGATATTTGGGCTACATTTGGGCTCTTTTGTCTCTGGTGGCCATCTTTGGGCTACATTGGGCTACATTGGGCTACATTGGGCTACATTTGGGCTCCAACATATATATAGCCCAATGTAGCCCAATATATATTTTTCAAAGTTAATTTTCGTAAAAACCACTGGAGCATATATCTTGAGACATAGCACAGGCACATCGGGCTACCAGTCCCTACAATTTTGCCAAGTTTTGTGGAAATCCATTCAGCCGTTCGAGCTAAAAGTGAGGCCAACCGCCCTATGGAAAACTCAATGTTAAAAACACGTTTTGGGACCCCCCTTTTTTCTCGCCCCCCCCCTTAACGAAACCCCCCCAAATTTTCAGGGGCTGCTCAGATACAAAATCAGCCAATTCCGTCCACAAACGCCAAAGTTATTAGACATAGAATTTTCAGAAATCCCATAGAGAAAAAATCCTAACTATATATACCTACTGGCTATGTGTGTGTTTATATATATATATATATATATATATATATATATATATATATATATATATATATATATATATATATAAACACACACACACATATATATCCACAAACAATCTTCTATTTCCAAGGATTGAAGCAGACAACACCTGCAGTTTGCAATATTGATCGTCTGCCATTTCGTGTTTCTGCCGACTAGAGCGGCCTTGGTCGCTTGACATGCACACATGCTGACAACACATTTATGTTTATTGAATCACAGACATGGAGGCAACTCTTGTGTTTCAATTCATTCTGGAGGCGCATACATTTGCATGGGTTTTTTAAATGCTAATTCCTAACTATATAAGGCCTGAAACCTATGGTTTTTTCAGTGAATTTCAAAGGTTTTTTAAATGCTAATTCCTAACTATATAAGGCCTGAAACCTATGGTTTTTTCAGTGAATTTCAAAGGTTTTTTTAATGCTAATTCTATTAGCGGATAACGTTTAAATATATTAATATCCTAGTGGGACCGCCTGAGCAGCCCTAAGGGGTCAGGGTGTTTCTACCCTGCCCCCTTTTTGTGTTCTCTTGTTTTACTGCTTTCTTGTGCCTCAGTCTACTAAGACCCAAGATGGATGCCAACACTTCCTGGTTAGAAGTGTTGACAGCCAATGAGCATGCAGCTTTCTCGGGAAGGCATGCTGATTGGCTGTCACTGTCTGTCAACACTAGCACAAGATGGATGCCAACACCTCCTGGTTAGAAGTGTTGACAGCCAATGACCATGCAGCTTTCTCGGGAAGGCATGCTGATTGGCTGCCACTGTCTGTCAACACTCAAAACCAGGAAGTGTTGGCAGCCATCTTGTGCCTTGTTAGAACCAAGGCACAAGAAAGCAGTGAAACAAAGGTGTGAAACTCACAAAGGGGCCAGAGTAGAAGCACCCTGACCCCCTAGGCCTGCTATGGGGTTCCCATAAGGACCCCCAAGGCAAAAAAATTAATATTTTTTTTTTTTAAACTCGCGGGGTACGCGTACCGTGCGCGTACGGTACGCGTACACCGCGACTTTAAAACAAAACATTTTTTTTTGCCTTGGGGGTCCTTGTGGGACCCCCTGAGCAGGCCTAGGGGGTCAGGGTGCTTCTACCCTGCCCCCTTTTTGAGTTCTACACGTTTGTTTTGCTGCTTTCCTGTGCCTCAGTCTACCGAGGCACAAGATGGCTGCCAACAGTTTCTGTTTTGGAGTGTTGACAGACATTGGCAGCCAATCAGAATGCAGCTCGCGCACTAGAGGTACGCGTACGGTACACGTACGTGCGCGTACGGTACGCATACGGTAAGCGTACCGTAAGCGTACGGGTAAGCTCACGGGTAAGGTGCTATAAATCGGGTATAGTGCTGATACAAGCTGCAAACAGAGAACTGGAGAAATTTGCCAAGATATTCCAAACAATGAAAGTCTCCCTAGATGATCCAAGACTCCATCTACACCAGATCCCACCAGGAGACACTCCTGCCGCTAATGATAGCAACAGTGGAGCCATTACATATAGGGGACACCGTGCCCAAAGCTCGGTACGAGAAGATAGACCTGAGATAGCAAGGCCTAAGTTGGAGATCATAACAGAAAGAACGGAGAGCTTTTTCATTCAAACAAACAATGAACAGAACTGGCCCCAAAGAGAAGACTCGTCCTCGCTTAGGAACCAAGAAGCCTCCCTGGTAGAGCATACATCGATCGCGAGAATAATACCCCATGACAACCAAGAAGTAGACGATGTAGAAGTTATCAGCCCCCCCACACCTCCCTCGAGTATAACACCAACACCATGCAGACGTTCTCCCACAAACGCACCCATGACTACACTTAATGGAGCGAGCAATGACGACACCCCCAGTAGTAACGGAAGGAACAATCAAACATGGGCTTCAAATGAAAGGGATACAGAACTAAGAACCGAGGCAATAAAGAGAAGAGCAAAGTACAAACCCCGGAACAATAGATCTGCCCACCCTAAGAAGTCACATCAGAACAGGAAAGATTTTAAAATGCTCCAGAAATTTGTAAACAAGATGGCACAAATCACTTTAAATACCTCACAAGCAATGGATAAAATCGAGGAGATGATGACGAGCATTCACTCCAAGGTCACGCACATCCAAAACGTGATACACCGTTCACAAAGAATGAGTAACGAAACGATCTGGCAATTGAATCATAATGACAACAGACCGAATAGGGCAAAACCTTTATCAAAGGAGGAAACTCTGGCCTTGACCCGATCGTATGAAACACCGGAACACGAGAGAGAGGAAAGAATCGAAACAGTACCACTCGACTCAAACAGAACATCGAGAAAGAACGATAGAACAGCTAATCCACACAATCTACAACATGTACAGCTAACAGCCACAGAGAACATGAATGTAAACCTCAGCAACAAAGAAAAACCATTGGCATGTCTACTGCTCAACTGTCGGTCGGCATCGAAACATGCATCAGATATAGCTGACCTCATCATCAACAAGGACATTGATGTAGCAGTTCTTACTGAAACTTGGCTGACGGAATCCTCATCACCTATCATGGATCTCCTAGTACCACCCCAGTACAACATTTTGAGACTCGATAGACCTATAAAGTTAGGAGGAGGCATAGCCTGCATTCACAGATCCGAGATCGAGGTCAAACAAACCCAAGCCGACCCCCTAGAATCAAGTGAATACCTAGGTCTTAACTTCAGAACAGCTACCAAACAAAGTTTCAACCTCCACTCGTTTTACCATCCACCAGGAGACAGCGAAAAGTTTACAGAGGAGCTAATGGAGATCATAACGACCAATTCTAATGACGGCGCCAAGAATATATTTCTTGGCGACTTCAACCTACATTGGGAGGACCACAACGACAAACTGGTCAAATCGCTGAAAGATTTCCTCGCCGAACTGAACCTTACTCAACTATGCACACAACCCACACACTCGAAAGGAGCGACACTAGACTGGATTATTGCGCGAAACAACGATGCAGCAATCCTCTCTATAACACCATGTGACTGGTCGGACCATCATGCCATTACATTCACGTTACCTATAATGGAAAAAGGCACAACAAGACAACCCCTTAAGACCAAAAAATGGGCAAAAGACACAAGAGATGCAAACGTAGAGCTTCTAGTGGAAAGCTGTGAAAGAGAACTAAAAACTCACAACAACCTGCAGAACGTAAACGAATTGACCGAACACTATTTAACAACGGTCGAAACTATTGTCAATAACACCATGCCATTAAAACTGAAAAACTTCTCGGAGAAGACTAAAAATCCATGGTTTAATGAATCACTAAATGAAGAAAGGCGTAAATTGAGAATGGCCGAAAGAAAATGGAGACAACACCCTTCATCCCCAGAGCTGAAAGCACTCAGAGAAATCAGAGGCCATTATAATAAAATGATCATCAAATCAAAACAGGAATTCATACGATCAGAACTGGAGAGTGCTAAAAACAGACCACGAAAACTCTTTGAAATCCTAAAGCAACAATCAAACAAATTAGCCAAATCTACCCATGAGAACTCAGAAACACCCCTAAATTGCGGAGAATTTGCTACATTTTTCACAGAGAAGGCGAAATCTCTTGAAATTGAGCTCAAAGACGCTGTGGCAAACATTCCCACGGAACTAATGCCTACGATAGATATCGCCGCGACAACGGAGAGTACCATAACAAAAAATGAGGCAAGCTGGGACACGTTCGAATTGTATGACCAGCACAGTATTGCCAAAACGCTTTCCAAAATTAAACCAAACAATCACTATCAAGATCCCCTTCCCGCAAAATGTGTAAAAGAAATCAATCACGTTCTGATTCCGATATGGACCGAAATTATAAATGCCTCACTTTCACAAGGGATCCTCCCTGACTGCCTAAAAACAGGTCAAGTTGCCCCCTTAATCAAAAAACCTACAGCAGATAGATCAGACCCAAACAACTATCGCCCAGTGACCAACATCCCATTATTGGCCAAACTAATTGAAAAATGCGTACAGATCCAACTAAGCCGACACATCATCAAGTTCTCATTGCTTGATGAATGCCAATCAGGATTCAGAACAGGTCACAGTACGGAAACTGCGATCCTCCATATTGTTGACGATGCGCTACAGGCACTCGACCAAAACAAAGCGTGCCTACTGATTCTCCTCGATCTGTCGTCGGCCTTCGACACCGTAAATCACGAAGCATTATTGTCCAGGCTACGAGATAGGATGGGTCTATCAGGAAGGGTGCTGAAATGGTTCATCTCTTTTCTACAGAACAGATCACAACGATTCCTGGTCAACCAGTCAATTTCACCTCCCTGTCCTATTTCAATCGGAGTCCCTCAAGGGTCTACGTTATCCCCAGATCTGTTCAACCTTTATGTTGAGCCGCTTACAGAAATTTTCCAAAAAGCAGGGATTTCGTATCACATGTATGCAGATGACACGCAAATATATCTAAAGATCTCGTCCCTACAAGACTTGGAACGAGGAAATAAGGCTCTAAAAATGGCTATGCAATGGTTAACTACCAACCAACTGAAGCTTAACGCCAACAAAACGGAGTTCCTACTAATCTCACCAGCAAGGAGCCGTACGGAAATAAAGGAATGGACGAAAGTGATGACCGCGCTAAACTGCACCCCAACTTTAATCAAGTCAGCGAAATCTCTAGGAATCACTCTGGATGAGAATTTAGACATGAAAGCCCACATCAACGCAATGGCCAAGAATGCTCGATTCCACCTGAACTACTTAAAAAAACTGAAACCTTTCATCTCAGAGGCGGATCTCAAATTAGCTATCCAATCCTTAGTTATCTCTAGGATTGAATATGGCTGCACCACCTTAGCGGGCTTACCAAAAATGTCCACAGCACCACTGAAAGCATGCCTAAACGCTGCGGCAAGAATTATCACCGGATCCAGGAAATACGACCACATATCGCCACACCTGAAATCTTTAAGCTGGCTACCCTATGAAGCCAGAATCCAAATGAAGATAGCTTGTATCACTCATAAAGCGATACATCACAACACCCCGGGATACCTAGCGAAGAAACTCCAGCTTTCGGGAGGGAATCGGCCAGCGAGGAGTACTGAAGAATTTCTACTACGACCAGCCTTTTTCCACAAGAAAAAAACCTATGACAGAGCATTCTCAGGAGCTGCCCCCAGAATATGGAACTCAATTCCTCCTACCATCAGGAAGATCCAAAATGTAGAAGCATTCAAGCGAGAGTTAAAGAGCTATCTGATGAAAAAATACACTACCTAGAACTGATCAGTCTTGAACTGACAATGAACTAAATTTCATACCTGTTTACACACTCTACTTATGATAGATATATATCCACCTACGACCTTATTTATCATCTACCTCCTATCATCTACCTCATAGTTGCTTACACATCTTCTCATGATTGAAGTATATCCAACACTGTCTATATTTATTACCTACCTCCTATCATCTACCTCATATTTGTTGTCTGTAGAACTGTTTGATATATATGTCTCTGTCCACGCCTCATATGTAATTCGTTCCGATGCCCATATAACTGAGTGATATATATTGTCTGTCGCATACGCATTTCTATATGTTAAGCGCTCTGATACCCACGGGTCTTGTTCGCGCTATACAAACTTTCCAATAGATATATATATTTTTTTGAACCTAAATTACTCAAAATCCACTGGAGCACATATCTTGAGACATAGCAAAGGCACATCGGGCTACCAGTCCCTACAATTTTGCCAAGTTTGGTGGAAAACCATTCAGCCGTTCGGGCTAAAAGTGAGTCCAACCGCCTTATGGAAATTAACATGGGGAAAACACGTTTTGGGACCCCCTTTTATCTCGGCCCCCGCTTAACGAATCCCCCCCAAACTTTCAGGGAAGGAGCAGAGCGGAGCGGAGCGGGCAATCTTCTTTGAGAAATTCGCGAAGATTCGTCCACCGGCGCCAAAGTTATTCCCAATAGAATGTTGCGATTTCCCTATGGAAAACAATCCTAACTATATATACCTACTGGCGACCGCCAGTAGGTAATATATATATATATATATATATATATATATATATATATATATATATATATATATATATATATATATATATATATATATATATATATTATATATATATATATATATATATATATGTATATTTATTTATAGTCACTGAAAAAAACAAATGTTACAGAGGCGTTATAGTTAGGCTCATGTTTCACTCATACAAAACCAGAGAAATTCAGCAGTTATAGTTAGCTGAGCTTACTATAACTCGTGCACCTGCAATGCACTGCTTATGACCTCACATATTACATCACTCATGACTCTGATTTTATACCTAAGCTGGAATATTTGTATGCGTGAACTTGTACTTGAAAAAATGCAACATTGCTTTCATAAATAGTGATGGAAAGGGTAGAATTGTATGCATTATAAAAATGAATAATTCTGCTTTTTTATTGATAGTTTTGTACTTTTTGTAAAATCAAAAATGTAAAAGAAGAAATGTGTTAATTACCTTGTTTTGGAATCCTGGTGATTTATTAAATTGAAAAGTAATGTACTTTGTAGGACAGGTACATCCAGTGACATCAGTAGGACTTCTTAGTCAAAGGTCACTGTCAGCTAGGTTGATTTACAGCTTTGCTTTAAGTTGGAAATTACAATTTTTCTTCACAATTACTTGATCCATGGCATTTATTTGTATGTAGTTTTGATTTTGATTTACATACTCCTTGCAAATATTCAACTGGAGACTTAGGGGCCCATTAGGATGTCGGGCGGATTGGCCCCGCCAGCCTGGCGGTAGCCACCGCCAGCCTGGCAGGGGAAATCCGCCCGACATCCTAACTCGTTTCCCCCCGCCATATTAGTATGGCGGGGGGACCTCGGCGGACGGAAAGGCTGTCTGCCGCTTTTCCGCCCCGGTCGCCTTGCGGCCGGGGCGGAAAATAAATAATATGGTGGCGGTGTCGCCAGCCATTTTAGCATGAGCATTTTACAATGCCTTGCCGCCACGGAAAGGCATGCGGTCTTCACTCTGGGGGCCCCCTGCAGGCCCCCAGAGTGAAGGAGGGGTGGGGGCTGCACACGGGGGGTACCTGTGGTACCCTCCACATTTGCATAAACAAAGCGGCAGACACCGCGTGGTGCCTGCCGCTTTGTATATGCAAATGCTGAAATGCATTTCTATCATTGTGGCGGGCGGTGCTGAGCGCACCGCCCGCCACAATGCTACAAATGCAGGATGTGCCCGCCACTGTGGCGGGCACATCCTAATGCCCCCCACGGGACCCCCGCCCTTATGGCGGGTCGGTCCCAATCCCGCTAGGGTGACGGGCGGACATCCTAATGGACCCCTTAGGGTCTGATTACGGGTTCATCGGTTCATCGGTCCAACCATCCGAATGCCACCATCGCAACCTCCAGAAGACCGCAGTGCCCGTGGTCTTCCAACCTCTGTATTATTAGTTGACCGCTGGGTTTGCAGTGTGCTTGCAGTTGTCCTGTGGCAGGGGTAAATGTTTTTCCATATTTATCGATGCCTGTGTGTACACCCACCCACACAGCCATATTGGAACATGTCAACACACATAACAAGACCTGTCATCATTACCCCGATATTGGTTTTGTCACAATACTTATTGCAGACTTTCATATTGTCAGACCTCATGATCGTACATGATCGTTCCTCTATTCATAAAATGTGCCAACTCCAATGTTTTATAATTCATCATTGCATGCTGAATTCTTCCTTATCTTGTACATGCATATCCTCTCTTACCAACAATAAAATCTAATCAGCCCACGAATAATATATTAAGCAGACAGTCGGGCGAGCAGTCAACACATTACTCAAAAAGACCAAGACGCAGGATAGTTGATTTACCTCCGGAATCAGCTCCATATACAATTGTCCTGACAGGAGTCCCAGAGTTAGCAGAAGGGGCCAGAGAGAACTATCACGCATTAAAAAACAAAACCATCTATTGGTTGAAGCAGAAAAGACCCCTTCCCGCACATGTAAATGGAGAAATCCTGTCAGTAAGGCGTGCGGTGTGGGTGGGCTCAAGACCAAAAGACAAAAGGGGAGATGTGATAATCATTAATTTTAAGGACCACAGGGCGGTAAGAACCCTAGGAGATTGGTATGAGGCCATAGGCGGAGATAATATCTCCACACACTGTGTTAGCTACTTTTATCCACGAGAACTGATAAATAATTCTTAACACTTCCAAACAAGAAGATATCGTCCAGACTGGAGAGAAGTAGGCTACCAACCTATTCAGAATCATTTTTCCAATCAACCCCCGCAACCACTCCACTCTCAGATATACTGGAGTAATTTGAATAACAACTATCAAACACCATTCCCAGAGTTCAATATTCCAACATTTAATCCCTTCTCAACATTGTGTGGTCTAGAAGGATTAGATTGACTTAATAGCAACCTTCCCTCGATTCAAGATCTGACAAAAGAAGGTACTCTTGCTGGTGACATCATCCCAGACATCACGGTTGAAAATTGTAGCACTGAAGAACATAGTCAGTTGACTCAATCCAATCAACCATCTGAGAGGGAGTGGGAAAACCCAACAGGGGGGAATAACATTACCATTACATCTACTTTAGTTTACGAGGAATATAACAGGGAGATGGAGGCATCTGTGCCAAACAAGGTAAATAGGATAAATGAAACTCAGGTCTCCGGCACGAGAAGAGAAAAAATTCAAATTATGTTTTGGAATTGTGCAGGTGTCCGAGAAAAAATTCTGGGTGGAAGTGTTTTAGAGTTTGCCAAAGAATCTCAAGTCCTAGCTCTCCAGGAGACCTGGCTCACAAAAGAAATGCACCTGATAGGGTATAAAACATATTTCTCAGCAGGAATCGCAGGAACCCATAGGAGAGCTAAAGGTGGGTTGATAACTTACATATCCAATACTATACCTGGCCTGGTAGTTACTCCACTTAGCCTAGAATCTCATTATCAGCTCTTGAGATTGGTATTCAAGACAAAGAGGACTATTCTTCTCGTTAACATTTATGACAATCTAGTGGAAAACAAGAGAATAAAAATATTGGGGGTTTTACGCAATAAACTGAGTAGTGATATGAAACTAATACAAGGGTCACAACCACCGAGTATTGTCTGGGGAGGAGATTTTAACCACCATCCCTGCGAAAGCCCAAATAGCAATATCTGTGGCATGGGGCATGAAACAGAAGAACAAATAACCCATTTTAGTCACTCAGTGGTGGGAAACTTCTTAAACGAAACCTTGTCCAGTTTGGACCTAGTAATATTAAACCAAACAAACCCTCTACTTGGGAAGTTGGACCCTACCTACCTCGGAAGGGGAAGTGAAACCACAATCGATTACATCCTCATCACAGCGACCCTTGTAAATAGGACCCTGAATTTCAGAGCGAAAATTAACACACTAAGCGATCACTCAGCTTTAATTTTTGACTTAATTCTGGACCAATCCCAGCTATCAGCCCAAACCTTAATGTCTACCCTCTCCCAGAATAACATACAGCTTACAAAAATAAATGGCTATACTCTTGGGTGGGGGAAGATCGATCCAAATGAGCTGACAAATAAGGTTGTAATTGCAGCACGAACAGCAATACTGAAGTGCTTAGATATGGAGGTAATGGATGAGGAAGTCCTATCCCACTTTAAGACGATCCTAGGTAAAGTAAATGAACACCTCACCGTGAAGCAGAAAGGGACCATGGAAAAAAGAAAAGCATGGTTTAACCATGATTGCTCAGCAGCCCACAAAAAGCTAAAGAGAGCATTAACACAAACAATAAGAGATAAAGAGGAGGTTAGGAATTTGAGAATAGTGTATAAGTTGGCGTGTAAAGCGAGAAAAGAAGAGCTAAAAAAGGCATTATGGGACCAGCTGCATGAAAGCTCACTAAACAAAAATAGCAAACTATTTTGGAAGGTGGTTAAAGCACCTTTCCTGACGGATTTAAAAGACCAGCCAAGTCTAGAAGTAGCTATCGAGGGACAAACCTGGGTAAATCACTTTGCAAAGATCTTTGGCAAATCATCAGCAGTAGCTCCCAGAGAATGAAACAACAGCATAAATCAGGATAAGTCATTCCCAATTCCACTGGCAGTCAAACAACACGAGGTAATAAACGCAGTGAATGCCAGTAAGAGTGGAAAAGCCCCAGGTCCGGATGGGGTACCAGTTGATTTTTTTAAATTTAGATCAGATCTCTGGGCCCCGATCATAAAAAGGGTGTTTGATGCAACAATGGAGTGTGGATTACTCACATCCTGGACCCAATCAATTCCGGTCCCCATTTTTAAGAAGGGAAATAGAGAGGAGGTGACCTGCTATCGCCCAATCTCCCTCCTGGACTCACTGGGGAAAGTACTGGGCACAGTGGTTCTCCAGCATTTACAGGAGTGGGCGGACGATACCGGGACCCTCTTGGACATCCAGTATGGTTTCCGAGAGGGCCACGGAACAACGGAACAAGCCCTGAACCTGGCCTTACTGATGGGAAAGTACGTCTTGGCAAAGCACGAGAGGTTGTACATGGTATATGTCGACCTCTCTGCCGCGTTTGACTGCGTCAGTCATGCAAAACTGTGGTCAGTTTTGACCAATATGGGAATGGACAAGGTTCTTGTGACCTTTCTTAGAGAACTTTACTCCAACGCCTCCTCGAGGGTGCGTTTTGGAGTTCGGGGTGAACTGTCCGAATCTTTTCCTGTAGAGCGCGGCGTCAGGCAGGGATGTGTCCTTGCCACCTTCCTCTTCTCCCTCTATACCAATGGCCTTGAGGTAGAGATGTTGAGGGGGGGATTGGACTTGCCCCGTGTAAAAGATCGACTGGTGCCCGCGCTGTTGTATGCAGATGATGCGGTGATCCTAGCACGCATCCCACGTGAGCTACAAAAATCCTTGAATAGTTATGCAAAATTTATGAGTGTCCTAGACCTTCATATAAACATCAAGAAAACTTATGTTATGGTAGCAGGTCGGGTCAGGAAATATGGAAAAAGCATCTTCCTAAATAACAAAAAATTTGAATCCACATCCCAATATCCTTATTTAGGAATTATGATAGATGAGAAGCTCAACTGGAGAGCGGCCATAGAAGCGCGTAAGCACCAACTTTTGCGCTCCATAGCTGCTCTTATGAAATTCGCCCAGAAACTAGGGAAAAAGCCCCCGGTTGAACTACTCCAAATCTATAGAGCCAAGTGCCATTCCATCGCACTTTATGGGGCGGGTTTATGGGGCCACAAACACACAAAAGCTCTTCAGGTAGCGGAGAATACTTTTATAAGATTTTTACTGTCAGTCCCTAAAAGAGTATCCACTTTTGCCTACCACGCAGAATTGGGACTACCACATATCGAGGACCTGGCCAAAATTGAACCTGTACTTCTTTGGCGCAGAATATGGATATCAACAAAGAATACTCTCACCAAAGATATTGTTGCGGATTGTATGACCCTAGATCGCGCAGATAAAATAGATTGGTTAACATACGTAAAATATCTTCTCACTGATCTAGGAATGGCCGAGTATTACCACAGCCCGGAAACAATTGTTGGAATTCCAAAGAAAGAGCTCAAGGCAAAGGCGCTGAGCCACCTTGAAGAGTTACGTATCACTGTGGAGATTAAGAAACCATCTGTACAGCAGTCTCTAGCGGTCATGACGACTCTGGAAATGGAACCATATTTAACCTATGTTGACTCGCAGTTTGAACGATTTCTATTAGTGAGATTCAGGTTGAATATTTTTCACAGGGTTGTAGCATTCCCAAATAGAAATAACTGGGAAGAGAGTTTAATGCCTTGTCCATGTGACAAACTATCCGAACAGTCTACAATCCACACTGTATTGTTTTGCAAATATTACTCCGATCACCGCAGGCTTTGGCTAACCCCCTGTTGAGAACTTTAGGCCTTAGAAAATGTCGTCCCGCTATGCTGTGGCTACAATTTTTAAGTTCAGAAAACGTATGTAAAGTCGTTAGCACCTTTTTAAAATGTATTTTTAAACATAGGCTTAATCTCCAAAATAACAACTATTAAATTGTCTTGATTAAGTAACACCGCCACAAATTTTAACATGAACCTAATATGTATTAGTACTGTTAAAACACATGTAAATTAAATGTACAAATGCTTTTATGGTTTTTCATGGAAAATTGAAGCCGAATAAAGACTTTACTTACTTACTTACATGCATATGTGTTGATGCTTACATTAATCATAATATTATTCCCAAGTGGGCAATACCTCGTATACAAATGTCTTCTCCACACTTACACGTCATTATTATCTGCTAAACACTAACACTTATTACGTGTGCATGTGTCTTGACACTAACAATAGTCATAGCATTATACCCAAGGGTGCAATACCCTACACAATAATCATTACATTGCAACTATATTATTAGGTTTTCCCGGATGTGCCATTTCTTAACCCACTTTAACCCATGAGACATGGAGTGTTTGAGAGCTCACCATGAACATTTCTGGTCAAATTCTGCACTGCAATAGATCTCCGTCTACAATATGGTGCCCCAGTGGACAATTACTTCATATTTTCTACATGTCCAGAACCTCCTGTGCTTTATTTGTGCATATCAGTAGATAAAGTGCTTACTCTTTATGGACACATTTTACATTGTGTTTGATTTCTAGAATTATCCCATTTAAATAATCTGTTTCCCAATAAAGGAGATTTAATGAAAAAAGGAATAATTTCAAAGAAAAGAAGAAGAAAAATTATAGGAAAAGATATCTCAGCTCATTTGAATATTTCAATTCGCAGGACTCAGGTTGACTGAAGTAGAAGAAACGAGTCCTGCCACACTGGCACCCTGTACAGCATAGCCGTAGCAAGCGCACTTTATCTAAGGGAATGCCATACCCTATATAAACAAAACACAAGATACAACAGTAATGTTAAAAACGGTATACACTCAAAATATCGAGTTTTTAATATCGATTTGCATTAATATCGAATTAAAAAAATAGAATGGATACAATATCAAATGGACAGAATTTAGACAACAAAAATATTAAATGGACAGAATATAGACAACAAAAATATCGAATTTGAGGTAAGTAAGTTAATATCACTTTTTTAATAATATCCAATTTTTTTAAGTGATTTTTTATGTTAGTATATGTGTGAAAAGTGTATATTTATTTTATAATTCATTTTAATTAATTCATTTTATGGTATTTCATTTTTGCGAAATATAATTCTGTAGCGGGTTGTGGGTTTATAGGGGAATAGGGTGGGTTGTAATTTAATTACAATTAATTAAATATGTAAATTTATTTATTGGTATTAATTTTGAATTCATTGTTAATTAATTGTTAATTGTTAATTAATTAAAATATAATTGGTAATACATTTTTATGAATTGATTAATTGATAATTATGTTAATTTTATTAATTTATTTTCTGTAGTGGGTTGTGGGTTTATAGGGGAATAGGGTGGGAAGTAATTTAATTGTAATTAATTAAATATATATATTTTTTTGTTGTAATTTTGTATTATTTTTTAATTGTTAATTAATTAATTGTTAATTGGTAAATACTTTGTATTAATAGGTAATCATTTTTAATAATTCATTTTTATTTGTATTTTTAATTGATTATTTATTATATAATATTAAAATGTTAATTACTTTTAATTAATTTGTAATTGGTATTAATATTTAATTTATTTTTATTCGTATATGAAGTATTTACTTTCCCTTCTGTTGCACTCTCTGGATTGGGAATAGTAATTTTTACCCCTCCGCTATCCAACACTTTCCCTACTGTTGCACTCTCTGGAGTGGGAATAGTAATTTTTACTCCTATGCTATCCAATGTTTTCCCTACTGTTGCACTCTCTGGAGTGGAAAATATTAATGTTACCCTCACGCTATCCAACGCTTTCCCTACTGTTGCACTCACTGGAGTGGGAATAGTCATTTTTACTCCTACGCTATCCAACGCTTTCCCTACTGTTGCACTCACTGGAGTGGGAATAGTAATTTTTACTCCTACGCTATCCAACACTTTCCCTACTGTTGAACACTGTGGAGTGTGAATAGTAATTTTTACTACTACGCTTTCCAACGCTTTCCCTACTGTTGTACCCTCTGGAGTGGAAATAGTAATTTTTACCCTCCCGCTATCCAACGATTTCCCTACTGTTGCACTCACTGGAGTGGGAATAGTAATATTTACTCCTACGCTATCCAACGCTTTCCCTACTGTTGCACTCACTGGAGTAGGAATAGTAATTTTTACTCCTACGCCATCCAACACTTTCCCTACTGTTGCACTCACTGGAGTGGGAATAGTAATTTTTACCTCTACGCTATCTAACGCTTTCCCTACTGTTGCACTCTCTGGATTGGGAAAAGTAATTTTTATCCTCCCACTATCCAATGCTTTCCCTACTGTTGAGGGTCAGGATATCCGAGGCTATGTCTTAAGGTTGTTTCAAGCAGCATTTCCAGAGCTTTCTCACTGGTCATGGGACACAGAGATACAGAGAGTCCACCGTTTCCCTCTTATGCAAAAAAAGAACCCAGGTCCGGAAGCAAAACCGAGGGCTTGGATTTTTTTCGGTAATTTTTTATTGAGACAAACTATCTTTGAAAAGGGCCGCCCTGACGCCAAAAGAACTGCTGAAGGCCATACCTTTTTTTGTGCGCCCGGACTTCTGCCATGCAACTGTGGAACGGAGGTGGCAACTCCGCTCGTTGATTACCCCCTTCCAAAAAAAGGGGTGTGAGGCGTTCTTAATGAATCGCGCACGATTAAAGATTATCTATCGGGGGAAGTCTTGGGTTTTCTCGTCTGAAATACAGGCTGAAGAATATTTGAAAGAACTCCATGATGGCTAACGGGCTTAAGGACTCTCAGTGCTAAGGCTGATTTAAGCAGATCTAGTGTTTGACTAGGACTGAATAGATATATTAAAGGGGGAGGGGGGAAATACTGAGATGTATATATACTGGTAGTTTATGGGTTTCTCTTTCCCTCTATTAAATTTATTATGGGTTTAGTTGGATTTTTCATTTGGGCACCCTCGTTTGCTTCAACAATGGAGGATGTTCAGACAGGGAGTGACCTGGGGACACTCGGGTGGCGGGAAGCATCACATGGTTCCGAGGACCTATTTTGCCTGTGTTTGGGGGCAGGGCCTTAAGGAGGGAAGGGGGTGGGGAGGGCGATTTGCTATGGGAAGGGCGAAGGGTAAGTTTTGTGGTAAGGTTTTATGACAAGTTAACTAAACGTGATTCAATACAAAGAGCTTGTTTTGTTTACTGGTTGGAATATTTTCTTTTGAGGTATGGCTAATATCAGAATAGCTTCCATAAACATATGTGGGCTGAATGATCCGACAAAACGGCGTCTGGTAAGGGAAGACTCGCGTTTCTTGCGGGCTGATGTTCTCCGCCTTCAAGAAACGCATATCGAAGCCATCCGTCATAAATTGTTGAAATTTGAGGGATTTCAGCTAATATCTTGGACTAAACTTGAGGCTAAGACCAAAGGAGTAGCTATTTTAGCAAGACGGGGGAAGGTAAATATCTCCTGTTCTTCCGCTGACAGGTTGGGCCGCTGGGTAATTGTGCACGGCAATTTTCAGGGCAATAATATTACACTTTGTGCCATATATGGTCCAGTACTTGATGATCCTGAATTATATAAATGGCTGAGTTTGGAGTTGGTTGGGTGGCCATCTCCGTTTATAATCTGCGGGGATCTAAATATTAATATAGAGTGTGGGCTTATGAATCATCCAGGGACCTTATATACCGGGAGAAAACCAAAAGTCTACAGGGCTTTACGGCATTTGATAGAATTACATGGGCTAATGGATGCATGGGCTCTTTTTAATCGGGATGACCCAGGATATACTTTTTTCTGCACCACATAAAATCTGTTCCAGGCTTGATTATTTTTTTATTTCTGCTGCTCTTACTCTAGGCTCCCGCATTATAAGATTTCCGCGAGTAATGTTGGGTCATAATCCGCTGTTGCTGGAGCTGAACACACAATTGTGTAAGAGTAAAACTGATGCTTGGACGTTCAACCGTGGGCTGATTAGCGAGAAGGAGTATGTGGATGTTATGTCCCACTGGATCCCACGGTTTTTAGGTGAAAATATAGGTAGTACAGATATTCAGAATGTTTGGGATACCCTAAAGGTCAGGATTAGGGGGAAACAACACGATATGGATGGGAAGCCCAAAGGAAGGAAAAGACCAATTTACAGAGATTATGTGCAGAATTAGAAAAGGCAGAGCTGAACCTGTCCCATGTGATCTGGATAGGAGGGGACAGTGATGCAGCCCAAACACAGATTGTTTTAGCTAAATCATCTATAGCCGAACTTTCACAGGCTAAAGCAGCTAGTAAATTTATAGCCTGGAGATCCAAAATGTTTGAGAATAGTGAAAGAGCAGGGCATATGCTTGCGGTAAGAATCAAGGAAAAAGAGACTGCCTCACGTATTAAAAATATTCAGGATCCGGAAGTTGGTCTTGTGTCTGATGAGAGGGCCATTGCTTTCGCCTTTCAGAAGTTTTATAGTGAAGACATTTGTGACAATGATACACTTCAGGTGGAAATTCGGGATTACCTGAAGGGGATTGGGGTGGATACGCTATCCTCAGAAGAACGAGACTCATTAGATGCTGAAATCAGCATTGATGAGCTCTGGCAGGCCATAGATTCTCTCCCGAGGGGCAAAGCGGTTGGCCCAGATTTTTTGCCGGGGGAATTCTATATGGTGTTCCGACTTCAGCTCACCCTGGTTATGTTAGAATTGTTTCGCAGAGGTCAGGATGGGGAGGCCCCCCCCCCGTGTCTTGGCGAAGAGCCCGAATTTTAACTTTTTAAAAAAAGACAAAAGTCCATCTGATATGGGTTGTTATCGCCCAATTACGCTTATTAATAGCGATATCAAAATATATGCCAAGATTTTTGCTTATAGGATTTTGGGGGTGATAAAGAAACTTGTTTCTGCCCAACAACAAGGTTTTGTGCCTGGGCGCGAAACTATTGATCATACTCACCGCACAATTGCTCTGTTTTGTTTTACCAAGGTTTCAGGACACCCTATGGCCATAATTCTGCTAGATGCGGAAAAGGCCTTTGATAGGGTCTCCTGGCCTTTTTTATGGGCCGTATTGAGGCATTATGGTCTTGGGGATAAATTTATAAGAGCCATTCAGAGCATGTATAAGCAACCAACGGCTCAAATCTCTGTTATGGGGATTGAGACGGCTACATTCAATATCTTAAGAGGCACACGGCAGGGATGTCCCTGTTTCCCTTTATTGTTTGCAATTTATATATACCCCCTAATTAGAAAATTTCTTTTGAATGATATGATTCGGCCGGTGAGATCCAGGGGCGGGGATACTAAACTACTGGGGTATGCGGGCGATCTTGCCATCCTGACAGACTCTCCTCAGCTTGCATTGCCAGAAATCCTAAATTTGACTTTACAGTTTGGTAAGTTGTCAGGATATCATTTGAATGATTCTAAGACCCAAATTATTTGTAATGATAAAATCTCGTTGATTGACTCTCGGGTTACTGATAAGGCAAAATATTTAGAAATAGTGATAAGTTTCAGCCCAGAGGAAAGTGTGGAGATTAACCTCAAACCATTGCTATGTAAGATGGCAAAGGAGTTGAGTAAGATTAATAACCTCAAGATAACCCTAATGGGTAGATGCAATTTCGTTAAAATGATTTTTCTCCCTAAGATCCTATACCTTTTTAGAGCTATCCCTGTATTATATGAACAAGTTTGGTTTAAAAAATTAGAACGTATAATTTCTTGGTTTGTCTGGGCTGGTAAACGACCTAGACGAGCCATTAAATTTATGACGCTACCTAGAGAGAGGGGGGCTGTTCTCTACCTAATCTCCAGCTTTATTACAGGGCAATCACGCTGAGGCATATTGCTGTATTGCTGGATAGTCCGGATGTACAGGATTGTGAGGTATCAATTTATAGTTTAATTTATGGGGAAGAGGTGAAGGGGTTATTATTCAGACATATTGATTTTGCGTACTTTAAACGTGTGAGGTTTAAGGTTTTAATAGCAGCCTTTAAAGTTTGGACACCCGTGCGGAAACTATTTAATATAGGAAGAATACATATCTATACTCCGGTAACAGGAAATACTCTTCTGCCAGCAATTTTTGCAGATGGGTATTTTAGAGTGTGGTCTGCACATGAAGTTTCTATGTTAGGGGATTTGGTCTCAGATAAGGGGGCACGGACCTTTGAACACATTAGACAGAAATTTGATATTTGTAATCGGCATTTTTTTAAGTTCTTACAGATTCGTGATTTTATTTCTAGGAAAACTGTTAGCTGGATTTCTATTCCATTAGTTGAAACTATTAGGGGAGGGCATTCTACTATATCCATGATTTATACAATGTACAATGTTAAATGAAAAGAGAAGTGATGATCTACCTAAACATTTTAGCCGCTAGCAGATTGGATTACATGTTGGGCAAGAGGTATGTGAAGATTCATTATGCCTTAGTCATACTGCTACTATATCTGTTAACCTCCAGGTCCAATGTTTTAAAACTTGGTTCAATCTGTATATAACCCCACATCGTATACAACAATGGGGTGGTATTACGGGAGTCAACTGTCCGAGGTGTAGGGAGTACGCAGTTGACAGTATTCATATGTTTTCTTCCTGTTCCAGCTTGACTCCATTGCTAAACAAAATTGAACAACGGCTGGAGCAAGTTTTTGGATTTATGATTTCATTAACATCTCAGGCTGTTATTTTGGGGGTAGCGGATTTAAATATGACAACATCAGAACGGAAATTATTCTATATTGCAATGGCTTCATTGAGATTATGTTTAGCAACAGCTTGGTTGGACCCTGCTCCCCCGACAGAACACGAATGGTTTAGTAAATTCCTAAATGTTGGGAAGTGGGAGCTTCTGGTTTTTAAGCGAAGAGGCCCACGGACTTGTAGGGAAGGAGAATTAGTATGGGGGCCTGTAATTAATTGGGTGGACCGTGTAAACAACTGAATATTGAAGTAGAAGGATAGCCCGGATGAATTGTATATAGTGTTTAGTCTGTATATACTGTATATAGTGTGATATATTGCGATTAACTTGTCTTACCAATGTTTTAGTTTTTTTGTTTCTGCCTATTTCCTCCCTTCCCGTAGCAATCCCTGTGGGGGTGGTATTGAGGGGGGTTTGCGGGTTCGGGGAAAAAAAGAAAAATATTGTGAGTAACGACACAGATGAAATGTTTTGTGATATTTTGTTTTTGTTTTTTGCTTGGTTGTTTATTCGGATGTCTTGTTACTCACTAATAAATATTTTTTAAAAAAAAATTGTAATTGGTATTAATATTTCATTTCTTTTTATTCGTATATGAAGTATTTACTTTCCCTTCTGTTGCACTCTCTGCTTTGGGAATAGTCATTTTTACCCATACGCTATCCAACACTTTCCCTACTGTTGCACTCTCTGGAGTGGGAATAGTAATTTTTACTCCTATGCTATCCAACGTTTTCCCTACTGTTGCACTCTCTGGAGTGGGAAATATTAATGTTACACTCACGCTATCCAACGCTTTCCCTACTGTTGCACTCACTGGAGTGGGAATAGTAATTTTTACTCCTACGCTATCCAACGCTTTCCCTACTGTTGCACTCACTGGAGTGGCAACAGTAATTTTTACTCCTACGCTATCCCACAATATTCCTACTGTTGAACACTGTGGAGTGTGAATAGTAATTTTTACTACTACGCTATCCAACGCTTTCCCTACTGTTGTACTCTCTGGAGTGGGAATAGTAATTTTTACCCTCCCGCTATCCAACGATTTCCCTACTGTTGCACTCACTGGAGTGGGAATAGTAATTTTTACTCCTACGCTATCCAACGCTTTCCCTACTGTTGCACTCACTGGAGTGGGAATAGTAAGTTTTACTCCTATGCTATCCAACACTTTCCCTACTGTTGCACTCACTGGAGTGGGAATAGTAATTTTTACCTCTACGCTATCCAACGCTTTCCCTACTGTTGCACTCTCTGGAGTGGGAATAGTAATTTTTATCCTCCCACTATCCAATGCTTTCCCTACTGTTGCACTCACTGGAGTGGGAATAGTAAAAGTTATGCCTAGGGTATCCAACGCTTTCCCTACTGTTGCACTCTCCGGAGTGGAAATAGTAATTTTTACCCCTAGGCTATCCAACGCTTTCCCTACTGTTGCACTCACTGGAGTGGGAATAGTAATTTTTACCTCTACGCTATCCAACGCTTTCCCTACTGTTGCACTCTCTGGAGTGGGAATAGTAATTTTTACCCTCCCGCTATCCAATGCTTTCCCTACTGTTGCACTCACTGGAGTGGGAATAGTACATTTTATGTGTACACAATCCAACGCTTTCCCTACTGTTGCACTCTCTGGAGTGGGAATAGTAATTTTTAACCCTACGCTATCCTACGCTTTCCCTACTGTTGCACTCACTGGAGTGGGAATAGTAATTTTTACCCTCCCGCTATCAAACGCTTTCCCTACTGTTGCACTCATTGTAGTGGGAATAGTAATTTTTACTGCTACGCTATCCAATGTTTTCTATACTGTTGCACTCACTGGAGTGGTAATAGTAAATTTAACCCTCCCGCTATCCTACGATAAAAATATTGTATAGTTAAGTATTTTAAGTATGTTTAAGTTAATTATATTTATTATTTCGTTAATTTAATTACTTGTAAGACATTTAAAAAATTCTATATTTTGACTAACTATATTTTTTACAACAATATTTTTGATTCAATATTTTTGTACTTACCTGTTTGGAGATAGGGATTCGATATTTTTGAATTCTATATTTTTTACTCGATATTTTGGTAAGTCTGCATTTGTGTCATTGATATTCTTTCAGTGATCCGTTAAAAACAACATTACATGTGTGTACACAAGTTACAATAGACAATAATGAACTACTCTTACAAATCAATTTTCAACTTTCAATCTATAAGATGTCCCCCCTCCCTAATTCTACATGTGTAGGTGACATACTGTCAGCTTAGTCTCCCAAGAGAAAAAACATTTCCTTGTCTGTGTTCCAAACTTTCGGAACCTTACTATCCAACTCTAGTATATGCCTGGAGTCAAGGGGGATATGTACTAGGAAGTGGCGGAGTGTGTCATTTGCCTTCTTGGCTGAACGACACCTTCCGCCACTTCTGAAACGCAGGGCTGCACCATATGTACAAGAATGTGCTGCAGCCTTACGTTTCCCCCTGTGATGATGCTAAGTTTAACAACTTAGCACCAACTCAGGCACCCTTGCACCAGAGTGCAAGGGTGTCTGTGTGCAGGGGAGGATTGGTTATGTGTAGGAAGGTGTCCCTTCCTGCACAAAAACAAATATGAATCTGAGTGGTAGCTCTTCCTGTACAGTCATTTTAATGACCCACAAGACTATATTCTTAATCAGGCTACTGGCACAGAGGGTAGCATAGCTCGGGAGGCTTAACATTGGACGGAGGGTAACTCACCTCTAGAGTGTTTCCACAAAGCGGCAAAAATCGAAAAGCAAATCGATAGTTACAACCGAGTTAACAGCATAGAGTACAGTACAGCCCTGGAGGACCAAATCCAAAAGCAGATCACAAAGGCATGGAAAGATGGGGCCCCAGGACCAGGAGGCATCCCTCCAGCTTTGTTTAATGAGGATCCAGCTTTCTGGGCTTCTAAGCTAGCTCCACTCTACTCTACCATCCTAGAAAGGAACATCATTCCACCCTCATGGCAAGGATCGAACCTAGTCCCAATTTTTAAAGGAGGAGACAAAAAATCTCCAGGAAACTATCAGTTGGTTGCCCTAATCGACAATGGAGCGATGTACTTCGCAGGGATATTGCTCGACTCACTTCGGGCATGGGCCGAGGCACGCTCAATAATCCCACCAAACGAAACTGGATTTACAAGCAATACCGGCACTACAGTCAATCTTATGGCACTTTCCTGTTTATTTGAATAGGCAGAGACTAGCACCAGTCCATTTTACATGGGTTTTATCGACTACAAATCGGCATTCAACAAGGTCAGCAGGTCAAAGGTGTGGCAGAAGCTCTCCTCACTGAACATTCCAAATGGATTACTGAGAGTTTTGCAGCTTTTGCATCAGGACACATGGATCAGGATCAAGATTGGAGATGGTCCAGACTGTCACGACCAATTACAACAATGCAAGGCCTCAAGCAAGGGTGCCTCTTGGCCCCCACACATTTTAACTTACTTTTATCGGATCTCCCGGAAGCACTGAATGTAGTCAACTTGCACGCACCCAAACTAGGTAGTCTCCATTTGTCAAATTTATTGTATGCTGACGATGTGGTCCTCTTAAGCCACACAAAGGTAGGCCTACAAAGGCTCCTGGATGCAACTGCTGCATACTCAAACAAGAATTGGCTTCAGCTAAATAATAAGAAAACCAAAATCCTGGTGGTTCACCCAGGAAGACCAAAGAAGTTGTCATGGGTCTTAAACTCAGAAATTATTGAAGAAACCAATTGCCACAAGTATTTAGTAGTCTTCTTCAATAACAACGGAAGATATAAAAGCCATTTGGGCGAGCAACAAAAGAAAAGAACAGCGTTAGCATTCGCACTTAGTTCCATTCACAAGAAATTACTTGGCCCAAGCTTTGCTCAAACACTTCAGGTGGCCCAGGCAAAGGTCATTCCAACTCTAACATACGGAAGCGAGGTGCTTAAATGACTAGATTGTGGCCAACTAGATAAAATCATTGCAAAATTTTTAGACCGGTCTTCAAGCTACCGCCATATTTATTTATTTATTTCTTTAAGACATTTGTATAGCGCAGCTGTCACCTTACAGGCATCCTGGCGCTGAGATATCTCCAGAGGGGGCAACACGGGGGGGCAGCAAAAGTGGCCAACAAATTAACATTTAGGAAACAGCCAGGTTTTGACCAGTTTCCTGAAAGGAAGGAGTTCTTTCGTTTGACGGATATCTAAGGGCAGGCTGTTCCATAGTTTAGCAGCCGCAACTCTGAAGGATCTGCCTCCGGGCCTAACTTTTTTAAATCTCAGTACTTTTACAAGGCACGCCGAAGTAGAGCGGGGTGCTCTGGTTGGGATGTACCAGTCAAACATGGCTTGCAGAGAGCTGGACCCAAGTCCCTGCAAAGCTTTGAAAACGAGGCAGAGGGATTTAAAGGCCACACGCTGTTTCAACGGGAGCCAGTGGAGTTCGGCCATGGCCGCTGTGGCCGATGATCTCCTAGGCCAGCCAAGGGCCAATTTGGCAGCGGCAGATTGAACTCTTTGGAGTCTGTCTAACAGCATAGCTGGAGACTCGAGTAGTAACGCATTACAATAGTCAAGGCGACTTAAAATAGTACACCTGACTATTAAGGCCAGGGCCTGTAAGGGAAGTAGTGGCAGGATCTTGCGAAGGGAGCGAATGAGGGCCGAACAGGTGGACACTGTTTTCGCAACCTGGGCTTCCAAGCTGAGTTTATTATCCATCATAACACCCGGATTGAGAACAGTGGGTTTTTCCGAGGATCCAGGGGGCCAGAAATCCGTCGGAAAAGGGCGAGGGATCCGACTACCAGCACAGAACAAAACCTCAGTTTTGGAGGCATTGAACTGTAGTGAGTTGTTGTGTAGCCAGCCAGCCGTGTCTCGCAGACAGTCATGAAAGGATTCCAAAGGGATCGATTCCTCACCCTCCCAAGAGAGGATCAGTTGAGTGTCATCAGCCTAATTAATCGCCTTTAGCCTCTGAGATTTTATCAACGTGATCAATGGTTTGAGATATACGTTGAATAAAATCGGGCTGATAGACGAGGCTTGAGGCACCCCATGAGACACCCGGGAGAAGGCCGATTGGAATGGAGGAAGGGATACAGCCTGCTTCCTATCCCGCAGGAAGGAACGAAACCAGTGCAGGGCAGTGCCACCCACCCCGGCTTCCCTTAGTCTCTCCAATAGAATCCCATGTTTTACCGTATCGAATGCGGCAGACAGGTCCAGCAGAATCAGAGCTACTGCCTGACCCCTGTCTGCACGCATTCAAAGTTCCTCCATGGCGGTGAGTAGGGCTGTTACGGTGCCATGGGATGGGCGGAAGCCGAATTGAATTTCGTCCAAGAAATGATGCTGCTCCAAGTGTTTGGAGAGACAAGAGCTCACCCAACGCTCAGCAATTTTTGCAGGGAAAGGTAACAAGGAGATGGGTCTGTAGTTCTGTAGGCGCTCTGCATTTAGGGAGTTTTTTTTTAGCAGAGGCGAAACAAGAGCCTGCTTCCAAGAAGTAGGGATTGAGCCACTACGCAGAGATTGATTACAGATCCTGCCGAGAGTAGGAAAGAGTTCCTCTCCGAAGGCCTTCCAGATCTTGTGGGGGATAGGGTCCAAAGGGGATCCAGATGAGATACCGTGAGCCAGACTGCTGAAATCCACCTCAGTAATAGGGGGGAACTCCAGCAGACAGTCCGCAGGCGGCCATCCTGGGTTCTCTGTTCAGACGTCTCTAGTACCTACCCCAGAGCAAGGGGGACAGACCAGTGAAGGAGAGGTGCTCAAGTTGCGAATGATGGCTTCAATTTTTCCACGAAAAAACAGAGCAAGATTATCGCAAAGGGCCTGTGTGGGAAGGGTAGATTTTTTAGAGCAGTCAGGGTGGGTAAGGCTATTCAAAACCTGAAAAATGCTTCTAGAGCTGTATGCGGCTGTACATATTGTGGAGCAGAAATAATCCGATTTAGATTTCTGGATCAAGGATTTATATTCGGAAAGTTTAATTTTCCAGAGTATCTTACTGACATCGGAGTAATCTTGCCTCCATTTCCTTTCCGCCTGTTTGCAGGCAAGTTTTAAAGCCTTTAAAGAATCATTGAACCATGGAGACGACACTCTGCCTTTATGCTTGCCTTTTTTTAGTGGAGCAAGAGAGTCAACTCTCGTGGTTATCCTGAGACATAAAGCCTCATAATTGTCATCGACTAGGCAGTTCGGGGAAAAACTGTCATCCACCTGAAACACAACATCAGTAGTTCTCCGCCTTTCAAGAGCTCTCCAGTCTCTGTACATAAATTCAGAGATGGTGCCAGGTACTGGCGTTCTAACCCCCTTACTGTTAATCTGGAATTTTAGAAGGGAATGATCAGTCCAAGCCATGGGCAAGATTGCATCCAGATGTAGTAGCTGAGGGACCGAAAAGATAAGGTTGAGCCGGTGCCCTGCTCTGTGAGTGGATTCCCTGACTAATTGATGGAGCCCCACACTTTCACAAGAGAGCAAAAGATTGTGCAGACCAGTATCTAAGGTGCCGTTCGGCCATAGGTTAAAATCGCCTAAAATAATCAGTTTATTGTGGGATGTCGCCATGTTGGAGAAGGTATTAAGTAGCGATTGTTGTTGCAGGGAGCTGAAGGCCCCAGGAGGTCGATAACAGATAATTACCGTGAAAATCGCCCCGTGTGACTGTTAATAGAGAGACCAAGGAGCTCAGTCCCAACAAGCGAGTCCATGTCAAGAGTATTGATATGCCAGGAGGCTCTGTAGATGACTCCCACCCCACCACCTCGACCTTTCGGTCTGGGAAAGTGCAGGATTTTGTAATCTTGCGGGCAGACCCAGCCAAGTTCGATTTCGCAGTCAAGGTGGGTCCAAGTCTCAGTAAGGAACAGGGCGTCTAACTGATGGGTGTCCACCAGTAGTTGGATTTCATCGGCATGTTTAGGCAATGATCTGACATTAAGAAGTCCGCACGATAGCAGACCCCTAATCACAAAGTCTTTCAGAGGAAGAGCAGTGTCAGCGAATGAGAGGTGGCCCTCATGCGCGTAATCACCCAGGTTAAGCAGAGTCTCTCTGGAGTATACTGGAGGGGATGCACCTGAAGCCGTGAAAATTTGAGCAGAGTGCCCGGCGCTCGTCGCGACCTGGTCGCGGACGGGCGCAGACGGGCTTGCCTTAGGCGCCCCCGCTGCGCTCGTCCGCTGCGCTTCCGGAAAGGGAGCATTGTTATAGGGAGAGAGGAGGGGTGTGGCTTGGTGTTAGGGGCGTGGCCTTGTGTCTCGTGGGTGATGGCGGCGATGTTGTAGCCCTCCCCGCGACAGCGCTGGATCTGCTGTGCGAGAGTGACCCCCAAAACCCAGAACACACTTGAGGAACAACTAAGTAGCAAGGTGAGCGCACAAGGCTATTAAAATCAACAACGTGCAAAGTTAGCAATAGTTAAAATGAGGATTGTTGCTCCCGGCTTCCGCCTCAGGAGTAGCTGTCAATAAACGCCGGCTTGTACTTCATCGCTGCAATTTATAGTTCGGAAAAAGGGGCGTGGCTTGGTGTTAGGGGCGTGGCCTCGTGTCTCGTGGGTGATGGCGGCGATGTTGTAGCCCTCCCCGCGACAGCGCTGGATCTGCTGTGCGAGAGTGACCCCCAAAACCCAGAACACACTTGAGGAACAACTAAGTAGCAAGGTGAGCGCACAAGGCTATTAAAATCAACAACGTGCAAAGTTAGCAATAGTTAAAATGAGGATTGTTGCTCCCGGCTTCCGCCTCAGGAGTAGCTGTCAATAAACGCCGGCTTGTACTTCAGCGCGGCAATTTATAGTTCCGAAAAAGGGGCGTGGCTTGGTGTTAGGGGCGTGGCCTCATGTCTCGTGGTCGATGGCAGCGATGTTGTAGCCCTCCCCGCGACAGCGCTGGATCTGCTGTGCGAGAGTGACCCCCAAAACCCAGAACACACTTGAGGAACAACTAAGTAGCAATGTGAGCGCACAAGGCTATTAAATCAACAACGTGCAAAGTTAGCAATAGTTAAAATGAGGATTGTTGCTCCCGGCTTCCGCCTCAGGAGTAGCTGTCAATAAACGCCGGCTTGTACTTCAGCGCGGCAATTTATAGTTCCGAAAAAGGGCGTGGCTTGGTGTTGGGGCATGGCCTCGTGTCTCGTGGGTGATGGCGGTGATGTTTTAGCCCTCCCCTCAAGTTTCTTGAATTCCTGCTTTGTGCATGCAACAGAGTATTGGCAGCTGTACTCTTCCTATGTAGTTTGCATGTTAATGTATTCCCTTCATTTATCTTAAAAACACCATGTCACATGGGTAAAAGTGCGTAAAGACATGGCACTGCCGGGGACGGTCAATATTATAGCTGCAATGTAATGATTACAGTGTGGGGTACTGCACACTTTGGTATAGTGCTATGACTTTTGTTAGAGTAAATGTACACACACACAATAAATTATAGTGCTTAGTGGGCAATGATCATATGTGTAACTGTGGAGAGGACATTATTATATAATGTATTGCTCACTTGGGCAAAATATAATGATTAATGTAAGCATTTGTCTTATATATATATATATATATATATATAATATACTCAAATACATGCGAATATACAAGAAATGGAAGTATTTACTGTGTAATCATGATATGTGAAACTTCGGGGATGACTCGTTTTATGACTACAGATCTGACAAGAAGAATGTCCACAATAAGTATTTTGAATGAGATAATGGATAAAGATGAGGAAGGGGACGACATTGTACTGCAAGTAACAGGTGAACAAGGAGATGGTCCCCATGATGATTTACTTGTACCTCTGGAAAGAGTGAGAATGCTTTTAACTAAGGAGCAAAATTAACCACGTTTTTATTGGATGTAACAGATTAAGTGATATACCCAAAATCAAAGGATGCTGCGTAGAGGACAGGAATTCCCACTTCTAAGGAAAGAATTTCTGGTCATATTTATTTCCACTACCTCCTAATTCCACCCAGCCTCAGAAGGTACCCCATAGAAAACCATCAGGGTAATCATTTAATAGTAATTTCAAAGACTGGTAAACCAATCTGGAACTTGGAGTAAATTACAGAACCACACCATTAGTCAGCAATAATTGAGGTTGCCTAGGTAGACCTTCATGCAGAAATTAGTAATGCTGCCCAGAATGCTGAACTCTATTAGGTGCTAAGATGTGCGTGATTTGTAAACAGTAAGTGGTGGGGCCCAAAGTTTTGCTCAGGAGCCTGCAGACAGTACTGCTGGTATCAGGTGTGCTGAATACCAACACCACCTATTCTTGATTCAACCTCATGCCTCTTTTATAAAGCCTCGGATACTCCCTACCCCTTTAGATCACTTTTGCTGGTTCTTTCTCATTCCCCACTTTCTCCTTATGTTAGTTTTTCCATCTCTCTCTTCCTCGTTCTTTTCTGCTTTTGTGTTTTCCCTCTCTGGGTGAAAGTTTAATGAGGACAAATGACAGCTGATGGACCCCACCTGCAACCTTTGGCTCAAGGCACTGGTGCTGCACCAAGAGAGTTCTAGCGTTTTTCAATAGGCCAGCCTCCCCTGAATCATCTATAGGAAATATTAAACCCTCAATTCCAGATGGTTCATAAGGAATTGGTTTCTCAATATTATTTAGTGTGCACATATATTGCTTCCAGAAGCAAACAGAAAATCAGTTAGAATCCATATGTATTATCAGATAGTCTAATTCACTGCAACATTTCCAAAAGCCTCTGGTGTCATTGGATTTGCAAATGTTAAAATGCGTTTGATATTTAAAGCCCGATTTATAGTTTGGCAAGTGAGGGTACTCTGTTGCAATGAAGATCGAGTACCTCTATGCAAAACTGAAGGTCTGCCTGCCTCATTTAGAGTTGGATGGACCTTCAGTATGTTAACGGTGAAAACGACATCATTTTCATCTCCGACATGCAAGTCTCACTGCTTGACAGAGTAAGGGCTGTCAGAAGTTTGACCATTTGTCCACCCACCCTATTTAAAGTGGGAGGACAAATGGCCAGTTTTCACTGTCCGTCACTGCCAGTGAAAATTGTAGAGTGAACCCCACGCCAAGAGAAAAAACTTACAAGGTGAACTGTAATATTTTTTCATTTTTAAAATAATAACTTGCTTTGGAATTTTCTTTTTGAAAGTAGAAAAAAACATTGATAGTTTGCCGCATGGCTCTATCATGTTGACAGAGCCGTCCATCAAACTTTCAAAGCGTTTACAGGAAGCACTGTGATGGCAGTTCCTATATATGCAAAAGATGTCTGCTGGGCTGGAGGACGCCCCAAAATCTGGGTGGCAGGTACTACCTCAGGGTGACAGGGTACTTTCACTTCATTGTGCTGATAGAGATAATGTCTGTCCACCAAACTCTAAATAAGACCCTTACTCTCCTGCCAGTCCCTTTGCCTCCTACAAACATTTCTTTTATTTGTTCCAGGGAGAGCACATTGCCATTAGAAATGCTTGCAATTCCATGTAATTTGTGTTGGAAGTCAAGTTTCTTTTTGCCTAGCTTGTGGTGTACTCCAAACCTCCGAAAGAAAAACATTATTATGACGAGTGGGTTGTTTATCTGATTATGTGGAGTAGTACTTCACTGTGCTCTTAAGTATTGCATCCGAGGTAAACTATATCTCCGGCCTGCCTCTGGTACTGTGAAATGCAATTTGAAGGACAATGAACTCATGTCCCATAAAAAAGGAAATTTCCATATCTCGCCAAACCTTACCTTAATTGACACAAACATTAACTCACACAATTGTGACTCTCATAGGGCAGATATCTTGCAAGAAGGTCTTTAAACGAGTGAGCATTTTTTAGCTGAACCATGTATTCTGCAAGTAATATATGTTGTTTTAGCAAAACCCTGGTAAATGGAAGAATACTGGTTTTCATCGTTTGCATGTACATTGTACTTGCATACATATTTTTCTCATATTTGCTTAATTTGGAAAATAGAGCTAATTCTTTTTGAGGGCTTTGAGGTGCAAAAAAGTGCATATTTTGACATTTATGGATAAAGTCAAGTGAAGGCACATGGAGAAAATTCGTTGTGGAATAATCTACATTAAAACACCACTACGCTTAGTTAAGGCTTTGTTTAAAATGTCCTTATTAGTAAGTATTATGTGATTTTTAAAGACAGGCAAGCATATTTTATTGTAAATGGATTTTTGCTGTAAGCTGCCTTTTTTAACGACATCCTTCTGAAGAAATGCACGCTCCTTCCTCCAGACTGTAAAAGAAGCTGATGGAAATACCCTAATCTTTGCATGTGGGAAGCTGATAAAAAGCTCCACTGTACATAACAAACAACCAGATGGTATATGGTGGCAGTTTGGTGGATGCTGCTTTCTATGCAGAGTGAGAAACAAGTCTTTTATACTTCGTAAAGAATAGAATGTATTTTTCCGAGAAGAGGGCGAACTCGGTTGCTTAACAATGCTAGGATTCTGTTTTGTGCACCACATGGTTGTTGCACTCCAAAAATGCCCCAGGAACAAGGCTTAAAACAGTGCTATTTATTGTACCACTGACGCTCAAGGAGCAATATTTTCCAAGGACGATCCCTCAAAACCATTTGACCTCGCCACTAGTTGCTGGGTGAGTCTTCTAGAGGGTCCCACAGATCCTGACCTTGGTGCGCTCGTGGAGGACATCAACATTACAAGATTTTAATTAGACAGGGAGCAGGGAGTCTCTGAAATATTGTTTTTCACTCCTCTTAGAGCATCTACTATGGGAGAGGGAGGAAATAAATTGAGGGACTCATTTACACTATTTTGCAGTAGAGCACCGCGATCCTTACTGCAGTGCTGCCCAATGGCCTAAGAAAAGGTCATGAAGGGGCTGTATTTATCAGATAAGGTACACTTCTGTCCTACGCTGACGCTCAATTGGCTGCCATGCGCCACTGCAGGCACACGTTGTCCATGGTGCAAGGGTGTCTATGTTGTAGCGATGATTGCTTTTGTTCAGGAAGGGACACACAAGACGTAAAAATGCATAAATAACTGAGGATGTAGGAACCAAAACATGGTCTGCACTGGGGCTCTCGTGGGGCCTCCCAAGGGAGACAATATTCTAAAAGAAAGGGTGCACCTGAATGAAACTCATAGCCTACATTCAGGAAAAGTAATATGATCAGTTCACTCCTTCCTTCCACTGTGACTCTTTCTACATTTAACTTTGATGCCTCAGAGCTACAACGCAGGATATCTTCTTTACAAATAGCAGCACAGGAGTGGTGATTGGATTAAATTCATCAATACAGCAATTTGCATGTGACTACAAGATACAGGGTATTTCAATGAAATATTGCTGCCTTAAAGTGGGGTCTTTTAATTTGTTTAACCAGTGCATAAAGAAGGGACACAGTCAAGATATGGAATATCATGCCCTCAGATTAACTGCTTCACTGCGGAGCGAATTCCGCCACTGTGCTGGGACATTCCAAACTTGGGCATGGCTCGGACGGCCCCCCGGATGGCATAGGCACACGCCCACCATGACTCATGACAGCTGGGGGCCGTCATGAGCACGGAAGAGGTAAAAGGGCATACTGGAATGCATTTCCTAAATTCCACATGTTAATCTCAGATGACGTTTATGATTTTAATAATATATCTCATAAATGTCATTGTTGTAACTAAAGTCCTTGGCATTGTTTTCTCTTATCTTTTTGCTGTCCATCCTCCTTTTTTAGTGACTTCTTTTTTGCTGGCTTTTGGACCTGTGCTAAAGTGCTTTTGCTCTCTCCTTTAAAAATAGTAACATTGGCTTACCCAACTGGCATTCCATTTACTTGTAGTCCCTGGCAAAGTGATAGTACATCTACCCAGGACGTGGAAATTATATTCTACTGGCAGGCCTGCAGCATTGATTGTGCTACCCACTTAAGTAGCCCTGTAGACATGTCTCAGGGTTGGTATTGCAGACTGAGGGGCTTATATACAGGCGCCTTGCGCCTCAGGGTGCGTCACTTTTTTTGATGCACTAACAGCGCAGTGTACTTGCTCCATATTTACAAGGCCACGCAAACCTACCCTTTTCATGCATCACTTTGCAGGGGCATGCCATGAGTGTTGCTGTAGTTGTTCCCATGTAACATCCATGGATTGTGCCGTATTCTCAGATTTGCAATGTTTCGTAAACATGGGAATGCGTCAGAATCCTATGCCTTCCCAGGGTAGTTGTAAAGAGGCGCGATGAGGAGAAACATTTTTATGTCTCCTTTTTTTTCCTCTTTCTATGTGTGCGACATTCTGCAGCAGGAAAGAGGAAAACAACATCAATGGAAGTGTCCCTTTCTGCACAAAAAGAACTATCCCTGCAATGCAGACACTCTTGTACCATGGTGCCAGAGTGCATGCATTGGCGTATGGCAGCGAGTTGTGCACTAGCACAAGGGAAAGCACAGGGATGCATCATATTGTTGTAAATATGACGCATCTCTGTGCTTTCAAAATGACGCAGCCCGAAGCAGCAAAATGGTTTGCGGCACCGCGCTGTGTCATTATGTTGTAAATGAGACTCTATGTGTGCCGTTCAAACTGCCGTCTTGATCTGGCAAAATACACCTTTTGCCAGGCCTAAACCTTCCTTTGTATTACATTTGAGTCTCCCCTAGGGAAGGCCCTAAACAGCCCATAGGGCAAGGTGCAGTGTACCTAAATTGTTGGACATGTACTTTTAAGTTTTGCATGGGCTTGTAGTGAAAATTAGATTAAATAAATGCGACTGCTTTCAGGTTGGAACATGTAGGAATGCCATGTTTGATATAAAAGTTAGATTTTAAGTCACAATTCTGAAAAGGCCATTTTCTTGTCCTAACCATGTGGTGCCTGCAGACTGTATCCTGGGTCACATGACTAGGTGCAGCTGGCCATTGATCTTTGTGTATTGCTCACATGCACTGAGACCAAGGAAGAATAAGTATTGGCAGGATGGGCCATCTCTGACTTGATGAGGGGAAGGAGTTGTCCCCGACCACACTTGTACATCACAAAGGCTCTGCCTGAACACACTCTCAAAGGATTTCACACTAGTCTTTTTTGAGTTCTGAGAAGCTGGGGTAAGGGTACAGAGGCAGGATTTCCCAAGCACCTCTAGGCGTGAAAGCCTCTAGAATCTTCTCCTACTTCAAAGTGGGCACCAAGTATAAATAATGGCCCCTCAGACCCATTTCTTCAGGGCACCTCTGGACATGTGGAAGAAATGTGAAATACTCAAAAGGACTTATGTGCTGCTCTGCAAGAAGGCTTGCTTCTATGTTGCCCTGATGCCTGAGTGAGAAGGACTGGACCTGCATCTTGATCTCAGGACTGCCATTTTGACTCCAAGGGGTAATTTGGGTTGCCTCCTGATAAGAGACTCAGGGACAGAAAAGCTCCTATCACATTTAAGTCCGCACCTTGACTCTGTCTGCTGTGTGTCTTCCCCCCAAGTAGTGCCAACCCACTCCTGGACACTTAGAAGTGGGTCTGAAGGTGCATTACCAGACCCATTGTGGTCCTGTGAGCATAACTGAACCAGCGTAATAGATCTCCTTGCAGACTCATCACAATCAACTATATACTCTCACTCACCCCTAATGCAGGGCCTTGCATCGCAGCCTGCAGCTTCCTCTGAATGGTTGCTGCAAAATGCATCCTCGAGAGAGGCCTTTGCATCATAAGCTGCTCTTCACCATCATACTCAATGATGACACAGTACTCTGCATCACAGCAACACAGCTTCTTCGCAACCCCCGATGTGCGACGCATCCTCGACATGAAATCTTGCAATGCTCCACTAACCAGGATTTAAGGTAATTTGTTCAGGAGGCCTAAGTTGGTCCCTGTATCCGGCCCATGCTCCATCACAGTTGGCCTGAACTTGTGACTTTGTCCTGGTCTGGCGTGACCAGATTACCACAGTTGCCGTTTTGTGATTCTAGGCACTTTTTTACTTAAAACTTTGAAATTATATATCTCTGGTTCTACTGATTGGATTTTTGCTGTTTCACTCTCAAATAATATAGAACATTTTACTCTATTTTTGTTAAGTGGAGTGGGATTTTTTGTGTGTTGTTTTTTTCACTTTATTGATGTTTGAAGTGCTGCATAATTACATTGCACATTGCTTGTAAATTAAGCCTGACTGCGTTTATGCCAACTACCAGAGGACTAGGCACGGGTTAATTTGGGGTTGTTTGTTTTTCACCACCTTCAACCAGTAATCTTATTTCCTACAGTCACACCATGCATTTGCCCCAGAGCAAAAATTGGTATGTGCAATTAATATTTCAGATTGAAACCCTAACATATAGAAGGCTGTTCACTGTTCAATCAAAATGACTTACCATTTTATTGTATTGTAACATTTATATAGTGATTCAAATCAGAGTACCGGTTGCTTCAGAACATTTTTGGATGAGTAGCAAGGTACACCGTAGGGAAATGCTTGGTTGGCAAGGTGTTGTATATGTGGGAAATCCTATGAGAGAAGCATTTTGGAGTCATCCACTGGCGATCAGAGAAGTGCACTTGTCATCCTTAGAAAGACTCCAAAAATGAAAGAGCGCCTGCCTGGCATGCCATAGTCAGGTGAAGGTTCAAACCCTAGACAGACAAGCACTCTGCAGATACAAGGATGGGAGACAGAACACTTGGCAGGTTGTTGCTCTCACATACTAAAATACAGTATAATACTGTAAGTGAGAAAAGGCTGCTCTCCGAAAGGGCAGGCATGAGCTACATATTAAAATTTGAGGATGTGTAACATTACTAGTGGGCAGGTCGTGACATACTTCACCTTCTAGTGCAAATAAATTCAGCCTACAGGCCATAGCTTCACAGAGGTAAGGGTCAGAAGTATGGGACCAAGTATCCACAATCAGAAAAGCTATCCTCAGACATTGTGGTCAGCTTTGAAGGAATCGGGGCACTTACATTTTTCCCTAGAACATGCCTCCAGAATCCAAGGCCAGAGCTTTTGAAAGAATAAGGCAGCCATAGCCTAAGCTCTCCAAAAACAAATCTGAGCTGCAGTATTTGGCAAAGTCAAACAGTACACTTTGCTGGCTGTAGCAAGCTTTCAGAAAATCTGAATAAGGAGTCTTTAGAACAAAAGGAACACACTTGTTTACTTGTCATATGCGCTCAATGGTTGAAGCATCTCAATTTCACAACTTGTCTCGCTATTATCTCCTTGGCTCCCAACAGGGCTTGTTCTAAAATTGTGTGGCCCGGACTGTGCAGTTCTACATCTCTCAGCATTTCCTCTGACAACCTGACTTCATTTAATAGCATGCACCTCACACCCACCCATTCTTCTATGCACTTCCCTCTGAGCACTGACTTAAATGCATCGCATCCCATTTGAGGAGAAGAAGTTATACCAGTAATGTTCTTAAAATAGTGCCGAATACAAACCCCTATAGTACCCCAAAATACTGGGTACTCTAATGACTCCGGCTTTAATCACCACATTGGTACCTAGGGCAGTATCCCTTTCCAACGCAAGTGGAAAAGGACTGGGTTCCGGTTCGATATGGTTTTTGTAAGATATTCGACTCCATGCACTAAGCCATGGATATATGGCAAGTGGTGTCCATGAGGACTTGAGAAAAAGGAGTAATCCCTCATTCATGGGTGTGTCTGGTGCCAGGCGCCAGGTACCAATGAGTTCCCATCTTGTCTGACAATCTGAAAATGAGTGGGCTGTTCTAGTGATCAGAGAGTCTCGAAGTGGGATGTGGGAGTGATCAAGCACCAGATCTGTCATGCAATTAAAGGCTCCACCTAAAATGACGATATTCACTTGAAATGGGGCCAAGGATCTCAATAATTCTGCTAGTAACGAGCCTTGTTCTACGTTCAGGGCATATATATTGATAATCCCTATATCACGACCCTCAAGCACACACATTACCGCCACAATCTACTTGCTGGGTCAATCAGATCCCCATTGTGTTAAAAGAGAACCCCTGGGTGTATCCATAGCAGTGTCCCTCCTGCATATGCCGAATAGGTAGTGACATAGGCATGTCACCTTCACCTCCTTTAAATGCTGCCCTCTATTTAGCCAACAGGTGTGTTTCCTGTAGGAGTGTTATGTGAATCACCTGCCTATTAAGGTATGAAATTATAATGTATCACTTGATCATAGTATGCCTAATGTTCCAGGAGATGAAGCAGTTATTCATGGGGGTGCCATCGCTGCATACTACAAGAGCCATTATCGACACCCGCCTGGACTCGATCCCATACTTCAAGCCATTCATCCATTGCTGGGACACATAGCAGATCATGGACTGGATGCATCTTTAATAACTCACCGGAACAAACAACAGTCATCCTATCTTTCACTCCCTAAGGCAAGTAGGCAATGACACCCCATTTAAACTCGCAGTCAAGCCCCAAATGCTCATGGGTGAGCCTACATGTCCAAAAAACAGAGGGGTGTGACTATCCAGGAATGACCCACCAGGTCCCCCACAACCCAGAGGTAAGCAAAAAGGAGGAGCCCTAGGTGCCAGGGAGCAGAATGTCCTCCCGGTAACCCTCTTAAGTCCCACAATGAACTAACGACACCCCAAATAATAAGCTAAGTTCTTACAACATTGTGTCAGCATCATATTGTCTCATCAGAAGATCTGGGTGTCACTATTCGCAGTTCCATGTCTGAGTCCCCAGACGAGTTGTACCACCGTTTGGAGTCTGAGTCTCTATTGTCAGCATCTCCTCTGAGGACGCAGGGCTCACACCACTACCACTCATTGTTGCTACCATCTTCACTTCTCTCTGCTGTTCTTGTTGAACTTCTTCCCTCAAAGGGACCACTCTGATGTTGCTTCTTGCTCTGCAGTGCGACCTGTTGCTCTTAGATTTTTATTGTGGAGATTTGGGTCAGAATCCAACTGTGGGTGTAGATCAATCCTTTCTCACACTTATAGTGGGATCCTGAAAAACTGCACCCCATTCGGGTTCACTACACGGAGCCAGGCTGGGAACATCGTGGCATAGGACAGGCACATTTGGTGGAGGCATCTTTTTGCGTCTAGGAATGTGGAGCACTGTTTTTGCATATCTCAAGGGAAATCTGGGAATATCATAACTTCACTATTTTCGACTCTGAGTTCTCTTCTCTGTCTGGTGCCACTCAGAATTTGATCTTGGTCTTTGTAGTACAACAACACCACTGGTCGTAGTGGCTCTTCTAGCAGCGGGGTCATGCTGGTGCTCTGTGTACCCTCTCTAAAGTATGAAGTGGGAAAAGACCCTCAGGTACCACTTCTTCACATAGCCATCTATCTAGGTAGTCCAACATGCTAGGCCCTTCAACAAGCTCTAGTAAGCCAATCACTCTAATGTTTTTTTGTCACAATCTGTTCTCTGCATCCTCCGCGATGTGCTCCAGTGCCCAGACCTTGCTCTCCATGTCAGTAAGTCGCTCTTTCATTGTCAATAGATCTGGGTGGCTCTCCTCCAGTTCTCTTTCCACTGTCGTGACTCGTTCTGCCAGGCGACTGTGGTTGTCCTTTAGGATTCCCTGTCTGCCACCAGAGTGTTGATCTTTGTCTCCAGTACCTCCCTGGAGGCATTGATAGCCTGTAGAATGTCCTGGTAAGTGGAGCCTCCAGGAGGGCATGATGTAGTGCTGGGGTTACATTGTCTTGTAGGCATTCAGACGTATTGCCCATGGTCATTCCTTCAGTGTCTGGGTCCTTTTTCTTAGATACATTTCCCATTTTTGGGAAATGTACCATTTTCCTATCCCTATGGAATGGGCCTAGGATGGCGGTAGCCTGATGAGGGTACTGGGAGCATGCTCAGGGCTCAGAGGCCGATCGCCAGAAGTTAGGATGGAAGAGCACAAATTACTGTGCAAGGTGCTGTTAGTAGCTGCCACAAGGTATCCTTTGCATATTTCTTTTTAATTTTTTATTTTATTGGTTCAGTTCAAAGCCATATAGAAAAGAAAGCATATAAAACCATTATATCATAGCACGATCAACATACCAGTACACAAAGTTTGTGGTGCAGATATTTAACATAGATGGTAAAAAATATGTGCAAATTAAAAAAATAAACACTAGAAGCAATATTAATATCAAAAAGATACCATCTAAACAACAGATTATCCTATTTAACAAAAGGAATGATAGTTCTTAGGGATCTAGATGGTCTATCATCACCTGCCAGATTTTGTACCCCGTTCGCATTTTCCTGACTGATTTGATCCGATACAGATTAAATTCTAAATAAAAAACATTATAAAACTTTGCTCGCCACATTTCATATGTAAGTGCTTCAGGCTTCAACCACATTGAAGATATACATAGGCGAGCTACAGCCATAGCCATAAATATAACATATCTATTTTTCTGATAACCTATAAACAGATTATTATCATTAGATAACCCAAAAATAATCATCTCTCTTGAGATTATTACATCACACTTTGTGATATATGCGGAAAAAAATTCTATGGATACAAAAAAAGGTTTTAATATTGGGCAGTCTGAGAGAATGTGTACAATATCTGCCAAATCAGATTGACACCTGTAGCATTTCCCATTATTAGCATTACCCCATTTTAGCATTTTAAATGGTGTATGGTAAAGATTAAATAAGGTTTTGTAATGCTGTGAATATAAATTGGCAGATAGAATAATTTTATCGGCTATAAAGATTGATTCTTGAAAGGGTACTACCGATGTACCTAATCTTATACACCATTTAGATTCCTGCTGTTCCATATCATCCTGCTGTAGATTTAACAAATAGTTATATATAGTCCCTATACGTGATGGTTTTTTAAGTATTTCAATAAAGTCATTATGACAAAGCGGTAAAGCATTTGGATGTTTAAGAATAAAATTGCGTATTTGCAAATACTTAAAAAGTCATGTTGAGAAAGAATATATATATCTTTTAGCTCCTGAAATGAGGCAATTGTACCATCTTTAACCATATTACCTGTAGCTATTATGCCTTTTTCCCGCCATATACACATAATACGATCCCGAAATATTAGAGGAAGCAGTTCTATAGAATTACAGGGGGTATACAAATTAATACGTCCCAGAGAAATAAACTTCCGAATAGACCGCCATCCTTTGAAGGCGGACATTATTAATTTAAATCTAGTTCTTTTATAGTAACTGGGTTCTAAAAAGCAAAGCAACGTTTGCCGAGATTGTGGGCCTAGTAAGAGAGAGAAGATATCTGGGCTTTCAAATGTGGGTGGGGTTCCACCAATTGCAAAATATTTAATATTTTGCATAAGACATGCCAAGTAATATAGAGCAAAATTTGGAACCCCCCATCCCCCACTTAAAATAGGCAGTGTCATATATTTGGACGCCCTTCGCGCGGATTTCCAACCCCATAAGAATCGATCGGTTATAGATTGTAGTTTCCTCAATTGTAATGTAGGTATCTCCAATGGTATTGCACGAAAATGATATAAAACTTTTGGTAGGATGGTCATTTTTAAGACATTGCGTCTCCCAACTAATGACAAGTGTAAACATTCAATTTTCTCTAGTTGATTTCTAACCGATTGCAATATATCTGACCAGTTCACCATAATTAACTGTTGAAGTGACAATCTAATTTTAATGCCAAAATATTTGGCCTCTGGGGTAACCCGGCTATCATTAGTGCATAATCCTGCTGAGCACATAACCTGTGTCTTCTGAATATTAAGTTTGTACCCTGACACAGTACCAAATTCGCGGGTCACGTTTTCAATTTCAATTAATGCAGATTCTGGATCAGATGTTATGACCGCGACATCGTCAGCATAGGCTAACACCTGCATATTACCCCCGGGCAAAACCATGGATTGTATATGTTGGGATGACATCAGCGTCTTTAAAAGTGGTTCTATGTACATGGCAAATAAAAGAGGTGAGCAAGGGCACCCCTGCCGTGTGCCCCGTGTGATATTAACTGCAGTTGACTCTTGCCCCGACATACATATCTTAGCCCTTGGATGTCTATACATGACTTGTAAAGCAAATATAAATCGTGACCCAAATCCCATTTTTCCCAAAACCGCCCATAAAAATGCCCATGTAACGCGATCAAACGCTTTTTCGGCGTCTAAAAACACCAATCCAACGTTCAGATGATTTGTGGTAGCGCAGTCTAACGTTGCAATAACACGATGTATATGATTGATCGTACCACGACCTGGAAGGAAGCCATGCTGTTGTTCAGAAACAAGAGCAGGTACGACTTGAATCAGCCGATTTGCAAGAATTTTAGAGTACAATTTCGCATCGACATTTATAAGTGAGATAGGTCGATATGACCCAGGAAGATGCGAAGGCTTATCTTTTTTCCTAAATACAATTATACTTGCATCATCCCATGATGGTGGTGGAGCCCCATTTTGGGCTTCTATAAACGTTGCCAACATATCATCTTTAATAATAGGAAATAACAAATGGTAAATTTCTAACGGAAGTTTATCAGGGCCAGAGACCTTCCCCAGGGCCAGTTCTTTAAGGGAAGTCTCAAGTTCTTGCATTGTAATTGGCAGCTCTAGTTGTTCCTGCTGCACCGAATCTAGTTGAGTTATCCAGTTTATCCATATAGTGATCAAGTAAATCAGAAGAGAAATCTTCTTGGGTATAAAGATCTGTATAGTACTCATAAAATACCTGAAGAATACCCTCTGATGATTCAATTAAAATACCCTGACTATTTTCTATAGAAGTTATACGCTGTGCAGTCTGACGCCCCCGCATTCTTTGAGCTAAGCATCTTCCCACATTTTCCCCATATTCATATCTTTCTGCACGATGAATTTTATATTGGTGTGCTATGTCCTGACTCCAGACCCCATTTATCTTATCTTTGTATTTAGCGACTTTGACTTGTGAAGCGTTGCTATCTAGGTGTATACTAATATCGCGCATTATATCATGTTCCGCATTTATTTAATCTTGTAATAATTGCGTCATTCTATTTTTCCCTTTCTGCTGAAGACTCCAGCCATAGCTACACGTTTCGCCTCGCAATCCTGCCTTTAAGCAGTCCCATACCATTGCGTAGGACGTAGAGCCCCTATTAAGATCAAAGAACTGCTGGGCCCAGTCTAGAACTTGTTTCAAATAGATGTCATCTGATAGAAGTTTCTTATTAAATGTAAAAGACCTTTGTATTCGCTGGGTTTTAAGTATAGGCATATCTATAACAATCGGAGCATGGTCAGATGTAATACGTGGCTTAACAGACATTCGGGATCCTTGTACCATATACCTAGGTACAAAAATATAATCTATACGCACAAATTTCTTATGTGGTGAAGAAAAAAAAGTAAAACCAGGATCCTTCAAATTTGCCACAGGCCACCCATCAATCAACCCATGCTGGCGTAGAAGTTGGCGTACCTCTTTAAATACCTTAGGCTTCCTACCCTGGTATCGACTAAACCTTACATTCCAAGTGTTCAACTCCCCATGAACATTAACATCCCCCAGTAAAAATAATGGGGTACCCCACAAAGCCAGCTCTACATTTAAAAATTCTATAACTGCGGTGTCATCAACATTGGATCCATATACTGTACATATCGTAGCAACAACATTCCCTATGACACATTCCGCAATTGCCCAGCGTCCTAAACTATCCACTTTGATTTTCCCAGTTGCTGTTATAGATTGCCGCCCCAATATGGCCACACCCCGGTTCATAGTAGACTGTTGTGAGGCAGCCAACACTATATACCCCAAATCGTTCAAAACTTTTCTATTTGCCCAAGGTATATGCGTCTTGTGGAGACATATTATATCCGGTTGAATTAGGCAGATCTCGTGCATCACATGTTTTCGTTTATGCATTTTATTGAGGCCACATACATTAAATGAACACATACGAAAATTATAACTAGCCATGGCAACTACATAAATTCATTACAAAATTGCAAAATTGCATTACACCATTGCACCAGCAACACAAAAGCAATATATTTAAGCATGATATTCTATGGCTTTGACTGACTTTTTCCCCTTTTTCTCCCCAGCACACCCCCGTGCCCATCCCACCCCACCCCCATCACACCAGCCCCCCCCCTGTGGCCCTCCCCCAACACTAAGGCAAAGGTGCCTATCGCCCCGTTGATATATGTGAGAGCACCTCTTATGTTTAGACGTATCCATTAATCTAAAAAAAAAAAAGCATGAGTTATGCCACATACAGAAACGATAATTATCTAAAGTTTTATAACATTCTCCTCATGCTAAAGAATTCAGATATTCTTTTGCTGGAGCTTCAGCGGTAAAGAATCGATTTTGCCCCTTATATACAATCTTTAGTGTGGACGATTGAAGCAGAAAAGCTTGAGCACCTTTTTTTGGAATGGATCAATCAACTGGCGCAACCGCCAGCGATTTTCTACGGTGGCATGGCAGTAATCAGGGCGTACAAAAAATTTGATACCCTTCCCAGAGCGCTTCTTATCGGGTCTTGCAAGATCATAGAGTTTTTGTCTTGCCAAAAAGTTATTTAAAGATATCAAAATAGCTCGAGGGTATTGACGACTTTGGGTACTCCATAATGTTTGCTTGCGAAAAGGAAACCTATGTGCCCTCTGAATCTCATGAGACCACTGCCAGTCTTTAACCTCTGGAAAGGCTTCTTCAAAAAGCTCGACCACAAACTGTCGTACGTCTTGCCCCTCACGTCCTTCGGGCACACCTAAAATTCGCAAATTGTTACGGCGTAGCCTATTCTCCAGTTCAACCAATTTTATGTTCACATCCTCTTTCTGACCCTTGAAAACATCAATATTAGTTTTAATATGTGTTACTTGATCTTCCAATGAGGAAATGCGTCCTTCCGCTTCTACCATTCTATCTGTGAAATCATTGCATGATTTTGCCAAACGTCGCACTGTATTTTGAAGTTTTTTGCAAGCATTATGGGTTTTCAAATGCTCGGCTTTCGCCTCCAATCGTTGATCTGAGATAGCTTTCAAAATAATATCTATTGGTGTCTGGCTAGGAAACCCAGGGCTAGAGCTAATTTGTTGAGCAGAGTCTACTAGATCCTGATCTTGATCTTGGTCTACTATAGTCGGGTCTCCATTGGAGATTTCCTCACTCCAATCTCTATCTACCTGTAAATCTGCTGTAACAATAACAGACGCTTCCTTGCTTGTGTTTTCCAGAGAAGAAGTCTCCACTTCATCCTCTAAGTCCTCTTCCAGATCAGAACCCTCGGAATGTTCCGAAAGTGAATAAAATTCACTATCTTTACTGCTGATAGGATCACCTTCACCTTCTACCCCTTCAGCTCAACATGGGTACTGCTCAGCATCAACTTCCTCTTCGATCACAGCATTGATATAAAAAACCGCAGTATTTTGTAATCTAGACGGCGAAAGTGCGGAATCAGGTGGAGGTGGGTGAGTCGAAGAGGTTACTGGAGAGACTACTAGCTGTTCAAGTGCCTCCACCAAAGTCTTATCTTGGTCATTATCAACATCTAGACCTCCCAAATCATCAGTAGCTTTATTTTTTTCACCCCCAACTCCAGCTGTCACAGTCTTGGTCATTGTTGTTTTTGCTTTAGTATTGAACATTTGCGGTATTTTTGGGGTACCGGTTTGGCTAACATCGGGGTCATTATTGCTACCATCTTGTTTTGACTTTGCCGCAAGAGCAGCCCGAGTCCCAATCTGGTTTTCACTGCTAGATCTTGTTTTACCTCCACGGGCAGTTTTAGGACCCATAATGAATAAGCTAGATACACACACAGAGCGAAACATCGTGGGGCTTATACTCGGGAGGACTTAACTCTTTGGGCCCGATTCACAGAACTAACTTAAGACAAAATCCTAAACTTACTACTTTTGGTATTCACAGAAGTTAGGATTTTGTCTTAAGACAGACTTAAGACAGACTTAAGTTAGGATTCTGTCTTAAGTCTATCTTAAGTCTGTCTTAAGTCTGTCTTAAGACAAAATCCTAACTTCTGTGAATACCAAAAGTAGTAAGTTTAGAAATTTGTCTTAAGTTAGTTCTGTGAATCGGGCCCATTATGCTTATGCTTATGCAGCTCATAAACAAGGTATATTCGCCTTCATATAAGATCAATGCCAGTGTTAGTAGATTCAATTGGTAAGTTCTGCTAGTTGTTTAAATCCTTTTAAGCCTTAAGTTTTAAGTCTTTTTTTGCATAAGAAAGGAGAGAGTGATCAGCAGCCCCTTTCTCCCCCTGTTTTCGCCTCACCTTGCTGTTTATTCAATCTTGCTTGATTCGATAAGCTTTATCCTCCTGTAATAGCAGAGATTGGTAGCGTCTCTCCCAGACAGCGTTTAGCCGTTTAGCCGTTAGCCGTTAGATCCACACAGCTGCTCCAGCCTGACTACGTTCGCACACCCGTACTCGGCGTACTCTGCGTCTTCCCAGCACCTGAGCCACGGCTCGGTGAAACTACCCACAGCTGCGCCGCCTTGCCTGGCGTTCGTTGACGTTCGCTTACTCGTACTTGCCGCGGCTTTTCCTGGTGTTCGCTCACACGCAGTGGCCGTCTCCCAGCATCTGAATCACGGCTCCTGCGACAGGTACACGCCAAAGTTCTCAAGCTGCACGGTGCACGGGCGCCACCTCAGCTCAGGGCTCAGAGGCCGATCGCCAGATGTTAGGATGGAAGAGCACAAATTACTGTGCAAGGTGCTGTTAGTAGCTGCCACAAGGTATCCTTTGCATATTTCAGTGTGCTCTTCTAGTAAGGTGTATTGCAGCAGTATATTACCCGCCATATGTCTGGGGTCCCATGTGGTTCAATGCAGTAGCGGGCAACCCTCCAAAATCCGTGGGCAGAGCCCTGTGGATTAGGCAGCTCGGTGTGATAATAGTGGCCTCCCTTCCCAACCTGGATCAGTGGGAAGGCATTAAGGTAAAGCACCCCCATAGTAGTGGTCGTAGTTAGTTAAGTAATACTTGCCAAAGTCCAGATTGGTGGAACCAGGGCCCCCCTCCCAGTTGTCTCAAAACATCCTTAGTGTACGTTTGCATGTTGGCCAGTGGAATCCAGGTAGAGGCTCTTCTTCAGCAGGATCAGTTGACCCCTATTCAACCACTTACTGGGGGTCCAATTGCATAGGGGTTTATGGTAAAGCACACCAGTAGGTATGGGATAATAAGGAAATCCACCTTTAGGCCCTGCAGGCCCTATCTCCAGCTGGCCAGGTCGCTGCCAAGAGCTACTGGTCTGCCTTAGTTTCTCAGTACCTTGAGACCTTGAATGTGAGTAGTGGAGAAAGGGGGAGTCACTGAGTCTGGGAGGGAGTCAGAGGCCACTTCCCTGTGTCAACTGTGCAGGAACAGCGACGACGAGCGGCATCAGCAAATGATAGTGAATCTGAGCTCCTATGTACCTACGGAACAAGAGACTCGAGTACTAAAGAAAGGACTTGGGTTTGTGCCTAGTAACAAGGGAGACGCCTTTCAAACCCGGCAAGAACTAGCAGCTTTCTTCAGAAGAATACGCTTGAATACTTTTTTCAAGGATAAAGACGAAGGACAATCGCGTATTGTTAACACAGGATTACGTCCGAAATCTACCTTTAATCCACCTTCACATCTGATCCCTGCGCGCATCATTGCCTTTGAAGAAGCAGTGTTGTATGACTTTAAAGTAATTTCCAAAAGTAACCCCAGACAGTTCCAAAATCTCACCAGAGTTGAGAAAACTTCACTACAAAATCTGGCTAACAATTCTGAGTTAGTCATAAAACCCGCTGATAAAGGGGGAGCGGTGGTACTTCTTGACAAAGACACTTACAGGAATGAGTGCTTACGACAGCTAAGTGACATTAAATCTTACCGAAAGATACAAATGGATCCGACCAAACGCTTGACAAATGAGATCAACAATAAAGTGGATGAAGCCAAAGAGAAGAAATGGATCACCGACCATGAGGCTTCCTATCTAGTGGTAAATTCACCTATTACACCTTACTTTTATGTATTGCCCAAAATACATAAGGCTGCTAGACCACCACCAGGAAGACCCATTGTCTCTGGGTTGGGTTCTCTGTTGGAACCTCTATCGACATTTGTGGACTCTTTCCTTCGGCCTCTGGTATCACAGATGCCGACCTTCATCCAAGATACTAAACATCTACTTACTGATATCCAAGATTTACCATTCGATAACGAAAAAGAATGGCTGGTATCATTTGACGTGGAGTCACTATATACTTGTATTCCACAAGAGGAAACCCTGACTACCATCAAATCCATGCTTGAAACCCAGATATGGGACAGCATAACACCCATCGACTTTGTAATGTTCTGTGCAAGGAAAGTCCTTAAAGAGAACTTTTTTAAGTTTGAGGACCAGCTGTACCTTCAGATTTCAGGTACATGTATGGGCAGCGTTTGTGCCCCTAGCTTGGCTAATTTATATGTTCACAAGGTTGAACAGGAGACTATACTTACACGGGGCAACCCATTTTTTTAGCAATCTATGTACCTGGAAAAGATACATAGATTACATTTTTGTGATCTGGAGAGGTGACGAAGACACTTTAAAAATGTTCCATGATTGGCTGAATCAGCAGGACGATTTCCTACGGTTCACCTTGGAATGCTCAAGAGAGAGTCTACCATTCCTGGACATACTGATCAAACCAAAAAATGGGGTACTAGTTACAGAACTGTATAAAAAACCAACTTCGTGCAATTCCCTATTACCGTTCCACAGCTACCATCCACGAGCTCTTCGTGAAAATTTGCCATTCGGACAATTTTTACGCATTAGAAGGAACTGCACTGAATTAGAAAAATATGATGAACATGCCAAAAACTTGACACAAGATCTCGAAGAGAAAAACTACCCTACACTGCTGATCCGCAACTCCAAGAAAAGAGCAGCTAATAATAACAGAGAAGCTCTATTGGAAAAAAGACCTACAAAAGACACCAACCAGAGAATAACGTTTGTCAACACTTTTTCCAGCTTTTCGAACTCAGTTAAAAAGAGTATTAATAAACATTGGGGAGTTCTAAATCTGGCCAATAACATTCTAGAACGACCTTTGTTTGCGTACAAACGGAGTGCAAATCTGCGGGACAAATTAGTCCACACACGCCCACATGGACAGAAGAACACTGGGCTGCAGACTATTCTGTGGAACATGCCACAAGTAATAGGACATTTCCCTTGTGGCACTTGTACAGTGTGTCCACAAACAGAGAGAACCCTTGAGATAGATATAGGCACACCCTATCCCTGGAAAATCAACAAACACACTAATTGCAATAGTGAGCAACTAATATACTTGATATGGTGCCCCTGCCTACTTCGGTATGTAGGAATGACCACCAGAAAAATTAAGACTCGCATCCAAGAACATAAAAGTACTATCAGGTGTGGCAAACGATCTACAAAACTAACGAACCATTTTTTAGATAAAGGACACGCTGATACTGACCTACGGTGGGTGGTACTAGACAAACCGTGGATTCCACCACAGCTAACAGACCCCACTAAATTCCTGTTCCGCAAGGAACAACAATGGGTCTACAAACTTGGAACAGACAGCCTGGGCCTTAATGATGAATTTCCCTGGTCATCCCTCTAGCAAGTAGGAATTGAATTCTGGGCACTGCCATCTCCTGTAGCCATTCAATATAGAGTGCTATATTTGGAGTTCTGGTGATATGTTTCTTGGTCTGCCATTTTGAAGGAGAAATATGCCCTTCTGGGGTGACAGAATGAGAAGAATGTCTGTCCCCTCATTACTACATGTATGATAGCTCTTACCTCTCTGTGTCACACAGACTCTTGTTAGCTACTAGTATATATGCTTTGGTCATCCATCTAGCATGCAGGTACTTACTTCCGGGTACTGCCGACCCTTTGTAGCTATTCAATATAGAGTGTTAGTCCTGATGACATTTTACCTAGCCTGCCTCTTTTAAGGTGAAACATGCATTTATGGGGTTTCAGAATGAGACGAATGTCTGTCCCCTTACTACAACATTAACGCTAGTGTCTCCTTCTTCATGGTAAAAAGCTCTATATATTTTTACTTCGATATTGACTTCCCTTGTAATGTAACATCATGTGCCACTATCTATACTTATGTACCAGTGGGCTTTGTTATATTCCTTTATTACTCATTTACACCTAGTGGGAAATGAACGCTCAAAGATGATACGGTAGTAGTTTCCCGTTTATCCCGTTAGAAGAGCCTTGAGATATACATGGGCGGTATATTGAAGGACTGCACACTAATCTTTAACGCAGGCGCATGGGCGCATAACAAGCAGCACTAACGTGTAGGCTTAGCACATGCGCAGGAAACTAGCGTTTCAAAATGGGCAGACCTATTGCGCATGTGCTAATAACTATTCTTCACACGGAGTCTCGCAGCGAGAAGTCAGGCGGACAATAGTCTACCATAGCTCGCCAGGACCCCGTTCTGATGGCTGCGAGCAATTAAACTCTTCTTATTTAACCAACAGCTTGCCTACCGGTCGGTACCTCCCGGGACTAGCTCTCGAGGGTGTCGAGGTACCGACGGATAGGTAAGGTCACACTAGTTTCTTGAATCAGTGCTGATGTCTAGTCATTTTGTACCTTGTTTTTATCTTGTAAATATTAGGTCTGTCCTTGACAAACTTCTGCTTATGTCATATTCTTTTGAATCTAGTGATCTATAACGGGGCACCTTGTCACCATGGGGCCGGTTCCCCTAGGTCTTTGCATTTAGTGGTTTGTGTAACGATATAGGTGTACTTCAGACACCTATTTACATGACAACTTATAGGTTGGTTTATTTTGACTAGTGTACTATCCTAGACACTTATATATATATATATATCTTTCCCGCAGTGCGGGGCCTCCTTCCAGAGCAGTCCGCCAGGTAGAGGTGAGGCAGGACTATCCTACATTTGAGGGTAAGTCTCTGATACCAGTTATAAATGGTATGACACTTGTGATGTCATGACAAGTGTATTTGATTATTAAGCATAGTATAAGTTTTGTGTGTGTCTTTCTCCTTTTTTCTACCACATGTGTCTTTTAATTTATAGATACCTGGGTATGACCTGACAGACAAAGACAAGCAGGAATACCGGTTTTGTATAAATAATCTTTATTATCACTTTTACTGGCTATCACTTAGTATTGCAGCAGCATGATCACGCAGTCAATCTGGTCCTGAAGAAAGCCGTTGATACACGGATAGTGATCTTTAGGCTGAAACATGTCGACCAATTAGTGACAGTGGTTTTAAATCTATACCACTGTGCTGTTCCTTTTAACCCTGTCAGGTATAACACACCAATAAAGCATTTCTTGTGATTATACCTAGATAGTTTTAACGTCACCACTCACTCTTCTCACAGCGCTGCACACCTCACTACACCTTATAGCTCTCATTTGGGATTATCATCCTATTCCTTACCAATTCAAAACATCTCTGAACTCCTTCCTTAATTTTTCCCGAAGCAGTAGCTCCCAGTGTTGACTAGGTTTTCAACATTGGTAAGGAGGACCCAAATGATGAAGCATGTCACCTTCGGGTGAGTGAGGGTTCTTATCCTTAAGGGATGTCTCCCCCTCCCCCTCAACTTTTGATTCACTTGTGGCTAAATTTGAGAGACACACCACTTATGCTTATTGACACATTTTTTAGACTATAGGTATACCTTATGTTGTTGAATATGTACTAGGGAATGTATACCTAGCGGTCTATAAACTTTCCCTTTTTTTGACCCCCAATCTACGGTAGTGTTATAGTCAACTGTGCAGCGCCCATGGCCTCAGAGGCCGGTAGCAGAGGAGGAAGTGTGGCAGCAGGGTTGCCTCTGTGTATGGGGACTACAGTTCTAATTCAGTCCTCAGCTGGGTGACGCTCTGGGGCCGTCCGACTGAATGATTCAGCGCAGAGGCCGACAGAGGCTCTAGGACAGAGCAAGGAGGCAACTTCAGCACTGTGCGGTGCCGCATTCCAGCACTCTGCATGGGGAGCACCCCAATAGTGTGTTTTCACCAGCACAGACTTGGCCAATTAATGGCACAACAGGTGCACAACCTCTGTTTCAAGGACCCCGACCCCTCTGACTTGCTCCCCAATGCTCGATCAATGAGGGTCCATCTTCACAGGGGGTGGTCCATCTTCTCCATTCAGTGCCGTTGCTTGCACCAGGTTCTTCTCCCAGTTCTCCTTAGATCTGCTCCATGCAAGGAGGCCTCTTGCATGCAGCGTGTCTTGGTTCTCGCCCCAGTGAGCTGCTCTAGCAGCAAAGGCAGGCCTCTGGAGCTATCAGCCCCAATTTCATAGGGACTGCGATCACTCTTGACCTTCAGATATGGCCCGTATCTGCCATTTTGTAGGCCTGGTGCACAGCTAGGTCAAGCAGCCTCCGGGTTCACCTGTGGTGCTCCGATGAACTCGCCTGGCTCAGCGTGCAGTGCAGGGAGGTTATGGGAGGCACGTTTCTGCCATAAACTGCCTCCCAGGCCCCCAGATATTTGCAGGATTGTGCTGGATGGGGGGGTTCCTTGTGCGAGAGCTCCAGTGATGTGTGTCTCACTTCATTGATGCCAGGCCACGCCCCCTGCACTGTTCATTTGATGACAGATGTCCAATGTAGCAACATATGAAAAATGTAAAAACTATGTGTTTTCTAATTCTATATAAATGTAAGGAATCTCTTGGTGCAATCAGACCTCCCTTGCCATGGTGGGCTGACTGGTAGAGCATGCTGAACATGAACTTTATCAGATCTTTAGCAAACATCTTCCCCTTCAGTTTCCCTTACACAAGAAAATTTAACTGGCAAGGATAGAGTTCCAGTTTTGTTCTTTTGAATCTTCTCAGCGTTGGGGTTTTTGACACATATGAATCTATGGGTTTAGGTTGCCCACAGGCAATTAACTGAGTACAGTGTGTTTGGGAAAGTATGAAAGCAACTGAGAGGGTTTCAAATATTAATGTTATGGTTGCTTGTATCACAACTGAACTGTATGGAAACTGCAGCTATTTACTTTTAATATCTGCACAGCTTAAGACTTCCATTGCTGGGTGCTAGATCACTGTTTTCATGATTGGCTAGCCGGAACAATGTTTTGAACTTAGCATTTGTAAGATTGTCTTCAATGTTTCACAAAATATGGCTGTTCCTTCATTCTTTCTCAAGAAGAAACACATCCCTACCAAGCACTTACCAACATTTGTGCTCCCTATGATTTTCAGAATGTGGTAGTGCCAGGCGTATGTATGTTTTCAATTCATGCAGGGAATTTTATGAAGGGGGAAGCTCCCAATAAGGGAATCAATTATACTTAGACCCAGGGAGGGTTGGCACCCAGTGAATCATACAAATCCCAACATTTTTGAAAAGTAAAGAACTACGGGAATTCAGGGTAGTGTGTCTTTTATGAATGTAAACAACAACAAAACTTCTCCAAAACAAAATCATAAAACAATTTGCAATCTGTCCATGAAATATAAACTGTTCTATAACAGACTAATGGTTTTAAAAGTGTATTTATCCAAGGAACAACAATATATATTCAATACATCTTTTTTTTATATGTATATAAATAAATAAATATTCATTATTTATAAAAGCGGAAGACAAAAACATATATTAGGATATTTTCATGTAATAAATTTGGGCACACCCACAACAACACTGTAATTAAACATTAACACACAAAACATAAAATGTAACAGTGCCAATGACAAAACTCACAGACCATCTTGAAACTAAGGCCCAGATTCATTAAACAAAAATCCGATCGCAAAGGGGCAGATTCTCAGAATCTGTCCCTTTGCGAGCGGTATTTTTGCATTTGGGATGCATCATCCCAAATGCAAAAATCGCAATTTTAGAAATCGCAAAATTGTGATTATTTGCATTTGAGGAATGTCAAATTGAGATTTCTTAAATGCAATGCATTAAAGTTTTTAAAATAGCGAATTCGCTAATAGGGCACGCAAATTACCATGAAGTACAACTTCATGGTAATTTGCAAAAACTTTGAAAAATGCACTAAAGTGCATTTTTCAAAGTTTCATGTTGCGCACACACATGCCCTAAGGGCATGTGTGTGCGCAACATATGTGCACATATCAATTTCAGGGGTGCAACAGGGTGTCCTTTGGACACCCCTGCACCCTTGAAATCGCAATCTCAATTTGCGAATCGCTAATTGCGATTCGCAAATTGAGATTGTCTTCCCATTCATTCCTATGGACCTCTAGGTCCATAGGAATGAATGGGGAGGTATTCCTTTTTTGCGACTCGCAATTTGCAAATTGCAATTAAGGAATTCTAAGAAATAGCTATTTTTTAAGTGATTTCTTGATGCATTCCATTTTGCTATTCCTTAATAGCGAATCGGTATTTTTCGCTATTAAGGAATCACAAGTTGGGTTGTTGATGCATCTGGGGGTATGGCAATACAAAAGCAAGTGAACAATAAACTTGCAAGGCAAAAAAAGACATTCACATAAAAAACAAACAACAATTAATCATTGTATAGCCCTGAAAACCTATCACACCAACTTTAGAATATTCCACAAGAACACAATATCACAAGTTAATCCACAAAGTCAAATCAGATTGAGATAAATATATAGTTCATTTAATCCACAAGGCTTTCTCCAAGTCCAGCCAACACTTGTTTCGTCGAATGGGTAGGTACCCACGACTTCATCAGGGCTGGGAAAAAGAAAAAATAATACAAACAATATTGTAGTCCCGCCGTACATCGGGCAATGTTCATACTTAACATGTAGTTAATTCGTGAATTATCAATTCAAATTCAAATGTCATGCAAGTGGGATTATTCTATGCCTGTTCTTAATCCACAAATTTTTTGAGATGAGATTCATATTTTTCTATTATCATCGAGTGAATATTAATGAGTGATTAAAGAGGGAAAGAAGGGAGATAGGACTCCCAGGCTTGATATTATGGCCCAGAGTGCGTAGTGTAGAGCAGCTTCTCTGTAAAATGTATAATTACCTCCGAGCAGTGACAACAGACACGTTACACAGTCTGACAAACAGATCCACAACCTTATTACGCCACTTTTGAGTCACTTTTAACATGAGTAAAGTGACGCAAGGAAAAAATCTCAACTCCAGACTCTGCGACACAATTTTAATGTTGTTTTCTCTCTCTTTCTCTCTCTCACTCTCTGTGACATATTTTCTCTTTCTCTCTTAAACTTAGACACTGCTGTCTTGGACGTGTAGATGTGTAGAAGAATTGTTCAGAATAAGTTGTGACACCAACTGCCTGAAATGTTTACCCGCAAGGTTTATACAACGGTAAGCACAGAGGCCTAGATCTACAAAGCCTTTATAGGAATGCATTAGAAATAAGTCACCATAACGGGCATCAGTAACGCAGTAGGCACTTCCATATAGACACCACTTGAACGTGGCACTATAACAGAACTGGAATGTACCATTCACACTGCACACGTAAAACCGTAGAGTTACCAAAACGTGTAGGGGCATAGTATCAAGAACAGCGATAAAATTATCACTGTTTCAGCGGCAGGAACTGCCGCTAAAGCGGCGATAATGGGCTTGATAATATGTCTTGTGAATTCCCATAGTAGCCCAGGTTAACACCAGAACCTGGACTGCTATGGGAATTCACAACAGCATATTATCAAGCCCATTATCGCCCCTTTAGCTGCAGTTTCCTACCGCTGAAACGGCGATAATTTTATCGCCGTTCTTAATAATATGCCCCGTAATGCTTCAGCTCATTTACTCACATCTACATAATTCTAAACTCTAATTGTCTTTTTTCTTTTGCAGATTACCAATCGGACACCTTTTGGAATCCATTGCACAATTTGTTTATAACATTGTTTAAGTTATTTTTCCAGTTCTAATATAGTTATCATTGAGTTTCATTTATATTTATTGTTTAATAAAAGTTAATTAAAAAAAAGACATACTTCTTTTATTTTGTGGGGGAGGGGTATGACGGCCCACAATAAAAATAATGTTGAAATACTATAGTAAGATATTGAAGACTAGGATTGAAAACTACTGAGTTCTAACTAACCGATATAATAAAAATAACGGTGAGAAACTACTAAAATGGCGGTGGACGGAGTACGTAATCAACGTTTGGTGCCGCGGCACTACCTTTCAAATAAATATATAAAAAAAATGACTATTAATACTGTACAAAAGTACAGCAGCGGATGACACACACGAACCGGGAAAAGAAAACGACAGATTTACTAACTGATATAAAGAAACGTTTGCTTGGTGAACTTGAAGAAAAAGAAAACGTGGGCTTCGAAACAACGCTGAGTATGCAAAGAGAGTACAGCCCTACCAACATTAATAAAAAACCATAGACACATGTAAATCCCCATAGCAGCCCAAATTCTGATATTAACCTGGGCTGCTATGGTTATTCACAAGGGCATATTATCAAGCCCATTATTGCCGCTTTATCGGCAGTTTCCTGCCAATAAAAGCAACGATAATGTATCGCCTTTTGTTGATAATATGGCCCATTGCTCTTTTTTTGACCAGTAAAACTTAGGTGCATATTATCAAGGACCGGTGTTAAAATTATCGCCGTTTTATTGGCAGGAAACTGCCGATAAAACGACGATAATGAGCTTTATAATCCGGCCTAGTTATTTCCCATAAAATATGACTATTAATACTGTACAAAAGTACAGCAGCGGATGACACACACGAACCAGGAAAAGAAAGCAACAGATTTACTAACTGATATAACGAAAGGTTTGCTTGTTGAACTTGAAGAAAAAGAAAACGAGGTCTTCGAAACGACGCTGAGCATGCAAAGAGAGTACAACTGCTACACCAAAAAAAAGGAAAGCTTTAGATACTATCATAGAAATTAAGGAGCATATTATCAACAAAAGGCGATACATTATCGCCGCTTTTATCGACAGGAAACTGACGATAAAGCAGCGATAATGTGCGTGATAATAGGCCCTTGTAACTTCCCATAGCAGCCCAGATTCTGGTGTTAAACTGGGCTCCTATGGTTATTCACAAGGGCATATTATCAGGTCCATTATCGCCGCTTTATCGGCAGTTTCCTGCCGAGAAAAGTGACGATAATATATATCGCCTTTTTTAGATAATATGGCTCATTGCTCCTTTTTTTGACCAGTAAATTAGGTGCATATTATCAAGGACCGGTGTTACCATTATCGCCGTTTTATTGGCAAGAAACTGCCAATAAAACGGCGATAGTAACCATGACAATACGCTCTTGTTATTTCCCATTGAAGCCCATGTTAACACCAGAACATAGGCTTCTATGGCAATTAACAAGGACGTATTATCAAACCCACCCTCCCAACATTAATAAAAAACTCCAGACAATGCAGGTACCTGGAGCTGGAAGGTCATTTTACATATCAGTGCCCTAGAAATGTGACGTTCCCCGCGACGTGTATGGGGAGAGAGAGCAAAAGACCTCAAAACATTTTTTTTTTTTAAAAGACCCGAGGGGTGTCGCTCACCGAGACTGCGGGGAGTAGGGCCGTAACCCCCACCCCATACTTCAAAATAAAACCAGAGGAGTTCCGTTCCCCAGTGCTCGGGGCACCTTACAAGCCCCCATTATGCAGAAAAATTGCCCCCGTAATTTACCCCTCCGGGAACTAATGAATAAAATGGACTTCTACTTTTTTTTCACCTTTTCCAACGCGTACAAGTACTGCACGAGTACCCAGCAATTATTTATTGTTTTAAATAAAAATTGAGCCTAAAGATCCATGTACCACCCCCTGACCAAGACTATATGCTCAGAATGTTCTACCCTGCCCCGTTTCCTTATTTCTCAACTTTGTTTTACTGTTTTCTTGTGACTCTTCTCTCCCGACAAACAACATGGCTGCCAACACTTCCTGGTTGAGAGTATTAAAAACCAATCAGCATGCACCTCCTGCTCGTAATTGTATGTATTTCCATACGCGTACGCCGCGATTTTAATATCGCTCATTGCTCTTTTTTTGACCAGTAAACTTAGGTGCATATTATCAAGGATCGGTGTTACAATTATCGCCATTTTATTGGCAAGAAACTGCCGATAAAACGGCGATAATGACCATGATAATACAGCCTTGTTATTTCCCATAGAAGCCCATGTTAACACCAGAACATAGGCTTCTATGACAATTAACAAGGACGTATTATCAAGCCCACCCTACCAACATTATTAAAAAAACCATAGACACATGTAAATTCCCATAGCAGCCCAAATTCTGATGTTAACCTGGGCTCCTATGGTTATTCACAAGGGCGTAATATCAGGCCCATTATCGCCGCTTTATCGGCAGTTTCCTGCGGATAAAAACGACAATAATATATCGCCTTTTGTAGATAATATGGCTCATTGCTCTTTTTTTGACCAGTAAACTTAGGTGCATATTATCAAGGACCGGTGTTACAATTATCACCGTTTTATTGGCAAGAAACTGCCGATAAAACGGAGATAATGACCATGACAATACAGCCTTGTTATTTCCCATAGAAGTCCATGTTAACACCAGAACATAGGTTTCTATGGCAATTAACAAGGACGTATTATCAAGCCCACCCTCCCAACATTAATAAAAAACTCCAGAGAATGCAGGTACCTGGAGCTGGAAGGTCATTTTCCATATCAGTGCCCTAGAAATGTGATGTTCCCCGCGACGTGTACGGGGCGAGAGAGAGATAGACCTCAAAACATAATTTTTTTTAAAAAGACCCGAGGGGTGTAGCTCACCAAGACTGCGGGGAGTAGGGCCGTAACCCCCACCCCATACTTCAAAATAAAACCAGAGGAGTTCCGTTCCCCAGTGCTCGGGGCACCTTACAAGCCCCCATTATGCAGAAAAATTGCCCCCGTAATTTGCCCCTCCGGGACCTAATGAATAAAATGGACTTCTATTTTTTTTTCACCTTTTCCACCGCGTACAAGTACTGCACGAGTACCCAGCAATTTTTTAATTTTTTTTAAAATAAAAATTGAGCCTAAAGAACCATGTACCACCCCCTGACCAAGACTAGAGGCTCAGAATGTTTCTACCCTGCCCCGTTTCCTTATTTCTCAACTTTGTTTTACTGTTTTCTTGTGACTCTTCTCTCTCGACAAACAACATGGCTGCCAACACTTCCTGGTTTGGAGTATTAACAACCAATCAGCATGCACCTCCTGCTCGTAATTGTATGTATGTATGTAGCTCTAGGACACCCCCGTGCCGCACGGCCACCAGCTGCTGCGAGTGCCTCCCCTGCCTGACTGCCTCGCTGCTGCCTGCCGCCGCGTGACCACGCCCCCTGCCCCCGAGCGGCGTGGTCCGTGACCGGCTGACCTGCCCCTGCTGTTTTTTGCCGTTTCTGTCTGTTTTGTCGTTCCTTATTGCTTGTTTCTCTGTGATCGTATTTCCCTGCCCCTGCCGTTTTCTGTCTTGTTTTGCCGTTCCTTATTGCTTGTTTCTCTGTGATCGTATTTCCCTGCCCCTGCTGTTTTTTTGCCGTCTTTAGACAGTTTAGTCGTTTAGTATAGCTTGTTTATTTGTAATTTGCTTCCCCCTGTTACCTGCCGCCGTTCGCCCTCCCTCCCTCCCCGCTTCCCGCCACCGCCGCTTACCCCGCCCCTTTTGCCTTCTGTACCCTCCCCGCTCCCGCCTCCCAGCTGCTCCGCCCCCCCGCGCACTTCGCCATATATGGCGACCGTGCGAACGCGCAGCGGTCACGCGCAGCGGGTGCGCCGATTGTGCGCCGAAGGCGCGCCAAAGGTAAGCCCGTCTGCGCCCGTCCGCGACCGGACCACGCCCAGCGCCAGGACCCCTGGCCCACGAAGACCCCGACCGACCCGCTTGACGTACTCCGCCGCCACCCTCACCGCTCTCAACACCGGCCGATTCCCAGGTTGCTACCGAGCCACTCCGAAGCACACCCATGGACCCTTCAGCTGCCACGCCTGCAAGTTCACCTGCATCCGGACCTGCCTCGCACCAGCACCAGCCAAGTCGAACACCAGCAGCACCCACCTCAAGTGCATCCTGCTCAACACCCGCTCCGTCCACAGACACGCCATCGAACTCTGGAACCTCCTCGACACCACAGCTCCTGACGTTGCCTTCCTCACGGAGACCTGGATGAACGCCTCTTCAGCTCCCGACATCGCCATCGCCATCCCAGAGGGCTACAAGATCACCCGGAGGGATCGCACCGCCAGCCAGATGGGAGGAGGCATCGCCATCATCCACAGGAACACCATCCGTCTCACGACCAGCACCGACAACACCCTGACCACCGCCGAACACCTGCTTTTCCAGATCCACACCGACCCGAAGACCACCCTCAGAGGCACCCTGATCTACCGACCTCCGGGACCACGCTCCCAATTCAGCGAGGACATCACCGACTTCGTCAGCCTGCATGCCCTCCCCTCCGCTGACTACATCCTCCTGGGGGACCTCAACTTCCACCTGGAGAACAACAACGACCGCAACACCAGCACCCTGCTCGACAACCTCGCCAATCTTGGACTCAAGCAACTGGTGTCCACCCCCACGCACCTCGCCGGACACACACTCGACGCAGTCTTCTCATCCAGCACAGACATCGACTTCAGCCACGCCACAGAGCTTCAATGGACGGACCACAGCTGCGTCCACTTCACCTTCAAAAGAACGATGACCCACCACTACCAGCAACAGGCTGCCCGCAGAAGCTGGAACAAGATCACAGCCGACCAGCTCGCCACCTCACTGAGCCAGCACCCGCCTGCCAGCTCAGCAAACCCCAGCCAGGCCGCCGTCAACCTCACAAAGTGGATCAGCAACTGCGCAGACGAGCTCGCCCCGCTGAGGATCCCGCCCAGCAGACCAGGCAGCAAGAAAGCCCCATGGTTCACCGACGAACTCAAGAGCTCCAAGAAGAACTGCCGAGCCCTCGAGAAAGCCTGGAGAAGGGAACCAACACCGGACAACATGACCACCTTCAAGCTTGCCACCCGGAAGCACCACCAGCTGATCCGCGCCGCCAAGAAAACTGCATTCAAGGACCAGCTGGACAACAACGCACACAACTGCAAGGAACTCTTCAACATCGTGAAAGAGCTTTCCAACCCCAGCGCAGGAAACAACGACATCACCCCATCGCAAGACCTCTGCAACTCCCTCGCCTCATACTTCCACAACAAGATCGCGGACATACACAACAGCTTCAACAACCAACCAACGCACACCAAGACCGAACAACCACCCCCCACCACCACCCTCCACGCCTGGACTCCGATCAGCACCGAAGACACCATCCGCACGATGAACTCCATCCACTCCGGTTCGCCGACCGACCCCTGCCCTCACCACGTCTTCAACAAGGCCGACGCTGTCATCGCACCCCACCTGCGAGACATCATCAACACATCCTTCAACACCGCCACCTTCCCTGAGAGCTGGAAGCTCGCCGAACTCAGCGCTCTACTCAAGAAACCCACAGCGGACCCCACCGAACTCAAGAATTACCGCCCCATCTCGCTCCTCCCGTTTCCAGCCAAAGTCATCGAGAAGACCGTCAACAAGCAGCTGGCCGCCTTCCTGGAGACGAATGGATCCCTCGACCCCTCACAGTCTGGCTTCCGGGCCAACCACAGCACCGAGACCGCCCTCATCGCCGCCACCGATGACATCCGAGCCCTGATGGACAAAGGAGAAAGAGCGGCCCTCATCCTCCTAGACCTCTCCGCGGCATTCGACACTGTCTGCCACCGCACCCTAGTACAGCGCCTCAGCAACGTCGGAATCCAGGAGAAGGCTCTGGAATGGATCATCTCCTTCCTCGACGGAAGAACACAGAGAGTCCGCCTACCACCGTACAAGTCAGAGGCCACCGAAGTCATCTGCGGCGTCCCTCAAGGATCCTCGCTGAGCCCCACCCTCTTCAACGTCTACATGAGCCCCCTCGCGGCCATCGCACGACAACACAACCTCAGCATAATCTCCTACGCCGACGACACCCAGCTGATCCTCTCCCTGACCAACGACCCCGCCGCCGCCAGAGCCAACCTACACGAAGGGATGAAAGAGGTAGCCGAGTGGATGACGACCAGCCGCCTGAAACTGAACTCGGACAAGACGGAGGTCCTCATCCTGGGCTCCTCACCCTCCGCCTGGGACGACTGCTGGTGGCCTCCCGCCCTGGGCACCGCACCCAAACCAACAGACCACGCACGAAACCTGGGCTTCATCCTGGACTCCTCCCTCTCCATGACCAGACAAGTCAACAACGTCTCCTCGGCGTGCTTCAACATCCTACGCATGCTACGGAAGATCTTCTGGTGGATCCCCACCGAGACCAGGAAGACCGTCACCCAGGCCCTCGTCACCAGTCGACTGGACTACGGCAACGCCCTCTACGCCGCCAAGCTCCAGAAGAGACTCCAGCGGATCCAGAACGCCTCAGCCAGACTCATCCTCGACATCCCACGAACCAGCCACATCTCCAGACATCTGAGAGACCTGCATTGGCTCCCCGTCAACAAAAGAATCACCTTCCGCCTCCTCACCCACGCACACAAAGCCCTACACGACCAGGGCCCGAGCTACCTCAACAACCGAGTCAACTTCTACGCTCCCAAACGCCACCTCCGATCAGCCAACCACGCCCTCGCCGCCGTCCCCCGCGTCCGAAGAGCGACTACTACAGGAGGAAGGCCCTTCTCCTACCTGGCCGCCAAGACCTGGAACTCCCTCCCTCCCGACCTGCGCCAGACCCAGGACCACCTCTCCTTCAGGAAGAAGCTGAAGACATGGCTGTTCGAGCAGTAGCCAGCGCCTTGAGACCCTACGGGTAAGTAGTGCGCTCTATAAATGTCCTTGATTGATTGATTGATTGATTGTATTGCCATATGAGTACGCCGCGATTTTAATATCGCTCATTGCTCTTTTTTTGACCAGTAAACTTAGGTGCATATTATCAAGGATCGGTGTTACAATTATCGCCATTTTATTGGCCAGAAACTGCCGATAAAACGGCGATAATGACCATGATTATACGGCCTTGTTATTTCCCATAGAAGCCCATGTTAACACCAGAACATAGGCTTCTATGGCAATTAACAAGGATATATTATCAAGCCCACCCTACCAACATTAATGAAGAACCATAGACACATGTAAATTCCCATAGCAGCCCAAATTCTGATGTTAACCTGGGCTGCTATGGTTATTCACAAGGGCATATTATCAAGCCCATTATCGCCACTTTATCGGCAGTTTCCTGCCAATAAAAGCGACTATAATGTATCGCCTTTTGTTGATAATATGACCCATTGCTCTTTTTTTTTACCTGTAAACTTAGGTGCATATTATCAAGGACCGATGTTAAAATTATCGCTGTTTTATTGGCAGGAAACTGCCGATAAAACGGCGATAATGAGCTTCATAATACGGCCTTGTTATTTCCCATAAAATATGACTAATAATACTGTACAAAAGTACAGCAGCGGATGACACACACGAACCAGTAAAAGAAAGCGACAGATTTACTAACTGATATGAAGAAAGGTTTGCTTGTTGAACTTGAAGAAAAAGAAAACGAGGGCTTTGAAACGACGCTAAGCATGCGAAGAGAGTACAACTGCTACACCAAAAAAAATGGAAAGCTTTACATACTATCATAGAAATAAAGGAGCATATTATCAACAAAAGGCGATACATTATTGCCACTTTTATCGACAGGAAACTGCCAATAAAGCGGCAATAATGTGCTTGATAATAGGCCCTTGTAACCTTCCATAGCAGTCCAGGTTCTGGTGTTAACCTGGGCTCCTACGGTTATTCACAAGGGAATATTATCAAGCCCACTATCGCCGCTTTATCAGCAGTTTCCTGCCGATAAAAGCGACGAGAATATATCGCCTTTTGTTGATAATATGGCTCATTGCTCTTTTTTTGACCAGTAAACTTAGGTGCATATTATCAAGGACCGGTGTTACAATTATCGCAGTTTTATTGGCAAGAAACTGCCGATAAAATAGCGACAATGACCATGACAGTACGGCCTTGTTATTTCCCATAGAAGCCCATGTTAACACCAGAACATAGGCTTCTTAGCAGGAGCACCACGTTGTCCAGTACGGTTCTGTCGGGTGCGATGCAGCAGGATGAGCAAAGCAGAAACAGACCAATCCAAGATGACTGCCGGCGTTGTTAATGGATGTGTTTTTCCCATTCAGAGGAAGGCCCTCCTGGCTTGTTTGTGGCAAACCAAGGCTTCCCGCCCCCATCAAGTCCCTACAGAGGGGCGCACCACAGGAGGTATGCACATACGAACACTTACATGCCAATTCAGAAATGTCACCTACGGTTTAGTAGTGCACATTCGGCCCGGTCCAAGAGGGCTGGCTCCAATATGCTCATCAGTGCATGCTGGGCTGGGGAAGGGCTCCTGTGATTGTGGTGCTCTCGTTATCAATCCTGGGCACTCTCACGAGAGAAGAGGGGAGCTGCAGCAGGTCAAGAAGTCAGCAGAATAGCAGCCGCTCAAGGCCTGTGTTCCGGGCTGGACTGTAGATCATGCCCCTTATCTCTCAGGGTCTGTCGTGCCAGCTTGCAGCGGGGCTGTCCAAATGCATGTGCTTCGCGGTAGCAGGCTCCCAGTGCTCCCACATCATAGTACCATCATGGAAACACTCCCCACCCCCAAACACATAGCATGCATGCAAATAAGTACACACCACACAGATTTTGTATTGGGAAAAATGCTTCAGGTTTATTACATACAACGTTAAGTAATATGGTGGGTTATCTTACGGGCGATTCAAGGGAAGGCAACATTCTCGCCACTTGCCCGCCTGATGAGCCGAGCAGCACTGGGGCGAACCCCATCTGTGCTGCCCCTTCTGGTGATCCTCCTCCCGGTTCAAGTGACACCTGGTCCCTATTACTCACGCCCCTTTCAGGGCAGAGCGTAGCAAGACAAGCCCCCGGTTGTTCAGGCCCACAACCGCCCGAAGGACTAACGGGGGGCCGACACGGTTTCCAGGAACCTCCCATGAGGCTCCTGGGCTCTGGCTCTGGCACCCCTATGTGCCGTGCAGAGGTACTCTTCGGTACCATTTGCTTCCAGATCGCCCTGTAACTCCGCCACAGCTCTGGCCACCGTCACCGACAGAGCCGCCCACCGAAACAGCTCCTTTCTCACCTGCAACTTCCCATTTACAGGCCCCCTGCCAATCCAAGGGAAGGGATCCCTCCCTACGGGGGATAGATGAACTCATCTATATCCCAATGGCTCTTGATGTTAGACCACTAGTGTCTAATGAAACCAAAAGCCCTCGTGGCCTGTGAACTTGTGCCAAGAAATGAACCTCATATGAGAAAGTTCCACTGCTCCACAAGACTCTGATCCGTGCCCACTCTGGGCGGGGCGGATTCATACACTATGGCTCACAAAGCCCCTTGAATTTGCTGATCTCACTTAGCTGCCTTCCAACTGGTACGTGTGTCCTGCAGACCTGTGCCCCAGCTCTAAGGGACAGCAGCCCACTTGTTAACTGACTGCTCCCACACCCGCCTGCCTGCTTTGGGCTAAAGAGCGAGGAGGATTATACTTTAGCCTTTGCACAGTCCCTTTCCTTTCTAAATCCGGACGCACCCTATTGTTCATAACTAAAAGTATGTGACAGTGAGCAAGGGAGGCCCTCCTGCCCTTGCCCGGCATCCCTTGGTCCTTATGGGGAACGCCCGCTCAGCTCCCTCCGTGGTGAGACCCCCGTGGCATACCTGCTCAGAGGATGTCCGATTTATGCAGGGACCACTGCTGGTACTATGGAGCCTAACAGTAAGGATTGACTACGTCCGAATTACCCCCACCGTAGCATATTCACAAATAGGGTGGGCGGGAGCATCACACTGCCCACACTGAGCAGCCACAGGGGTGGAAAATATCCTGCCCCGCTGGATTTAAATTTTTGTTGCACACTGGACGTGCAGATGCTTTATTACATAGTCTTTTGTCCTTGACACCTTGTTCCCCCATTCCTAGGACGCCAGCACAGGATGACCTTAAACCATCAGCTTGGTGTGCTACCACAAACTGTATCGGTCATGAGACCCTATGAAGCACACATTTATCCCCTGGGCGTACGTTCAATGGGATTGGCTCCAACTGTATTCAACCTATCTACTGGTTTCTGCCACTTGGTACCCTACTGGTTGCAGCTTTGTATTTTTGTGGAGCATGCGTGTCCCTTGCGCATGCTGACGCTGATAACTGGTCTGGTTACCCACTCGCTGATGTATCATTAACTGGCCTTATTTGGATTGAAGGAATGCTGAGTGATTCCTAAAGACTGTGGACTTAAATACTCCAACCCCGTTCAACTCCAGAATGTGGGACAGGCCAAAGAGTAGTCCTGCCCTTCAAGGTACCTTGCCCCCAGCATTGATTAACAATGAATTTGGGACACCGGTGGCAGAAGATGTCCCTTCCCGTCTCAGGTTCTTGCCCCTAGAAAGATAACCAGGGAGCAGACAAGTCTGTGGGAATCAGGGGGAATATTACGTGCAAAAACATGCCCTTTTCCTGAATATCGGGACGCCTCAAACGTTTATAATATCCTGTCGCCATTTGGCTCTAACACAGTGTTTACAAAACTTCCCTGCGACACAGCACACTTGTAGATGCAACTACCACAGCCCGCCTGCTGCCCTGGTTAAAGCGCGGGTGAATGTGTCTTAAATGAAGTGACCTGATACCTGCCCTTGGCTGCATAGGGATGCCCACCCAGTGTACATAGTAATGTATGGTGCTCGCAGGTGTTCCCAATGAAGGCCCTCGTAGCCAATTGCACAATGCATCACAGTATTTCGCAGTGCCCCACTTTGTGTAGACATTTCCTGTGTAAGTGTAAGATTATACTTTCCCACCATTGGGCTGGTAACCGGTGTCACAGGCAGATTGTTAATTTGTGGCTTCTGACATTACCTTTGGATGTACACTGCAATTCCATAGTGCAAAATGCCAAAACTACACAGGTGCCTACACAAGTCTCTCAAACACGTCTGCCCTGACTACCTTGTGTTCCGGTGCCAGATTTGGAGCGAGCCTACACTTACTGACCCCTGGGAAGAAACCAATGCCCATGCTCTCGCCGCAACGCGGCGATGACCTCGTGTATCATCGGACCCCTGATCAAATAGGAGTGCTACTCCCACTTACTTAAACTGCACCTTGCCCATTGGTGGAGTCTGGCCCTCCCCAACTTCTGCTGGTGTACTTTTAATACCACTGGTGCAGTAGACTGGTGGAGTGCTGGGCCTACTGCCAGCATCTCCTCTGCTCCATCTGCGTTTCCTAAGCACCCGTCCCATAACCTTCTAGTCCGTCCTAGGACTTAACAGGGTAGGTCCTAAAACCAGGGATGCAATGTCCCAGGGACCTAAAGCTATCACCTATTTCAAGCAGGGAATGGCCACCAGCAGCGCTCAGTTGTTCCCCGATAAAAGTATCTACACCGGCAGTTCACATGGTACAATTATTACTAGGTGTCCTTGGATGGGACCAACCCAACCCTCAAGAGGGGGCCTGCTTCCTTGGTGAGGTGATGCTGCCTGGCATTTACTATGCTACGCACAGAGAGCACCTGTCCTGTAACCCCCTGGCTGCTTGTCTGGCCTTCCTATATTCCAAGGAATACCTATGGCAATGCTTCAAATCCAAATTGGTGTGATTGTGTGAGAAATGTAGTGAGACTTCACCTGCATGAGCGCCCAGCACACAAGTTGGCCCTATCTAACCTATGTTCTGGTGCCAGATTTGTGAATGCGTTACCCACGTTCTATCAACTATTGCGCTGTTGGGGTGCTGAATGCAAGGTGGGATGCTAATATGCCCCAATCATAGCTTGTGCCAGCTTGGGAGGTACAAGCACATTTATAGACGTTCAGTAACTATGACAGATTGGACTTGTCCCTCATACTAAAGTCAGGCACCTCAAATTGAAGTCTGGCTCCCCCAAACTTCTGCTAATCTGTAGCAGGGGGCAGACCAGTCTGTGGGAACAGGGGGCAGACAGTACATCCAGCTACCTGTCCTTTCTAAGATCTGGGAAGGTCTTGTGTTCATTACTACGTTATTGCCCCTTGTGTTTCCACCACTTTCTAAAAAACCCGCGCACTTGAAAGGTTACAACTCCCCATCCGGCTGCCATGGCTAAAGGGCAGGTAACTATAGCTTAATTTAAGCAACATGCCCTCATTAGTTGCATCGAGCAGACATCAGTGCAGGCAATTTTGGTGATAAACTATGGCTCCAAATGTATGTATAAGTGTATCAGACCCAGAGTCGAGATCCTTGGACCAACGGACATCTAGCCCCTTACAAGGTGACCCCACAATAACATATCTGAATTTTGCCCTTATGACCCCTACAGCAGGCCCGGGCTATTGACTACCATTGGTTGGCCGTTGCATAAGGTAAATAAGCAGCAACTTATGGCTCCGTTGTAAGAATATGGACCATGCCCTGAGCGAGGGTCCCTAGCCAACACATGACCCCTGCTATACTGCCTGGGTGAGCGCCCAAGCGCACCAGAGAGGCCCTTATGTGAAACATGGATGCAGCAGAAACCCTGCCAGTTATAAAAGACGAGCAGCGCAAAAGACGCGCCCATCCTGTCTCCACACAAATGCAGCTACTGCCCTGGCAGTCTCGCCCCGCTAGCGGCATCCCAAACCACCGATGTCTGGCCACAACCCAAAAACTGTCTACACAAAGATGGTGGACTCCCTGGCCCCATGCCGACAAAAGGGGGTAACGTTGCTCTGTATATATTTGTTGCTGCTGCTGTGCCTCTGTGCAGTGTTCTGCCGCATTTCCCCAATCATTATCACTGTGGGATGGATCTTGTATGCGCCCGTTACCCTTGATGTCACTGTACTTAATGTCTAGGTAAAGGCCTGGGCCACCTATCCCTAACCTGACACGTGCCATATGGGAACACAACACAATCACTGCCCACATGTGTAACAGGTTTAAACCACTAGGGGTCACTGGGCTCCTGGCGCTGCTGAATTTAACTGAAGGTTAAGTAATCTGTTTCACATAAGCATTCTACATAAAAACCTAAGTGGATGCAGGCCTTCTTCTCCGCCAGTGATAAGTTGAGGACATGGCATGAATTTAGGCATGCCTGGAGAAGGCTGTGCATTGCCAGTCAATGTGCGCGCAGGCAACACAGGTACGTCTTTGTTTCCCCAGCTGACCATCAACATTTGCTGCAATAGGATGCAGAACCGGTAAACTAGATGCTGAATTATAGCCAATGCAGCACTCTATTAAAGTCCCTGGGTAACTGTCTCCCAGTGTGGTATAACCAAAGAGGCTGTAAATTTAAAGCCTTGTCGGATATGTAAATTGTGTATCAATGTGACTTGTGGCAGGGTGAAATATGTTCGTGCCCCTCCCTTTGCAGTATTCAATTCACCAATTGAATGTAGCTGAATGAATGTGATACTCAATCCTGTAAATCACAATGTAATCCAATAAGGCTCAGGCGACAGGGTTGATTTTATACCGTTATAATCCTAAAATTATTAATTATTATTTTTATTTTTATTTATTTTTAGTCCGTCCTTAGTGTTAATTTTCACTACCCACCTTAGTACGGACATGCATGTGATTGGGAAGCACTGGTGCTTGACCACCCTTAACTTGAACAGTCGGATATCTGAGAAAGCCTTCTTGAAATCTACCCTTTTGCATTACAAGCGAGAAATTAACGGTTCAGTTATGGACCCTCAGCCTGTGTTTATTCGAGGAAAACTACCCTTCCCAACCTTAATTTATTTATTTTAAAAGTTTTATATATCGCTACTGAGATAGCTCCATGTCGCTGAGGAAACTGAGCAAATAAGGGCAACTTGGCAGCACCACAAGGCCCTGGTCTGAGGAGACGATACAGTGTTCATCAGAAGGCTTCTCCACCCACAACCGGAGCACAGTAGTTTGACACCTCAGGGAGGAAAAAGGCACCCTCAGCCGCATGACACCGTCTACAATGAGGTACCTGTGTTGGTATGATGTGGCCATCACAACGTAAGATCCGAACACTGGATCTTTGCAGGCCTTCAGGGCTGAAATAAGAATATTAATATTTTATTTCTTATAGAGATTTCTATAGCGCAGTTAAACTGAGACGTTGGGTAACAGACTTCTGAATGAAGATCCTACTCGCTAGGCTGCCATGGCCCCTGAACCGGGCGGCTCCCCACTCGGCCTACTTTGCTCACACGTCCATCAAGCGCTGAATCGCAAGGCCCCCCATAGTACATTTTATACTGTGCAGGGGCACACCTGAACCTTGACCCACACATAAGCGTCCTGGCTACGCCACTAGCAGCTGAAAACGATACCTCTCACCAGTGTAAACTGTGGGCTGAAGGCTGGCCTGAACCTCATTCCCTGGTGACCGGGGGCACACCAGACCATCTCCAGGAGAAAGCTCCTTACCCCAACTACCTGGCACTCACCTGGTAGTTAAGGACGCCAGGCACATCCCAACGCACACACCCCTTCAGCTGCTTTTCCCAGCAGCATGGCGCCATGGCTAACCTCAGGCTAACAGCTCTCCCGTTCTGCGTGCTGCTTACAGCGCTGGGCAACTGCTGCTGAGCCGCATCGCAGATGCTGCCTGAAAGTATGTGCGGATGTGACAGCCACTGGGGACTGCACAATAGCACGACTGCAAACAGTGTTGCATGACCCCGCATCCTAACTACAGTGAGCTTGTTGCTCACTGCTTCCCCTACTGATAGAGGCGGCGGGAAACTGTGGTACTTGGGGCACCCCGTGCGCAGGCAGCCACCCAGAGGGTGAAAGGTCTGCTCCGAACTGGTGTATTTGACTGTATGGACTCACATCCCAGTCCCGGGGACCTGAAGCAGCCGGAGCCAGCAGGGCGCCGTCTGCCTCCCACCTCAGGCCCTGTGAGGAAAGTTTGGAGACAACACTCGCTGACTCCCTCCGTGCGCTGGAGGTCACAGCCCAGTGCCCAACCCGTGGCAACATACAGAACTGCAACAGGTGGTGGGAGGGGGGTGCCCTTACATACTACACCGACTTGGGAGAGGACCACGGCCTCGCTGATCGCCGTGCACGCCACCACCTATGTGGTTCAGGTCAACAATTGTCCTGAGCGGGTCAGCCTACCGGGTGTGCCGCAATTGCTGCAAATTGGCGTAAAGCAGCGCGGTACCTGCTAATGGAAATTCCCCCGCACACCTGCGCCAAAGAAGAGGGTCTGCAAACAGGCAAGACCTTCAACTGCCGGGACAAAGTTCGGCGCCACCCCTTCTAACTTGGTGCTGCCCGCAAGACCAATGAGGCTCCTCTGAACCTCCCAGCACTACTTTCACATCACGGCATGGCAAGCCAGGGGCCAGGAGACCCCATGCCACTGCCCTCCATCCAAACAAAATGCAACCGTACGAGCGTGTCCGGCACAAAGAGCCGACGGCGGTCAATACGGTGGGAAAAGCAGGCAGAATTCCCACTATCTTCCCAACGAGTGTCACAGTGAGGGACCACGGCCAGGGGATACCAAGACTGTGCGGCACCACATCGCCGGCCCTCCGCATGCTGCCCCACCCCCAAGCAACAAGGCAAACTCCGGCCCCGGGGGCAGTAGGTGAGTTGAGAGACAATGCCTGGGCACTAACACCCACAAGCCAGCCTATCCCACAGATAATGGCCCCCACAGGAAGGGGGGGCGGGTTAACTCAACACCACACACGCGGAAGGCATCCATACCCCAGTAGGTGGGCAGCGCTAAAAGGTCGGGAACATGCGGCTCAATGCACACTCCTGCACCGCCAGGCCAACCCGTTGCATGACTCACAGACTTGGCTGCCCCCAAGCCCAGGAGCTCAGCTGCAAAGAAAGGCCCCAAAAAGTTCCTCCCTGCACCTAGAACTCACCCGCATGCGACCATCACCTGGTCCCGGGTCCCGAAGCGCGTTGCAGACACAGCGTGTCTAGCGGGGCAACGGAGACCACACAATGCCGACCACACGACCCGAGGATGTGGACCAGCAAGACGGTCGGCCCACTGCACCTCTTGCTGCCCTTTGCAGCATCGCCACTCCAACGGACCATGACTAGAGGGTGGAATAAAGAGCTAAAGAAGCTCCGTCGTCTGCTGCTGAGCTGCGTAAAGGCCAAGAAGCAATGACCCCCCCTTAAGCCCTGCACCAAACCAGTCCCTCGCCCCAACTCCGACCAAAGGCACCATCCCAGTTGGCCTCCTACAGGGCAGACCCTGGAGCTTGAAACTGGGAGGGGGCCACTCCGGCAGTAGCCTACGTGGAGAGCGGGTCGGGGGGGGGGAGATTGCCTCACCTCGCTTCTTGATCGACCAAGCTCAGGACACCGGGCCATAGCAGGCGGTGTGTCCAGTGAGGGAGCGACCGCGGCGTGTCCGGTGTGACAGACAAAGAGGTCATCAGCGTGATGAGGGGCGTCTATATACCCCTTACTCAGCCGCGCACCGGACATGACGCGGCACCGCCCGTGCCCTGGAAGGGGACTCCCCCAGAGTCCCTGCCCCCTAAGGAGGAGGAAGGTGTGGGGTGCCCGATACCACTAGAGGGCTGCCCTCATGAGTGGCCTCCTGCGGTGGCCTCGGGCAGCCGCAGTCAAACATCCTGGGATGCTGTAGGTGTCCAGGAAAATACCTCTCCAAGGCTTGGGCCTTAGCCTGTCATGGAAGCTTCACATAGATGCCACCATGTTCGGTACCACCTAGTATTATCTTCCCAGACCTGAATCTATCATAGAACCTCTGTCTAAGCATGTACACTTTCTTTTAAACCCTTTCCAAAAATGACCAAGTCCTACATTTAGGACGCTGCAGACTTCTTCAGAAAGACAGAAGGTCTCCCTTTCAATGAAGACACCTTCTTATGACATGTGATGTTATCGTATTTATTATACATGAATAGTGGAGAATAACGGTGAAGCATTAGAGGTAATACTACTTTAACTGGACAATTGAGAGATTACACAGGGTACTTATTGAATATATTCTGTCACTGCCACATGTGCCCTCATACTTTTGTATGTTTTTACCTACAAATGAAAGGGGCTGCCATAGGGTGCCCATTTGCAATGGAAATGTAAATACTGTATATGGCGGAATATGAGGGGAGGTTCATATTCCACAACAATTCCTTTGTAAAGAAAATTATCACATCCCTTTGCTCTTTTCTATGATTAGTTAAGCTCATTCAGATCCAGATTGTTGGGTTAGAAAACCCTTCCATAGAAGTTCTGCAAGGGTTATCTGTGAATGCATGGACACTCATCCCGACCCCTGAAAGCACTACACATACAGCAGTCTATGTTCTATAATAATATGCATTTATTATGCACAATCAGCATGCAAATCTGTGTATCAGAATGATGAAAATTATTACATTAGCCTCAGCAACTATAATATAAAGCAAGATGAATGCTAAGAAAAAACAAAGCACTTTATATTGCACGTTACTATTTGTAATAATTGATCTAAACTCTTTTTTAATGCCTATATCTATATTATTATCTGCCTCATGGTAATGAAATGATTGGCATTTTCCCTTACTGCCTTATGCCAGGCCACGTATATATCCACATATCATTCGAAAGCTCCTTGGCCTGCAGTTGAATAACAGCTCTCTGGCATTTCCCTCAAGCAACAAATCATTGTGTATGCCCCTCCAAAATTCGTTAATCTTTTCATACCTTTCTCCCAAGTGATTCTCTGTGGAGCTTGAAGGGAAGTTGCCATGCAGTCTTTTACATCCTTTCACTAGTCGAACAAAGCCTCTGCTAGAGAGACACCTGAAAAGCAAGCAATTGTATCAAACTATGCTCTGTTTCACATGACTCTGTGCTGAGCTGGATGGCCTTGTATTATTGTGTGTGTACCTCTTTTCAATGCATTTCTGTTATTTTTGTTACTGCGACTAACGTCAACCGGCCTATAAAATGATGCGACAATTTTGCACATTCTGTTAGCTATTATCACCACTGAAGGCATTCGTTTTCTTATCCCTACTTCTTCCACATACACACTCTACAGAGGTAGGCCCATATTTATAATTTTTTTATGCAGTGAAATGCAGCAAACCACCCTGCTGTGCTGTGTGAAAGGGCAGAAATGCACTATATTTAACATTTCACTGCACATTTCTGTCTTTTCCTAGAGCTTGCGCCCTTTTGGCTGCCTAGTACCAATGCAGGTACATTTGTGTCATGGCGCAAGGATGCCAACATTGAAGGCGGGATTATTTTTTAGCAGAAGTGACACGTTCCTGCACAAACACAATCTTCAGAGGCATATTTCTCTGAATGCAGCTCACATAGAAAGAGGAGAAAGGAGTTGAAATAAAGATATTTCTCCTCGATACGCTTCACCTGGTGAGGCATAGCCCTTTTACACATTCCCAGGCCTACCGATAATGGTGAATCTGGGAATGTGCCAAAAACCCATGGTGTAATGCGTGGGAACACCCACGCTCCAACTGTGGAATGCCTTCTTTGGGCAGAGAAATGCAAGGCAGCAATTTGTGCTGCCTTCGGTTACTCTAGATTTATCAATCCATGCAGGGCCATGCAAGTTCTGCTAAAATAGAAATGGTTTATGCTTACGTTGTTTTAATTAAGTTAGTATTCGCTGCACCATTTTCTATTAGGGCACCATCTTAGGCTCTTTCAAATTGATCTAGAAAATTCTAAAAAATGCTTCCCTTAGAGTTTCATTTCTTCATTCATGTTCTGTTTCAGTAATGATTACAATGTTCTTATTAGCGCAATCCTTTCTCTCTAGATAAAGACCTTCTCCCCCTTGTCTGGTGCGGGCTCCGGATGGAACGACACTGGATTCTGTTACTTTGTGTAAAGATATGAGCGCTGAAACCATGTTTTCTGTATTTCCCTGTTTAGATGCACCTGCTTGGAAAATTCCACGGTGGGCAGGTTTTCGCCCAGTTACAAAACATATATAATGTATCTCTATGCTTGTTGATTTAAGTTCCCCGCTGCAGCACTTCTAGCGACTGGGCAGATGGGGCTCTGCTCTGAGTGTATATGAATAAACATTTATTGGTTTGTATTCTCTACTGTCTGACCGACTCTTCATTTGGTACGGAAGGAGGAAAGGTGGTCATTAGTGACCGGAGTAATCTTAAACGGGTTACCAATTTTTTGAATTCGGTGGAATCGCCCGGACTATGAAACAGTATTTAGAATTCCTAATGTGCCTATGTAACAATAGCTATATTGATATTCTATGTCAGGACGGAGACGAGGATTATGCAGGTAATTTTTTTATGCATGTCTTTCTTCACTTTATTTTCATAGCAGTATTTAAAGAACATTAAATAAATAAACAGTAAAAACATTACAGACTACACATCCCATGAACCACTGGGGAGCAGTCTCCATGGTAACCATAGTCCAATCATATATCAGTCCATAACATATAATCATGTGATGTCCTTTCCGTTTCCTCTTTCTTCACTGCTCATCAGTTAAGTGATATTCCTAGCTTTCTTCTCTTATCTGACGTTCTTTATTTTATTTTGTGTAGCGTTTTTTTTTTGCTCTTTCATTATATATTACCACTTCCTTCATTGCACAGCAGGCTTTCGACCGAGCACTTTCTCCCCGCAGTACTAGACCTCCCTGTGTGCGCACGTGTGCTGTGGGGATTCTGTCAGGCGTGCATAGCCCAAGTGAGGCAGCTCCATCAAGCGCTCTCGCCGGCACTCTGAGCACGTTAAGGGATTAGGACGCTGAGCCTGTGGCCAATCTTATCCCTAACCAACCCTCGCCACACTGACACCGCAACGCTGTGATTCCTCCAGACACGTTCTTGATCGAGTGACTGCAGAGCCACCTGGTGGTGACTGCTATATGACCATCTAGTGCAATTTGGAATTCTCTTAAAACAGCTTCAGTTCAGCTGTTAGAGCATCAGCGAGGGGCTTCTTTGTGCTCACACCCTCACAATTAAAATGTCCTCATCAGAGGAACATTTTTAGGCCTCATTACAGGAGGTTGAAGAAGAATGCCCCCTGCCAACGCCTTCCACCCACGGTAGACAAGGCTCTGTTGCAGGCTATTTCTAGGGGACTGGCTCCCCTTAGGCATGGTTGAGCTGGCAGAAAGCATCCCAGAGGTTTTCAGTGATCCTGACCATGCGGAGGCAGGTCCCAGTGACTCCCAGGTGGGGAATAGAAGGGCCACAAAGCGTAACATGGGGCACTTGAAAGGTTTGACAAACTCAGGGAAACCTTCCTTAAAAGTGCGCGAACACTAAAACCAGCACCCTGCCGGGCGGAAGATAAGCCCGGAGAAAATTGTGAAACGGTCGTCCCAAATTCTGACCCCGATGGCGGTCTTCCCTTTGAGGGGGAGGGTGTGTCCGAGGGAGATTTGTCCTCCGACGAGGAAAAGGACTTGGGTCGCCCCTGGCATCCAGGTTCCACTCCTCTGAGTCCCCAGAAGGGTATGGGGGCCACTCAGATATGTTCGACCCTACTCAGATTTTCCACCAAGGGTCGTCAGAGTGGATCCCTAAGTGGCAGATTATGTGGCGGGGAAAATCTGTCAGGACTGAGATGAGGGGAGAATGCTCCAGGCCCTCACTTAAGGGGAAAGTCGAAAACACACTGGAGATAGAAGAAAAACTATGCGCATTTTTTTCGAAATGCATAAGGGATCCCAAAAAAGGAATAGATAGATCTTGGAGGAATTGACAGAACAAAGTCCTGGACTTGGTGGGCCCATTGACCCAAATTCTACAACTGGAGGAACATTCAAAAGATTCTGGATCCCCTTTGTCTACGGACATAGTTGCTGGTTGGATGCAAAAGGCGATATGCCTCAATGGCAATGCGAATTACGCCCTGGCAGTCGAAAGAAGAAGGTTTCTCCTTATGAAGATAGACCCTAAATTAGGAGTCCTAGAGACACGTGGATCCCATGGGGGCAAATGTTACCTACAATCTAATCTTCTTAGTGGAATTGACCCAAGCTGGTCTGGCCTATCCAACAGTTAATTCTTTTTGTTCAGCCATCTCAGCAGGGCACTGTGAGATTGATGGCAAACCGGCAGGGGAACATCCCTGGTATTGTAAGTTAATGTGAGGCATCCAGCTGTCTAGGCCTCCAGAGCATAGACATTCAGGCCTGTGGGATGTTAATCTAGTCCAGAGGCTTCTTCATGGCTGGCAGAATAACCAATATCCATCTCACAAGGAACTGTCGGCTAAACTAGCCATCCTGCTATGTCTTATTTCATGTAAGCGGGTTTCGGATGTCAGAGCACTGGACATCTCAGCAAGACTTTTTACCCGGAAAGAGGTCACCTTTACCATATCAAGGAGGACAAAGACCAATACCAGGTCGGTATCTTATCCTTCCTTTCCAAAACATCCTGAATTGTGTGTGGTACGGTGCATTAAGACATATGAGGAGATGAACTCAGAGTTTTGCCCCCCTGGGGAAAGGCAATTATTTACCTCCATGCAGAAACCTTTCAAAGCGGTTTCCTCTCCTTCCATTGACAGGTGGGTACGATGGAACGTGTCATCGGCAGGTGTGGATGTGAGTAAATATGGTGCAAATTCCACAAGAGGAGCTATGGCATCAAAACCATTATACAATATGGTTTCCACTAGGTATATCCTTCGCAATTCATGGCACACACTGCATCAGAGCTTGATCAGGCTGCACCACACGCCTTGCATGCAGTCCTTTATAGAGTGAAAACTGGGTCATAGCCCTGAGTGGACATGATTAGCTGCTACTATATGGGCATTGCACGAGTTGTGCCAGAGTGCGCGGTTGGAGGTGCTATTTGCTCCCTCTATACTGCTAATTAGAAACCAGGACTACCCTTCTATCACCAAAATGGGGTCGCACACTGCTAGTACACCAGCGGGATCACCCCTAAGGACCATGGTAACTGTAGTACTGTTCTCTGCGATGCATCTTCTTTCGAATTCTTGCATATCTCCAAATCTTCGCCATCCCTGTACTCGTGTTTCGGGGTATTTACCCCTCATCAGCAGGGATTAGGCCATATTCTTATCTTCTGGGGTTGCTGCGTACTGCCAAATATTACCAGGTATAGTACCACACAAAGGCGCGCAGGTGCGGGGTCCCGAGCTCGTCAGCTCAAAGATCCAAGGAGCATAAACATTCACCAAAATGGGGTCGCACACTGCTAGTACACCAGCGGGATCACCCCTAGGGACCATGGTAACTGTAGTACTGTTCTCTGCGATGCATCTTCTTTCGAATTCTCGCATATCTCCAAATCTCCGCCATCCCTGTACACGTGTTCTGGGGTATTTACCCCTCATCAGCAGGGATTAGGCCATCTTCTTATCTTCTGGGGTTGCTGCGTGCTGCCAAATATTACCAGGTATAGTACCACACAAAGGCGCGCAGGTACGGGGTCCCGAGCTCGTCAGCTCAAAGCTCCAAGGAGCATAAACATTCACCAAAATGGGGTCGCACACTGCTAGTACACCAGCGGGATCACCCCTAGGGACCATGGTAACTGTAGTACTGTTCTCTGCGATGCATCTTCTTTCGAATTCTCGCATATCTCCAAATCTTCGCCATCCCTGTACACGTGTTTCGGGGTATTTACCCCTCATCAGCAGGGATTAGGCCATCTTCTTATCTTCTGGGGTTGCTGCGTGCTGCCAAATATTACCAGGTATAGTACCACACAAAGGCGCGCAGGTGCGGGGTCCCGAGCTCGTCAGCTCAAAGCTCCAAGGAGCATAAACATTCACCAAAATGGGGTCGCACACTGCTAGTACACCAGCGGGATCACCCCTAAGGACCATGGTAACTGTAGTACTGTTCTCTGCGATGCATCTTCTTTCGAATTCTCGCATATCTCCAAATCTTCGCCATCCCTGTACACGTGTTTCGGGGTATTTACCCCTCATCAGCAGGGATTAGGCCATCTTCTTATCTTCTGGGGTTGCTGCGTGCTGCCAAATATTACCAGGTATACTACCACACAAAGGCGCGCAGGTGCGGGGTCCCGAGCTCGTCAGCTCAAAGCTCCAAGGAGCATAAACATTCACCAAAATGGGGTCGCACACTGCTAGTACACCAGTGGGATCACCCCTAATGACCATGGTAAATGTAGTACTGTTCTCTGCGATGCATCTTCTTTCGAATTCTCGCATATCTCCAAATCTTCGCCATCCCTGTACACGTGTTTCGGGGTATTTACCCCTCATCAGCAGGGATTAGGCCATCTTCTTATCTTCTGGGGTTGTTGCGTGCTGCCAAATATTACCAGGTATAGTACCACACAAAGGCGCGCAGGTGCGGGGTCCCGAGCTCGTCAGCTCAAAGCTCCAAGGAGCATAAACATTCACCAAAATGAGGTCGCACACTGCTAGTACACCAGCAGGATCACCCCTAAGGACCATGGTAACTGTAGTACTGTTCTCTGCGATGCATCTTCTTTCGAATTCTCGCATATCTCCAAATCTTCGCCATCCCTGTACACGTGTTTCGGGGTATTTACCCCTCATCAGCAGGGATTAGGCCATCTTCTTATCTTCTGGGGTTGCTGCCTGCTGCCAAATATTACCAGGTATAGTACCACACAAAGGCGCGCAGGTGCGGGGTCCCGAGCTCGTCAGCTCAAAGCTCCAAGGAGCATAAACATTCACCAAAATGGGGTTGCACACTGCTTGTACACCAGCGGGATCACTCCTAAGGACCATGGTAACTGTAGTACTGTTCTCTGCGATGCATCTTCTTTCGAATTCTCGCATATCTCCAAATCGTCGCCATCCCTGTACTCGTGTTTCGGGGTATTTACCCCTCATCAGCAGGGATTAGGCCATCTTCTTATCTTCTGGGGTTGCTGCGTGCTACCAAATATTATCAGGTATAGTACCACACAAAGGTGCGCAGGTGCGGGGTCCCGAGCTCGTCAGCTCAAAGCTCCAAGGAGCATAAACATTCACCAAAATGGGGTCGCACACTGCTAGTACACCAGCGGGATCACCCCTAAGGACCATGGTAACTGTAGTACTGTTCTCTGCGATGCATCTTCTTTTGAATTCTCGCATATCTCCAAATCTTCGCCATCCCTGTACATGTGTTTCGGGGTATTTACCCCTCATCAGCAGGGATTAGGCCATATTCTTATCTTCTGGGGTTGCTGCGTACTGCCAAATATTACCAGGTATAGTACCACACAAAGGCGCGCAGGTGCGGGGTCCCGAGCTCGTCAGCTCAAAGCTACAAGGAGCATAAACATTCACCAAAATGGGGTCGCACACTGCTAGTACACCAGCGGTATCACCCCTAAGGACCATGGTAACTGTAGTACTGTTCTCTGCGATGCATCTTCTTTCGAATTCTCGCATATCTCCAAATCTTCGCCATCCCTGTACACGTGTTTCGGGGTATTTACCCCTCATCAGCAGGGATTAGGCCATCTTCTTATCTTCTGGGGTTGCTGCGTGCTGCCAAATAGTACCAGGTATAGTACCACACAAAGGCGCGCAGGTGCGGGGTCCCGAGCTCGTCAGCTCAAAGCTCCAAGGAGCATAAACATTCACCAAAATGGGGTCGCACACTGCTAGTACACCAGCGGTATCACCCCTAAGGACCATTGTAACTGTAGTACTGTTCTCTGCGATGCATCTTCTTTCGAATTCTCGCATATCTCCAAATCTCCGCCATCCCTGTACACGCGTTTTGGGGTATTTACCCCTCATCAGCAGGGATTAGGCCATCTTCTTATCTTCTGGGGTTGCTGCGTGCTGCCAAATATTACCAGGTATAGTACCACACAAAGGCGCGCAGGTACAGGGTCCCGAGCTCGTCAGCTCAAAGCTCCAAGGAGCATAAACATTCACCAAAATGGGGTCGCACACTGCTAGTACACCAGCGGGATCACCCCTAGGGACCATGGTAACTGTAGTACTGTTCTCTGCGATGCATCTTCTTTCGAATTCTCGCATATCTCCAAATCTTCGCCATCCCTGTACACGTGTTTCGGGGTATTTACCCCTCATCAGCAGGGATTAGGCCATCTTCTTATCTTCTGGGGTTGCTGCGTGCTGCCAAATATTACCAGGTATAGTACCACACAAAGGCGCGCAGGTGCGGGGTCCCGAGCTCGTCAGCTCAAAGCTCCAAGGAGCATAAACATTCACCAAAATGGGGTCGCACACTGCTAGTACACCAGCGGGATCACCCCTAATGACCATGGTAACTGTAGTACTGTTCTCTGCGATGCATCTTCTTTCGAATTCTCGCATATCTCCAAATCTTCGCCATCCCTGTACACGTGTTTCGGGGTATTTACCCCTCATCAGCAGGGATTAGGTCATCTTCTTATCTTCTGGGGTTGCTGAGTGCTGCCAAATATTACCAGGTATACTACCACACAAAGGCGCGCAGGTGCGGGGTCCCGAGCTTTTCAGCTCAAATCTCCAAGGAGCATAAACATTCACCAAAATGGGGTCGCAACACTGCTAGTACACCAGTGGGATCACCCCTAATGACCATGGTAAATGTAGTACTGTTCTCTGCGATGCATCTTCTTTCGAATTCTCGCATATCTCCAAATCTTCGCCATCCCTGTACACGTGTTTCGGGGTATTTACCCCTCATCAGCAGGGATTAGGCCATCTTCTTATCTTCTGGGGTTGTTGCGTGCTGCCAAATATTACCAGGTATAGTACCACACAAAGGCGCGCAGGTGCGGGGTCCCGAGCTCGTCAGCTCAAAGCTCCAAGGAGCATAAACATTCACCAAAATGGGGTCGCACACTGCTAGTACACCAGCAGGATCACCCCTAAGGACCATGGTAACTGTAGTACTGTTCTCTGCGATGCATCTTCTTTCGAATTCTCGCATATCTCCAAATCTTCGCCATCCCTGTACACGTGTTTCGGGGTATTTACCCCTCATCAGCAGGGATTAGGCCATCTTCTTATCTTCTGGGGTTGCTGCCTGCTGCCAAATATTACCAGGTATAGTACCACACAAAGGCGCGCAGGTGCGGGGTCCCGAGCTCGTCAGCTCAAAGCTCCAAGGAGCATAAACATTCACCAAAATGGGGTTGCACACTGCTTGTACACCAGCGGGATCACTCCTAAGGACCATGGTAACTGTAGTACTGTTCTCTGCGATGCATCTTCTTTCGAATTCTCGCATATCTCCAAATCTTCGCCATCCCTGTACTCGTGTTTCGGGGTATTTACCCCTCATCAGCAGGGATTAGGCCATCTTCTTATCTTCTGGGGTTGCTGCGTGCTGCCAAATATTATCAGGTATAGTACCACACAAAGGTGCGCAGGTGCGGGGTCCCGAGCTCGTCAGCTCAAAGCTCCAAGGAGCATAAACATCCACCAAAATGGGGTCGCACACTGCTAGTACACCAGCGGGATCACCCCTAAGGACCATGGTAACTGTAGTACTGTTCTCTGCGATGCATCTTCTTTTGAATTATCGCATATCTCCAAATCTTCGCCATCCCTGTACATGTGTTTCGGGGTATTTACCCCTCATCAGCAGGGATTAGGCCATATTCTTATCTTCTGGGGTTGCTGCGTACTGCCAAATATTACCAGGTATAGTACCACACAAAGGCGCGCAGGTGCGGGGTCCCGAGCTCGTCAGCTCAAAGCTACAAGGAGCATAAACATTCACCAAAATGGGGTCGCACACTGCTAGTACACCAGCGGTATCACCCCTAAGGACCATGGTAACTGTAGTACTGTCCTCTGCGATGCATCTTCTTTCGAATTCTCGCATATCTCCAAATCTTCGCCATCCCTGTACACGTATTTCGGGGTACTTACCCCTCATCAGCAGGGATTAGGCCATCTTCTCATCTTCTGGGGTTGCTGCGTGCTGCCAAATAGTACCAGGTATAGTACCACACAAAGGCGCGCAGGTGCGGGGTCCCGAGCTCGTCAGCTCAAAGCTCCAATGAGCATAAACATTCACCAAAATGGGGTCGCACACTGCTAGTACACCAGCGGGATCACCCCTAAGGACCATGGTAACTGTAGTACTGTTCTCTGCGATGCATCTTCTTTCGAATTCTCGCATATCTCCAAATCTTCGCCATCCCTGTACACGTGTTTTGGGGTATTTACCCCTCTTCAGCAGGGATTAGGTCATCTTCTTATCTTCTGGGGTTGCTGCGTGCTGCCAAATATTACCAGGTATAGTACCACACAAAGGCGCGCAGGTGCGGGGTCCCGAGCTCGTCAGCTCAAAGCTCCAAGGAGCATAAACATTCACCGAAATGGGGTTGCACACTGCTTGTACACCAGCGGGATCACTCCTAAGGACCATGGTAACTGTAGTACTGTTCTCTGCGATGCATCTTCTTTCGAATTCTCGCATATCTCCAAATCTTCGCCATCCAGGGATGGCGAAGACAGCGAAGATAGCAGAAGATCGAAAGATGATGCATCGTGAACACTTTACTACATTGACCAGAGTCCTTAGGGGTGACACCGCCGGTGTGTGAGTAATGTGCGACCGCACCCCCATTTGTACCCTTCTATCGGGACGCAGGAACCTGTGATAGACTGAGGAGGCTACTTTGGCTTACCACAAAGGGAGATGCATTTCAGGAGGGTGTATTTATTGCACTGCAAACCATTCAGGTAGGTGGTAGACTGGATGATATTATGAATGCTGTTGGTTGGTCGTCTGATTCTACCTTTCAGAGGTTCTACTACAAGCCCATTTCGGAGGCCGCATCTCTGGTCGTAAGTAAGCTTTGAACGTGCATAATCCTTGCCTCAGTCCTGTCATAGAATGAAAAATTTCCTATCTAACAAGAAGGCAAGTTTCAATACTATTGAAGACTAGGAGGCGAGGATTTTCCTACCCTGAGATTACTCTCAATCGCATCCCACCCAGGATGATTCGTTATCAGTAAGTACTTTTCTTCCATGCTGATGTCTTTGCTGAAATGTTAATGTCATTGAAATGTTATACCGTTTAAATTTTGCACTCTGAATAGTTTTCTTTTATATGAACACTGTTGATACCCCAGTATACTGAAGAATTTGATAACGGTACTTTCTCTGTATTGCAGGGAATGTCCAAAAGTTCAAATAAATCAGCAATCCCAGCTTAACATCCTCCAGTGAAGAAGAGAAAACGGAAGGGACTTCACATGATTATATGTTATGGACTGTTATATGATTGGTTTATGGTTACCAGGTAGGGTGCTCCCCAATGGTTCATGGGTTTTTATTTAATGTTTTTTTAAATATTGCTATGCAAATAAAGTGAAGAAAGATATGCAGAAAAAAATATATGCAAAATCCTCGCCTCCTTGTCCTTAATAGAATTGAAACTTTCCTTCTTGTTAGCTAGGAAATTTTTCATTAGCCTGTAATTTGAGTTATTCCGGTTCAACCGTATTACATTTCCCCCCTATTTCTACATCATTCTCGACTACACATATGGTAGGAGTTAGCGTCCTATGAAATAATATTGACTTCTAGGTACAAAAAAACATTTCTTCCGGGTGTGATTAGAGAAGAGGCGTGGTACAAATATCTAGTCTCAACATAATTACAAAAATATTCTGAAGTGAATAGATCTCCGTCGGGTTTTCCATCTACTTCTCTTTAGACTATGATTTTACTTTATAACATATACAAAAAGTAACTTGTCTCAGGTCCAGTTAAGTCCAGTTGCAGCAGATCATTTTATCATGTTTTAAGGAGTGAACACAAGCACTTTAGCACTAGTTAGCATTGGTAAAGTGCACAGTGTCCTAATGCCAACAAAAACGAATTCAAAACCTGGAGGCCCGAAGACAAAAAGTCTGGGTGAAGACCACAACAAGGCTCTCAGGTCTAACCGTTATCCAGGGCTTTAAGTGGGCTGAGTTTCACAGGTGCTCAACACCTGCAGTTTTTTAAAGGGGCCTCGAAACGGGTTTCTATCGGACAGTTTTGTGCCCCGGCACAGGCGGTCCGTTTTTTTCCGGACTGCAGTGACTGCATGCACCTCGATGTGCACCTGCTCACACTGTTCACTTCTCACTAGTGGAGAAGTTACGGCATGACGTCATACCAGATGAGCCTTGTAGGGTAAAGGGAAATCCTTTCAAAGAATCGTTTTATCTCTGGATTGACCTTCTCTTTTTGAAACTCAGGAGCAGCAACATTGATTGTTGAGGTGTCACCAGGGCTTTAAGTGGAAGCTTTTTCAATATTAAATACAAGCCATAGTTGCTGCTTATTTATCTTATGCAACTAACAACCATTGACAAAGCCAATAGTCCTGCCTTGTTGTAGGTATGATGTTACTTGTTGTATCGTATATCTGGATGCAATGACGAAAAAGCAAAATACCAGTCGGGCGGCACACTATGCTAAGCACAGATGTTTTGCTTGCGTGGTTTGAGCCACGGCCTTAATTACATTGGCCACGACTCTTTCAGAGACCCCCAGTTTTTTCATCCCACTTTAAAGCCCTGCCGTTATCATGTAGTCATCATGTAACAACGAGCTTTTACACATTTTCATACTACAGAAGAAAAAAAAATCTGGAACATTCTCACCAGATTTAAGCTACTTTCCCACTGGTGCTGCCAAGCTTAGGTTATGCTAATATGATGTACCTGGATATTGGAGTTTATCTCCTGAGACGTCTGCTGGGGTTGCAAATGGCAAAAGGCAGAATCTCCTCCAAAACTCATCAACAGCTGCTCTGGAGAAACCCCACTGACTATCTCTCGCTGTTTGCATTCAATTCAAAGCGCAATGTACAGTGAGTGCCTCGACACCTAAATACAACCGGAGCTTCTTTCTTGCAAACAAGACGAATTGTGTATTGACCGAAGAGAATGCTTCGTTCTTCAAAGACGAGCCAGGTAGATATCTAATCTTTTCACTGCTCTCCTTTGGGGGCGACTTCTTACACCTCAGACATCTCATCTGTGAAATGATTTATGACCCGATAGCCAAACTCTTTGATCATTTGCAACTTCGAAAACAATTGTATTTAATGATTTCCAATCAATAAGTCACTGGAGGTTCACACACTCAGTCATCTTCTGTGGAATTAAGAGTACATTGTTGTGACCGCGTGCCCAAGAACATAAAACATCTACATAATCGTTAAAGGAAGTCTCGAATGAAAGGGCCCACTGAGCTTTGCAAATGTCTGAAATGCAATGAAAACATATTTATAGGCTTACAACAAAAACATTGCAAAGGGTTCCTAACAGGGGGTTTCTAGACTGTTTGCTACTTGTGTAAAAGAGATGTGAGGTCTCTTGAAACGAGCAGTAAACTGACCAAAACCCTAGGGCCTTATTTATGAAAAGTGACGCATCGCTGCGTGAAAACAGCGATGCGTCACTTTTCACTGCGCACTCCTTGCGACACCAATGATGCGTCATATTTAATGTATGACGCATCATGTCGCAAGGAGTTACAGATACGTCAGTATTTCTGACGTATCTGTAAGCGCAAAAGTGACGCATTGCTGGAGTGTGTCACAAAAGTGACGCAACTCCAGCAATGCGTCCTTTCACATGGGGAAAGCCCCATGTGAAAGGGCTTGCGTCAGTCTTATGCCTGCTGTGAGGCAGGCGCAAGATTTTGACGCAACAGCGTCCTAAAAGTGACGCAGTGAAATCTCATAGATTTCACTGCGTCACTATTACGAGGCTTTTTGCGGGGGAACGCCCCCTCTGCATACATTATACCTGACGCAGGTATAATGTGGCGCAGGGGGTTTAAAAAGTGACGCATCTACCTAGATGCGTCACTTTTTAAATATGGCGCAACAAGGCGCATGTTTTACGCCGCCGATGCGTCACAAAAAGTGACGCATCAGCAGCGCAAAACTGACACAAGGCCTCATAAATGAGGCCCCTAATTCTTTGCTGCATAACCATTGTCCCAGGCCACAAGCCACACTAAAGTCACGGGAATTTAGAGGCAACATATTTAAATCTTTGCCTACCAAAAATATTTGTAAGGACATTGATTTGCCTGTGCCTTGTATTCTTTGTCTAGTGACTACTCTGCGTTGCATGTTGGGCCTCTGGGAGACGGGGCTTGGGGTGAGGGAGGGCCAGTTGAGTAGGGGATGGAAGGAGAAACTGTTTTCTGGCCGGACAATGCTGCGTCCTGTTCGAAAAAGCATTGGCAAAGCCAGTTGGTCTTGCTCTGGCAAGGGAGCAGTTTTTTTTATCAGAAATGCAACATGCGAAAAATGGGGAATAAAAAAAAATAACAAAGAGGCCCAGCAGCCCTAGCATACCCAATCTAATACCAAAGTGTGCTCTCAAAGTGACGGTCTTTGTGTGATCGTGCAAGACTAAGGACCCGATTACGACTTTGGCGGTGCAGTGCTCGATCTGACCCCGCTGCCTCACTCCCAAAGCTGTGGTCAGACCTCCACCAGATTAGGAGTTTACTCCTGTCTGGCAGGCTTTGTTTTTGAAGTTCCGAAGGCGGTGCCCTAAAAGTGGGCACCGCGATGGCAACATCAAAAACAGTTCCTGCACGGCGTGGACTGCAAAGTCCATGCCGTGCAGGAATTGGTGTGCATGCAAAAATGGGGCACAACATGTGTGCATCCACAGGGCGTGAGGCACCAGGGGGGCCTGTAGGGCCCCCTTTGTTTCCTCTTCACCATGGCTTTCATGGCTATGGAACCGCCATGAAAACCTTGGCAGAGAGGAACCTTGTAATATGCTTGGCAGAACCATGTCGGTCCCGCAAAGCATATTACCGCTTCATGACCGCCGCGACACAGCCAGAGAATGGCAGTTCCCTGGTGGCTTTTGCGGTGCTGTGGCGGTCCCACCACCCCTATCGTAATAGGGCGGTCATGACTGCCAGTCTCGTAATCAGGGCCTTAATAGATATATTGGGATTACCCTATGCCCCATGTTGTATGCTGTGGTGAGTGCAAACAAAATGTGGATGACAGCTGAACATACCAGCCGGTCGAGAAGCCTGACACAAAGCCCCTGAAGGTAAATATGCATGTAATTTTATTATAGTAAAAAATAAAAATAAAGCTGGCAATAAAGCTAAAGCTGCCTCTAGGCTAAATTTAATTAAAGGTTTAAGCCCATATTTATCATTTTTTCACAAAGTGCACTGTAGCAAGCCCCCTTGCTGAGCTGTGTGAAATAAAAAGGGCAAGAATGTGGCGTAGTTAACATTATACAGCACATCACTGTCATTTTCTATCGCTAGTGCACTTTTTGCTGCCTAGCGCCAATGAAAGCACCCTTGCGTCTTGTTGTAAGGGTGCCTAAGTTGTAGGCAGGATTGTGTTGTGCACCTTCCGGCACACAAACAATCCTGAGAGGCGTTTTCCTCTTTCTATACAAGAGAAAAAAACGAGGAGCAACATATTTGACCTTCTTACTTCTCAACTTGGGAGGCTTAGCATTCTGACACAATGAATATCTCTTGCGGCTGTTGTTGACCGGTTGTCTGCCTGAGATTCAGGAAGCGGGAACTCGCAGTCCCAGCAGGTAAAGCAGGAGAGGAGGAGGAGGCGGATTCACCCGCGCGCTGACAAGCGCAGCTTCCCTCCTGCGGCGCAGAAAGTGAATACCTTTTTTGTGGCTGTTGTTGACCGGTTGTCTGCTCGAGATTCCGGAAGGGGGGACTCGCAGTCCCAGCAAACAAAGCAGGAGAGGAGGAGGTGGACTCCCCCTGCATCACGCTCGCTGATAAGCTCAGGTGCTTTCCCGCGGCCAAGGGTGGGCCCGTCCATGCCCATCAGAGCCCGGAGGAGGCTGGCTGGGCCACCCATCCTGGCTGGCAGAGCCGAGGATTGAGTCGGATCCAATATGCTGAGAGTGTTGTAGTGCAGCATTCTACCTCAGAGTGTGGAAAACAAGCAAGTGCCCTTTTCATACCAGCACCTAGGACCTCACTATCTTCACCAATCATCAATAAAACATGTACGAAGTTGATGGTTGCCAATTTGGATTAAGTCAGGTGGGGGTTGGACCTGCTTGATTGCATGTGAATAAGCAATATATTTTTATAGGAGGCAGTGAGTCAACATGCTCAATCCCTGGTGACTGCAATCCTGTTGCTACCTCCCTTCAGCTGATAAAAATGGGAAAACGTACTGGGGTGGTAGCAGGGGCCACGGTGTCACAAGGTACAACCATGAAATCATTCCTTGTAAGAGCAGTGGGGATCATCAACAAGGAGATTGAGCTTGCCGCCGATTGCCCATTCCCCAGTACCCTGTTCTCGAGTCAGCTTAGTTAACAACGGAAGGGACAGTATAGCCCAGACTGATAGCCCAGCAAGGCCTGTAGAGCTAGATTCAAGCTCTCTCCTGCCTGGTTTAAGCGTCATCAAGACAGGGAAGGATGTAGGATCTGTCCTGGGTGGAGTGGAGGCCGGAACCATAGGGCCGGACCCAGGACCTCCTCCGGACAACCAGGACACCCGTGACAAGCGTGTGCTTCCCACCACCATGTTAAGGAGTACTGGGGCAGGGAGAGTCCTTGGAACTGAGCTAGGGAAGGGAGTTAAAAGGAAAGAAAAACAGAAAGGGGGGCCAAAGGGAAAAATTAAAGACTCCAGGATTAAATCCCCTAATCCAATTTATCAATAATGCAATAATCCGTAGTCTATTCAAAAAAGTGTCCTTAAATATATGGACACAACAAGTCTCAAGTACTCGAAAAATCAGAGTGCAAATGATCAACAGAAAGAGTTTATATAGAAGACAGAGTCAAGATGTAGAATGAAAGAATCCACAAAGGATCATTGGTGTCCCATCATGACACGTTTCGTGCCTAGTGTCATCATCTGGGATGCCAAACAACTGTGCTTCGCCCTACCTCTAGCCAGAGGGGGGACAAAAAGAACAAGTTGTATCCTCTTGTAAGGTTCTTTACAGGAGAATAGTGTAAGAGGGAAAAGCTCTTTTTTAGAATGGTGCAGTGCAAAAACAAACAAAATGTGAATTAAAATAGGATACGCAACTGAGACTCAGAGATTCAATAACTCTCTTACTACAGATCTCACAGATGTATTCCTATCTAAAAACAGTGAAGAGTGATTTGAGAGCAGTTAAAATGCGGCACTGCTCTTATGGTCATAGGAGCAGTGCCGCATTTTAACTGCACCATTCTAAAAGAGAGCTTTTCCCTCTTACACTATTCTCCTGTAAAGAACCTTACAAGAGGATACAACTTGTTCTTTTTGCAGACTTTGTTATTTTCTGAGGGGGTCCAAAAAGGTATCCCCCCCCAGCAACAGGGATTTTCTACATCAGCGGGTGCCTTTGTGAGCTGTTTAAACTGTGTTTTACTAGGGCCTGTGCACTTCAATTTCTGTCCAGCAGAAGGAGTAAAGGTTTATTCAAACAGTAGTGTTAGATTTCAAGTAAGTGAGACCCTTACCTGGTGAAGTCCAAAGTGTGGATTGAGCCTATCTGTCTCCTAGGAGATTCTGAACAGGAGAAGTAGCTGCCCAGCCACCACCCCCAGGCCAGCAGACCATTGGCTATTCAGCTACCAGACAAGTCTGAGCCCTCCTCTCACACCGGCCCAGGCCCCTTAAGGCCTTGCTGGGTGCACCCCAAATCATTCTCCTCCATCTTGTGAGTTGCAGCCTACCTGTGCCCCAGATTGCAGGAGGCAGAGTCCAGGAAGTGGTAAGGAGACAGACTAGTGCTGTCTCTTCCCAAGACAAAAAGTTGTTTAAAAAACAATTTTCACTTTCTGTGTTTACTGTCTTTGCCTGTGGTTGTTACAGTTAAAAATTGTAGTTTTAGCCTGCCTGTAATTGCATATTGTATCACCTGTGTTGTGTTTTAAACTTGTGGTTTTCCCTGCCCATGATTGCCTCCATTTAGCGTGTTGAATTGTGGGATTTGCAGTCCAACCTCTGTAGTTTGTCCCTCTCATTCCTTGGTGACAATTCTGTTTTCCCTCCAAATTTCTCCTTTGCTCTGTGCTAAGACCTGTATGTTAAAACAGTGCACTCCCAGTAACCATTTTGTGTTCACAAGCCAGTGAAACCAGCCCCCCTGCCTCCCCCGAGCAACAGGCATTTTCGACATCAGAGGGTGCTTCTGTGAGCTGTTTAAACTGTGTTTTACTAGGGCCTGTGCACTTAGATTTTTGGCCAACAGAGGGGGTAAAGTTTTATTCAAACAGTATTGTTAGATTTCAAGTTAGTGAGGCCCTTACCTGCTGAAGTCCAAAGTGTGGATTGAGCCTGTCTGTCTCCTAGGAGATTCTGAACAGGAGAAGCAGCTTCCAACTCCCTGGCCAGCAAACCTTGTCTGAGGTCGCTGGGACCTTATATGGTCTGCTAGTGGTTGGTACATGTCTACACTGATTGGTGGTTGTATCTGGTGTTTCTATTGGATTAGGGTTAATGTCCTCATTGGTTGGGTATTTGAGGGTTCTGATTGGTTTCTGGGTCTGTGATTCAATCATTGTAGGGTTGGGACTAGGGCTAGGGTTAGGATTTCTATTGGAAGTAGCGATTAGGGCTTCTGGTGTGATTTGTTGCTGGACTAGGTGTGGGACTTAGAGTAGGGTTAGGCTTTCTATTGTAAGTAGGGTCTAGGGCCACCTGTGCCATTGGTTGCATGGACTTGTTTTGGGACTACTGGTAGGGCTAGGGCCTTTATTGGACGTAGGGATCAGGGTTTTTGAACTGATTGGGTGCTTAGACTAGGACTAAGATTGGCTGTAAGGTCCTGGTCTCCTATTGGTTCTAGATGTTAAGGCTAGTGTTGTGAGTGGATAATGTTAGGGCTAGGGTTCCCATTGGCTGAAGGGGTCACCTGATTACTAGGGCTATTAAAAGGCCAGGGTTAGGGCGTCTCAGCCCGGGCGTCGACGCTAAGGGCAGAGAGGACAAGGGCAGTTGCCTGTTTGAACCTGTTAAGGGCGGAGTGGACAAGGGCAGTTGCCTATATGAGCCTGTTAAGGGCGGAGAGGACAAGGGCAGTTGCCTGTATGAGCCTGTTCGAGCCTGGTCGGGACTAGGGCCAGAAATGCTGCCCTTTTTCTCATTTAGCAATACCCAGCCCACACATCCACATCCACAAACAGAGCAACACACTCACACCACACGTACACCACACACAACACTATGCACACATTAATGCACCAGCCTGCACTACAAACCCAACCAAACCACATCTACACACCCTACTATCCCAACTACCACACTTATCCACCATCACCTACAAACAGTACACAACTCTAGCCTATACCATTAACCAATACACTCATCACTAACACAACGCCAATCAACACCATACATAAGTACATCCCATTCAGACACACTCTCCCTGCTATAATTACAAATATCAGACAACCTTTTTATCACTAACAAACATATAATCATCCTTCTATCAGTTGTCCAACAAACACCCTCCTCTCCCTTCTACCATAATAACACTAACACACAGCACACACACTGCACACCACCACACTTTGTAACTCTTGCAACAAACCAGTCTAAGATAAACACTCTCACCTCTACTTCATTCCCTCCTACACACAACATACACTCTACTCATAAACACATCACCACCCCCTCTACGTCACAACCTTCTCTCACAAACAATACTACACAACCAAATCCATTGCATGAAACATATACATCAGCACCCTTTCTTACTACTCCTCAAAAGCAAATCACATCACACACATCAGCACAACAAGATCTTCAAAGCGCAACACCTCATAATACTTACCAACACAAAATACAAACACATAACCACCTTTCAAACCACACAAAGGAACAAACTCCAATGCCTAGCTTTCACTCTTCCACCACACCTAACACAGATACAGCAATACAGCACCTCTCTTCTACACGCCTCTCATCCATTGGACAATTTAGAACTTTACTACATGACCCACATGCTGCACCACCCCCCCTGATTCACACACCTTCCGCCTTAAGCACACGCAAAAAATATAAGCAACATGCCACACCTCACAACTTTGCTTCCCCATGTCTACTTCACAACAATGTTACACCACAAAAGCAACACAGCACTCCAACTCACTCTCAAACACCATCTCCAACACGTACACATGCAGACCCATCAAAATGCCTTCTTAGCATGCTGGATGAGGAACACGTTACAGAACAGCTACACGATTGCTATCCTAATACAGCTAATACCAGCACTAAAAACACATCTGCTGCAAACCCACACAATAATGATCACTCTTCTACCAAACAAAGTCCCACTATCACCAAAGGCCACTCACTAAACTGTCTACTAATAAATGCTTGATCCCTCTCTAAAAACAAGCATCATATCTACGACCTTCTCACCGATGCATAACCAGACATACTATCATTAACCAAATCATGGTTGGGTGAAGATATGGCTCCAGTCCTGCATGAAGCCATTCCTCTAGGCTATCAAATAATCACCCAAAATCGTATAGGCCCATATCACTGTTGGATTTAACAGTAAAGGTTGTGGGCCATATATTATTTGATATGTTAACCACAAGGGCTGATGAAAATAACATATTATCAGATATTCAATTTGGCTTTCATCCGGGGAGGTCAACAGTGGACCAATACCTTAATCTGTACATGATCTTAAATAAATACACGGTCGTTCGACAAGGAAGGTATGATTTACTTGGCCTTTATGGACCTAATGCCGACCTTTGATTGGGTGAAAAGAAGCAAAGTATGGGAGACACTTAGGTATATAGGAGTGGATAATAACATCGTCCTCTTTTTACAGGAGTTCCACAGTGACATCAACGCAGTGGTTCGCTATACCAACAACGGCAAATTGACCAATCAGTTTCCAATTCAGAGAGGTGTACGTCAGGGATGTATATTGGTTCCCTTTTTATTGAATATACATATTAATAATCCAGAGATGGACCTGTTATCCACCCATGTGGATGTACGCCAGGTGGGCAGGCTAGGCCTGCCGGTACTATTGTATGCCGATGACGTGGATCTCAGGGCCTGGACAGTGAGGGGGTTGCAATCACTACTTAACTCCTTTGTGTCTTTTATGGAAGACCCGGACCTGTTAGTAAATACCTTCAAGTCGTACGTGATGCAGATAGGTAAAAGGGTAACCAAACCCTTCAATTTCAAGGTAGGGACCATCCCTGTCCCTAAGATCAGTGTCTTCTCCTATTTGGGTGTTATGTTGGAGGTCAATTTAAAATGGAGCTTTCTATAAAAAGCAAACAGGGGGCCCTCGTATGTGCCGATGCAGCCATTTTTAATGTTGCCGCCCTTCTGGCCAATAAACCAATATGCGCCCTTTTGTAGATTTATAAATCTAGGTGTGTCTCCCAGGCAGTGTATGGCAGTGGGATCTGGGCTATGCTCTGCACTGGGAGCTCCAAAAAGTGGGAAACATGTTTTTGAGATGCCTATTATGTGTCCCGCAGGGTACTGCTAATTATATTGTTCATAGTGAATTGGGTGTGCTCTATCTGACAGATGTGTTGTCTTTTCACCATTTATAATATTGGCTTAAAATTTGGTCAAGTGACGGGACTACTCTTAACAAAGAAATATTAAGGGACTGCCTAGGCCTCGATGGTTCTCATCATATTCCTTGGCATAACTATATACATGAAGGATTAAGGAAACTAGACAGACCAAACCTTTTTGGCACTCCTGATAGTGCCTGTGGGAAAGACCTACCTTGGGTAAAATAGTTCTTTTTTGGACTGCAGATGATGGAAAGCAAAGAATGTGAGCTAAGGAAGCCCAGTGTATGTAGACACAGCCTTTTGAAAATGGCTCCCTCTATGGAATCTTATCTTTTAGGGATTACCAGTTCACATGACCGTTTTTTATTGACTAGATTTTGACTGGACTTATTTTATCTTCTCCTTGCGCATCCTAGAGGGAGTAAGAAAGGGGAGATTTTGCTGTCCTGTGGCTGCGCCTGTACGTCTCCACAGGACATGCTTCTTTTTTTAATGTTTGGCAGCAATTACGAGATGCCCAGGAAGACCTTCTTCTTCCCTATTTTAAAACAAGCCAGTTGTAATTAGGTGCAGCCTGCTTTTACCTTTTTATTAGTGCTTTTGGGGAGCACGGTATGCATGTTCTCAGCTTTTTAAAAGCTGCAGTAAGGCTCAGAGCGACCTGCGACTAACTAGAGGGTGTGAGGGAAAAATGGGATTTGTAGGGATTTGTACTTTTTAATTATTTGTAACTAACCTAAATTGAAGTTTTTAAGTGTGTTGTGATGTATATCCGACTTTTATGTTTTTCTTTTCCAAAACCGAATAAATTTCCTTTGATTGATTGATTGATTGATTGACAAATTCCCAGGTCCAACACTAATGGTAAATATAAGAATGCACCAAAATCCATAGGTGAATGCGCGGGAACACCTAAGCTCCATCTAAAGAAAGCCTCCCTTGGGCAGAGTATTCAAGGCAGAGATTTTGACTGCATTGTATCACTATAGATTTATCAAGCCATGCATTAGCATTTCCCTTGAGCCAACCTCAACCTGCCTAAAAGGACCCACATCACTCAGCACTTGAGAGACCTCCACTGGCTCCCTTTCCAGAAGAGATACCATTTCAAACTCCTGACACACGCCTACAAAGCCTTCCACGGCCATGGACCTGCATACATGGACCACCGCCTGAATTTCCACCTACAACCCAGAAATCTCCACTCCGCCACTCGCCCAGACACCACGCATCAGTCACTGCCACACCGGAGGATGTTCCTTCTCTCACCTCACCTCTATAGCCTGGAATGCTCGCCCACTCCACCCCTGAACCGCACCATCACTGACAGACTTCAGGAACAGACTCCAGACCTGGCTCTTCAAAGGAACACCAGCAGCACAGCGTCTGCATACCCTTACATGTGATAAGCAGTGCTTTACATAAACTGATCGATTTCACGCAATGCAATGCAGCAAGCCAAGTTGCTGCGTTGCTTGAAAGGGCAGAAATGCACTGTATTTAACATTATACAATGGATTCCTGTCCTTTCCTGGTGCACCTTTGGATACCTAGCACCAACGCCGGCACCCTTGTCTCTTGTTACAAGATTGTCTGTGCTATTGACAGGATTGTTTTTGTGCAGGAAGTGACACTTTCCTGCACAAAACATTCCTAAGAGGCATTTTCCTATTTCTATGCGTGCTGCATTCAAACAAGGAGAAATACCCATATTTCTTATTCTCAATCCTAACCTGGGAGGGTGCAGCATTTTGACGCACTCCCAGGTCTACCACCAATGGTAAATCAGGGAATGTGCCAAAATCCATGGGTGGATGTGTGGTACCACCCAAACTCCACTCATGAAAAGCCTCCTTGGGGCATAGTAAAGCAAGGCAGAGATTTACGCTGCCTTGCCTTACTCTAGATGTATCAAGTCATGCAGGGCCATGCAAGGTGGCCTTGTGTGACTTGATAAATCTCATGTATGTTTTGCTTCACCCTTGCACCCTCTTGTGTGACAGAACAGTGATGTGAATCCTTAATAAATATGGCCCACTCTACTTTGTAAAGTAAGTGGTAGATGACAAACCAGGAGTTCTGAAACTTGCTAATTAAAATTCCTTGCAATTTAGTTCATATGTAGGAAAGGAATGATTTTCCACCTTGCAGGCAAGTATGGAGAATGTCACTTATGTGTTTGAATGTTATTAGGTGAACTCTGAGTCAGATACTGTAGCAAAGGATAAGGGCAAGACTATAGTGGCCTTCTTTTATTGGGGTGATGTAAATTGCCCTCTCTGAAGGGCCACCCCAAACCTTTTGCGCTTCTCCTTCTCTTTTTCTGACATTCTTTGTGTTGGCTTTAGGACTCTGGGGACTTTACTACTGCTGAGTAGTATTAAAGTGCATTTGTTCTCAACTCTAAATATGGTATAATTGGTTTACACCTGTTTGGCCTATTTAATTTACTTATAGGTCCCTTGGAAAGTGGTACATCATAAACCCAGGGTCTGCAGCTCAAATACTACTAGTGGGCCTGTAGCGCTAATTGTGCCAACTATTTGAGTGGATTTTTAAACCTGTCTCAGGCCTCCCACTGTAGTGCCTGTGTGTGCAGTTTAGTGCCACTTCGACTTGGCTTATAAAACTACTTGCCAAGCTTGAAGCTCACCTTTTATTAAAAGTAAGTCACCACTAAGGTAGGCCCTACATAGCCCTAAGTCCTGTGTAAATGAAAGGTAGGACATGTACTATGATGTTTTTCATGACTTGGTAGCGATAAGCAGCTTATTTTTTCAGCACTTTGAGGCCTACTCCTCTCATGGGTTAGCACTGGGAATTCCTTAATGCATGTTTAAGCTGCAATTCCTGATCAGAGAAGAGTAGCTTTTGCATATTTTATACGTTTGGAATGGTAACGACAAATCCTCCCTACTGGTAAAGTTGGATTTAACATTACTGTTTTCGAAATGCCACTTTTAGAAAGTGCACATTTCTCTGTGATTATAACTCTGTGTGATTTGCATCCTGTCTCCATTACACATCTGGATTGGGTGCCAGCTACACTTTGTGCATTCCCTCTAGACAGCCACAAACACAGTAAGGTGTGGCTCATCTGCATTCGGAACACTAATTGGTCTTTCTGGGCAGCAAGGAATGGGAGGGGGTGACCTACCTCAATAAGTAGTTGAAAGGGATCCTTGTGCACTTCAGAGAGCTGCTGTGAAGTCACCCTCTACATCAAAGGCACTTGTGGGTGCTTTATTGTCCTACTACTGCTGTGGGACTCTGCAACGTGTGAGTCTGGTGGCTAAACTTTGAAAAAGAGCAGAGCTGGCCTAATCACTAGCCTTGTGTTGTGAAAAGGCAAGCGCCTTGCCTGGTTGCTGATCGTATGCTTTTGCTTGGTTCAGGATCAGAGCCTAACCTTAGGCTCCGCGCTGTAGCCATCCAAGACTGTGTGGGCTAAGCGTCAACTTTTTTTGGATGCCTTGGTAGTGAATCCTAGTGCGGCTCTCCTGCGTCCATTGCCTGGGAGACCAGGGGCGTGCCCAAGTCCACGAGGCTCGTCAGCCAGTTTCAGCCCCGGATGCATGCAGCATCTTCCATGCCGACCTCCCCGCAGTCTGGCACCTTCCAGGACCTGCTGATTTCAGCGAACCCTTCCTACAAGGTACTGTGTATTAGCAGGCATGTGGGAGATGTGCAGGCAGCCAGCGCTCCCTCGAGGACTGTTTTGGGCTCAGTGGCACCCCGCCTACTCCATGGTACTTTGGGCTAATATTTGATCGAGATACTGGGCAGAACCCCTGGATTTTGTTGCTTCTCACGGGTCCAGCATGACTGCCTATAATCATTGAAGTACGAAGAACATGTTGAGCATTGTTTTACATGCAAACTCTAAAAAGTAATACCATGAAAAGTATTACTTGAATTTTTATCCTTTTGGTCTTGGACAATACAATAACCTATTTATATAAATGTATGTGGAGTCTTTTTGTGGTGTATTCATTGCATTATTGTGTGTGTGTGTTTTGCAAAAATACTTTGCACATTACCTCTTTAAATTATGTTAGCCTGACTGCTCCGTGCCAAGCTACCAGAGGGGGAGCACAGGTAAACATTTAGGGGCAGATTTATGAGTTCTGGTGCATCTCTGCAAATCAGCAAGGATGCGCCAGAACTGATGCGTCACGCAATTCCCTCCTTGCGGCACCACAGATGCGCCGCATTTACAATGCGGCGCACCATGGTGCAAGGAAGGGCAGATGCGTGACGCATCTTGTGGTGTACGGGCGGCGCATTGCTGGAGTAGCGTCGCAAGTGCAACGCAACTCATGCAATGTACAGAGGCCACCCATACATAACGTGGTGCGTCACTCCTTACGCCTGCTTCAAGCAGGCGTAAGGATTTGACCCAGCAGCGTCGTAAAACTGACTCAGTGAAATCTTGTAGATTTCACTGCTTCAGTTTTACGGGGCTTTCCTACGAGGGAACGCCCACCCTGCGACAGAACGCCCACATGAAACCTGACGCAGGTTTCATGTGGCGCAGGGCTTTACAATGTGACGCATCTGCATAGATGCGTCACGTTGTAAATAGGTCGCAGGGATGCGCCACGTTTCCGCGCCGTTGCGTGACGCAACGACGGCGTAAACGTGGCCCAAGTCCGACATAAATCTGCCCCACAGTGTGTATCCTACTTACCCTGACTAGAGTGGTGGGTCCTCCCTTGCTTGGGTACATACCAAAGCCAACCAGGAATCCCATTTCTAATAGGGGGGGTTATTTCAGCACAAAAAAACTTTACTGTACCGTTTCTTCCTGAAGCTCTAATCATAAATGCTACCACATGTGTTGTGAGTGACTCCATTACTGTTTCAACACATTCTGCTTTCAAATGACTAATTTCAAGAGGATGTGATCAGCTCTTGCACTAGAGGAGAGTACATTTAGCTAATGTGCACTTTGTGCATAAGTAAAACATTGTGACTCACAGTGAGGGAATTGGCAATGTGAATGACTACTGAAGAGATCAATGGCTAAGGACTGCTGACCAAAATCCCAACTATGTATGCATAACATTTAGTTTTTTTTAAATATTAGCAGTCTGGCGGGACTGCTAAAGCTGTCTCAAAGGCCAGTCCTAAAAAAGGGGAAGGAGGTTCTGCTGATTCTGCTACAGCAAGAGGCAATTTTATTGTGTGGAATTACCACAGAGCAAAAATAGGATCAAGTTCTCCTAAGCCTGGAAAACCTAGGTGTGAAAAACAAAACCAAGGCAGAGTGGAATTCCACGAGGTATTCAGCTCCCTTTAACTCATAATCAGGGTCTAAGTTGTACACAAGTGGAATCCTTATCAACTTTTGGTTCAACTCAGCCAGTGACAAACTACAATGCAGAGCCTGATTTACAAAGTAATTATTCATATTTATGACTGAAGTATTAGGTGTAATGTGTTTACGCTTATTAAATCTGAAATAAGAGCATGTAACATGTTCACATATACATAACATATGCACTCCTAAGTTTTTCTTTAAGTTTTATTTGTGACTTTCCCCAAAGCTGTGACAGTGCATTGGTCGTGGAAATTCCATCTCAGTGCAGTGCACACCGACTCAGATGACACTTTCCCAACATTTCTAGGTGCATTTCACTCACATAAATCCACACTTAAGTTACTGTGATCTAGCTGCTGCAGAAAGTGAGAGAAAAAGCAACAGTCAACAATTTTATCTCCGGGGTGGAGAAGTAAAGGACTTGCTAAGGAAAATAGTTTTCAGCAAGAGATTCTTTGAAAATTACGTTTAAAATCCGCAAATTGCCCTCATCCTTATCTAACATGCACAGTTAGCATGCAACCAGCTTCTATTATGCATGAGGCCTAGGGGGTCAAATTATACTCCAATAGCAAGTGAATGCTCTCTGGTCAGACTGATATTAAATTGGTTTACAGAGAGATGCAGGAATGTATTGAGAAAGGAACACCAGTACTGATGTACAGGCTGGCTTCTGCCCATGTAGCTGGACACAATCTGTCCTGGTGTCTGCTACAAATGAGCTCAAAAGCAAGACTGCCTCGGGTTAAGAATCACTGTGGTCTACATATTAGCCCATGGGAACACTTATGTCCATGGGATGCTAGTGTCATACTACCCGTACAGCCGCTGGTGTTTGCAACCTTACAATATCAGATGTGCTTAGCTAATGCTAATGTTTAGCTTTGGCCATGTTATGAATGCCTATTGTCTCTGGAAACATTACTTTTTGAAATTGGTTAGTAGGCTGACTGGGGGTGACCTCTGGCCAAGCAACAACCACAATACTAGTCAGGGTGAGGCACAAGCAAATCCCACGTTAACATGGTCCCACCCCCTGGCAGCTTGGCACAGAGCAGTCAGGCTTAACATAGATACAATGTGTAAAATACACTTCAAACAGTAAAACTGTAAAAACGCCACACAAATAAATCACACCCCAGGTTAGAACAATAGATCTAAATTTAATAAATAAAACCAGACCAAAATGACAAAAATGCAATTCGTAGAACTGGAGATATTGAATTTTGAAGTTTCAAGTGGGAAATAGCACCAAAAAGCACAAAGAGCTATTGGGGATATCTGGTAGCGCTATGTCAGGAAAAATCCACATGTTCAGGCTGACTGCGATGGAGCTTGAGGCGATTACAGGGACCCAGTTAGGCCCGCTAAACAGAGTACCTTAAATCTCTGTTGTAGAGGGTTGCATTGTACCACTTCAAAGATGCTTCGTTCAGCCGAGGCGATGTGTCGGTTCTGAGATGCAGTGAGGTTATGGTGCAAGGTCTTGCTGCGTCAACATCGAGGATCCAGCCAACGGGGTATGCAATGTGAAGTCTGGTGTCGGGAAAGCAAGGCAGAGTTGAGGCGATGCCTCGGTTCCATGAGCAGTAAATCTGCGATGCCGGTGAATGCGACATGCAATGGCAGTTCTGTAGGTGATGCGTCGGTCCCAAGATGCAGGTTGAGACGGCAATGTGAGTCTTCAAAGATGAGTCCAATCCACTCTGCAGCAGTGATGCATTGGTTCTGCTCATGGATTCACCGCTCTGTCGAGGAGATGCATTGGTTCTGCTCCTGGATGCATCGCTCAGCAGGGAAGACACGTCGGATTCACTGGCAAGGACCTTAGACCCACTTCATATTACCAAAGTGATATTAACTAATGTCACACAAGATTTACTTATATGAGGAACATTTTAACTATATGAATTCTCAATGTGAATATGGTTTAATGTACCACTGAACATAAAAACATCCAGGTGCAGCTGCTTCTGACCCTGAGAGGCAATCCTCCATGGCATGTGACTGTTGTGGTAGACATTAGGCCACACTTACATGATGTCAGTCCATGGAGTTTATGATGATATCCTTCACACTAGAAAGTAGTAACTTATTTAAATGCACATCACAATGTAAGCATAATGGAAGCTATGAAACAAAAGGAGGATCACATGCATGTGCACCGGTTTTACTCTCCTGTTACCCTTGTAACACCACATTCTGCATCAGTACTTGCAAACCTGGAACTCAACAATGTCTGAGAGCAATGTTGAGTTGCCATTCATATGTGTGATGATGCACAAATGTGCCTCTGATGCATGAGTGCAACCTACATAATAATACAGAAACAGTTACATCTAAATGGCACCCCATCAGTCTCCTATGTACCTGTAGGAAGGTAAATAATGATGTGGTGTGGGTGGTTAGACCTCACCATGTAATAATATCATTATGCCCCAAAGATGGTACTTGGATTTCCACAAATAAATCCTCAGCTCAGTCCTGGTAGTGGGGCCAAGAGCAGTCAGGCTTTACTAAAGGAACATTTATCGTGCATTTCAGAGTATCAACTTGGATGATAAGTAATTGACCTGTGTGGGTTTATGACTTGGTCTGTGAGCGGAGCTATGGGTCTATGAGTGGGTTTGTGTGTGCCTGTGTGCGTCTGGTGAGTGGTGGTGTGAGTGCCTCTGCGGGTCTGTAAGCAGGTGTATGAGTCCCTATGTGGGTATGTGACTGGGTCTGTGATTGGTGCAATATGTCTGTGAGTGGGTTTGTGAGTGGATGTGTGTTCTGTGAGTGGCTGTGTGAGTGCCTGAGTGTGTTTGTGTGTGGATGTTCGAGTGCCTGTGTGGGTCTGTGACTGGGTTTGTGAGTGGCACTATAGATCTGTCCGTGGTTGTATGAGAGGCTGTGTGGGTCTAGGAGAGGGTCTGTGAGTAGCATTATGACTTTTGGGCATTTGCATACTTAGGGCATTTAAAAGGGGGAACCATGGAATCTGCTCTCACCAGAAGATGACAAGAAAGAAACCTCTTATCACAGTCACTACAGATCGGATTGAGCTTCTTTAAATCGATGAGGAATTGACCTCCATTAAAGATTTCAGATTCTTTTTCAGACTGAATCCGAGAGTAAACACATTTCATTTCCCTTCAGAAAGCCCAAGAAGTTATGAAGGTTTGTGCTTTACTAAAGTGGAGCTTCAACTGGGGCACATGCTATGCTTATATGTATAAGTGCTTCTAGTTGAGGTTTAATTTCTTTGAAATGCACATCTGGGCCAGACTGGAACCTCAGAGTCCCCAGTTTTACTGAAAGCGTCTCCCCAACTGGTGTACCTTTGTCTGGTTAATTAGTTAGTGCCCCTTAGCCTGCTCATGACTCCGTGGGTGCCCGGGAGCCCACCCAGAGCACCCAGTTTGCAATGGGACTGCGGGGGAAGCCTCAAGGCCCCCGATGGTCCAAGCCAGCTTCCCTCCTCCTGTCGGAGCTGGCATTGCTCTCGTACACAGGTGGCTGCTGGAAATGCAGGTCCCTGCATGCGTAAGCCATACTTTAATCTTTTCCCCTGCCTGCATGTTTCCGTGCAAGGAAAGAGATGAAAACCCTGCTTCCAGCAAGCAGGAGCACTTTGACAGCTCCTGCTTGCTGGAAGCATAGTTAGTGTGTGCTTTTGCTTGGCAGGAGCTGAAAGTACCTCCCAAGCAAAAGCAAATGGGCGATCGCTTGAGGGTCCACACAGCCCCCCACATTTATAAAAATAAATCCCCAAGGAGGTCGTGGTCCGCAGGGCTCAAAGAGCCTTAGAAGAGGAGCCCCAAGTACCCCATTCCTTTAAAAAAAATGCCCCTGGTACTTGGCGACTTGGGAGCTTCTTTCAAAACATGCGCGGAACACACACTTGCTTTTGTTTGTTCATTTCGACAGAGTTGAAGATTCACTATAGACACCATAAAAGAGTATGAGGTGAGCAGCATTACAATTTGTGTTTTTGTATTTTGGTTTTTCCTTACTTTCTTTATATAGCTACTCCTGCTGATGGTGAGTCTGGGGACAGGCAGCAATTAGCACCGGACCACCTACCAACATGAGCACAGCAAGAGATATCTGCCCAGCTGCAGTAGCAAAAGTTTGGAGGCAGTGGCTTCCAAATATTGCCAGCTGATGGCCCTGGAAGTTGTGGAGTAGGTAGTACAGGGCCAACAACAACAGGGTGCCTCAGGCCGCCAGACAGATCCACCTCCAACTAGGGCACTCCAATGCCACTGGCTAAAGCTGGGATCCTCCACTGCCCCACACCACCACCCTCCATATGTAACACACCACCTTCTCTACAGCATCCCATGATGGCTGGCACACCTTACACTGGAGATGATAAAGCTATGGCGAGGGCAGCAGAAATTGGCCTGTGAACTTGTTTCCCTCAAGGCCTTTTTAATGTTTTTTTAGTTTTGGTGTGAGGACATGTTGTAGGTGGAGAGGGTTGGGGCACAAAAATGGGGAAAGCATTTGTTTACATTGGAATTTTGGAAAATGTTCGGACTTACTTTTTGGGATATTTTGGCTTGGGGAGGAAGTGGGCCTGTTGTGGGTGGAGAGGGTGTGTTCTAAGAATAAATGGGTTTTACTTTTTTATCATCATCCATTATCTGTCTTCCTATTGCTATTGGCGTAGTATAATTGGTAATAGTATTGTTGAGTGTACTGATGTTCCCCCTAAACTTTCCCTACCCGAAGTCCCTGTTATTCTTCAATAGGTTACGTATCTCTTCCTGCCACCACCACCAGAGTGACAACAAAAAACTTGTTAACTTAAATCTGTTTCACTTGATGAGGTTTTGCAGCACCCAAGCACCAATCAATTTTACTGTATAATGGAATCATAGTTAGTGTAGTAACTGCCCTTGTCCTACCATCTGTAACAATTTGCCCAGTACGGGGTCTGCAATCACACAAAAATGTAATTTAGCTGTCCTTCCAAAGAACAACTTACGTACTAAGTTAACTAATTCTTTCTTTCCTGAACTGATTAGACAATGGCACCTTGCGAAATTCTTACCAAGCCTTATTTAAAGGTTTCTCAAAAGTGCCTTCTTTTTGATGGGGATGGTATTAGCGTTATCTTCTCTTCTTGTGCTGCCAGGGAAGACATCACAATACAAACCAAGGTCCCACTCCAACCTATTCCAATGAGGTGAACTCCAACTGCCAGCTTCATCAGAAAGAATATTAATCACAGACATTCTAGGCTGAAAGAAAAAAACATACAGAGTCAGTGGGTAATCAAAGACTGAGATCACCAAACCACTGTGAAAAAAAAAAGTAAAACTAGTGTTCTCTATTGTGGGATACTGGAATAGAGTCAGACATTGTTCTGACTCTTCTGTACTATGACGATGTGCTATTATATTATCCCTTGCATGCCTGGGTGGCTAAGTGGTGCTGGTGTGGGCTATTGTATTGATCAGGTAAGAAGATCCTACAATAGGCTGGTGTCGCTTTCACCATATCTGCCCCACCAAGTGTGTGATCCATTTATGGTGTAAATTAAGTCATACCTCAATAAATCACAGAGCCTGGGGAAACAGGGTTTGGAGTTTGATGAATTGATGGGAACCGGGAGCTGGGCAAAGGTGTGTTAAAGACAAAAACTACACAACAACAATAGTCATGAGGGGGATGAGCAGTACAGCCTCATCATCATTAAATCTGTTGTGGAAGGAAATGAAGGAATGGCAGTTCAATTAAATGCACTACACACAGAACTTCATCCACAGAGACCCGTGTATATATATCTAAATATTCTGTCATTTAGGTCTGAAAAATGAAAAATTATGGAGGAGTGAACCCACACAGTCCTGAAAATTATGATTGTTAAAACAAAACTGATACAGTATATGTAAATTCCAAATTTGGTGATGCATCTACATTCCCCTAGGAATGTCTGTCCTGGGTGCCTGGCTGATATGGTCCAGTAAGGTAAGCAGGAGCGTTATGGAGCTTTTGCCTTTCATGCTGGAGCAGAGAAGGCTTGCAGATCATAAAACAGAATTGATATTGTAGAGTCAAGGTGAAGGACAAGAAGGCAAGCTTCATGAGTAGTTGACAAAATGGCAAAGCAAAAGCATACGCTGCTGCTATCATTAAATATGACTTGTGCGATTAACTGAGAAGTGATAGCAATTTTACAACCAATCCCAGACAAATAGCTGCATTTATCTGGCTGATCAATCTCACAACTGTCATATCATTTAGCCACTTCGGCCAGACGCTCACTGGGGAGCGGGGAACTTTGGCCAGACGCTCACTGACCTGTGGGGGGCCATTCAGGCAGGGCTCTAGACTTCCGCAGCCTCAGCGCTGCCCTCTTCCAGCACTTCCCAGGCTCCCAGGCTCCCTGCTGTCCGGACGCGACGAGACGGCAGATCGGGGACTTCATCCCCCAATACCCCTAGCGCCTTGGAAGGCGTGCTTCCGGTCCCGCCCCCCGGAGGTGCGCTAAAGGACAGCGCGAGCCCCCGCGTCGCGGGATCGCGTGCGGGAGAGCGCCCGGGGCTAAGCCCGGGCAAAGGGCGGGCCCTCTGTGGCCCTCAGAGGCACGAGGAGGACGGGACGGGCCACCACACTTGGCATCATCATTGGAGAAGGTAAAGCCAGGTTCTATCTTATATCTCTACCGCTTGGAGTTGTCTACCTTTGCCACCAGGATTTTATCTCCAAATTATAATGTCCATCTGGGAAGAGCTGAATGCCCTCTGTGGCACAAACTATATCCCGGATGCACCAATCACTCCCATAGTGACCAGAGTCACTGATCAAGTAATTTGTACTCCCCAGGCAACCCCCAATACAACTCTCTCTCCATCTAACAACTGCAGCCCCTCTGTATCTGGCCCGAACCCTGCCTCATTACCATCGGATAAGGCTGAGACTCGATCCCCTCTACAATCGACCCTACTGGCCCAAATCGAGCGACTGCTATACACTGCTCTATCTCCACTGGTAGTCAAAATTAATGATTTGGGGGACAGACTGAGCAGGATCGAGAAAACTATTGTTCGGTCATACCCACAAACCGGAAACCCTGTTAATCCTATAAGCCCTACCCCCACCAACACTCAGGAAAGGTCTATGATCAATGCCCCCACGATACTGCAAACTTGTGACTCCCCTGTTATACCACCTATCCAAAGTGGTCGCAATGATATCCTTAATCTCGATCATCCCCCACATAGAGCTCCTGTGATCGCACTAAAAAGAAAGCATCGCATTGATTTACCCCCCGAAGCAGCCCCATACATCACTGTTCTCTCTGGGGTCCCCGCACTCAGACCAGGAAAACGTGAACTGCATCAGGACCTACTGAACAAAGCCATCTTTTGGCTCAAAAACAATAGACCATTACCTTCTGCGCTAGACGGTGGGATACTGAGCGTAAGAAGGGTGGGGTGGCTTGGTCTTCTGCCCAAAAATGTCCCAGGGGACTTGATTTTGGTTAAGTTTAAATACAGGAACATTGCCCCCTACTTGCGATCTACCCAGCCCAAACGTGGCGATGGCTCCATCCGTATCTGGGACCTGCATGAATTTTACCCTTGTCCCCGAGCATCGAATCACCATAACAGCGGGTGAACAAGGGGGAATCTGAGTATTTTGGGTTATCGTTTGAAACGCGTTATTATAAAGAAGCGTATGATTGCTTGTTATCCCTGTCAACTGCACGTATATGTAATGTCGTTTTAAACTTTATTAGACCAGCTTTGGTGATTAGAAATAGATATTGATGGAATTTGGTTTTAAGAAAAATTATGTAAACATGTATTGTGATTTTATGGTTGATTAATTTTATTGCCCTTTTAAAATTGTCTATGCATACTTTTATGGTTTCTATATGAAATCGAAATAAAGTTTTGGAACATATCAATTAGCCCAGTGCATCCATCATGTGATGATGTGGCATCCTATGTCTGTCTACAGTTACAGGCCCCCCCCAACCACAACCACACAATAGAGGAATTTTACGTTTGAGTCAGCAGTGCTCAGCAGGCACTAATCAGCATTTCCCAAAACAATGCACCTCTCTCCACTTAGAGTCATCATCATGTTTACTTACCTTTCAAGTCAATATCTTCCTTTTCCTTGCTGTTGAGGTAGTCCTGCCCTGAGTTCTCCACTGACAACACTGCCCCACTCCCATGGTCAGAAGTGGCTATTTGAACAATGTACTCCTTTTTATAGTTAGATGCATTCAGGACAAGTGCTGAGCGCATTGCCTTGTTCATGGTGTCAAAGACCTTTTGACATCATGTGGTCCAGATTACCTTCTCAGGCTGCTTTTTAGACTTCGTCGGATGAACTACACCTATGCTTGCCACAAAATGGCTGGCTTATCAATTTAAATACAGATAGGACTACTCACTCATCAACAACTCAGGGAAAGTGACATAGGACTATGATTTAAGGATACAAAAAGAAAAAAAGGATTGATCTCTGCAATTTGTGAATGGAAAGTGACCAAGGACTATGTCCCAGAGAAGTGTGATTCAGTGAAAGAGATATAGGTCCATACTCCAGACTGGAGCTCTCTTGGCAGCCATCTTAGATAGGGCAAGGTATTTTAGGTTCCCACATATATAAGTCTAATTACACACCTAAATGAGTCCATTTTAATAATAGAGAGCTATCACACTGAGGAGATCAGATCAGCTCTAAACTAGTCAGGTCCACAGATCTATAAATCATCTGAGAAAGATAGAAACATTGTCACTATACTCTAAATAACCAAGGAAGCACACTAGTTACAGAGAATACCTCCCGGTTTCAAAGAATGGACTCATAACTGGAACCATCAGGCCACAATGCCTATACTATCAAATACCCCCCCCCACCTCTCTAAAAACGCATAACAAAAACTCAAACACCAATTACTCAAAGAACATCCAGAAAAATTTATCTTAGACCCTTATTTTAGTATCACCAAGGGAACAAGAACTAATGACCTTATATTGTACACAAAAAAAGAGCCCAATGGAGAAATACTCTACACTCCATGTTAAGCATCACAGGCACCAGAAAAACACCTCACAAACTTAGATTAATGGTATCTCCCCTAATCAATGCAAATGCTACTATATTCATTTACAATAATGGAATAATTCAGTCTTCAAATGAAAATCTATCTTAATTGAAAAAATCTTCCACATCCTAAAAAGGGGACCTACAACAAGCCCAATCGCCACACTCAAAATCTCCCTAACGTGCTTGATGGAACACCCTCATCCTCCTTAGAAAACAGGGACTCTCCCAAATCATCCAACTCCACTCTGGTTCCAGGGGATTGGGACCCACCCACAAGGCCACCATGCCCCCTCCAGAACCATCCGCCCAATCTAGGACTGAGATCGCTATTAGAAATATTGCAACCAACTCCCCCGCTCTGCCCCTCAAAAACAAAACTAGCTTAGACTATAACTGCTTGATACTTCATCCCCCCACTCACCCCCACTTACTTCACCAGATCGCACCAATGAGGGCTCTACCATTACGTCCTCACTGACCCCCCCAAACAGGAAACAATAATTTGGCATTTCATCCCCCACCCACCCCCTCTTACATCACCAGATCGCACCAATGAGGGCTCTACCATCATTTCCTCACTGACCCCCACATAGGAAATAATAATATCCACACGCCACACACCAAATCAACCTCAGGTCAGCTAGGTCCAGTAACATTGTCACTACCTCAAGTCCTAAGGTTCCTAACATCACATCCAATCAGCCTCTCACATATACACAACATAAGGACACAGCTAATAATGACACATGCTCTCAACTAGGCACCCTTAACGGCAACATACCATTATCAGATCTCGCGATGCAACCTGCCTCCACCCTTAAACCAGAGCATTGGGTAATGCGACTCAATAAAATAGATCGTTGCCTAAAGCACCTTAAAGAGGATATACAGAGACTTACTTCAATCACAGACAATCTTTAGCCCTCTTGCAACACAAAAAGCCCCAAGATAACCAGAAAGGACACCCATACAGACATCACCCCAATCCAGCCCACTCACACAGCCAACCTGGGACCGCAAACTAGACTTTCACCCAACGAGGATTCCAGACCAAAGAGATCAAAGCAAGAACTATCAAACAATGAGATCCGTGAACTCCTCCTATATTATAAGTCTGGATTAAATACGAGCAAGGCCGTTAATAATCAAATCCTATCCATCCAAGCGAACCGTTTCAGGGAACCCAGTCACAATCACAGAGGAATAAACAAGAACAACCTTAAACAAATCACTTTATCACAAATGGCTTCTCATCACAATAACAAACAGCTAAAGTGCATACTCCTCAACTGCAGATCAGAAAATAAATACGTAGCAGAAATCTACGACCTTATTCTCACACATAAGTTGATATAGTTATCCTCACGGAAACATGGTTAAACAACTCATCCCATCACATCATAGATCTACTAGTCCCACCTAGTCACAATATCATACGACTAGACAGAACAGGGAAAATGGATGGTGGAATAGCATGCATCTACCACAATACTTCATTACTCCAATTGGAAACAATAGATGTAACAACATGTGAATATCTTAGCATCAATATCTTGTGCAACAACAAAGTTATTTGTAAACTTCATGCCTTCTATCACCCTTTATGTGATAACCCGGAGTTCTTCGAACAAATCATGGAAATTTTAACAATAAATATTAATCATCGAGGACCCCTGATCTTCCTGGGTGATTTTAATCTGCACTGTAATGACCTAAATGACCCCTCAGTGAATAGCTTAAAATCCTTTGTATTAAACCATGAGATGTCCCAAATCCAGCCGCGGGCCGTGGAGGAAGTTATGGTGGGGCAGGGAGGTGGGGAGGGGGAGGGGCAGGGTGGAGAGGGCTAAAAACCGGCATATGGATTATTACAGGTAAGTAAACAATTTAAATAATAAAACGAATTTCATAGCGCGCACTGCATCGCATCGCACAAAATTCGTTTTATTATTTAAATGTTTTACTTACCTGTAATTATCCATATGCCGGTTTTTAGCCCTCTCCACCCTGCCCCTCCCCCTCCCCGCCTCCCTGCCCCACCGTAACTCCCTCCACGGCCCGCGGCTGCCCAAATCTGTGACGGTTCCGCACACAATAAGGGAGAGACTTTGGGCCTTGTCATCTCTAAGTCGGACACTATCTCCTTAGAGTCTATTACCCCATGTGTTTGGTCAGACCATTATCGCATCACCTTCCTCATCAACTTAAAGGAGATCCTGAGGAAGGGCCAACTGCAGAAAATCAAACAGTGGAAAAGGAATCTTAGTAATATAGACCAAAATGATCTAACCACTCGATGCAAAAACACCTTGATCCCACAGACCAATATGGAAGATGTCAACGACCTCACTGACTACTACAATACTTAGATAAGAGAAGTCATGGACTCTATCGCTCCCCTACAACATAAAAACATCTCCACTAAAAACTCAAAGCCATGGGTTAATGACAACTTGAACACTGAAAGACGCAACCTAAGAACCTCAGAAAGAGCTTGGAAAGACTCACCATCAATGGAATCACTAAAGTGCTTAAGGTCAATAAGGAACACATAGAATCGAAGAATAAGAAAGCTAATTTTATTAGAACCCAACTCGACCAGGCCAGAAATAAGCCCAAAAAACTATTCGAAATAGTCAAACAGCAATCCCGTAACACATCAAACCCCATAGACTCCGGACCCAGCACTCTGCCAAACTGCGAAGTACTAGCCACCTTCTTTAAGGATAAGACAACAAAGATAGAGAATGAACTTCAACAAGCGAAGGAACTACTACCGGCCCTAGCAGTCAGTCTATTTCACAACTCTCAATCTACGGAAGGGCTGGAACCACCCAGTCTAGGCTCCAAAAATAATGCCACTTGGAACGCCTTCTCCCCAATCAGCGAACAGGAAATCTACAATATTCTCTCATCTTTAATCCCATCTACCTACTTCTCAGACCCTCTACCTCCCAGCATATTCAAAGAGATCAAATTCTTTATCCTTCCACTATGGTCAAAGATTGTAAATGCCTCTCTATGACAAGGCACTATCCCAGACTGCCTAAAAATCGGTCAAGAAACACCCATTATAAAAAAAACATGGCAGACTGCTCTGACCCTGAGAACTACCGGCCCATCTCCAACATCCCTACACTGGCAAAGCTCTTAAAAAACTGTGTACAGAAACAACTCTGCAAGCACATAGAAATGTTTCAACTACTCGATCAATTCCAATCAGGCTTACGTCAGGATCACAGCACAGAATCAGCCCTTACCTATATTGTAGATAACATACTAAAAATGATGGACAAAAACGAATCATGCCTTCTAATATTCCTTGATTTATCTTCTGCCTTAGACACCGTAAAACACAACACCCTACTAAAACTACTGGAACAAAGAATGGGCTTGTCAGGGGCTGTATTACAATGATTCGCTTCTTTCCTCCAAAACAGATCCTTACGAGTCAAAATTAATCAATCTCTATCTAAACCTCAAGCGATAACTCTTGGTGTTCCTCAAGGATCTGCTCTCTCCCCCATTCTCTTTAACTTATTCCTGGAACTACTAGCAAACCTGCTAAAGTCAGCTAACATCCACTACCATATGTACGCTGATGATACCCAGCTATGTCTCCAAATTGCCTCTCCAGATGACATTATATCCCTCAATTCCATCCTGCAAAATACACACCTCTGGCTCACGGTTAGCCACCTCAAACTTAACACTGCTAAAACTGAATTTCTTCTCATCTCTCCACCAAATACCAAAATCAAGATTGCTCTGTGGCTGAATCATCTTACAGCCTTCAAATGCTTGCCCCACATCATAGACTCTGCCAGATCCTTCGGTACTACATTAGACAAACACCTACATATTAGTCACATTTATGCTGCTACCAAAGGAGCAAACTACCAACTGAGCATTTTGCGGAAACTGAAACCATACCTACCTCATGAAGATCTAAAACAAGCAGTACAAGCCCTAGAATTTATCCAGATTTGATTACGGTGATGTCACACTATGTGGCCTACCTAAATACAAACTAGCACCACTAAGAGCTTCTTTCAATGCAGAAGCAAGACTTGTACTTGGAACTAAAAGTAATACACACATCTTACCAGCCCTAAAAACCTTAAATTGGCTACCATATGAAGCAAGAATCTAACTGAAAATTGCTTGCATGACACCCAAAGCGCTACACTTCTACACCCCCAGTTTCCATGCACAAAAGCTAGAACAATCAGGGGGCAGCAGATCCTCGCGAAGTGTGCTCACCTTGTTGCTGAAACCCCAACGAACCCACAAAAGGACAACTGGGGCTAGAGCATTCTCCGCTGTTGCTCCCAAGATATGGAACTCTTTACCGCCGGACCTTCGTCTAATTTCCTTCACCTACACCTTCAAAAGAGAAGCCGAATCATATCTACTGACTAAGTTCTTACCCTAAATCAACATATCAATGACATTGAAAAGATTCAGATAGCAAACTCCTATGTAGACTATCTGGCCTTGTACGTGCCTTTTTATACTCCAACCACTGTTAGCCTATTCTTAATCATTGATTTGTTTGTCTCTCACGCATATGTTTGCATGTCGCTCAGACCAAGTGCTAATCACGTTATTTCCATGTAAAGCGCACTGATACCCTCAAGGGTCACGTTCGCGCTGAATAAAACTTTCGAAATAAATAAACACTAAGAACAACTCCAAAAGTAGAAAGACCCCGTGTTGATGACCTCTTCCCCTCATTCTTGGGGATAATCTCTTTTTGGAATTTTAGGGTAGAAAGGCTCTTATTTCTCCCTATGAGTATTGCTGCCACCATATTTGGCCTGAACCCCATCTTAACCCTTCTATTCTTCTTTACTCAAGGGCTTGTCTCCTCTTCCTGAGTTCCTTTTTCGCATCCAAGTAGAGCAGGTCAACTCATCCTCAAGGGTTCCTACCACCTGACCTTTGGGGAAAGGTCTACTAGAGTGACTCCTGTCACTTCCCAATGATGAAGGGGGTATTGAGAAGCAAGGGCTTCACCATCTTCCCCATAATTGTCAATATGGGCTACGGGTTACAGCCTCATCCTCCCCCTTTTCACCCTCTTCAATGTGTTCTTCTGAGGAATCTCTCTCTCTAACCTTTCTTCCTCATAGGAGCCAATTAATTTTTCAAGTTCCTCCTTTTTATCTGTCACTCTATAGCTAATTCTCCTTACCCTGCACAAATCCCTCAGATTACTGATCCTCAAGGCAGGGATGACTGACAAGTTGAGAACCTTACCAGCCTCCATTGTGGCAAAGTTGTTCTTGGAAGTTGGGACCCTTTAAAAAAATGTATTAAACCTTTTCCAGACTCACCTAAGCCTTTTAACATGTATTATTGGAATATGGGGCAGCCCAGTGCCCTACCAATCCAATTAAAAGTTCTGCAAAATATATTTTTGATGTCAAAGTTAATTAAGTGGATTTATCATGCAAAATCACCTATGACCAAGTGGTACTGCAAAAAGCAGGTTCAGGATCCTCACAGCTGTAACACCAATGTAGGAAGGCGGGCTGTTATGTGGTGTGGGGGTTGGACCTCACCATGTAATACTATCTCGATACCCCAAAGGTGGTCCTTGGATTCACACTAATAAATCCTTTGCTCAGTCCTGGTAGTGTGGCAAAGAGCAGTCAGGCTTTACTAGAGGAACACATGTTAATTATTTCAGAGTATCAACATGGTTGATAAGTAATTGACATGACTCGAGAAAAGTGAATGTAAGAACATACCAGGCCCAAACTACGACAGTCAGTTCAATTTTATCTGGCCATGGAGCCTGGGTGTAGAGTTGTTCTGGGTGTCTCTGGTGCTAAACGGAAGCCACGGGAGAGCTGCTTTTACCACTGAAACAGTGCTGTGGGGAAAAACGATGCACAAATACAAAATCTGGCTGCTGCTGATGTAGAAGGAACACTGGATGGAGTCCCCTCTAGGTGCAGCATTGAATGCACGGGTCAGTTGCAGGACTGGCAATCAACAAGCCTTGGAAGTGGTAAGTGGAGCAGAAAGTAACTTCATCTTAAGGTGGTCCCTTGGAACACAGTAACTGCCTGCAACTACATGGAAGGCAGGACTACAGTTCCCACATTTCACTAGCTTATCCAGATTTGGACGATCACTCAGAGGGCCCGATGGCCAGCAATTCTTTGGATATGGAGCATTGCTTTACCTGCAGTTTACAGGGGACTAGTGGTGTTTGTCCCATGTCCAGATTATCAATATAATCTTTCCACAATTTGATGTGGTTGAGGTATAAATTTTGCTTGGTCAAAATTTTGTGTTTATCCAGATGGTGAGCATATTGACCCGCGATGCTTGGAGCAAAGGTACTACCCATGCTCGTTCCGTGTTTTTGCAGGTACAGTGTGTCTTCAAATCTAAAAATGTTGGAGGTCAGGGCCAATTTGCAGCACTCCATTACGATCTTTCTAGGTTTCAGGGAATCCCATTCCAATTCAAAAAGTATGTTCTCTATGATATTGAAAGCCTCTTCATGAGGGAAGCTGGTATGAAGCCCTTCAAATTCAAGCCCTATTAATAGTTGTGTGTTAGGGTCGAAACTGATGTTGTGAACCCTAACACATCTTTTGTGTCCTTCAGGTAACTATCTGTGTTTTGTATAGGAACTCTAGGATAGAACCTATCCCATACACAATGGGACACACACTTTGAAATGGTGTAGAAGTATGGGATGATAGGGCATTTGTTCATTAAGAAGTCACTTTCTTAATGTGAAATTCAATTGTGGAATAGGGCTTCTTCCGTCATCGTGAGGATGTAGATCCTTATTGATTCGGTAGGATCCTCCTGGAGACGTTTGTAGTTTCTGGTGTCATTCAGGAGATGCAGGCATTCTCTATGGTAGGCCTCTGTTGTCTGCAACACAACTACTCCTACCTTCTCTTCTGGTTTTATTACAATGTTCTGCCTACAGCAAGTTTTCTGATTGCTTGCTTATGTTCCTTAGTGGTATTGTGGAAAACCTTTAGAGTATCTGGGTTGATTTCTCTGATTTCTTTCATGACTGCTTTTTCAAACTCCAGTATCTCTATGGGAAACCCGATGTTGGTGGGTTAAAGGTAGATTTTGTTTGTAGTCCAGTGTCTCCTTGTCTTTCCGTGTTACTTGGTTTGTCCATGAAGTATGCTCTTAATTTGAGTTTTCTAACAAATTCATTTATTTCACAACTTAGTTTACATTTGTCCAGTTTGCTATAGGAACAAACCACAGGCCTTTCTGCAATAACTGGGATTGAGGTAGGGCGAGTGGTTTATGTGTTAGTTTCTCTATCAGACTGGTTAGTTGTTTGGGCCCGCTTGATTGCTGTTTGTCATGTTCCATGTGGACACTTGGAATTGTTCTTGTTCTTCAGTCCATTAGACTTGTGTATTCCCCAACCTGCATCTCCGTAGTCCGGGACTTTTTCTTAAAAATGGAACATACTAGTTCTCTTGGTAGTTTGCAAAAGGTGGTTGGGCACCCCAGGTGTGAAAAGGTTGTACATGATGTGGGGGTCCTGGGTATGTTGGACCTTGATGGGGGCCCCAAGTTCTCCTTTGCGCTGGCCTGCAGTTCTTCCTATAATTTTGTCTACCTCTGTAGGTGCATTTATAATCCATGCTTGAGTTGAAGCTATTGGATCCAGAATCTAAAGCATCACTTTCAGTGTTGAACTCTGAATTACTCCCTGGTGGTATGTAGTCATCTCTGGTGTAGGGGTAGACCTTTTCATGACTAAACTTGCCAGTATCGTTTTTGATTTTGTGGAATTTTCTTTGTTTTAGTAACATCTCAAATTCATTCATGGTTTTTTTCAGTTCCTCCAATCTCTTCCTGAGTGAACTCACTGACCTGAGTGTGTTCAGGCGTACCTCGATTTGCTGGATTTCGCACTTCATCTCCGGGGATAGTTGTGTCGCTGTCTTTATAATGATGATTAGCCAGTCTCATCTGCAGTGCTTCGATACGGGAGACCAGTCTTTCTTAAAGGGTTTGTCGTGATGGAAGATGAATGGCTCGTTCCTTACTACTAAGCCTTGAACAGCTGCCTTGGCTGTTTATCATTGTTTTTAATTTGTTCTCTTTTTGATACACTCAATTCGTCCCAGTCCTTACTCTATATCATAGGTTCTGAATTCCCTAAACACTCAAAAGGGGAAATGGTGGCTAGGATATGCTCCACCACCTCTGTCGAGAAAGTGAGGCCCATAGTTTCTGCCATGCTGTTGGTGTGTGGTGTATATTGAGATTGTTTTGAGTAGGTTCTGTGTTTTTTTGTGTGTTCCTCGTGAAAATTCTTTGATACTACTTTGACTCCCACAGCTGTACGCTGTTGTGTATACTTTGAAGAAAAGGGGGAGGTGAAGGAAAAATTAGGAGCAGGAGGACCCCTCCTCGAAAGTAGACATATAATAATCACAGAGTCCCTCTGTTATGCGAAGTGTCTTTTTCTATCGACTTTGATGTCCTATTTGTTTTTCTGAGGGAAAACACAGTGTTTTCCTTAAATAACCCTCCCCACCAGGGTTTCCCCTTGGTGGCATGCTTCATCATCAGGTTCATTCCGTCCCGATGTGGAACAGGGCATGCTACGACCTACGTAGATGTGGGAGCACTTATAGTTGGTACTAGATGTAAATGAAGTGAAGATGTCAGAGTGGGGAGAAAAAAGTTAAAAATACCTGGACAGTAGGAAAAACTATTTATTATTACCCCTGTACGGTATAGTTAAATTATGGGGAAATTGGGTACTTAAGGGTAACAATGTGACTAGGTTCCACTGGTTGTCATACTCTAGCCCTATCCCAAGGCTATTCTTCAGGACCAAAGTTAAAAGGGTTCCCTGGTACCATTCTGTTGGAAGTGGGGGTCCTTATCCCTCACCGCCTCCACCCAAATGCTGGAGGCGGTAGTCCCTGTCCCACACCACTGTCACCAGGTGCGAGATTCGGACCCTCATTTAAACGTTAGGCTAAGTAAGGACACCACCTGAGATAGCCCTGCTCACCCCCTTAGTAGCTTGGCAGGAGCAGGCAGGCTTATCTCCAAGGCACGAGTGTACAGTATGCGCAACCACACTCACAGCAACCCAATTATGTCACTACAAATAGACTCCACACAAGTTTTTATAAAACTAGTATAATCTTTATATAAGTAAATATAGAATATAACCACACAATACAAAACCGACTTATAATAATGGGTAGTATTCCTTCCGGTGGATTGGTAGGTTCTAATCCCAACCACTGCTTCTAACCAACAGTTAAGCTTACTTCTAACCGTTTATAAAAGGTTAGGCAGGTCGTATTGCTAGAATCACACACGTTGCAAAAGAAATGAAATACTGCAATGCGTAACGATATGTCAGGGATCGGGCTCCCCTTGCGCCTACCTAGCTCACGAACTGCTGAACTACATCTCCCATGAGCCTTTGCTTCAGGAAGCTACTTAGCGTCGGAACGCGCTTCGGCTCATACGCGTAATTCTGTTGTGTTCCGGTTTCTGCCGAGGTCCGTAGGAACGGGTCCGGAGGCTTGCCTTGCTGCTCATGCCCCGCTGTGTTGGTGACAGTCTGTTTCCAGCTGGTCGGAGGTGGTGAGTGATTCTCCAGCGCCTACTGACACGGAACGTTGTGCATCGGCCGACCACACGTTGCCGGTGTTTGCATCTCTTCAGGTTCTCGGGGCTCCGTGGGCTAGCGCGGCTGCGCCTATTTCGTTCTCCTCTTACGCTGTGTGCCGGCTGGACAAGCGTATTCATTGCTGTGTACGTATAGACTTTCTTCGCGGATCATAGTGGTGGCTGCCACATGATACCGTGCTCTTTCCTGACTTTCCATTCCTGCAGCGGAGCGCTGTGTGCCGGCTGGACACGCGCTACCGTGTAATGATTAATCATTCCTTCGTATGTAGCGGAGCAAAGTGTGTGGGCCAACCACTTGCTGCCGTGATTCCGTGGATTCTTTTGTTTCTCTTGTGTTCAGAGGTCTCGGATTGACTTCTATTGCTACGGATCGACTTGGTTATTACTGGGTCTCATTCTCTTGCACTGTTCATTACTCCCAGCTGGATATGGCGCATAATATCCCATCTGTTTAAGACATATGGTTTTCCTTTATTTAGACAGTGCTTCTTCGTCTTGATGTCATCAGTGATTTCATACTGGTGAAAGGAGTGGGAAAGCCTTCCTTGTTTTCCTTTGAATTACTTTGCTGGGTATTCATTGACTCTGTGGTTCAGGTGTGTATGGGTGTTGTGATTGGTGTTGCTTTCCCTAGCGAGAATTGAAGAGAGTAGTTATTTCTTGCCACAGTCTTATTTACCTGTATATGTTTGTTCTTATATCGTTTCAGAGCCTTTGTCCCAGCAGACCCCTCCCCGTTCCTGATTTTCCCTCGCTTAATGGTCCCAATTCCCTGTGTTCTAAGATCAAGGGAGTTGGTAACGTTAGGAGGTGGACCCCCATTAACAACGACCGGATCCTGTGGAACGTAATCCTGACACGATATACTCCTGTACTGTACAATAGAGAAACAATACCATACGTAGTGCCACTGTCATGTACTTTGCAATAGAAGGAATAATGCTATGTGTATCACTACCAGCATGCCCTGTGCAAGGAAGAAACAAAGCAATGCGTCACGCTACAATCATGTACTGTGCAATGAAGAACTAATGCAATGGGCCACATTACAATCAGATACTCAGCAAGGGAAAAATAACGCAGTGCGTAGCGCACCAAGAATGTAGTTCGTCTGGCACAAATAAGGTCAGGCGTCATACGACAGTTCAATAGTTCGTTAGCAGCAATAATGCAACATGTAATATGACAGTTTAGATTCTCCATTAACAGTTGCCCCTAATATGGGTCAATGATGACACAAAAGTACTGCTTCTCACTCCTGCCCCAGTACTGCCCCTCCTTGGGCCACCACAGGCCTAAATCGGAGCCAAAGCAATAGGCTTGCGCAGCTGACTGAAGCAAGAGGCGGAGAGAGTGTCACTCCGGGCTTGCACCCCACCCCAGCTGATGATCCTCGTTATCTGGTGGGAGCGACCCCACTCTCCTCTCCTCCTTCAGCTACTTGGGCCTTGATCCAGAACTCCGTCAATGGGCACGGCGAGTGCATGGGCGGCTCAGCTCAGCTCATCCGGGGTTGCCAGTCCGGGCCGCTACTGTTTCACTCCGAGGGCCCAATGACCTGGCCCTCCTTCCAGCGGTCTCAGTGGACACCTAGACCCGCCCTCAGCCCTGTGGAGACTTATTTCGATTTCTGTGCACACACTTCCCAGGCACTCCTCACCAGCACCTCTGGTTGCATCTCGACACGCACTCTGCGTGTCCGAGACTCGCCTCTTCTCTGGTGCACACGATGACCAGGCGCTCATCACCAACGCCTCGGCTTGCACCTCGACACGCACCCTGCGTGCCTGAGTCTCACCTCTGCGCTTGGTGCAGACCACGACCAGGCGCTCTTCACCAATGCCTTGGCTGCACCTCGACATGCACCCTGCGCGTTCGAGCCTCACCTCTTTGCTCGGTACACACGATGACCAGGCCCTCTTCACCAACGCCTTGGCTGCACCTCGACACGCACTCTGCGTGTCCGAGACTCACTTCTTTGCTCGGTGCACACCCCAACCAGACGCTCTTCACCAATGCCTGGGCTGCAACACAACACACACCCTGCGCTTCTGTGCCTCCTCTTTCTCCCGATGCACTCAATGAACAGGCGCTCCTCACCAATGCCTTGGCTTGCACCACGACACGCACCATGCGCGCCTGACCCTCCTCTTTCTCCCGGTGCACACAACTATCAGGCGCTCCTCACCAACACGTTGGCTTGCACCACAACACGCAACCTGCGCGTCCGAGACTCCGTTTACTTCCTGTGTGCCCACTATCACAAGGCACAACTTCTCAAGCTGCATGGGACTTCTCTGGAAACTTTTATGTTCCTGTGTTTCCAAACAGGGAGCCAGCTTACCTCAGTCCCTTGGGATTCAACATACAGCACAAAGCACAGTCTTTGTCAAGCAAGGGGACCCAGCGCCTCCAAGCACAGTCTCAACAGCCTCTTCCTTGGTTAGAACAGCAAACTGCTAACCAGCCCCAGATCACGAAGCAAGGATTGGTCTTTCCCCAGCAGTCTCTTCAGTTGCTCCTTCCTTAGCAAAGGTTCCTCTTGACCACGAAATGGGTCCAAGCCTTTTCAGTCTCAATCCATTTCTGCTTCATTCCAATGTTCAGGTGTTTCAGCTCTTATAGTTAGACCCCTTAATGTCTTTGAAGTTTATTGCGCTCCCTAAATCAGTTCTGGGTGTCTCCCTCCCAGTGTCATCTTTCTCCCTTTGATACTGCGGGTCTGGATCCTTAATCACTCAGCAGGAGATGGGTCAATTGGTTTATACCACCAGCCCAGGCCTCTTCACTTCCTGAGCTTCTCCTCCCCCTACTCTCCAGATGCAGGGCAGCCTGGTGCTATCTCAGCCCCTCTCTGGTTCAAGACCTCTCCCAGCTCCTCTCACCTCTCAGATCCAGACAGTCAATCCACATTCAGCAGTGACACACAGAAATGTTTAAAGCACAAAATTCAGCCAATTTCTAAATGAGTGGTTTCTAAACATACAGTGACAAAACCACTTTCACAGAAAAATATGTTATGACACTGTGAGTTCATACATACTAAACATCACCTCTCCATTTTAAAGTTATAGGACACTAGGCTAACAAACTCAATACCCAGCCTCCCCATTCTGTCCTATGGGCAGGATGGCCTTTCAGCAGTGAAAAATATAATGGGTGTTTATCCCTGTCAGGACATGACACACACCTCAATATATGCCCTGTCTTTTCCTTACCCTGCACCCTGCCCAGGGGTTACCCGGGACCTACCACAGGGGTGCCCAATGTGTATGTAAAAGGGAAAGTAAGGCCTGACAAGTGGTTGCACTTGTCAGAACAACATGGTAACTGAGAAAACTATGCACAGGCCCTACTCGGCAGGCCTGAGTTCCCTTCTCCGCGCCCCTTTTTATCACTAGCCCTGGCACACACAGTGCACATCACTAGGGACTTTACTAGTAAGGCAAACATACCAATCATGGCCAAACAATTACAATACACTTTACATAGGGAACACTTGTACTTTGACACAGTGCAGTGGCAAAGTACCCAAAGCATTTAAATTGGCAACTCTATGTCAGGAAAATGGTTTAGGGGGAAAGCAAAAAGTTTAGGGAAATTTAGCCAAAAAGACCAAGGGCCAGATGTAGGTAGCCAAATACCGGTCGGTAACGGCCGATTTCGGCCGTTACCGACCGGTATTTGGCTTTTGACATGTAGGGGGCAGGAAACAGGCCATTTCGGTAATTTTACCGATTCGGTAAATATACCGGTCGGTAAATTTACCGACCGGTATTTTTACAGAATCGGTAAAATTGAGATGTAGGTGGGACTCTTCTGAGTCCCACAAGCCCTACAAATTCGGTATTTTACCATCAAATTCAATTTGATGGTAAAATACCGATTCAGGTGTGCATGCACATGTGTGCATGCACACCTGTGCCATATGACAGGCAGACCTGCCCTTAGGGCAGGTATGCCTGCCACATGGCCCCCGAACCTTTTTTGGGGGTGCTAGAGGGTGTCAAAGTGACACCCCCTGCACCCTTGTCAAATTCGGTATTTACCGATTCGGTAAATACCGACCGGTAATGCCCCATTCATTCCTATGGGCTTCAAAGCCCATAGGAATGAATGGGGCATTACCGGTCGGTATTTACCGAATCGGTAAATACCGACTTTTAAAGATTTGGTAAATCCACATCTGGATTTACCTACATCTCGGTACTTCTATTTTACCGATTCATAAATACCGAATCGGTAAAATTCGGTATTTATGAGTCGGTAAAATAGAATTACCTACATCTGGCCCTATGTCCTACACACTCTTACTGTTAGTAATAAATATATTGGTAAGAGATGTAATAATAAATGTACACAGCACCCACTGGTGTCAAAATCACGATAGATAGATATCAGCTATAAGGGAACGAAAAAGCATAATTTTTGATACATCAAGAGCACTTGACTCCGGGCCCCAATGGTAAAACCATTACACCTGTGTGGAAAAACTGTGACATATTTTATTTAATAGATGTGATCACTTCTAGTGCTGCCATAAGTGATTATGTCACTTTAAAATCAACATGTAAGGCACTAACAAGACATACAAACATATAATATGAATCATGGCAATAGAGATATTAAGAACAAACACACATACATTTTTGTTGCCTCTAAATTGTAACATGAGACCATACAAGGGGGAAGGACGCATGTAGTCACACTCTGTATAGAGAAGATAATTCAGACAGATCCCCATGAAACAATAAATATTACGGGCTAAGAAGCGTTACTATCAGAGGTACGGTAATTGTATATTTATTGTTTGTTTCCTGAATCGGCTATGCCATACTCACTGCCTCAAGGCTACTCTCTCCCTTCAAGGTGAGTTGCACCCATGTCTCCAACGATGAAAAGAGCCCCCGGAAGCAGGCACATTTTACTACGGGGTCGCTTTAAGTCAGCGTCCTGGAGTGAGAATCAGCTAATGCGCTGACTTTTCAAAATGGCTGCTCTTAGTGGTATTACTTCCTGGTTTGTCGGCGGTTTGTTCAATCTTCCTATTTTGGAAAGCTTATTAGTCAAAAAATGTGGAACGGGGTGCAATGTATAGTTGGTAAGGACATTTGTCAAAAAATGGGTTAAGAGTCTTTTAGTTAGTAAGGAGGCTAAACCTGTGAAGAGGAAGTGAATCTTCCAAAAGCAGGTGGTACCATATACCCGGGACTTATAAGGGCGATAAAGTCCTTACCAGTTGTGATTGCCAATTTACACATAACAGTTTTAGGCAGAGAGCACTGGGAATGGGCAGCAGGTTCCAGTTCTCTAACAGAGTAATAACCATCAGCATTGAGGGAACAACATGAGAGAATGACCATCCGAAAAGGGCACTTTCCTGCAGTACCCATTTAGAAATACCTTAACACATAGGCCCAGATTCTAAAATAAATCACAGAATGCAGCACAGCACCCAAAAGTATGCACTGTGTGGCATGATTGAGAGAAAGCAGGAGAGTGCCATTTTCACAGAGATACGGCACTCTCCTACACTATCCCTAGCTCCGACGCTGACTTCAGCTGCTGTGCGCCAGGTACACACCTTAGGGCCATAGTGCTAGGATGCGTGCCTGAGTCTACTATAGGTTTTGTAGTGGAAGGGTACTCTTCCTGTACAAAATACTATGGCTAGAAATCACCTTAAAGTTTGTCCTACTTTGTGTGTGTGCTGCACAGTGCAGCATGCATGCAAAGTAGGAAAGAAAAGGAGAAATGAAAGAATTTCTCCTTTTAATGTCTGCTTTCCAGTCACGTTAATTTTTGGCACTAAACCCTGTCTCCTAATGTTAGAAGATAGCATTTAGAATCAAAAGGCATGAGTGTTTGCATGGGGACACACATGTAATGCCCCCTTGACGCAAACCAATGTAACGCTGCGTTTCGTGCTGCTTTATGTTACTTTCCCATATTACTTTCCTACACAACCCAACGCTAATACCAATTAGGGTTGGTTTGTTAATCCCTAAAAAAGGTTTCACATTGTGTTAGCTTTAAAAAAGTAACACTAATATGACGCTAAACCTTTGTGAATCTGGGCCATAGTGTTTTGTAACCAAAATGTCTAATTATCGTAACAGAAGTCCACACCATACCACTTTTTGCAGTGTCATACTGTTTTTCTGACAGGTCTCACTGGGATCCTGCTTATCATGACCCCAATAAATGTGCTTGCACCCTAAATTGACTATGGTAAGTTACTTGGTACATTCCTGCTTGGCAGTTGGGGGACCCTAGTAAGTCCCTAGTATTTGGTACTAAGGTACCTATGGACTAGGTACACCAAGGGTCCCCATGGGATGCAGCATGTATTATGCCACCCATGAGGGACCCTCCAAACTCTGACTACAGGCCTGTCATTGCAGCCTGTGTGAGTTGCACCTCTCACGAAAGATATGCGTTTCCTTATATCTAATAACACTGCACTTAAAACCTCTGCGTTACCCATCTAGTAGGCCTTTCAGTCCCAAAGCCAGAGTGCGAGGTATTAAGTGTGAGGGTGCCATTGCATGAGCAGGATACCCCTGCAACCTTCAGAGTCCATTTTCCTGGGCTGTGAGTGCATCAGCCTTTACGATATATAGAGTGGAAATGCGTCATTACGTGATGACCATCTCTAAACTGGATGTAACGAACCCTGTCATGTATGGTATCAAACTTGTTGGAATCATACCCCCATGCACTGTAAGTCTCCTTCGGGAGACCATCAATGCTTCCGGTACCAGTCTTCCGGAACCAGACAGAAAGCTAGCGCTGCTGCAGACCTGAAACATGATTCTGCCCACCTGCTGCTGAGCCAGGTTCGATCAGGGGAAGGCCGTACAATGGATATGCTGTCACAGGGAGGTGTAACCATCTCCCAGGCAGGGTTTAGTGAATTGGGGCAGGGTGGGGGTGCCTGCCAGCGGCACTGAGACTGCTTGAGGGGCACATTTGGTGCCCTCCTTGCATACTCCAGCTCAAACCACTTCAGGGAGCAAAGGACATGGGAGTATTCTCCCCAATATCCAGCCCCTCCTCCTGGAGTGATCCCTGAATCATCCGACCCTTTCCTTAGGGGACTTAAGGACTTACCTGTGGCTGGGTCCCTAGATTCAGATCTAACTCTGCATACTCTTCACCTGTCTGGACGTTGTGATCTAGTCATACTGACCGCATCAGACTGACCTCATCGGACTGACCACATCGGAATTTGCTTTGGAAACCGAGACTGCAACTGGGAAGATTCTGTCTACTCCAGATCTCCTTGTTCTGCCAGACCACTGCCATGATCAACACTTCCACCCCGTGGTAATCCTAAGGGTGCCGCTAGGATACAACTATTTTGAGTGTTCCGGACCCTAGCTGTGCAACCCCCCAAAAAGATTGGACCACGGGTCTTGGTAGACAGGCAGGCACCTATTTCCATCTTAATCCCGCCTGTCCCTTGGTCTCATTACTTTAAGGACTGGTTTTTCCTTTCGCTTTGTTTTATTACTGCACTGTATATAACCACAATTTAATTGAATCAGTATATGTTTATTTGTTTTGGTGTGTCATTATTTGTGTCGTTTGATTCGACTGTTGTAAATACTGTATATTTGAATTTTTGTAGATACTGTGTACATGAACCCACTGTTCTGATGGTCATTTTGTTTGTGCTTATGCTTTCAATTGTAAAAAATCTTTAAAAAAAACGACAAAATAAATGTGTTTGGAATAATAATCCAGTGGTCACGTGGTACAGTGTGACTGCGTGGCTATAGAATTTCTTTGAGAATTTTTCCTGTCCAGCCAATTTTTTCTGTTTTCACTATGGTTGAGATCCGGGCTGGGTAGATGTAGGATCCAAAACCTTCATTGTTTCATTGTCACCTGCTGCTGAGCCAGGTTCGATCAGGGGAAGGCCGTACAATGGATATGCTGTCACAGGGAGGTGTAACCATCTCCCAGGCAGGGTTTAGTGAATTGGGGCAGGGTGGGGGTGCCTGCCAGCGGCACTGAGACTGCTTGAGGGGCACATTTGGTGCCCTCCTTGCATACTCCAGCTCAAACCACTTCAGGGAGCAAAGGACATGGGAGTATTCTCCCCAATATCCAGCCCCTCCTCCTGGAGTGATCCCTGAATCATCCGACCCTTTCCTTAGGGGACTTAAGGACTTACCTGTGGCTGGGTCCCTAGATTCAGATCTAACTCTGCATACTCTTCACCTGTCTGGACGTTGTGATCTAGTCATACTGACCGCGTCAGACTGACCTCATCGGACTGACCACATCGGAATTTGCTTTGGAAACCGAGACTGCAACTGGGAAGATTCTGTCTACTCCAGATCTCCTTGTTCTGCCAGACCACTGCCATGATCAGTGTCCGTGCTCCATACAGGTTCCAGCCAGGGCCTGTGGACATCCAAAGACACTTGAATAAATCTCCATTGTAGTGAAGGAGTCACTTCCCTGCATCCACAGAGACCGCAATGTAGCTGACCGATTTGCTGATCCTGGGCTCCTACGGACTCCAAAAGGTTTTAGTAGCACAGGTGGTGGTTCTTCGACTCCCTTGATGCCTGCACTCTCTTCAGACAAAGTCTGAGGTCAGGATCACTCATCGACACTGCCAGAACCGAGCCCCTGTGCACCGCGTCGGCTGTCTATTGCTAAGGCTGGGTGACTCTTGTCTCCAGAGATCTTCGGGCCCTGTTGAGGGTCCTCTTCAATTCCAGTAGGATTCCCTGCTTGCTCTGGCCTACTCTGACTTACTTGTATGCTGTGAGTCTCTTGGACCATGCTGGTCCTGACACTGCACCGCTTCGTCTTCTTCCACATGTTGCCATTGCCTAGGCCTGTTGTCGCTCCCGCCAGACACAGACCCCCTGGATATTGCCATTCATCATGGGACAGCTTGTACACCATTCCTGGTCAACAACAGCTTCACCTGGTCTGTGTCGCTACAGAGACAAGGGCATAGTCAACTCTCCTGAAACAGCCGACATTGGTGGGCACTCAAATCTTGTGCCCAGTGGTCACTCCTGAGTGACATAGACTCTGTCCCCTCTGCTTGCAGGTACTCCTCTTCTTGAATCCACCCTTGGATTCCACCTGACTCTTCCAGCTTCTTCACCAGCAGCAACTTGTTAGAAGTCCTCCATTGGAGTCTACCGCGGTTCCCAACGTCAAATAATACATATGCACCCAGCTCCCCTGGGGCACGTAACCTGGTCTCTTTGGGAATCCATGGGGGGGTGACTCTCGAACGATCCATCTTCCAATGGGTTTCTTCTATTTCCTCTGGGAAAGGTCCTTTTCCGCAAAGTTGCAACTGAAACTTCTCCCTTGACTTACCTTGAGCATGCGGTTATATATTATCTCAGCACACAGCTTCCGTGGGGTTCCTGGGTCCTTATCTAGGGTGGTTCCTTGGCTCCGCAGCACTTCTATGTCTCCTTGATCCTCTCTCGACTTCAGGCATTAGTCGCATTCCACGATTTTTGTATATGGTTTTGTCCCCCCCCCCGGAACCCACTGTATTTTCGTGCTACTTATCTGTTGTATTATCAAAGTATTGTGTGTATTGTAATTATGTCTTCGGGTAGGAGATATGGCATTGGGGTAGTAATTGTCTGCAATAAATAACTATTTTTATAACTACACAGTGTGGTTCTTTTTCTCTTAGGGAGCTTTCTACGGTTGTCTTAACCACTAAAAACACCATAAGGGTTGTCTGGATTGGTGCAGGGTGCTACACTTGAATAAGTGTGTACCATATACAAAGCCAGCCTCCTACACCTTGCCTACAGGACAGAGGTATTATTCCCATTACAAAGGTTGCTAGGTTAGTATATCACTTGTGGTGGCATATGTGAAACCTGTAGTCCACAAATTGCAATAGAGGTAGTGGTTACCAAATCTTTTGTGCCAGTGCATGTGATAAGATGATCCACAAATGATTTGGGCTCAGATCAGTGACATATTATATATATAATGTATATATAATGTATTTCAAATGATGGCAAGCACACAGATCTCTGGGATGTACAGGTGGCTACTGAATCCTATAATTCAAACAACAGCTTGTTCAATCTAAAAAAAATTATGTACAACCCAGAAGAGGCTTGTTTATGTGAAGTAGTCGCCACGGCCACCAACAGTAATTTACATGCATGAACCAGTCTCTGCGCAAAAAAAACAAAAATAGCCCCATCAGTCAGGGACACCAGCCTAGCTGACATCCTCATGTGTTTCTACAATGTCAAACAGAAGGAGATCATGACTCACAGCAGGAAGAATGGCATCATCACTTTTTAGGGTGTTAAAATATAATTTTTTCAGGAATTGGTGCAGATCACATGGCAGAAACAGAGACTTAGCAACCCTGTTGCTAGTTTCTTAAGAGTTAAGCAAATCTTTCACCCCTTTAGAATTATCTGTTTTCGTTTGCAGTTCAAAATCATGCACACTCTGCCCAAGAGTACTGGAGTGCTTTACTTCAGCACCAGATTACATTACACATGGTAATGTTCAGGTTTTTTATGTAGGGGGAGATTAATCCATTTGCTGAGAATAACAGAACGTTGAGCCAAAGCCAGGAATCAAACCTGGTTTCACAGTCCCAATGGTAGCAGCTTTGGCTGTTGGATCACAGGAGGGGCAACCCTTCCAGATGATGTTACTCAGTAAGGCTAAGCCCATACTAAGACTGGTTGACGCTGAAAAACATAAATGGACCCACCCTGGCAGAGGCGTAGACCTGGGTTGATGAACTGCAGTGTATGCAGCCAAAGAAGAAACAACTGCAATGCAGCAGATAAGGAGCGGGAACATAGGCCGGATACTAAGACTTAGCGAGGACCTGCAGACATCCAGGTTTCACCTGAAAGCTGACACGCAGAATCTCAATAGCTTGCTAATACTGTCAGGCTGCTATGGATGCCCTAGAGAAGCCGTCTCTGCCCTGGGCTGGGAAGGTGGGTCAACAGAGAAATGGAAGAGAGCCTCCATACCTGGGCCAGATTGAATGTTTCCAAACAGAATGTTTGTGCAGTTCCAGTTAGGGGTAGAAGGAGGTCATGTTTACATATGGTTTATTTAACACTGGTTTTAGATTTTGTTAGGTTGTACAGAGGTTGTAGATCCACTTGCCATAGAGACCTGACTAACAATTAACCAGGTGAAAGAGAGAGGTATGAGTGGCATTCTACAACTTCTAGTGCAACACAATGGTCACACCACTGAAAATTGTTTGTCTCGGGAGGAGAAGATGGCGGCTGGCAAATTAGTCCGGTTGGGAGCTCCATGTTTGCTGTGTCCGAATTCATATATTATGAGAAAAATTACATCAGGAGCACCAGGAAAATGCCAGGTTGTGTATCGAGACTAAACTAAACCTGCCTGACAGTTACTGTAAAATGCTAAAGACTCTAACTTGAACATTCGAGCTTTATGACCAGAGTCCAGATAAACGCGACCTCTACTAGCAGCTGAGATACAACTATATCAACTCGGAGCCGCCGGAAAAGAATAATAATACAGAGTGCAGAGATTACGGAAGCTGCGGAGTCGCCAGAATACGGCTGGAAAAATGAAATGCCACAACTTGTGGTAAAAGTATACTCACCGGTGAAGCCCGCCACACCACTCGAACCCAGGGAGAAGGAGGCTGCAGCCGGCCGAACACTAGGCAGCGTGCTCCGTGCGTACGCTGGTCTGTGGGAGGCGGCATCGCTCCCACAGAGGAACTGCCAGAGGGCAGTCAGGAGGATCCCGTTCCTCTGCCGGGTTCAGAGAGGGCAGTGTGAGAGCAAGCGGAGTAGGCGGCAAGTCGACCGGAGGCACAGGCAGACCCCGCGGCAGCAAGCACAGAGAGACACTGCACCTGGGATCTCCCTCACACCACAGAGAGGAATCAGTGCCGCCAAGGGACCTCTTTGAGGTCACGAAAGACCCGCAGAATATGAGCAGGGTAAGTAGTGGACGCGGGGGGAGAGGAGCAGGGGGAGGCAAGAGTAGTGGTGGGTTTGAGAGGTCGGAAGGGACAATTAGTCACGAGGGAGACAGGCTGAAACAATCCATAGAAGCATTTTTACCTATCCTCCAGAGAAGGGGGAGGGGGGCTTTCTGAGACCACAGACTCCTCTAATCCTACAGGCTCCCCCAAGAAAACAGAGGATGGAAGGGGGCAGAATATTGAGCAAAGCAGGCGCACGTCTTATTGCTTGAGGAACAGACAATTCTTCAAGCTTAACCAACAAGCAATCCCAAAACATAGTGTCTCCCCATGTAGCACTAAAATAAATGCTAGGAGGCAGGCGAAAACAGGGACACTGACAACCAAGCCAAAGAAAAAGCAGGCTGGGGAGAAGGAAGATGTTGGTGGGGGTACAGCAGCAAAAGTTAGGGTCACTCCTTCACTAAGGTCATTTTTCAAAGTACAACAAGTGCAACAACAGGCATAGAAGCAGCAAGCGCAAGGGCAAGAACAACAGACTAAATCACAACTACAACCACCATCACCACCAATATATAGAGATCCAAAAGGCTGCTCTAACAGTACCAACATTAACCCTAACCTGAATAAAGACAAAGACGAGGACAAAATCAGCTAGGCAAGTAGGGAGAGTTTCATAGTCCTGAATGCCTCAAACTCCTCAACAATAGCGGGGAAATCTGCAGATAATCCGACAGATAAGGTTAGCCCAAGCCCAAGCCCTACCCAGAGCTCAACTGACCATTTCTTAGAGAAAATGTTGGACAAAATGAGGTCTAAGTTTGCAATCTCAGAAGACAATCAAAACAAGATACAAGAAGCTTGTGAAATGCTGGACGCTAAGCTTAATGCACTACGGGAGAGAGTAACAGCGGTAGAAGTTGCAGTAGACACTCTAAGTAAAAAAGTGGACTCAAACCAAAAAGAAAGCAGAACCCTGAGGGCAAACGATAAAAGCATTAGTGAAAAAATGGAGGAGTTCGAAAATCAAGCCAGTAGGAACAATCTTAGACTTTTGAATGTGCCAGAGGGCCGAGAAGGAACGGACATTAAAAAGTCTCACTCCTCGAAGAGTATTTACCTTGGATTAAGACATTGGGGCTAGAGGATGATATCCAGAGGGTTCACAGGGATCCTTTCGGGAGAAATAAAGAAAGAAAAAACCAGAGGAAAATACTAATACATTTTAGAACTTACACCCTCAAAGAGAAGATCCTGAGTGAAGCATTGAGGAAAGGGTCATACAACAAGGATGACTGGTCATTCAGAATCCGCTCAGATATCGCTAAAGCCACCCAAGACAGGCAGTGGAAGCTGGGGCAACAAATGTCGGAGTTATAATCCCTTGGAGCCACAGTTCAGATGAAATTCCCAGCCTCACTCAGGATCATGTGGAGGAATAAGATGCATAACATCAGGGATCCAAAAGAAGTCGAGCAGTTCCTGGAACAAATGCGTGATCAAATGCGTGATCAACAATAAAAAAATCAATAAACAACAAAGGATGTTTAGCAACAAAAGGTAAACATGGAGCTCAAAGAGGGCTATTAATACAGCCCAAAGAAGAAAAGAGGGAGACTTCTCCAGGGAGGGAAGTTTTAACTTGCATGAAAATAAAAATAAAACGATAAAAAAAGGTGCTGGGGTGGGGAGCAAATTAGGGGAAAAACCAAAAAATGATGTCCTCAATATGATACGAAAAGGAGGGAGTCGGGGGCTGGAAGAATGGACCAAGAAGGCCCGACATAAACTAGAAGGAGATGAACAAAGACCCGAAGATGGTAAACATAATATCATGGAATGTTAACGGTCTACGAACCAAAAGTAGGAGAAGGAGAATACTTGAATATCTAAAGACAATAGACAGTGAAGTTATAGTACTGCAGGAAACTCATCTCCTAAAAAAGGAGTGGGAAGACATTATAAAGAAATTACACTGGGTGGACACATATGTTTGCACCAATCAAGATTGTGTTGTCAAAGGAATTGCTATCCTGTTTAAAGAATCCCTCAAAGCGAGAATAGAATTTACAGAAACGGACCCAAAAGGTAGAGGTGCAGTAGCAAGAGTAAGAATACATAATAATCTATACAAGATTGCGGGCTACTATGGCCCAAACACTGACGATCCAGCTCCTTTACAAAATCTATGCACACAACTGCTTTTGTCCCCCTCCCCGATAATACTAGGAGGTGATTTCAATATTATCCTAGACCCAAAGGTGGACCGCTTCCCTCGGAGAAATCAAATAAGCTTGCCGAAAATGAGGGAATGGTTGGGCTTATGCATAAAAGACTTGAACCTGGCAGACATCTGGAAGAAGAAAGGAGACAAGAAAAAAAATGTCACTTTCCAGAACAAAATAATTGGGCTCCAATCCAGAATTGACTACTTCTTAGTAGATCGATGCTTAGTGGAAAGAACGCAGAAAGTGGAACATATCCCAGCACACCTATCCGACCACTCAGCTGTTCACCTAAAAATACAACTGAAAGGTAACAATTCTGGATCAAGATGGACAATCGACCGTACCATCCTCTCAGACCCTCAGATTATCGAACAGATTAAACAAGAGCCTGATTTTTACTTTGAGTATCACAAAGCTGGTGTCTCAATACAAACCACCTGGGATGCATATAAGGCAGTAATTAGGGGCAAGATATTCAGCCTAGCAGTACATAAATCTAGGAAGACAAAACAGGAGATTTACCAACTAGAAAGCATTATTAAATCTCGGGATTCACAAATAGCAGCTGAAATAGTTCCCACCAAAAAAGAGGAGTTGGAGGCGGATAGACTAAAACAAAAAGAATCTCTCACAGAAATCGTAGAGGACAGAGTGAGAGAAAAATGGGAAGCCAGCAAACTGTCTCATTATGAATATGGGGAATAATGTGGCAAGATGCTAGCATGGAAAACAAAAATGGATCAGTCCAGAAATAAAATAGTCAGCATCGAGCCCCATAATTCCACAAATCCAAGCTCAGAGGATGTAGTGATTAGAGAGGAATTCACATCTTTTTTCTCAGAGCTCTATACTGAGAACAGCAATCCAACAAGTGAGGAAATAAAGCTTGATGGTCATGTCCTCCTCATTCCATCCACAGCAGGAAAAGAAGAACTAAATGCTGAGATTACAAAAAACGAAGTGGAAGAAGTCAATTATAAAGCTAAGAGACTCCCTGGTTCCACCTCTAACAGTTCTATTAAATACAATCTTCGTAGAAAAAGGTGTCCCCCCTGATTGCTGGAATGACGCAATTATATCCATCCTCCTAAAACCAGGTAAAACCCCCCGAAAATGTGAATCGTATCGACTAATCTCGATATTGAATTGCGATTATCAAATATTCACACAAATTATGGCAAAAAGGTTAGGGCGGCTAGCAGTATCTTTGATCAATACTGATCAAAAAGGCTTTGTAGCAGGAATACACTTACAAGACCTAACCCACGAACCTATCGGGGCAATAGACATAGCTATTAATGAAAAACTTCCCCTATCTATAATCACTTCCGACGCAGCTAAAGCGTTCAATAGGGTCAACTGGGCATTTTTAAATAGAGTTTTAGAGAAGTATAATCTGGGAGAGAATTTTCAAGGGATGGTCAAAAGGATTTATAGTTCACTTAGGGTCAAAATTCTAATCAATGGAGTCCTCACGGAAAACATAGAAATAAATAGAGGAACAAGGCAAGGGTGTCCTTTATCCCCGTTACTTTTATAATCTATACATTGAGCCTATGGCAGATAGCCTCAGAAACCATCCCTCTATATCCCCTTTCACGTATCTAGTTTGGCATAAAAAGATCGCTTTGTACGCAGACGACCTAATGATTTTCACTTGAGACTTAAATATTCCCTTTAGAGCAATATAAGATACATTGCTTAGTTTTGGGAAGGTTTCCGGCTACCAAATAAATCAGACAAAAACCGAAGTCATGAGCTTGAATGTGCATACTAACAGCCCTTACACTAAGGAGAAAATCAGATACTTAGGTATTGATCTTGTAAAAGACCTACATAAAGTGACACACTAAACATTAATAGAATTGAAGGTGAGGTAAGGAAATTATTAAAGGTATGGGGAGGTCTCACACTGACCCTCCTTGGAAAGTCAAACATAGTTAAAATGTCAATCATACCAAAATTTACGTTTGCTTTTAACGCCATTCCGCTAGAATTCAAGAGGGAGACGATAAAAAAAATTCAAGAGGAACTCACAAGTTTTATCTGGTCTTCGAAAGGATCAAGAATCGCATGGAGCTAACTAAGAAGGAAAAAAAAACAGGGAAGGATAGCCAGCCCAGATCTACTTGAATACTACAGATCCTTTCAATTAAAATACACCTTCTGAACACTTTTGAGAACTACCCGGAATACCTTCAAGCAATGACCAGAGGAACTAACCATTTTCTTTATAAATTTGGCCATCCAAAGTATTTCAAAAAGGTAAAGCTAAAGATTCTTAAATCTGCTGCAAAATTATGGTATCATACAAGGAGCACTCTGAACATACCATACTACAGTGAGCTTGCTCCAATATGGGAATCGCCAGGTACCCCGGATTGCCTCAAAGACAGGTTAGCACTCCCCCTGAAAATAGCTGGGATTGGGGAATGAGGTCAATTACTGTCAGAGAATAAAATAATAGACTGGGAGCAGCTATCATTAGCAACAAATGCTTCTCTTGCAAAATTTAAATTTCATCAACTCTCAAGCTGGGCAAAAGCATTGAAAGAAAGCAAAAAGGGAAACGTTACCCTTGAGACTGAGATGAGGAAGAAGGCACCCTTTCATAAAGAAATCTCTCATTGGTACTGGGCCCTTGAATCAGCAGGGGAGGAGGACTTTCAGACTCCGGAAATAACCTGGGGGCAAGAACTGCCGACGCTGGATATAAAAAAAACATGGCAAGTATCTATGGAAAAATGTTGGTCCATTGTAACATCCGCTGCCTTGAAGAGAAACCCCTTATTTACCACCCACAGAGCCTACTGGACACAGAAGAGGCTTTCCAAGTTCAATGGGGTCAAAGTGAAGTGCTGCCCTAAATGCGGTCAGGAAAAAGCGAATGATCTGCACATGTTTTGGCAGTGCCCCCAGCTTGACGGTTTCTGGAACGAAGTGGGTAAGATTCTAAGTGAAGTGCTAAGAAGACCTCTGACCGTAAGTATAGATCTTGTTATATTCGGGGTTGTTAGTCTAGATCTCTCTGAAAAATTAACAAAAAAGCAAGAGAACCTACTCTTCCTATTAATTCTACTGGCTAGAAGAGAAATATGCATTAAATGGGTAAGCCCGGCCCCACCCACACATGGAGAATGGTTGACCTCAATTCTAAGAATATATAAATTGGATAGAAAAAGGTTACCCAGTAAAAAATATAACTTCTGGGAAATTTGGGAAGAATTCCAGTCTATCTGAATAGTATAACCCTCTGGTAAAAGACTGCTCTCTATCTCAAAGTCCAATGATTATGCGATGGAAATAATAGACTAGGCAAAATGCCTGTTCGAGTAGCCAGGATGGCTAGCGCAGCCCTCTCGGAGAAAGTTATTGAAATAGTAATGGAAACAAGGGGACCCTCTCTACATGGAACCCAAATGGAGACTGCCTGGCCAAGGTGCGCAAAAACAGGGGTAGTGAAGGACCAGGACAAAGAGAGATGGGCCCCCGACAACTCCTTACTAATACTATTGCACAATGAGGACTAAAAGAAAATAGTTTGTCTCAATGTACAAGTCCTTAATGCCGAAGCAAAGCATATGGAAATCCCGCCCTTACTACACTAGACGAAATGTGACATAGCCCTAATACAAGGGACTCACTTATTGTTGGGAAGGACTTATTGTCGAATGATGGCTTTCACTTTCAATTTAAGTGGTTTCTGAGGCAATACTTATCATCAGATCAGGCCAAGAGGGTGAGATGGTGATTAAACTGTCCAATTCATTTCTGGGCCAGTCACAGAGATGAAGTGGAAGGAGAGAGGTAGAGTGTTGGTTCTCTGTCTTCAGCATGGTCTCCTCAAATTTCTTCAGCAAAATGTTATGGACCAAATAAGGGTCCAGGGGCCTGCATTTATTTTTTAATTTTTTTATTCATAACATTTTTTTATAGCTCGGATTTGGTCCTAGTAGGGTATAGGAGCACTTTACAATTGGTTAGGCAAGAAGAAAGTATGACAACCAAGCAACACAAAGGCTGTCAATACCCATTGCAAAACGAGAGGAGGTCAGTTAGTTGAACACCCAGATGGCGAGTGACTTCTTTTTTTAATGAGGGGATTGATGCATTCAATCTGATTTTAGGGGAAAGGGAGTTCCAAATTCTAGGGGCCATTTCGGAGAAGGCCCCATTTTGTGAAATTTCTGTGGTTTCAACAATAAGGTGCTGGCCCTCATAAAGGATCTGCAGTCACCAGACCAGTTTGTCAGCTGTGTACTTTGGTGTGTTTATGTGTTGTGCTTTATGTGTCAAGCAAGCAATTTAAGCTGTATCCTTGCCTCATAAGGGAGCCAGTTTAGTGTCTTCAGAGTGATGTGGTTGTTTCTCTTGGATCCAGTAATGAGTCTTGCAGTAGAATTAAGGGACATTTTTAGTAAAGCCAGGTTGGATCTAGACATACCACATAAGGTAGCACTTCTATATTCTAACCTGGGGATTACTAGTGCTTGTACAGCTGGTTTGAGGTCATCAAAGGGGAGGAAGGGTTTTATTTTTCTTAGTATGTTGATTTGAAGGTTGGCTCCTTTGGTGGCTGTGCTGATGTATTCTTACATGTTGATATTCTTGTTAATTGCCATTCCCAGTGATCTCGTGGAATCTATAATTTGTGGAAGGCAAATGAAGGCTGTTAGATGTTTTATCCAATCTTTGATGTCAAGGGACCTTGTGGTGGGGCGATGAAGAGGAATTCTGTTTTGAGCAAATTGAGTTTGAGGTGGTTTCTGGTCAGCCAAGATGTAAACTTGAGTTGAATAGACGGATATCTTAAGGGGAGGAGATTTTTAGGAACAGTTGAGTGTCATCTGCATACATGTGATATTAGACATTGGAGAATTTCAGAATTTTGGTTAGAGGTTCCATGAAGAGGTTGTAGAGAGTAGGTGATAGGGTGGACCCCTGTGGGACTCCTAAAGTGACCGGAGTGGTATTGGACCATGATTGTCTGAGTTCTGTTGTGAATAAACAAGGCAAATCAGTTTCAAAATACCCCTGATAACCATATTCTGCATTCCAGTAAGTCAAGTAGGCTGTCATGTTTGACATATTGAAGGCCAAGGAGAGGCCCAGAAGGACAAGGAGGCAAGATCATTCGGATTCAGCATTTTAAGCACATTGTCAACTATATGTGTTAGGACTGTTTCTGTGCTGTGTCCCTGACGGAAGCTGGATTGGTATTGGTCAATAAGGTGGAAGTTGTTTATGTGATTGTATAGTTGGGTATGAAGGCATTTCTCCAGGAGCTTTAAAAGAGAAAGAATGGTGGCGATTGGTTGGAGGTTATTTGGGTTTGAGTGATCTGTGGAGGTTTTATTTTAGAATGGAGCCTACTTGTCCTGTTTTAGGCAATCTAGTATAGCCCCTTGAAGTAGTGAAGCATTCAGTATATTGCTCCAGAGTGGAAGTAAGATATTTTAATCTCCTTGAAGGGATTAGATGGTAATGGGTGGCAGCAGAAGTAGCTTGAAAGTTTTAGTGTTGTTAAGTTATTAAGAATGACATTTTCATCAGCAGGGATGAATATGTTCCACAGCATGTTGTTTTAAGGGTGAAATCTGTGAAGTCTGTGGACTGAGCGATTAGAGGTGGTGGGGGTTATTTGGAGGTATAATCGGGAGGAGCTCAATCACTGGAAATAATTTTCAATATTTGTTGTCTAGTCAAGGATGAAGGAGGCAAAATCATTGCAGTTTGGCTGCCGATTTGAATCAATTGTGTGGGGGTTCATTTTTTGACAGGATTGTTGTTTGACAATTTCAAACAGTCTTTTTGGGGCAATTTCTGACCATGTCTAGTTGAGTTCTAAAGAAATGTGCTTTTGAGTTTCTGATGAGTTTGTTGTAGGTGCTCCTCAGTGATCTCAGGTGCTAAGGTGTTCTTGAGATGGTGAGGATCTCCACACTCATTGAGCTAGTCTCAGTTTGCTTCTTTCTTCATTTAAGTTCTCTGAGGTATCCCTGAAATCTTACATACCCGAGATAGAAAGGTAATGACTGGGAAGGGATCTGAATTTGGTGGTGGACATCACACTTGATTCACTTGCATCAAGATCTGGCCAGTCGGGAGCATTCTCAGAGACAGGGAGAAAGAGGTTGAACTCACATGGCATGCTCGTTAACTGGAGAGCCCAGCATACTGACCTGAGGCACTATACCTATTTCTCTGCATTACATAGTACATATGGATAACTCGAGTCTGCCTCCATATCACACAGAATTACCATTACTGATATAGGCTAAATTTCACTGTCTGTTCATGCACTGCAATTCCTGAATGACTAACTCACCCAGAGTCTCATATGTAGGCTCTACAACTCCCTCATTTGCAAAAGTAACACAAAACCTAAATTCAGGCAGCAATTCAGGATCACATCACACTCAATGACAACAGAAGGCCTCTCTGGCTGCATTCTGGATGCTGTGAAGACCTTGATAAGATGTTGTTGTATACCCATAGTGGCTAGACTGTATAAGGTCAGAAGGAAAAAGAGGGATGAACAAATCACCTAGCTGAAAGAGCAGCAACAAATCCAGAAATGAACAGATTATAAAAGAATTGTGGTGCAGGCTGTCAGCAGTGAAGTCAGAGGTCACCGATAAAGTGCAGTATGCACTTCTTCCTACAAAACAGAGATATTATGTAGGGGGGAATAAAGCAGGTGTTCTGCTAGCTTGTTAGCTGAGAGCCAGAATAAACAGACATAGAGTAGCAGCCATACAGGATACTAAAGGGGACACCCACACTAAATATGCAGACAGAGCGCAAGCATTCTGAGAATTTGATGCCGAGCTATACTAAGCACAGCACATATCAAATCATAAAATTGCAAGCTATCTCCGACAGTCCAGAATGACAGCACTTCCACAAGAGCTTGCAGTTTCCCTCTTTACATCCATTACAATTGAAGAAGTCATATACAGTATATAATGCCTGAAAATATTAAAGCAGGAGAGCTTAATAGTTTTACACCACTTTTCTATAAACTCTTTAATCACGACTTAACCGCCATCTTGACAAGAGTCTGCAGAAGCTTTGCTGAGACAGGTGCACTTACAAACTCAATGCTAGAAGCCTACATGTCCATCATACTGAAACCAGGCAGCAATATATCTCTCTGCCCTTCTTATAAGCCGATTTTGTTGTTTAAGTTTGATGCCAAAATATTTAATGGGATCCTTGTGAGCTGCCTAACACTCCGGTTAAAAATGGGAGCAGTGCCCTTAATAAAAAAATAGAGGTAGAACACCATGGGTCAAATATTCCCCCAGGTAGATTGTGCCTCGGTAGAATCGGTCAACATGTTTTGCGCCCTTACTGCCACAGGGGTCGTTGGCGCTTCTTCAGGACCAAAAAACAACTTGGAGTGAAGTGCACGTGAAATAGAAATGCTCATGGCGGGCGCATCGACAGGGTAGGTGGACTGGAGTCGGCATCCGCTGTGCATTTCCGGCAAGTTGCAGGGTCCTGTCACCTCGAGGCATAGGAGCATTCTTCCTGACAGAGAGGGGTTCTGATCAGGAGCTTCTATCAACTATACACCATATTGGCCCGCCCTGACTTATTTTGAGGGTATTTATTTTTCATTCCTAGTTCACGTGCACTTCACTCCAAGTTGTTTTTTGGTCCTGAAGAAGCACCAATGACCCCTGTGGGACTAAGGGCATGAAAAATGTTGACCGATTCTACCCAGGCACAATCTACCTGGGGGAATATTTGACCCATTGTGTTCTACCTCTATTCTCTTATTTAGGGCACTGCTTCCTGTAGTAACCCATGGATATTTCTTGTTTTATTTGCACACACCTATCACCCTCTTTTTTAGGACCCTCACCCCACACACCCTCAGGCACCATCCAGCCTTTCTAAAAAGATCGCCACTAACGAGACACTTCGGGGGACCCGTAGGGAATTGCAGCGCCCGTCCTACGAGGAGCAAATGCCCGATGATTAAGCATGACATCCTCTGGGGTGTGTGAGGGCAACAGAAGGCAGACTTGTTCTGTCCCCTCACTGGTGGGTCCTTCTTACCTAGGGTTCTTTCTTCTTCTTTTCATTATTTTTGATGGGTTTCTGGGTGACATCTTGCACCCCGCCTTAGTAACTGTGTCCCCTTTATTGGTTGGAATATCATCTGTTAGGAGCATGGACACTGGACCATTAATGGCTCCGTGGTCCCCCTTCCCCTCTTTGGATTTTATTGATATACATAAGTGCAACATCCCAAGGAAAAAATCTGCAGCATTCCAATCCCAGAATGCTGTTTTATAAGGCCTGGTGCCCATAGCCCTAACCGTGGCACCAAGGCCTGTATTACATATAAGGCACACTGTCTTCTTTTTTGTCACAGGGCACCTTTAAACAGATGTGCCTGGTGCTGGTGCAAAAAAGGACAGTGTGTCCTGTTACACTAAATGCCCGGACCCCGGGGAAGACATAAACTTGTGCTGGAAGGCGGCCATCCTATTCACTGAAGTACGCGGAGCAGCTGCTTCAAAGCCTCTCCATGTTTCTCTGTGCAGACAGCAGTCTGCCTACACTTTATAGAGGTGTTAGAGATCCTCTTGAAGTCAGGTGCAGTGAGTGCATGCATCAGCCTGCAGGAGCATATCTTGGGGCCCATGGGACCCCCTTTTCCACCTTCAGAAGGCTTTTTTCAGGGAGCACACTTTCAGTGTGCCTCATGAGGGCATATTTGAATCTGTAATATGGTGTGGGCATAAAGGCAAAGTGAGACCTTTATTTGCATAAGGGCCACGTCACCATGCAAATGAGGGAACGCCCTCTGAAGATAATTCTAGTGCTGCATGTGTGCCAGCGGTATTAGAGTAACAGAAGGGGCTGCACAAGCATCTGCAGTGCCTTCTGTACTACCACAGTACCCTGGAGTGCGAAAGAGGGCACAAATACCTGTTGCGCCCCCGAAGCACAATGGACCACATTACAATATTTAACGGACACAAACTTTGTGGTTTGGAACCACCTGACCTTAGGTCGGCGGTTCTGACCGCAAGATTATGAATGCAACCACCTATAGGGATGTCGCAAACGTCCATTTTTCAATGGAAGCTTGTGTGGCTGGTGGAAAAGGCCACAGCACAAGCTTCTATTGAGAAATGGATGTTTGCAAACAGCCCTGTACCATGTGACAAGCACCATGCGGTGCCTGTCACATGGTAGGTTGTCCTGCTACATACTTGCCTTTAATTGAGTGTGTACATTCGGGTCCCAAATGAAAATGTATAGGACTTAATGTGTTTCGTTTCCCAAAAAGAAACTTTCACAGGACTGATTTGCCTCAACATTGTCTATTGCCTCAGGATCTTGCAAATTGTGGTATTTCCCTTGTTTTGAAAATACACGGGTTCTTCAGGGGGGCACCATATGTGCACTCCAGGCCCCATAGCAGAGAGACAGGGGAGATGTCACTTTCCCATAGCCTTTCCAAGTCGGAAAGGCCGACATGGAAAGGCTGTCCGAAACTGACATTGTAGTCCTGATGGCGGAGCCAAGGCTGGCTCTGCCATCAATCAAGGGATTATAATTCTGCCCCTTTTGAACGAAGATAGGAATCACCCTGCTTTTTCCCTACATTCACCGTCATAATAATACGGCAGTAAGAGGGAAACCATTGATGTCTAGCGGAAAGCCTCCGAACGACAGTCGGATGGCTTTCCACCCAACATCCAACTCGGGACCAATATATCATAAGGTCCCCAATGTGGGAATGTGAACACAATTGTCAAGCCAATGCACATGGGACCTCAGATGTGAGGAATTGGAGTAGGGCAGTGCCGCAAGTCTTCTTGCTTCATTGCCCTACGCCAATGTTAAAAGGCAGGGATGTACTGTATTTATGAAATATGGTGCATTTCTGTCTTTTCCCCCTGCTCTGGCGCACAATGGTGCAAGAGTGCTTCTTTTTCAGGCAGGATTATTTTTGTGCAGGAAGGAGCACCTTCCACACACAAAAGCAATTCAGAGAGGCATTTTCCTCTTTCTTTGTGTGCTGCAGAATGCAGCACACAAGGAAAGAGGAAAAAAGGAGGAGAAATAAAAATATTCCTTCCCATTATCAGCTCTGAGGAAGTGTAAGGTTTTGGCGCTGCCCCAGGTTTATGTGATTAAGTAAATCTGGGGCCGTGCCAAAATACATGGGTGTTGCATGGGGAAACCCAATGCAACTCCAATGGAAAGCCTCCTTGACACAGAGTAAATCAAGGCAGCAACTTGAGGTGCTTTGATCTATTCAATATCTATGAAGCCATGCAAAGCTACTCAGAGTGGCTTTGTGTTGCCTCATAGATATGATTGAGAGGCTTGCACTGGCAAAGCATCAAAAAAAGTGATGCTCCGGTGGCGAAAGCCTCTCATAAATAAGCCCCATAGTATCCAAAAAGAGCTCAACCTCGAAGACACACAGTCCCTTGGCAAACATTGTAACTAATTAGAAGAGGCCAAGACATGAGGAAAATGAACTTGAATTAATGCCTCCAGTCTAGCTCCAAAAGAATGTTATAAAATAAAATCTGTGCAATGACATCAGCAGTCCCCAGCACAAGTTTCTATGCAAGTTGCTAAGCAACATTACATTTTAGTTAGATCTCTGCTCGGTCAGCACAGGTGAATTTTGAGACTTGTGCACATTATTTTCTCAATGATTGTTTTTGTAGTTACATCTTTGCATCTTACACAATGTAATGTTTTTGTTCAATTGGGCCTAAGGACTTGGGGGCAGATTTACTAATGTCTCACGCAACTCCGCACAGCAACTTAAGATGCAATGAGGGAGACAACAGGACAGTGTCATATCTACTAAGAATATGATGCTGCTGCTCTCTCCCCAAGAGCTATACGGGACACAAAAATGCAATGTTTTCCAGTCAGCCATCAATAGCTGCTTCTTGTACCAATTTAAGCACACACACACACACACATATTTCTAGTGCTAAAATACATAGGTTTTTACACTTTTTACATAAGTTCAAGTTGAACCATTAAACTACTCCTATTTCAAATGGATTTGTGCTCTCTGCTTTTTTTTTTTTTAAAACGTTCGCATTCACTAATTTCGCCCTAAGTGAGCGCAAATGAAAAGTGCAACACAAAGATAGCACAAAATAATTTGAATTCAATTGATTGATTCTGTTTCAGTTCTTCAAATTTTGTAAACAAAAGGGAATACATTCAAGCATTACTAATATTATCCCAAATTAGGGTAACCAAAGTGAGGAAACATTGATCAGCTCTCTTCCCACGTACCGGTGCCCTTTCTGGCTTCCTTGTATCACACACACACCTTTGCACCACAGTGTAAAGGTGTCTATGTGATTCTAGCATAGGTTCTGCATAGATTTTGTACTGGAAGGGTAACATTTCATTACAAAATACTGTACTCTGGCCTACCTTTAAAATTGTCCTACAATTTATGTGAGCTGTACAGTACAGCAGACATTCAAACCTAAAACAGTTTGGGCAAACGAAAATTTTTCAATTTGTTAGCATCTGTCTTGAGAAGGTGTCATTGTTTGGTACAAAGCCAAAGGCCTGTCTAGCAATTGAGGTAGATAGTTTCAGTCTGAATGTGCGGTATGGCCCCTGCCTTTCGCGCATTGTGTTCTCTCCAAGAATTTTCCTATGGTATTGCAAACACCATAGCAATTGAGAAGGAGATTTGAGGAAGAAGTTTACCATTTCTCTTCAAAGAACCCTCTCTATCTCTCTCTCTCGCTCTCTCTCTCTCTCAATGTCTCTCCTCTCTCACATTCCAAAATCACAAGTGACTAATCTCACCACAGGAGATGATCTAAACCTTGAGTATTTGGCCAGTGGCGGTGTTGTTAATATATCTTTGCTTCCTCAGAGATCTGGCTATTCAGGTGAGTGGCATTAGCATGACCGATAAGGCTTTCCATTAGTACCAACAGTTGTTTATGGAAACACCCTGCACCACCCATGTGACACCCCCAACTAACACAAAGCAGCACAAAGGCCTGCTTTTCGTTACGTGTAGGTAACTTTGCAGCACAAAACTTGCTTTGCACTTAAAAGTAAGTACCAATCCAGCACTTTACCCCCGTATAAATGACAACCTAGTTTAGGATACACAATGTATTTTCATTCTTCACAGAGTTGTAGTTGTGCTGTTGTGGCCAGAAATATCATTTTATTATTGACAGAGCGCTCAACGCTCTTGTAGGGGTGCATTATACTCTTGAACGAACCACATTCCTACATAATACATGTTTGGTTGAACTTTGTGCATATTAAAACAAAGTTTATGTATCATCATATCAAAATCTGTAGAATTAAATTGTGACACTATTTTCTGGCTTGATTAATATTCTGCACATATTTAGAGAAATCATGTCATTATGCAGGTATATAATGTATACTATGCAAAATAAATGTATTCACTGTTAAAAGATTCATATTGAGGCCCGTGTAACAAGTACACATTAAAGAATGTTTTTAGGTTAGCCAAAATTGTAGGCCTAACTTTCGTTTTTCTTTAGGTTTCATTTCTCCTCGTTTGCTCTTAGGTCAGAAGCTAATTACATTTATATGTGTAAAAGTTTTCTTTTCGCCCCTATGCAGGTGCAGGAATTTGACCTTGTTATTTTAGATTTAAGAAGATACATGGGTGGAGAGAAATGCCTTTGAAGAGCTCGGACAGAGAGAAGGCGGACACCTTCCGTGCCGGGTGAAACTTGGGAACCAAGGTCGACGAACAGAGCTGTAAAATTAATTGGAGTTTGTGGAAAGTTACTCAAAGAAGGTGTCCATGGAATAATGTACCATGCGATCTGTTAGGGGTGTAACTTTGTCTTTTTGTATTAGGTACAGGGACAGATTTTTTCAGGACTTCTGCTTTTGGCTGAGAAAAGAGAACATCTGAGAAGGAGCTCTGTAGATTTACGCTACTTGATCCATTTAAACGTGAGTGCACTTCTTAGGTAGTCAACGCGTGCTGACACCTTTAGAGGAAATTCTTCTGGGAAACTAAGAAGGGATGTCACTTTAGAAGTAGAATAGGGACAGATTATTCCTTAATTTGGAGATACAAATGAAAAATAATCTGGACGCAGCGTCTATACTTAGCTGTGTTCCCATTTTGAAATGTATTGTTCTGTGCCTATTGTGCCGTATGAACTAAATTCGTAGATTGGGCTCTGTATTACTTTTCATGTGTCTTTATGCCTTGATTCTAAGTTGTGTCTATATCTTGTTGTTCCTGGCTTTGTAATAAATCAACAAACTGAATTCGAAGACTGCAGTTATTTAGTTGGACGGCTGGGGAAATGTATAATTGGTAAATTATTTTCTTTCCTCCACACTTCCTAGCCGGCAATAAAGACCATCGGCCAGATATTCCAGCGTAAAATTAGGATATGGAACATGGCCCCCTCATTATCCATGATGGTTGACTATTACACATCATTTGTGATTCAGTGCTGTGCAATATTTTGCTTGGATTCATTCAAGTTTCATTTTGATTTGCAGTAACAATAAAAAACCATCCTTAATCAAGCAACTCCATTAATAGAAAACCCAGCATACCTCAAGTAGGCCCAAGTAAAAATAAACAACAACATTATCATAATTGTAGTCCCTCCCAGGATGTAGGTATTTCACTTCCATAATACTAAATGTACATAGCCATATTTATTGTTAGAGCCATCATCATTCATTACCCTTAGCTTCACATAGGCCACACGACATACATAATTACAGCTGGTTTACTACAACACTATTAACATCTGAGACTATTTGGCTGTGCCCATATTTAATAAATAATTACACAGTGGTCCACATATATCTCATGGCCTATCCTTTGGAGGCAGCATTGAGGAGGATATTTTGGCTTAGCCATGGTAGTAGACAGTAACTTTAAACCAATATTGTGCTCTAGGGGTATAGGTGGCCCTTCTTACATGTCATGCATATCATCGTCACAAGGTGTTTGGACAACAACAGGAGCAGGGCATTTAATCCACAGATCTATTTCGGGACGTCTTCTATGTAACCTAGTAGAACCTCTCATAACTGAAGTTTGATGAGTCTATGTATAATATCAGAAATAATGTCAACTACCTTTCCAAAATCCTTGAACATTTGAACGCTTCTAAGCTAGGTAAATAAAATATGCATGTATGTGAACATATAGAAAGCTATGGGCCAGATGTACAAAGCTTTTTTCAGCTCTCAAATGGCCCACTTTGCAGAATCTGGGCATTTGCTATCTGAAAAAAGCATTTTTAAATGCACAAAACCCAATTTGCGATTCAGTAAGCTATTACCAAATCGCAAATTGAGTTTGTGAGGTGCTGTTAGGAAGGGGCGTGCCAAGGGCCTCTCTTCCTAATAACGAGTTGCAGGGGCATGTATGAATGTTTTGCGACCGGAATGTGACTCTATGAAAGAGGTGGTAACCCATTCACAAATTGTAAAGGGTCCCAAAGGGAACCCTTCAGCTTTGTGAATGTGGTCGGCAAAAAGTTTTAAGAGTAGGCAGTTGTCCCACGGACCACTGCCTACTCTTAACAAATGGAAAAGAAATTTCAAATTTTTCTTTTCTGAATGCATCCTGTTTTTCTTTTAGGAAAACGGACTGCATTTCAAAATAAAAAAAATGCTTTATTTAATAAGCAATTACAGACATGGTGGTCTTCTGACCCCAGCATACAATCATCCCTGTGATTGTAGCCATTCAAAATGGGTCGCAAATTGCCACCTGCCTCATGGATATTGATGAGACCGTCTATATGTGATCAACTGCGCATTGATAAAAGTGTTAAACACACTAATGTGTATTGCAGTTTGCAATTTCCTGATAGTGAATTGAAAAAATTTGCTTTTAGTAAATCTCAAACAGGACAATTTCGTACATCTGGTCCCTTGTAGCACTTGCTTTAGTTTATGAATTTATGAATTTTGAAATGCAAAATATTAAGTCTGTATTTGTTGATATGTATACAGCAATATATTCATTAGTCATTATATATTTATACACACAGATCTTTCTTCCATAACCTGAGACATAGATGAATGATAGCAGTACAATTTGTTACAACTTGAACTTGGCGAGTATTACTAAAATCAATAGTACAAATCGTACATCTCAGTCAGAAAGCATGAAAATGTCATTACTACCACTTGCCACAATATAAATATCTTAATGTATCTTTGAGTGTGGTGTATTGATTGCTGCTAAATGACAAAATGAACCTTTTAAAGCAGTTATTCCAACTTAGTAATTCCTCTATTTTTTAATATATTCACCACAAACGGGCTTTTGTAACAGGGAAAGCACTAGAGGGTATAAATGAGTACTACCTGGCAGTTTTTTAGATTTAATTTATTACCTGGACCTGTTTGCTGCTGGGAAAGGGTGTGGTATCAGAACAATATTGTGAGATTATTATTTAAAATAAATATTGTGTTCTATGATCTAGAAAATCATGGCCCCGTTAGGGTTAACAATACTATCTACACCCAAACAGCACTAGTCATTCATCTTGCAAATGAGCCTCACTATCTTGCTCATTTGTCAAGAAACATAAAATAACTGTTGGGCAAAATGGGGTTCACCTATGTAATCCCCAGAATGTATGCTATTTAGACAACCAAGTTTATGTACTTTTGATGTGAATGACTCTCACTACCTGAATAATACTCACTGTAAGCACTGTTATAATGAATTGGAAGTACTAACCAGCAGTGTCAGGCGTGTACGATAAGGTTCACTACTATGCAACTAGAGTAAGAGACTCTTGACTTGTTGTATGTAAACATGTATACACACTTATGTACACATGTTTGAGCTGAGCATGTAAAACTACTGTGTAATGTGTTGTTCACATACATCTTGCTGCTCATGCAGTTTCATTGGAATCTGGAATGTTGGTTGTTTGGAGTTCTGATCTGTCAGTTGCTCGTATGTAGCTGATGGATGAGGTGTTCATGATTAAACCTCTCACTGAACCTGATCACCTTGTAAGTTTGATATTTAACAACTTTTCACTGGCGACGGGCGTAAAACAAACAGAAAAGAAGAACACCTCAACATAGTGCTAATTAAGAAGATAAAGAAATCAGCGAAGAAGAGTTTCTTTACCTTAAACGTTAATTAGTTAAAGATGAGCAATAAGAAAATGTGGGTGGATCAGACCCAGAAGGTAATTTTTAAGAAGTTTGAGTGACTGCTGAAAATAATATTACTAGATTATTTAAAAAAAATAATATTAGTAACAAGATTTACATATATGCGCATGAGATTCGAAGTTGGTAATGATTATGAGCGAAGATTTGAAAGGCGCTTTTAGCAATGTTTGTGTGAAGATTTAAAAGGCTCATTATCAAGTAAAATAAGAAGAATTGGAAAGAACATCTATCTGTGCACTACATTTACTGAAATAATTTTTTCTGAGTTAATTTGAATAAGATCGTTTAACACCTGACATACGGTGTTGTAAAGTGTATGTCACGCAATTAAACAAGGAGGAAGAAATCCAATATTTGGTATTAAATAAAAGCACTCAACGGCTTTACTTTATAAATGCACGCAACGGTTTTAATCTAAACGGAAAAATTCAGCGCGTCACTGGAAGAGAGAGAAAGAGACGCGATCTTAGTGTTTGTGTGACGTATGTGTGCGGAAGAAAATGAAACAATAGCGGAGGCACTATTTCACATGAGAATTTGTTTTGGGCAGTTTAAAAAGGGAACAAGAATACTATGAAGCAAAACTAAAATCGCTTACTTTCAAAGAAGAAATCTTGTCTGTTTGCAGAGCTGCTATATTGTATTGTTTCAGCGACGTTTCCGACCTAAAAGAGGCTGTACTGTTTTGCTTTCATCAGCATGTCAGCGTGTCATCTGCAATCGCGTCAATGACATGCTCATCACGTCGATGACACGCACATCAGGAAGTTATTCGGATTGGCCAGGAGGTTGTTTTCCATTTGATTTTGCAAGCGTGTCAGTGTGTCATATGAAATCTTGTCGATGACACACGTCATAAAGTGAATTTGATTGGTAATTTCAAATACTGGTGTCACAACTAGTTAGAAATAGAAATGTCAGTATTTTGTTCTTGAAATACATTATTGAATATAATTTATTTGTTATATTTAATTTTTTAAAATTTGTTTTACATATTTTTAAGGTTAGGGTTTATATATAGCATTACATTTTACATTGCACGTGTGCATTATATGTATAGGAGATAAGGATTTGTGACCAATTTGCTCTTAAATGTAGAGAGGATAAGATTAGAGAGGAGCTTCGGCTCAAAGAGGAACCACGTTTAGAAGAGGTAATAGGGATTGCTAAGAAAGTTGTACATGTTAAAATATGTTAATGAATTAAAAGGAGACAAATCCAAAAGTCAACCAGTTGTGGAAGAAGTTCAAGAGAAAGTTTGCCAGATTAAAAGCAAGAAAGTTTCTTCAAAGGAGTTAACTAAGGACGATTGTCAAAAAATAACTTTTGAATGTTTTAGATGTGTGAGATCTGGATATAAGGCTAATTCAAAGTGTAGCCCTGCTTTGAGTTTTGTCTGTCATAGTTGTGGGAAAAAAGGTCATTTTATAAAATACAGTAAGTCTAAAAATAGGAAGATGGCTAACAGAGAAGTAAAAGAAGTCAAATGTCAAGTTGTGAAAAATAAATGTAATGACCATCCCATTGGTAAAGTAAAGATTGATAGTATTGTGTTAGACATGAAATTTGACTGTTGCTCGCATATTTCTATTATTTCAAATGAAACATGTGAAGTACTTTCAGTAGAAAAATAAATTAAATAAAATGGATATAAATCCTGGAGGGTATGGAGGATAACCTTTAAGCATTTTTGGTTATTTCAATGCTTGTATTGAAATAGAAAAGAAAATGATTATTGGGAAAATGTATGTATCCAAAGTTGGTGATAATTTAATTGGTTGGCCACATCAGCGTTCATTAGGAGTTATGTTAAACCCTAATGCTAATACTCAGATACAAATACATGAAATTGCTTCTGAGACAATAGAATTTGTAAGCGAATTCCCTCATCTGTTCAGGAAAGATCTAGGCTGTCTCAAGGGTTATAAACATTGTATTAAGTTAAGAGCAATGCAGTTCCAGTTGTATCAAAAGTAAGAAGAATTCCTATTGCTGTACAAGGAAAGCTTGAACAAGCATTGGAAAATTTTCAAAAACAGGGTATAATTACTTCTGTGGAGGCATCTGAATGGTTGGCCCCAGTTGTTATTGCCAACAAACCTAATGGGGACATTAGGCTTTGCATTGATCTAAGGTCTCTTAACAAAGAGGTAATTGTTGATAAATCTCCTCTCCCCAATATAGATGAATTGTTGTCCTCCTTGGGTGATGCAAAGGTTTTTACAACTCTTGACCTTACTCAGGCATATCATCAGATTGAACTGACACAGGAGTCTCAGGGTCTTATGGCATTCATTACTCCCATGGGTGTTTTTAAGTATAAAAGGATGCCTTTTGGTCTTGTGTCTGCTGCGTCATTTTTAAAAGGTATAAAATCTGTAAAATGTTACCAAGATGATTTACTGATTTTTGGTTCAAATCAAGAAGAACATGATAAAACACTGAGACTAGTTTTAAAGAGATTAGAAGTTGCTGGTCTTACTTTGAAATTTAAAAAATGTAATTTTTCACTGCATGAAGTAAACTACTTGGGTCATTGCATATCTGCATCAGGAGTTATTCCAAAAAATGAGTTAGTTAATACTATTCTAAATCTAACTTCTCCTAGGGATAAAGAAGAAGTTGTTTCCTTCTTAGGTATGGTTGAATACTATGGGAAATTTGTAAAGCAAATCAAGCAATGTGAGAAGTTTACTTGGAAAGAACAAGGAATTTATTTGGTCAGATGAATGTCAGAATGAATTTGAAGAAATTAAAAAAGATCTTGTAAATGCGCTTAATTTACACCCTTTTGTTCAGAGTGATGAAACCATCATTGTAACTGATGCGAGCGGTAAAGGATTGGGTGCTATTTTGAAACAGTATAGTGGTGGTAAAGAAAAATTGATTGCTGTGCATCTAGAGGTTTGCGGGGTGCAGAAGTTAATTACTCAGTAATTAAAAAAGAGGCGTGGCCATTTACTGGTTTCTCAATAAGTTTAGACATTTTCTATGGGGTTTACATATCAAGGTTTGCTCCGATCATAAACCCTTAAAAGACGTTTTTACAAAAAAGGGTTTAGATTTTATTTCATCACGCATAAGGAGATGGGTTATTGGATTATAAGATTTCAGTTTTTCAGTTGAACATCTTCCTGGTGTTGACAATATGACAGCAGATTGTCTTTCTCATTTAGTCTGTGATGTTGATGAAGAAATCTTGGAAGAAGAAAATTTGGAGGATGAGGTTAGTGTATGTAAGGTCACCTCAGGAGTTGTACAGGATATTGAGTGGAAAGATGAGGTTAAGAAAGATGATGAAATTGTTAAAGTCACGAATATGAATAAATTAAAATCTTCTTGTGATAACTCTTTGTCTAAAGTCTGGCATTTGGTTGCAGAGGAATTGTCTGTTGACAATGACATTTTGTTAGGAGATACTAAGTTAGTCCCTCCCTCTTCTCTTAGAAAAAGGTTGATAGAAGAAGCTCATTAGGGTCATTTAGGAATTGTGAAAACAAAAGAAAGACTTAGATCTTCGTTTTGGTGGCCTGGAATGGATCTTGAAATAGAACGAGAAGTGAGAGAGTATTTGCAATGTAAGTTGAGTGATAAAATTCTCACAACCCGTACTCCTCCTATGGTATGTAGGAGTTTACCCAATCGTCCGTGGGAAGATATTGTCATTAACATTGTGGGTCCCCTCAATGGTGAACATCGCACTCCTTATCTTATTGTTTTAATTGATCTTTATTCTAGATGGGTTGAAGTATCTTCTGTTTCTGATATTTCTTCTTCTTGTGTAATTTCATTCTTACAAGATATTTTTAGGAGATAGGGTTTTCCTAGAACTTTGCTGTCTGATAATGGACATCAATTATGTTCTGGTATTATGTCTGAATTGTTATCATCCTGTGGAATTGTATACAAAAAAAGTGCTCAGTTTATCTTCCGGAAACAAATGGAGCTGTTGAAAGGTTCAGCAGGGTTATAAAAGAGAATATTCAGCTCTCAAGGGTAAACTCTCTAAATTGGAAGGAAGAATTACAGAAATTCTTTTTGGCTCATCGTTTCTCCCCTCACACATCTACACATAAGTCACCATTTGAGTTGTTTAAAGGCAAAACTCCCAATACTAGTCTATGTCCTGCTTGGATGTTTTGGGGAAAAGGTATTAAAGATAACAGCATTGGCTCTTGGAGACTAAGAGAAGAAAAACTTCAGTTAAAAAATTAAATTAGGTTCTGATGAAAATGTTTAAAAAGTTATTGTTAGAGTGGGGGATATGGTGCGTGTAAAAGCTCCTGTAGGAGCTTTATCTTGGTCTAAATATGCTGCTCCAATGCGTGTCACTAAATGTTTTAAAAAATCTGTGAAGTTAAAAAATGGCAAGATTTGGAATTTGAACCGTGTCGCTGTTATTAAGAATAATTCTTTTATGAATAAGAATAATTCTTTCATGAATAAGATTGACAATAGTTTGTTTACTCATTCATGTATCTCTGATGAATCACACCCAAGACGTAGTATTCGAAAGACATATATATCCAAATATCTGAAGGACTATGTAGCATAAACATTTTATGGATCTGTCAACTTTGCTGTTCTACTTCTGTTAAAAATGTTGTATATCTAGTTTTATATATTACTCTTATGTAACATTATACTTTAGTATGTACTTTTGTTATTGGAAGGGAGATGTGTGGTGTTCACATACATCTTGCGGCTCATGCAGTGTCATTGGAATCTGGAATGTTGGTTGTTTGGAGTTCTGATCTGTCAGTTGCTCGTATGTAGCTGATAGATGAGGTGTTCATGATTAAACCTCTCACTGAACCTAATCACCTTGTAAGTGTGATATTTAACAACGTTTCATTTAACACAGCCCAGTATCTTTGCCCAGATACCTTTTCAAAGCAGTGGCCCTTCAGGGATTGGTACTGACCTGAAGTAGGGCTAATAATGCAAATGAGCATTAATAGTGTGTGCTTCACTGTATTATACACTATGGCACTATCTGCCTCCAAACTGTTGTTTCACAATTGTGAGGCCTAGAGACCAGCATAGCACACTGGTCACATTGTAAAAACGAACTCTGAGTGCAGATCCAATGTCACTTTTATCATATCTGCACTCCTTTTGCTCTTTATAGTTTGTCATATCTCTCTGATTCAGCTTCTAACGTGGCTCCGGGCCTTTGTTCTTCTTGCTGGGCCAAGGTAAATATTCTGATGGCCATCTGGAGAATGAAAAGCCTCCCCATTCAATAGTGCCATTAGCCAGTTCTTAGGCCTCCTCCCAGCAGAGGAGAGAGTGGGTAAGGAACCTGAATGTGTTAATTGCCTTTCAAACAACACCTGCCTGAGAAGGTTCACTCCCACAGAAACAAAGAAGGAGAGACAGACCTCTGGAGCTCAACACTGGGAGGTCTCTCCTTTGAAGTTCTAGTGTGAAGGGACCAGGCAGCTGTGGCGGGTTGAGGTGTAGTTTCAGTCTCTAAGTGAGGTCTCTCAACAGACCCCTTAAAGTCACCATGTGGAGGAGGGTGTAGTCAGGGGCGTAGAGATGATGTGTCACCACAGCACTGGGCAGAGGTGCCTACATTCTAGAACAATCCATCTTCACTTACAAACCTCAGCAGAAGGGGAGACTTTGCAGAACAGTCTGGACCTGGAATGAATAGCTTGAAGAGATAAGGATTCCTAACCCATGCACCAAGGATGTATTGAAGAATTTCTGACTACATTTGGCCTCTTGGAACTAGGATTTATTTCTCCAGGGCCAGTGGCACTGACCCCCTACAGTCTCCGGGGCACAGTAGAGAGATGGACACGCTGGGAGAATTCTGAAGGATCTTCTATTGACTGGCCCTGCCAGATTGTAACCTCCACAAGGAAGTGAAACCTGACTTCTGCTGTCCTAGGTCTTTGCAAGTAGCCAACAAAGAGGCCATTGGATCTGGAGGTTGCAGGCAGGTGGGCACTAAGCCTTGGGGCTCTGCTGAGGAAACCCTTTGGCCCAACAGGTGTATTAAGCATTCAGACAGGAGATAGGTATTGCACAAGGAGGACTGTATGCACAAATTCAGCTCCCAGAAGAAAATTACAATATAGAGTCTATGGCGTCATATTTTGATGGCAAGAGCTGGTCACTTAGGAGCAAAACGCTTCACCTTACCCCATCCAAATCATACCAATGGAGACTGATGAAAAACTAGATGAGGTATGGTAGCCCAAAAACCAAGACTGGCTGGACCTGAGTTGCGTGCCCCTTCTGTTTCCCCAAGCTACTCGTTGGGGTCATGCAAGCAAGATTGAGCATGAAGAGGTGGTGTGCATCACTTAATCAATCACAGGCTGGTAAAGGGCGACTACTCAACCATAAGGGTCTCAAGGCAAGGAATGGGGCCCCCTCTCCATTCATGTCATTGTCCCCCAGGCACCTCCAGTTCACAGGGACCAATGCTTAAAACAAAATGAAAAGAAAACAGAAACAATAATCCGCACTGCGCTCTTCACTTCTTTGTCCCTGGGGGCCCTGATTTCCCAGGGTAACCAATGACTGAGGCATAGAAGAGCATGTCAGATGCTTCTCCTACCCCTGTGCTTGTGTCGGGGGGTCATGTGCACCCTTTATCACACCTCCTGTCTCGTATGTGGGAAAGGAGACTCTCTGGATGACTCCCCTTCCACAGGAAGCAGAAGAAGTCAGCTCCCGAATGTTTCTCCTACAGATAAGCCCACCCATTCAGCTGCATGTGCCTCAGAGGCTTTAAGTCTCCTCTCATGACCCCCAACAAAACCGTAGAATGTAGGTGACCCAAATTGAAACCAGGGAAACCTTTAAAAGAGAATACATTCTTGTAACACAAGCCTACTAACAAAATATGCAGGCCTTGGGGTGATGTCCCTTAATGCATTGTGTCCTAAAATGGTGCACAGAAGCGAAGGAGCACTGCAGTGCCACTTTTACCGTGTTGGGGGTGCGCTGGAATAAAGGTGAGTACTGCCAATTTATTTCAGGCATCCTATGTTGCCCTAAGGCTAAATTCATGACCCCAGGAGAGCTAGTTCTTCTCTCTTGGGGATTTTACTTTTTGCCTAAAGCTTCTGATATGCAGGGATATCTTCTGGTAGGTTTTATGACTGCATTTGTAGCATGCTAAAAGTCAACATGGAACCCATGCACACATTTTATTGAAATATAAATGTTTTATTGACAATGATAGAGTTAACCGTGCACTTTTATATGTGTTAATGTGAATTATGGGAGTACTCCATTTTTTATAACTTAACAGTGAATCATATGGTTTAATGAATGTCATCATAAAATAATGGCATCATTAGTGATTTTATTGATGTCTTATTGTGCCATATTTCTGTTTATAATATTGAGGAGACAACCCTACAAAGCCAGTAAGCCTGCCTCTTCACAATTATGTCCCTTTAGATTATGTCTCATTTACATGGGGGTTCTGTGGTTTTAGTGCGTAGGGCTCACAAGGGATTTGAACAATTAGGAGGGTGCCACCAAAGGTATTTCCAGCCTGCATCATATGTATATGTGTAAATTAATGTGCAGTATCCTGCAGTGTGCGCATAATGAACTTGATTTCCTTTTGATAGCAAAAGGCACTGACTGGACTATAATGTATTAGGTTTTGTTTCTCCTGCTCTAGTGGACTGGTGGACTGGTCCCCAGAACCTTCTCTGAGTGGGCCTTGGACTGCTCTGCTTCACTACCCTGAGAGAGCCAAGTGCTACAAAGGAGTGCTTGCCTCACAGTAGATAGAAGGTTATGGACCTATTACATGTGAAGAACCTAAAATTCGCCTCTAGGAACCCTGTGTCTTACAGTTATGTTGTTTCGAACCCTTGCTCATCTATGTATTTCATGATGCTTGATGTGTCTATTCTGGTGTGTCAAAGGTCAGGAGACTAATTCGCAGAGCAGTGATGACTAAATTATCAGAAATCAATTCTATGTGTTTCCACCATAGTAATTTACACTTCAGATATACAAAGCAGCAACAAACAAGTCGAATTTACCAGGACAACCTGTAGAGTTCCTTAACTCTTCCAAAAATGCTTTACTCTCTATATGTGTTCCAAATCCATCTTTATTTTTCTTCGTCAGACTAATAGTGTTGACACGAAAGGTATTATGAAGAATGCTTATGGTCCTTTTCACTAAGACACTGACAACCTTTTATGCGGTGCCCTTTTCAAAAAAAGAAAATATTGCCTGCAGCACAAGACACTGAAGCTCCTTTATTGTCCCCAGAGGTATGAAGCCCATACATTTTTCTGATCTGCACAGCAATAGAACAGTTTGTGATTTTGGCAGGCTATAAGAACATATCATCTTCCAATCATGACCTTTCCTTCATAATGGCCCTTTATGTATCTCAGGAGAAGAGGATTTATTTTTTGCATTGCAGGGAGAGTTGCAAAATTCATATTTGTTTTTTAAATAAATCATACTGTGTTCCTAACACTGTCAGCAACTAGGCTTAATTGGCAAACATTATTAAAAGGCCACTATTTCTTTAGACAATAGCAATTTGTTTAACTTGTCCTTTTTAATAGGGTTATGCTGCACACGGGGTTTAAGCCATTGCAGATTTTGAAGAAAATGCAGTGGTATATTGCTTAAATTAATGGCGAAGAGCTGTTCAGAAAGAAAATGTCATGACTCAATGTGGGGAAAGCAATATTATCAAATAGCATATGGAGAGACAGGATGATGCGGGAATATTCTGCAACGTACAGTTTATTTGTATTCAAGTGCATATATGGACATCTGTTTAACTGCCAACACATGGTACATATCAGCAAAAACGTCTGGTGTACTCTAATTACGCTGGATCAAAAGTTTTATACTGCAGTTACTTTTTCTCCACTTCTGTACCTGTTTGCTGGCTTAAAATTATGTGTATTTGTTTAAGGTGTTCACACATTATATACAACGGTTGAGTATTTTATACATTAATGTCGTTTTATAACATCTTGTTCCCAAGGACGTGGAAGCAGGTTCCTCTTTTTAATGAGGAGATTGGTAGAGTACAGCTTATATATATATATTTTTAAATCGGTTTAAGTTGTTGCAAGTAGAGACACCCGTCTAGATACACAGCTGTTGCAGTTACTGAGTGAAGCAAACATATATTAGTGAGGAACGTGCTAATTGAAAAACTTAACCAATACCAGTCTGGGAACTAAAAATATTCTTGGAGCAGCATGTAATGTCGGTACATTGTGTATCAAGCAATTATAATGAGAAAGATAAAGAAGGTATGCAAGATGACTGAATGGTATACTCGCTATTTGAAGAGCTCCTCAGTATTAGCAAAACATTTTAGGATGCCCTCCAACCCACTATAGTAAGCCTCTTTAAACACATTTATTTATACCAGAGTCTGTCTTCTTCTCTCTCCGATTAATGTGCCCCACACGTTACACTGAAGCCCCTGGAGTGTTTACTGCTTACTGTTGTTGATAGCCTTGATTTACCACGACGGAAGCAAGTCCCAGTTGTGCTGGATGGCTCCATGCAGTGATGGGGGCTCTTGCACTGTATCACCACTGGTTGTGGAGGTGCTCTAACTCCTAGAAGTCCAGGGGTTGCTGGCTCTGGAGGGAAGGACGTTTGTTTCTCTCAGATCAAAGAATGTGGTGGTTCATGCACAGCCTAATCTTCTGTCTTCTGGTAGACGTCCTCCTCCTCTGGAGGGATGTGCCTGTGATTGATTGTACCCCTCTGCTGCCCCTGGCAACCACAAAGGCAATCAGTGGATATTTGCTAGTCCCACTCTCATTCTTGCTAACCAAGTAGATGCTCTGGTCGCCTTGCTGAATGGTTCGATCACTGGGAGGTGCACCATCATTCTCTGTAACTGGTATGTTAGTTTTCCCACAACACTGCTAGCTAACACTCTATTCAAGAGCATATCATTTAGGTGTTCCCCCACACCTTTTACATTACAATCAAGACATCTACCTTTTGATCGTTGGGGGTTAGGTTTGTGAGTGACACCAACCAGTGGGTGACACTAAGTCATTGTGGAAGCAGGACAGTTTGCCATCTGGTTATGTTGTCCCTCTTCCTAAGATACCAAAAACTCATGCTTTCACATTTCACACTTGCAACCTGAAGATGTTGTGCTCTTTCTTCCTTTTGTATTGTAAAGACTCTTGACTGTATAAGTTGATGGAGGAAGCTCAGTTATTGGCTGAGTTCGGTCAGCCATACTGTCCAGGCCGAGCAAACCTTCCTTAACACCCTTCTGATGGTGCTTCATTATTTCTCCCTGGGACTCTGAATGCCAAGTGAAGTGTATTGCCCCCAACTTTGGACTTCTGTCTGCCTATTTCATCCAAGTATTTACATGTCTGCTTACACTTTCCTTATGCAGGCCATTTCGATTTCACCTCAGGTCTTCCAAACCATGGCCCTCATTTATGCAGATTTGGCATAGGGCAGCAGAGCATATCACATTGCCACGCTGCTATTCGTCAAAGTGAAAGGGAAGGAATGCACCATATTCATCCAATATGGTGCATTCCTGTCCTTTCCCCAGCAGCCTAGCACAAATGCAGGCACCCATTTCACCATGATGCAAGGGAGACTGGTTGTTGGAAGGATTGTTTTTGTGCAGGAATGGGTGCCTTCCTGCACAAAAAGAATCCATAGAGGCATTTACCTCCTTTTATATGTGCTGCAGAATGCAGCACACATAGAAAGAAGAAAAAACAAAGAGACATAAAGACATTTCTCCTTGTTATGCCTGCCCTAGGGAAGCAAGGGATTTTGACGCATTCCCAGGTTTACAAGTCCTTGTTAAACAGTGAATACATCAAAAACCATAGAAGTTGCATGGGAACTTCCACCACAACGCCCATGGAACACCTTTCTTGTGCAGAGTAAGGCAAAGAAGAGATTTGCACTGCGTTGCTTTCAGTAGCGGCTGTCACAGAACAGTAGAGGTGCGGCAAAAAATAATATTTTCAACTACCTGGCTATCTGCCGCCACCACCCTTCATTCGTCAGCTTCTGTTGACACTCTAATACACACAGGATCCAAAACTTCCCTTAGCCAGCATGAGAACAGCATCGTGATTGGTCTGAACGACCTAGTTTGGCGCTCAGATGTCAAGTGAGAGACTGTGTTTGTTCTCCACCGGGCTGTGCAATACAGCCGGGTGGAGAAATGCTATGTGCAATTATCTGTTTGGCTGGCACAAGACGGCAGGCAAAACCATCATGCACACTTCAGTGCACACAACATTCCCCCCCGGGTGACACAGGTTCTCATGAATATGCTCCAAAGTTCTCTCTGTTCTCATGCAGCAGCCTACTTTGGCAGTTGTATCCTTTGTGTATCTGGAGACGTTGTGTCATTTCCACCTTAGTGGCTCCTTCCTGCAGTGGCTTCTGTGACTGCCTGCGCTGCAGCCTGAGGAGCACTTTGAGAATGATTTATAATTTTTATTGTAATGTAGCAAAACAAAAAAAGTTGCTATGCTGCATTGAGTTATGGAGAGAGAGCCTCACAGAACCATGTTTAAAAAGAAATGCCACTGCTAATCTCTTTCCTAGCACTTGCTCACAAACATGGTGCCTAAAGTTATGCACGCAATTTTAGTCTATAGAGCAAAAGTGAGTAAATGATGTCTAACATAGGTTTTCTACTGGATGGGTTCCATTCCAGTACAAAGTACTATAGTTAGACTTGTTTTAAAACTTTAAAAGCATTGGATGTGTGCAGTACAGTGCATCACACATGCAATTTGCGACCAGGTAGATGAAATGAAAACATTTCTCCTTCTTAGCGCCTGCCTCAAGAAGGCATCATTTTTGGTTTAAAGTTCTGTCATCATAACAATTTTGGTAGAAAGGGCTTTGCATCAAAAACCATGAGTGTTAGTGTGGGTATGCCCAGGCACCCTGTGTTGGAAAGTAATGCAAAGCAAAGCGCTATTTGCATTGCTGTTAGGGCTACTTTCTAGCACAAGAATGTTTTGCACTGGAAAGTAAATACTTTATCATGACTTTATGCCAGTTTGCATAGCTTTGTGCGACTTAGCTTAGGTGTAAAGTTCTAATAAGTCTGCCCCATTTGACATGTTTATCTACCTGTTTGTTTTACACTGGGCAGCACCCCTTAGCCTGCTTCTATCCGTTGTGGCTTGGGATTGCCTCCTTACCTAATCCCAGCCACCTGCTCCCTATGTGTGGCCTTGGTGACCTGAATGACTAGGGGTTCAATTGGGTTCCTAAGTCAAGTATGCAATATCTTGAGTTTATTGTTGGACATTAGTGTGATTCTTTTTCTCTGCCTTCTCCTCCTATTGGTTTCCCACAGGGAACAACATTTCTTGGCCACTATTGCATGGCATCTTTTCTTTGGGAGAAATGTTGACACCTGTCTTCCTCTCTGTTTAATAAACAAAATCAGCTGAAGGGACCACCATGCAGCCTTCAGAAATTGTAGGCAATGATATGGACAGAAAAGAAGAAAGAAAGCATAAACCCCAGTTAACCATGCACCAAGTCCGGGGCAGGAAGCAAACTTTTGCCTTCATGTTAAGGAAATTAATATTATAAGCAATCTCTAAAATATTTAATGTAATTAGGTAATTGTAAAAGTATTACCTTGTAGGCTACAATGATTCATTCTGACCCTGAAGGTTATTTAGAGCCTAATAATGATGAATGGTACTCTTGTCAAAACAAGCATGGATGCAGGACAACTTTTGTAAAGGTCTTGGAATGGTAGCAAATGGATTAGCCATGAAAGTATGACAGCTGAAAAAACGTAAAGTTAAAAATTACCGACATTTGGGGCGTGGTGTCGGCGCCGGTAAAGATGGCCACCTAACAGAGTTGCTCGGCGCACTGGGTCCTGTTTGTGTCCTGCAGGCGCGCTCTCCGCAACAAAAGGTGGTGAAAACCTCTTTAACTCGCAGCGGAGCATGTCAGGACTTCGGTGAGGCCTGGAACTCGCTCCCCATCCAGCTCAGGCTAGAGCCTGATCACCTGAAGTTCTGAAGACAGCTAAAAACTTGGCTCTTTTAGCCAGATGAGCTTACTCCACTTTCCTAGATCCGAGGGACATGAGGTTCCTTTTTGCCTGCTAGCGCTCTGAGACCTTTGGGTGATTTATGCGCAATACAAATGCAATAAAATGGAAATGGAAATAGGTCAAAGGTGTTCCTTTCTCAAGATGTCTCTAATTCCACGGCGACCAGAAGGAAAGAGTTCCTTAATCTTTGTGCACCTTTCCGTTCTATTGGTGCCCGCTATGGCCTTTTCTACCCTTGCCTTTTTAAGGTGACTTTCCAAAACCAAACCTGGTCCTTTTAAGATCCTGTGGAACTTAAGAACTTCATCCATATTCACACTACCAATGTTATGGATACTGCTGGTTCCTCTAATGGTTAATTTAATGGTTTCATTTCTCTACATGGTTTCTATGCTTTTTCTCACTATTTCTGGTTGTTTAGTGAAGAATTTTCTAAATGTTTCTAACTTTCGTATAATTTCTGATGGTCCCTCTAAGGATTCAGTCATGGTTTTTGCATTGTTCTCTTGATCTGTCATTCATTGTTCTAGTCCCTTTTTTCTCTTAGGTAGTCTAATATTGTTCATTTATAGAATTCACTTGTTGCTTATAAATTATCTTCTTTGTATGTATTATGTTTGATGAATATGCACTTCTTTTTATGTCTTGATGTTAATGTCTCTTTCTTTGAACATTCATACTGGTTTGTCCATTTAATCTCCCTACATTTGGCCCGCTTCCCTTTCCTATTTAGTCCCGGTGTGGTCGAACTCCTTGAGTTTGGGTGGTTTGTCTTTTTGTGTGTTGTCCTTACCCCAATTGTCTCTCTGTTTGTCCCCCGCAGGTATGTTTTTTCAGTCATCCTTTCAGGATTTGTACTGTCTCTTCTTGACTTCAGTTCATTTTTGTCTTTATTTCGAATAAAATTCATAAAACACAGCAGAGATAAAAACAATTTTCAACAGTTACAACATTTTACTATGGAACCCCAAAAATATAAAAATTTTACTTTCATACAATATACAGACATTAAATTAGGTTAAGTTAAATGGGGTAACAGTTTCTTTGCACGAATCAGCCACACCCACCCCAAAAATTTAGCAACACAGATCATAGATTTTTCAATACGTAAGTCGCGTAATTTCAACAGGGCTGCACTTGACTTTCTTCACTCTTTCCCTTTTCCCTTTTCTTCCTTTTTTTCCATTTTGCATTAACTATATTTTCTAATTTTTCTCATTTGGTTGTTTTTCTTACCTTCTGTCCTTATCTTCTTTTTCTTATTCTCTTCTATCTCTTATCTCTTTTCCATCTATTGCTTCAACAGTTTTCTCTTCTTTGTTCCTTCCACTTTTTTCCATTACATCTATTTGTCACATCTTAGGGCTCTATCTCCATCATCTTTCTTTTCTAATCTCTCTCAAGCTCAATCTCGCTATAATGTTCATATGTATTTTAAAATTGTATTACTCTATATAGAATGTGATTTCTTTATATTCAGAGGTATTACATGGAATGTAAAGTGTTTTAACAATCCTATAAAGAGGCAAAGAATAATTTCACATTTAGCCTCCTATAAACCTGACTTAGTTCTATTACAAGAAACTCATTTATCTGAGGCTGAAGCTCTCAAACTTAAATGGAATTGGGTTGGCTCGGTATTGATATCTCCTACAAACACAAAAAAAAATGGTGTTGTTATTTTATGCCATAAAAAGTTGAAGTGCTCTGTTGTAACACAAGATACTGACTCTGAGGGTAGATGGATTTTGGTAAAATTATTAATTAACAATATCCCTCTCACTGTTTTTAACCTTTATAGCCCAACTCAACCCAACCCTACTTTTTGCCCTACCATTACAGACAAGTTTTTTCAATACAAAGAGGATTTTTTTTATACTGGGTGGTGACTATAATCAAATTAGGGATCCTTTTATCGATAGCAAATCCCAGGTTTGTTTTATTCCTCATAAAACCCACAAACAATTTCTCAATACTATTACACAGACCCATCTTGTTGATGCCTGGAGACTGTAATCCAGACCTATCAGAATTCTCCTTTTTCTCCCCTTCACATAGTTCTTTGTCCAGAATTGACTATATATTTTTGTCTAAATCCTTGGCCCAGAATCTTGTTTCCTCTTTGATCAAGCACATTCTTATTTTTGATCGTTCTCCGGTGGTTGTTGATTTCTATTTGCTCCCTCCTAGTTCTAAGTCTTCAGGATGGAGATTTAACAATTATCTCTGACAAGATCCTGGTTTCTCCTTTTCCTTCAAATCTTTCGCTGAAGCATTCTTTTCAGTAAATGAGGATGCTTGTGTTCCCAGTATCGGTATGGGATAGTTTTAAAACTACTGCTCGGGGTTTCATTTTAGATTTTGAAAAAAAAAACAACTTCCACTAAACATAAAGTCTTATTAGCCTCCATCAAACAGTTAGAACATCGATTTTATACTTTTTCATCAGATTCCACTCTCCAAGAACTTATTAGAGCAAAAATGGATTTTAATAAAATTTCAACTGATAATGCGTCCTTTACTCTACTCCGCAGTAGCGCAGTGATTCTGGGCAAATTGCTTAATCTTCCCTTGCCTAACAAAAAAACTGAATGTGTGTCCTCATGTAACGTAACTGGTGCTATGTAAAGCGCTCTGATACCAGATTCGGTTCGGGTCAAGTTTGCGCTATATAAAACTCAGCAAAAAAAAAAAAACACTCATTGACTCTATTCAATCTGCAGATGGCAAACACCTCTCGAAAGATAAGGATAATTTAGATGAGTGTACTAAATTTTACAGTGATTTATACACTCCTGAGACACCCCCAACCCTCTCGCACATTGATAAATATCGAGATACTATTCTTCCCTCTTCTTCTTCAGATTTAGATTCTTCCTCTTTGGATACCGATCTTTCACTCCAAGAAACCTCCTCCTCTTTGAACTCCTTAAAGAAAGGCAAATCCCTGGTCCAGATGGCTTCTCAGTAGAATTTTATCTTCACTTTTCCAATCTGTTACTGACAAAACTTTTAAATCTTTTTAAGCACTTCTGCTCTACAGGCTCAGCTAATGGTACTTTTCTGGAGGCTTCTATATGTCTTGTTCATAAATATGGTAAAGATCGCAAATTTTGTAAAAACTACCATCCCATCTCCTTGGTAAATGTTGATTACTAGATCTTCGCCAAAATATTAGCATTACGCCTTGAATCCCTTTTACCTCATTTAATAGATCCAGAGCAATGTGGATTTGTCAAGGGTAGATTAACCTCGGATAACTCTTGTTTTTTCTTTAATGTTCTGAATAAAGCTTCCTCCTTTTCTTTTCCTCTCGCGGCTATCTCCATTGATGCTGAAAAAGCCTTTGATAGGGTAAACTGGGCCTTTCCTATTTAAACCCCTTCAATGGCATGGTTTTGGTGCTAAATTCATCTCTTTTGTTCCTCTTCTGTATTCTGCTCCATATGCTTCAACCATCATGGTCAAGCCTCACAACATTTTTCTCTTCATCGTGTTGTACGTCAGGGTTGTCCACTATCTCCCCTTTTATTTGTACTTTCTCTTGAGCCTTTCCTCTCCTGTATTGGCCATAACTACTCTATTTTTGATTTCCCATATGGAGATCATCATCTCAAATTATCTGCTTATGCCGATGCTATTTTACTTTTCGTTTCCAATCCAGATTCCTCTATCCCTTCACTTTTACAAGAAATCTCAATTTTTTCTGCAGTCTCAGGATATAAAATTAACTCTGATAAGACAGAGGTGTTACCAATTACTAAATTGTGTCTTAAACAACAATTTGACTCTACGGGCTTTCATTGGAACAGCTCTAAAATCAAGTTTCTTGGAATTTGGTTTTCTAACTCTATTACGGATTCTGATAAAATAAACATGAAAGTTGCTCTGGATCGGATTTCCAAACTCCTTTCTTCATGGAATCCTCGCTTTCTCTTTTGGTGGGGCCGTCTGGATTACATTAAAAGGATGATTACTCCAATTCTTTTATATTTTCTTTCAATGATTCCAGTTCATATTCCTCTCACCTTCTTTAAAAAAATAGATTCTCTTCTTTCCAAATTTGTATGGAAAAACAAAAAATCCATATTTTCTTTATTTCACCTCAGGAAACCGAGACTTGTAGGTGGTGTAAATTTTCCAGATTTTTGGTTATATCACAAGGCTTTTGGTTTACAACAGGCTTCTTATTGGCTCCTTATGGAACTCTCTCCCTTTACTCCTTTATGGGTCAGTATTGAACATTGTTTATTTACTCCCTTCTCGTCCATTGAAGTTCTTTCTTTTGCTGCCAAAAATACCCTCACTTCTCTCCCACTTTTTAAACATACCTGGTCATTGTTAAAACCATACCTTCAGCCAAAAGTTCTCTCCAGAAATGATTTTACACAATCACCTCTCTGGCATAACAGAGTTATTACCATTAACAACAGACCTATATATTGGCCTTCTTGGAGGGCTAAGGGAATTATCTGGGTCAAGGATGTGTTTGATGGTACTTCTCCCTGTACATTTCCTACTTTTCAAAGTACATTCAAGTGTCCTCGTTCTTTTTTACTCAGGTTCTCAATTCTATGGAAATAATTCTCCATATCTTTTATTCCCTTCCTTCTGGTGTGTCTCACCAAACATTCTATATAACCTCATACAGGTGGCCAAGTAGGGTGTCTTACTATGCACAAACTAATGACTGTAGACACCACACACATCCTCTTTAATATGAATATATGAGCTACAAATATGCATACAAGTGCGAATAAAATCTTGTAAAACTAATACTTACATAAATGACTTGTTAAATAAATACATAAATAATGAGCAATCAATACAGAAATAAATAGATATGATTTCCCAAGTAAAATGACTAACTCATAACATATAACATATAAAAGTGCCTACAGTATGGTAATAACAATTCATGAGATGACTCTAACTCCTGAAAGATAAAATGTCATTTTGTATGGTAATGAAATTATACAAATCCATCCGATGGAATTACTCACAGATCTAATCACCAACTTGAGAAGGACTATGGAGTATCCTACTAACCCTTCCAACTCTTCCATCTAATGGAACGTTCTTAATCACATATCCCACACCTAGTAATCCTTGTGGCTCTGGTTCCTGGTCCTCTCCATCTTCCACATTCATAGGATTCAACCTATTCTGTTTCACACCTTCCACACCTAGTGGTCTTTGCGACTCTGCATCCTGGTTCTCTCCAATTTACACCCTCATAGACTTAATTTTACTTCCATCATCCTCCTCCAACATCCAAATTATATTTCCTATCCAATGAATCTCTTCCCTGTAGGATACATTCATATGTAGACCTCTCTCTTTTTTGTCACACCTGGCCAATGACCCAAAATGTCTCACTTTCCTGTTGGTTAAAACAGCTAAATTACAGAAAAATTTCTCCACCCAGAGCAGTTTTGAAACTCTACTTTGCCCTCTCTTGAAGACCCCTGACTATTTTACTCTCACCTTTTACAACTATGTTTCCTATCAAAATGTCCCTTGTAGATATTGTGAGCGTTGCTTATTCTTCTCTTTATCATTTCTGATTCCCAATCTAATTTTCTAGCTTTGTGCATCTAATTAATGTTATCTTTTGACAATGGTGTTCTTCCTCTCATAAGTTCAAATTGCCTATGGCCAGTAGCGACACAATTCTAAATGCCCAAATTTGTCAGAATAATTCAATTTTCCAATCTAAGTTGGATTTTTACTGCCAATTGAATTGCACCCTTGATGACCCTCCCCACAGCCTTACCATCCGGGTAATAAACATAAGTTGTTTTATGTCTGATGGCATTCCTCTTCAGGAACTTGTCAAATACTTCTGACTTGAACTGTGGTCCATTATCTGCAATTATACATTTGGGCAAACATTCCTTAAAAATATCCCACCTCGAAATTGTACTATTGACTTAGACTTAGCGCAGTCAACAATCTCAACTTTGGGCCATTTTGAAAGATGATCAACGACCACTAACAAGTATTTCTTCATTTCACCATCCACAATTAGACCTGCTACATCCAGAATATCCCTTTCCCACAGCATATTGGAAGTACTGATAGGACATAATGGTGCAGGATTGTTTCTAATTGCCTCTACCAGCCCTTTTTAAGGATTTATCCCCTCCACCAATACAAAATGTCCCAAATATGTGACTCTTTGTTTAGCAAATCTACATGTCATTAAATCTGCTTTCAATCCAATCTTTCTTAGAATTTCCATTACCTTCTCGACTGTGTGATTATGCTTACTTTTTGATTTACCCACAATTAGGATATCATCCTGAAAAGAATTGACATTTTTAAAAGTTTTTAACAATTCGAGCATTAGTGTCTGAAACACCACTGCCACCCATGATAACCCAAATGGCTCTCTTGTAAATCAGAAACGCCCAAAAGGAGTAATGAAGGTGGTCAAACTTCTTCTCTACCAGTGGAGTGGAACCTAGTGGTATGTCGCAGTATGATCGAATGTGGTGAGCCATTTAATTCCCTTTATAGCAGACTGCATTTCATAAATTTTTGGCAAAGGGAATACATAGGTCCACAACAATATTCATATTACGGTCTTTCAGGTCTACACATAGTCTTAAGTTTGTCATTAGCATTTTTTGTAATAACCAATAGTGCCACCTCTTCTGATGACTTCACATGTACTATAACTCCAGCCATATACAGATTTTTCAGCTGACTGGCCACTTCCCTCTAAGGGTCAACGGTTTATGCCTTGCTTTGTGCAAACATAGTATTGTGCATTATTTTAGGACAATTCTATGTTGGAAACCTTTATGTTTGTCAATAGTACCCAAAAACAGTTCTGGGTCAGATTCTAAAATGTGCTGTTCAAAGATTCCAATTGGTTGTATGGATAATACTCGCTGTGCCTTTCTAGGACTAAAGGTCCCATGACTGAGACATATAATTTATATTTTGGCCCTCTAATCCTAAATCTAACGACTAACAGCCAGATTCATGAAGGAAAAATCGGCTCGCAAAGGGCCATATTCTGCGAATCTGGCCCTTTGCGAGCGCTTTTTTTGCATTTGGGATTCATCATCCCAAATGCAAAAATTGCAAATTTTGAAATCGCTAAATTGTGAATAATTGCATTTAAGGAATCTCTATTTGAGATTCCTTAAATGCAATATTTGGCCGCTAATTACCGCGAAGTCTGACTTTGTGGTAAATAGCGAAAACTTAGAAAAATGCACTTTAGTGCATTTTTCTAAGTTGGATGTTACACACACACACATGTCCTTTGGACATGTGTGTGCGCAACACCAGTGTAAATCACCATTTCAGGGGTGCTACAGGGTGTCCTTTGGACACCCTGGCACCCTTGAAATCGCTTCCTTATTTGCAATTCGCTAATTGCTAATCGCAAATAAGGATTGACTCATAGGAATGAATGGGGAGTCATTCCTTATTTGCGATTAGCAATTAGCGAATCGCAAATAAGGATGATGTAGAAATCGCTATAAATTTTGCGATTTCTACATGCATCCCGTTTTGCAAGTCTTTAATAGCGATTCCTTAATAATCGCTATTAAGGACCCGCAAAAGAGGAGCATGATGAATCTGGGGGTAAACTCCTAGCTCGCACCATATCAATGATTTCCCCTGTAAACGTTGTAAATACAATGTCAGCAGGATTCAACATTTCACCAATAACCAACCATCTTTCAGTTAAATATGAATAAAGTGAGCAAACTTAAAATTCTTTAACAAACAGTTATGTTTTTTCATCACCTCAGACTTCTCTATCTTTTGGTCTAAAAAGCACAGAAGTAGAGCATACTTAAAAAGTAGAACTACAACAAAATTGCTTACTACAGTATAGTAGTCATTGGAATAAGACTAATAATAATAAACTCAACAAGGACTGCCTCTTGTGTGATCTACAAACAAAGGTCCAGATTTAGCAGCCTGTGACACACCACAGTGCAGCACTCAAAGTTTCTGTGCTGCACTGCAGTGCATGACAGGGAGAGTGGGGGAAAGCACCATATCTACTGAGATATGGCACTTTTTCCCCCTCTGCTGAGTGCCACACACACCTTTGCATCATATTGGAAGCGTGATGTGTGATGCGTGTTTAGGGAATTGGTTTTGCAGGTGGAGGGTGCCCTTCCAGAACAAAATGGTATGCTTAGACTAACTTTAAATCTTTTCCAACTTTGCAGACGTTATGTACTGTGCAGCACACATGTAAAGTCAAAAAAGAAAGGAAACATAAAAGTATTTCTCCTTTTAACTCCTGCTTTCAAGTGGTGTCGTATTTTTGCACTAACCCCTGTTTACTATTGTCAAAAAACATTTGGGGCAGCATTGGATTGTCCATGCCCACCCATTCTAACACCCCCTGATCGCAGAGTGATGTAAAGCTCTGCTTTCTGCTGCTTCGGGCTACTCATAGCCAACTTTCCAGTGCAAAACATTTTTTTCCGCTGGTTTGTGGCACTTTTGTGATTCAAACCTATTGCAAAAAGGCTTGTAAATCTGGCCCCAAAACCCTGAAAAATATTTTGAGAATTTGTCCAGACCTGAAATGAAAATAGTGTTCTAATGCTTACATTTGTTAATTGTATTGTGCAATTTGTGACAGAGACAGTAACAGAATTAAGGGCCAGATTTGCTAAAGTTTCACACAATGCTCCACAACATGGGAACTTGCTGCTCTGTGTTGCATGAAACAGAAAGGGTTCATAGCTGCAAAAATGTGGTTCACTCATCCCTCCTTGCCTTGCATGAGCATACTGTATGCTGCCTAGGCCAACACAAGCACATTTGTGCCATTGTACAAGAGTGCATGTGTTGCATGCAAGATTGTTTTCACGCAGAAAGGGATACCTTCCTTCAAAAAAACAATCCTAAGATGCAATGACATCTTTCTTGATGTGATGCGGAACGCATCACATATAAAAAGAAGCAGTAATAAGGAGAAAAAAAAATATTTTGCCTTTTTATACCACCCTCAGGAGGCACAGCATTTTGGCTCAATTCTATGTTTACTGATTTTAGTACATACAGGATTGCTTTTAATTTCATGGATAGATGCTCAAGAATGCCCATGCTCTGGCATGGAACGCCTACCGCTACGAAATGTAAGACAACACAGCACAAGCCGCTGCATTGCGTTTAATTTCTTTACAGAGTCATGCAAGGCGGCTCAAATTGCCCATTGCGTATCATAATATTAACACTAAAGGACTTTGTGTTGCCTTACGTTGACTTCCATGATACAGGGACAACATAATTCCTTAGTAACTCTGGGTCTAAATAACTTCTCTTTTTGCGCTAATTAGTTGGGTCACCTAGAAGTGGCTTTAAGAACCTAAAACAAATATCAGATGGTTGCTTTCTTTATTTCTCATTCCTCCGTTTTGGCCATCTATGTTATCCCCCTTCAATGTGCCACAAATCCTTCCCTGTGCTTACTTGCTCTTGCTCCACTTGCGTACACATGAGTAAGTATAACACAGTAATGTTTCACTGATAGTGGATATGAGATTCCTTCTGATTAAGTATTATCAACCACTAAAATGTGATGTTTGAGTTGTGAAAGGATGGTTCATATATTTGAGTAACACAATATTAGAAGGTTAAGATTAGCTGAATAACATCAGTGCCTTCTCGGAGCTGAGCCAAACCATAACAAACCCAAAATTATGACCAAGGATAGTGGATGGAACCTCCTTAGGCCCATTCTCACAGCTGGGTTTTAGGGGAAAATAGCAAATCCTGGAATTTAATATAAATGGAGATATTTTCATATTTCAATTTAATTTTAAGTTTTTAATAATAACGTTTTTGTAATACCAAACCAGTATTTAAGTACATTTACATTGGTAGGTTGGTTATTAAAGATGATGTTAGTCAAAAAGTATTTTTTTTCTATTATCATTTATCTAAAAATCAAAAGACTACGTCAAAACAAAAATAAATCATGAATCACAAAGAACATAACATGCTACTATTCAAATTCCTGCTGGTGTAGAGTGATAAATATCTTGAGGATATTTTTTCCTGTATTGTTTATGTCTTGAACTAATGATTCATTTACTTGGGAAACACAATAAAATATGAGTTCTGGTTCAGCCCACTGCCACTTCAGAGATAGTTCAAGTTCAAAACAGCTTTATTTCGATTCATAACAAATCATAAAAAGCACACAGACACAAATACTTAAACAGGGGATACAGTTACATTAAATAGATATCACTGTTAAAATTGAACAATTAAAATATTTACAGCTTTTTAAAAAATACAACAATTTTTCAGTAATTTCATAAGTTGTCGCCAATGATGTTATGTTTTCTGTTTCCGCTACTTTTTTTAAGGCGAAAAGCAGCTACCAAAAAATTTGCGACACTAAACATTGTTAGTGGTGAGTCTAGCTTTTTTAAATAGAGTAGGGCTGGTTTAGCTTGAACAAACCCCTTGTTTTTAAGCAACGGAACAATATATTTTTTCCTAGGCAAGGCGTAAGTACTGCAAAAAAACATAAAATGAATAGTGTCCTGCAAAGAGTAACTATTACATTTGCAGACGGGTAGGTCCTCGGGCTTAGCCCACACCTTAGAATCATTTAACAAGAAGTGAATCTGGTTAAGTCTTAGTTTGGTTAGTAACCAGCGGTGTAACGGAATTGACACAACCGTTAAATAAGGTTCAATGGCCATTGTAGACTTAGAAATATAGTGCTCCCTCACAGTGGGTTTCTCAAGCTCACAGCTCTCCCGCTCTATTTCTCTCATTTTAAAAAAAGTCACTTTGAACCATTCCAGGTCGTCTTTGACAATACATTCCGGTTTGCAGAATAAGTATGGGCGGCCCAGGGAATTTAGGGTGTTTTTAATGTATACGAGCCACGGGATATTTTTCATATTGTCCAAGTTTAAGCAGTCCCTCATGATTGTGTGGTTCAGGGTTAAGTTAGAGTTCAGCCACATTCTTAACCACATCAGAATTGGGGACTGTTTGATAATATCACTTATATACCCCTGGCCTAATTCCGTGTGAACGGAGAAGGTAGCCGTGGATTGCGGCAAACCTAACAGTGTACGTAAAAATCTGTTTTCTTCAACCTGGATCGCTTCTGCGTTATTGGTATAACCCCAAATGGACGCCCCGTACCTTGCTACTGCAATCGATTTCGCTCTATAAAGTGCTAGTAATGCTTCCGTGGGTTTGCCGCCCAACCGTTTCGCAAAACCGGTGATAGCAGCTGCTGTTCTTTTCATAGTGTTAACTTTGACCGTTATTTGGGGTGCCCAGGTGCCCTTATCGTCATAAATCACCCCCAAATAGGTAAAAGTTTTTACGCTAGAAATTGGTGTGTTGGCACAAAAAAAGGGCTTCAAGTTCTTGTTCTTTCTCCCGCCCACTGACATAACATGTGACTTGTCTGTGTTAATTTTTAAATCAAGGGAGGTCATAAAGGCCTCAAAGGCCGCCAATAATCTTTGTAGCCCAAGGGGAGTACGTGCCACAAGCACGGCGTCATCCGCGTAGAGGAGGACCGGAGTAGACAGTCCTCCAAAACGCGGGACATCTAATGTTGCCAGCTCCAGTGTTGATTCTAGATGGTTTATATATAGTGTGAATAACATTGGGGCGAAGATGCACCCCTGTCGTACCCCTCTAGTGGACTTGAAACCAGCGGTGCAAGCTCCCTCCTGTGACATCCTGATAGAGGCCTGTAGGTCCCGGTGTGCCTCAGCCAGAAAATAAACCAAAGAATGGTCCATCCCTAGGTCCAAAAGGATTTTCCACAGCCTGGACCTGTTCACTAGGTCGAAGGCTGTGGACAAATCCATGAACCCTAAATAAATTGATCCGCTGGATGCCACTGTATATTTACCTAGGATCAGGTGTAGGTTGAGGCACTGATCCTCGGTCCCTCTTCCCTTTCGAAACCCATATTGGGCGTTAGATAGAATATTGTTGTTGACAGCCCACTCATCAATCCTTGCCAGTATCACTTTCCCTAGGATTATAAAGGAAGAATCGATGAGTGAAATGGGGCGGTAACACCTCGGGTCTCCCCTTTGGCCTTTCTTAAAAATGGGTATGATGGTGGCGTGTGACCAGGAGACAGGCAAACTATGGTTGGTGGCGGCGTTAAAAACGTTGGTCAAGATATTGGCCCAGAAGGAGGAGTTGGCCTTGTACATGTCGGCTGGGACGCCGTCCGGGCCTGGCGCTTTTTTCCCTACGGTATCGGTTATGTCCTTCTCTACTTCTTCCACAGAGAAGGAGAGTACTGACTTGGGGAAGTTAGTTGTGAGAAGAGTGGGTGTATCACACACATGATCACTCCCATAAATGATTTTGAAATGCGCTAACCAGTCCTCCTCACTGATATTGGCATCCAAGTTATTGTTTGCCTCACCGGAAAAAAGAGGATTATTTATAATGGCCCAGAAGCTAGCACTGTCTCTTAAAGTTGCCTGTTCCATTAAAGTGGCCCACGCATCCTTTTTGAGTGCATCTTTGCGTGCATGGATGGTGTTATTGTATTCTTTTCTTAATCTGGCCACTTCCCCCCTATCCCTTGGTGATTTTTTCAGTTCTTCCAGGAGGCAACTGTGTGCTTTTGAACAAGCTCTGTCAAACCAGCCCTTATGTGGTTGTGTGTTCTTTCTGGATTTGACAGTTAGTTCTTCAGAAACCAAAGCACACATGGTGGCAAAGGCGTTAATCACTTCCTCCCCCTGTTTTGAGTTGTCTTGACAAATATCGATTTCTTTGCGGGCTTTACATGTTATATTATTAAAAAACTCTACAGGAACTACTTTGGACCACTTCACCCTTCTACCTTGGTCCGCGGACCACACAGCCAGCACTGACATTTTGTTTATTCCCTCCTTGAGTAAACCACTTCAGAGATAGAACAGACACTAGTGACTGAACATTTTGTGACAACTTTGGCCTTCTGTCCAACTCCAATTTCTTTTTTCAGCTGTTTAAGAACTTAGGACACCCTTACAGTAGTGCTATAATTGACTGTCAGAGATACAGAAGAAATATAGGCCAAATCTTATCCCGATCTTTATAGCAAACAAATGTAACATACAAAGAATTTGCAAACTACTTAAAAGTAACTTAGAAGAGGAAACTTGTTATTGGTTGTAATATCAAAGGAACAGCAAAGATCCACGCTGAGATGATATTTACATAACCAGCAGCCTAAAGTCAATAGTTTTTTTTATACATTTGTGCTTGAGGTAGGCTTCTGCTTAGTTGAGAAAGTTAAGATACCCCAAAGGCCATTTAATAGGATTGAGTGGCTCCTGAGAATGGTAATGAACAATATTGGCATGAATTCTAAACTAGCTCAGGTTATTACACCTTTATATGTAAATCTTATTTTAAATGTGCATTTAGGTACCCATATACTCATTGTTTAGCCAACTAAACAGTCTTAAGTCATGCCTCTTGTATTAATCAGCCTTTAATTAGAAGAATAAAAGTTAACCTGAAGAGTAGTATTTTTCCAGGCTTTCAGTACAAAGACAAATTTGACATTCATTATTCATTATCGTATATCTCATAATGTTGAAGAAACGATAAGTTCAAAGGTGACAACATACTAAAACGGACGTAAAAACTCCAAAAGATCAAGCTTTCTACAAGAGGTTTATGCTTCTAAGTAAAGATGTAACATTCCGGATTTGTGAAAGTTACAAGCCCATTCTTGAAATTGCAGTTAAAATAAAGCAGTGCCATTTCTATAGTCAAGTTATATTATTCTGAATTAGATCTGAAAAAATTGTGTTTGTCCATTGACCCTCTATTAGAAGCAAGCATCAAAAGAGATTTGCAAGAAGAAGTTGACAATGAAGTGTAGAGATTTAATTGGAATACCACACACAAAATATTGTAGCCTACAAATCATAGTCTTATGCCTACAATTGCAGGCCTTGCTTTGCAAAGCAAAACAAATCGACTTTATAAATGTATATAATTTTCAAAAAGTGTCTTTAGGAAAGAGCCTTATTTGACATGGTTAGCCCAAACCTTTTGCTTGATGCCTGGTGTGATTTCAAACTGTACGTGCACTGGGTCCCTGCTAAAGAGGTTCCCAGTGCCAGATCTCTGTCCTAAAACGGTACCATGATTAGCATAACTTCAGCAACCCCTATAATTCTCAGGTAAACGGCACTCCTGGTACCTAGGGCATTGGGACTAAAGAGGGTCCTCAGCGGCTGAAACACCTATTGTGTCACACCAGAGACCCCTCTTCAAGACTGTGCAAACTGCCATTGCAGGCTGCATGTCTTGTTGCAGAGAAAACTGAAGAGTCAACATGGCACACAGCCCTGCGTGCCATGCTCCCATACAATGCATGAGGTATAGGTAGGTCACCCCTACTGCGGGTCTTACAGCCCTAAGGCAGGGTGCACTATATCCCATGTGTGGGCATATCTGCATGGACAGATATGACCTTGCACTTTCTGAGCCATTCTTAGATATTGTAAGCACAAAGGGGAGCCATAGTGTGTACTTGGGCTGGATACTTGTCATTATGAGTTTTCTTGCTCCATGATGGCTTCATTGCACCCTAAGAAGGTACCAAACATCTTGTCTTAATAAATGTTCTCTGATGCTAGTGTTGGATTTATTAACACATGCACATAGGAGACCCTTTAGATGGTCACCTGAAAACCTACCAAGCACTGTTTTGGTCTCTGACTAGTCAAAGCCAGCCTCCCACCACAAGGCATGTTTCTGACCTCATGAGGTGAGAGCCTGTGCTCTCAGATGCCCGAAACAAAGCCTGCTCTAGAAGGATGTGTTTCACACCTCCTCCACGCCAGAATGGCCTTCAAAGTGGGACACTTCAAAGGTGGTGCTACCTTTGAAGGGCAAACCAGACTTCTTCAGATAGTGGGGAATGCCAACCCCCCTGCCTTGCTCCATATTTTGCAGGAGAACAAGCGGGAAAATTTGTTAGATTAGAAGGTGTGCTTACATTCAGCAAGGACCACCCCTAAGGTGAGGCAGGCAGTGTGAACACTACTTTTCCAAATTCTCCATTTTGAGATAACAGGAGAATTGCCTTTCAGGGCTAGGGTAGTGCCCCTTCCCTCAGGAAGTGGTCAATTAGAGGGTGTAGGCACCCTAAAGGTAAGTAGCCAATTGGCTACTACCTGTCACTCTCTTTAACACCACAAATTTAATATTTAGGTGGCATCCCTGGATCTTCAACCTTAGATGGACAAAAAGAAGAACTGGACCAACTTCAGTGACCCCTATAAGTCCCAAGTAAATCGAACCCCTGGTACCTAGGGCATTGGGACTAAAGAGGGCCCTCTGGGGTTGCAGCACCAACTGCATCACACCAGAGACCCCTCACTAAGAATATACAAACGGCCATTGAAGACTGTGTATCTTGATGCAGGGATAACTGAAGAGTCAACATGGCACAGCCATGCGTGCCATGCCCCCATTCACTTTATGAGGTATAATTAAGCCACCCCTACTGCAGGTTTTACAGCGCTAAGGCAGGGTGCACTATATCCCATGTGTGGACATATCTGCATGAACAGATATGACCCTGCACTATTTGAGTCATTTTTGGATATTGTAAGCACAAAGGGAAGCCATAGAGAGTGCACCGGCTTTTTACTTGTCTTTACAATTTTTCTAGCTCCATGATGGCTTGATTGTACTCTAAGATGTTGGTACCAAATATCTTGTCTTAATAAATCTTCAATGATGCTAGTGTGGGATTTATTAACCACATCGCTGCTAGGCATATTTTCCTCCTGTGCTGAGGACCAATACTACTGGGTGTGGTCATGACGAGCTCAGCTCGTCATGAGCACAGGAGCACTGTACTGCATGACGAGCTGAGCTCGTCATGAGCATGGAAGGGGTTAACAAATGCATGTAGGAGACCATTTAGAGGGTCACCTGAAAACCTACTAAGCACTAGTGTCGTCTCCGACTAGTCATAGCCAGCCTCCCACCACTAGACATGTTTCTGACATCATGGGGGGAGAGCCCGCATTTTCAGATTCCCTAAACTAAGCCTGCTCTAGACGGATGTGCTTCACACCTCCTCCAGTCCTTAATGGTCTTCCAAAGGCACCCTAAAGGTAGGTACCCAATTGCAACCACCAGTCACTCCTTTAACACCACTAAATGTAATATTTAGGTGGCATCCCTCGCCTTTGAACCTTATATTCAATGAACCCAAAGAAGAACTGGACCAAAAAGAGCTGTTGCCCAAGAACTGTTGCCCATCTCCAGAGAAATTGGTGCCAAACCCCACCTGCTGCATTAAGGACTTGACCAATGCAGCGTGCTTCCTCGCCTTGCCACTGTGAGGACTCCAAAAACCCCAGAGCACCCCTAATCTTTTGCCAAAGAATCTCCCTTGGAGCATAAGCTCTGCTTCTCGTAGACAGCAGGCAGCAAACTGCAGATTCTGGTTTTACCAACTTGCTACTTCCTGGTCACTCTGATACCACACCTGGACCAAAAATGGCACACCAGCTTTGCAGTGTCGGATCTGTCTTCCCACCAAGTTGGAGAACAACAAGACCTACCAGAGCTGGGATGCACCAATACCCGAGGTACTAAACACCCTGCAACCTGCACCAAGGCAAACAGCCCACTCGGACTCAAACAGCCGAGGAAGCAAGCACCCATCGAAGGACATGAGTGGGAGTGGGCAAGCTGTTCGGATATCACCACTCCAACCTGCCTGCTCCTGACCACGCGGACATCTTGAAGCATGCTGCCTGATTGACCTATCTGCTCTTCACCCATCCAGATGGGCCCGGCTGGGCTCCTGTGAGCCTGAGGCCATTACAATCTCCCTTCTCTGACTTACCTGTATGTCTCCTTGTGCAAACAGTCTTGTTTGAACCCTTACAGCTCATCAGACACTTTTCTCCTGAATGACTTGACTGACACTGTGGATAGCACATATAAAGAGATCAGACCAGTAGAAGACTTTGCAGAGGGAGACTTTGTTTTTTTCTGTAAAATCCCATTCCCCTTGACCCCCCAGTGGTTGACAGTTTCCCAAGTCACCTTTTGGTGGTGGGTCCGTTAATCTAGGGTTGAGCTTGGGAGCCAACTCTGTGACATCATCACGCCTTCATGAGATCCCATAACATAAAGGTTAGTGCTCAGCACCCTGGCGCTATTGGATATGCAGAACACATGCAAAAAATAAAAATAAATATATGGTAACACCAATACATACAGCAAGCCAGTTTGGACCTTATCCTGTCAGTGGATTGAAGTTGATGCATTGATTTTCTCACCTGTAAAACATAGTCCCTCTAATGACTCCCTAAGACCGAGTGCAAAAATGGCCCTTGGTAGTCATGTTTTAAAGATGTTCAGTAAACCGGCATGAAGACTTTTGTACTAGTCATGCCTCAAATCAATCACTACCCCCACTTCTAAATGCTGATGTTTTGGAAAAAGTAGTTCTAATTTCCCAGTTGATCTAAGTAATGTTCCAATACCTTGGCTTTCCCACTATCAAGAATTAAAGCATGTTGCCCAGATTTACTATGATTTTGTGTTACGGTTGCGTCCCTTAGCGCAGATCTGTTACTCACCCCCAGTCCCAGATCTGGGTTCAGTCCATCATCATTCTTTAGCTCACTTCCCCACCTCAGTTCGGACCCAGCTATATGCAAATCAGTCCTGACCCTGTGCCTCATGGGAACAGTACAGCCGAACTGCCAAGCCAGGTCTTCCCTGAACCGGAAACAAGAATCCTGGGACTAGTTTTGGGGTAACAACCCTCATCAGCCAGGCTAGCTTGAATCCAGTGGCAAAGTGAGCAAGGGGCCCATGTTTAGGCATACCCTGCAAACTTAGGGTGAGCAAATCAAACACAAGGATATGATGGACGGAGCACTGAACTTTTCAGACACTCACCCCCAATCACAGATCTGGGTTAAACCCCTCATCATTCTTGAGCTCACTTTGCCACCTCATGTCAGAACCCGCTATCTGCAAATCAGTCTTGACCCTGTGCCTCAAGGGAACAGGCCAGCCGAAACTGCCAAGCCAGGTCTTCCCTGAACCGGAAACAAGCATTGTGGGACCGGTTACGGGTGACACCCCCCATCAGCCAGGCTAAATGGAATCCAATGGCAAAGTGAGCAAGGGACCCACGTCTGGACATACCCTGCCAACTTTGGATGAAAAAAGCCACCACAAGGAGATGATGGACAGAGCGCTGGAACTTTTCAGACACTCCCTCCCAGATTCAGATCTGGTTTGAATCCATCATAAGTTGGCAGGGTATGCCCAGACATGGGTCCCTTGCTCACTTTGCCACTGGATTCAAGCTAGACTGGCTGATGAGGGGTCTTACCTCGAAACTAGTCCTAGATGCTTGTTTCCAGTCCAGGGAGGATATGGCCTGTTAGTTCGGGTTGGACTGTTGCCATGAGGCACATGATCAAGACTGATATGCATATAGCTGTCTCTGAACTGGGGTCGCGAAGTGAGTTAAAGAATGATGATGGATTCAACTCAGATCTGTGGCTGAAGGTGAGTGTCCGAAAAGTTTCAGAGCTCAATCCATCATCTCTTTGCGTTTGCTTTGATCTCCCTAAGTTGGCAGGGTATGCCAAACAAGGGTCCCTTGCTCATTGTGTCACTGGATTCAGGCCACCCTGGCTGATGAGGAGTGTTACCCCGAAACCAGTCCCAGGATCCTTGTTTCCGGTCCAGGAAAGACATGGCTTGGCAGTTCGGGCTGGACTGTTCCCATGAGGCACAGGGGGATGTATGACGTTACAACACATACTTTTACAACGCCTACCTTTACAACACATTTTTTATAGTTGTGTCTGACCTGGGGTGGCGAAATGAGCCAAAGAATGATGATGGATTCAACCCAGATCTGTTTCTGGAGGTGAGTGTCTGACAAGTTTCAGCGCTCAGACCATCATCTCTTTTTTATTTGCCAACGTAGGAGCAAGCACCACTCTCCTCCCAAATACAAGGTGACTGTTTCCTGGGACTAAACTCGAATTGAGACCTAGAACATCCTCCACTTATCTGTATGCCGTCAGGCATGAACTAAAAAAGCCTCGAGCACCTGTGTCTTGTGCCCATCCCGACCTGTGATCCACTCGGGTTGTCTCTAAGAGTGAGATGTGGATGTTTCCTGGGGATCCTGGGCTGCTCCTCTGTGGTTTTGTGTATACACAACGACTAAAACGATTGGGAAAATATGATGGGAACACCAAGGAGTTAAAATAATAGCGACTTCAACATAATGGCATAAATGGAGTTGAGCTATTAATTCAGCAAAATGCTCCTGAAGTACCTCTCTTTAAGTACAGTGCTTTTGGAACCTATTTTTACATTGTTCGATAATTCAGAGATGCGTATATGATTTATACAATGTATTTATTTATTTGCATATATTACGTAAATGTCTTTGGTTAATATGTGGAAACTTTTGATTTTGATATCTGTGGATAAAGCACTTTAAGATCGAGCATCAAGCACCTTAGCAATGACACTTTAAAAAAACGATGTGCATGCACTTTTAGATTATGACACAGGCACTTTAGCAATGACACATTTTGAAGGGGTCAGGAGAAGATGCTCATTTGTCCATTTATTAGTGGTCAGTAGAATATCTATATGGATATATAACATAGGCATTTCAGCATTACCACTTTTTGAATTGGTTAGGAGATGACCTGGATTTGCACTTTTATTTGTGGCTAGGAGATTCTCCATATGGCGAATGCAGGTACTTGCGTCATTTGAATTGAAACATTCTTCCTGGCTCATGCACATGCTGAGGCACTGTCTTCATATCAGAGATCGCTGATGTTTGATTCTTGGTAAGTGATTAGTTCGCAACATTACAGTGCCATTGATTTGGATGACTCGTGTGTGGAGGATTAACGATGATTACACGTACACCCTGCTGTATTCTGTCCTAATGATGACCCTTCTCCAATTAATTTATCATTTTGAGTTGAAACCTCAACAATCTCTTGCTGAGGACTGTTTTTAATTTGTCAGTAGATCCATGGGCACTCTATTTAGGAGTCCTGCATATAATTGTATTTGCTACCATTCTGTCCACAAAACGTCATTTCTATATATACATATATATACAGGAAAAAAGCATAAATTACCTACTGGCGGTCGCCAGTAGGTATATATAGTTAGGATTTTTTCCCTATGGGTTTTTTGAAAATTCTATGTCTAATAACTTTGGCGTTTGTGGATGGAATTGGCTGAAATTTTCTGGAAAGTGGAACATTTTGTTTCTGAGCAGCCCCTGGAAATTTGGGGGGGGTTCGTCCAGGGGGGGCCGAGAAAAAAGGGGGGTCCCAAAACGTGTTTTTAACATTGAGTTTTCCATAGGGCGGTCTGTCGCATTTTTAGCCCGAACGGCTGAATGGATTTGCACGAAACTTGGCAAAATTGTAGAGACTGGTAGCCCGATGTGCCTTTTGTAGGTCTCAATTTATGTGCTCCAGTGGATTTTGAAAAATTAACATTTAAAAAAAGATATATATCTGTAACAGCGGACTGGGCAGCTCCCGGTTCGCGGACCGGGGAGCGTACCAAAACTTCGCGTAGCGAAGCTGATTGGCTCTCCGGCGTCTGTAAACATTCCAAACAGTCCGGAGCGGCCGCCATCTTGTCTCTCGGTAGGATTGAGAGACAAGAGGAGGCCAAAACAAAAAGGGAAATAACCATAAGGGGGCATAGTAGATCCTCCCTGACCCCTTAGGTTTAATGTGGAGGCTTTAAAAGGGCCCCGCGGGGCAAAAAAAAAAAAAAATTTTTTTTTGTTTTTTTGCGTGGGTAGCGCCCGGTACGCGAACCGGGAAGCGTTCTGGGCAGCGTACTGCAATGAAAAATGAATGATAGACTTTTCAAATGCTGTATGTTAATTGATTGTTGTTTTTGTTGATTATTTTTTATTTTTTTTTATTTTTTAAGCATTTTTTATTGTGTTTCATATTTTATTAAACTTTCTAACATTTCATTGTCAGAAATTTCAAAATTATCATGGAATATACATTGTAGTCTCTGAGGTTGTAAAATGTCCTCATTTGCAAGGAGGTTATCTACTGCTTGTACACATTGCAGTAGTTCTTGGTCCCAAGTTTCATCCATAAATTCAATCTCATTTGGATCAATGATTTCTGTGTTGGACTCTGGAAGGACAATTTCAAATGAAATTTTTTGTTCGCTTTCCATTTTCCCTGAAATTTGCATAAAAAAATATATATTAGTAGAGGTAGGGCAATGTTGGGATTAATTTTAGATAGGCAGTTTTTAACAGTGAATTTATCTTTGGGCAGTGTATAGTATCAGAGTGATTGTATCTAAATTTATAAGTACTACAGAGGGATAGTATATAACTAACAGAAAAAGTTTGCCATAATAACTTAAAGTGCACAATATACTTCAGTTTTAAAAATAACAACTTACCTTTAAAAATAAGTTGAAGTTATTAATGAAAATCCTATTGAAATGTACACCAGGAAGTAGTAGTCAAAATGGCTGTGTTTCCTTCTCTTCCTTTATATATATTCGGGTACATAACCAATCAAATGTCAGGTAAAAAAAGTAGAAAATGAAAGTAACATTTTAATTGGTTGTGAATTCCAACACTTCAGATGTGTTTTGTGAAGTAATTTACCTCACGGTATTTAGAGAGGTCTACAGGCTAAATGGCTAAATGGAATTCCAATCAAATTTGTGAAAATGGTAGGGATTGGTATGTAGTATGAGCTAATCTATATTTGGTGAAATTATCTCAAGTGGCTTTTGTGTGAACTACTTTCCCACCTTTTTTGATGGTGCGCTTCCCAGGGAGCGACCAGGTACGCGAACCGTTGAGCGCCCCAGTTCGCGGACCTTAAGCGTTCCAGGAGTCCACCATTTTGTGTTTCGGTCGAATTAAGATACAAGATGGAGGGCAAATAATGTTCAGAATGGGTAGAAGGGGGCACGGTAGAGTTATCTTGACCCCCTAGGTTTTCTGAGGGTGGCTGAGGAGGCTTATATGTGCGAAAAAAAAAAAAATTCTAAAAAAATTTCGCGAGGTTAGCTCCCGGTTCGCGTACCGGGTAGCGGCCCCGGTAGCGTATTTTGTTGAAAATTAGTGAAAAATGTTAGAGTAAAATAATAATTGTGAGTGATCAGATGTAGGGTAGCTCTGAGAAGAGCTTTTGGGTTTATGGTACATTTAGGTACTTATAAGTAGGTACCAATGCACATTCTTAAATTCAGAGTGAAAATTCTGTTGCCCTCATCTGAGAAGTGAACTCCATCTCCTCTGTAGATATCTTGCATGTAGTAACGCAAGTTATTGTTGTACAGGGAGCCCATTCCATGGTCTCTCATGTAAGCTGAAACAGATTTGTTTACATGCTTCCTCGATTTCTCAATTTGTGGACAAAATTGGTTGGACCACCTCCATTTCTGTCTTTGGCATATATTTGAATATACCAAGGCAGTCTGAGGAAAAAGTGCCATTAATTGCTCAAAGGTGTCCTTTAAAAGCATTTCCAGACCTACCCCAGTCAAAGTGCCCAAGTCATTACCTCCACAGTGCACAATTAACAGGTCAGGTTTGGGCAAATGCATAAAGGTTTTCACCAATGGTATCAATTGGTGACATTTTAATCCTCTGTGGCCAAACCACTTAATTTCCACATCTTGTAAATTGAGGTTAGGTAAATTCCTGCTTTCAACGTACCTTTGAGCCCAGTGAATATAACTATGACCAACAATCCAGACAGAAAACATGGTGAGAGAAGGTTCTCCTGCAGTCAGATGAAGTGTGGCAATGAAATGGCAGTTGAAAAAATGAGAGTTTGAAATGAAAAAAACTATGGAGTTTCTGTGTTCATGAAGCAGTAACAGTGATTGGTGGATTTTGATTGATGAAAACAGAAAGTTAGGGTGTACAGATGTGTTGTTTGAGAGATGTATTTTGAGTGGTCAATAAAAAATCCTTAAATGAAAGAAAGCACTGGATATGCAGGTGCACTGAGAGTTCAGAGTTCAATTGCAACATTGTTGTGTGAACTTGCAAACACCAGATTTTCTCCAAGAGGTGGTTGCTATGGAAAATAGCCAGAAATGGCAGAGGGGGGAAGGGTTTTCATTTGAAAAAAAGTGAGGGAAGAAGTTTGATTGGGTGACATGAGAAATATGTGTGAAGAATTACAGCATTTCTGTGCTTTTGATAGCTGCAGACTCTGGAGTGCATACCTTTTGCTCTGCTGAAGACAAATTGGTGTGTTTCTTAGACTGTTTTCAAACTCAAAGTATTTGCTAAGGTGAGAAAATATTTCTTTATTTTAGATAGAGAATAGTGTGCTTTAAGGAGAAAATTATGATTTATGTGGCGCAAATTGCTTGTAAATATGCTCTCACATGTGCATGGAAAAATTTGATTTTGAATGTTAGTGTTATATAGCCATGTTAAAAGTGACTCAACCATGCTGGAAAGTCAATCAAAAAATGATTTCATGTGTTTTAATGACATTTTAAGTCATTTTCCCATGTGCAGTGTTTAGAAATTATGATTTGAAAATCGTTTTTGGGGAAAAGGAATTGTTTATAAAATCATGACAAGGACATAATGGTGTATGGTTCTTTATAAGGCAATTGACTGTCCCTGATGTTATTTTTCTCATTTTAGTGTAAGACCTTTCTCTGTGGCGCAAATTGCTTGTAAATATGCTCTCACATGTGCATGGAAAGTTTTAATTTTGAATGTTTGTGTTACATAGCCATGTTAAAAGTGACCCAACCATGGAGGAAAGCCAATCAAAAAACGCTTTCATGTGTTTCAATGACATTTCAAGTCATTTTCTCATGTGCAGTGTTTAGAAATTATGATTTGAAAATCGTTTTTGGGAAAAAGGAATTGTTTTTAAATTCATGAGAAGGACATAATGGTGTATGGTTCTTTATAAGGCAATTAACTGTCCCTGATGTTATTTTTCCCATTTTAATGTAGGACCTTTCTCTGTGGCGCAAATTGCTTGTAAATATGCTCCCACCTGTGCATGGAAAGTTTTAATTTTGAATGTTTGTGTTACATAGCCATGTTAAAAGTGACCCTACCATGCAGGAAAGCCAATCAAAAAACGCTTTTATGTGTCTTAAGGACAATTTAAGTAATTTTCCCATGTGTAGTGTTTTGAAGTTATGATTTGAAAATCGTTGTTGAGGGAAAGGAATGTTGTTAAAATTTATGTGCGCCATATGCCCCCAAATTTCTTTTTTAGGGTTGCAGCAGGGTGTTCTTGAGACACCCCTGCACCTTTGGAATAAATTCCTAATTTGTGATGAGCAAATTGTTAATCGCAAATTGCACCTTCATTTATATGAGCCTCCTAGCTCATGGAAATGAATGGGTAATTTGCAATTAGCAATTTTCTCATCGCAAATTTGGAATGGTAAAGAATCGCTATTTATTCCTTAAAATTCGCTTTTTTGGAAATGCAAAATAGTTATATGATACATATGGCGGTTGATGTCTAACAAGATAAGAAGCTTAGGTATACATTTATGATGACTGGCGCAATGAAGTAGAAATCACTTACTTCATTGGTAGGCCTTTACATGAATTATCTCCTCTGTATTCTTCATCAAGCGTAACTTTAATCTGCAATCCTGAGTAGGCCTCACCTTAAACAAACCTCTGGATAGGCCACATCCTATTGTCATCCTGAATTAATCATTTAAAATGCTAGGGACAGATTTATGATAGGTGTATACCTCTTTTGTGCCACTTAGAAAACATTGTCCATGGGGAAATGACTTAAAATGTCCTTAAGACACATGAATGTGTTATTTTAAAACGTTTGCAATTTTTTTGGGTCACTTTCAACATGGCTATGTGACTGAAACAGTCAAAATCTAAATTTGCAATGCACAGGTGGGAGCATATTTACAAGGAATGTGCTTCATGGGGAAAGGTCTTATAATGTAATATGGGAAAATGACATTAGAGACACTGAAATGCCTTATAGAGAAGCATACACCATTATGTCCTTGTCATAAATTTGCAAACCATTACTTTTCCCCAAAAACGATTTTCAAATTATATTTTGAAAACACTGCACATGTGGAAATTACTTAAAATGTCAATAATTCAAAATTTGCGATTCCTTAAATGCAATGTATCAAAAAAAAATATGTAAAAAATGATATTAAGGATTTGGAAACTACCACCAACTTCTAGTTTGTGGTAATTTGCGAATTCTTTTCAAAAAGCATTTTTTTCAACAAAAAAAAAAGGTCCCATATGACGCCCATACATGCCATTAGGGCATGTAGGTGTGCCATGTGCTCTCAAATTTCTTTTTCAGGGGTGCAGCAGGGTGTTCTTGAGATACCCCTGCACGCTTGAAAAAAATCCTATTTTGTGATGAGCTAATTGCTAATCACAAATTGCAACCTTAATTCGTATGAGCCTCCTAGCCCATGGAAATGAATGGGTAATTTGCAATTAGCAATTTGGTCATTGCAAATTAGGAATAGTAAAGAATTGCTATTTATTCCTTAAAATTTGCTATTTAGGAAATGGAAAATAGTTTGATTGTACATATGGTGGTTCATCTGTAACAAGATAAGAAGCTTAAGGATACATTTATGATGACTGGTGCAATAAAGTGCACATTACTTACTTCATTGGTAGTCCTTTATATGTATTATCTCCTCTGTATTCTTCATCAAGCGTAACTTTGATCTGCAATCCTGAGTAGGCCTCACCTTAAACAAACCTCTGGATAGGACACACTTTATTGTCATCCTGGATTAATCATTTAAAATGCTAAGGATAGATTTATGATAGGTGTATGCCTTTTTTCTGCCACTGTGCGTCACTTTTATGATGCAGCGGTGGTGCAAAATATTTGCTATGAGGTGACAACATTAAAAATTGATGCATTTAGGCAGATATGTCATGGTGTAAAAAAAAAACGTACCACATAAAACCCAATCAGGAGTAATGCAAAAGATGCACCATGTCGCAAGACAGGCCTCACTTGGGGCCATATGTATCAAGCTAATTAGCATTTGCAAAGATCAAAATTCTATGAATTTCGGCCTTTGCGAATGTTAATTAGACAAATGGTATGTATCAAACAACTTTGATGCAAAATAAGGAGTAGCAAAATTTGCTATTCCTTATTTTGCGATTGCACTGAAGCATTTGTAAATTTTGTGACTACTTAAATGCAATGTATCAAACAAAAACTATGTAAAAAATGACATTAAGGATTTGGAAACTATTGTGGTAAATTAGTGGTAATTTGTGAATTCTTTTCAAAAAGCTTTTTTTCAAAAAAACAAAAGGTGCCATATGACGCCAACACATGCCCTTAGGGCATGTATGTGTGCCATATGCCCCCAAATTTGTTTTTCAGGGGTGCAGCAGGTGTTCTTGAGACACCCCTGCACCCTTGGAAAAATTCCTAGTTTGTGATGAGCAAATTGCTAATCGCAAATTAAACCTTCATTCATATTAGCCTCCTAGGCCATGGAAATGAATGGGTAACTTGCAATTAGCAATTTGCTCATCGCAAATTAGGAATGGTAAAGAATCGCTATTTATTCCTTAAAATTCGCTATTTAGAAAATGTAAAATATTTTGATGATACATATGGCAGTTCATCTGTAACAAGATAAGAAGCTTAGGGATAGATTTATGATGACTGGCGCATCACCAGGGATGTGACAGTCATCCTGCGCCACTGTTCCGCCACCCATGTTGTGCTGCATTTACAATGCGGCGCAGCATGGGGCAAAAACGGCACAGATGCGTGACGCATCTGTGCTGTAAAGGTGGCGCATTGCTGGAGTGGTATCGCAAGTGCGATGCAGCTCCAGCAAGGCTCAGGGGTGCCCCATCTCCACAATGCTGCGTCAAGACCTATGCCAGCTTCAATCAGGCGCAGGGTTTTGACGCAGCTTTCTCCTATCTGATTGTAAATGCGGCACACCATGGGTGGTAAAGCAGTGGTGCACATTAACTGGTGCATGCCTGGGGATGTGCCATTTAATATAAATCTGCACTTTAACATTTGAGTATGTGCAGGGGACACAGAGTCGTTGAGGCTTATCCAAGGTTAAGAAGAGATGAGTCCTGTTCAGTGAAAAATTAGACATAGGCTTCACCTGCTCAGCATTGCTGGACATGGCTAAATAATAGCTGCAAAATGTTAATCTTGTTAAACAATTTTACTATTATAATCTCTGAGATTTGTTTCTTACTCTGCAACATCTCATTGTTGTTATCTTTCTTTAAAGATAAAGACAACATCAACATGAGCGACAATCAGCAATCAGTTGATTTTGACCTCATCATTGAACTCGTAATTGAAACATCAGTGGATGTTGATCCCTTGGATGATTTAAATCCTGAGGATGAAGAAGAGCGTGATGAGGATGCAGATTTGTCCGAATTATATGATATAGGATGGGAAGCTGACCTGCTTGAGCCTTTGGAATTATAAACATTTATTTTTAAAATTTATAATCAATAAAAAGTAAAAAGGTAAACCGTTTAATTTAAAAATAAAGACACCTTCAAAAACAGGTTATGTGTAGTGTCTTCAATAAAATATTAAAATATGCTCATAAAAGTAGATCAGATTCACATATAAAATAGCATAGGTAACATAAATATAAATGTCATTTCTTTTCTGGTATTTCTGTATTGTAAAAATGGCAATGACTAAAAAATCTTCAAATTAAAATGTCAAGTAGTGTGTTATGTTTTTGATCACTATTACTGATTTACTGTTTGATAATAATGTTTATTAACATTTTTTATTATATTTTTCCTCAGATTCAACTGCAGATCATTTCAAGAATTTAATATGCCTACAACAGAAAGACAGATAAAGGCTGCAAAACGTCAAAGACAGCAGGAGAAAAAAAAAATGCAGCAGTCCTCTAACAAAAAGATTTCTCAAGCCACGAAGAAAGCACTGGGTAAGAGCTCTAAATATTTCATAAGAAATATTTGTAATAAAAAAAATATTACTACAGAAAATGTTTCAGTCCATAACACGAGCAGTAAATCAAATGGAAAGAAAAGGACAATGGAAAATGTTACTGCTAGAGCAAGAGATAAATCTGTGCATGATAGTAGAAGGAAACAACAGTTTAGGGAGATTCGTAAACGAATGTTCCGCAACAGGATAATTGGCAATTTGTTAAAAAATATTAAGAAAGGTCAACAGAAACTAGTTTTTTATAAGAGAAAAAAAAAGTTGAGAAAGTTATTGATCAGGCATTTGAAATTAAACGTAAGTTATTTATTTTGATAATCAATAGAATTAGGAAACTAAACAAGGCAATTTTTGATTTCAAAAGAAATAGTAGATGGAAGAGAATAGTTAATCGTAGTAATTTTTGTGAAGTTTTTTCTGGAGAATGGATGCATAGTTCAAGCTGTGAGGCATTTTTTAATGAAGAGAGTTATTTCCAGGATAATGATTTGGTGCATGCAGTTGACATCAGTGGTCGTGCTTATGAAGTGAAAGATGGTTGTCCAGTTGAAAAAGAAAAACTTGTGACAACAGAGGCAGAAGAGTTGTTAGGTAATGAGGTTTTAGGAAGACGTGCTAAGGGTCCTGTGTACACCTGGAAGTGTAGTAGTATTTGCAGTGTGCGACAGGATTCCATCAATTTGCTTTGTGATTTTGTACGGTCATTTAACAAAAAAAGTTTGAAGCAGAAAATGAGGTTGTTGCAAGAATTAGATCCTTGCAGAGTAAGAGAAGTGACAGGTTTGCATGGTCATTCACTGGCTTGTCTTTCCAGGAGAGTATGCCAGAGTGTTTTTCATCATTTCAGGATGCTAGCAGTGCATCATAACAAAGTGAGGAAATTAGTTAGAATGTTGTATTATGCTAAGAGTCCAGCAATTATGCTGAAACAATTATGCGCTGCTCTTTTGCATGGTTCTGAAATAGATGTGAAGAATATATGTGAAGAAATTGAGTTTTGTTACTTTGGAAGTAAAGAGGAGAATGTTGAAATTGAGCAAGAAGTAGAGGGTCATTTGGAAGATAGTGTACATGTTTCCAGTACAGATAATTTCCAGAGGGAAATTGCGACGTTTGACATGAAATCAAGTGAGAGGCCTAATTTCACTTGTGTGTGTTGTAGACGCACTTATTATAAGAATCAGACTAAGTTAGTGGATTTATATGCAAAAAGTGAAAGGGAAAATAATAGTGAATGGAAGGATTTTGCAACATACTTGATGGTAGAAAATTGTTTTGATTTGGGATTGGATCAACGTGTGTGTACTTATTGTTGTAACAAATTAAAACAAAACCAGATGCCTGCTAGAGCAGTTCATAATAATCTGGAATTGGTTGAGATTCCTTCTGAATTGAAGGACTTAAATACTTATGAATCTATTTTGATTCAAAGTATCCATCCCTTTCAGGCTATTGTAAGAATGGAGCCAAAGACAGGGAAATTGCCTCCATCAGATTTACAGAGAGGATTAAAGGGAAGAGTTGTTTATTTGCCTCTAGATTTGAAGAAAAACATTAACACAATTGGAGTAGAAAAAGTGGAAGAGGAACCTCTGGTTATCTTAGTTAATGGGGTTCCGACAAAGAATAAGAAAATATGGCAAGATTTAGTAGATGTTAGGAAAGTTAAAAAGGCAACATTGTATTTGAAAAAAAATAATAAATACTATAAGAATGTATATGTTGCAGAAGAGGAAGTAAGTGAGGAAGAGGATAGCGATTTGTGTGCTGGTCAAATTGAGAAAGTAGAACCCTCTACTAGTGAGGAAATATATGAACATTATAGTGTTCATCCTTTGCATTCCAAGGAAGTCATGGGGAATGCTATTGAGTTGTTTCAAATGAAACAAGCCAAAGGGAGTCCCATTAGTGTTTGGGAGGAAAGTTTGGAAGCTCGGTGTTTCCCACAGCTTTTTCCAACAGGTCAGGGAGGAAGATATGATGAGCGACCTCATCAAATTCCTGCTTCTGAATACCGGACTTTGCGATTGTATGCAGGAGATGCTAGGTTTCGACAATGCATTCCTTATTTGTTTCATCTCCTGTTTGAAAGCGATCTGTCTGGACTGTCATATGCAGTGAACCACATCTTGAAAAGTGGTATACACATGCAAAACATCTCGGCAAGTGATTTTATGGATAAAGTCAATGTCCAAGATAGTATTTTGGATTCTCACCTGATTAATCTCATGGCGTGTCAGCGTGGTACTAATGAGTACTGGTACCGTCGTCATGGTGATTTAAAATGTATGCTGAGGAACTTAGGTACTCCCACATGGTTCCTCACTCTGAGTTGTGCCGAGTATGGCTGGGAAGACTTACTTCAATTTCTACGAGAGGCAAATGCTAACGTAGATAACATTGAATTCAAGACACCCGGAGAACTGTGCTCTTTGGATCCAGTCAATGTATGTAGGTACTTCAATCATAGATTTGAAGCTATGATGTCTTTCATCATGAATAAGAAGAATCCACCTCTTGGAGAGGTGTTGGATTTCTTCTGGAGAAAGGAGTACCAAGCAAGAGGTGCTCCCCATATACATATGTTGTTGTGGATCAAGGATGCACCTAAATTTGGAACGGATCCAGAAGACTCAGTGATGAGTTTCATCCAACAGTATTCTACGTGTGCTGTTCCAAACGCAAAGGAGAAGAAAAGCCTAAGAGAAAAAGTTCTGCGTTTCCAAAGCCATCGATGTGGAAAGTACTGCCGTCGTAAATTCCGAAACAAGGACAAGTTCTACACCAAATGTCGTTTCGGCTTTCCACGACCGGTGATTTCTAAAGGAAGAGTAAACAGTTTGATGTCTTCGCTGCGACATAATGTGATGAAGAAATCACCTAAAAACACATACAATTTGAAGAGGAATGAAGAGTCCAAGTACATCAACGACTACAACCCGGTGATTTTGTCCATGTGGAATGCTAACATGGATATACAGTTTGTGGCTGATAACTGTATGGCTGTGGCTCGGTATGTGACGTCTTACATCACCAAAAAAGAGAAGACAGAATTGAAGGATATGTGGGAGGACATTTCCCATGAAAAGAGCCTCAGCAAGAAGTTGTACAGTTTCAGTCTGAAGATGTTGTCGCATCGAGAAATCGGAGCGTACGAATGTTCTGACCGGTTGTCTTCAGCAAGTCTCTATGCCAAGTCCAGGAGTATCGTTTGGGCGAGTCTTGGTCTTGCTGCAACGCGTAATCGAGTTCTCAAACCTGTGCGGGAAATTGAGTATTTGGCGGAAAAGGAGCCAAACAGTACCGACATTTTGAAGACAAACATGTTGGATACATATTATCCAAATCGAAGCAGTCACCTAGAGAATGTTTGTCTGTATGAGGTTCTGCAAAATTACATATTCAAGAGGAACATCAAAGAAGATACTGAGAAAGGAGTGTATGCTGTAATAGGAAGTGAGGGATGTCTGGTCAAGCAAAGAAAATGCCACTTGATAAACCATCGAAAATTGAGTGGCGAATCTCCTGAAAAAAAAGGAGTTTTTCTATTTAGCACTTTTGCAACTTTTCAAGCCTTGGCGTGCAGAAGAGGAACTGCTTGGAGATTTCCTCTGTTACGAAGACTCTTTCAATGCCGCCAAGGAGACCATAGAATGTCCTGCTTTTCCCAGATATGTAGAAATGTTGAATGCGGAAATTGAGCAGGAAGCAACGATTGCAGCCGAGATTGCCAGAGACAGTTCTCAGGACAGTCAGAGTTCTGCTTCATTGAGTCAGGATCCACTAGGAGGACCTCTTATTGAAAATGAAGCTGCCACTGCTATGAATGAAGTGGAAAGAGCCATGGCACATGCTCAAGAGGATGCGGTTAACTTAGAAGAGTTGGAAAGGCAACTCAACGTTGAGCAGAGGAAAATATATGACGAAGTTACCATGCAAATTGATCATGGATTAAGTCATGATAAGAAAGAGTGCTCATGTACGTCGTTGAAGCCTGTCCGACTGTACGTGAGTGGAGAAGCGGGAACTGGAAAAAGTTTCCTCATTAAAGCAATTTCATGCTATTTGCAGGAAAGGACAGAGTCATCGCTGTCTTGTGTTGTCACTGCTCCAACTGGACTGGCAGCACATAATATTAAAGGGATTACTTTACATCGTTTACTGATGCTGCCAGTGGAGCATGACAACAAATTAGAATATCACAAGCTATCTGGAGATGCTTGTTTTGAAGTTTCAAGAATCTTGAGGAAAATGAAACTTCTTATCATTGACGAAGTAAGCATGGTTTCCAATGTCATGCTTGCCTTTGTGCATTTGAGGATGCAAGAAGTTCTCAAAACAGAGTATGATGTGTTATTTGGTGGCAAACACATCATTGTTTTCGGAGATCTTCTGCAGCTGACACCAGTGAAAGGGCAACCTGTGTTCAAAATGCTCACGCATGAAGATACCAGGAAGTGCCTAGGCAGCATTGGCAACGTCAATATATGGTTAAACTTCAATTATGCTGAACTGCATGAAAATATGCGTCAGGCGAAGGATGAAGTTTACAAGACTATTCTACAAGATGTTAGAATTGGAAAAGTGACTGAGCATGGGAAAGAATTTTTAAATGCACGATTATGTCAAATTTATATCCAGAACAAGATGTTGTGCCTGAGAATATTTTTCAGAAAATTACTGAAAAGAAATCTGGAATATGTTTGATGCCAACTCTTGCAGAATGTGCCAAATTTAACAACAAAATGTTGCATTTAGAAAAGCAAGAGATTGTGAAACTGGAAGCTATTGATAGAGTAGAGCATATGGGATCAACAATTATTTTGTCTGAGAATCTGAAAACTAAATTGGATTCATTAGAGAAGAGTATATCTAAAACTGCAGGTTTTGAAAAGACTCTGAATGTGTGCTTGAACTGCCGTATAATTTTAAGAAGGAATTTACATGTTGAAAGAGGTCTGGTAAATGGATCAATGGGTAATGTTGTTGATTTTGTGAAATACAGAAATAGAGATGGAATTGCATTTTTAAAAATTAAATTTGATGACATTGAGGAAGTACAGCTAATTGCTCGTTGTTCTGCTAGATTTTTGCTTGTAAAAGACTTATATGTGCGCCGTAAGCAGTTCCCGGTTTGCTTGGCATATGCGGTGACAATCCATAAATCGCAAGGTTTAAGTGTAGACAGTGCATTGGTGAATATTGGCAGTTCTGTGTTCAAGGAGGGTATGGCATATGTGGCATTGTCACGAGTTAGAACTTTATCGGGATTGTACTTGATTGAGTGTGATGTCACAAACATTTGTGCAGATCTAGATTGTGTTAAGGAATACAATAGGTTAAGAAGAGAGTATGCGCCACATTTGCCTCAGTTTCCTTTGTTTGAGAAACGTCTGGTAGGCCGGAAACGAAGAAATGAGAACAATACTGGGGAGGTTGTAGCAAAAAGACAAAAAGTGAATGAACCTAAAATTACAAGCAGAAACAAAGAGGATTCTGTTGAAGATGTTGTTGGTTTTCAGTTTGAAAACAGTTCTGGTGTCAACTGCTATGCTAATGTAGTAATTAATGTTTTGTTTTCTCTAAAAAATGTAAAAGAAGAGATTGTGGTCAATTCTGATCAAAGATTTTGCAGTTTGTTAAATTCTGTGTTAGAGAAATGTACCACTGATAGAAGAAACATAGAAAGTGTGTCTGAAATTCGAAATCTGTTAGATAGATGTTCAGGCCAAACACAATTCTCTCAAAATATTCAGCAAGATTGTCAGGAGTTTTTAATGTATATGCTTGATGTATTACATGCTGAAGGTGTAGATGTAGATCAGCTGTTTGGGCTTTCTTATCAATGGCAGCATGACTGTGAGAACTGTATGGTATCAAGTACTACTAGTGTAGACTCAGAAAGATTTATATATTTAACTTTGCCAGACAGTAAATCAGTCTCCTTTAATAAGCTAGTAAAAGCTGCTAATCACAACATGGAGTGTAGCCAATGTAAATCTGAAATGATGTCCACATTATTTATACGAACATATGGCCAGTACGTCATTTTAATGTTCCAACGATGTAGGACTGATGGAACAAAATTGACAACTTTAATAAAAAATTTTGTAGCTTCGCAGTTGTCAATATCAGGAAGGACTTTTGTAACTACAGCAATTATATATCATGACGGCCCTTCAATAACATCAGGACATTACACAGCTTATTTAAAGTCTAGAAATGGCTGGTCATTCTGCAATGATTCTGTTTTAGTTTTCAAAAAAAAATTGCCGTATGACCTTAAAAACTCTTACCTGGTGTTTTTAAAACCAAAATTTTAGGGAAATAATCTCGGGATGTGCTCTGTGGAATTTCAAGAAGTTCTAATGGCTCCTACACAATTTGGCCTTGAGGATAAGTGTAGTTCAGAGACATAACTTCTAATCATAGGACTGTACATCATGGAGATATATGTGCACTTTGAATGAGTTCAGAAAAACTGTTTCTTTTTATAAGCTAATTGAAGCAGCCAATCAAAACATGGAGTAGAGGGAATGTAAGTCTGCAATGCTGTCTACTGTTTTACATTGCTTTGTGATTAAAAGTGATGTAGAGAATTAAATAATTGTAGTACTCATAGAGGTAGTGTAAGTCTGCTTCATATTAAGCAGTATCAGTGTCATAGGAAATGTAGAACATGACTGAGCAAGAAGGAGAAGATATTACTATTCCAGGATTGTGAAAATGATCTTCAACATTTTAATTGTGAAAGTTGCGGAAATGCCAAATGATGGGATTGGCTTACAAGAAATCCAAGAGTTATAAATAGCTCTGACTAGATTTGGCCTTGTGGAAAATAGTGGTAGAGAGCAAGAAGTCATTTATTGCATGTAACGTGTTTTTAAAAACGATGGAGGTTTTCTTTCAGAAAGTGGCGGGCTGAAAGTAATAACAGCACAAAAGAGTGTAAGCTGTTCATAGGACATCCTTGGACGTCATGGAAAGTAAGTTAACTTTAAGGAGTTCTGAATTTTGATTGCTGATGTTGTATGGGTTTTTTAAACACAATCATTTTGATTGTGTTTTTTTTTCCCCGCTGTTACATGATGAATACCTTCAAGTCACTGTTTTTAGTGAATTTTGATACATTCTGAGAACAGCAAAAATAAACCATTTAACATGTATAATTAATTCTGTACTGTTTGCATTTATGATGTATATGTAGAACTGTGTAGGAGGCATGGAGAAGGTGAGTTTTCTGTAAGTGTTAAATTTATTGCATGCAGTGCTGCACTTCTACGTATTCTTTCATATGCTGGACTACATCTGCACAATGAGATACCTAAGCAAAGGAAACACAAGTGATGTGATTGTGAAATGAGCAAAATAAATTGTACATATTTCAATTACATCACCTGTGTTTCCTATCATTATGAATCACATTGTGCAGATCAAGTTTAGGTCTGTCCAGGGAAACATAGGAGGTTTCTACTTTGTTGAAGAGTGCAGTGGACATGACTCACTTCATTGGTAGACCTTCACATGTATTATGTCTTCTATTCTCTTCAACAACTCGAAATTTCATCTGCAACCCTGAGTAGGCCTCACCTGAAACAAAACTCTGGATAGTAGACATCTTATTGGCATCCTGAAGCAATTATTTTAAATTTTAGTGTCTTGCGACACTTTTCTGAGACAACAGCAATGCAAAAGATGCACCATGTTTTAAGATAGGCCTCACTTCATCTGCATCAAGATAGTGTTAGTTTAAAATGTATATCTTTAGGACTGTGTAGCTTCTGTAAGTGTCAAAGTTATTGAAAAACTGTTTGTCCTTCAATCTTTGCCCTTGTCTTTTGTAATTTTTTAATACATGTTTTTATATTTTTCAAATGTTTGTTCTCTCTTTCACAGATTGAAAGTATAAAAATAAAAAGTGAGGAATTTAACGACAATTATAAGGTAAGTATTTTGTACTCTTTTCGTTACATTTCTATCACATTGAACTACTATTAGTTCCACTGCTTCATTTCTTTAATCCTCAGTTTCCTGCCTTTGCTATTTCCCTCATTCCTTTATCTATTAACTACTTACTCAACTCCTTCCACTCTTTTTCTCAGTCCCTCTCTTCTCATAGTTCCTCACTCTTGTTCACTCACTCCGTCTCTATTACTCTTAGTGTCTTTGACTGATCACTGTATCACTATTTGTTCATAATGCTTTTTCTGTGTAGTTGAAGCACACTAAGGGGCATATTATGAATGCAGCCAATAAAATTATTGCTCTTTTTATTGACAGAAAACTGGTGCAAAAGCGGCTTTAGCGGCAGTTTTCTGCCGCAAAAGCAGCTTTAGCGACACATTTCTGCCGATAAAAGCTGCAAAACTTTTATTGCCTATGTTGATAATATGCCCCTATGTTATTTACATTAGGGCTATATTGTCCAGTATAACAATCAAAATTGCTCTCCAAAGACACCAGGCAAAGCAGACGCTCCCTCAAACAGATCACCAAGCGCAATTTACCCTACTTACAATCTAGCCTGTTCTCTGTCGAGACTTTAGCAATCTTTAGAGCACAAGATAAGATTTTTTTACATGGAAGAGCCATACGTATTGCAATTCTACTTAAGAAACAAGCATTGGCATAGACAATAGGTCTCGCCTTTGGGACTTTATACGTGTTTAGCCATGCAACAGTTGATGTTGCTGCACCAAGGATATTATGCTGCATAACTAAAGACTTAGAAGGTCCCAAAGTCGATACCTATTGGCTATGCCAATGCTTGTTTTTCTTTCACTTCGTTATCTATTTTGTTTTTCACAATTATACCCTCTTCTGTCTGTTCTTTGGTAAATAGATCTATTAAATAGTATCTCTTCTTTACTCCCTATAGCTGTCTTTCTTGAAACATCACTCTCTGTTTACTTTCCTTATACTTACTCTTTTTTTAAAAAAATTTTTTTTTTTTGGTTAGCTCCCGGTACGCGTACCGGGAAGCTAAACCGGAAGCGAACCAAAAGAAATAGAGCTTGCCAGAGTGCTAAACATTCTAGCAATTTTTTTGGAAAGGGAAGGTAGTTCTGAAAAGAACTTTTTTTTTTATATTTTTGTTGTTTTATATTTTTTTTTGTATTTTTTGAACATTTTTTGTTTTTTTTGTATTTTTTGAACGATTTTATATTTTTTTGGGTTTTTTGGGGGGGGGGGAAACAACAAAAAACAGGCGTTGAAAAGGGCTCAACAGGAGCAAAAAAAAATTACTGGGGGCGGTTAGGGCAATCATGGTGTTCATACGCCAGGTTCAGTGCATTGATGCTCATGTTGCCACAAGCTAATAATCCACGACAGCGCATACATAAGTGTATCATGTTCCCAAAATTGGGCTGGATATTTGGCACAGTTTCCCGTGCCTCCTCTGGTGATAAAGAAACCGATGTTGCTGGTCTCGTCACAGGAGTTGGTCGAGGATTGTCCATCATATCCCTTAATTCCGCCCGGCTGTAATTTAAGGGATGTTTCCTCGTCATATGCCTATGCATGGTATGATTACCGTAGCTGTATTTTTTGTCCGTCCCTCTGGACAATTGTTCCTTGCATATGAGGCATGTTGCATACCTGGCATTGACCTTTTTTTGGCCACGAGGGATGGAAAAAAACTGCCAGATGAAACTGGGTTTCTTTCTTGAAACCCGGGGCAACTCTTCAAGAAATTGTGGTTGTTCTCGCTCCTCATCCATCTCTTCATCTTCCTCCTCAGTGTTGATAACCACCTGGGGAGGTGGTCCTCTCTTCCCATGAGGAGGTGGAGGTGGTGGTGGGGGTGCACCAGCTGAAGCAATCAGTGAAGCCATTTTCATAGAATCAAAATAGGTCTTCCAAGAAGCAAAATAGGTCTTCCTCTCACAATAATGAAAGTCAGAGTGAGGAAAGAAGGAGTGGTTTTCATCATTTGGAAAAAACAATACTTCTCAACCAATGAAAAGTGTTATTTTTAGGTCACCTGACCTAGCCTTCCATAATTATGAAACTAAAAGTGAAATGAACCAATGAAAAGCTTTATTAACAAGTCACATGACCTCTAACTTTCATGTTACGCGCTGCGGAACGCTCCCCGGTTAGCTTCCGGTTCGCTGCGCTTCGCGCCTCGGTCCGCGCCCCGGGACACTTCCGGGTGCGCTAACGCAGTACGTCACAAGACGCATTTCGCGGCAACGCGATACGTCGCGCTTTCGCGCCGCGGATCGCTTCCGGGGAGTTGCGTTTCGCGCCTTGGTCCGCGCCCCGGGGCACTTCCGGGTGCGCTAACGCAGTACGTCATAAGACGCATTACGCGGCAACGCAATACCGTCACTATGTTGATTTGTTACCGGTTCGCGGACGGGATCGCGGAATCGAATTGAGCTAACTGGAAGCTTCCCGGTTAGCGGACCGGGAGCGAAACAAAAAAAATATTTAAAAAAAAATTATTAATAAACATATAAAATATATTTTTGGATTTAAAGAATAATACATTTTACAGCTATAGATATTAGCTTTTAAAAAACCAATGAAATTCACTGAAAAAACCATAGGTTATAGACCATATATAGTTAGGAATTAGCATTTACAAAACCTTGAAAATTCACTGAAAAAACCATAGGTTATAGACCATATATAGTTAGGAATTAGCATTTACAAAACCTTGAAAATTCACTGAAAAAACCATAGGTTATAGACCATATATAGTTAGGAATTAGCATTTAAAAAACTTTATTTTACTCACACAAAACCAATGAAATTCCATATATAGTTAGTTGTACTAACTATATATCGCGCACCCGCAATCCACTGCTGATCATGTCACATATTACATCATTCATGACATGGTCAGTGACATCACTGATGACATCACTGATGACATCTCAAATGACATCACTGATGACATCACTGATGACATCTCAAATGACATCACTGATGACATCACTGATGACATCTCATTTGATATTACTGATCACATCACTGATGACATCATTCATGTGATAATACGATGAACCTCTTCAGACTCTAATATAACCTTAGATACACTCAGTGTAAACAGACACTCACAGACTGTCACTCATCCATGGAGTTACTTACACACCTAGTCAGTCATGCAAAGAATCAACCACACCTCCATTTTCACAACTATACATTTATACACACCTTACTTATTCAAACATATACTAAAACATATTTACTCACTTATACAATCCTGGATACAAGTTCACAATGATCCATACAGCCACTCACACATTCACTGGCTCTTATGCACAGTTATTTATATATGTCAACTCTCACATGTACTGTATTTTACATATGTACTTACTTTGACATGTAGCACTGAGACATCTATTCACTCACCAATACAGTCATGCACACAGTCAACCGCCCATACAGCTGTTTCCACATGCACTTTTGAACCCATACATCTATGCAGAGAGTCATACACCTCACAGCCACCCATACACACTCTCAGTCTCCCATACAAATACTTGGGCAACCAATCAATAACCCATATAGTTAATCATATAGCTACTGATCAACACATGCAGCAGTTTACAGAACAACAGACATAATGATGCACAAATTAAGACAGTTTAGTCACTAACCCATGCACTCAGTGAGACACATTTAATCACTCACTCATACAGTCAGTCATGCACCTACTAAATCCTTTGTTCAGACACTTCTACATCCACTCATTCTTCAATATGTAAGACATATTTTAACTTTACAGAAACATACAGTCACTGGATGTTGTCATCAGTGATGTCATCAGTGATGTCATTTGAGATGTCATCAGTGATGTCATCAGTGATGTCATTTGAGATGTCATCAGTGATGTCATCAGTGATGTCACTGACCATGTCATGAATGATGTAATATGTGACATGATCAGCAGTGGATTGCGGGTGCGCGATATATAGTTAGTACAACTAACTATATATGGAATTTCATTGGTTTTGTGTGAGTAAAATAAAGTTTTTTAAATGCTAATTCCTAACTATATATGGTCTATAACCTATGGTTTTTTCAGTGAATTTTCAAGGTTTTGTAAATGCTAATTCCTAACTATATATGGTCTATAACCTATGGTTTTTTCAGTGAATATATATATATATATATATATATATATATATATATATATATATATATATATATATGCTTTTTTTCTGTACATAGCACTTGCACGCCTTTTGTTCACTTTGCCACTTTCACTGTGCCGCCACTCTATGGAAGCACCTTATTGGATTGTTTTATTGGTATTGTTGAAAACCTAGTTTCTTCTGTCCAAAACAGGATTCATGATTGATAATTATTAAAAAATGCAGAAAACGCATAGCACAAACTTACTTGTTAGTAGGTTTTAATATCACTTATGCTGTGGAAGACAAGGGCTAAACTTCCCCCTTTAGGACTGTTTGTGTCTAAAATAATTTTACTGCCCGGGTCTCTGAATTACAGCGTTGCCCCCTTTTTTGCTTGAATCCCGGCCTTGTAACTGTTTGCGGGTTCATGTCATTATTGATGGGAGTCACTTATTTTGTTCCTGTCTTAGACATAAGTCACTATCCAATGTTCAAGCCGTGTTGTGATTGCTATATAGCCTTCAACATTGCTAGCTGTGGAGTTTATGGATTTGCTCATGATAGCCTACTGTAATTGGAGTCCTACTGCAATATACCAATGTTTTATGCTATGCCTTTGTCACCATTGTTTATGGTTTGGTACTGTTTGCAGAAAACTAATAAATAAATAAAATAATTTAAATAAGAAGCACCATAAACCCTTTTTGGGCTAATGTGTGTGAGCCCCAAGAAACATAGGGTTATTTTTAATCAATTGTTTCTGGCGGGCTGCTCCACTCTCCCCCCACACACAATACTGTTGTAATATATTAGTGTTACACTTGCCCAGACTGGGACTCCACAAAGAAGGAAAAAAATTACAAATTAGCCCATCAAGAACGTTATGGGGCACTTCGTGTTTAGAGCAGTTAGAAATAAATGAGTGGCTCAGGCAGCTAACATATTATTACTTTTGGCAGCCTTGCACGGAATTTTAACATTTTATTAGCGCATGCCCCAGTCCCACCTGGGACACCCACAGCTTTCCACATAGTTGGGGGCCTGCAAGAGGGAATCCTATGGCCAATGCTGGCCTACCTGCTCCCCAGCTAGCATCTGCCCTGGGGTGCACTCCGGAACCGGGCACACTTTTCATTGTTTTATATGGTTTCTTTACCCTCCTTCCTGTACGAAACTGCAAACATGAATTAAAAAATAAATAAATACATCATAACTTTGAAATTGAATGGATATTGCGTATTAATGGTTAGATGCAATTTAAACCTTAAGTCTTTGTCCCATTAGTTTTTTTTCTGTTTCTTTTCCTATATTTCCAAGAGGCTTAATTGAGGTACTACAAGTACTAAAACAGAATGGATGCAACTCTGTATATGTACATTGAAAGGGAGTTAGGCTTGACAAAGCGTAAAAGCTGACAGAATGGGAGGAAGGTAGGGCATTATTCATCAGGCCCCACACTTTTGTAGGACTTGTGCTTGTACTTTAAAATTAATTTACTAGTTTTGCAGGAAACCTGACTTTTTGTTACTGAAGAGGCAGATAACACAGGTATAAGACTAGATAGCTGTAGGTTCAGGAGCTCCCTGATTTCTCCTTTGCTGGAATCATTTAATTTAGAAACAGAAGCTTGTACTTAGTGACACACACATGGCATTTTTGACAGGGGCCCCACTAATCATCTGACACACCAGCCAAGCCTTTATGGTGTAAAAGTAAAATACCTGTGCTCAGATTTACAAAGAGCGGACACAGCGCACAGCAGCAAGCAACGATGATGTGCTGCATTGGGTAAAATAGAAAGACCAGAACTAAGCCATTTTGATACATAAGCGGCATAGTTCTGCTCACTTTCTGCGCAGGTGCTCTTCCAGCAGGCATGGACCAATTCAGGCCCCCTTCCCCATAGTGCAAGAGCGTTGCATTGTGGTCAGAATTTTGGGCAGGAGGTAGTCCCTTGCTGTACAAAAACTATCCTTTAAGTCATTTCCCTCTTTGTATGTGTGCTGTCAAATGCAGCACACATGCAGCACACATACAAAGAGGGAAAAAAACATGGAGAAACAAGAATATTCTTCCTCGCTATGCTAGCCTCAGAGAGGCTCAGGATTTTGGTGGAAATCCATGTCTACAATTACTCGAAGATAGGAATTTGGGTCAAAGTCTCTGGGTGGATACACAGCAACACCCATGGAATGCTCCGTTGGCGCAAAGTAATGCACATCAGTGCATTAAGCTGCTTTGCATTATATTTAGTTACAAACCAAAGCAAATCAATATTTGAAGGGGTTTGTAAATACCAGCCTAAATTTTCCATTGGGTCTGCATTAAAAATGTAGCACAAATCTGACGTCAACTCTTTGTTAATCTGGGTCCTTGTCTCCTTAGTGTCAACATATTTTAGAAGCGGATTGTCGTTGCTTTTGTATGAATTAAATTCTGGCCTTTAGTTGAAGAAGAAATGTGATGGAAATGAAAGATTGAAAAAACAGCGCACAGCATGAAAATTGATGCCTCTGCATGTTAAAAGTACTGCCAACATCCCCCATCATTGTAGGTCAAGAGTTTGAAACCTGGGAAGGCAGCCCAGCCATCTTGAGGTCGGAAATTGATTCATTTACATTGGACTACAGTTCCATCTGTTATTTAGAGCACATCGGATAGGAGAAAGTGAGCCATTACCCCTAAAGTCCTCCTTATCCCTGCCATTGCTATATGATGTAGCCCACCTCGACAGGCACTTTAACAGTCTAGTCTTCTTTTTTTGGTTAATTATATTAAGGTCCCTCCCACCCACTTCCATGCCTGCTAGTAACAAGACCAGACAACCAGCAGAGGGGGAAGGGAGGGTACATGACTGGGAAGAAGAGTACCTTAATTGGTGTAAAGAAGATTACCGCTAATTAATGGTACATTACCCCCTTATAGGACCTTAAAATTCAAACTTCCGTCATTGCAGCCTTCACAACTCCAACAGCAACATTAACCACTGAAGCATGCAAGACATGGAAGCAATAGTGCTCAATAAAAGTGTGATGAGATTTCCAGGTGGCAGCTTAACAGATCTCCAGAACAGAGACCCCTGCAGCCTCAGCCAATGAAGCTGAAACAGATCTGTTAGAACACCCCTGAACATGAACTGGATAAGTAGGACTCATAAATCGCCTGGTATACCCATCTACTGAGAGTGGAGGTAGCAACTTTTTTCCCTTTATTAACACTGCCAAAAGAGACAAACAAAGCAGTAAAAAGGCCTCCTACTGTAAATGGAACTGGGAATACATGTTAGGAACAAAAGCTGGGTCCAACTTGAGAATAACTTTATCAGGCAGGATTTGCAAATAGGGATAGGACTTCAATAAACCCCCCAACTCCCAAAACCTTCAGGCTGAAGTAATAGCTAAAAGAAAAACCATTTTAGCTGATAACCAAATAAAGTCAGCCTCATGAAAAGCCTTAAAATGGGGCATATGTAGGCCCTGAAGAACAGTACGCAATTCCCAGGAAGGAACAATTATTGGAGATACTGGGCAACGGAGCTGAAAACTCTTCAACAGATGAACCACCAAAGAAGCAATGCATTCCAGATCCCTTAATTGCTACTAGCTGAGTGGTCAAAATAGAGGGGGCCAAATTCTTCAAAAAACATCAATTTCAGTTGACGGAGACAGAGTTGTGATAGAACTGGATACAAAAGCGGAGACAGAATTAGAGGCAACCTGACAAAGACTCCCCGTGAAAAACGAAGTAACAGAGGGTACCAAAGGCAATGAGGCCAAAAGGGGCAATCATGACCACCGACACCCGAATATTCTGCAGCACCCTGGGGAGGAGGGGAATTGGAGGGCATGCATACAGAAGACCCATGGGCAGGAAATCAAAAGGGCATCCACTGTCTGAGGACAAACCACCTTCAAACAATACCTCGATAGGAGAGCATTGTGAGGAGAAGCAAAAAGGTTGAGCTATAATTCCTCGAACAGGTGACAAATGTCGAAGAAGAAAGACCTTGACCAATGGTTAAGGACAGAGGAGGGCATATTGTGGATGAAGCTGTCGGAATGATAATTGAATCTTTTAAACCTAGCTAATGATTCAAAAAACCAAAGCCTGGCCCCAACTTTGTGATAGTAATTTTTGACTTGATACCTAGGGTAGTTGATTCTGGGGTCAGGATTTACTGGCAAATGAGGCTCACTGACATGAGCCCATCCACAAAAGGGATGTTAAGAGGCCAATGCATTCTGGAAATCCTGTTTATGAAACCAACACTTATTCTTTTGGACTGATTGAAAAGGCTGTAAAATCTTCTTCTCCTCAGTCAATCTCTGAACCGTAGTGTTCAAATCATCCCCAAATAACTTAGGACCTTCAAATGGAAATTTATGAATCAAAACATTCTATGCCACTTCCAGATGCCGTGGTTTAGGCCACAGGGACCTACACCCTGCCAGAGCAGCCCCTGAAGAGGAGGAAAAGGCCCACAGCAGTGCTTAATTTGAGCCGGTGGTTTCCAGTGCTCAGCGCCGGAACTTGATTGCCAACCCCGGTGCTTGTGACAGTCTGGCTAATATAAAGAAGACCACAACAACAGTCAATTATTAATTCAATATACATAAAAAATGACTATTACCTGCCGCCCAAGCCCTTCTTACAGCTTTGGGTGCCTGGAATAGTCTGAATTGACATACTTGTAGGAGTGTGACGGTTAGTAGCTGTGTTTTTACTATCATTGGCAGCATGGCTTGGCAATGTGTGGTGCAGGCCATAGCGGCCTCCTGGCGAGAGGCCTAGCAGTTCTCTTTTTTTGCAAATTAAGCACTGGCCAACTGGGTATCAATAGTGACATCAGACAGGATTTGAGCCAACACCTCCATATGAGCCAGTACAGGTGTTGGGTCACCTTGGTCCTGAAGGCAATCAAACAACTGCTGAAAGTCCTTAATGAGAATCTAAGATGCATATGCCAAATATGTACTGGCCCTTATTCCAAAAAATAGAGTCTGCATAAGCCCTCTTTTGAACCGCCTCAAACTTTTTTCAACTGGATCCCAAAGGGTCGCCTTCATAGATGAAAAAGAAGAGGAAGATGCTAAAGACAAAATAAAGTTGACATTTTATAATCTGTGGATACTGATCATCAAATTGAGCCAGTAGATATTTTTTGCTTAAAAAAAAGGGAATGTCTTGCTTATAAACATCAATCCATTCCTTAGCAAGAATTTCTTTTATATAATGTTGTGCATAGGTAAATCGTCCACCACTGAAGAACTGTACTGTGAAAAAAGCCCAGCATATCGTAAAATACCTTCCCCTGCACATATTTGCCCTAAGGGGAGTTGCCCATATATTCATCAACATCCCCCGTCTGCTTTGTGGCTTGCAGTTCATTCAAATCAGCCTGGACCACATTATTAGTAAGAGCTTGCAATTCAGTTCTTGAGATCTGCAACACAACCTCTTCCTCCAATTCCTGTACATGCTTCTTTTTAGAAGCAGCTTTTTCAGGCACAATTGCTGGCTCATCAATAGGTTCCATGCCGGCAAACCAAGCAGGAAGTAAGTCATATTTAAGATACCACTTCCTAATTACATGAGATGTCAAGCAACCCAGTCTCATACAGCAAGACTTGAAATGCTTAAAAAATGGGCTGCTGCCTCCCCCACAGCCACGCACTAACAAGAAACAGCTGTGGGGTCCAAGCACTGCAGTGCCTGCTTCTCCACTAAGGCAGAGGAGCGTGGCCCTGCTGCATTTTGAGCAGTGGATTAAAAGTAAAATGATGATAAAATGATGGTATTATCATTTCATTTTTTTGGTTTATGGGGCCGGCAGGGCTTGGCTGTATCACAGGCATCAGGGAAAGAGTGGTGGGTACTTAAGCGGGCATGAATGCTTGGCCGGACGTCTTAGCCCAGCCAAACAGTTATGGGCATTTTCATTGTTCCTCACCAGGCTGTAATGCACAGCCTGTTGAGGAACATGCACAGGCTCCCACTGCCTGTCTGAGCGCCAAACCATGGTGCTCAGAGCAATGACAATGCTGCATGGCAGCATTGTGATTGGCTGGGGGAGCCTGTTTGTGCTTCCTGATTCAAGCAGGAACAGAAGAGGAGACGCGAGGTGGCAATGAGGGAGCAAAGTAAGTCATTTTTTTACATTTATTTTTTCATCCCCACCCCAGTCGCACCAATGCTACTTGGTGGCAGCCGCCACTGAAATACTGCCAGAAACCACCCAGCACTCAATCAGGCTGCTCGCTGTCCGCTGGAAATGCTCCCTGCCCCAGCCAAGCACATGCACAGGGAGCGGAGCTGCAGGCGGTGCAGTAAAGAACACATAACAGCTGCACCGCGCCCATTCCCGGAACCATCCCATACCTGTGTATCTGTATTACTACACACAGCCTACAGTCATTGTTTTTGTGGTGGTTGTTGGCCGCAGTTTAATTACTCATTTCATACGTCATATTTGTACAACTCCCCTGGACACCTTCTCGTGCTGGGGTCTTAAATCATTATCCTACATTATCACAATTGGTTATCACTCAGTGTCATTTGGACGTCATAAATCATGGGTCATAAATCATCGGGTATCATAAATCATTATGTCACAAATCTGTCTTCATTTTGTTGTCATGAATCGCTCTGTCTGATCAGCATAAATCAGCCGCCATAAGTCATGGTCATAAATCTTCGGGATGTCATAAATCATTCTGTCACGAATCTGTCATCATAAATCATTCTGCAAGGGCACCATAAATCATCAGCCATAAATCATCGGCAGACCACAAATCACTGGTTTGTCTTTTGCTCATTTGAATATCCTAGGGTCGTAAATCACCCTGACAGCTTGTAGATTGTTCTTTGTTGTTTTCCATGCCCCTTTGCATGTGGGGGGGTAGCGTTTCCCAGAGCCAGGCCACAACTCGCTACCTTGCTAGTCTCTCCTGCGCCCTGATGTCTGGCAGGGGCTGGGCTGCGACTGCCGTCTCCATTTGCTGCCCCGCCTTTTTGTCAGGCGTTCTCACCCAGCTGTAAGGCATCCCAGAGTGAGTGGCCCTCCTTCTACACCGCCCTGTCGGTGTGCTTCCATAACAAAAACAATACATCTTCTGTTTCCGCCATGCCACCAGGGAGTCTTCCATCTTCCTGCGGCTACCCAAACCTTCTGTCGTCCCTTTGCGCCTCCCGCCGCTCTTACTGTGGAGCCTGCCCATGCAGTTGCTCCACTCGAGGGTACCAACCTCTAGCTCTGTCTGCGGGAGGCTGACGTCCGGTAAGCTCTGACGGTAATCTTCCCCACAAACACCATGGTGGGCTCTGCTCCATCCTTGCCCTCGTGTAGTGGCCCGCTTGTGTCCCGTTTGGAGTCTTATGGCACTGTATCCGCTCACCATGGGTCGGTCACACATGAAATTAAACAAAATTGGAAGATAGTTAGATATCGCTTGTGGAGGTGTGATACAACATAACTTCCTTAAATACCATCCTCTCCTTCACTCCTGCTCCTTGCAGGCTCCACCTAGTAAGAACCCCTGCAGAACTAGTACCCAGATTGTTCCCATGGACTTAATTGCACATTTCCTTGTAGTACTTTTTGTCATATTGGAACTTTTTCTTTATATACTACCCCCTCACTTCTACTTGTTTCTTATCTTGGAAGGATGAAATCCTGAGTTGGCCCTGCCGGCGGTGCAGATAACATAACCTACGTGTTTGTAATGTGCACTTACTCCCAAGGGGATCCTAGCACTGAATCACAGCTATTTATTGTTAGCCAACTCCATGGTACTGATTTTTTGATTGCTGTATAAATTAAGCATTCAACAAGACCTCGCGAAGGTCTCATTTTCTCTTCCCTCCTGCCCATCTGAGCATTTGTAATGGGTGCCTTTCCATCTAATGGTGTGGACGCCCCAGATCACATTCTTACCTCTATCCCCGGGGACCAGGACACTACCAGAAAGCTGCCTATGACCTGCTCTATTGGGTTACAGTCAATCATTTCCATTTAGTAAACGTTGCATTGGCAAAATGTTTGCTTAAACTTTGTATGTGCGCCCATTCCAAAGCAGTCTTGTAAGAATAATATTATTATTATTGTTATTATTTTTTATTTTTTTAACACTTTTACAATTGCATTTGTTTCTTCTAATATACAATATACAGCATTAATAGGAGTTAGGAATTAATGGGAGGATGGAATACTGAGTTGGCACTGCCGGTCGTGCAGAGAACATAACCTACGTGTTTGTATGCCGGGCATGCAGAGAACATAACCTACGTGTTTGTAGAGTGCACTTATGCCCTTGGGGGATCCTAGCACTGCATAGCAGCTGTTTATTGTTACCCAACTCCATCGTCCTGATTCTGCATATTGCTGTTTATCCCTTACTACGTTTACCACAACCAGCCACACCATGGACTGGTCACCCTTGGACTTGATCCAGGCATCTGCCTTCTTGTTAGCTACAGGTCTTGGAAACTGGTCTAGATTGTTTTAGTACATTTTAAAACTGTCATGTTAGACATTTCCGTTTACATACCACCCCGCTTAACTTCTTACTTTGGAAGGATGAGATCACGAGTTGGCGCAACTGGGGTCGCAGGGAACATACCCCCCCAACTATTTGTAAAGCACATGTTCACTCTATCTAGACACTGGCTAACTGGTGTTTCTTGTCACCCAACTCAATGGTACTGATTTATTTATTTATTTTTGAGGATCACTCTGCATATTTACTGGCAAAACTGTCTCCAATCAATTGTACCATTCATTTTCCAAAGCCTCAGAAGGATGAAAATCATGTCGGGATCTGAACCTGTGAGCCTGAGGTAAAAACAAGGGGCCATATTATCAAGAAAGGGCGATACATTATCGCCGCTTTTATCAGCAGGAAACTGCTGTTAAAGCGGCAATAATGGGCTTGATAATATGCCCTTGTGAATTCCCATAGAAGCCCAGGTTCTGGCATTAACCTGGGCTTCCATGGTAATTCACAAGGGCATATTATCAAGCCCATTATCGCCGCTTTAGCGGCAGTTGCCTGCCGATAAAAGCTGCGATAATGTATCACCCTTTCTTGAAAATATGGCCCAAGATCCCTGCAGTGCGTGCTTTAGTCCACTGTGATACCTACCAAGTAATGCACGGCTTAGGGAACCATGATATTCTGTGCCGTGAGCAATCACTAGCATGTCCTTAGACCCCATTTTCAAACTAATGTACCTAGTCCATGCAAAGTGTTACTTACCCCCCTCTTTGGAGTAGACCCGAATCACAGCACCGTGGATCCTTGCTACATAGTCGCCGCTATAGGAGCACTGGGAATTATTGCTATCTATTCCCCCTTTGCACTCGGGCCACTAGATGGCACTGTTGTTACACCGCCAGGGGAATTTCAGCTTAAAGCATTATTGCAACTTGGGTCCAATGCGGGGAGCGCCGCCAAAATCGTCTATTTTAGAGAAAGGGGGCTGATTCTTAGGGTGAACAACACTTACAACGCAACTTTTACAACGTAGTGCCTTTACAACGTGGTATTTACAACGCAAACCATTACATCGCATTGCGCTGGGGGGCGGTCTAGGATAGGGAGTAGATTTAATTTACTATCCAACACCTTCCCTACTATCCACGGGGACTGGAGTTGGAATAGTAAATTAAACTATTCACTATCCAGCGCCCCAAAGCACTATGCGTTGTAAAGGTATTCGTTGTAAATACCGCGTTGTAAAAGCATGCGATGTAAAAGCATGCGTTGTAATGTCATACATCCATTCTTAGTGTTATTTGCCTTTCTAAGTGTCTGTCAATGTTCAGATACTAGACCATTATTTTTCAACACCTGTACCATTACAATCATTGCTTTGGATGGTTTAAGTCAGCTTTATCTACCTGCCCGATCCCCTAACATATTGTGCTATTTCCTAATTAAATGCCCCCCAATTTACCGACCTCTGACCGCTGACAAGGCAAGTCTGTCTTACCGGCCATCGGTCGCTGCCTGTTTCTGCAGCGATTGCTCAATGTGCTGTGCCTTCTCGTTGGCCTCGTGAAGTTGGCAGGTTTATCTAGCACCACTTATTACTGCTCAGGTGATTTGCCCAGAATATGTTCATATATACGCTCCCTCCTCCTCTGTAGTACACCATGTATTTGGTCCTTCAGCACAAAGCACATCAAATAATGCATGTCCATTTACTTTATTCTGGCAGCCTTCAGAAAACGTTGATATTGCCAATCCTGTCAAAATGGCTCAGTTGCCTTGAGAGCTCATATCAGTACTATCAAAGATTACAGCTAGTAGGGTATGACACATGACATGACGGAAATGGCAGCATTGCTTTTATTCCCTAAATAACTATAAAAACAGGCGTCCCCATGTCAAGTCCGCAACCGGTGCGGTCAGACCCCCCTAGAGCCAGCCCTGAATTGATCACAGCCCTGAACTGAATAGCATCCATGCAGCTAGGGCCAGTTCAGTCTCGATTGAGGAGAATGTAACTTTAACTTTTTTTTCTCCTTAGGTAGCGTTTTATGGCACAAACTCTGCCTGGAGGTACCGGAATGCTTTCCAAGCCCCAGTTGTGTTACATGATGAGGGCATTCAATGTTAGGCACAGGGAGATAAAGTGAATTGCCTAGCCTCAGAGGAAGTGCAGCGACAATGCCGCCACTCGCAGCCTGTGCACACCAAATGCAGGGGTCCCCCGTCCTAGCCTTTAGGCCAATTCCCCTCACGTGGGTATTGAAAAACTATTTAGATGGACACCAGTTCGATTACACAATCAAACGTTCGCTTTTCGAGGCACGTGGGATTGAAGTGATTTGCCAAAAATCACAGTAATCCGTGCAGACGTCAGTGATTGACCCCTGTTCCCCAGCTCCAAAGTCGGCAGCTGTAACCGTAAGGCCACAACCTCTCTTCTTTGGAACAGTGTCCCCTTTTCACAGTTATTTCTCATTACCTAATCTGGCCATACTTTTTTTTTCTTTTCTTTCAGAGAATAAGTGGCATGGGTGAGGTTTTCTTTAGCTGCACATAAACCTCGCATAACTCTTTTAGTGAGAAAGAAACCCACAGCGTCAATCGGCAAGGAGCCCAAATTAAGCGAGGAAGAGGTTATAAGCGCCCGCCATTGGCTGTGGAAGGCACGTGGCCCTTACCTGTAACTCTCAACTATTCGCCCGGAGGTGATAGATTTTGCGTTGGAGCTGGGATTCTGACCTAGTTACCCAGCTCCAGCGCCTGCAATCCTGCTTAAATAGGCAGATGCTGTTTCCTCACCACGCCACTTTGCCCTTGCGCCGGTACACTACAGTTGACCCCCGGGCTATTCCAAGCCCCAAAACGGACAATGCGCAGTAGTTGTATAAGGTAGATGGGCCTGAGCCTAAGCAGCAACCCAAATTGATTCAACTGTACTTGCTGGGATTCAAACCCCTGTCGGCGAACCTCTCCCACTTTGCTGCAGCTAGCACACAAACCCACCTTGCCACCACTGCTGTCTCGCTCAGCCAAGTTCGTCGCTGGAGCTGAGAGCCTCCTTTACCGATGTCTGGGGAGCTGAGTGTCAGACCTCGGGCCTCCGGTCCCGTTTCGCCATGGCCCTTCAAGTTCCGGTCGTGCTGCCTCCTGGTAGCCGGGCGTCTGCTGGTCAGTATCACTCTGCTCTTCGTCGCCGTCCCCCCAGGATGCGGCGATGTCCATCCTTGCACCTGGCTACCGAGCGTCTGGTTGGGGAATGCTTGCCGCTGCTCCATCCGCCTCGCCATTGCGCTGTTCCACAGGCCTGGAATAACGCTGTTTAACGTGCCCCAAGCCGAGAGTATACATGCCAACATTTCAAGAGAGCAAAGTGGGAGATTAAAAAAAAAATCTGGAGAACGGGGCTTTGAATCGGGTTACTGGCATGTATGGGTTTTGGAAGTGTGCTGCTGCAGGATCGGACATTTGAAACGCAAATGCACGTTTCTTTCTTACTTTTCAGAAGCACATGGAGCATAATGGCAGGCAGAGAGGGTGATGCAAGTGTTGGGCACTGGCCTGGCAGGTGGTTGGCAGTGCATGCACCCCCACCCCCCTGTGGCAGCCCGGACTGAAACAGCCCCCCCCACCCACCCCCAAGTTCTTTGCAGGTCTTTAAAAGACGATTCCCTTGTTAATGACGCTTTGTTAGTTTTTCCCCCCTTCGAGAGCCCCAGCATCGCCACTCTTTACACAGCACCAAGCCCTGTCAGCTGAGACCCCCGAGGAATCGGGTTTTTGCTTTTAGGAATCGGGAGGCGGGAGACTAGCCTTCAAATCGGTAGTCTCATGCCTGAATCGGGAGGGTTGGCATGTCTGCGAGAGGCCGCATCGTCGCACACACGAGGGCACGAACACCGGATGGCAGCACAGTGGGGTATGACTCGATTCCTGGAGGCTGGGGAGAGCCACGCCGTGGTGAGCCCACATGAACTCAAAAACTGTTGGTGCCACTCCCCCAGCTCCCTGATGTAAAAGGTGAGCTGCCCAGGGGTAACGTTGCCTTATATCCTCTTCCCTCTTTCCTTCTTCCCTTTGTTCTTGGGGGGGGGAGGAGAGGGCCTTGTGTGCTTTTCGCCATGTGGCGATTCCCGGCGGCACTAACCAGCGTAAACCGGATCCGTTCCTTGTGGGCTTGGGTGGCCGTTATGGCGCCGGCCCTTGAGGCCTCCTTCGGGGGCGGACTCTGCTAATACATCAGTAAGCAGATGAACAGTTTAACAGTTTCATATGTTTGACATGCAACTAATCTGTAAGCAATACGTACCATAGTTACACTAGCACGTTCTCTTACCTGTCTTGGGACAGGATAACAAGCAGGCATGAAGGCGGGGCACGGTCTTCCAGTTAAACTATTAAAAAAAAGACTAGGCTGTTAAAATGCTTGTCGGATGGCAGACCGCCTCATAAAGTAGCTTCTATGAGGTGGTAATGCTATCTGGGAAGTTCTTTCTTGCAAGGCGAGTTAGGAAAGGCATAAATATACCATATGAGTGAAAAATCTTCAGACGTATTTGATATTATAAAAAGAAAAACAGATAAAGGAGAAACTGTTTCTACTCAGGTACCCAGACATTCAAATTGAAACGATGAATTGCGTGTTCCAAAATTGAGGTATTTAGCGAGGATAGTTAGAATAAACATAATTAGACAACTTCGCAAGCATAAAAGTCACTGGGGGATCTGTAAGATGCCTTGACACTTTAAACACTTTATAATACTTTTCACATTTGTGAAGCTGTAGGATGAGTTATGCATGTAAAGAACATCCCGTCTTTATAAAATGCTAATGGCTAAACTTTGCAATGTGACTGCAGCAGCATACAGTGAAAATTATCAATTTTTGGAAATAATCATTTAGCACGTCTTTCCCCATTAAACCCACTTTGCATTTTTGTCCTTAAAATGCCCAAAGTATAATGATATGTTAAGAAAGTGAAGCTTTAATAAGTTTGATAACATATGCACATTTTACAGGTCTCTTGAATATCGTTATGAAGCCTATGGTTTACAATAAGAATGCAAACTGTGTTTGACAAGCCAGGATGCCAAACCAATACCACCATAGGACACAGAAGGAGATTGCAGATGCTTATGTATTCCCAAATAAAAAGCCTAACAATAGTCTATCTTCGACAGAACCAAGGGAACGATGACCATTGTTTTCATATCTGATGGAATGAATGGAAAGATCTCTTTTAGTATCTACATAAGATAAAAACACGAATATGTAATATGAATAATCTGTTCTGAAAAACAAAGTTGGGCGTCGAACATGACTCCTAGATTTTTCACTTTTTGAACTGTAGATGGGCACGGATCTGAATTGGCTGGGCACCAAGACGCATTCCAAAAAGAGGTGTCATTTCCAAAGAGTATCATGTTTGTTTTTTCAGTATTCAGCTTTAGACAGTTTTCCTGCATCCATCTCATAATGTGTGTCAAACTGTTGCTTAATTCTTAGGCCAAGCCGTCTATCTCAGATGTAATTGATACCACTAGCTGTGTATGATCAGCATAGGCTATTGCACAAACACCTAGAGATCGAATGAGTTGTGCCAAAGGGGTGACATAGATGTTGAATAATGTTGGAGATAAGGATGATCCCTGAGCCACCCCACATGGAAGAGTGAAAGAGTTAGAGGTAGGCCCTCCAAACACTGCAGTTTGTTCTCTATTTGACACAAAAAAATTTAGTACACCAGAGCTGCACCCTTAATCCCCGGTTTCTCCAGTTGGTTGACAAGCATTTGACGGTTCACAGTATTAAACGCAGCTGAGGTATCCAGCAAGGTAAGTGCACCGCACGTCAGGACGGGCACAGTGTGGCTTCCTCTGAGACCCCCTAGGCTGCCCGGAGCACCTTGTATACGCTGAGAGACGCCCGCACCCTCATCCAGACCCTGCTCCGCCCCCAAGCCGCCAGTTCACACAAGTACATACCTACAGGTACATCTCCATAGCAGCAAGACTGACCCTGACTGACAGATGTCTGCTGACACGCTCTGCACTTCCTCCACGGGTTCTACCCCTAGCCCCGCACCCCCCCTCTCCCTCTCCCCACATTACAGTACCGGTTCATACACCCTGGTTCCCCCCTCACACTTGCTCAACAGCGCAGTCAAGTGTACTTCTGCTTCCTGTACCCTTGCCGGACCTTCCTGATGTGTTCACTGATCGACTGCCCACTTACCGGTTATTGGGATGTACATGTAATATTGTAATGTGAGCATTTTTTGGAAAAAATGTTAATAAAAAAATATTTCCCAAAAAAAATCCAGCAAGGTAAGTGCAGCCCTCACTCCCTTATCCACCTGCATTTTAATCTCATCAGAAGCTGCAATTAATGCTGATTCTGTACAGTGCTGTTGCCTAAAGTGGTGTTGCGATGGATCCAAAACATAATTTGCCTCCAAACAGGCCATCAGATCTTCAATTACAGCTTTTTCTAAGACCTTTATAGGAAGTGGTAGGCAAGATATAGGCCAGTAGTTCTTGACCTCTGCAGGATCTTGGTTGATTTTTTTTTCATATAGGGCATACCAATGTTTTTTTTCCATGCTGTTAGAAAATGACCTGAGATAAGTACTTTATTTAAAAGTATGACTAGATAAGCTGCAATCGTGCAGGGAACCATTTGTAATACATATGGCGGACACGGATCCATAGGGGAACCTGATTTATTGGTTTCCAGCAATCTTGTTACCCTTTCCTGTGTGACCGCAGAGTCAATCCAGTTTCAAAAGATATAGGCAGCTGAATCAATGTAAATATCTAAAAGTGGACTATGATTTGTAAAACAAGATATAGCTCTAGTTTATTAATTTTCCACACGGGGGACGTGTTTAATGGAATTTATCAAGTTTGTAACACAAGATTTTTCCACTGTCACAGCTACCTTGAAAAATACTACACTAAGGTTGGTCCATATCAAGGGTAGGACTTTGTCAAAACTAATTTCGGAATTGTTAGTAAAGGTAAGACTAGTTGTTCACTATCTGTCTTAGATCAAAACAGCTAAGGCAGTCAACTAAGTGCACAGTTTCCTTACTTTTCTTAAAGTCCAGATGAAAGTTAAAATCACGCAATAAAGTAAAACTTGGAAACTCAATGTAAAACTCCATAAAGATGTCATTCTGTTTATTCAATTTTTCTCTGTTATTCTATTTTGGTTTTGGGATTTTTTTATTGTTTTACATTTTGACTTTATTCCTGTTTTGGTACTGCATAAATACTTTACACTTTGCCTTAAGTTAAGCCTGTTGGCTCTGTGGCATAGCTACCAGAGAATTGAACTCAGGTTAATTTAGTGACTTTGAGGACGCAGCCTGACAAGGGATGTGATTATTCCTTGAGTTAAATAGTCACTCACCCCAAATAATAATGGAATTTCTTATACATAGTCATCTCATTTTCTAAGCGAAGGTGGTACTTTCTAATACCATGTATTTGATAATAATATTAGTAATTTTAGAAACAGTGTGCCTGATTCACAAACTGCACTTTTGAGTAAGTTCAGACTTTACATGAGTTTACTACTTTTCATATTCACAAACTGCAATTTTGTAGTAACTTACACTTTTGTAGTACGTTTGGCACTGCACATAACCAACCACTGGTAGTGCGACACCCTTCCATAGTAAATAATGGATGTAGGGATTTAAAATAAAACCCTATAGGAAATATTGTTAAATTAAATTAAATTATTATGAAATAATTTAAGATATAAATTAATGTTAAACAATATATAAAAAGAATGCATTTATTCTTCAATTATGAAATATACTTTAAATTAAAATAATTATTGTAACAATATTATTTAAAATAGTTTACTTAATATTTTATAATTAAAATATGAATAGCACTACTTTTACATATATTTTAGCAATAATTTATATGTATTTATATATTTAACTATTTGAAATCATTTAATTTAATGTAACAATATTCGCTACAGGGTTTTATTTTAAGTCCCTAACACCATTATTTTCTGTGGGAGGGTGTGGAGGTACCAGTGGTTGTCAATGTGTAGTGCTGGAGATACTACAAAAGTGTAAGTTACTATAATAGAAATAATAATAGTAACCTACTATAATAGGGCAGTCAGCTGCCTCTGTCTCTCTTCTAGCATCTCTGTCATAATTCATGTTTTCTCCTGTATGTGAATAATTATAAACAGACCAAAATAAACCTTTGCCTGCTGTCTTGCTTGCTTGGTGTTGCCAAAGTCTCGCCTGTCACCAATATTCAATTCCTGTATGGAATCTTAAGTAGGACATACAATTCCCCTCTTGGAAGAGTACTTTATTGCAGCACACCCATCGATCACATTTGCCCATTTTTTAGCGATTCGCAGGCTACCCTGGTTTCCTTTCTCAACAACATTGGCAAATCTCTCATCACAGACTTCCATAGTCATGGTGTTCTATCTGAATTACAATATTTACCTAGTTCAGTGCTTATGTTGATTTAGCACTTTACCATTCAAAACTCTCCACTGAAAACCGTTTTGCAAAAGAATATGCTCAATCAGCCTTCTCTAGACACATATAAGTGATCACCAAATGGCTTGGCATAAGATCCCCCTCACAGGCACAGTATTAGATTATCTTGGGTATTTCCCTCTCACTTTGTAGGCTGCACTCAAGGCAGCTGAACGTCCAAATAGTCAGAGGATTATTTTTGTCACAATCCGCATATTAGCCAATAATGAATAACTCTGGGACACCATTCGTTCTTGCCAAACAAACCAGATAACAAAATCAAGCAGACTACTTCAAAAATCTGCGAACACACCTTCCGGCCAAAGAGACCCTTCCCATTCTTTGACTTACACATACTATTTATAATATCTGGCTTTTCTCTCAAACCAGCGAGATCTACTTTTAAAGCAGTCACCGACATCAATTTGTCAATAAACAGATTTTCTTAACTTACTCCTCTACGAGAATCAACAGTATCCAATCTAATGATAATGCACAGGACTATTAGATAAACCGACGTTCCTATTATCATCGTTTGTCATTAACTTAACGAAAACACCGACAAATTAAAAAGGCTTCACTTTGCCCATCCCTCGCTTCAAAACCTGACCATTGGCAAATATGTATTCGTCCTGGGTTTTGAAGAGGTTGTTGGTTTAGCATATGCACTGGCGTACATACTATGGGGCATATTTACAATAACTGGCGCATCCCTGCAAATCAGCATGGATGCGCCAGTTATTGTGTGCCACAGCTCCGCCATCGTGGATCCGCCGCATTTACAATGCGGCACACCATGGGGCAAATACGGCACAGATGCGTGACGCATATATGCCGTAAAAGTGGCACATTGCTGGAGTTGCGTCGCAAGCGTGACGCAGCTCCAGCAATGCTCTGGGGGCCCCATCTAGTTAATGCTGTGTCAATCCTTAAGCCTGCTTCAGGCAGGCAGAGGGTTTTGACGCAGCATGGGCCTAAAAGTGACTGAGTGAAATCTTGTAGATTTCACTCAGCCACTTTTAGGAGGCGTTCCTGCGCCGGAACACCCCCCCCCCTGCACAGGAACGCCTACATGTGGCGCTGGGCTTTACAACATGCTGCATCTCCCAGATGCGTCATGTTGTAAGTACCCCACACCATGACGCAGGATTTGCGCCTCCGCATCGTCACAAAAGTGACGCAACGGCGGCGTAAATGAGGCGCAAGGGGCCTATAAATCTGCCCTTATATTTATTCACGTGAGCTGGTTTCTCTCTTCCTTTGTGCCACATTGAATTCTAAAGCATTCAATATTGTTTAAATGTGTGCTTTGTCACAATCATCCGGTGGAGGCTGACAATGTGCTAAGAATGATCACAATGAAGCCAGCTCAAGTCCTATGCCAGAACAGGTACCATCATGCGATGCATGGTTGTAACATGTCATAAAGTACCATTTCAGTGCAGAAGTCAATTGCCCAGAATAATATAATTTAGACTTTATTTGGGAGGGGAAAAAAACGTATACAGAATACAAAATACAACATTCTATACAATACAATCCATGATTCCATACAACATTTTAAGAGTACATTTTAAAATACTTATTTCATTTTCAATTCTAAAATCTAAAAGTGCTTTGTTTATTCTGCTTTTTTTTCTGCCAGGCACACAATAATTATCTGGAAACAGCGAAAACAATCTGCTACGTGTTGATAGTTCTTAAAGGGTTAATGGCCTCTAAATAGCATCTTACATCTAACATGAGACATATAGGGAATTAACCATGTCTTCTTTAGATGGTAATAAGAGGGACAAAAATACGAGAAATGCTCTTCATTTTCAGATCACAGTTTAGACGAAGGACACGTAATTGAAATAGCAGACCCCTGCCATCTACTACGTATTGTATTAACATGTAAAATGCAATACCTGAATGTCAGAAATAAGGATCTTGCGTGAGATGGTTCTATGCGGTCCATAACCATTTCAAAAGAAATCTTTCTGTCAGCATGCCTGCTTGCTAACTCCACTATCCATCCCTCATGTACCTGTAACGAATATCTTGTTTTTAGGTGGCTGACCATGTCCGTCATTATCTGTTCTGGGATATCCCAGAATAGTGCATGTTCAGTCTATTCATCCAGGACTTTATGTAAAGAAACCATGCTTATCTAGCAGTTTTAGATTAGAAAATTCTTCTTTATAAGGTGCAAAAGACTTACTACTCCAGAGTCTTATCCAATAGGTCAGAGGTTTCAGTTTAGCTATATCCACATGTTCATTAGACACTAAGGGGCAGATTTACATGCCCCTTGTGTCACTTTAGCCTCACTTTTCCCAAGTTAAAAGTGACGCAAAAGTGTCACAAGGGGCTTGTAAATTTGCCCTTAAGGGTTTTATTTATGAGAAGTGAATCATCGCTGCGTGAAAACAGCGCTGCGTCACTGATGGATGCGTCATATTTACTGCATGCCGCATCATGCCGCAAGGAATGACAGATAAGTTAGTATTACTGACATCTGTTGGCGCAAAACTGATAAAGTGCTGGAGTTGTGTAGGAAGCACGACACAACACCATCAATGTTCCTTTCACATGGGACAAGCCTCATGTGAAAGGGTCTGTGTCAGTCTTACACCTGCCATGAGGCAGGCGTAAGATATTGAAGCAGTAGCGTCATAAAAGTGGTGAACTGAAATCTTACTGAGTTCAATGCGCCACTTCTACGAGGCTTGGATAGAGGGAAACACCACCCTGCATACATTATACCTGACGCAGGTATAATGTGGCGCAGGGGTTTTACAAAGTTACGCATGTACCCAGATGCAACACTTTGCAAATAGGGTGCAAAATGGCGCATATTTTACTTTGCTGGTGCGTCACAAAAAGTGACGTACCGGCGGTGTAAAAGTGCTGCAAGGCCTCACAAATAAGGCCCTAAGTCTAGGTGCATTGGTGTTAGTGGGGTAGATTGGGTCGTTTTAAGGATTGAACAAATAAGCCTATTCTCAGTTTTCATCAATCGCTTTATTTCATACTTGCTCTACATTTCCTTGACATACAATGCTGCGCCAAGAGCACTCTCACAGTGAATCTCTAAAGCAGGTGATATTGGTCGGAAGTTAGATACATTAGATTTCTTCACAATAACTGACCCATTATGTTGCAGAGACATTTGACTTTTCATTATTTGAGGAACTCATGACAAAGTGTTTGCAATTCAGACACCCAAATAGTCCAACTTCCTAACTTGCTCAAGGTAAGATGATCCCATCTTCACCTTCCCTCTAAAGAACCAATGTGGACAGAAAGCCAGACATTTCGTTTTAGAAACATTGATTTCCAAGCCATATTGTTTACAGATTATATATAATCTATCAATTTAGTTCTGCAGCCTCATAGGAGTTTTTGAAATCAATAAGATTTTGTAGGGGCCACCACTGCAGTCATATCATATAGCATCAAGCAAACAACCCTGACGAATGCCTCTCTCAACTGATATAGTCCATCAGTTCACCCTCCCTACCCCATCTCGCTTGTGCAAAATTGTCACTATAAAAGTAAATTACGAGGTCAAGCAGATTAGCTGGTATCCCCATATCTCTGAGTGCAACCCATATCTTCGCCTGAGGTATCCAATCAAAGGCTGCTAATAGGTCCACGCACACTGCATACAGGTGGCGTTTGTTTAAATGAATCTTTCCTCGAAGCATCAATATTTTCCTCCATCCATGTTTGAATTTTAACCAATAACCAATTTTTATAGATCGTGATGATCTCTGGTTCTCTCCAGGATTCCGGTATCTCCGCTCCCCTAGCTAAAGAATTCAATAAAACATTCAATAGAAAGCCCCATACAACCAATTCTGACTTGTAAAGATCCCCAGGAATATTGTCCAATCCTTTGGCTTTCCAAGTTTTCATACTATCTATGGCTGCTAATGTTGTTGTATGGCATTTTAGATTCCGAATCAATTTTCCCAATTCATGCCCTTGTATAGGTACAATTCAAGTTGCCCTCATATAGGCATATACATCAAGTCCTTATTTAGGCATAGCCCATGCAACTCAAATTCAGGCATGTCTACTTCCATCCATTCACCAAATGTCACGATTTCTTTGAAAACCAGCTTTAGTTGTTAGGGACTTCCCCTTGCTTGAACATTGATCTCTCCAAGAACTCAGTTAGTTTTACAATGAACATCTATTCCTTAGGGGTTCATTCATGAAGTTCATATGCCCGACTTTACGTCAAACATGGCGTTCCTAAACAACTTCAAGGTATAAATATACCTTCACTTGCTATGGCAAAGCACGGTGGTTCGGAGCAGTTAACCGACCTACTTGCCCGACGCAGCTCCAGTGTTTCTGACTCCCCTTGCCGAATGTTGGGAAATCGAGTCCCGAGACAGAGATACCAGACCTCCTTCATTCTAAGGTATGGAGCTGATTAGAACCTAGAGAAACCTTTGGTAAATTCTTGGCAAAAACTAAACCTATGCTAAAGGCCATACTTACTTCTTCCCTCGTACTAGACCTGAGTTAGGTACATTGGGGTAGACGTATTTTAGAAGCACCAGTTGAGTATTTTAGCCTGTGTTATATAAGCATGTATTTTTATATGGCTTAGAAACCATACAATGCTATTACAGTATTATTTTATAATACTTTCTCACTGTACGCATTATACTTTGCATTCTGTCTGATGATTGTAGCAGTTCATCTCTCTTGCATGGGAAAGAAGACTGTTCAATAACCCTTTTATTGAAAATGCCAGTCTCGCTATTTCTCTGCAACTCTGTAGAAATTAAGCATGCACGATTGACTGAGTGAAATACTTATCTATTGTTTCTATGACTCTGAAGATAGTTATTCCAGTCCTAGGGAACAAAGTTATCATGTTTATGCGGTTGTCAGAAACTAATCCCTTCTTGTGAATTTGAGAAAGTTTCTAGTGACCTCTGAGCTAGCTGGCACTCACAATTAAGTTTAGTATATTCGATAGAGACCTACTGACCTAAGTCCTATGTCATATCTATAGGATATATTAATCCAATGCGCAGAGCCTATTGGGAATATAGGAACTACACTACATTTTGTCTTCCATGGAAAAAGAGACTGGAGGAGTTTACTTAAGTCCCACAATTAGTGCACCTGCTCTGTATTCATGTCTGGGCACTCTCTCCTGTTCTGAACAGTATAAAGATTACTAAAATGTTTTGCAAAGATGAACAGCTGGATGTAAAAATCTTCATCTCTAGTCATAGTGGTAGTTCCATGTAGAAGAATATGTCAAAAAGCTCTACCATCTACCTTATTGGTGGCTGTCCATTTCCCGCCACTGGACATTCCTTTAGCACAGCTGTTTGAACTGCAGTCAAAAACGTATCAGTGGATGCAAAACTCATTTCTGTATTGGAATATACATGCTATTTATATGCAATTGGAACTGTTTCTCCTGCATTGAATAAAATATATGTATAACATAACAGGTGTATTTGAAAGCGCACGTTCGCCCCAGCAACGGGGCATCTTGGCGCTCAAATGGATGAAAAGCTGAGTGGACCCACCAGGATTTGAACCTGTGACCATGAGGTCAAACACAGGTCCCTGCAGTGGATACATTAGTCCACTGAGCCACCAGACCCGGCATAACCACTGGTACCTGCAATTATGCTGATCACTAAGTTTGTAGTGTTAATATGAGTACGTAAGTGTTTTGACTCAAGCATTTCTGTTGGTAAGTTTCTTAGAATAGCAGTATGTTTATTAGACCAAAGGTTATTAGATAAATCAGGATAAATTAAGTTGTACAACATTTAAACCTGTTGTGCATAATCTGGGATGTATGTATCTTTCAAAGTTGAGAAATCCTAAAAGCAATTGAAGCTTTCCTAATGTATTTGGTGTTTGCAAGAGAGCACATTTCTCTAAGAAATGTGGTGCTAGGCTTTTGCCTTTATTTGAGAACTTGTGTCCTAAAACTTATACAATGCACTCTGGCCAAATGTGTGTTTAAATCATCGTTTGTGAGGTAAAAGTCATCAACATATGACAACACTTCAGAATAAATTTCCTGTAAAATTGACATTGCTTGGGCAGCGAAAAGACCTCAACTGTTCCTAAACTCCTGTGGGAGTCTACAGAACCTTCTCAGGACTCCTAGCACTGTGAAGGCCATCAAATCGTAGCATTCAGGTGCTATATTTTGACAGAAAAAGCCGTTGGAAATGTCCATTATTTTGCATTTTTTACGAACAATATTGTTTATTAAGCACGTGCTGTGGGAATTTTGCACAGCAAAAGGGCGTGTGTGACTATTCAATAGTCTATAGTCCCTTCCTATACAGTAGCAATGATCCGGCTTCAGCACACAAAATAATTGTTTATTCATAGGGGAGAAACAAGGCTCAATCACACCTTGATAATTAAATTGTGATAGAATCTCCCTAACAGGGTGTTCAGCTTAATGTGTAATCGGGTATTGTGCTTATAGGTATAACATGATAAGGTGAGTCTTTATCCCAACCCGCCTGATTGCGATATAATGGTGGAGCTTGAGCAAGAGCCCATTTGGCAGCCTATGCTGCTTTTACTTCCTGTGGAACAATTATGGAAAGGGCAGGAAGGAATACATCCTCTCCTTGTGGGACTTTTCTAACAAACTCTATTGACTAAACAGTCTCAGCCAGGAGAGTGTTGTATTCATTAGTTAAATTGTGCCAGAATATTAGTTTAATAGTATGCATTATGTCACCCTGAAATTGTTTGTCTAGAAGGGATTAGCCGCTGATCTTGAGTTTCTACTTGTACCTAGTCACTAATCAATCTCACCACCAAAAAACGTTGAAGAGTCTGGTGAAATATGGTGACCTCTACTGTGCTGCTTAGCAGAGTTCTGTACCCTCGTCTTGTTCCAAGGAGGAATTCTGAGCATTTGTGGCATCGTTGGAGGAAATTCTGGCCACTTTTTTTTAATTGAATTTTCTGTAGTGTTTTTTTGTAGTAATTTTCTTTTGCTTTTTTATGATGACATCAGAAGAGCGCCGTGAGTCTGTTTTAAGTTTCCCATACTTCTTCTTTCTGCAGTCGCCCCCTCTCCTTCTCTCTGAACATTTGTCTGGAGAGTCCTGAAAGGAGCGAGAAGGATGTGCATGAGATTACTGATATCTATTAGGCTGTTTAAGTGTATCAAAGGTACTTAGATTGTAATGTTTTTTAGAAGACTCCCGTTGCAGAGATCAAGTCCGTGTTTTAGCTTTTGCGTTGTTTTCGTTTTTTTATCCCAGTACTTTTTTGAAGATTCAGGTATCTGCTTGGTAATTTCAGCATCAGATTTGCTTTAAGTTGTAGCTTATTAGGCCTGGTTCCCAAACCATCATGACCTATAGATGTATAGGCTTCTGAAATTACATTTGGAAACTTGCATTCCAGATCTGCTTGTGGATCTAAAGCAAGGCGTTGGCATATTGTCAAATAATCTGCCTCCCCTTTAATATTACTTAAAATAATTTAGGACATTGTGGCAAAGCTGCCAATTATTTTGATCCCCAACTCCAGGGCAAGGGTTGTTTAAGGGCTTCAAGCATAACTGCAATTGAGGAGTATCATTGGTGATGGGGTAGATTGCAGCAAATACAGTACCCTACAAACAAACATAGGTGCTTCCTATTACGCTGAAAGAGTATAAAGGCATTTTAGGCACACACAGGTAACCTACTCAGGTGACCCATTAAACAGGGCACCAAACATAGAACATTTGTGGCACTATGTGATAAGGTTCCGATGAATATAGTAGGATTGTGTATTTAGAACTACAAAACTTCATAATACAGAGACTGAGTCTTCTTATATAATCAGTATATGATGGTTTGTTCAGGTAGCTCACAGTACCACATCTAAACTCCTGACCTAACAGAATTAAAAATGTTGTTGGTAACCTGGAACATGACTCTCTGATTTTCAAGGAAATCGTGGAAATAGATCTAATCCTTTAATTTGTTACTTTTGCGGGCCCAAAGTTTCACAAAGAAAAGATACGATAATGCATTTCAAATGCTTATTGAAAAGCTCTAATCCTTGTAAATAAAACATGAACTGCGGTTATCAGAAAAATGATGTACATCATTGTTATAAACATTATGAGAATGGTGAAAAATACAAACATTTCAACCATGTGAATTGTTTGTAATGTTATAAAAATTACTCCTATCTATCACAACACTAAAGAGAGCATGTCAGGAGTACCCATCTGCCAGGCCTACTGGAATGACCTTGGTACTGTAGGTCTGGAAGCCGGCCTCAGTGCATTCACTAATGCACCACTGTCTGAGTGTGCAGGCCTGCATACTTCTCTCATATGGCAATCCTCCTTCTCAGGATGAAGGGTGGGGAGAGCAGAATTTACATCAGTCACAACAGCGTTCCATGATGACTCCAGCGGCAAATGAAGTTCTCACTGACTTCAGCACAGGCATTGTTTTAATAATAATATGGTAAGCTTATCACACTGTGGCAGAAGTGCTGATCAATGTCTGTAACCAGTCTGAAGCAGAGGAGTTGTCTCCAATGAGAAAAGGTAAAATAAAATAAAACTAAACATCCTGTTCTCAGTTGTGCAACCCCGGAACTAAGGTGGATGTGTACAAGGAAATGTCGGAGTGTGAAGGTGCGCTAAATTTGGCAGCGCCGAACGTCAACATGCCATACAACAAGAATTTTTTTTTTATGTACAGGAAGGTGCCTCTTTGTAAATATAGAGAAGGGCATAGCGCCACCAGAACATTGCTAAAAGTAATATTCTGGTGACGATATCCCCTTGTAAATATGCCCCTCAATGTGCAGACTTCATGGCGACAATGTCTATCAGAAGTAAGTGTGTACATGGTATATTCTCCTAATAGGGAAAGCATGTGCCAACTTCCATTAGAAAAAATAAATAAATATATATATATATATATATATTCACTGAAAAAACCATAGGTTATAGACCATATATAGTTAGGAATTAGCATTTAGAAAACCTTATTTTACTCACACAAAACCATTGAAATTCCATATATAGTTAGTTGCACTAACTATATATCGCGCACCCGCAATCCACTGCTGATGATGTCACATATTACATCATTCATGACATGGTCAGTGACATCACTGATGACATTACTGATGACATCTCAAATGACATCACTGATGACATCACTGATGACATCTCAAATGACATCACTGATGATATCTCATTTGACATCAATGGTCACATCAATGATGATATCATTAATGTGACAATACAATGCATCTCCTCACACTTTAATATAACCTCTGTTACACCCAGTGTTAAATACAGAGTATAATTTTTGAAACCATTGACACACCAATACTAGTTACTACATACGCACTCACTGATTCCTACGTCTACACACACATTCACTCATTCACCCATACAATCATTCATACATACAATCACTCATCTTTACAACACTATCATATGCACTCATACACCTATACAGACACTCACACTCTGCCACTCATCCATGGAGTTACTCACACACCTAGTCAGTCCTGTAAAGAATCAATCACACTTCCATTTTCTAATCTACACAGTTAAACATAGAGTACCTTACATTTTCAAACATATACTAACACATACTTACTCTCTTATAGAATCACTGATACAAGTACACATTGATCTGCACAGAGTCACACACCTCCCAGCCAGCCATACACACACTCAGTCTCCCATACAAATACTTGTGCAACCAATCAATACCCATATAGCTACTTATATAGCTACTGATCAACACATGCAGCAGCTTGCACAACAACAGACATACTGATGCACACTTTCAGACAGTTTAGTCACTAACCCGTGCATTTAGTAAGACGCATTTAATCACTCACTCATACAGTCAATCACGCACCTACTAAAACCTTCATTCAGACACTTATACATCCACTCATTCTTCAATATGTAAAACATATTTAAACTTTACAGAAACACATAATCACTGGATGTTGTCATCAGTGATGTCATTTGAGATGTCATCAGTGATGTCATCAGTGATGTCACTGACCATGTCATGAATGATGTAATATGTGACATCATCAGCAGTGGATTGCGGGTGCGCGATATATAGTTAGTGCAACTAACTATATATGGAATTTCAATGGTTTTGTGTGAGTAAAATAAGGTTTTCTAAATGCTAATTCCTAACTATATATGGTCTATAACCTATGGTTTTTTCAGTGAATTTCATTGGTTTTTTAACAGCTAATATCTGTAGCTGTAAAATGTATTCTTCTTTAAATCCAAAAATATATTTTATATGTTTATTAATAATTTTTTTTTTAAATATTTTTTTTTCTTCGTTCCCGCTTCGCGAATCGGGAAACTTCCCGTTAGCTGACCTTGATGCCGCGAAATAGACCGCGAGCCGGTAAACGTTTCTTTCACGCAACTGCCACGTTAGAAAACAATATCGTGACGCCTCCCGTCCACATGACGTTTCGCGTTGTCGCGTGATACGTCATATGACGTGCTACGTTAGCGAACTGGTACGCGAAGCGAGGCGCAAAGCGCAGGTTTCTGGAAGCAAACCGGGAGGCCCTGCAAAGCGCGTAACGTAAACACAGCAGGTCATGTGACTTGGTAATAACACTTTTCATTGGTTCATTTCACTTTTGGTTTCCTAATGATGTAATTCTAGGTCATATAATCTAAAATGAACACTTTTCATTGGTTGAGAACTATTGTTTTTCCCAAATGATGAAAATCCCTCCTTCTTTCCTCACTCTGACTTTCATCATTGTGAGAGAAAGACCCTTTGTTACCAGTGAGCAATGGCTTCTTTAGTAGCTTCAGCTGGTGCTTCCCCACCACCTCCACCACATCCAAGGAAGAGTGGACCACCTGCTGAAGTTATAATTCAGCAAGAAGAGGAAGAAGAGGAACAGGACGAAGAGCACGAAGAGAGGCACTTTTTGCCTGAGGAGCCCAGGACGTCTCACCGGAAAGAAAACTTCATTTGGCAATTTTTTTAAATTCCCAAAGGTCAGAAAAAAGTAAATGCAAGATACGTAACTTGCCTTATATGTCAAGATAGACTGTCCAGAGGGACCGACAAAAAATACAGTTTCGGAAACTACACAATGCATCGCCATATGACTAGGTGGCATCCTAACAACTACAGTGCTGCACAGTTTCGTAACGACCTAGATAATCTCCCTATTATGGCCAGAAGATCTGTTGTACCGGAAGTAACGGGACCAGAGGGCAGGGAGATGGTGCCAAATATACAAACGAGATTTCGTGAAGTAAAACAAGTCTGCGTACATTGCAGTGGATTAATTTGCTACGGAGAAAGTAGCATCACTCTGATCAACAGAGCTATTGACAATCATGCTCATGTTTGTCCGAAACGCCCCAAACAATACATTCTTTTTTTTTTTGTTGCTCCTGTTGAGCCCTTTACAATGAATCGTTTTCGTTGCCCCCTCCAAAAAAAAACAAAAAAAATATAAAACTGTTCAGAAAAATTCAAAAAAAGTAAAAAAATGTTCAGAAAAATAATAAAAAAAATATAAAACAACAAAAACAATAAAAAAAAAGTTCTTTTCAGAACTACCTCCCCGGTATTAAAAAATTGGTACAATATTTGGAACTGTGCCAACCTCTATTTCTCTTAGTTCGCTTCCCAGTTCGCTCGCCGGTACGCGAACCGGAAGCGAACCAAAAAAACAGTAAGTATAAGGGAAGGAAACAGACAGTTATGTTAAAAGAAAGACAGCTATAGGGGAGTAAACTAGAGATACTATTACCCGTAATCCACTGCTGATGATGTCACATATTACATCATTCATGACATGCTCAGTATGTATGGAAAGGGGCAGATTTATATTAACTAGCACATCCCCAGAGATGCACCAGTTAACGTGCACCGCTGCTCTACCACCCACAGTCTGCCGCATTTACAATCAGATAGGACAAAGCTGCATCAAAACCCTGCGCCTGCTTGACGCAGGCATAGATCTTGACGCAGGTAGGCTGAAAGCTAAAGCAACAACTAAGTGTCGTGTGCAGAAGTTGCAAAAAAGGAAAAATGGCGTTTAAACCAATAATGAGCCCATGCTAACTTAACACAGTGTAAAGATATCCAGGATCTACATCAGTTTGGGGTTCACGAACCTGGCAGGTAAAAGGCACTGAGGCTTTGCACCGTGCATATCTCATCCCAAATCATATGTTGTTTGTGAATGAAACAATTTCCCAGACCAAATGCTTTGGATTGGCTACTTCTAAAAAATTAAACACCCCTACTATCCCGGAGTTAGAGGAATATGATGGTTGGAGTAATTTTACTCGGTTGTCCATTAAAGATTTACAGGCCCTACTCCATAATTCTTCCTTTAACATTTCCAGTATAAATCCAAAAGGTTGGCTGCTTTGGCAACGTGCCTTATCCACGGTTTAATAACGCTGCCTTTTGCTTTATATAAGTTTTCAAATTGTATGAAATATATACCAATAGGTCGTTATGCACCTTTAGGTAGTGGTTTTCTTCATGAGGTCTGGTCGCTTCCATACACATACAGATGTTTCAAAGATGATCAAGAAGTTTATCTGAATGGAGAGGAATGCACTGAGACGCCAGATCATTCACTAATGTGTAGGCACATACAGTTACACGGTTCATGCAACAAACACCGACCAAATATGGCTTGCGTGTTGCAAGGCACGCCAGTTCCTGCTATCATCCCCACGTTCAAGTTGTTGGAAAATGGTAGTTATTTGATGCTCAATAATGAAGATTGTTCTGGGTTAATTAAAAGTATTCCTTTTATCGTAACAGTAAGTGAACGGGTTATTTGCTGCAGAAATGTTCTATTTCCTCCCACACATGAACATAGGGAGTTTTCAATCTGGCCACAAATACCAACCTTGGGAACAGATTTCAACGGCATGGCAAGAATAAGAGCTCTTTTGTCTCAGAGAGAGGTGGCCTTGAGTTCGGCCCGTGAAACTTTCGTGCTTCACATAGCGAACACCCGTACAGAGGTGCAGACCCTTTTAAATACAGATTTGCCTTTCCATTTCAGCAAGATGGTTCGGACTATCTTTAACGCGCCCTCCACAAAGGGCCTGGCGCACTTTTTTAAAGTTGTTACCAGTGGTCTCGTGACTTCATTTGAGAAAATCTTTGGAGTCATCCCTGCTTTCTTTCATTCTATTTTTTCCACTGTGCTTGGTGGATTCCCATTTTTACTTGCATTACCAGCGGACGCTCTTGTGCTTTTTTACATTTTTAAATATGGATGTCCCTCCTGTGCAAGCTCCCGCCCTGCAGCTGCTGACGCTGTTCCGCAATCGCATGCTTGAATATTATGGCACAATGCCGTTGGCGATATTAAGCACGGCATATGGATTATCTTTTCGATTCTCCTACTTCACCTGTGTCCAGCCTGTATTTCACTGCCTGACCTGTGATTTCGATTGGGCCATTGATTTGTGTCTCTGCGGACCGGTTTCTCCTGACGTCGACTTTAATCAGCTGATGACTCCTATCATTACTCACGAGTTGGTTTGTCCTGGCGAAAGGATTATGGCTGTGGCATTGATGCATGGACTAATTGGTCCCTGGAATTTACTGGCGGCAACACAGTCTTTCTTGGAACAGAGCTTTCTTGAAAACCCACCGAGCTGTCCTCTGATGGTGATAGAGGATCCGGTGCTGGGAGAGCACATATGTTCTTTTCCGCTTTTAAATTGGATGGCTGAACTCTTTTCGGATGAAGACGGTGACTTCCTATTGGAGGCTGTTGCAGCTTATTTTGCATACACAGTTATGTCATAGACCTTTTTCATGTTTGATATGCTGAGTACTAGCATTTCATTGACAATTCATTGACTTATTTGTCAAGTTTTTATTATTTAGCTTGCCTATTGGCTTAAGCCTCGATAAAGTAGTTGGCTGTTTTATTTTTCTTTAGCATTAAATTTTCCTAGTTTTTAATGTTTTACCTTGCGGACCGTCCACATATAAAGTTGCAATCTGCTCTCATGAGATGCCACTTCTATTATCTTATTCAGTTCGTTTCCGGATCATGGGGAGGTGTCATCTAGATCCTGGATATCTTTACACCGTGTTAAGTTAGCATGGGCTCATTACCGGTTTAAACGCCATTTTTCCTTTTTTGCAACTTCTGCACACGACACTTACTTGTTGCTTTAGCTTTCAACCTAGTAGTTCATCGTGGTTTACATGAGAATAATATGTTATTGCTCTACTATCTGCTTTGCTTGTTAAACTATATCTGTACAGCGACTGCTGAAGTTTCAAGAGCAACACGATACAGAATTGTTATGAGGTCTGATCTCCACGACTTCATACTCATAACATAAGTGCAGCTTCTGCCAATTCTGGGCATGAGGCGGGTTTTATATTGCTTTGCCGAACACACATACACAACACTTGATGCGGTTCACATGAAGAGAGAGGCAGGGGAAAGAAAGGATCTCGCAGGTTTCTGGAGAATTATTAATAGTCCAACCTTTCAAGAAAAGGATTCCCCAGACATAGGGGCTAATATCCTTCCGGAACAGTGGACAACACACTTTAGAGGCTTATATAATTATGAGTCTGGTACCTCTGTAAAACCACCGGTAATCATAAGTCAGGTCTCCCCGGTGGTATTTTCCCTTAAAGAGATTATAGCAGGGATGGAGGGTTTGACTAAAAATAAAGCTCCGGGTCCGGATGGGATTCCCCCTGACCTATTCCTTAGCAATATAGATTTATGGGCCCCTTTGATGACCAGGGTCATAAATACTGCCATCACTTGTGACCTCCCACCATCTTGGTCAAAAGCAATTATTGTGCCAATTTTTAAAAAGGGCAATAGGGACGACCCTAAGTGTTACCGGCCAATTTCCCTAATTGACGTATCGGCCAAACTTTTGGGTAGGGCAATCCTGAATAGACTGTCCGAGTGGACCGATGAGAACAACATCTTCTCGGACACTCAATACGGATTCAGGACAGGGAGGTCCACTAGCGACCAATGCCTGAACCTTTATATGCTGACTGCAAAATACACTCTGGCCAGTGATGAACCAATCTACATGGGTTTCATGGACTTGGCAGCAGCTTTCGACCATGTCAACAGAGGAAAGTTATGGGACCTGATGTCAAGTATGGGAATTGAGAGTGGTTTAATCGCTATATTAAGGGAACTACATAGCGATACCTCGGCCAGGGTTCGTTTTAACAGGGAGGGAGGTGTGACTGACTCTTTTCCATGTAAGAGTGGAGTCAGACAAGGTTGCATCCTTGCCCCTTTTTTGTTTTCCCTTTATATCAATAACTTGGAGCAGTTTCTCTTGGGTTTAAAGGCTGATTGCCCCAGGGTTGGGCAGAGACATATTCCTGTCCTGCTTTACGCGGACGACGCGGTTTTGCTCGCCCGCACCCCGCGAAGTCTACAAATTCTGATAGACGGGTTCGTTAAGTTTATGAGCACTCTGGACCTATCTGTCAACCTGGGTAAGTCTTATGTGCTCCTGGCCGGGAAAAAACCGTCCTCTAAGTTCACCTATACAATAGGTACCCATATTTTAGAGGAGGTCAAAACGTTCACTTACCTGGGAGTGACCTTTGATGGTGCTTTACAGTTTCACTCCTTGGTGACGGAACGTTGTAGCAAAATGATTGCCTCTAACGGGGCAATAGCAGGTTATGGCAGGAGATTAGGTCGATGGAGCCCGGAACAGGTAGTGAATTTGTATCGCTCCGTATCATGCTCCAAAGTAATTTACGGGGCAGAAGTATGGGGCTTCGTGAACACCATCAGAATCCAACAGGAAGAAGATAAATATCTGAAATCTGTCCTGAGGGTACCACCCAGCACTGCTGGATTTATTGTACATAGGGAGCTAGGGAGGCCATATTTGGATGACCTGTTAAAACTCAGGCCAATTGTGGCCTGGTTAAAAATATGGGCTAATCCAGAGGCGTACCTAAGTAGAGAAATCTTACTGGATTGCTTAGACAGGACCAACAGTATGCGTATCCCTTGGCTCAAATATGTGAAGAAAACCCTCGAAGATCTAGGTTTTGGAAACCTCTTCACGAACCCAACAACAATCTTAGCCCAGCACAAGAAACAAGTAGGGGACATTTTTCTAGAGCGGAAAACCCAAGAAAGAGCTGAGGCAGAAACACTTAAAAAGACTGTGAGGGCTCATAGCCTGGTGAAGAGTGTGGAGGGTATGGAGCCTTACCTGTACCTTATGCATAATGCACAGGATCGATTCCTCATGTGTCGCTTTAGACTGAATTTATTGCCTTTTGTGTTGGCTTCACCAGCAGGCTTTTCTATGTCAATTGAGCAGAAGGGACCCTGCGGCTGCGACAAAAGGTCTCCGCAGGATTCCCTTCATTTTGTTTTGCTCTGTCCCTACTATTCTATGCCTAGGCGCAGTTTCCTTGTAACTATTTTAAAAAATGCCCATCAGGAACATGCTAGGGATGCACTAGTCTTTTTGCAAAAAGCCTCCGATCCCCTTACCTTGTGCTGTGTCATGAATTTTATTAAGGTTGCGGTCCGATTAAGGATTACCAGGGGTCAGATATGAAAGTTTTTACTCTCATCTGTATGCTTATGGATTTGTACATTGATATTTTTATCTATGTTAATTTTGTATAAGGATCTTGATCAATGTTTAATAATTTTTTAACCGTGTATATATGCTTGTGCTTTTATGGTGTTTTTTAATCACCGAATAAAGATTCTTGAAATAAAAATGAAATGACTTATTTGTCAAGTTTTTATTATTTAGCTTGCCTATTGGCTTAAGCCTCGATAAAGTAGTTGGCTGTTTTATTTTTCTTTAGCATTAAATTTTCCTAGTTTTTAATGTTTTACCTTGCGGACCGTCCACATATAAAGTTGCAATCTGCTCTCATGAGATGCCACTTCTATTATCTTATTCAGTTCGTTTCCGGATCATGGGGAGGTGTCATCTAGATCCTGGATATCTTTACACCGTGTTAAGTTAGCATGGGCTCATTACCGGTTTAAACGCCATTATTCCTTTTTTGCAACTTCTGCACACGACACTTAGTTGTTGCTTTAGCTTTCAACCTAGTAGTTCATCGTGGTTTACATGAGAATAATATGTTATTGCTCTACTATCTGCTTTGCTTGTTAAACTATATCTGTACAGCGACTGCTGAAGTTTCAAGAACAACACGATACAGAATTGTTATGAGGTCTGATCTCCACGACTTCATACTCATAACATAAGTGCAGCTTCTGCCAATTCTGGGCATCAGGCGGGTTTTATATTGCTTTGCTGAACACACATACACAACACTTGATGCGGTTCACACGAAGAGAGAGCTGGTGTATGCTGATGTGATTCCTTCAAATCTAAGACACTAAAGTATGGGCACGCCCTAAACCAACACAAAGAGACCTTCTTAGCAAATAATATAATATGTGTATTAGGGAGGGTCAGATATAAGCAGCCGCGGGCCGTGGAGGGAGTTACGGTGAGGCAGGGAGGCGGGGAGGGAGAGGGGCATGGTGGAGCCCTCTCCAAACTGCCCCTCCCCGCCTCCCTGCCCCACCGTAACTCCCTCCACGGCCCGCGGCTGCTTATAAGTGTTGCTAACTCTTATTCATTTACAGCATGTTAACATACTGTCACCATTCGCTTTTTATGTACTAGTAACTATGCTGGTAATTTTGCTACTGATAATATGTGTACTTCTATTATCTAAGATACTACGCCTGAGAAGACGGCATTAGTAAATAAACATTTCAAATACACATGTGTTCTTCTTAACTCCATGTTCTGGTTTCTAAGAAATATATAACGACCGACTGTTCATGAGTTCCACGTATCCTGAGGTACTATAAGTTCATATTCTGGATTGTCTAAACATTGAGAGTTTGTTATATCCAATGTGACACTGTACCTAGCTTGCTAAGGGGTTTTTGATTACTAAGGTGAGTTTTGGGGCACCCTAATTCGCCGAGGTTCCAATCCTCTGTCCACAGTTCTGTGTGAGAACAGAAACCCTGCGACAGGGACACCCCTGAGCCTTGCTGGAGCTTCATCACACTTGCGATACAACTCCAGCAATGCGCCACCTTTACGGCACAGATACGTCACGCATCTGTGCTGTTTTTGCCCCATGATGCGCTGCATTGTAAATGCAGCACACCATAGGTGACGGAACAGCGGCACAGAATGACTAACACATCCCTGGTGATGCGCCAGTCATCATAAATCTATCCCTATGCTTCTTATCTTGTTAGAGATGAACCGCCATATGTATCATCAAAGTTTTTTGCATTTCCTAAATAGCGAACTTTAAGGAATAAATAGCGATTCTTTACCATTCCTAGTTTGCGATTAGCTATTTGCTAATTACAAATTACCCATTCATTTCCATGCAGCAGGAGGCCCATAGGAATGAAGGTGCAATTTGCGATTAGCAATTACCTCATCGCAAATTACGAATTTTTCCGAGGGTGCAGGGGTGTCTCAAGAACACCCTGCTGCACCCCTGAAAAAAAAATTTGGGGGCATATGGCGCACATAAATTTTGAAAACATTCCTTTACCTCAAAAACGATTTTCAACTCATAATTTGAAAACACTGCACATGGGGAAATGACTTAAAATGTCCTTAAGACACATAAACGCGTTTTTTGATTGCCTTTGCAGCATGTTTCAGTCACCTTTAACATGCCTATGTAACGCAAACATTCAAAATCTAAATTTGCCATGCACAGGTGGGAGCATATTTACAAGCAATTTGCTCCACAGACAAACTTCTTACATTGAAATGGGAAAAATAACATCAGAGACTCTCAATTACTTTATAAAGAAGCAGACACCATTATGTCCTTGTCATCAATATTAAAACCATTGCTTTTTCTCAAAAACGATTTACAAGTCATAATTTGAAAACACTCCACAGCTCCTATGCACATAAAAACCCTGTCAGTACTAATACTTCACATTTTCTCCAATTACAATTTCTCAAAGAAACAAAATCTATTTGTAAAACACTTGAGACAAAGCAACATTTGAAAAACACAACTTTCTTCATAATTTTCTCCTTAAAGCACACTATTTTCTATCTAAATTAAAGAAATCTTTTCTCACCTTAGCAAATACTTTGAGTTTCAAAACAGTCTCAGAAACACACCAATTTGTCTTCAGCAGAGCAAAAGGTATGCAGTCCAGAGTCTGCAGCTATCAAAAGCACAGAAATGCTGTAATTCTTCACACATATCTCTCATGTCACCCAATCAAAACTCTTCCCTCACTTTTTTCAAATGAAAACCCTTCCCCCCTCTGCCATTTCATGCCTTTTCTGCATGGCAACCACGTCTTGGAAGACCTCTGGTGTTTGCAAGTTCACACAACAATGTTGCAATTGAACTCTGAACTCTCAGTGCACCTCATATCCAGTGCATTCTTTCATTTAATGATTTTTTCTTGACCACTCAAAATACATCTTTCAAACAACTCATCCATGCACCCTAACTTTCTGTTTTCAGCAATCAAAATCCACCAATCACTGTTACTGCTTCATTAACACAGAAACTCCACAGTTTTTTCATTTTAAACTCTTATTTTTTCAACTGCCATTTCATTGCCACACTTCATCTGACTGCAGGAGAACCTTCTCTCACCATGTTTTCTGTCTGGATTGTTGGACATAGTTACATCTATTGGGCTCAGAGGTATGCTGAGAACAGGAATTTACCTAACCTCAATTTACAAGATGTGGAAATTAAGTGGTTTGGCCACAGAGGATTAAAATGTCACCAATTGATACCATTGGTGAAAACCTTTATGCATTTGCCAAAACCTGACCTGTTAATTGTGCACTGTGGAGGTAATGATTTGGGCACTTTGACTGGGGTAGGTCTGGAAATGCTTTTAAAGGACACCTTTGAGCAATTGATGGCACTTTTTCCTCAGACTGCCTTGGTATATTCAAATATATGCCAAAGACAGAAATGGAGGTGGTCAAACCAATTTTGTCCACAAATTGAGAAGTCGAGGAAGCATGTAAACAAATCTGTTTCAGCTTACATGAGAGACCATGGAATGGGCTCCCTGTACAACAATAACTTGCGTTACTACATGCAAGATATCTACAGAGGAGATGGAGTTCACTTCTCAGATGAGGGCAACAGAGTTTTCATTTTGAATTTAAGACTGTGCATTGGTACCTACTTATAAGTACCTAAATGTACCATAAACCCAAAAGCTCTTCTCAGAGCTACCCTACATCTGATCACTCACAATTATTATTTTACTCTAACTTTTTTCACTAATTTTCAAGAAAGTACGCTCCCCAGAACGCTTCCCGGTTCGCGAACCGGGCGCACTCCACGCAAAAAAACTAAAAAAACTATATATTTTTTTTTTGCCCTGCGAGACCCTTTTAAAGCCTCCACATCAAACCTAGGGGGTCAGGGACGACCTACTATGCCCCCTTATGGTCATTTGCCCCTTCGCTTTGGCCTCCTCTTGTCTCTCGATCCTACCGAGAGACAAGATGGCGGCCGCTACGAACTGTTTGGAATGTTTACAGACGCCGGAGAACCAATCAGCTTCGCTTCACAAAGATCCGTTGCGCGAAAAGTACGCGAACTGGAGTGCTGCCCGGTCCGCTGTTACAGATATATATCTTTTTTTTAACGTTAATTTCTCAAAATCCACTGAAGCACATATATTGAGACCTACAAAAGGCACATCGGGCTACCAGTCCCTACAATTTTGCCAAGTTTCGTGCAAATCCATTCAGCCCTTCGGGCTAAAAGTGAGGCCAACCGCCCTATGGAAAACTCAATGTTAAAAACACGTTTTGGGACCCCCCTTTTTTCTCGGCCCCCCCTTGATGACCCCCCCGCCCAAATTTTCAAGGGCTGCTCAGAAACAAAATGTGCCATTTTCCTGAAAATTTCAGCCAATTCCGTCCACAAACGCCAAAGTTATTAGACATAGAATTTTCAAAAATCCCATAGGGAAAAAATCCTAACTATATATAAATATTCACTGAAAAAAACATAGGTTATACACCATATATAGTTAGGAATTAGCATTTAAAAAACCTTATTTTACTCACACAAAACCATTGAAATTCCATATATAGTTAGTTGTACTAACTATATATCGCGCACCCGCAATCCACTGCTGATCATGTCACATATTACATCATTCATGACATGGTCAGTGACATCACTGATGACATCACTGATGACATCTCAAATGACATCACTGATGACATCACTGATGACATCTCAAATGACATCACTGATGACATCACTGATGACATCTCAAATGACATCACTGATGACATCACTGATGACATCTCAAATGACATCACTGATGACATCACTGATGACATCTCATTTGACATTACTGATCACATCACTGATGACATCTCAAATGACATCACTGATGACATCACTGATGACATCTCAAATGACATCACTGATGACATCACTGATGACATCTCAAATGACATCACTGATGACATCACTGATGACATCTCATTTGACATTACTGATCACATCACTGATGACATCATTCATGTGATAATACGATGAACCTCTTCAGACTCTAATATAACCTTAGATACACTCAGTGTAAACACAGACTCGCAGATTGTCACTCATCCATGAAGTTACACACACACCTAGTCAGTCATGCAAACAATCAATCACACCTCCATTTCCTTAACTATACAGTTAAACACACCTTACTTATTCAAACATATACTAAAACATATTTACTCACTTATACAATCCTGGATACAAGTTCACAATGATCCATACAGCCACTCACACATTCACTGGCTTTTATGCACAGTTATTTATATATGTCAACTCTCACATGTACTGTATTTTACATATGTACTTACTTTGACATGTAGCACTGAGATATCTATTCACTCACCAATACAGTCATGCACACAGTCAACCGCCCATACAGCTGTTTCCACATGCACTTTTGAACCCATACATCTATGCAGAGAGTCATACACCTCCCAGCCACCCATACACACTCTCAGTCTCCCATACAAATACTTGGGCAACCAATCAATAACCCATATAGTTAATCATATAGCTACTGATCAACACATGCAGCAGTTTACAGAACAACAGACATAATGATGCACAAATTAAGACAGTTTAGTCACTAACCCATGCACTCAGTGAGACACATTTAATCACTCACTCATACAGTCAGTCATGCACCTACTAAATCCTTTGTTCAGACACTTCTACATCCACTCATTCTTCAATATGTAAGACATATTTTAACTTTACAGAAACATACAGTCACTGGATGTTGTCATCAGTGATGTCATCAGTGATGTCATTTGAGATGTCATCAGTGATGTCATCAGTGATGTCATTTGAGATGTCATCAGTGATGTCATCAGTGATGTCATTTGAGATGTCATCAGTGATGTCACTGACCATGTCATGAATGATGTAATATGTGACATGATCAGCAGTGGATTGCGGGTGCGCGATATATAGTTAGTACAACTAACTATATATGGAATTTCAACGGTTTTGTATGAGTAAAATAAGGTTTTTTAAATGCTAATTCCTAACTATATATGGTGTATAACCTATGGTTTTTTCAGTGAATTTTCAAGGTTTTGTAAATGCTAATTCCTAACTATATATGGTCTATAACCTATGGTTTTTTCAGTGAATTTCATTGGTTTTTTAAAAGCTAATATCTATAGCTGTAAAATGTATTCTTCTTTAAATCCAAAAATATATTTTATATGTTTATTAATAATTTTTTTTAAATATTTTTTTGGTTTCGCTCCCGGTCCGCGAACCGGGAAGCTTCCCGTTAGCTCAATTTAATGCCGCGACCCGGTCCGCGAACCGGTAAGAAATCAACATAGTGACGGTATCGCGTTGCCGCGTAATGCGTCTTATGACGTACTGCGTTAGCGCACCCGGAAGTGCCCCGGGGCGCGGACCGAGGCGCGAAGCGCAGCGACCCGGAAGCTATCCGGGGCGCGGACCGGAGCGCGTAACATGAGCGTGAGAGGTCATGTGACTTGTTAATAAAACTTTTCATTGGTTCATTTCACTTTTGGTTTCATAATGATGTAAGGCTAGGTCAGGTGACCTAAAAATAACACTTTTCATTGGTTGAGAACTATTGTTTTTCCCAAATGATGAAAACCCCTCCTTCTTTCCTCACTCTGACTTTCATCATTGTGAGAGGAAGACCTTTACTACTATATGAGAAATGGCTTCATTGGTAGCTTCAGCTGGTGGACCCCCACCACCACCACCACCTCCTCATGGGAAGAGAGGACCACCTCCCCAGGTCATGACCAACACTGAGGAGGAAGAGGAAGAAATGGATGAGGAGGGAGAAGAACCACAGTTCTTAGAAGAGGTGCCCCGGGTTTCCAGAAAGAAAGCCAGTTTCATCTGGCAGTTTTATTCGATCCCTCGTGGCCAAAAAAAAGTCAATGCGAGGTATGTCACCTGCCTCATATGCAAAGAACAATTATCCAGAGGGACGGACAAGAAATATAGTTACGGAAATCACACAATGCACAGACACATGAAAAGGAAGCATCCGCTCAATTACAGCCGGGCAGTAATAAGGGATATGCAGGACAATCCAAGACCAACTCCTGTGGCCAGACCAAGATTACCAATTTCATTAACACCAGAAGAGGCACGGGAAACAGTGCCAAATATACAAGAACATTTTGGCCACATGATACACTCTTGTATGCACTGTCGGGCGTTGTTAGCATGTGGCAACATGAGCATAAACGCTATAAACCTGGCGTATGAACACCATGATTGCCCTAACCGCCCCCAGTAATTTTTTTTTTGCTCCTGTTGAGCCCTTTTCAACGCCTGATTTTTGTTGTTTCCCCCCCCAAAAAAAACCCCAAAAAAATATAAAATCGTTCAAAAAATACAAAAAAAACAAAAAATGTTCAAAAAATAAAAAAAAAATATAAAACAACAAAAATATTAAAAAAAAAGTTCTTTTCAGAACTACCTTCCCTTTCAAAAAAAATTGCTAGAATGTTTAGCACTCTGGCAAGCTCTATTTCTTTTGGTTCGCTCCCCGGTTAGCTTCCCGGTACGCGGACCGGGAGCTAACCAAAAAAAAAAAAAAAAAAAAAAAGAGTAAGTATAAGGAAAGTAAACAGAGAGTGATGTTAAAAGAAAGACAGCTATAGGGAGTAAAGAAGAGATACTGTTTAATAGATCTATTTACCGAAGAAAAGACGGAAGAGGGTATAATTGTGAAAAACAAAATAGATAACGAAGTGAAAGAAAAAAAAAGAGAGTATAACATTAACAAAGAAGAGTTTCTTGGAGAATGTGAGTGAATGTTCAAAATAAGATTAAAACATGAGGAATAACAGAGAGAAAAAATAGAAAACAGAAAACAAAAAATAACAGAAAAAGATTAATTGAAACAGCAAAGAAATGTAAGTAACATAGAGCCATATCATCAACATAGGCAATAAAAGTTTTGCAGCTTTTATTGGCAGAAATGTGTCGCTAAAGCTGCTTTTGCGGCAGAAAACTGCCGCTAAAACCACTTTTGCACCAGTTTTCTGCCAATAAAAAGAGCAATAATTTTATTGGCTGTGTTCATAATATGCCCCTTAGTGTGCTTCAACTACACAGAGAAAGCATTATGAACAAGTAGTGATAGAGTGATCAGTCAAAGACACTAAGAGTAATAGAGACGGAGTGAGTGAACAAGAGTGAGGAACTATGAGAAGAGAGGGACTGAGAAAAAGAGTGGAAGGAGTTGAGTAAGTAGGTAATAGAGAAAGGAATGAGGGAAGTAGCAAAGGCAGGAAACTGAGGGTTAAAGAAATGAAGCAGTGGAACTAATAGTAGGTGAATGTGATAGAAATGTAACGAAAAGAGTACAAAGCATTTACCTTATAATTGTCATTAACTTACTCACTTTTTGTTTTTATACTTTCAATCTGTGAAAGAGAGAACAAACATTTGAAAAATATTAAAACATGTATTTAAAAATTACAAAAGACAAGGGAAAAGATTGAAGGACAAACAGTTTTTCAACAACTTTGACACTTACAGAAGCTTCTGCTTCTCCAGGCCCCCTACACAGTCCTAAAGATATACATTTTAAACTAACAGTATCTTGATGCAGATGAAGTGAGGCCTATCTTAAAACATGGTGCATCTTTTGCATTGCTGTTGTCTCAGAAAAGTGTCGCAAGACACTAAAATTTTAAATAATTGCTTGAGGATGCCAATAAGATGTGTCCTATCCAGAGGTTTGTTTGAGGTGAGGCCTACTCAGGGTTGCAGATGAAATTTCGAGTTGTTGAAGAGAATAGAGGACATAATACATGTGAAGGTCTACCAATGAAGTGAGTCATGTCCACTGCACTCTTGAACAAAGTCCAAACCTCCTATGTTTCCCTGGACAGACCTAAACTTGATCTGCACAATGTGATTCGTAATGATAGGAAACACAGGTGATGTAATTGAAATACGTGCAATTTCTTTTGCTCATTTCACAATCACATCACTTGTGTTTCCTTTGCTTAGGTATCTCATTGTGCAGATGTAGTCTAGCATATGAAAGAATACGCAGAAGTGCAGCACTGCATGCAACAACTTTGACACTTACAGAAGCCTCACCTTCTCCATGCCTCCTACACAGTTCTACATATACATCATAAATGCAAACAGTACAGAATTAATTATACATGTTAAATGGTTTATTTTTGCTGTTCTCAGAATGTATCAAAATTCACTAAAAACAGTGACTTGAAGGTATTCATCATATAACAGCGGGGAAAAAAAAACACAATCAAAATGATTGTGTTTAAAAAACCCATACAACATAAGAAATCAGAATTCAGAACTCCTTAAAGTTAACTTACTTTCCATGACGTCAAAGGATGTCCTATGAACAGCTTACACTCTTTTGTGCTGTTATTACTTTCAGCCCGCCACTTTCTGAAAGAAAATCTCCATCGTTTTTAAAAACATGTTACATGCAATAAATGACTTCTTGCTCTCTACCACAAGTTTCCACAAGGCCAAATCTTGTCAGACCCATTTATAACTCTTGGATTTCTTGTAAGCCAATCCCGTCATTTGGCATTTCCGCAACTTTCAGAATTAAAATGTTGAAGATCATTTTCACAATCCTGGAATAGTAATATCTTCCCCTTCTTGCTCAGTCGTGTTCTACATTTCCTATGACACTGATACTGCTTACTATGAAGCAGACTTACACTAACTCTATGACTACTACAATGATTTAATTCTCTACATCACTTTCAATCACAAAGCAATGTAAAACAGTAGACAGCGTTGCAGACTTACATTCCCTCTACTCTATGTTTTGATTGGCTGCTTCAATTAGCTTATAAAAAGAAATAGTTTTTCTGAACTCATTCAAAGTGCACTTATTTCTCCATGACGTCCAGTCTTATGGTTAGAAGTTATGTCTCTGAACTACACTTATCCTCAAGGCCAAATTGTGTAGGAGCCATTAGAACTTCTTGAAATTCCACAGAGCACATCCAGAGATTATTTCCCTAAAATTTTGGTTTTAAAAACACCAGGTAAGAGTTTTTAAGGTCATACGGCAATTTTTTTTTGAAAATTAAAACAGAATCGTTGCAGAATGACCAGCCATTTCTAGACTTTAAATAAGCTGTGTAATGTCCTGATGTTATTGAAGGGCCGTCATGATATATAATTGCTGCAGTTACAAAAGTCCTTCCTGATATTGACAACTGCGAAGCTACAAAATTTTTAATTAAAGTTGTCAATTTTGTTCCATCAGGCCTACATCGTTGGAACATTAAAATGACATACTGGCCATATGTTCGTATAAATAATGTGGACATCATTTCAGATTTACATTGGCTACACTCCATGTTGTGATCAGCTGCTTTTACTAGCTTATTAAAGGAGACTGATTTACTGTCTGGCAAAGTTAAATATATAAATCTTTCTGAGTCTACACTAGTAGTACTTGATACCATACAGTTCTCGCAGTCATGCTGCCATTGATAAGAAAGCCCAAACAGCTGATCTACATCTACACCTTCAGCATGCAATACATCAAGCATATACATTAAAAACTCCTGACAATCTTGCTGAATATTTTGAGAGAATTGTGTTTGGCCTGAACATCTGTCTAACAGATTTCGAATTTCAGACACACTTTCTATGTTTCTTCTATCAGTGCTACATTTCTCTAACACAGAATTTAACAAACTGCAAAATCTTTGATCAGAATTGACCACAATCTCTTCTTTGACATTTTCTAGAGAAAACAAAACATTAACCACTACATTAGCATAGCAGTTGACACCAGAACTGTTTTCAAATTGAAAACCAACAACATCTTCAACAGAATCCTTTTTGTTTCTGCTTGTAATTTTAGGTTCATCGACTTTTCGTCTTTTTGCTACAACCTCCCCAGTATTGGTCACATTTCTTCGTTTCCGGCCTACCACACGTTTCTCAAACAAAGGATACTGAGGCAAATGTGGCGCATACTCTCTTCTTAACCTATTGTATTCCTTAACACAATCTAGATCCGCACAAATGTTTGTGACATCACACTCAATCAAGTACAATCCCGATAAAGTTCTAACTCGTGACAATGCCACATATGCCATACCCTCCTTGAACACAGAACTGCCAATATTCACCAATGCACAGTCTACACTTAAACCTTGCGATTTATGGATTGTCACCGCATATGCCAAGCAAACAGGAAACTGCTTACGGCGAACATATAAGTCTTTTACAAGCAAAAATCTAGCAGAGCAACGACCAATTAGCTGTACTTCCTCAATGCCATCAAATTTAATTTTTAAAAATTCAATTCCATCTCTATTTCTGTATTTCACAAAATCAACAACATTACCCATTGATCCATTTACCAGACCTCTTTCAACATGTAAATTCCTTCTTAAAATTATACGGCAGTTTAAGCACACATTCAGAGTCTTTTCAAAACCTGCAGTTTTAGATATACTCTTCTCTAATGAATCCAATTTTGTTTTCAGATTCTCAGACAAAATAATTGTTGATCCCATATGCTCTACTCTGTCAATAGCTTCCAGTTTCACAATCTCTTGCTTTTCTAAATGCAACATTTTGTTGTTAAATTTGGCACATTCTGCAAGAGTTGGCATCAAACATATTCCAGATTTCTTCTCAGTAATTTTCTGAAAAATATTCTCAGGCACAACATCTTGTTCTGGATATAAATTTGACATTAATCGTGCATGTAAAGCTTCTTTCCCATGCTCGGTCACTTTTCCAATTCTAACATCTTGTAGAATAGTCTTGTAAACTTCATCCTTCGCCTGACGCATATTTTCATGCAGTTCAGCATAATTGAAGTTTAACCATATATTGACGTTGCCAATGCTGCCTAGGCACTTCCTGGTATCTTCATGCGTGAGCATTTTGAACACAGGTTGCCCTTTCACTGGTGTCAGCTGCAGAAGATCTCCGAAAACAATGATGTGTTTGCCACCAAATAACACATCATACTCTGTTTTGAGAACTTCTTGCATTCTCAAATGCACAAAGGCAAGCATGACATTGGAAACCATGCTTACTTCGTCAATGATAAGAAGTTTCATTTTCCTCAAGATTCTTGAAACTTCAAAACAAGCATCTCCAGATAGCTTGTGATATTGTAATTTGTTGTCATGCTCCACTGGCAGCATCAGTAAACGATGTAAAGTAATCCCTTTAATATTATGTGCTGCCAGTCCAGTTGGAGCAGTGACAACACAAGACAGCGATGACTCTGTCCTTTCCTGCAAATAGCATGAAATTGCTTTAATGAGGAAACTTTTTCCAGTTCCCGCTTCTGCACTCACGTACAGTCGGACAGGCTTCAACGACGTACATGAGCACTCTTTCTTATCATGACTTAATCCATGATCATTTTGCATGGTAACTTCATCATATATTTTCCTCTGCTCAACGTTGAGTTGTCTTTCCAACTCTTCTAAGTTAACCGCATCCTCTTGAGCATGTGCCATGGCTCTTTCCACTTCATTCATAGCAGTGGCAGCTTCATTTTCAATAACAGGTCCTCCTAGTGGATCCTGACTCAATGAAGCAGAACTCTGACTGTCCTGAGAACTGTCTCTGGCAATCTCGGCTGCAATCGTTGCTTCCTGCTCAATTTCCGCATTCAACATTTCTACATATTTGGGAAAAGCAGGACATTCTATGGTCTCCTTGGCGGCATTGAAAGAGTCTTCGTAACAGAGAAAATCTCCAAGCAGTTCCTCTTCTGCACGCCAAGGCTTGAAAAGTTGCAAAAGTGCTAAATAGAAAAACTCCTTTTTTTCAGGAGATTCGCCACTCAATTTTCGATGGTTTATCAAGTGGCATTTTCTTTGCTTGACCAGACATCCCTCACTTCCTATTACAGCATACACTCCTTTCTCAGTATCTTCTTTGATGTTCCTCTTGAATATGTAATTTTGAAGAACCTCATACAGACAAACATTCTCGAGGTGAATGCTTCGATTTGGATAATATGTATCCAACATGTTGGTCTTCAAAATGTCGGTACTGTTTGGCTCCTTTTCCGCCAAATACTCAATTTCCCGGACAGGTTTGAGAACTCGATTACGCGTTGCAGCAAGACCAAGACTCGCCCAAACGATACTCCTGGACTTGGCATAGAGACTTGCTGAAGACAACCGGTCAGAACATTCGTACGCTCCGATTTCTCGATGCGACAACATCTTCAGACTGAAACTGTACAACTTTTTACTGAGGCTCTTTTCATGGGAAATGTCCTCCCACATATCCTTCAATTCTGTCTTCTCTTTTTTGGTGATGTAAGACGTCACATACCGAGCCACAGCCATACAGTTATCAGCCACAAACTGTATATCCATATTAGCATTCCACATGGACAAAATCACCGGGTTGTAGTCATTGATGTTCTTGGACTCTTCGTTCCTCTTCAAATTGTATGTGTTTTTAGGTGATTTCTTCATGACATTGTGTCGCAGCGAAGACATCAAACTGTTTACTCTTCCTTTAGAAATCACCGGTCGTGGAAAGCCGAAACGACATTTGGTGTAGAACTTGTCCTTGTTTCGGAATTTACGACGGCAGTACTTTCCACATCGATGGCTTTGGATACGCAGAACTTTTTCTCTTAGGCTTTTCTTCTCCTTTGCGTTTGGAACAGCACACGTAGAATACTGTTGGATGAAACTCATCACTGAGTCTTCTGGATCCGTTCCAAATTTAGGTGCATCCTTGATCCACAGCAACATATGTATATGAGGAGCACCTCTTGCTTGGTACTCCGTTCTCCAGAAGAAATCCAACACCTCTCCAAGAGGTGGATTCTTCTTATTCATGATGAAAGACATCATAGCTTCAAATCTATGATTGAAGTACCTACATACATTGACTGGATCCAAAGAGCACAGTTCTCCGGGTGTCTTGAATTCGATGTTATCTACGTTAGCATTTGCCTCTCGTAGAAATTCAAGTAAGTCTTCCCAGCCATACTCGGCACAGCTCAGAGTGAGGAACCATGTGGGAGTACCTAAGTTCCTCAGCATACATTTTAAATCACCATGACGACGGTACCAGTACTCATTAGTACCACGCTGACACGCCATGAGATTAATCAGGTGAGAATCCAAAATACTGTCTTGGACATTGACTTTATCTATAAAGTCACTTGCCGAGATGTTTTGCATGTGTATACCACTTTTCAAGATGTGGTTCACTGCATATGACAGTCCAGACAGATCGCTTTCAAACAGGAGATGAAACAAATAAGGAATGCATTGTCGAAACCTAGCATCTCCTGCATACAATCGCAAAGTCCGGTATTCAGAAGCAGGAATTTGATGAGGTCGCTCATCATATCTTCCTCCCTGACCTGTTGGAAAAAGCTGTGGGAAACACCGAGCTTCCAAACTTTCCTCCCAAACACTAATGGGACTCCCTTTGGCTTGTTTCATTTGAAACAACTCAATAGCATTCCCCATGACTTCCTTGGAATGCAAAGGATGAACACTATAATGTTCATATATTTCTTCACTAATAGAGGGTTCTACTTTCTCAATTTGACCAGCACACAAATCGCTATCCTCTCCCTCACTTACTTCCTCTTCTGCAACATATACATTTTTATAGTATTTATTATATTTTTTCAAATACAATGTAGCCCTTTTGACTTTCCTAACATCTACTAAATCTTGCCATATTTTCTTATTCTTTGTCGGAACCCCATTAACTAAGATAACCAGAGGTTCCTCTTCCACTTTTTCTACTCCAATTGTGTTAATGTTTTTCTTCAAATCTAGAGGCAAATAAACAACTCTTCCCTTTAATCCTCTCTGTAAATCTGATGGAGGCAATTTCCCTGTCTTTGGCTCCATTCTTACAATAGCCTGAAAGGGATGGATACTTTGAATCAAAATAGATTCATAAGTATTTAAATCCTTCAATTCAGAAGGAATCTCAACCAATTCCAGATTATTATGAACTGCTCTAGCAGGCATCTGGTTTTGATTTAATTTGCAACAACAATAAGTACACACACGTTGATCGAATCCCAAATCAAAACAATTTTCTACCATCAAGTATGTTGCAAAATCCTTCCATTCACTATTATTTTCCCTTTCACTTTTTGCATATAAATCCACTAACTTAGTCTGATTCTTATAATAAGTGCGTCGACAACACACACAAGTGAAATTAGGCCTCTCACTTGATTTCACCTGAAACGTCGCAATTTCCCTCTGGAAATTATCTGTACTGGAAACCTGTACACTATCTTCCACATTACCCTCTTCTTCTGGGTCAATTTCAACATTCTCCTCTTTACTTCCAAAGTAACAAAACTCAATTTCTTCACATATGTTCTTCACATCTATTTCAGAACCATGCAAAAGAGCAGCGCATAATTGTTTAAGCATAATTGCTGGACTCTTAGCATAATACAACATTCTAACTAATTTTCTCACTTTATTATGATGCACTGCTAGCATCCTGAAATGATGAAAAACACTCTGGCATACTCTCCTGGAAAGACAAGCCAGTGAATGACCATGCAAACCTGTCACTTCTCTCACTCTGCAAGGATCTAATTCTTGCAACAACCTTATTTTCTGCTTCAAACTTTTCTTATTAAATGACCGTACAAAATCACAAAGCAAATTGATGGAATCCTGTCGCACACTGCAAATACTACTACACTTCCAGGTGTACACAGGACCCTTAGCACGTCTTCCTAAAACCTCATTACCTAACACCTCTTCTGTCTCTGTTGTCACAAGTTTTTCTTTTTCAACTGGACAACCATCTTTCACTTCATAAGCACGACCACTGGTGTCAACTGCATGCACCAAATCATTATCCTGGAAATAACTCTCCTCATTAAAAAATGCCTCACAGCTTGAACTATGCATCCATTCTCCAGAAAAAACTTCACAAAAATTACTACGATTAACTATTCTCTTCCATCTACTATTTCTTTTGAAATCATAAATTGCCTTGTTTAGCTTCCTAATTCTATTGATTATCAAAATAAATAACTTACGTTTAATTTCAAATGCCTGATCAATAACTTTCTCAACTTTTTTTTTTCTCTTATAAAAAAGCACTTTCTGTTGACCTTTCTTAATATTTTTTAACAAATTGCCAATTATCCTGTTGCGGAACATTCGTTTACGAATGTCCCTAAACTGTTGTTTCCTTCTACTATCATGCACAGAGTTATCTCTTGCTCTAGCAGTAACATTTTTGATTGGCCTTTCCTTTCCATTTGAATTGGTTCTCTTTTTATGGACTGAAACATTTTCTGTAGTAATATTTTTTTTACTACACATATTTCTTATGAAATATTTTGTGCTCTTACCCGGTGCTTTCTTCGTGACTTGACAAATCTTTTTGTTAGAGGACTGCTGCTTATTTTGTTTCACCTGCTGTCTTTGACGTTTTGCAGCCTTTCTCTGTCTTTCTATTGTTGGCATGGTGAAATCTTGAAATGATCTGCAGTTGAATCTGTGGTAAAATATAATAAAAAATGTTATTAACCATTATTACCAAACAGTAAATCAATAACAGTGATCAAAAACTTAACACACTACTTGACATTTTAAATAGAAGATTTTTTAGTCCTTGGCAAAATTACAATACAGAAATAGCAGAAAAGAAATGACATTTAAATTTATGTTACCTGTGCTATTTTATATGTGAATCTGATCTAATTTTATGAGCATATTTTAATATTTTATTGAAGACACTACACATAACCTATTTTTGAAGGTGTCTTTATTTTTAAATTAAACAGTTTACACTTTTACTTTTTATTTATTATAAATTTTAAAAATAAATGTTTATAGTTCCATAGGCTCAAACAGGTCAGCTTCCCACCCTATGTCATATAATTCGGACAAATCTGCATCCTCATCACGCTCTTCTTCATCCTCAGGATTTAAATCATCCAAGGGATCAACATCCACTGATGTTTCAATTACAAGTTCAATGATGAGGTCAAAATCAACTGATTGCAGATTGTCGCTCATGTTGATGTTGTCTTTATCTTTAAAGAAAGATAACAACAATGAGATGTTGCAGAGTAAGAGACAAATCTCAGAGATTATAATAGTAAAATTGTTTAACAAGAGTAATATTTTGCAGCTATTATTTAGCCATGTCCAGCGATGCTGAGCAGGTGAAGCCTATGTCTAATTTTTCAGTGAACAGGACTCATCTCTTCTTAACCTTGGATAAGCCTCACCGACTCTGTGTGTCCTGCACATACTTAAATGTAAAGGGGCAGATTTATGTTAAATGGCACATCCCCAGGCATGCACCAGTTAACGTGCACCGCTGCTCTGCCACCCATGGTGTGCCGTATTTACAATCAGATAGGAGAAAGCTGCGTCAAAACCCTGCGCCTGCTTTAAGCAGGCATAGGTCTTGACGCAACATTGTGGAGATGGGGCACCCCTGAGCCTTGCTTGAGCTGCATCGCACTTGCGATACAACTCCAGCAATCACTACCTTTACAGCACAGATACATCACGCATCTGTGCCATTTTTGCCCCATGATGCCCCGCATTGTAAATGCAGCACACCATGGGTGGCGGAACAGCGGCGCAGGATGACTGACACATCCCTGGTGATGCACCAGTCATCATAAATCTATCCCTAAGCTTCTTATCTTGTTACAGATGAACCGCCATATGTACCATCAAACTATTTTGCATTTCCTAAATAGCGAATTTTAAGGAATAAATAGCAATTCTTTACCATTCCTAATTTGCAATGAGCAAATTGCTAATTGCAAGTTACCCATTCATTTCCATGGGCTAGGAGCCTCATAGGAATGAAGGTTTAATTTGCGATTAGCAATTTGCTCATCACAAATTAGGAATTTTTCCAAGGGTGCAGGGGTATCTCAAGAACACCCTGCTGCACCCCTGAAAAAGAAAATTGGGGGCATATGGCACACATACATGCCCTAAGGACATGTATTGGCGTCATATGGCACCTTTTGTTTTTTTGGAAAAAAATGCTTTTTGAAAAGAATTCGCAAATTACCACAAACTAGAAGTTGGTGGAAGTTTCCAAATCCTTAATGTCATTTTTTACATATTTTTTGTTTGATACATTGCATTTAAGGAATCGCAAAATTTGCAAATCCTTCAGTGCAATCGCAAAATAAGGAATAGCAAATTTTGAATTAAGGACATTTTAAGTCATTTCCACATGTGCAGTGTTTTCAAATTATGATTTGAAAATCGTTTTTGGGGAAAAGTAATGGTTTGCAAATTTATGACAAGGACATAATGGTGTATGCTTCTCTATAAGGCATTTCAGTGTCTCTGATGTCATTTTTCCCATATTACATTATAAGACCTTTCCCCATGGAGCACATTCCTTGTAAATATGCTCCCACCTGTGCATGGCATTGAGTCACATAGCCATGTTAAAAGTGACCCAAAAAAATTGCAAACGCTTTAAAAAAACACATTCATGTGTCTTAAGGACATTTTAAGTCATTTCCCCATGGACAGTGTTTTGTAAGTGGTGCAAAAGAGGCATACACCTATCATAAATCTGTCCCTAGCATTTTAAATGATTAATTCAGGATGACAATAAGATGTGGCCTATCCAGAGGTTTGTGTAAGGTGAGGCCTACTCAGGATTGCAGATTAAAGTTACGCTTGATGAAGAATACAGAGGACATGTAAAGCTCTACCAATGAAGTAAGTGATGTCCACTTCATTGCGCCAGTCATCATAAATGTATCCCTAAGCTTCTTATCTTGTTAGACATCAACCGCCATATGTATCATATAACTATTTTGCATTTCCAAAATAGCGAATTTTAAGGAATAAATAGCGATTCTTTACCATTCCAAATTTGCGATGAGCAAATTGCTAATTGCAAATTACCCATTCATTTCCATGCGCCAGGATGCCCATATGAAAGAAGGTGCAATTTGCGATTAGCAATTAGCTCATCGCAAATTAGGAATTTTTCCAAAGGTGCAGGGGTGTCTCAATAACACCCTGCTGCACCCTTGAAAAAGAAATTTGGGGGCATATGGCGCACATAAATTTTAATAACATTCCTTTACCTCAAAAACGATTTTCAATTCATAATTTGAAAACACTGCCCACAGGGAAATTACTTAAAATGTCCTTAAGACACATGAAAGTGTTTTTTTATTGCCTTTCCAGCATGGTTGGGTCACTTTTAACATGGCTATGTAACACAAACATTTAAAATCTAAATTTGCCATGCACAGGTGGGAGCATATTTACAAGCAATTTGCGCCACATAATTCATAATTTTCTCCTTAAAGCACACTATTCTCTATCTAAATTAAAGAAATATTTTCTCACCTTAGCAAATACTTTGAGTTTGAAAACAGTCTCAGAAACACACCAATTTGTCTTCAGCAGAGCAAAAGGTATGCACTCCAGAGTCTGCAGCTATCAAAAGCACAGAAATGCTGTAATTCTTCACACATATCTCTCATGTCACCCAATCAAAACTCTTCCCTCACTTTTTTTCAAATGAAAACCCTTCCCCCCTCTGCCCTTTCTGCCTTTTCTGCATGGCAACCACCTCTTGGAAGACTTCTGGTGTTTGCAAGTTCACACAACAATGTTGCAATTGAACTCTGAACTCTCAGTGCACCTGCATATCCAGTGCATTCTTTCATTTAATGATTTTTTATTGACCATTCAAAATACATCTTTCAAATAACTCATCCGTGCACCCTAACTTTCTGTTTTCAGCAATCAAAATCCACCAATCACTGTTACTGCTTCATGAACACAGAAACTCCACAGTTTTTTTCATTTTAAACTCTCATTTTTTCTAACCCTGGGCGTAGTGGGGCGTAGTGGGGCTCCGTGGAGCTACGCGGAGAGGGCGAGAAGCTACGCCCACTCCCGCACTCCGCGTAGCCCCACTACGCACCTCCCTCCCGCTCTCCCCTACATACTTTATTTAAGCATTTACACGGATTAAAACAACTTAAAAGCACTTACCTTGTCCGGGGCTCGTCCGGGTCTTCATCTTTGAATAGCGTCCTTTGCCTGGATACCAATGCACATGCGCGGGCGGCCGCGCATGCGCATTTCTCCCGAGAAATGCGCATGCGCGGCCGCCCGCGCATGCGCATTGGTATCCAGGCAAAGGACGCTATTCAAAGATGAAGACCCGGACGAGCCCCGGACAAGGTAAGTGCTTTTAAGTTGTTTTTATCCGTGCAAATGCTTAAATAAAGTATCTAGTGGAGGGCGGGAGGGAGGCGGGTGGCGGCCGACTCGGCTACGCTCACGGAGTGGGCGTAGTGTTGCCGGCTACGCTGTCTACGCAAAATGCGTAGAAGGCAACACTACGCCTACTCCGTGGGCGTAGCCGATTCGGATGCCCACCCTTAATTTTTTCAACTGCCATTTCATTGCCACACTTCATCTGACTGCAGGAGAACCTTCTCTCACCATGTTTTCTGTCTGGATTGTTGGACATAGTTATATTCACTGGGCTCAAAGGTACGCTGAAAACAGGAATTTACCTAACCTCAATTTACAAGATGTGGAAATTAAGTGGTTTGGCCACAGAGGATTAAAATGTCACCAATTGATACCATTGGTGAAAACCTTTATGCATTTGCCCAAACCTGACCTGTTAATTGTGCACTGTGGAGGTAATGACTTGGGCACTTTGACTGGTGTAGGTCTGGAAATGCTTTTAAAGGACACCTTTGAGCAATTAATGGCACTTTTTCCTCAGACTGCCTTGGTATATTCAAATATATGCCAAAGACAGAAATGGAGGTGGTCAAACCAATTTTGTCCACAAATTGAGAAGTCGAGGAAGCATGTAAACAAATCTGTTTCAGCTTACATGAGAGACCATGGAATGGGCTCCCTGTACAACAATAACTTGCGTTACTACATGCAAGATATCTACAGAGGAGATGGAGTTCACTTCTCAGATGAGGGCAACAGAATTTTCACTCTGAATTTAAGAATGTGCATTGGTACCTACTTATAAGTACCTAAATGTACCATAAACCCAAAAGCTCTTCTCAGAGCTACCCTACATCTGATCACTCACAATTATTATTTTACTCTAACATTTTTCACTAATTTTCAACAAAGTACGCTCCCTGGGGCGCTACCCGGTACGCGAACCGGGAGCTAACCTCGCGAAATTTTTTAAAAAAATGTTTTTTTTTCGCACATATAAGCCTCCTCAGCCACCCTCACAAAACCTAGGGGGTCAAGATAAGTCTACCGTGCCCCCTTCTACCCATTCTGAACATTATTTGCCCTCCATCTTGTATCTTAATTCGACCGAAACACAAAATGGTGGACTCCCGTTACGCTTAAGGTTCGCGAACCGGGGCGCTCAACGGTTCGCGTACCGGGTCGCTCCCTGGGAAGCGCACCATCAAAAAAGGTGGGAAAGTAGTTCACAGAAAAGCCACTGGAGACAATTTCACCAAATATAGACTAGCTCATACTACATACCAATCCCTACCATTTTCACAAATTTGATTGGAATTCCATTTAGCCATTTAGCCTGTAGACCTCTCTAAATACCGTGAGGTAAATTACTTCACAAAACACATCTGAAGTGTTGGAATTGACAACCAATTAAAATGTTACTTTCATTTTCTATTTTTTTTACCTGACATTTGATTGGTTATATACCTGAATATATATAAAGGAAGAGAAGAAAACACAGCCATTTTGACTACTACTTCTTGGTGTACATTTCAATAGGATTTTCACTAATTCCTTCAACTTCTTTCTAAAGGTAAGTTTTTATTTTTAAAACTGAAGTATATTGTGCACTATAAGTTAATATGGTAAACTTTTTCTGATAGTTATATACTATCCCTCTGTAGTAGGTATAGATTTAGATAGACTTCTCTGTTATAGTTATGGATGGAGTTAGGCTTCTCTTGTATAATTATGAATTTACTTACGTTAAATCACATACACTTTTTTATATTCCTACTTCCACTCTGATACTATACACTGCCCAAAATTAATCCCAACAGTGCCCTATCTCTACTAATATATATTTTTTTAATCTAAATTTCAGGCAAAATGGAAGGCGAACAGAAAGTTGAATTTCAAATTGTCCTGCAAGAGAGCAGCCAAGAAATCAATGATGAAAATGATATTGAATTTTTCGATGAAACTTTAGACAAAGAACTACTGCAATGTGTACAAGCAGTAGATAACCTCCTTGAAAATGAGGACATTTTACACCCTCAGAGACTACAATGTATATTCAATGATAATTATGAAATTTCTGACAATGAAATGTTAGAAAGTTTAATAAATTATGAAACACAATCACAATAAAAAAAATGCTTAAAAAATAAAGAAAATAAAAAATAATCAACAAAACCAACAATCAATTAACATACAGCATTTGAAAAGTCTATCATTCATTTTTCATTGCAGTACGCTGCCCAGAACGCTTCCCGGTTCGTGAACCGGGCACTCCCCACGCAAAAAAAAAAAAAAAAATTTGTTTTTTTTTGCCCCGCGGGGCCCTTTTAAAACCTCCACATTAAACCTAGGGGGTCAGGGAGGATCTAGTATGCCCCCTTATGGTTATTTCCCCCTTTGTTTTGGCCTCCTCTTGTCTCTCAATCCTACCGAGAGACAAGATGGCGGCCGCTCCGGACTGTTTAGAATGTTGACAGACACCGGAGAGCCAATCAGCTTAGCTACGCGAAGTTCCGGTACGCTTAAGGTCCGCGGACCGGAGCGCTGCCCAGAGCGCGCTTACAGATATATATCTTTTTTTAAATGTTAATTTCTCAAAATCCACTGGAGCACATATATTGAGACCTACAAAAGGCACATCGGGCTACCAGTCCCTACAATTTTGCCAAGTTTCATGCAAATCCATTCAGCCGTTCGGGCTAAAAGTGAGGCCAACCGCCCTATGGAAAACTCAATGTTAAAAACACGTTTTGGGACCCCCCTTTTTTCTCGACCCCCCCTGGACGAACCCCCCCCCAAATTTCCAGGGGCTGCTCAGAAACAAAATATTCAATTTTCCAGAAAATTTCAGCCAATTCCGTCCACAAACGCCAAAGTTATTAGACATAGAATTTTCAAAAATCCCATAGGGAAAAAATCCTAACTATATATACCTACTGGCGACCGCCAGTAGGTAATATATATATATATATATATATATATATATATATTCACTGAAAAAACCATAGGTTATAGACCATATATAGTTAGGAATTAGCATTTACAAAACCTTGAAAATTCACTGAAAAAACCATAGGTTATAGACCATATATAGTTAGGAATTAGCATTTAGAAAACCTTATTTTACTCACACAAAACCATTGAAATTCCATATATAGTTAGTTGCACTAACTATATATCGCGCACCCGCAATCCACTGCTGATGATGTCACATATTACATCATTCATGACATGGTCAGTGACATCACTGATGACATCACTGATGACATCTCAAATGACATCACTGATGACATCATCTAGTGTCTGTGTGTTTTTGTAAAGTTTAAATACATTTTACATATTGAAGAATGACTGGATGTATGGAAGACTGAGTGTGTGTGTGGCTGGCTGGGAGGTGTGTGACTCTGTGCATATCAATGTGTACTTGTATCAGTGATTGTATAAGAGAGTAAGTATGTGTTAGTATATGTGTGAAAAGTATGGTGTTCTGTGTTTAACTATAGATGAGGAAATCGAAGTGTGATTGATTCTTCACAGGACTGACTAGGTGTATGAGTGCATATGATAGTGTTCTAATAATAACTGACTGTATGTATGAGTAATTGTATGGGTGAATGAGTGAATGTGTGTGTAGACGTACGAATCAGTGAGTGCGTATGTAGTAACTGGTATTGGTGTGTCATGATGTCATCAGTGATGTCATTTGAGATGTCATCAGTGATGTCATTTCAGATGTCATTAGTGATGTCATCAGTGATGTCACTGAAGTATGGTGTTCTGTGTTTAACTGTATAGATGAAGAAATGGAAGTGTGATTGATTCTTTACAGGACTGACTTGGTGTGTGAGTAACTCCATGGATGAGTGGCAGTGTGTGACTGTCTGCATAGGTGTATGAGTGCATATGATAGTGTTGTAATAATAAGTGACTGTATGTATGAGTTATTGTATGGGTGAATGAGTGAATGTGTGTGTAGACGTAGGAATCAGTGAGTGCGTATGTAGTAACTGGTATTGGTGTCTCATGATGTCATCAGTGATGTCATTTGAGATGTCATCAGTGATGTCATCAGTGATGTCATTTGAGATGTCATCAGTGATGTCATCAGTGATGTCACTGACCATGTCATGAATGATGTAATATGTGACATCATCAGCAGTGGATTGCGGGTGCGCGATATATAGTTAGTGCAACTAACTATATATGGAATTTCAATGGTTTTGTGTGAGTAAAATAAGGTTTTCTAAATGCTAATTCCTAACTATATATGGTCTATAACCTATGGTTTTTTTCTGTGAATTTTCAAGGTTTTGTAAATGCTAATTCCTAACTATATATGGTCTATAACCTATGGTTTTTTCAGTGAATTTCATTGGTTTTTTAACAGCTAATATCTGTAGCTGTAAAATGTATTCTTCTTTAAATCCAAAAATATATTTTATATGTTTATGAATAATTTTTTTTTTAAATATTTTTTTTCTTCGTTCCCGCTTCGCGAATCGGGAAGCTTCCCGTTAGCTGACCTCGATGCCGCGAAATAGACCGCGAGCCGGTAAACGTTTCTTTACCGCAAGTGCCGCGTTAGAAAACAACATCGTGACGCCTCCCGTCCGCATGACGTTTCACGTTGTCGCGTGATACGTCATATGACGTGCTACGTTAGCGAACTGGTACGCGAAGCGAGTCGCAAAGCGCAGGTTTCTGGAAGCAAACCGGGAGGCCCTACAAAGCGCTAAACGTAAACACAGCAAGTCGTGTGACTTGGTAATAACACTTTTCATTGGTTCATTTCACTTTTGGTTTCCTAATGATGTAAGACTAGGTCATATAATCTAAAATGAACACTTTTGATTGGTTGAGAACTCTTGTTTTTCCCAAATGATGAAAATCCCTCCTTCTTTCCTCACTCTGACTTTCATCATTGTGAGAGAAAGACCCTTTGTGATCACTGAGCAATGGCTTCTTTAGTAGCTTCAGCTGGTGCTTCCCCACCACCTCGACCACATCCAAGGTAGAGTGGACCACCTGCTCAAGTTATAATTCAGCAAGAAGAGGAAGAAGAGGAAGACGAGGAAGAGCAGGAAGAGAGGCAGTTTTTGCCTGAGGAACCCAGGACGTCTCACCGGAAAGAAAACTTCATTTGGCAATTTTTTAAAATTCCCAAAGGTCAGAAAAAAGTAAATGCAAGATACGTAACTTGCCTTATATGTCAAGATAGACTGTCCAGAGGAACCGAGAAAAAATACAGTTTCGGAAACTACACAATGCATCGCCATATGACTAGGTGGCATCCTAACAACTACAGTGCTGCACAGTTTCGGAACGACCTAGATAATCTCCCTATTATGGCCAGAAGATCTGTTGTACCGGAAGTAACGGGACCAGAGGGCAGGGAGATGGTGCCAAATATACAAATGAGATTTGGTGAAGTAAAACACATCTGCGTATTTTGCGATGGATTCATTTGCTACGGAGAAAGAAGCATCACTCTGATCAACAGAGCTATTGACTATCATATGCAAGTTTGTACGAAACACCCAAAATAATAAATACTTTTTTTTTGTTTTGTTGCTCCTGTTGAGCCCTTTACAATGAATCGTTTTCATTGCCCCCTCCAAGAAAAACCTCAAAAAATATAAAACTGTTCAGAAAAATTCAAAAAAAGTAAAAAAATGTTCTGAAAAATAATAAAAAAAATATAAAACAAAAACAATAAAAAAAAAGTTCTTTTCAGAACTACCTCCCCGTTATTAAAAAATTGGTACAATATTTGGAACTGTGCCAACCTCTATTTCTCTTAGTTCGCTTCCCAGTTCGCTCGCCGGTACGCGAACCGGAAGCGAACCAAAAACAGTAAGTATAAGGGAAGGAAACAGACACTTATGTTAAAAGAAAGACAGCTATAGGGGAGTAAACTAGAGATACTATTACCCGTAATCCACTGCTGATGATGTCACATATTACATCATTCATGACATGCTCAGTGACATCATCAGCAGAGGATTGCGGGTTTTTTGGCAACGTGCCTTATCCACGGTTTAATAATGCTGCCTTTTGCTTTATATAAGTTTTCAAATTGTATGAAATATATACCAATAGGTCGTTATGAACCTTTAGGTAGTGCTTTTCTTCATGAGGTCTGGTCGCTTCCATACACATACAGATGTTTCAAAGATGATCAAGAAGTTTATCTGAATGGAGAGGAATGCACTGAGACGCCAGATCATTCACTAATGTGTAGGCACATACAGTTACACGGTTCATGCAACAAACACCGACCAAATATGGCTTGCGTGTTGCAAGGCACGCCAGTTCCTGCTATCATCCCCACGTTCAAGTTGTTGGAAAATGGTAGTTATTTGATGCTCAATAATGAAGATTGTTCTGAGTTAATTAAAAGTATTCCTTTTATCGTAACAGTAAGTGAACGGGTTATTTGCTGCAGAAATGTTCTATTTTCTCCCACACATGAACATAGGGAGTTTTCAATCTGGCCACAAATACCAACCTTGGGAGAGATTTCAACGGCATGGCAAGAATAAGAGCTCTTTTGTCTCAGAGAGAGGTGGCCTTGAGTTCGGCCCGTGAAACTTTCGTGCTTCACATAGCGAACACCCGTACAGAGGTGCAGACCCTTTTCAATTCAGATTTGCCTTTCAATTTCAGCAAGATGGTTCGGACTATCTTTAACGCATCCTCCACAAAGGCCCTGGCGCACTTTTTTAAAGTTGTTACCAGTGGTCTTGTGACTTCATTTGAGAAAATCTTTGGAGTCATCCCTGCTTTCTTTCATTCTATTTTCTCCACTCTGCTTCGTGGATTGGCATTTTTACTTGCATTACCAGCGGACGCTCTTGTGCTTTTTTACATTTTTAAATATGGATGTCCCTCCTATGCAACCTCCCACCCTGCAGCTGCTGACACTGTTCCGCAATCGCATGCTAGAATATTATGGCACAATGCCGTTGGCGATATTAAGCACGGCATATGGATTATCTTTTCGATTCTCCTACTTCACCTGTGTCCAGCCTGTATTTCACTGCCTGACCTGTGATTTCGATTGGGCCATTGATTTGTGTCTCTGCGGACCGGTTTCTCCTGACGTCGACTTTAATCAGCTGATGACTCCTATCATTACTCACGAGTTGGTTTGTCCTGGCGAAAGGATTATGGCTGTGGCATTGATGCATGGACTAATTGGTCCCTGGAATTTATTGGCGGCAGCACAGTCTTTCTTGGAACAGAGCTTTCTTGAAAACCCACCGAGCTGTCCTCTGATGGTGATAGAGGATCCGGTGCTGGGAGAGCACGTATGTTCTTTTCCGCTTTTAAATTGGATGGCTGAACTGTTTTCGGATGAAGACGGTGACTTCCTATTGGAGGCTGTTGCAGCTTATTTTGCATACACAGCTATGTCATAGACCTTTTTCATGTTTGATATGCTGAGTACTAGCATTTCATTGACAATTCATTGACTTATTTGTCAAGTTTTTATTATTTACCTTGCCTATTGGCTTAAGACTCGATAAAGTACTTGGCTGTTTTATTTTTCTTTAGCATTAAATTTTCCTAGTTTTTAATGCTTTACCTTGCGGACCGTCCAAATATAAACTTGCAATCTGCTCTCATGAGATGGCACTTCTATTATCTTATTCAGTTTGTTTCCGGATCATGGGGAGGTGTCATCTAGGTCCTGGATATCTTTACACCGTGTTAAGTTAGCATGGGCTCATTACCGGTTTAAACGCCATTTTTCCTTTTTTGCAACTTCTGCACACAACACTTAGTTGTTGCTTTAGCTTTCCACCTAGTAGTTCATCGTGGTTTACATGAGAATAATATGTTATTGCTCTACTATCTGCTTTGCTTGTTAAACTATATCTGTACAGCGAGTGCTAAAGTTTCAAGAACAACACGATACAGAATTGTTATGAGGTCTGATCTCCACGACTTCATACTCATAACATAAGTGCAACTTCTGCCAATTCTGGGCATGAGGCGGGTTTTATATTGCTTTGCCGAACACACATACACAACAGTTGATGCGGTTCACATGAAGAGAGAGCTGGTGTATGCTGATGTGATTCCTTCAAATCTAAGACACTAAAGTATGGGCATGCCCTAAACCAACACAAAGAGACCTTCTTAGCAAATAATATAATATGTGTATTAGGGAGGGTGAGATATAAGCAGCCGCGGGCCGTGGAGGGAGTTACGGTGAGGCAGGGAGGCGGGGAGGGGGAGAAGCAGGGTGGAGCCCTCTCTACCCTGCCCCTCCCCCTCCCCGCCTCCCTGCCCCACCGTAACTCCCTCCACGGCCCGCGGCTGCTTATAAGTGTTGCTAACTCTTATTCATTTACAGCATGTTAACATACTGTCACCATTCGCTTTTTATGTACTAGTAACTATGCTGGTAATTTTGCTACTGATAATATGTGTACTTGTATTCTCCACCCTGCTTCTCCCCCTCCCCGCCTCCCTGCCTCACCGTAACTCCCTCCACGGCCCGCGGCTGCTTATAAGTGTTGCTAACTCTTATTCATTTACAGCATGTTAACATACTATCACCATTCGCTTTTTATGTACTAGTAACTATGCTGGTAATTTTGCTACTGATAATATGTGTACTTGTATTATCTAAGATACTATGCCTGAGAAGACGGCATTAGTAAATAAACATTTCAAATACACATGTGTTCTTCTTAACTCCATGTTCTGGTTTCTAAGAAATATATAACGACCGACTGTTCATGAGTTCCACGTATCCTGAGGTACTATAAGTTCATATTCTGGATTGTCTAAACATTGAGAGTTTGTTATATCCAATGTGACACTGTACCTAGCTTGCTAAGGAGTTTTTGATTACTAACGTGAGTTTTGGGACACCCTAATTCGCCGAGGTTCCAATCCTCTGTCCACAGTTCTGTGTGAGAACAGAAACCCTGCGACAGGGGCACCCCCGACCCTTGCTGGAGCTTCATCACACTTGCGATACAACTCCAGCAATGCGCCACCTTTACGGCACAGATACATCACGCATCTGTGCTGTTTTTGCCCCATGATGCGCTGCATTGTAAATGCAGCACACCATAGGTGACGGAACAGCGGCACAGAATGACTAACACATCCCTGGTGATGCGCCAGTCATCATAAATGTATCCCTATGCTTCTTATCTTGTTATAGATGAACCGCCATATGTATCATCAAAGTTTTTTGCATTTCCTAAATAGCGAACTTTAAGGAATAAATAGCGATTCTTTACCATTCCTAGTTTGCGATTAGCTATTTGCTAATTACAAATTACCCATTCATTTCCTTCATTTCCATAGGGCGGTTGGACTCACTTTTAGCTCGAACGGCTGAATGGATTTCCACGAAACTTGGCAAAATTGTAGGGACTGGTAGCCCGATGTGCCTTTGCTATGTCTCAAGATATATGCTCCAGTGGTTTTTACGAAAATTAACTTTGAAAAATATATATTGGGCTACATTGGCCTATATATATGTTGGAGCCCAAATGTAGCCCAATGTAGCCCAATGAAGCCCAATGTAGCCCAATGTAGCCCAAAGATGGCCGCCAGACACACAAAAAACAAATGTAGCCCAAATATCAGCCAGATGTAGCCCAACTATAGCCCAGTGACAGAATGACCAATCAGCTTCGCAAACCTCCGTTACGCGAAGCGGAGCGCTGTTACAGATATATATCTTTTTTTGAACGTTACTTTCTCAAAATCCACTGGAGCACATATATTGAGACCTAGCAAAGGCACATCGGGCTACCAGTCCCTAATATTTTGCCAAGTTTCGTGCAAATCCATTCAGCCGTTCGATTATTATTATTATTATTTTTTTTGCCCCGCGGGGCCCTTTTAAAACCTCCACATCAAACCTAGGGGGTCAGCGAGGATCTACTATGCCCCCTTATGGTTATTTCCCCCTTTGTTTTGGCCTCCTCTTGTCTCTCGATCCTACCGAGAGACAAGATGGCGGCCGCTACGGACTTTTTGGAATGTTGACAGACGCCAGAGAACCAATCAGCTTCGCTTCACAAAGCTCCGTTGCGCGAAAAGTACGCGTCCTGGGACGCTGCCTGGTCCGCTGTTACAGATATATATCTTTTTTTAAATGTTAATTTCTCAAAATCCACTGGAGCACATATATTGAGACCTACAAAAGGCACATCGGGCTACCAGTCCCTACAATTTTGCCAAGTTTCGTGCAAATCCATTCAGCCGTTCGGGCTAAAAGTGAGGCCAACCGCCCTATGGAAAACTCAATGTTAAAAACACGTTTTGGGACCCCCCTTTTTTCTTGGCCCCCCCTTGACGAACCCCCCCCAAATTTTCAAGGGCTGCTCAGAAACAAAATGTGCCATCTTCCTGAAAATTTCAGCCAATTCCGTCCACAAACGCCAAAGTTATTAGACATAGAATTTTCAAAAATCCCATAGAGAAAAAATCCTAACTATATATACCTACTGGCGACCGCCAGTAGGTAATATATATATATATATATATATATATATATGAAGCTCCTGGTTGACACACAGTTTGGAAGGCACACGAGCAGCTGCGTAAGGCTCAACCTGTTCCTTAAATCACTGGTACGGGCAGCATCCGCCTGCAAGCAGAAATAAAAGCAAATCACTTCTTTGCCTGACGCTTTTCGTTTATTCACTTTTTCAAAGGCAATATCATGATGAACACTCCCCCATCGCTTTTAACGTCTTTTCAACATCTTTTCAACATCTGCCACGCCCAGATGGGCTGTCCGAATGGAACTGTGGTGATTTCTGGGAGATGGAGTGTTCGAAATTAATCCTCAGATGGATGCAAATTTCTTGTAAACTCTGAATGAGCCCCCACAAGCGTTACTGTCCTCAATCCAGCACAGTTGCCCCATGATCAGGTAGGTATATACCAAGCCCCATGGCCCCCAGTGTTCACAGGGTGGTGCCACTCCGACGGCCGTGCAGCCGCCAAAATATATATATATATATATATATATATATATATATTATATATATATATATATATATATATATATTACCTACTGGCGGTCGCCAGTAGGTAGTTATAGTTAGGACCTAGTTTCCAAAGGAAATCCGCAACATTCTATTGAGAATAACTTTGACGCCGGTGGACGAATCTTTGCGAATTTCTCAAAGAAGATGGCCTGCTCCGCTCCGCTCATTCCCTGAAAGTTTGGGGGGGATTTGTCAAGTGGGGGCTGAGATAAAAGGGGGGTCCCAAAACGTGTTTTCCCCATGTTATTTTCCATAGGACGTTTAGACACGGCTACAGCTCGAACGGCTGAATGGATTTATAAGAAATTTGGTAGAAAGGTAGAGTCCGACTCGCAGATTACGCTTTTCTTTGAATGGTGTAAATCCGTTCAGTAGTTGCTGAGAAAATTAACTTTGAAAAAATATATATTGGGCTACATTGGGCTATATATATGTTAGAGCCCAAATGTAGCCCAATGTAGCCCAATGTAGCCCAATGTAGCCCAAAGATGGCCACCAGAGACAATAAAAACCAAATGTAGCCCAAATATCAGCCAGATGTAGCCCAACTATAGCCCCATGACAGAATGTCCCAGAGTGTTCTAAAGAACAACTAGAGCGCTGGCAGTCTTACTTATCACAAAAGTATGGCACTCCTGAAGTCATCTTGATTGGAATAAAGTGTTAACACTTAAAACATTTAATTTGCAAAGGAACAAAATGAGGGGGTTCATTTTGCCATAGAAATTATGATTAGTGCTGAAGAAAGAAAAATTAGGGCACATTTTGAGTGACTTCTCAAATCCTCTTATATTTCATTAAAAAAATTCTGATATGCAGTCTCCCAAGATGGCCACCAGAGACAAAAGAGCCCAAATGTAGCCCAAATATCAGCCAGATGTAGCCCAACTATAGCCCAATGACAGTAGTTAGGACCTAGTTTCCATAGGAAATCCACAACATTCTATTGAGAATAACTTTGGCGCCTGTGGACAAATCTTTGCGAATTTCTCAAAGAAGATGGCCTGCTCCGCTCCGCTCCTTCCCTGAAAGTTTGGGGGGGATTCGTAAAGTGGGGGCTGAGATAAAAGGGGGGTCCCAAAATGTGTTTTCCCCATGTTATTTTCCATAGGACGTTTAGACACGGCTACAGCTCGAACGGCTGAATGGATTTATAAGAAATTTGGTAGAAAGGTAGAGTCCGGCTCGCAGATTACGCTTTTCTTTGAATGGTGTAAATCTGTTCAGTAGTTGCTGAGAAAATTAACTTTGAAAAAATATATATTGAGCTACAATGGGCTATATATATGTTAGAGCCCAAATGTAGCCCAATGTAGCCCAATGTAGCCCAATGTAGCCCAAAGATGGCCACCAGAGACAAAAAAAAACAAATGTAGCCCAAATATCAGCCAGATGTAGTCCAACTATAGCCCAATGACAGAATGTCCCAGAGTGTTCTAAAGAACAACTAGAGCGCTAACAGTCTTACTTATGACAAAAGTATGGCACACCTGAAGTCATGTTGATTGGAATAGAGTGTTAACACTTAAAACATTTAATTTTCAAAGGAACAAAATGAGGGGGTTAATTTTGCCATAGAAATTATGATTAGTGCTGAAGAAAGAAAAATTAGGGCACATTTTGAGTGACTTCTCAAATCCTCTTATATTTCATTAAAATAATTTTGATATGCAGTCTCCCAAGATGGCCACCAGAGACAAAAGAGCCCAAATGTAGCCCAAATATCAGCCAGATGTAGCCCAACTATAGCCCAATGACAGTAGTTAGGACCTAGTTTCCATAGGAAATCCGCAACATTCTATTGAGAATAACTTTGGCGCCGGTGACGAATCTTTGCGAATTTCTCAAAGAAGATGGCCTGCTCCGCTCCGCTCATTCCCTGAAAGTTTGAGGGAGATTTGTCAAGTGGGGGCTGAGATAAAAGGGGGGTCCCAAAACGTGTTTTCCCCATGTTATTTTCCATAGGACGTTTAGACACGGCTACAGCTCGAACGGCTGAATGGATTTATAAGAAATTTGGTAGAAAGGTAGAGTCCAGCTCGCAGATTACGCTTTTCTTTGAATGGTGTAAATCTGTTCAGTAGTTGCTGAGAAAATTAACTTTGAAAAAATATATATTGAGCTACAATGGGCTATATATATGTTAGAGCCCAAATGTAGCCCAATGTAGCCCAATGTAGCCCAATGTAGCCCAAAGATGGCCACCAGAGACAAAAAAAAACAAATGTCAGCCAGATGTAGTCCAACTATAGCCCAATGACAGAATGTCCCAGAGTGTTCTAAAGAACAACTAGAGCGCTAACAGTCTTACTTATGACAAAAGTATGGCACACCTGAAGTCATGTTGATTGGAATAGAGTGTTAACACTTACAACATTTAATTTTCAAAGGAACAAAATGAGGGGGTTCATTTTGCCATAGAAATTATGATTAGTGCCATCAGGTATGGCCACGCCCACTGGGGCGGATGCGTTCAACATAAAGGTGTGCAATTCCGTGGCGCTTGCAGTTTCCTCTGAACATTCGCCGCTGATGAAGGGATTCATTTCCTGAAACGCGTCTGGCGTTTATGAACTTTTGGGTGTGGGCTCTGGATCGGGGGCCTTCCAGCAAGATGAAAATAAAGAGACGAGCATATTCAGCAAACTCCTGTGGTGGCTTCATTCGAATTGGGTTTCCTGTTGTGTGTTTGATATATATATATATATATATATATATATATATATATATATATATATATATATATATATATATATATTCACTGAAAAAACCATAGGTTTTAAACACGTTATAGTTAGGAAGTAGCATTTAAAAACCTATGAAATTCACTGAAAAAACCATAGGTTTTACACACGTTATAGTTAGGAAATAGCATTTACAAAACCTATGAAATTCACTAAAAAAACCATTGGTTTGACACCAGTTATAGTTAGCTGGAAATTTTACTCGCATAAAACCAATGAAATTCCCACGTTATAGTTAGTTGGACTCACTATAACTTGCGCGTGCAATGCACTGCTGATGACGTCACATATTACATCACTCATGACATGGTCAGTGACATCAGTCATGACATCACTGCTGACACCATCCTTGTGACAGAGTGACAGACCTCTTTTCACTGTAATGTAACCCTTGAAACACATATTCAAAAATAGAAACTAACATTTTCAAAAAAATGGAGATACCCATACCAGTTACAACAACCAATTCAATAATTCCACCATCTATATACACATCCACTCATTGATCAACAGTTCTATATAGTCACTCGTACATATACTCACTCATGATATGTAGTGATACACCTATACATCCTGTTACACACCGACAGTCATCCAAAAGATACTCTCACACATATTCACACATGCAAATAAACTATTGAACATCCATTTATTTGCATATACAGCTATACACACACAACCACCTTACTTCTATGGAAACTTACACATACTTACTCTCTTAAACAATCACTTATAGAAACACATACTTATCTAAACAGGAACTCTTACAATCTCTTTCTCTCACATATACTCACTTATATAAATCAATATTCACATATATTAGATTAAAACATATGTAGTTACTGATAAAGACACTAGTGAGACAGTCATTCACTCACTAACACACACATATACACACTCTTCCACCCATACAGTCCTGCACATTTGCTGTCTTCAAAACACATACAAAGAGAGAGTCAGTCATTCATGCATCTATGTGTTAAGTAATACCCCCACCAAACCATACAAACACTCATACTGATACTAACAAAAACATCTAATAACCCATATACATACACACACATGTAGCTACTCACCAACCCATGCAACCACTTATACACAAAGTGAAACACTAATACATATATTTAAATATTTAAACATTACTCTCTAATAGATGTATTCACTAAGATACACTTAAAAAACCAGTTAACCAATCAATTTTTTTTAAAAACCTCCAAGTAATCACTTATTTAAACATTTATTCTTCCATCAACTTTTACATATACATATATAACACATATTTATTTTTTAAAAAGACACACATTCACTGGATAGTGTCATCAGTGATGTCATGACTGATGTCACTGACCATGTCATGAGTGATGTAATATGTGACGTCATCAGCAGTGCATTGCACGCGCAAGTTATAGCGAGTCCAACTAACTATAACGTGGGAATTTCATTGGTTTTATGCGAGTAAAATTTCCAGCTAACTATAACTGGTGTCAAACCTATGGTTTTTTTCAGTGAATATATATATATATATATATATATTACCTACTGGCGGTCGCCAGTAGGTATATATAGTTAGGATTTTTTCTCTATGGGATTTTTGAAAATTCTATGTCTAATAACTTTGGCGTTTGTGGACGGAATTGGCTGAAATTTTCAGGAAAATGGCACATTTTGTTTCTGAGCAGCCCTTGAAAATTTGGGGGGGGTTCGTCAAGGGGGGGCCGAGAAAAAAGGGGGGTCCCAAAACGTGTTTTTAACATTGAGTTTTCCATAGGGTGGTTGGCCTCACTTTTAGCCCGAACGGCTGAATGGATTTGCACGAAACTTGGCAAAATTGTAGGGACTGGTAGCCCGATGTGCCTTTTGTAGGTCTCAATATATGTGCTCCAGTGGATTTTGAGAAATTAACGTTTAAAAAAAGATATATATCTGTAACAGCGGACCGGGCAGCGTCCCAGGACGCGTACTTTTCGCGCAACAGAGCTTTGTGAAGCGAAGCTGATTGGTTCTCTGGCGTCTGTCAACATTCCAAAAAGTCCGTAGCGGCCGCCATCTTGTCTCTTGGTAGGATCGAGAGACAAGAGGAGGCCAAAACAAAGGGGGAAATAACCATAAGGGGGCATAGTAGATCCTCGCTGACCCCCTAGGTTTGATGTGGAGGTTTTAAAAGGGCCCCGCGGGGCAAAAAAAATAATAATAATAATAATCGAACGGCTGAATGGATTTGCACGAAACTTGGCAAAATATTAGGGACTGGTAGCCCGATGTGCCTTTGCTAGGTCTCAATATATGTGCTCCAGTGGATTTTGAGAAATTAACGTTCAAAAAAAGATATATATCTGTAACAGCGCTCCGCTTCGCGTAACGGAGGTTTGCGAAGCTGATTGGTCATTCTGTCACTGGGCTATAGTTGGGCTACATCTGGCTGATATTTGGGCTACATTTGTTTTTTTGTGTGTCTGGCGGCCATCTTTGGGCTACATTGGGCTACATTGGGCTTCATTGGGCTACATTGGGCTACATTTGGGCTCCAACATATATATAGGCCAATGTAGCCCAATATATATTTTTCAAAGTTAATTTTCGTAAAAACCACTGGAGCATATATCTTGAGACATAGCAAAGGCACATCGGGCTACCAGTCCCTACAATTTTGCCAAGTTTCGTGGAAATCCATTCAGCCGTTCGAGCTAAAAGTGAGTCCAACCGCCCTATGGAAATGAAGGAAATGAATGGGTAATTTGTAATTAGCAAATAGCTAATCGCAAACTAGGAATGGTAAAGAATCGCTATTTATTCCTTAAAGTTCGCTATTTAGGAAATGCAAAAAACTTTGATGATACATATGGCGGTTCATCTCTAACAAGATAAGAAGCATAGGGATACATTTATGATGACTGGCGCATCACCAGGGATGTGTTTGTCATTCTGTGCCGCTGTTCCGTCACCTATGGTGTGCTGCATTTACAATGCGGCGCATCATGGGGCAAAAACAGCACAGATGCGTGATGTATCTGTGCCGTAAAGGTGGAGCATTGCTGGAGTTGTATCGCAAGTGTGATGAAGCTCCAGCAAGGGTCGGGGGTGCCCCTGTCGCAGGGTTTCTGTTCTCACACAGAACTGTGGACAGAGGATTGGAACCTCGGCGAATTAGGGTGTCCCAAAACTCACGTTAGTAATCAAAAACTCCTTAGCAAGCTAGGTACAGTGTCACATTGGATATAACAAACTCTCAATGTTTAGACAATCCAGAATATGAACTTATAGTACCTCAGGATACGTGGAACTCATGAACAGTCGGTCGTTATATATTTCTTAGAAACCAGAACATGGAGTTAAGAAGAACACATGTGTATTTGAAATGTTTATTTACTAATGCCGTCTTCTCAGGCGTAGTATCTTAGATAATACAAGTACACATATTATCAGTAGCAAAATTACCAGCATAGTTACTAGTACATAAAAAGCGAATGGTGATAGTATATTAACATGCTGTAAATGAATAAGAGTTAGCAACACTTATAAGCAGCCGCGGGCCGTGGAGGGAGTTACGGTGAGGCAGGGAGGCGGGGAGGGGGAGAAGCAGGGTGGAGAATACAAGTACACATATTATCAGTAGCAAAATTACCAGCATAGTTACTAGTACATAAAAAGCGAATGGTGACAGTATGTTAACATGCTGTAAATGAATAAGAGTTAGCAACACTTATAAGCAGCCGCGGGCCGTGGAGGGAGTTACGGTGGGGCAGGGAGGCGGGGAGGGGGAGGGGCAGGGTAGAGAGGGCTCCACCCTGCTTCTCCCCCTCCCCGCCTCCCTGCCTCACCGTAACTCCCTCCACGGCCCGCGGCTGCTTATATCTCACCCTCCCTAATACACATATTATATTATTTGCTAAGAAGGTCTCTTTGTGTTGGTTTAGGGCGTGCCCATACTTTAGTGTCTTAGATTTGAAGGAATCACATCAGCATACACCAGCTCTCTCTTCATGTGAACCGCATCAACTGTTGTGTATGTGTGTTCGGCAAAGCAATATAAAACCCGCCTCATGCCCAGAATTGGCAGAAGTTGCACTTATGTTATGAGTATGAAGTCGTGGAGATTAGACCTCATAACAATTCTGTATCGTGTTGTTCTTGAAACTTTAGCACTCGCTGTACAGATATAGTTTAACAAGCAAAGCAGATAGTAGAGCAAGAACATATTATTCTCATGTAAACCACGATGAACTACTAGGTGGAAAGCTAAAGCAACAACTAAGTGTCGTGTGCAGAAGTTGCAAAAAAGGAAAAATGGCGTTTAAACCGGTAATGAGCCCATGCTAACTTAACACGGTGTAAAGATATCCAGGACCTAGATGACACCTCCCCATGATCCGGAAACGAACTGAATAAGATAATAGAAGTGCCATCTCATGAGAGCAGATTGCAAGTTTATATGTGGACGGTCCGCAAGGTAAAGCATTAAAAACTAGGAAAATGTAATGCTAAAGAAAAATAAAACAGCCAAGTACTTTATCGAGTCTTAAGCCAATAGGCAAGGTAAATAATAAAAACTTGACAAATAAGTCAATGAATTGTCAATGAAATGCTAGTACTCAGCATATCAAACATGAAAAAGGTCTATGACATAACTGTGTATGCAAAATAAGCTGCAACAGCCTCCAATAGGAAGTCACCGTCTTCATCCGAAAACAGTTCAGCCATCCAATTTAAAAGCGGAAAAGAACATACGTGCTCTCCCAGCACCGGATCCTCTATCTCCATCAGAGGACAGCTCGGTGGGTTTTCAAGAAAGCTCTGTTCCAAGAAAGACTGTGCTGCCGCCAATAAATTCCAGGGACCAATTAGTCCATGCATCAATGCCACAGCCATAATCCTTTCGCCAGGACAAACCAACTCGTGAGTAATGATAGGAGTCATCAGCTGATTAAAGTCGACGTCAGGAGAAACCGGTCCGCAGAGACACAAATCAATGGCCCAATCGAAATCACAGGTCAGGCAGTGAAATACAGGCTGGACACAGGTGAAGTAGGAGAATCGAAAAGATAATCCATATGCCGTGCTTAATATCGCCAACGGCATTGTGCCATAATATTCTAGCATGCGATTGCGGAACAGTGTCAGCAGCTGCAGGGTGGGAGGTTGCATAGGAGGGACATCCATATTTAAAAATGTAAAAAAGCACAAGAGCGTCCGCTGGTAATGCAAGTAAAAATGCCAATCCACGAAGCAGAGTGGAGAAAATAGAATGAAAGAAAGCAGGGATGACTCCAAAGATTTTCTCAAATGAAGTCACGAGACCACTGGTAACAACTTTAAAAAAGTGCGCCAGGGCCTTTGTGGAGGATGCGTTAAATATAGTCCGAACCATCTTGCTGAAATTGAAAGGCAAATCTGAATTGAAAAGGGTCTGCACCTCTGTACGGGTGTTCGCTATGTGAAGCACGAAAGTTTCACGGGCCGAACTCAAGGCCACCTCTCTCTGAGACAAAAGAGCTCTTATTCTTGCCATGCCGTTGAAATCTCTCCCAAGGTTGGTATTTGTGGCCAGATTGAAAACTCCCTATGTTCATGTGTGGGAGAAAATAGAACATTTCTGCAGCAAATAACCCGTTCACTTACTGTTACGATAAAAGGAATACTTTTAATTAACTCAGAACAATCTTCATTATTGAGCATCAAATAACTACCATTTTCCAACAACTTGAACGTGGGGATGATAGCACGAACTGGCGTGCCTTGCAACACGCAAGCCATATTTGGTCGGTGTTTGTTGCATGAACCGTGTAACTGTATGTGCCTACACATTAGTGAATGATCTGGCATCTCAGTGCATTCCTCTCCATTCAGATAAACTTCTTGATCATCTTTGAAACATCTGTATGTGTATGGAAGCGACCAGACCTCATGAAGAAAAGCACTACCTAAAGGTTCATAACGACCTATTGGTATATATTTCATACAATTTGAAAACTTATATAAAGCAAAAGGCAGCGTTATTAAACCGTGGATAAGGCACGTTGCCAAAAAACCCGCAATCCTCTGCTGATGATGTCACTGAGCATGTCATGAATGATGTAATATGTGACATCATCAGCAGTGGATTACGGGTAATAGTATCTCTAGTTTACTCCCCTATAGCTGTCTTTCTTTTAACATAAGTGTCTGTTTCCTTCCCTTATACTTACTGTTTTTGGTTCGCTTCCGGTTCGCGTACCGGCGAGCGAACTGGGAAGCGAACTAAGAGAAATAGAGGTTGGCACAGTTCCAAATATTGTACCAATTTTTTAATAACGGGGAGGTAGTTCTGAAAAGAACTTTTTTTTTATTGTTTTTGTTGTTTTATATTTTTTTTATTATTTTTCAGAATTTTTTTTTACTTTTTTTGAATTTTTCTGAACAGTTTTATATTTTTTGAGGTTTTTCTTGGAGGGGGCAATGAAAACGATTCATTGTAAAGGGCTCAACAGGAGCAACAAAACAAAAAAAAAGTATTTATTATTTTGGGCGTTTCGTACAAACTTGCATATGATAGTCAATAGCTCTGTTGATCAGAGTGATGCTTCTTTCTCCGTAGCAAATGAATCCATCGCAAAATACGCAGATGTGTTTTACTTCACCAAATCTCATTTGTATATTTGGCACCATCTCCCTGCCCTCTGGTCCCGTTACTTCCGGTACAACAGATCTTCTGGCCATAATAGGGAGATTATCTAGGTCGTTCCGAAACTGTGCAGCACTGTAGTTGTTAGGATGCCACCTAGTCATATGGCGATGCATTGTGTAGTTTCCGAAACTGTATTTTTTCTCGGTTCCTCTGGACAGTCTATCTTGACATATAAGGCAAGTTACGTATCTTGCATTTACTTTTTTCTGACCTTTGGGAATTTTAAAAAATTTGCCAAATGAAGTTTTCTTTCCGGTGAGACGTCCTGGGTTCCTCAGGCAAAAACTGCCTCTCTTCCTGCTCTTCCTCGTCTTCCTCTTCTTCCTCTTCTTGCTGAATTATAACTTGAGCAGGTGGTCCACTCTTCCTTGGATGTGGTGGAGGTGGTGGGGAAGCACCAGCTGAAGCTACTAAAGAAGCCATTGCTCAGTGATCACAAAGGGTCTTTCTCTCACAATGATGAAAGTCAGAGTGAGGAAAGAAGGAGGGATTTTCATCATTTGGGAAAAACAAGAGTTCTCAACCAATCAAAAGTGTTCATTTTAGATTATATGACCTAGTCTTACATCATTAGGAAACCAAAAGTGAAATGAACCAATGAAAAGTGTTATTACCAAGTCACATGACTTGCTGTGTTTACGTTAAGCGCTTTGCAGGGCCTCCCGGTTTGCTTCCAGAAACCTGCGCTTTGCGACTCGCTTCGCGTACCAGTTCGCTAACGTAGCACGTCATATGACGTATCACGCGACAACGTGAAACGTCATGCGGACGGGAGGCGTCACGATGTTGTTTTCTAACGCGGCACTTGCGGTAAAGAAACGTTTACCGGCTCGCGGTCTATTTCGCGGCATCAAGGTCAGCTAACGGGAAGCTTCCCGATTCGCGAAGCGGGAACGAAGAAAAAAAAATATTTAAAAAAAAAATTATTCATAAACATATAAAATATATTTTTGGATTTAAAGAAGAATACATTTTACAGCTACAGATATTAGCTGTTAAAAAACCAATGAAATTCACTGAAAAAACCATAGGTTATAGACCATATATAGTTAGGAATTAGCATTTACAAAACCTTGAAAATTCACTGAAAAAACCATAGGTTATAGACCATATATAGTTAGGAATTAGCATTTAGAAAACCTTATTTTACTCACACAAAACCATTGAAATTCCATATATAGTTAGTTGCACTAACTATATATCGCGCACCCGCAATCCACTGCTGATGATGTCACATATTACATCATTCATGACATGGTCAGTGACATCACTGATGACATCACTGATGACATCTCAAATGACATCACTGATGACATCACTGATGACATCTCAAATGACATCACTGATGACATCATGACACACCAATACCAGTTACTACATACGCACTCACTGATTCCTACGTCTACACACACATTCACTCATTCACCCATACAATTACTCATACATACAGTCACTTATTATTAGAACACTATCATATGCACTCATACACCTAGTCAGTCCTGTGAAGAATCAATCACACTTCGATTTCCTCATCTATAGTTAAACACAGAACACCATACTTTTCACACATATACTAACACATACTTACTCTCTTATACAATCACTGATACAAGTACACATTGATATGCACAGAGTCACACACCTCCCAGCCAGCCACACACACACTCAGTCTTCCATACATCCAGTCATTCTTCAATATGTAAAACGTATTTAAACTTTACAAAAACACACAGACACTAGATGATGTCATCAGTGATGTCATTTGAGATGTCATCAGTGATGTCATCAGTGATGTCACTGACCATGTCATGAATGATGTAATATGTGACATCATCAGCAGTGGATTGCGGGTGCGCGATATATAGTTAGTGCAACTAACTATATATGGAATTTCAATGGTTTTGTGTGAGTAAAATAAGGTTTTCTAAATGCTAATTCCTAACTATATATGGTCTATAACCTATGGTTTTTTCAGTGAATTTTCAAGGTTTTCTAAATGCTAATTCCTAACTATATATGGTCTATAACCTATGGTTTTTTCAGTGAATATATATATATATATATATATATATTACCTACTGGCGGTCGCCAGTAGGTATATATAGTTAGGATTTTTTCCCTATGGGATTTTTGAAAATTCTATGTCTAATAACTTTGGCGTTTGTGGACGGAATTGGCTGAAATTTTCTGGAAAATTGAATATTTTGTTTCTGAGCAGCCCCTGGAAATTTGGGGGGTGTGAACGTCCCACAATATATAGGAGTATAGGAGTCCACAGTCAGTAAAGCTAGACTCACCTATAAAGCCCTATTGAATCAGGTAAAAAGGCATTGGTATGAAAAACTCTGGCAAGGTTTGCTAGTCGCTAGTAAAACAAAAGACAATAGGACCTTCTGGTAGCCCAAACCAAGACATAAAGTGCAAAAATCCATCACTATAATAGCTGACCTGAAAAATGGGTGGCACACTTTACTGCCCTCCATGCTGTAAAAGACTGTAATGATTGTGGGTCAAATAGTTGTCAGATACCCCCTACATAGACATGTACTATAGTTCTCATAGTAGCCACTGCCCCTGTTCTTTTTAGCCTTGTAAATACAAGTAGTGCCATTGATTCTTTAAAATCTGCCAAGGCACCAGGCCCAAATAAAATTCATGGAGACCTATGAAAAACTGACCCCCAAATATGGACAATTTATTTAAGTCTGTTATCTAACGCAATAGCTGAAGGGGGAGAATTACCAAAATCTTGGAGGGGAGCAGAAAATATAACAATATTTATAAAGGGTGATGCAAGCAACCCCTTAAATTACAGACCAATCAGTCTTATTGACAATGCCCAAAACATATTGGCTAGAAAGGTTTTTTGAAAATTGTTAGTTTGGGTGGATTCAAATAAAATAGTGTCCTCTCCCCAAGCTGGATTTAGGTCAAAGATTAGTATAATAGACCAGAGTTTTAGATTCTCCATCTTATACTGGAAATACATCTCATCAGAACACCAGAAAGTCTATGTGGCATTCATAAATCTAAGAGACGCGTTTGATCTCCTCCCACGCTCAAATTTTGGGCAGGTTTTGAAAAATATGGGGCCCCAGGTAATCTTATTCTGCTTATAAGCAAACTTCACGAGAACAACTATGCAAAAGCTTGCTGGGGCTCAAATAGAGAGGTGACTGAATGCATCACTATCGAACGAGGTGTTAACCAAAGGTGCATTCTTGATCCAACACTGTTTTCATTATTCATAAACAATATCATGGATGTTTTCGAAAATTGTAGAAATGTTTCCCCCGTCTTCAACAAAAGGGAGGTACCCATTCTCCTATTTGCGGGTGACTCTATCCTTATTTCTAAGACGTCTATGTGGCTTCAAATTTCAGTTGATAAGTTTTTAGGCTTTTATAGTTCTTGAGGCTTGGAGCTGAATAGAAATAAGACTAAATATATGGTGCTGGGCAAGGGAACAAGTACAAATTCACTCATTCACGTTGGTAGCGAGGTACTAGAAAGGGTTGACAGTTTTGATTATCAAGGGGTCAGACTCATGGAGAATTTCAAATGTCTAGGTCAACTAAATAAGAGTGTGACTGTATTAAAATTACTAGCATATTGGGGTCGCCTATGGAATACACTTGAGATAGGAGACTATAAGGATTCTCTTGCAGAATTATTAAAAATCCCAAGGGCCAGGACACTTCCTTGGGTAAAATTTGTCTGCATATGGATGGGGAAGCTGGGGCTACAAAGGCTCCGGGCTTAGCCTACTGTAATTTGCAAATTAGACTTGAGTGCATTGTAGTCATGCTATTGAGCCTACATTAACAAAGATTATATTAAAAATAGCTCAAATGGATCGCTTAATAATGTGCTTTTAGATCATAAACTTTCTCCATTTGTTGGGCAATACCTAGACTTAATACCATCTCCACCTATCCAAGAGTATACATATACACTTTCACCTTGGGACCCTCCCATTAAAATTGTTCACTCGCAAATGGAGCCACAAACAAAATCCTACTATTTGTCCAGTGTGCAGCCTGAGTGATGAAAATGAAACACACATAAGGGCCGATTTCGATTTTGGATGGACCTGAGTCCACCTGACATCGATTGGGCACTGGGACCGACCGACCTCCTGTTCGGTTGCAGTCCTATTCTTTACAGTGGGAGCAAGCATTCCAACCGGAATCCATGCTCTGTTTTTAAAAGCAAAGAGGTGCAGTTCATTTTTGCACCCAATCAACAGGGTTGCACCATGGGTGCCCCCTCAACCACCATCTGGGGGCCTTACACCCATGGGGGCCCTGCTGGGAGCCCCCAAAGTTGACTTCTGACAGCCTTTCTGTGTCGGAAATGCCAGCACAGAAAGTCTGTCGGAATCCGACAGTGTAATCCCTCGGGTGGAAAGAGCCGTCCTAGGGATTACAGGAGGCTTTCCAAATGGTAGACAGGCTCTCCAAGCCCGTTGGAAGCCATTCAAAATCCAGTTTGGATTCATTTTTAACTGCCTCCACCCAAATGGGTCGGTCGGTAATGAATCCAAACTGCTGATTCCGATGCCGTAGGAACGGCTCCGACCAAGGCTCGGAGCAGTTTCCTACGGCATGGTAATCCGCCCCATAAAGTTTTTCTTTCCTGAGTACCAAAATTCCCGTCGCAAATGGATTCATCCATTATGCCGGGGCATGGGAACATCTAGATATCTGGTAGCTTTTAGGATTTTAAAAGGAATACTTTCCCAAAATAGTATTCGTTGTGAATATATTTTTATAGGCAATCTGGTAAAAGAAAAGCACATTTTTAAAAGCTGGAACTCAGTGATTGTGTTAATTATTCCAGTTACTTTTTAACTTTGTACATATTTTATACCCTCCATTTTAACTTCCTAAATTGATTGAATTTTATGATGAAATTGTTCCTGTAATTTCTGCTATGTGCACATGATTGCTGGTTGAAATTGCACTGACCCCAATAGGGGGTTATTCCTAATTGTTATTGTTATTCTGACACTGTTCATATTGTCATGGTCGTATTGTTGTCCTAAAACCATCTTGGATGCTGTTATTTATGTACATTCCTGCTTTGAAACCGGAGCATGCATTTTGCACAGGCCATATTAAATATTAGGATGAAATTATAAAGCTGCAGGTTTTACAATATCTCGGGGTTGTGATGCAGTATGAATTTAATTGAAATGCACACCAGTTGTTTTTACGTACTATTTTAATAATTATTTGTATTGGCTATGTATACTTTGATGGTTTACAACAAACCAATTAAAGTAGCATTATTATTAAGATATAGCAGTTCCCACCATTACACAAAGATGAATATCATGCCAGCTCTGGCCACCATTGTGCACCAGGAATATATCAAGAGGGAACCTCTGTACCAAAAATATGCCCAATATGTTAAGAATGACCATAGCATTGTAGTATGAATTACTACCATAATCAAGGCAATATAAAAGCAGGTATGGGTGCCATAGAAGCCCAAAAAATAATTGTGGCATTTCACTGAATGTCTATGATATGGCAAGAATTGTCACCATGACTACTCAATCACCTATGTGAGATGAATTCCAACAGTATTACATACATTACCACCATAGTGCAAGGATGAACTTTTAGCCAGCTATAGGCACCATGGTGCACCTAAAGTTAAAAGCAAATTTCCTTGAACAGAATTTTGGCATGGCTGGGCACCTCTATAACATGGGTGTGCGCAATATGTAAAGAATGACTACCATTCAGGGATGACCCACATTATACCATAGATGGACACCATTGCTCCATATATTCCCACAATATGTCAGAAATTGCCACTATTATACCAAGGGAAGAACTTTACCAGGAGTGGGCATCATCCTACTGATGATCACCAGTTGATAATGAGTATACGCATTATACGATGCCTAGGATTCTAATAGGGATGGGAGATAGGGAATTATCCCATGAATGCCTAAACGTAGCCAAGAATTACCACTATTATGTTATGGCCAGCACTGTATAGGCATGGATATTGGGCAATAACCAATGAATGCTCCAAAGTTGTCAACTGTTACCACTATTGTGCAAGGGCCAGCATTTTCCAATGGTGGATAATGAATATCATCCCATGGATTGTAATAAATTGCAAATAATCAATATTGTTATGTGAGTACCAGCGTTTTATCAGGGTGGACAATGGGCATCATTGGATGGATTGATACCTGCAATTTGCCAAGACTTTTCACCTTAAAGGAAAGGGCAGAATTATACTAGTGTTCAGCAATGGGCACCATTCCTTGGATATCCACAGTGTTCCATGAATTTCTACTGGTACACATAGACCAGAATTTTAGAAGTCGTTAGCAATAGACATCATTTCATAGATGCTCAGGAGATGGTAAGAGTTACTGCCATTGTGTCAGTGTACATTTTTTCAAAGATGGGTAGTGGGCATAACACTCATGGATGCACACACACACACACACACGTGCACTTGCGCGCACACACACACACAGGTTCACACATGCATGCTTTCACATGCACACAATTAGCATTGAAAGTTTTTATTAATTTCTAAATGTTGCTACCGAATTGCCATGCAAACTGCCATTATTGCTCCATCCTGTGGTCCCACTTTATCACATGGATTCTCCCAATTATCCCTCCCAAGAGTAGTGAGAAGTGAGCGAAATTATGTTTTCCACCTGGTGAGGGAGGAAGCAGTATTGCTTGGAGGAGGGAGAAAGTTGAAATTCTAGGGGGAGGGACCAAAATAGAGTGGCTGAGGGCTGGAGGAAAGGCCTGGGCAATTGAGAGTGCTTCGATGGGGGGGAGCGACCCAAGCCAGCAAGAGATCCTACATGGGCCATGGTGTAGGCCTCAGTCAGCCAGAAGTCAAGAGCGAGCCCAGGAAATTAAGAATGCATTTTATATGTGAGAGATCCCATCAAGTAAGCTTGATCAGCTATGGAAAGAGGTTGCGAGGGTGCCACTGGAAGGTCAGAGACTCCCTTGAGTAAGGGTGTCTAGTACTTGCTTGTGGTACTACTTCTTGCTCAAGCTGTAGTTTCCCTTTCTACAGAACGATTGCTTTTATGTTTTCCCTCTTATTAGGAATGCTATGAGGTGGACTCTATTTTACATTTTACTAAGCGGAAGGCATGTTAAAGGTTTCTGTCACCTGCATTTTGAGAAGAAAGTGCCATTTTCATGGCAATATGTCATGGGGAAATTCTTGCAGTATTATTATAAACATTCACCACAAGGCACTTCTGCAATGCACCATTAAGCAAAATATAAAAAATTAGATTAGTGACATGTTTTTTTAATAGTTTCAACATAGATTTTCACATCAATCAGCCTCTGCTTCCTAGCTAATTACAAATACTAAGAATGTTGGTAGTACATGGGGGAACAGAGTCTCCCTTTAGATGATATGCAAACAATTAAATAAAATAGATGTTTGAAAAATGTCCTTAGGATGGTCACAGCTTCCAGGCACATAGAGATGGTTTTCGTCCTCCTCACAGAAGATACTTGGCTATATAGATTTTTGCCTGATTATGATAGTTGCCAAGGTACAATGGCATGGCACTCCATTACTCTCCGTGAGTGCATGGTAACTTGTTAGTGAATGTGTATACTTTATAGCTTGTATTTAATGTCAACTACTTAGACACCTATTGCTAAGCAGGGGTACCTATCATCAGGGTTTTAGGTAATCACTTGTTGGCATTGCTTATAGTTATAATGGTTGTGCACAAATTCCATACAGGTTTCTCCATGAAAACACTCTGAGTTATACAAACCATATCATTTTGATGATATGCATGACCAAATAGATGATGGAAATAATTATTTCCCCTAAGATATTCCTGTATTGTACCTGAACGTATAGCGATAATGTCCTAGTGCTTGCAGGATTGGCAAAGCACTCTTGCCAGGCCAATCAAACTCCTATTCCTGCTTTACTCATGAGCGGCAATAAGAAGATAGCTGAACTGTGCCTGAAACATGCTATGTCAACAACTATCTTGAAAGTGAGTGTTGACCATTATCACAACTTTAGCTATGTGTAGACTAAGCCCCTCGTGTCAAATCTAAACCTAAATCACCTATTCAGTATCCTGTTTCTCATACTTCCAAAACTGTGGATAATTTGCTTGCCTAAGAACCATCAGTCGGGATTAGGCTGATGATGTGGGAACCAAAACTGATGTAAGAACTACACAGAAATAAATCTACACAGGATCCAAAGCCATGCCAGGTGATGTGGACTTTCACAATCAAAGGGTGAGGTTCGCTTAATTTTTTTCCTGACAGCCAATATCAAATGAAGGATGACATCGCTTATTCCTTCCGCCCAATCAATTCATAATGTACTTGTTCCACTAATGCTCCACTAATGATCTTACTTCATTCTTACCAATTTAGCCACCTGACTTATGTGGCAGATATCCTGGAATCAAATTGGGAACAGGTAACTGCTACAACCCAAAGAATGTCAGGCCCAGATTCAAACCCTGATTCCTTTGAATTTACTGTATTCAACCTTTCAAATACAGAGACCCTAATCCATGTCCCAGTGGAGTGATGTTTCCTCTCATCCAATTATGTTGGGTAGTCGCTTTATGTATTTACCCTTCATCTGTGAAGAATGTACTGTACTTGGGAGTTATTTTTGAAGCAGCCTCCTTTTTGTGATTCACATGAATCCTTTATCTAAGAGTGCTTTTCACCTCCTTATGGACTTTTAGCAATTTGATGACTGATTATCTCTCAACAAATGTAATACACAGTTCATGCTGTGATAATGTTCCCCTTTGAAAATGGCCAAAAGCCTTGGGGGCTCATTTATGGGATTTTGGAATAGGGCGATGCAGCTAGCCACCTTGCTGCACTGCCCTAAGCCAAAGTGACAGGGCAAGAATGCACCGTATTTAAGCAATACGGTGCATTCCTGTCCTTTCTTAGTTTTCTGGTGCCATTTCATCAGTGTAGCACCAACGTAATCACCATAGTGCAAGGGTGCCTCTATTGAACGCAGGATTGATTTTCTGCAGGAAGGAACAACTTCCTGCACAAAACAATGCTAGGAGGCATTTTCTTCTTTATATGTGTGCCACAGAATGCAGCACACATTGAAAGAGGAAAAAACAATGAGAAAAATACATATTTTACCTAGTAACGCCTCATCTCAGGAGATGTACAGATTTGGCGCGTCCCCAGGTTTACATGTTTTTGTAAATCTGGGCCAAAATAAAATCCTATGGGTGTTGCTTGGAAAAACCCACTTCAACGCCCATGGAATGCTTCCTGGGTACAGAGTAAGGTGACACAGTGATTTGCTCATGATTTATGAGGCCACTCAAAGCCACACAGAGTGGTTTTGCGAGGCTTCATAAATCGGATTAAGAGCCCTGTATCACACATGTACTACTTTATCTAGTACAAAAGTGAAGCAAGGCTATCATAAATAAGCAACTTACTGTCAACCAAATTCTCTGCTTGAACTGTACTGACCCCATCATTGCAATGTGGAAATGATTGTACTGACAGAAGTCAAGAAATGCGTTGAATTCAACGCATTTTTTCTGACTCACAAAGCACTTCACTGTGTTTCACCAGATACTCCATCCAGACTGTTCCAGTTTTACCAGTTAACCTGATCCCATGCACATTAGGTACAAGTGAGATACAGGAAGATCCATGACCTGCCACTTATCTGCAACTCTCTTGAATCTCCACACCCTCTCTTGTCTTGGGACTGATCTATGCAGAGTTCAAAATGCCTTGAAAATCCATATGTTGTGCATCTAGTCTTTGACTTAAGCCTCCTGTATAAATGTTTGCCATTCAATTCCCCAAAAATAATTTCCTACTTCCAACTCTTAGTACTGAATAAACAGTCATACAGTGGTCTCAGCACTTTAAAAGGTCTTTACAACCTTTTCAGTTTAAGGGTGATCCTGCATAAGTTCTCAGGATCCTTCAGAAACTGCTTTTGTGTCTTTGCAAAGGACAATTATAGTCTTATTCTTAGTCCAGGGATAGATTCCTAATCTTTCCTGGATTCAGCATCATATTGAGCAGAAGGCATCTATTTTTTTTCAATTTCTTTGCACCCTAGGGCAACAAACATGATTTCACATTTGAATAGAGTAAGGGGATACAGTGAATTTTACCTATATTAAAATCCTCATCTAACACATTCTACGGGCTGTATTTAGAGTTTGCCATGTGGCAGTCTCAATCAAAACATGATGGATATGATGTCTCCCATATTACAAGTGCCATAGACTATAATGCATTTGCATGTTTGTAATAGAGTATCCTGTGTACCAAATTTTAAATAAGGCCCTAAGATTCAAAAGAAATAGAGCCCAGCTTCAGTTGATGGGGGCCATAGTGTGAAGCCATTGGTTTTGAGACTAAGCTTATACCATAGCCTCACATTCACATAGAAACATGGACAAACACCTAATGTAAAAATGAGGATTTGCTGTAAACACGTTACCCCTGAGGAGAATGAATAAACGCTTGTACACAACTGTTATATTTGCTGTCCACTCTTCTATCCTAAAGGTACCAATCAGAACAAAAGCATAATATCCAAGGATACCTGTATTGTTTTTCTGAGGGTTATGGTCATTCTCTGGACTAGAAAACAAAACAGTCTGGGAAATGAATGTGTTAAGTGGACTTCACACTTCTACGCTTGGGAATAAAAAATAAATACTTTAATTTGAAAAAAGAACTTGCTCGTAATTGACTTTTTACTCCCTAATAATCAAAACCGTATGCATACTAATTGTTTGTAAACGTTCTTATCTCCTTAGCAAACCAATGTTCTTGCTTAAAATTACAAGTTGTAATACCACTAAAGGAAAAAAGTCATTCAGTCCTGCTAATCTCTCCAATAATGTGTAAGTGTGGTATTTAGAGTTGTGTGGATGTCCCATTCACCATATTTAGAATAAATATATACATCAGTACCCTCTAAATAGGTTGGACTCGACATATGACAATTTTTGGCAGATGACCTGCATCTGCCAAACTCTAAATCTGTCCCCAAGTCTCTGTTCTTTCTCAGTTCTTCAAATTATTTAAAAGTCTAGTGGTAGCTGTCTTTAATCTCATCAATCTACTGTAATTGGGTTTTAAGATGCTTTGCCCTTCTTTATGTTTATTGCTTATTATTATTGTAGCTAGCAAATGATACAAATATACATAAATTCATTACGACTATCATCCCCTTTACGAACAGCACAAGGCAAAACAAACAATACTTTTGGAAATCGGGTGTCTGGTTGCCAGAGCTATGCACCCTGTTGCAGCAGGGACCTCAATCCCAGTCAGGGTACGTCACAACACACCCTAAATTATCCTGTGCTCACCCTCTGGTAGCTGAATAAGGGGCTAGCATCACTCTGACACACCTGTTACATCGAAAAATATATTAATCACTTTAAAGCGAACCCATCATTTTCGGCTACGTCTAACATACTCAAAGACATATCCAGGCCCCATCCCTTCCTAAATTGCTAGTTTAATGTTGTAAGTCCTTTTCATTAAGTTTATTTTTTTTTTTTACAGAAAGAAGGTCATACAACATATTGCTCTTAGCCTTATACATTTTGTAGCCAAGAATAAAATCCTCCAGAGACTACGTAGTGCTATGTATTCATCATTAAATCATCAACTAAATGAATAACTTATGCCGGCAGAATAGTCCTGTCCTCTTTCTGTTAAAGTCGTACAAACAGAGGAGCCCCAGGGGTTTTCAGATGGAGTGACTTTCTCTGAAGCAAAGGTTCCCTGGAAGAATGATGCTATTGCCTGCCATGTTGCCTCAGCAGTTTTCGAAACCAGCAGCATGATTTTGGACCTGCTAATCTAAAGTTAAGGAAAAAAACAGTATCCCGGCTCAGTTATAATTCATTTCACTGCTGTTTCCGTATTTTGTCGGTGCCACTATATCCGAGATAATTCCTTATAATACATTCCCTTGCCCAGACGTTGGTTAGTACGATTTTAAAAATCTTAAGAAAATTATAAAATGTACTTTCAAAGATTAAAAAAAACATTTTGGTGCTTTTATGTTTGTTGTGTTCCTCCTTTACCTCAAATATTTTTAACTATATTTTACATAGCAAAATATGTTAAATCATATTAGCAAACGTATTTCTCTGTCCGAAAAGTAACATAAAGTTTAAGCAAGTGATAATCAGACAACCACATTTTAACGTAAATGGAAACTTTCACTGGTGGTAGGAAGAGTAATGGGTCTTGCGTTTATCTTTTGCAAAATGCATTTGTTACAGACAAAGTCCTGTTAATTAATGAATGTTCCATTCCAGAAAGTATATCCAGGTGTGCCAAAGCAAACTGTGTTCCACTGTATCGACCCATATATCTCTTAGCTCGTATGCTTGAGTGAACGAGGGTAAATTAATCAGGAAACCCAGTGAATTATGGTGGTTTGTGTCCTAGTATAGCCCAAGAAAAACTGTGAATGTCGTCTTCATAATTTTGTGGCTATGGGCCTCATTTATGACATTTTGGCGTAGGGCACCTTGCTGCGCTGCCCTATACCATAGTGAAATTGCACCCTATTTACGCAAAAACGTGTATTCCTGTCCTTTCTGCCTGCGCTAGTGCCATTTTGTCAGCCTAGCGCAAACTGAGGCACCGTTGCAAGGGTGCCTCGGTTGCAGGCAGGATTGTTTTGTGTAGGAATGGGCATCTTCCTGCACAAAAACAATTCAAAGAGGTGTTGTCCTCTTTCTATGTGTGTTGCATGAAAAGTGGAAAAAAAGAGGAGAAATAAACATATTTCTCCTTGTTATGCCACACCTTGGAAGGCTTATGGATTTGGAGCTTTCCCAGGTTCACATTACTTTGTAAATCTGGGGCAGCGTTAAACTCCAGGGGTGCTGCTTGGGAAAACTAACCACAGTGCTGATGGAATGCCTCCAGAGCACAGCGTAAGGTGTTGCGGCTATTTGCGATGTCTTGTCTTACTCATGAATTATTGCCACTCAAAGCCAAGCATGATGGCTTTGCGTGTCTTCAAATCTTCATGAGAGCCCTGCGTCATGCATGTACCACTTTACACAGTGCAAAAGCAACCCAGAGCTCTCATAAGTAAATCCCCTATATGTGCACTTAAAGTGGCATTTACCTGCCTACATTAGAAATCATCAAATGTCTTTTCTTCTTGAAGGGCAATCAGTTTCACCATTAACTACACCTTCATTCCAGGGCTGTGCGGTTTTGAATCAGGTGCATGATTAGTTCTGGGGGCATGATGTTTGTTGCACACTTTTTTTTACTTATAACTGAAAACAAAATCAAATAAAAAAGTTAGTTCAATTAATGTTTTGGTTCCATATTGTGAATGATTTAATATATTGCACAACCATCATGCTTCTCAACACATGGACTGGAAATTATTCTCAGCATATATAGAACTAATTGGACATCTGTCCAACTCAAATAAACTCAGGCAAAACATTTAATTGGATTTTTGTTTACATAATTTTTCAACTGTGTGCAGTTTTAAACAAAAAGTAATCAATGCATGAGTAATATTTTCTTACAAATGTAAACCTGAAACCTTTTCGTTTTCCTGCAGTTTTTTTGCCTTTTTTCAGGAGAGTCTCCTGAACGTTCATTCCAAAAGCCAGAAAATAAAAAACTAATACTGTGGAAAGCCATGTGGTATTTAAAAAATATTTTGATATTAAATCAATTCAGACCTAAACAAGATGTACACTGCCCATGTCCAAGCAGTAGATTTCCTTGTGATGTTGTTTTTAAAGACATTTTGCAATATGTCATAGGGTTATGGCATCATATTGTCAGATTATGTAAAGGGTTTTCTTCTAGAGCCGTGGTGTTCTTGAGAGATAGATTACAGAAACCAACATAAGTCAACACTTTGGGCCTGATTTATAGGGTTTTGGTGTAGGGTAGCACAGCAAGTCACCTTGCTGCTCTTCCCTATGTCAAAGTGAAAGGGAAGGAATGCACTGTATTTATCCAATTCGGTACATTCCTGTCCTTCCCCCTTTCACTAGTGTGGTTTCTGTAGCCTAGAGCCAATGCAGGCACACTTACACCATGGTGCAAGTGTGCCTGTGTTGCAGGCAGTATTGTTTTTGTGCAGAAAGGGGCACCTTCCTGTACAGAAACAATCCTGGGAGACTTTTTGATGTGCAGCACATATGGAATGAGGAAAAAAACAAGGAGAAATATCTAAACGAGGAGAAATAAAGGTATTTCTCCTTGCTGTGCCTCCCCTAAGGAGGTGTAAGGTTGTGGCGCATCCCCACTTTACTTGGTTTTGTTCATCTAAGGAAACATCAAAATCTAAGGGTTTTGCATGGGAACACCAACTGCAATGCCAATGGAACACCTCCTTAATGCAGAATAAGGCAACACAGCGATTTGCACTGCCTTTTCTTACTCCATATCTATGAGGCCTTTCAAAGCCATACAAAGTGGCTTTGCTTGACCTCATAAATATGATTTTATATTTGCACCGCTAGAGCATCACAAAAAGTGATGCTATAGAGGCACAGGGGGCTCATAAGAATGAATCTATCTCTCTATTTTTCTACATGTCTATCTATCTATCTTATGCTGGGTGTACATTTTCACTCATGCCTGGCGATTTGCATAAAGTGTTTGCAAGGGCTAGTCAATGAATTTGACTGAAGAGACGGGCACTCAGTCTTCTACACCCATCATTAAAGGTAGAGGGTACAGGATGATACTCACAGGATCTACAGATTTAGCTGTGCATGAGTTTTAGTTATCAAATCCCATGTTTTTTATTTGGGGTTTAAGATTTAAGAGAGAGCCATATACGTTTTATACCTATAAATAATAAACATGGCTAATTTAGGTATAATGACAAAGATAATTCCTGTAGGACCTAGAAGTAAGTTGAGTATCTCTTCTCACATAAATGGATTTGCACGTTATTTTTCTGTCGATCACACTGCTGCAGGGGATGCATCCTAAACATACAAATGCTACATACCTCTTGATTGTCCTTCTGTCAAGAAGTGTTTCATCAATTTGCCCTGAGGGTATTGCTTTATCGAAAGATTCTTGAAAATCCGTTTTAAATCAATTTTCATTTGCATTAACTGCCTGATTAGAAAAATGGTAATTCGGTTAACTTTGTAATCTTTACTTATGAAAAATGATCAGTCAGTTTTTCTTCGGATTTACTCATTAATGCTTCTTGTCTGGCTGTCTTTCCAATCTTTGAGATTCATTTGTCGATAAAAGTCTCTTTGCAACCCGTTGATTCCATATTTTGCTAAACTTGGCTTATTGTGTACTGGATGCAATTGATTATGCAGAAATTTTATTAATATTCATTTATGGACAAAATGATAAATGTTCATTACTGCCTCAGTCTGGTATTTGCTACCATGTAAAATAATACTTATGTCAATAGATTTGATACACACATTTGTAGTCCGTTTCCTTTTGTAGAATATTAGTTTTGCATCCAACATTTCAATGTATTCCACTCTATTTTATTGGTGATGGTAATGAGTTTATGTTTGTAATTTGTTTGAACTATATTCATCTGCAATTCATCTTTTGTGTCTACCCATACGAAAAATGTATTATTAATTTCTAAAGTAGACTTTCAACTAATTCTGCCAATATCTGCCCTACAACATGTAGTCATTTTCCAATAAAAAATATTTGCATCAGATGTCAAGGTGAACAATTCCATTGAAAGAACCATAGGTTTAAGAAAGAATTACACAAACTAACCCTAACTTCACCCCCAGCATACACTGCTTATGACCTCACATAAGACATCACGTGTAGCATATTAAATCACATTATACGTTAATGTTTGATGAGCCCAAATGAAGTCTCCAATCTTCTGCTCCTGGCCAGACTCCCCCAGTGCCAGGCTACAGCCATTCACAGCGGGCATGGCCGCATAGCCTGAGCTGTGATAAAGGCCCTATGCCTAACGCTCATGAGTGGCCACAATCCACTGTGCATGTTGTTTTGCCATGTGTAACAGTGGTTGGTCACAAGGCCTGGCTTTTGTTAAAGGATGGCTGTAGAACCAGCTCCTGCATTAACCCTCCATGGCTTGGCAACCCCCACTGTGCACAGCCTTCCCTGGTTAACTAATCTTTATAGTATTGTACAGGTTGTAAGCAAGGTAAGTACTGTGTAGGGATCTCAGGTTTCAGCAAGATCTGACAACAGAGGCAAAGGGGCTGTTGGCGCAGTGGTTGCACTGACCTTGTTGGGCACCTCTGACACAGAGACCATGTGCAGCATGGGGTGATCATTTGCTTCAGTGGTACATAGTGGGGGGGCAGGGGTTGGCATTTGCTGATTCCTCCATGTGCAGCCGCCACCCACTGCACATGCCCTTTGACTGTGTGCAAAATGGATTGGCCATAGAGCCTCACTCGTGGCCCAACCAAGTATGTTTTTTTAATGTTTTTTAATGATTCCTCGTTTGGGGTTCCCAGACCTGACTTTGCTACTTCACCAACACCCACTGTGTCTGGCCAAATGCCAAGCCCTATGGCTACACCCTGTGTGCTGTGGGGTAGCTGCCCATTATGGAATGGGCACAGAGTGGGTGTTGGCTTCCCATGGATGGTTGGGCACAGGTCGTGGCCACTGACCCAACCCAGTGCCCAAACTAAGTCACAAGGTTGAAGGCCATGCACAGTCGACCATGGCCATCCACTGCGGTTTGGGCACTAGGCCTGACTGAAGTCTACACAAAGATGAAGGTCCTGTGCATCATAGGTTTGCCAATCATGGTGGGCTGGGCTCATGGCCTTGCTACAAGCCTAGCCTTCCTTCCAACCCCCACCATGCAAGGTCAAAGGCCAAGTGCAGCACGTTTTGGAAATTAAGTACATTATTAAAAATCTATTAAATTCACTAAAAAATCCACAGTTGAAAGATGAGTTATGGTATTACCTCAAATGCTGAATACTACAAAGATGTGATAGGTATGTCAGAACTAAAAGGAGCAATATACTGGAATAAAATAATGTGCACCTACCTTAACGCTGTGAATGATAGGGTGGCTCACTGCTTTTAAACTGTACCTAATGTTTTTAGAATGGGTGCTTTGAACGAAAAAAGGTGGACTATATATTTTAACATTTTGAAGGTTTTTCATGTGGCTTTTTATGTTTTTTTCTTTTATGATTATGACGCACAATCAAATAAAGATTAATTTAACTGAATTAATTGGCAATTAGGGAAAGTAACAAATACGGCAAAACACACAAGATGATGGATGGAATGTTGCACAATGGCAAAACATTCACCCCCAGTCACAGATCTGGGTTGAATCCATCGTTATTTTTCTCACCAAGCCACCCCAGTTCAGACATGGCCACATGCAAAACAGTCTTTACCCTGTGCCTCATGGGAACAGTCCAGCCCGAACTGCCAAGCCATGTCTTCTCTGAACCGGAATCAAGCATCCTAGGACCGGTTTCTGGCTATCAGCGTCTTCAGCCAGGATAGCTTGACTCCAGTAGCTTAGAGAGCAAGGGACCCACGTCTGGGCATACCCTTCCCACATAGGGTGAACAGCAAAACACACAAGATGATGGACAGAATGTTGCACAATGGCAAAACATTCACCCCCAGTCACAGATCTAGGTTTAATCCATCATTATTTTGCTCACCAAGCCACCCCAGTTCAGACATGGCCATATGCAAATCAGTCTTTACCATGTGCCTCATGGGAACAAGCATCCTAGGACTGGTTTCTGGCTATCAGCCATCTTCAGCCAGGATAGCTTGACTCCAGTAGCTTAGAGAGCAAGGGACCCACGTCTGGGCATACCCTTCCCACATAGGGTGAACAGCAAAACACACAAGATGATGGACGGAATGTTGCACAATGGCAAAACATTCACCCCCTGTTACAGATCTGAGTTTAATCCATCGTTATTTTGCTCACCAAGCCACCCCAGTTCAGACATGGCCATATGCAAATCAGTCTTTACCCTGTGCCTCATGGGAACAGTTCAGCCCGAACTGCCAAGCCAAGTCTTCCCTGTGCCGGAATCAAGCATCCTAGGACCGGTTTCTGGCTATCAGCCGTCTTCAGCCAGGATAGCTTGACTCCAGTAGCTTAGTGAGCAAGGGACTCATGTCTGGGCATAACCTTCCCACATAGGGTGAACAGCAAAACACATAAGATGATGTACGGAATGTTGCACAATGGCAAAACATTCACCCCCAGTCACAGATCTGGGTTTAATCAATCGTTATTTTGCTCACCAATCCACCCCAGTTCAGACATGGCCATATGCAAAACAGTCTTTACCCTGTGCCTCATGGGAACAGTCCAGCCCGAACTGCCAGGCCATGTCTTCCCTGGACCGGAATCAAGCATCCTAGGATCGGTTTCTGGCTATCAGCCGTCTTCAGCCAGTGACTCAACTAGTGTAATGCATGCCCTCTCCTCTTTATGTTAGAAATGGAAGTACCTTGGCCCCAAGATCTTTTCCACCAAGAAAAATAAAGGTTAAATGGACATTATTTATAGGTGGAAATGACGGTAAAAACATAGAATTTTAAACAAACAAAACTACTGAAATAATCTCATTTAACTATAACTTGTGCCCTAAAGTAAATCTAATGCCCACACTGGTGGCCAGCTTTCTGCTGCGCACAGCCGTTGGTCTTGCGTGGCAGGAGTTTGGGGTTCAGGGCCTACCTTATGGCCAATCCCAGCGCCTAACCCCCGTTGGCTGCCAACCCAGTGCTGTGCATGGTACAACAGGGAGTATGATCTGGCATGTGGCTAGGCCTCTCACCCCACCCCCGCTGGTGTGCATACCTGACCCCCGCTGGTGTGCATAGCTGAATATGTATAAAAATATAAAGGATATTATTTTAAGTAAGGCTAGCATACTGACTTTGGCAAACAGTCACTGCTAGACTTGGCTTTTTCAACGGGTTTAACCCCAAACCTTTTGCTTTTTGACCTTATTTTTTGGTGGTTTTAGGACTCTGCTATTCAGTGCTAAACTGCATATGCTGTTTGTGTAAATTGTGTTTATGGATTGGTGATTCCATAATTGGCATATTTGATTTACTAGTAAGTCCCTAGTACAGTGCACTGTGTGTGCCCAGGGCCTGTCAATCAAAAGCTGCTAGTGCACTTGCAGCACTGATTGTGCCACTCACATGAGCAGCCTGTAAATGTAACTCAGACCTGCCACTGCAGTGTCTGTGCGCAATTTGGTACTGCCATGTCGAATTTGCAAGTGCACCCACTTGCCAGGCTCTAACCTTCCCTTTTCTTACCACGTAGGCCCAAGGTAGCCCCATAGGCAGGGTGCCTTGTAGTAGAAGGTAGGACATATACTGATGTGTGCGAAATGTCCTGATAGTGAAATTCAGTGTAATTTGTTTTTTACAATTGCAAGGCTATCTGTCCCATAGAACAGAACAGGAGTTTATTTATAGCATTTTATAAATATAACTTCCCATTGGGACAACATGGAAAGATGGAGTTTAGTGTGCCTGAATATAAAAATCCATCTTTTAGTAAAGAAGATTTTTTTATATTGTGTGTTTAAAAATACCACTTTTAGAAAGTATTTTCATGCTCAGCCTTGGGCTGCATTCAGAGTCGTGAGAAGAGTTTTCACTAATACCTGAATAGGCCTGTGCTGCATTTAGAGTGGTGGGAGGCGATTTCCCTTGCACCTGTCTACCTTGGTCAATGATGTCTCCACCTTCTAAGGAACCAGCCAGTAAGAGGAGCTGGAAAAGCTGTCAGGAGGAACTGCCACATTGCTGCATGCTCTACTGTGTTTGCCTGCTTTATGCTGCTTCTGTCTTGGGCAGGGAAAGGACTGGAGTGTACTTTTCTAATCCTGCTGTTAGAGTTGCATCACAGGCCTGGTCTCACCGACGCCGCTGGATGACCGTCACCGAGCCGCTGCCTGTAATGCATCTTGAGGGCACTGCACGCTGCACCACTTCACTTTACATCACAACTGCGACAGTGTTGCCACGAACAGCTCCCACCAACATGTCGGCCACAACACAAAAGGTACTGTTTACAAGTCTACTCACACTCCTGACTGATGCGGTCAGATGCGGTCAGCTGGATCTGTAGGATTTAGTTGTTTTCAGTATCATGGTAGCCCCGGACGGAGCTACCGTCTCAGAAGAACTGCATTTTCAAAGTTATTCTAGCAAGGTTTGGTGTAATTTTGTTTCCACTATATTACTGTTGGATATGTGCAAATGCTTTACAAACTGCCTCTGAGATAAGCCTGGCTGCTCGTGCCAAGCTAACAAGGGAGTATGCAGAACATTGTGGGTGGGGCTGGAGCTGGCTTTGCTGCCGCCCAAAGGAAGCAGATTTTTTCTCTACTCCCACCAGATGGGAGCAATCTCTGTTTCCCTGCCGGCAAGAGCGTGGGCAGGGAAAAAATGTGTGCTTCCACCTGGCTAATGTATTTCCGCAACTCCTGCCAGGTTGGGGGATACGAGTCTTTCTTGCCACACTCTTGTCAGCAGATAGACATTCTCCCAGTGGTAATCTCCCTGGCACTCAACAATTGAGCTGGCCCATGGGATGGAGTCCCTCGAACCTTTAAGGCTGCACACCTGCTCCCCTTTTAATATAGTAGCCCTGGACGATGGAATTCCGAGAGCTTTTTCATGCTCTGGGAGGGTGCCGCTTGTGCGGTGTCCCTTTCTCTTCTCTGGATACCACTAGACTGAAAAATATGTTTAATGATCCATAGCAAGGTATTTTGAGGTGTTCCGTGCAAGGATCAGTGAATAATAAATGAGTGGCTACTGTCACTCATTTAATATTCTTTTTCTTTTAAATTCATATTTTGGGTGTCTCGTGCCCACCCAAGGCAACCAGATCTTTATTTTTTGTTGGGGGCTGTGGGTTGGGAGCCCGTGGTCTTCATGGCCACACCAGCTCCCCTGCGAGCACCCATCTTGGGTGCCGATGGGATCCAGCAATTCTTCTTTTTGTAAATATTAGGGAATGGGGACCTCTAACCCCCACCTAAGCCAATACTGAAACCGGGGGCCCAATTCTCTGGGGGCAACATTAATTTAAAAGGGAGGGGACACAACAATAAAGCCAGCCTTGGGGGATTAAGTCCCTGGGCCTTCAGATATACGTGGAGAGGGGAGCTGCTCCCCCGTTACCTTTAGTTAGATATGGGACCGGGGGAGATGGGGACCCCTTAATCCAAGCTAAGTCTCAGGGCGGGGAGTAGAACATCCCATCTCCTTTTAAGTAATTTCACTCCAGGGGACAGAGTCCCTAGAGCCTTTAGAGGCTCAGAGCGGGGAGCTACATGCCCCCTCCCCTTCAGTTTAGTATTTGCCTGGGAGATGAGGTCCCTGGGACCTCAGGGAGGCTTGGAGAGGGGGTCACACTCGCCCTCACCTATTAAAGTGTTTGGGGTGCCCTTTGTGTCCTGGCCAACCCTTGCAGGGGTTATTCATTTGAAGCATGGCAGGTGGAGTGGGTACCCATAAGGATATTGGCTATTTTAGTTTACGTACAAAAATATTGAAATCAGCAACAAAAAAAAAGTAAAGTGACCTGATAGTTAGGAAATTTAATATTATGTTACTTTACATTAAAAAAAGAGAGATTCACTGGAAAACACAACGATCAAAGGGAAATTATAGTTAGATCAAAATGTCAAGTGAAACAATATTTTAAACTAACAAAACCACTGAAATTCACTAGTTATAGTTATCTCAAGCAACTATAACTTTAGCCCTATAACTTGAGCCCTTGCCATGCACTCCTAATTACATAACATATTACATCACTCATGACATGTTCTGTGACATCATTGATAACATCACTGCAACATCTGAAATGGCATCACTAAAGAAACCACTGTACATGGCAGGGATGCTAGTTATTCTTTTTTCAAAGGCTCAAAAACGTATGTTATTCCAATGGGAACTGTTTGATTTATTCCAGGGATCTTTTGTACTTTTCCACCATTTTTCCATGTCCAATCATGATTTTGTTCTCTGTTAAAACTGGGGGTCTCTAGTTGGCAGATGTAGGTACCACTGTCCAAATAGGGACCCTTGCTTCTAGTCAGGGTAATGAGGAAACCTTCTGAGATAACCCCTGCTCAACCCCTTGGTAGCTTGGCACGAACAGTCAAGGCTTATCGAAGGCAATGTGTAAAGTATGTGTATCAACACTCACAGTAACACAGTGAAAACACCACAAACTAACTCCACAACAGTTTAGAAAAATAAAGGTATTTAATCTAAACTACACAAGACCAAAACAACAAAAATCCAACATACGCTGTTCAAGAATATGGTTTTAAAAGAGTTCTTAAAGTTGCGATAAAATAATCCACATATGTGTGAAAAGTTCACAGTTGCGTCACGTTTAGCCAACAGTACCTTTAGATGCGATAAAATTCCAAAACAGAAGCTGGTGCGTGGAAAACACGCGACGCGATGCATCACTCCTGAGACCCTGGGGAGGCGATGCGACAACCCCGCTGGATGTAGCAGGCATATTGCGGTGACTCTGGTCTGTATGGGGAGGGAGGCGATACCTTGTATGGATTCTGGTGCAGAGGTTCCCTAGTGAAAAAGCGGGCAAAGGCACGATGTGATGATCTTTGGGGCTGTGATGATCTCTGGGGTGACGATGCGCGGTCCAGCAGCGATCTTCCTCTCACAGCTCCTCAATGCGATGGCTCTGTGACGATGTTCGCAGCAACGTGATGCGGTCCGCGAGCAAGCAGTGAGACGATCCCACCCAGGGACGAAAGGCTCTGCGAAGATGCTCACAGCGATGATAATCTTCCTGCACCGGACTGGTGCGTCCCGCAAACAAAGGATGCGATGACTCTGGCAGCGCAACAGGTGCTGTGACGATCTCGGCCTTCGTAGCGCCGGGATTTTCCTCGCTCTGACGGGAATGCGCTCCGCAAGCGAGCGATGCGATAAAACTTGCAGAAAGTCTATAAAATCATGGTTTCCAGCTTCCCAACACATGTACAACTTACAGAGGCACCACAATTGGCCCAAGAACTCTAGGAAGGACAGAACTCTTGCAGCAGATTTCAGGGAAGCTGGGGGTGAAGTCCTTTTGTTCCTGAGACTTCTTAACAGGGAGCCAGCTCTTCTAAGGTCCTTGGAGATTCCTTCAAGCAAGGAGACACAGCACAAAGCAAAGTCCTTCCCCTCTCCTTGGCAGCAAAGCAACAGCAGGTCAGTCTAGCAGAGCAACAGCAGGACAGTCTTCCTTCTTCAGTTTCAGCTTTCTTCTTGGCAACGGTTCCTTCTTAATTCCAGGATGATCTAATTTTATGTAGTGAGGGGTCCTGTACTTATACACCTAAAAGTCTTTGATCCCTTTGTGCGGGAGGGCTCTGAGCCCAGTCTGAACCAGTTCTGGGTGTTCCTTGAGCACTTTGTTTTCCTGGCCTCTCCTTTACTTTCAGGGAGAGGGGCAGGGCCGTCAGCCGCCCAGCAGGAGGTGGAGCCGGCATTGTGGAAGGCAGGCACAGTCCTATTCAGGCCCAGGTGCTATCCCCTCCCACTACTCTAGATGCAGATGGAGTTATTCAGCCCAGGGATGGCCCACTCAGACTCTGGGAGCCACCTAGTCCCTGCCCCTCCCAAACCCGACAGTCAATTCACAAACAGGCCTAGGTACACAGAAAGGGCAGACACGAGAACAACAACTTTCTAAAAGGGCTGTTCTCAAACACAAGATTTAAAAAACATCTTTCCTAACAGATGTGTTATTAAATTCTGAGTTCAGGGATACCAGACTTTTATGTCCTACCTTGCTCCTATGGAAAGCTATGCTGGTAGCCACTGTAGCTAGCATTCCCCATGATAGCCTATGGACAAGGAAGCCTTACAATAGTGAAAAACGAAAATGGCTGTAATTCACTACCAGAGCATGTCACCTGCACAAGTACATGCTATACCTTTCACATACACTGCACCCTGCCCACGGGGGTACCTTGGGCCTTCCATAGGGGTGACCAATGTGTACAGAAAGGGAAGGGTTAGGCCTGGTCAGTGGGGACACTGACCAGGAGGACGTGGCAGTTCACAGAGACACCATTTTAGGGCTACTCATGTGGGTGGCACAATCAGTGCTGCATGCCCACTTGTAGCATTTTTTATCACCAGCACTGGCCCACTTAGGGCACTTTACTAGGGACTTCTTGGTGACACAAAATATGCCAATCACGAATAACCAATCACAATAACAATTTACACAGGGAGCACTTGCACTTTGACACTGAACAGCAGTGGCAAAGTGCCCAAAGCATCTAAACCAGCAAAAACGAAAACCAGCACAGCATCACAAAAACAGGAGGTAGAGGCAAAAAGATAGGGGGAAACCACGCCAAAGATGCCAGTTCTAACATTCTCCATATCATATGTTTTTTTCACTCTTCATTAAGCTGAGTGCAGCCAAACTGCTAGCAATTAGTTACCTTCTGCAGCACCAGTCCGGGAAGAAATTTGACACCTTGAACCTCCACTGTAATAGGGACACTGCTCTCCTATTTCTTCTTTCTTTTGCCGTTTGTGCCACAAGCATGACACAACTACAGCAATGCATGGGACCAGCCTATTCCTGTGGCACTGCGTCATCCGTACGCCTGCCATCAGGCAGGCGTAAGGTACTGACGCAGTGCAGTCCTACAATAGTTGCAGTGAAATCTGATGGATTTCACTGTGCCATTCCTATGAGGCCTTGTTGTGTGGGAATGCACATCCTGCATACATCATACCTGATTCAGGTATTGTGTGGCACCGGGCTTCACAAGGTCACACATATGCCCACAAGTATCACTTTGCAAATATGACGCAACGTGGTGTTAGATTTTGCCTGGTCTTTTCTTGAGGGGTGTCAGGGTGTCGGCACAGTTGGAGATCCATTGGTGGCGTTAGCGTGCTGCTGTGCTATCGTCTGTAAGCATTGGCGGGGTGGTGGTACTGAGAGAGTTGACGAGAAGTTTTTCGGAGGCCTTGATCCAGCTGTGAGGGGGGTGATGATGACGGTGGAGTACGGTGGGAATGATGAAGACGTGATGTATACAATTATGATCGTCCAGGAGAGTCTAGTGGTGTAGCTATAGTTGAAGTTCCTGCTGGCGGAAGAGATGTGCTTGACGGTGTTTCCTGCTATGTGGCTTGGTGGGGTGACTAGCTGCTTGAGTCTGATGTTGACGAGCTTCCCCAGGAAGGGGTGGTGTTCTGGTCACTAGGATTGTCCAGGTGGAACTAGAGTTCACCGAGTAGGATGTTGTCAGTGGATGGGAGAGCCTGGGGTGCGCTGAGGTATCGGAGAATGGGGGTCCATTGCCCAGGGGGGCCTCCAGATGAGAGTGCCACAGAGGATGGGGTTGGGATTTGTCTGGATCTGGAAGTTGAGGTGTTCCGTGATCACCGTTGGGTCATTAGAGTACGTGGTCAATCAGAGTGTTCTTCTGTAGGTGATAGCAATGCCTCCTCCTGGATGGTTGGGGTGGTCCTAGTGGGTGATTTAGTAGCCGTCAGTGATGGCAATGGCGATGTCCGGTCTGGAGCAGATGTTGGTCCTGGCAGGTGATGTGGCTTCTAGGGTTGATGGCGAGGAGGGTGCTAGCGTTGTTGTGGTGGAGTGTCCGAGAGGAAGTGTTGTTGGTGCTGAGCGTGGTCCAGTGGCAGACGGACGCAGATGGGCTTGGCTATGGCTTACCTTTGGCACAGAAGACATCCATTTCAATGCAGGCATTACATCGTAATGCCTGTAATGCCTGTACAAAGCATCTTCAACAATGCAGGTGCCTTTACATCGCATGCCATTTCAATGCATTGTGAGGTTAGCAGTGGAGGTTTATAAGTTTCATGATGGGTATGGGTTTCTGGGATCAAATCTGAAATTTGGGGTGTATTATGGGGTCCAATATGAAATTTGTGCTGTGTTGTTTGGGGTCAAATATGAATTGATAGGTTGTGCTTTGAGGGTCAGAGATAAATTTCAGGGTGTGTTTTTGGGGGGGTCAAAGATGTTTTTTAGGGTTCAGGGTGTGTTTTGGGGTGCAAGGGTTAGCTTTAGGGTTGCACTCACTGAAGTGGGAATAGTAATTTTTTCATCTCGGCTATCCAGCACTTTCCCTAGTGTTGCAATATGCGTAGTATTAGAAAGCATTTTAATGGAATGCGATGTAATGGTATGCATTTTAATGTTATCTATACCTTTGGCACACCAGTGGTGCGCCCGCTGCACATGGGTGCACAGCAGCACCATTGAGAAGTGCTGCGGGAGGGACTGGACAGCTGGGGTGTGGGAAACACGGGAAAGGACACTTGATGGGGTGGGGATGCAGGTGTGTGTGTGTGTGTGAGCGGGTGTTGTAAATATTTTAATGAATGAAATCTTATCTCGAGGCCGGGTCCAGTGTCTTAATTGCTCCTGCTCTCCTGAGTCTGCTTCCAGCAACAGGAAGTAGGCAGCCGGGCTCCCTCCCCTAAGGCAATCACAATGCTGCAATGCGGTGTTGGAATTGTTCTTGAGCGCCGTGACAAGGCGTTCAGCCAGGGGCTGGAGGGGTGGGAAGTTCTCCATGCAGTCTGTAATGCAGCCTGCATTGAGAACAGGGAAGTGCACATGATTGCTTTGAGTGGCCAGAGCAGGCTGACCAAACTAGTCATTGCGCTCTTGAATGGGCATACCACTCTGCTCCTGCCCTGCTCCATGAGTGGAGCAACCCTACCCACCCTCCCACCCGCAAAGGAAACATAGCACAATTTCATCAGAAAGGTATCATCATGTGATGATTTTTCCTCTTGTTGCACTGCTTGAAAGCAGTGTTGTGATGCTCTTCTGTCATTGTGGATGAGCCACCACTGGGGGATGCGTAACACCAGGTGCTAGGTCGGGGCGACTCGACCCCCGGGCCTGCTCTGCTATGCGTCCCACCTTCTTCTTACCTGGACATTGACACTGTGGAGCAATCGGCTGCACTCTCTCCAAATCTGTGGCTCAGCCAGCAGGAGCCTCAGCCAGGTGGGATTTCACAAGCCTGGGTACAGCAGTCACCGCAAGTCCACTGGGGAACCACCTAATGCAGGTGATACAGCAGGGCCCCCTTAGGCGTGAAGTTGCAGCAATCCCGCCATGCAAGTTTGTTTCAGCTCAGGGTCATCACCCTCCACAGCATCCGGCCAGCACAACTTCATCCAGCCTGTGATGCAGAGAGGCGCTGCCCACTGTTGGTAATCCCCTCTGTTCATCTCGGTGTAGTGGTGGATCATAGTATGCGATACAGACCTCCATAAGTTGGTGCGCTGGAGCGGCGCTACCATAAACACCTCAAAGGGGCTAAAGGCGGTTTTCTCACACAGGTCTGCAACGTGTCTACATGCTACCTGCAAGACTTCATCACCAGGTAAGGGCGATCACCACACCTCAATGTCTACCACCACGGCTCATCAACTCCATAGCACCTAAGCATCCCAGTCCAGGCGCCAAATGCAGGTACAGCAAGCCATCCAGGCTCCAGCTGCATGTCCAATGAAGTATCCAGGCTCCAGACGCAGGACCAGTGAGGCATCCAGGCTCCAGACGCATGTCAAAAGAAGCATCCAGGCTCCAGACGCATGTCCAATGAAGCATCCAGGCTCCAGACACAGGACCAGCGAGGCATCCAGGCTCTAGATGCGGGACCAGTGAGGCCTCGGGGCCCTGGGGACTATGCACGCTTTCAAGGTTTTGGATGCCATGTTGTTGCAAAGTGTGCGCAATGAGAAGTGATGCATCACTGGTGTTGCACCACGATGCGCCTCTTTTCATGGATGTGACCCTGCACTTCCTCATCCCCTGGGACTCTGGCTGGTCATCCTGAATGTAGGGTGGCTTGAGGGGGTTGTTGATCTGTGCTGCACTTGGCCCTGGCTGCTCCATTCTGCATTCCATTCTTTTTTTGCCTATTTATCATTGGAGGTCGTCTGATAGGCTATTTTTGCCTATAGAGGCAAAAAACTCACGTTGGGCTGACTAACGTGCCTTTTTTTGCCGCTAATGGGCCATTCGTTAGTTTTCGCCCATTAACGCCAGAATTCTTATCGCAATCATGCTAATGTTTCCAGCAGTTTTCACCGTTGATCCCTGAAACTATCGCCATGCAGCGATGTCTTGTAAATACGCCGCTAACAAGGCGATCGATTTCAGCGGTACCCGGTGGAGAGAAAACTGCAGCTAACTAGCATTAGCGGTAGTTATCGCGAGGCCTTGTACATATGACCCATGGTGTCTCCAGTGGCACTCCTGACCCACTCATTAGGAACATTGGCAGAGGCTCTGTATCACATTGACTCCATAGCAGCTGCTTCTCTAAGTTCACATCAGGATCCAGCCAATGTACTGCATGTTGCAAGTGGGCTACCGTACAGTACAGCACCACGTCAGGCAACTCCAACCCCCGGGGTGTCCAAGTCAATTTTTATGGTGTTAAGCTCAACCCTCACCCACTTCCCGGCACACACCAATTCCGTAATCTGCTCATCTATCTTTGCAAAATAACAGTGGGAGATTTCATACAGCGAGCCTTGCAGCATATAGAGGCATTGCGTCATTAACACCATTTTTATCAGGGTAACCCTGCTAATCAGGGACAAGGGCAGTGTCTTCCGAAACCAGCTAGTGGGGCCCAGGCCATCCACTAATCTTTCCACGTTCAAGTTTGTTTATTCCAATTCCATTTGTGCTACCCTGATCCCCAAAGACCTTATGCTTATAGTCTTCCATGGGAGCCACATCATTGGTAGCCTTCCTGGGGTGCTCCACTTCAGTGTCCCTGTTGGAAGGAGGGAGGACTTAGCATGATTCACATAGAACCCCAAGATGTCCCCAAATTCATGCATCGCCCTTGGTCAAGAAAACTCCAGCTGCATAAGATATACCAAGGTGTCATCCCCGTAAAGAGAGATCACATGTTGCATTTCACCAACCAGATAACACCAGGGTCCCAACACCAAACTGAGCATACTCTCCATAGGTACCATCTCAAGTGCAAATCGAAGCAGCGATAGTGGGAAGCCCTGTCTTTCTTACCTATGTAACTTGAATCTCTCAGAAACCTTCTCCCCGCTCCTGACACTCTTCCCAGATTCGGGATAGAGAGATAACCCAGTCAATATAATGACTCCGCAGCTCTGACTTATAAAGTGCCAGTCATAGGTGTTCCCAATCTACTCAATCAAATGCCTTTTTAATATCTAGGAATGCAAGGACAAACGCTTTGTCCTACAGTTGCAGGGCATGGTAGATGTGCGCCAGCCATCTGAGATTGCATAGTGTATTTCGTTTCAGGATGAACCCTCATAAGCCCAAATGGATCAATGAGGGAAGATGGCCCAAAAGGCACATCGCCAACACCCTGCCAGGTATTTTTTACATCAATGTTCAACATCAGTAATGTGCAATACGATGATATCTCTACCGGGTTTCAACACAGTTTCAGCAACATAATGACTAAGGCATCTTGCATCGTGTCCAGCAGATGCACCCTGAAGATGGCTTAATTACAGACTTCCAACAATTTGTCCGTTAGCGCTCCCACATACTTTTGATAACATTCTACTGGTAGCCCATCCCCTGCCAGTGCCTTGGCAGTTTTGAGACTGCTCATTGCCATTATTATCTCTTCTCTAGTGAAGTGCGCCTCCAGGCTTTCCTTACCCTCCACTGTCAGCCTTGTGCTCCCATCAGATATTGCTGACCCTTACCCTCAGCAATTCCCAGATATGGTTAATGAGTTTTGCAGAGATGGTATGCAAGTGTTGTATTGATGGCCAGTTGCGCACAGAAAAACTGTCAGCCCTTTTTGGACTTGGCCCTTTTTGCAGGGCCATCCCAGAACTTTTTGCTTTCCTCCTGTATTTTGTCTGACCTGTTGTTGGTGGCTTTATGACTCTGGGAACTTTACCAGTGCTGATCAATGCTAATGTGCATATGCTCTCTTTTTAAATTGATGTTATGGATTAGTGAATCCATGATTGGCATATTTGATTTACTTGTCAGACCCTAGTACAGTGCACTATGTGTGCCAAGGGCCTGTAAATCAAATGCTGCTGGTGGGCTTGTAGCACTGATTGTGCCACTCACAGAAGCAGGTTGTAAATTCTGACTCAGGCCTGCCATTGCAGAGCCTCTGTGCAGTCTGGGACTGTCATGTCGACTTGGCAAGTGCACACACTTGCCAGTCCCTAAACCTTCCCATTTCTACTTCTTAGTCACCCCTAAATTAGGTCCAAGGTACCCCTGTGGGCAGGGTGCATCGTATGTGAATGGTATGTTATGCCCTGATGTGTGTGGCATGTTCTGATAGTGAAATACTGCCAATTTTGTTTTTCACTATTGCAAGTCTATCTGTTCCCGTAGGACAGAATGGGGAGTTTGTTTATAACATCTTATAAGCATAACGGACCCTAGGAACACAATAGAAAAGTAAAGTTTAGTATGCCTGAACTCAGAATATTAAAGTGCATCATTTAGTGAGGGTGATTTTTACATTCTGTATATGAAAATACCTCTTTATAAAGTAGGTATTTTCTTGCCAACCATCCAGTGTGCCTCTGCTAGGTTTGTGTATTGCATGTCTGGCTTTTGGATGACAAAGGCTTGAGAGGGGCATTGGATCCAGAGGTCTGATGAGTCAGGGATGGGCTGAATAGGCCTGGTATGCATTTGGAGTGGTGGGAGGAGTAGCACCTTCAACTGAATAGGGCTGTGCCTGCCTTCCACAATGATGGCTCTGCCCCCCCTGTGGTCTGTCTGGAGCCAGGGCTCACACTGACATAGAATGCTGCTGTGCACTTGCAAAGTGCTCCACAGAACCGGTTTTGGCTGGGTACAGACATTCTCTACCTTTAGAGAACAAAGGATGTGGGTTTATAAAAACAGGGGCCCAGAACCCAGACTTTTAGATCACTGCTGGGAAATCAAGAGGAAACATTTGCCATGGAGAAGAGTTGGAGAAGCTGAGGAGGAATACTGCCTGTGTGTTTGCTGTCTGGGGTTGCCTGCAGTGGCTGCTTGCTGCCAAGGAAAGGAGAAAAGATATTTTCTGTTTTATATGTTGTTACCTGCTTGAAGAAAAGATCTTCAAGAGCTTGAAATCGAGCTTGCCTCCTGTTCTGAAGTCTCAGGAAAACAAGAACTTCACACCTTCTGTCTCTTTGCATCTGGAATTGCTTTTTGAGCTGCTACAGAAGGAAATTGCAACACTGACGCCAGCGAGCGATGCTGTAACCTGCACCGAAGCCATGAGAGTTGCTCCGACTTACGACGTACACCCGACACCTGCTGCCGTGCCGCATCGACTCTGAAGCCGATGTAATCATCGCGAAGCCAATCTTCAACGTGGGTGAGCCCCAAAACTATCGGCATCTCGCTATCATAAGGAACAGAGGCTTCGGCACCATCATGATGTCACCTCCCCGACGCATTAAGGATCAGTTGTCTTGCCTTCCCTGCACTGCAGTAAGGAATAGAGGCTTCACCTCCCCTGGGGTCGTAAGGAGCCGAGACTGCACGGCGCCAATGAAACATCACCTCCCTGAAGCTGTGAACTGTCTTTGTTTTCATCGTTTCCAAGGTATTGTTCTTTGTGGGCCCGACACCACGCACCTCGCAGTTGGTGCCATACTTTGGGATTTTCACCGGTCACGACGTTGTTATAACTTTAAGTGGAGTTATTTGTTGCTACAAGCTTTATTTGAGTGAATAACCTATTTTTGAGGATATCTGCATAACTGTACTGTGGATTTTCGTCGTTTGGTCTTGTTTTGGTTTAGATAAAGATTACTTATTTTTCTAAACTGTTGTGGTGTCCATTTGTAGTGTTTTCACTGTATTACTGTATGCGTTCACAAATGCTTTACACACTGCCTCTGAGATAAGCCTGTCTGCTCGTGCCAAGCTACCAAGGAGGTGAGCAGGGGTTATTTTAGGAGTGTATCCCTCTTACCCTAACTAGAAGCAAGGGTCCCTATTTATTTATTCATTTATTTATTTTAGGTTTTTATAGAGCGCGTAGTCACCCGCGAGTATCCCAGCGCTGAACCTAGGCCTCCTGAGGGATGAAGATGTGAAAGATTCAGGGAAAGAGTAGGGTTTTAAGGGATTTCCTGAATCGTAGGAGGTTTGGTTCTGCTCTGAGACTCGGGGGGAGCGCGTTTGGACAAACTATTTGGACAAAGGTACCAACATCTGCCAACTAGAGGCTCCCATTTCTAACAACTCACATCATTTACAGATGGCAGCAGGGTGTGACGTGTCTCTTGTCTAATCAGCTGAGCCAGCAATGCACCGCTTTGTTCTCCTACCATATGTAGCCTCTGATGGAAGGTCCTATATATACATTTGTCCAATCTATTCCAGTCTTCCAGGAGTTCCCTTTTCTGTTTTCGCCATTCAGGGATTTTGCCCGGATTTTGAGGCCGATTTTTCTCAAGTTTACTTAATGTGAATTCATAGGTATTCAGACTATCCTCCAATTATTTCTTGACCCCAGATTTTGTCTTCAGGCATTCTCCACAGAGAAAAGTGTTATTGCCTCCCATTCCATTCCTTTACTACCCAGACTGCCTCAGTTCTCCTCAAAATAATGAGTCAATGTGTCATACAGTATGGGGCTATAAGGAGACCAGTGATCTGCAAGTGGCTGAAAATAAATATTTGCGGAAGCTTTTAGCTGTTCCCCTTAGTATACCATCTTTTATGGTGCATGAAGATTTAGGACATGGATACATTGCTGATCAGATAGCAGTGGCTCCCCTGATTTGGTGGTTAAAAGCATGGTCGAATCCCACTCCTACCCTGAATCAACATGTATTAAAAGATTGTATGAGGCTGGATAGGTTTGCTGTGGTTCCTTGGTTAGCTTACATTTCTCAGTAACTAGCTAATTTAGGGTGTCCTGATCTCTTTACACATCCAAGAAAGATGTACCCTGGAGAGTTGAAAGTTATTAAAAATCAATTCCTAGTAAGGAGGGTGTTGGAAAGGGAAAATATGGAACTTAAGAAACCGACACTAAGACAATACATAATATTGAACTCTAGGCCCCTAGAACAACCTTTTTGGTGTTATAATAAAAATCGACACCATCGCTTTCTTCTAATAAGATTTAGGTTTAATTGTATCCACTGGTGTCATACGTTCTTTTACATTTTATGTTTTTTTGGGGATTTTATAATGATCTTCAGAGTAGATATATTTTACCGCTTTTCAAACATTTCAATTCTGCACAAGTAGGCCTGCTTTGATATACCTGCAAATGCTGTCTTTACCTCTAACATATTTTGGGGAGGCGAGATTTTTAGCAGGGGTCTTATGGCGTAGGAAACAATCTGATTATGCAGAACACCCTAAAATCTCTTTATTTTTCGAGTCAAATCTTCGAGATTTCACAACACTGGAAATGAAATGTAACGAAATACATTTTTTTCTACATGCTTATCATACACAATGCACAATGCACTCAGAGGACAACCCAACACCTCCCTGCAGAAAAATACAAAATTATTCCTTTTGTGCCAACAAGCTAGAGTCCGGCCTTTTGTTTTTGCTCCAGTTGTCTCTGCAAGCGCAGGCGTGAACTGGATCTGGCAAGGATGTGCGTGGTGGCATCATTTGGGACTCAACAGAGGTGTTTGTCGGGGTGTCAGCCTTCCTCACTGGCTTTTCGTGCCACCCCGGAGTGCCAACACAAGATGGAGTACAGAGCCGCCCATGCTCTTGTAATCATTTGCTGTTTTCTCGTCATTCATTTGCTTGCCACTGTAGATGAGTCTCTGCTGTTGTGGTGGGATACCTTCCTTCTCCTCCACCCGTTCTTTTATTCTCTCCACCTTGTCTGACTATGCAATAAATGAGAAGTAGAGCAACTATGTTTTTTGCGGGTATGTGATAAATATCGTATAGAAATGCACTTTAACAAGTCTATGAAACTGTATTAGTTTAACTTTGTATGGGCTAATCATATAAGTGAGGGCTCGAAAGACAAATATAGGATGGGCTCATATGAGTTTTTAGATTTGTTTTGTATGGTGAATTGCATGTTTTTAGTCCTTTTATTCATGGTTTGTGTGCATGTGCTTTTATGGTCAAAATTTGGCGGGATAAAGTTTGTTTGACTGACTGACTGAAGCCTCCACAGTGGTATGGCTGGTCTCTCCCACCCAAGGTTTATTCCCATCAACAAAGGAGAGTGGTCAGCTATACACCTAGCCAAGTACATAACACCCTGCATACTCTGTACTATTGTCCCCTGGATAACACAATAGACTATACTGCTATAGGTTCCGGCCTCCAGTGTGTAACAGGACTAGGCCCTCTCCTGGGGGTGTTTCTGCCATCAGATGTCCACCAACCTTAACCCCATTAAGTGTGTCCTTCAGGGCCCCTGTCAGTGCTGGCTTTGTGTGGAGACTAGGTGGATCTCAGGTCAGGGCCCCATGTAAGACACAATTGCAGTCATCTGTCATCACCAAGTCATCCGTCAGATGCTCAGTGGCATCAGCTGACAGTCAATTATAGAACTGTGGGCAATTAGAGTTTGGTGCATAAACATCTATCAGACACACATCCCCGCCGCCCAAGGTTCTGAACAAAAAAATATACCTGCCCTCCACTTTTGTGACCCTTGTAACTGAATGGTGCCCCCAGGGGCCACACGGATCAGAGCCCCCTTCGCAAATCATGCAATGCCGTTAGAATAGAGGTGACCCCTCCATCTCTTCATTGCCCCTGTATGCAGCCCCCCATATGTGAATCCCCTGCAGAAAGGCTACTGAAATCCCATAGTGCCTCATATATGTATACACCCTACGTCTCTTTACCAAATGACCCAGCACTCTGACATTTCATGTCAGTATTTTGATGGTGTTACTAGTCGTCACCAGGTTTACCTTCGTTCACAAACTCCATAAACACAACTCTTAAAGAATACTGAATGTTCGCCAACCCTCCCTCATTCGGGCAGTACTTGCAACAAACCCCCCCGACTGCAACTGGTAGTTCGAGGCAACACACCCACTGCCCCATCCCCTCCCTCCTAGATCAAAGACCTTTCCTCAACTAGTGCCTGTGCTTAGCTAGTTATATAGTGATCTGCTAAGGATCGGGAGTGGCGAGGCGTAAGGCACTCTAACCCCTCACCCCTGGTTGTAGGGCCTCTGTCTCTCGTGCCGGTGTGGCAATTACCCCTTAAGTAGGCTACATTCTCTGCCTCATTCTATATTCTTCCCATTCTTGCCTCCTTAAATTTGGCATCAGTAATTAGCAGACCAGCACCCCACCACAAAGATACTCTGGGATTCCCTTAGCACCTACTCCCTCACCCCTGAGTACCTTAGAATTTGTAGTCCTAGGGGCTCATGTCAGACCTGCATCTGTACTTTCAGTGTCCGCTACCGGGTCTCCCCTGTGTTGTGAGAATGAGCCCCCAGGGTCCATCACTACCTCCATAGCTGCAATTGTCCATTCACGGTAAATCACATTTCACCCCATCGGTCAGGAGGAGCCCTGTTTTGCCAATAACATGGTTCAACCTCTCAACCCTGCCGATTGCCCCACTGCATTCCAATGGTTCCTTCCTCGTGGGCTATCCCACCAGGTGTGTCCTCAGACAATTAGTCCAGCCACTCACTTGCCTCCTCTGGTGTGTAGAAAGACAGTGCTTTTCCATTGTGCACAATCCATAGTTTAGTGGGAAACATCAGGCTATATTTCAAGCCTCGGTCTCTGAGCAGTTTCTTGACTGACACACAGCTTTTGTGCAGATCTTGCACTTTTTGGGGTAGTCTGGAAATATGGAGATTTTACTCCATTCAAATTTGGTCAGACCCTGCACCAAAACATGCAAAATACTGTTGTGGTCCCTGAAATTAAACAAGCGGACTGTGATGGCCATTGGGGGGCACCCTTGGCCACCACGGCGGGACCAACACACTGTTGGCCTGCTCAATGTTGAAAAATCCGTACAATCTTTTGGGATGCAGTACTTTCACAATTCAGTCCTCCAAGAACAGCTCAGCTGACTACCCCTCAGCTTTCTCAGAAACCATATGAAAAGCGAATTGTTCCTCCTGTACCTGCCTTCTGTGTCCTCCACCCTGTCCTCCTAAATTGCAGTTTCTTTTGAAAACCTAGATGCTGTTTCTTTCAGTTAATTTACTTAGTGCTTGAGTTTCGAGACTGAGCTTTCCACTTCTGTGATCCTGTCTTCAACTTTCCTGAGATCCGTATGAGGTAGGGTTACAACAATAGCCACAGAGTCTACCAGATTCTCTTGTGAGCCATTAACTGCATTATGGCGTAATCCCTGGGCTCTCCTCACCTGGACCCAGATTAGTTTCCACCCTCTCTGCCTGGATCCCATGTGTGTATTTCACTATTTTGTTTGTCTCTGATGGCTTGGCTGCTTTATCCTTCCCCATTACAGCTGACACTGTGGGACACACCCACTAGATATCAGCTTCCGCCGGCCATGCGCACCCCTTCAGCATGGATAGAGCTAATGTGATGGCCCCCCTGGTGGTCAACTATGGCTGTTGTCCACTCTCATCAATCACCTGGGCCATGCCAGTGCCCTCAAGCTGTTCGTTCAACCCTGTATTCAATGCAATGAATGAATGAGCAATTTGTGTAGCGCAAACTAAGCCCAAGGGCGTCAAGGCAATGCAACAATATGGAAGCCCAGGGCAACCCAGCGCACACAGATGGATATGTCTACTGACCTGCCCTGGGGCCACCACTTTGCCTCTAGGACCCGAAACATCCAGTTCTAGGCCCCTGGCACAGGCCTTCACCTGCTGAGCACCAACACTCAGTTGCTCTTCACTGGTATGGTGCCAGGGCCCTCTGCATACAGCACCTGCCACAGTATTTGCTTGCAACCCACTGTGCCACCCAGGGCCAGCTGCTCCAGTCTTCTGACATGGGAGTCTGCCTCCAGGCCATGGGAGATCTGCAGCCTGACAAGGGCTACCCCCAAGCCTCAGCCAACTTTTCTCTGATGATTTCTGCTGCCACCCGTGTCTGTGGGGGGTTGCAGTGCATAGCGCATCCCCCCGCTCAATTAAGTGCCCAGTCACTACAGGCCTCATAGGGACACCATCAAGGAGGCCTCCATGCCTTAATCCACCTTCCCTTCTCTCCTAGGTTGCAGTGTCCACTAGACGCCCCCTTGGTGCTAGTGCTGTAGTCTGCACAAAGGCCCCACCTGGACCCGAGCTTGCGCAGCCATCGCAACTCAGGCCTACCTCTTGCTGCATGAGGGATGCAGTATCAGATGTGCGCCCTTCCTTGGAATCCGGGCTCCAGACCCCCAAGCTGACTCTTAGGGTTGTGGCAATTACACTGTCACCGAGACACAGCACAGCTGCCTGTAATACCTGTGCACCACCTCCTCTTCGCAGCAGTCAGCTTGGGAGGCCTTTCCCAGGCTCCGCGAGGTCTGGTGCCCTCAAAGAGCCGCAACGTGCGCAGGCCGCTCCTTGCCTCAGTCAGCTTGTCACTCAGCTCTCAATGTGGCTGATGTGCTCAGGGGGCTGCTGCAATCAACTAATTTACCCCTGGATCTCCCGCATCCTTACCTCTTGCTACGGCTACAGGATCTCTTCCAGTTTGGCCGCATTGATGTAGCACAGCCATGTCTCCCCAGCCAGGTATTTCTTACCGACAACAAAGCCCCTGGCCACCCATCTCACCCCCACTATCCTTAAGCTTGCTCTGTGTGTTTTCTAGGAGTTTTTGGTGGGATTGGAGAGCCCAATGCCAAAGAATTTACAGCAGGATCTCTGGTCGATGGCGGGAGCTCAACAAGATGTAGCTAGTCAGCCATATTCCCATGCAGGAGGGATCTTGTTAGAAAGCATGCCAACTTTTTTAAGAAGCAAACTTAATTTCCTTCAAAGGCATTTCTCCCTTCCAAACATTTTTTGGTAGGTCCTGGGACCCACCTGGGTTTGGGGACCGAAATCAGGATGCCCTGCCTTATTTAGGTCCATGGACCACAGACTCCTGTAAGTGGTGAGGGACCCAAAATTGGTCCAGAGTACTAACCCATAGATCCTTCTACAGCTCAGCATACTTAAGCACAGGAGTGAGGGGCAATTTGTGTGTCTGGGTTCAGTGACTCTTTAGAGAAGTTTGCTAACTTTGCAACACAAACTCTTTTTTTCCATGTTTTCTTCCAACTTAGGCCTGAGGGGCAGGGTGTGCTCACTTAACCTCTTTTATGGCCTTAACATTTATTTCTGGACACAGGGATTGGGCAAACTTGCAGGTCCACGAACCAGACTTAGGGTCCGCAAGCTGTTAATGAATGGCTTGAGTTAAAATGCACTTGTTGTTTCAGTTGGAAATATTTTTTCACATTTGGTTCCATAGACATTTTTTACCTTGTTTCTAGAAATGTTGTAATTGAACCTGTTCACAGCCGAACTCATGTGGCAATTAACCGGTCATGATGTACCAAGCCTGTGTTGTAGACAAGCTTTGCACTTTGATATGTGAGGACATAAGGGGGTGAAAGCGGCAGAAGTTATAGTTAGCTCAATAAAGCATAACTGGTGAATTTCAGTAATTCAGAGGGTCAGTGAAGTGCTACATCATTGCACTCGGAAGAACTTTTAAGAAAATCATAACACAATAAGTTAAAATTGATATACACAGAGTTAGGTAACAGGTTAACAGGGCGCACTGCAAGAAGTAAGGCCAAGGTACAAATAGAACAAATTACGCTAGGTGCTCCAAGCAAGAGAGGGAGGTTACCTCACTCCCCCAAAATTCATTGAGCAATGCTCTGAAAGTTACAAGTTCAAAGTTCCTGCTGAGCACACAAATTGAAGGTGTATCAATTCTGAGTCCAATATGAAATCTTCAAAACTATCAGCTCGCAATAAAGCATTACAACTTGTCTCTTTCCGAAACATCCGACTGTGAAGTTTATTATCTTCTACAAAGAGTTCAATATCTAGAAAAGATAATTTCTTTTTGTCATAATGCGTAGTAAATGACATGTTCAAATTGATAGCGTTTAGATACTCAAAGAAAGATTCCAACTCTTCTAAAGTCCCTCTCCAAAATAATAAACAGTCATCAATGAATCTACCCCAAAAATAAATATGATCTATCCATTGTTGTCCTTTGGGGCCCCAAATCCACTCCGCCTCCAGTCTTCCCATAAAGAGGTTCGCGAAGGACGGAGCAAATTTAGAACCCATTGCCGTACCAAGTTTTTGTCTGTACCAGGTAGATTCAAATAAAAAGTAATTATTTTCCAAAACTATTTTTGTCATTTCTAACAACATTGATGTATGATCCAGATACTCAATAGGTCTACTGTTAAAAAAAACTCTCAATTGCTTGAATTCCCAATTCATGGTCAATGTTTGAGTAGAGGGATACTACATCAAGTGTAGCCATAATCATGTCATCATCCCAAACTATGTCATTCATGATGTTAAGCACATGTTTCGTATCATCAATATGTGATGGTAAATTCTGTACATAGGGACTTAAGAACGAATCTATAAATTGCGATAACCTTTCGGTTGGCCCACCTATACCCGAAATTATTGGTCTGCCTGGGGGATTACATCGATTTTTATGTATTTTAGGTAGGCAGTACATACAGGGGGCCCTAGGTGATTGGATTTTAAGGTATAAGTATTCATCAAAGTCCAATAGAGAGCTGTCATACCATTCTTTGAGTCTCTTATTGATTTTATTCGTAACCTATTCCATAGGATTAGTATCGATCTTCTCATAGTATTTACCATCTGTCAATTGAGACAATACTTCATGATTATAATCACTACGATTCATAACAACTATGTTGCCACCCTTATCCGCGTTACGTATGATAAGGTCAGGATGATCTATCAGTTCTCGAAGTGCTTCCCTTTCAGCTATTTTCAAATTGTCTGGTAGAATTTTCTTTTTTTTATGTATTTCTCTTTTGATTATATTATCAATTTCTAAAGTCACAGACTTGTAAAATGCATCTATAACATTACCAGATGACAGCTGTGGTGTCCATTTCGATTTATCTTTAAATCCACTCTGTACTGACAATCCTGGATTGATCTCTAGATCCCTTAACAGTGAACTCATCGTGAAAGGATCTTCTTCAGACTCAGTTAGTGACAAAAGTAATCTAGTATCATGAATTTCTTGAATAGTTAGATTGCTCAAAACATGTTTATTCACTGATTTCACCATAACATTATCTTGTTTAACAAAATATTTTTTGAGTTTAAGTAATCGAACAAATCTGTACAAATCAACTTCAGTAAGATACCACTCAATGTTCGTAGTGGGACAGTACCCGAGACCCTTCTTGAGTACACTATTCATACATTCAGACAATTCTATAGATGAAAGATTAATCACTTCAATTTCTTTGGTACCAGTATTTACTTCCTCCAAGACCTCAGTCTCTCTCTCATCCCTGGGATTACTTCTCCTGCGTTTGCCACGGCTCCCTCTCCTTGTCTTCCTGTTTGGGTGTTCCCATATCTCCCTCCTGTTTCTCGATTCCCCTTCCTGATTCTTTGTACTTCTTCTAAAAAATTGGTGTTATCTCCTGCGGGGACAATGGGGCCCTCAATAGCGTTGAGGGCCCCATTATCCCCGCAGGAGATAACACCAATTTTTTAGAAGAAGTACAAAGAATCAGGAAGGGGAATCGAGAAACAGGAGGGAGATATGGGAACACCCAAACAGGAAGACAAGGAGAGGGAGCCGTGGCAAACGCAGGAGAAGTAATCCCAGGGATGAGAGAGAGACTGAGGTCTTGGAGGAAGTAAATACTGGTACCAAAGAAATTGAAGTGATTAATCTTTCATCTATAGAATTGTCTGAATGTATGAATAATGTACTCAAGAAGGGTCTCGGGTACTGTCCCACTACGAACATTGATTGGTATCTTACTAAAGTTGATTTGTACAGATTTGTTCGATTACTTAAACTCAAAAAATATTTTGTTAAACAAGATAATGTTATGGTGAAATCAGTGAATAAACATGTTTTGAACAATCTAACTATTCAAGAAATCCATGATACTAGATTACTTTTGTCACTAACTGAGTCTGAAGAAGATCCTGTCACGATGAGTTCACTGTTAAGGTATCTAGAGATCAATCCAGGATTGTCAGTACAGAGTGGATTTAAAGATAAATCGAAATGGACACCACAGCTGTCATCTGGTAATGTTATAGATGCATTTTACAAATCTGTGACTTTAGAAATTGATAATATAATCAAAAGAGAAATACATCAAAAAAAGAAAATTCTACCAGACAATTTGAAAATAGCTGAAAGGGAAGCACTTCGAGAACTGATAGATCATCCTGACCTTATCATACGTAACGCGGATAAGGGTGGCAACATAGTTGTTATGAATCGTAGTGATTATAATCATGAAGTATTGTCTCAATTGACAGATGGTAAATACTATGAGAAGATCGATACTAATCCTATGGAAATGGTTACGAATAAAATCAATAAGAGACTCAAAGAATGGTATGACAGCTCTCTATTGGACTTTGATGAATACTTATACCTTAAAATCCAATCACCAAGGGCCCCCTGTATGTACTGCCTACCTAAAATACATAAAAATCGATGTAATCCCCCAGGCAGACCAATAATTTCGGGTATAGGTGGGCCAACCGAAAGGTTATCGCAATTTATAGATTCGTTCTTAAGTCCCTATGTACAGAATTTACCATCACATATTGATGATACGAAACATGTGCTTAACATCATGAATGACATAGTTTGGGATGATGACATGATTATGGCTACACTTGATGTAGTATCCCTCTACTCAAACATTGACCATGAATTGGGAATTCAAGCAATTGAGAGTTTTTTTTAACAGTAGACCTATTGAGTATCTGGATCATACATCAATGTTGTTAGAAATGACAAAAATAGTTTTGGAAAATAATTACTTTTTATTTGAATCTACCTGGTACAGACAAAAACTTGGTACGGCAATGGGTTCTAAATTTGCTCCGACCTTCGCAAACCTCTTTATGGGGAGACTGGAGGCGGAGTGGATTTGGGGCCCCAAAGGACAACAATGGATAGATCATATTTATTTTTGGGGTAGATTCATTGATGACTGTTTATTATTTTGGAGAGGTACTTTAGAAGAGTTGGAATCTTTCTTTGAGTATCTAAACGCTAACAATTTGAACATGTCATTTACTACGCATTATGACAAAAAGAAATTATCTTTTCTAGATATTGAACTCTTTGTAGAAGTTAAAATTGATGGTATTGTTGGACCCTGAATATTGTTTGACGGAAAGGAGTGCTAGTACATGGTGGTAAATGTCTCTTGAACAGTAATAATAATTTTAATTGAAGTTGTCGTAATAGAGCTATGAGTAGCACTGCTAATAATGCTAATAGTAATTGTCCTTTTAGTATTTTTAGTAGAATAGATAGACATCGCCGTCCCCCACACAGGCACACCAGGGACTGCGCCTTACTTCTCAGGGAGCAGGTCACAGCAGACCTCAGTGTATCCCACATATGACAACATTGTGTCCGAGTAGATGTCAACAAAGTCACATTTTTACACCTCTGGTTGTAAAGCGATCACAGGCAGCTTTGCTCATATTAGGCCCAATAGATTAAGTCATATCCAGGGCTGGCTCTAGGGCGGTGCGATCAATCAATCAATCGGTGAATTTGTATAGCGCGCTACTCACCCGCTAGGGTCTCAAGGCGCTGGGGGGAGGGGGGTAGCTACTGCTCGAACAGCCAGGTCTTGAGTTGTTTCCTGAAGGAGAGATGGTCCTGGGTCAGCCGTAGGTGAGTGGGGAGGGAGTTCCATGTCTTGGCCGCCAGATGGGAGAAGGATCTTCCTCCGGCTGTGGTTCTGCAAATTCGTGGGACGGTGGCGAGCGCGAGGCTGGCGGATCGGAGCTGGCGCGTGGGTGTGTAGAATGTGAGGCGGCTGTTGAGGTATTTGGGGCCCATGTTGGGAGAGCCTTGTGTGCGTGGGTGAGGAGTCTGAACGTGATCCTCTTGCTGACGGGGAGCCAGTGCAGGTCTTTCAGATGGGCAGAGATGTGGCCGTGACGGGGGATGTACAGGATGAGACGTGCAGAAGCGTTCTGTATCTGTTGGAGTCTTTTATGGAGTTTGGCTGTGGTACCAGCGTAGAGGGTGTTCCCGTAGTCCAGTCGGCTGGTGACGAGGGCCTGGGTGACCCTCTGCCTGGTTTCGGTGGGGATCCACTGGAAGATCTTTCGGAGCATGCGCAGGGTGTTGAAACAGGATGACGAGACGGCGTTGACTTTCTTGGTCATCGTGAGGGAGGAGTCCAGGATGAAGCCTAGGTTGCGTGCCTGGTCCGTTGGCTTGGGGGCGGTGCCCAGGGCAGGGGGCCACCAGGAATCGTTCCAGGCAGAGGGGGATGTTCCCAGGATGAGGACTTCTGTCTTGTCTGAGTTCAGTTTCAGACGACTGAGCCTCATCCATTCCGCGACGTCTTTCATTCCTTCCTGGAGGCTGGCTCTGGCGGTGTCGGGGTCGTTGGTGAGGGAGAGGATCAGCTGGGTGTCGTCAGCGTAGGAAATGATGTTTAGGTTGTGTTGGTGTGCGATGGCTGCGAGGGGGCTCATGTAGACGTTGAAGAGGGTGGGGCTGAGTGAGGATCCCTGCGGAACGCCGCAGATCAGTGCCACTGCACCGGGCACTGACTTCAAGGGGCGCTGGGTTGTCACATTCATGGTGGATTTAAAAGCACCTGCTGCTTCATTCCTTGCCTCCAGCAAGTTTCAGGCAACAATAAAAATGTCAAGAAAACTCTACTGCTTAATGCACCTGCTGCGGATCTTCGAGGTTTTTCTAGTGAAAGCTTTGACTCATAAGGTAGCGCAGAGGGTTAATATGCCTACTGCAAAGCACGTGCACCATGCAGATCACAGAAGTGCATATAATATAAATAGTTCAGTGGGTTACTGCCTTTGTTGGAGAGATCCTTTTATTACTTAAAATTTATAAATTAAAATCCTAATATAGAAAAGTTAGCTATTAACTGTCATCAAAGAGCTGCATCGAAACTGCAAGGTATGGGTTAAAACTTGATTTCTCTCCCAGTGTTTCATTATCCTAATGTTGCAAAAATGGATCAATTGGGTAGAAAACAATTCTTATTAGTAAAGACCTCCCAACCATGATGGTACATTTTAAATTCTAAGTTTGTGCTTCTCCAGATCAAGCACTCATAAACTATACCCAATATGAATGAAATGTGACTACTATATCTTGTGGTCCTATTTCCTATGTAACATTTAATATACACAGATTTACATACGTGTGATTTGTTTTCTCTGTGTGAGGTAAAGTGCTATGACACACTACACTGGTATGAGAGTATCTCTGTAAAACTAAAGAAAGCATGTGAGTGAGGGATTCATGGAGAAGGAGGTCAGTGGGGGGCGGCAACAAACATACTCACACTGGGCCCCACCAGCGTTAAAGCCAGCGCAGTGTATACATATATTGACCTAAGTGTGCAAATGCCTTGCAGTATGTGCGTAAAATAATGTTTTTATGTGGGCAAAAGGTGAATGCACGCTCTCAAAGTGCTTGAATCCTATGTAAAATTACGCCAGCATGATGTAATTTTGTGCTTGAGTAAACCTACTCGCGAAGGGGGAGTGGCTTTTTGACACCAACTAACATACGAGTCTGTGAGTAATTACCAACTTTTCTCAGGCACACTTCCAAATAGAACACAGTCTGAGATGTTCCCATCTTAAGTGTGCAATATATCAGTATCTAAAAGCTGAATGGGAATTGAAAATCCGAGTTTGTACTAGGACATAGGTGTACAGGTTTGTGTAGAGGCTAAAATATATTTTAATGTGGCAGAAAATAATTTAAATGGTTGCAAAGTTGTAAATGCACCACTAATAACCATTTATACATCTTAAACATACACCACATACGCTAACACATGTGTAAATGTTTATTAATACTCCTGGAAAGCCATAATTGTTGGAAGAAAGTACAATAAATAAGTAAGAAAAAATTCTATTAAACCACAAGGGAAGAGAACACATGATAATAAAAAGGGCAGGCCAGTGGAATCAAACAGGAGAAGGGGAATTTAGGCAGTCTTTCCATATTGAGATGAAACGCAAAGGCTATTAATTTAGTCCGTATTAAACTATTAAACATTGGTGTTAAGAGGGGCCCATTTGAATGTATTCCCGATCCTTTCAAATTTTTTCAGAGAGGTAATACCTGTGGCCTTAGCCAAGGCAAGCTCCAACTCATAAATCTGGCACGTAAGAACCTTCCATTTTACTGCCTTCAGGGCATTTCAGGAAATCCATGCCCTGGCTATACTTAGCCGTGCACACACCAGCATGATCCTTACCAAATATTGAGTCCCTCCCTCACAGTCGCAGTCAACCCCCATCATTTTTTCCTGGATTGTTAATGCACTCAGGAGGCCCAGGCCAGATATCATTGCCTGGCTCACCCTTGCCCAGAATTCTTGAAGAGCAGGGTAGAGTGAAATCCTATGAATTATGTCAGCAGCCAGGAGTTTACACGTTAGTCTTATCATTGGCAACATATGTTCCCCCATTTGAGTATTTTGCCTGGGGTATAATATATCAGGCACGTGGTACGCAGTTGATTCAGTTTTAGACTTGATGAATATTCGGAGTGATCTAATACTCCAAAGGTGTTATGGATCTCTGAAGCTGAGGTCTCTAGTAAAAGCAATCAGCTCCATTTAGCTGCTAGAGTCGTAGTATTGTCTGTGTTTAAGCAGGAGAGCCCCTGGTAGGTGGTGCTAATTGAGGGTTTAATACATGGTTTATAATAGTATAATGAGGGTTCAGAGCCCGCAATATCCATTGTATATTGGCAACCAAACTGAATATAGTCCCTCCTTTGCAAGTATTTAAAGAAAAGGTGTCATGGAAGCCCATATATTTCCTGCAATCCCAAAAAGGACCTGAGGCCATTCGCATCATAGAGCTGACCCATTGTTACAACACAACTCCATGCCCAGAACCTGCAAGTCACATCATGAAAGACTGAGGGGAATGCAGGATTATTCCAGAGTGCTGTTTCTCTGATTTTAAAAGCTATGGAATATTCAGAGCATATCTTCTTCCATGTATGTATGATGTCCATCAGGACCCTAAACCGTACCCTCTTGTAGTAATTGGGATCTCCTAGTCAATAAAGAAAGAGCCAGCACTCTGCCCCTGCTACTAATCGGTAGACGTTAGATAATAAACAGGGATCAGCTGGGTCCAATAAGCTGCACAGACGGCTGGTGAATGCTAATCAAAAATATAGCTTAAAATCTGGAAGTGGGAGTCTCCCCTTCTTGAATGGAAGCTTCAGAAAACATATGGGTCCCCTTGCGTGCCTAAATATACCCCATATAAAGCTGCAAATGACCTCCCCCCCCCCAGGCACTTAAAAAAAGAGTCCGGGATCCTTAAAGGGATAACCCTAAACAGATAGAGGAATTTGGGGAGAATATTCATCTTAATAATGTTGTTCGCCCAATAATTAGAGAAGTGTGGCTCAATTATTAGAGCGGCAGACCCTGATGCAGTAGTCTGGCCGGGACCAGGGTTCAATTCCCGCCTCGGCGGGTCTCGGGCTCAATTTCCTCGGACCTGATAATTCTCGCCTCGTGCCTATTCCAATCATGAGTTCCACTCTGCACCTCTGGGCAATAGCTTGCTTAATCTCTACAACGGCCCCAACAACGCTGAGGATGCCTGACTTCACCTTGGGGGTGCCCAGGAGTGGGCTCCTCACAGGGAAAGGCCAGGAAGGGTTCCTTGGCGGTATTCGTACAAGCGCCGAGATGCCTACGGGTAGTCATGCGCTATACAAGTGCGTAATCATTTCATCATTTCATCAATTGTTAGAGAACGTTTATTCCTGGGGATTAATTTATAATTATCCACAGAGAGCTGAGGTTCATAGTTCAATCTAATAATATTGTCTACTTCTGAACGTAGCTTGATACCTAAATAAACTGCAGTATTAGTTTCCCCTGGGGTAGGAGAGTCTGGATTACAATTCAGGAGAAGCTGAGTTTTAGATATATAAAGTTTGTACCCTGCAACCTGGCTGAACCTGGCCACTTCTTTAAAGACCTGTTCAATTACTGTTAGAGGATTGGAAGAATAAACTGCCACATCGCCCGCATATGCAACCAGTTTCAATTGTAGCTCTCCAGTAGTGAAGGGTTGAATATCTACGTTCCTGTATAGTGACTGCAGGTCTGGCTCTATATAGAGAGCAAATAAAAGAGAAGAGAGCGGGCATCCCTGACGGGTGCCATGGATATATGAAATTGATTAGAGCAGTTTCCTGCGAGTATTACCCTTGCCATAGGTGTTTTATGTAAGGTTTGAGTCAAGTTAATGAATCTTTCACAGATACTGAAGACCAGCATTGTAGCCCACATAAAATCCCATAGAATGCAGTGGAAGGCTTTTTCAGCATCAAGAAGAAACTTGCCCATCTTCTTATTGAACCTTCCTGCCAAAGCTGTAATTGCCATATTGTTATGGCTAGTGGTATCCCTTCCTGGGACAACACTGTATTGATGTGGGAAAATTAAGAGTAAGATTACAGTGTCAGATGCATGGCCAGGATCTTAGAAAACCATTTTGCATCAGCATTAATCAGGGAGCTTATCTTTTTTTTAAGAATACAGTAATGTTAGTAATATTTCAGGTATCTGGGGGAACCCCAAATTATATATGCTGGGCCACTTTTAAAATCCCAACAGTTATTATATCTTTAAATACCCTTTAAAACTCTAATGGTATAACATGCTCCCCATCCGCATTACTGGCTGACAGAGCCATTAATGCGGCATCAATCTCTGCCAAAGAGAATTCAGCCTGCATACCATTAACCTGGCTTTCCCCAAGGTGGGGTAAACTGCACTGTTGGATATACTGTAAGCGCTTTGCCTGGTCTATGATTCGTGTGTGATTATGAATCTCCTCATAGAGCCCAGCAAATTGTTCCAGAATAGGCAGGGGGTGGTATATAACTTATCATGCCTGCCTGATTGCCCGTGTAGCACACTTTGATTATGGGTCTAATATCTGATGGGCCAGGACTCTCCTTACCCTTTTCCCGTATTCATATTGCAACTCTCTGTGTTTTATCTACCTAGGAGTGACCTGGTCTTTTAATCTATGCCCCAGGAGAGATCTTTTCTCCACTATCTGGAGATAAACCAACTGCTCGTCTGTCCAACCTTGCGAGATGTTAAGAGCGTGTAGTGTTTTGAGTTCTAAAATAGCCTGGCGGAGAATGTAAGCCTCCTCAGAAGTATCTCTATTTTGTTTAACAATATACTGCAGTGTTATACCCCTAATATACAGTTTCATGGTATCCCAAATTATTTGAGGTGAAGCTGTGTCCTTGTTGACCTGGAGGAACTCCCTAAGTAGGCCTGATGTGTAAGTAATATAACAATTATTTGCAAGAAAATGCCTAACAAATTAGAACTTAGTGCAATTTTCCCTATCTCCAGTTGAAACAAATGAAAACTGAATTGGATTAAGGGCAAACCCTCCTTTCCATGCTATCAATCAGGGCCCTCCCCATAAGAACCATATTGATCCTGGAATAATGCCTGTGAGGGCAAGAATAGAAAGTAAAACCAGTTTTGAGAGGATAGAGAATGCCCCATGAATCACATAGCCCATACAACTGCATAAGATCCCTAAGTGAGGCCCTGGTTCTGGGTTTACGCAGGATAGCAGTACGATTAATAGTATCTATATTATTATCCAGTATACAATTGAAATCTCTCATTACGACCAGTTCCCCAGCCTAATCTACTAGCTCCTATGACAACATATCTAGTATTTCTGGGTCATCATTGTTAGAGGCATACTCCACACACAGAGCAAATTTCATTGAGTTTAGTAATAATTCAGCAAGGACTCATCTTCCCCAAGAGTTGGCAGCACTTCTGAGCACTTGGCCACAGAATTTCTTATGGGACAATAGTGCCACCCCGCATATCGAAATTGATGGTGATGTGCAAGCAATTATGTCATATCCTAGCTGCTTATATAAGGACCTATCCTTGTATGCTTAATGGGTCTCTGTCAGGGCTACCAGTTGAAGTTTATAGAAAATAATCTCCTTCCAAACCAGTTGTTGCTTGCTATGTATGTTGGTTCCAAACACATTCCTGCCTATACATTTATTCTGAGCCATAAAGACTGATAACTTTCTGTGGCTCTACTATGCCCTGTTACCCTTGTGCCCTTATTTGCTCAGTTGTAATATTCTGCCACCTTAAACAATGTAGAAAATAAACCCCAGATGGATTGACCATATTTTGACCATTTCCAACCCCTACGTCATCCCCGCATCGCCGAAACAGGGTCACTGTGATCACCCCCCTCACCCCCCACCCAGCTCCCCCAATCCCCACCCACCCCTGCACTCTTGAGAAGAAATGAACCACCCCTTCTGGCTGTCAGCTGGAGACATCCCAGTGGAGTACCGACTACGTACACCCCTAAGTCCCAATCAGCCACGCCCCAGTTCCATGCCATGCCGTCCCTCCATCCATCCTGGGCCAATAAGTAAGTAAGGACCATCAAGAAAACAAAAAGGAATTTTTCTCCACCCAAATACTGCATCATATTCAACTGTAGACATGAGTATCTAAATCATCAACTCCATCTTAAGAACAAAATGAGCCTTCTCCTAACACAGAGAAAATATATGGGAGATGTATTAAAGCATAGAGATGAATAGATATAATAAGAGATAGCCTATATCAAATTAAAGTCCAAAGCTAGACTAATGTTACTGTCCTGTTCCCAGGAGAGCCAGAGCATGCTTAGCATCCTCCATAGAGTAGGACATCTGGGTTCTCCCATCTTTTATAATCTTGAGGCGAGCAGGCTCCTGCTAAAAGACTTGGGACCCCACAGCCTTAAGCGGATTTATAAGTTGACCCATCTACCATTTTCAGTCCATTGTAGATCTGCAAAGATCAAACCGAGCCACGATTGACATTGCCTTAATCTGAACTGGGGTCGGTGGATATGCTTTTAGAGGGATTGCTTGTCTCAAAAGGAAATTCCCAACGTATATGAGGATTGGGTGAGGCTGAGCCATGTTGAAGTTAGCTGAGTTTCTACTGAACGGAAGCCGGTGAGCATGTGGATTTTGAGAATCCCAGACCCAATCCGAGAGGTCTGGAAATGCTCTCCCAAACAGTTGTACTATATAGTGCCGGGGGTCAGGGCCTTCCTTTCCATCCAGGATCCCAAACATCCTTAAGTTGTTTCTCCTTTAGTGATTTCTACATCTTAGATTTTTGTCTGGAGGTATTCAAGCTGGAAATCATGGCCCCCGATTGCCTTAACTGTTGCAGACGTGGCCGCCTCAGTGTGAGCAACACAACAATGATGGACAGTTTTGAGGACCGGCTCGGTTTCGAGGTAACACCTTGTCCATCATTGTTGTGTTTGCAGGTACCGCTCTAAGTGTACTGGGGATGCTCAGACGTGAGTCCCAGGCACTCCACACCACTGGAATCAAGCTAGCCGGGCTGATGAGAGGTGTTACCTCGAAACCGGGCCGGTCCTCGGATGCTTGTTTCCGTTCTGGGAAGGACATGGCTTTTGTAGTTCGGACTGGACTGTTCCCATGGGGCACAGGGTCAGCGCTGATTTGCATATCGCCATTGTTTAACCCAGGGTGGTGTGGAGTGGAAAAATGATGGATTTGGGCCCAGATCTTTGGACTGGGGTGAATGTGTGACATTGATCCACATTCTGTCCATCATTGTTGTGTTTGCAGGTACCGCCCTTGCTTAGATGCCATTGCCTGGAGGGTTTGGAGGATTTAAGATTTTGATCCATCTGGGCCAGGTCCTGGTCCACGCACTTCTTCTTCTTTTTAGAAATAACATGGTTCTGCTGAACATTATCACCTCTTACCCAGACAGAGGTGTAGTAGTAGTCAAAAGGCCTCTATCTGTATTGGGGGAGAGGTTATCGATTGAACTGGTGATGGTTGTGAAATCATCGCTACAACCCACCCTTGAGGAGTTATTGACACTGCCATTGTGCTGTGTCACTGCAGTTTCAACCGTTGAGATTCAGTACCCCCCTCACAGCCTTTACCCTCTATGGCCACCATATCGAAAGGGATCCTCCCACCCTGGGCCCCATCAGTGTCAGTAATAGTACTCATAATAAGTAGCTTTGATTGCCCAGGTTGCAGGGGCCCAGCTGATGACACTATGTATCCTGGGTTTGTCGAGAGGTTGTCTGTTGCTTCGCCTTTAGTATGATTCTCCACCGGAGGACACTTCTGCTGTGACTTGTGCCATTAGGGTATCTGCCAGTGAAAGTCCCTCATCAAAAGCTACTGGTTCAGTAGGAGAGGACTGTATGAGCTCCCTCATAACTCCAGACCTAAGTATTTTTAATATTGGGTGTACAACTTGAATATTTTCCAGCGCGGGTAAGATGGTGTTTGGCTCCCCCACTCAGTGGTAGAAGTGGGAGGGATTAACACAGTCCGCTCCCTTACTTCTGTATTTTAAAAATGCGTCCCAGGACGGCAGGAATTGTCCGAATTAAAAAAATATTGCGTGATCGTCCAGCCCTGTGTGTTGCACATTAAGGAAGGCGTCTGCAGTTGCCACAACCTCCTCCCCCTTCCCCTCCGTGTCTTGGGGCATTGGCCTGCAAAGCAACACTGTGGGAGCAATCAATCATCATGTGAAAACGACAACCTTTAGTGGCCCTGCTGCTAGAGTGTGAGGTGTGATTTCCACCTCATTTAGTTACAGCGTCAGATTGGGAAGGCGATCAGTCAGGCATGGGGCGACGGTCCGGTGCTTCAGGGGCACCTATGGGCCGTTTTTTTGAGCCTCTGTAAACTGCCTTCACCAGGCCAGTGTATTGAGGCGTCAGCAACCCGGGTTCTCTCGTGACCCTCTGTATTTTGAGGCTGGGAGCTTGGTGTTGCTCTGGCCTTTGGGGCATTATGGTCTGGGCCCCCTGCCTTGTGGGGCCTGCATGGCCACAAGCAGTGTCAGCTCCTGCCGGGCCATCACCTTCAGGTTATGGGAGCAATGGGGAGGGTGTGAATAGGCATGGGCCTACATGGGGAGGCTGGAAGGAGAGGTGATTTTATGGCCATTGTGCATTCTCACTCCAGTCTATGGTGGGCTGGCAGGGGGTAAGAGAAGCAGCCTCCCAAAGAGGCCATGTGTTGCCACCTCAGCCCCAGTGTCTTTTAGGCCTTGTTGCTGGATGCAGGGTTTAAATGACTGGATATGACATTACGATTAATCCTGAATCGCTGCACAATATGTGTGCCTAGAAAAGTACAAAAATCACTGACTGGAAAGGTGTCAGTGATGTAAACTAGCATTTACAACAATAGTTAACTGAACACTGCAGTACATGCAGATGTCAGTGAGACGTAAAGCAAGTGCACAAGTGGTAAAACCAGATGGGCCCCTGATTATAGGAGTAACTGACTAAAGAAGAATTAAGCTATTATATCACAAACTGAGAGTCACCTGCAAATTGTGAGCTCCTGTAAAACCAGCTTCATAGATCTAATTATAAGAGGCTCCTATGCTGTCAGACAGAGAGGATGTTATGCAGCTACCGAAAGGGGTTCCTGAACCAGTGTGTTTTAGAAGATATTTGATGCACACAAAAGAGGGGTGTTCCCTACTTTATGGGAGTTGCCTGTGAAAGGTCTGTGCAATTTGCACTTCGTGAAAAGTGGGCTACAGTTTTTTTTAGTTTATTGTTATTCTTTTAGGATTGCGGGTCTCAGGAACGTGCAGGCACCTCTGCTTCATGCACAAGCACAAGAACTTTTAACATATGCTGCCTGCTTTGGGGGCACTGCAATTATGCAGCAATGGAGGACCAAATGATGCTGCAGTGTTGGCTAAGTTATGCAGCAAAGAAAGGCTGCAGCCTAATGTGAGGTACATTTTCTGATACTTTATTATTTTGACTTTTTTACACATCCTACAGTCTCTGCAAAGGTTTTGCCTCAATAATACCAGTTTAACATAGAAGTGCAGCAGTGAGAACGGTGACCAGCCAACCTTTGTAAAGGGCTTTCTACTTCACAGCAACACAAGTCACGTGTTTTGATCCATTTCAGCTACATACAATTTTTTCGTTAAAACCATCAGGTTATGCGGCCGATGATGTATTATGTGGAAAATATGGCAGAGCCATAATTATGTGGAAAAGATTTGCAAATTAGGATATTTTGCCATTCATGACCTTCCTCGTGCTGTCTCTTTTGGGTGGTATTTCTGGACACCTACAGTGCTTTTGGAGAGACAAAGTATGAAGTTGTCTAATAGTGATTGCAGAGGATAGTAGTCTCATGGGGAGGAAATAACTAATTGAGATAATCCGAGGAACACTACCTATTTTTGACTCTACCACTGTTTGAGTCTCATAATTTCAAAATTGATGCATCTGCAATTCTCATTGCTAACTAACTTGAGTAGTAATTACACAAACTACTAATATATTAATTGTATCTCATTCATCTGATAATGCTAAAGGCATCTGCAAAACCAACAGGTCTGGGTTGTTTTAGATGTATATATTTATTTTTGATTGCTATTTCATGATACAATAACAGGAAACCAGAAGGCATCTAATGCTGGCTTCATTACATGTTGCGTGAAGCACATAAAAAATGTAGGACCACAATTTTGCATTGACCGAGGGGCACTGAATGATATACTCAACAGTGCTCCCCAACATGTAGGCCCTCCCGTCATAGAATTTACTCCCAAATTTTATGTTCACAAATGGTTAGGAAAAGGGAAAAGAAGTGCTGATGAAAGAACCCGCATGGCTTGGAGACAAACGGCACCTGGTTCCTCTTATAAGCGTATTTGGGACATTCTTTGATTGAAAATGTATCCCATGTTGTTAATGTATTTTAATGTAATTAACTAATATATTAAACCTCAAATAAACGTGTATCCATTGGTTGTGGATGCCAAACATACTAAAAATCGGTATGGTTTGCTCTTTTTATCCTCACTTCTGACTCCTCCAACTGATCCAATCCTCTGGTTTTTCCCGCCTCCTGATGCTCCACCCACAGTTCCCCTACTTTTTTCCCCTCACTTAGAACACTGCCCCCACTACCTGTATCTGCTGCTCCTGCTGACCCTGTGGTACAATGGCTCGAGTCTTGCCCCTCTCAGGCTCCACAGGGGGGATTTATCTTTGGAGGTGCCATTAAAACACTACACTGGTATCTTTGAAAATGAATTGCAGCCAGCCGGGAGCAGGGAAACGTTCCGCACTGACTGCAAACACGGTGGCCACAGAACTGCAGCATTCGGGCAGAGATGCAGAGAAACTAGTCATCAGCGGGGCTGCTGCAAGCAGGTCAGCGCGAGACGAGAATCTGCAGCTCGGTGCTCGGCATCTGTAAATGCGGCACGATTGATGGCGGCTGACATTGAGCAGCAAGGTGGAGGGTCTCTCCACTGCTGGCTCAACCCGCCATCTTCCTTACCCTGAGAACCGAGCCAAAGAAAGGCAGATTTACTTCAGACATAGGAGTGAAACTGGTGGGAACTAATTTACAAAGCATTTAGTGAATCTCAACAATTCTTTCTGACGTCACTCGAGTTCATAAGACCCGGTAAATTGATGGTTTTATTTCTAAAAGTCAGCATTGGACTGCAGTGCTTTCCACAATCTGCACTGCGCCTTTCTGAGTGGACCAGCTTGACTAACCTTTCACGCAACGCAAGGGAGAGAGAAGCAATGAACCACATCTACAAGAATATGGCGCACTTCTCATCTATCATTGATCTGGTGCACTTCAGGCAATCCATCGCCAATGCAGGCACCATTGAACCACGGGGCAAGGGTGCCTCTGTTACATGGGGAATTGTTTTTGTGCAGGAATAAATAGCTTCCTGCACAAAAACAATCTCTTGAGACTTTTTCCTCTTTCGATGTGTGCTGCAGATTGCAGCACACATAGAAAGAGGAATAAAGGAGGAGAAAAAAATGTTTCCCCTCATTACACCTTCTTCTGGGAGGCATAGCGATTTCACACAATCTCAGGTTTACAAACTTTTGAAAATCTACACTTGAAATCCATGGGTAGATGCATGGGAACGCCCATGTTCCACCCATCGAACGTCTTCCAGAATGAAAGGTAACGCAATGCAATGGAAGGCACTGAATTGCGTTGCATTTTTTCACATAGCCCCGCAAGGGGCCACAAATCGCAGGGCTTTGTAAGTATCTCATAGCAGAAACCATCGCAATGGACCGCACACCGCTAGCCCCTCCTCCGGATCGCCCCTAGGGACTCTGGTACATGGAGTTCTAGAGTGGTTCACCCATGTGGGTGCAAGTAGGTACTTGTTGAACTGATGATCTCTAGACCCGATACATGTCCCGGGTTTTTGGATATCGCCCGAGACATGGCTCGGGTTTCGGGATAACTTCCCTCATCAGTAGAGAAAATAGTTAGGGGTGGAAGAGAAGGCCGCCAAGCAACCGTCAAAGGCCTCGATGCCCGAACCGGCACGCAGGTGCGTCGTCCAGGAGCCCGTCGGCTCAAAGCTCAAGGGAGCCAATTTGTAGACACAATCGCAGTGGACCGCACACCGCTAGCCCCTCCTCCGGATCGCCCCTAGGGACTCTGGTACATGGAGTTATTGAGTGGTTCACCCCAATGGGTGCAAGTAGGTACTTGTTGAACTGATGATCTCTAGACCCGATACATGTCCCGAGTTTTTGGATATCGCCCGAGACATGGCTTGGGTTTCGGGATAACTTCCCTCATCAGTAGAGAAAATAGTTAGGGGTGGAAGAGAAGGCCGCCAAACAACCGTCAATGGCATCGATGCCCGAACCGGCACGCAGGTGCGTCATCCAGGAGCCCGTCGGCTCAAAGCTCAAGGGAGCCAATTTGTAGAAACCATCGCAATGGACCGCACACCGCTAGCCCCTCCTCCGGATTGCCCCTAGGGACTCTGGTACATGGAGTTCTGAATTGCGTTGCATTTTTTCACATAGCCCCGCAAGGGGCCACAAATCGCAGGGCTTTGTAAGTATCTCATAGCATTCTGTGTCATGGATGCGCCACAAAAGTGTTGCAACCATGAGGCAAAATGTTTGTAAATCTGGCCCTGGATGTTCAAGTGTAGTGCGTTGTATTAGACGGACAAATGTGTTTTTGCATTGCTCGCGTGGCTATGAAATTGAAAAGAAATCTAGACATGCTTATTTCAATTCGAGCCATTTTCCTGGCTGGTGGGAAAAAAGAATCGAAACATATAAAAACATTAAGAAACCACTAACCATTGGAATGAAATAAATAAGAAACCATTGGGAGGCATCAGTGAAATTTATAAACTTTGTCTGTCAATAATATTGTCATACATCATTTAAATAGATTTAGTGATCATCAGGCATGATTAACTTAGTCCGTCATTATGGGTTTCTGCAAGATGAAATAAGATACACGGATAGAAAATGCAAAAAAAAAAGCATTACTTAAAGGGTCACAGAGTCTTTGGTTTATAGTTCAAAAAGGCTAATAAAAGGATGCAACTACTCAGCACAGCAAGAATCATTAAATGCTTTGAAGCAATAAAACCTTTCTAAGGCTCTCTACAGAGCCCATGTTGGTTTTGCTTTTGCTGTCCAAGTAGCATTTGACATAAGAAGCACCAAAACCACCATCAACATTTTGAAAGCTTGATTACAAACTATAACAGTTTTAATGGGTGACTGAGCTAAACAACCTTTGACAGTTTTACCGGCTTCAAGGGGAGCTATAGCCATAGCCCACGAAGCATTGATGGACTGAAATATAAATCTGCCCACATAACTATGCCCATTCACTGGACTCAATTGACTGTAAAATAATTATGGTCTGCTGCATAATTGTAATGCCTTTGAAACAAGCTGAGCCTTGTAAACATTCAACACTAAAAGATCTGGGAGATATAATTTTCTAATCACATGAACCACTAGTAAAAATACCCTGCTGTTCTTTTGTTTTCTTGGAAATTGAATTCTGTATGCTCTTTACATAATTCTGCATTGTTTCATTCTCAGTTTAGAAATTTAGGGCTGATGCAGTTAACCATTTCGCGGAATCAACTCCTCAATCTGATTTACAATTTGCAGGGCAGCTTCAGAGGCCGCTCTCTTCCTATTGAGATTCTCACTGTTATGGATCAATGTGTTCACAAACCCTTAAAAAATTGCCAACACCTTAAAAGTGGTGATAACTGATTTATAAAGGATGGAGCATGCCGAGCTGATGGTTTCCCCTTTTAAAATCATCTTCTAGGGCCTTTTTTGTAAGAAGGCAGTGGCATAAGGTACCAACCATCGCATTCTTCCCCAAAAATGTCCCCAAACTATTTTTTTTTAAAAGCAGCACCTTTACCTTTAATGGATACAGACCACTTAACAAGCAAATAGATTTTCGGTTCGGAAAGGAAATGCAATAACTGGGGTCTGCTGTCCATTGCATTCGTGAAATTTCTCAGTTGGCAGACTTTCACAGGTGATCACAAATTGTGACCTGTTTAAATGATATCAATGAGGCCGGCTGCTCTGCACACGAGTAAGTTGCATTACAACGTATTGGTGCATTACAGAGAATGTGGAGCCTCTTCACGTTCCAAATAGTAAGATAAGTGAGGGGAATACATTTGCCTCCCACAAATTAGTGATTCACACTCAATCTAAATAAGTTAAACGGGGATTGGCCCAGTGTCTGTTACAATGAGCAAGAGGCCTACCTGTTGACATTTCATTGATGGATTTCTGAAGGGTAAGGATAGAGGGGCTGTGGCTCCAAACCAAAGTAAGCCAAAGTTTCCCTCGTAGCAAGCAGCATAGCCAGAGACATACGGCCACATGCATCATTGTTGCCGTTTGCGATTTCTTAATTGTGAAAAAGGGCATGTGTGTGTGTAAAACGAAACTTTCATAAATGCACTTTTGTGCATTTTTGAAAGTTTTTCGCAAATTACCATGAAGGTAGACTGAGGCAAGGTCACAGGGTACTGGGGATAGGGTTTGTGGGAAGAAATCTGTGGACCAGCAAAGTGAGGTTGCTGGGTTCACTGTTACCCAGGCCGCCCTCGCCCAAGTCTTGGGATCTCTTCATCAGCCCAAAGACATTATAGGCCAGGTCCTTACAGAGCTCCTGGAGAGGAAGCAGTTGTAGAGGGACCACAATGTACAGATTGAGAATCTGAACCCCCAATTTGAACTCCCTGACTGGGGTGCAACATGATATTTACTCCCATATGTGCAGGACTTTTCTAGCACCAACTTCCTTTTTCTGTGGTCCAACAACATCTGGGCCAACTGCATCTGTCTCAGCCAAACAAAGGGAGGCCCTGCCACAAGAAGCAACAACTGCACCCACCTCAGACCCTGTCAATCCACCAGCCCTCCTCAGGAGCACATGTTTATCCAGACCACCAGGAGAGGATGCCAAGACCACCACCACAAAGAGACGCAGAACCCAATTCCCTCCATTTCCTCTGTGGAATATTTCTGAAGACATTTACCTTTCTGGTGACAGTTGTCTTTTTGAATTGGATTTCAAACATTTTTGGATCTTTAGTAATAGTTTCAATTATCATGATTGATGTTTATAATTTATTTTAGCTTTTTTCGTGTACATCCTGTTTTAGTTTATTTGAGTTATAAAAACAAAACTAACAAAGTCAAAGACTATTTTTATCTTTTATTCCCAATGTCTTTAATTATTTTTTCCTTCCACCACACATATAAAAATGGAAAAAATAAAATGATTGTTAATCAAAAATAAATGCAATGTAGATCATTTTTCTCACACTCTCCAAAAATGACTAAAAAGAACAAATAGCACAAGCCCAATTGATGTATGTTGTTAGAAAGAAATGTTTGTCATAGTTTACAAAAACAATTACAGCCCATGCATAATCCAAATCATCAGTGCAATTTTAACATTTACAGTTCCAGACACTACCATCATGGGAGACTGTGATATAACCCAGAAAACGGATTATCTAGGCAAACTATCATTGATCTGGCTCAGAATAGTAATCCCACATCAATAACACCAATAGTGAAATAGTGAAAACCCTGGCATTACTCCATTTTGTGGCCACAGGATCATTCCAAGACATTGCTGCAGTATCTGTTGCAATGTCACAACCAACTTTAAGTGGAATGATATAAGAAGTTCTTTCTATAATGATGAGACACATCAGCAGCTTCATACACTTAACAGAAAATGAGGATTCTGCCAATGTGGAGGGAGATTAGTATGCTTTGGGTCGAATGCCACATGTGGTTAGAACAACTTAAGCAGCACCTATTGTCTTGATGAGACCATTCAACAGTAAACAAATTTACTTCAATCTTAATAACTTCAAATCAATAACTGTGCAAGTTGTCTTTGTATAAGGTATGTACTTTGAAATGTCCTAATGAAGATGACATGGTGAAATGTCCTAGAGCAGATAAAAACAAAAAGATTCATTAAATTACATTACAAAATAGACACCTTGCAAATGAATAATTTAGATGACACATTTTCTAAGAACAATCAAAGATAAACAATCTAAATGAACACAGTAGATAATGTGTCAAAACTTTTATCAACAAACATCTTTGCCCTGGATTTCACCTAACCTGGCCTTTCTAAACAATATTTATTACAGACGTTTATCACAATTCCATTACAAGTTGTTTTAACATTTCATGTAATAAAATGTAAATATATACTTACACTCATGCAATGACATCTTGAGGTATGTCAATTTCTTCCCCTTCACCACTATTGTCTTCATTTGGCATTTAAACATCCTCACCCTGTGTCTCTTCATGGTCTTCTTCATCTGCAATGTAAGGGGTGTTCCGTTGTAGGGCTATTTTGAGTAGCACTAAACAAAGAATAGAAGGGGAATGGGAGCAAATGAAGTTCCAGTACCTAAGCCTCAAAAATACTCAAATATGAAAGTGTGGAGGTACTGTTCCTTTAGAGGAAGAAAAGGCAGAAGGCAAGAGAACAAAAGAAAATAAGAAAGGTAGGCGAAGTCTGAGGAATCCTGACTAATGTACCTACCTCTAACCTTTTGGTGGAAAACTGGTGTTGCACGCAGTGTCTGGGGAAGGTCTGAAATGAACAGACTAAACAGAAGGGATGCTAAGATGCACCCCTGTTGCAAGCCAATCTCATTCAGAATTTTCCTAGTCAGATTCCCAAGTCCAGCAAGATCAATCTGATCCCAGTTGCCATTATGGAGCTTCATTTTCAAGCGCAGCAATGCCTCAGATTTCTTCCACTGCTGTCATGTGCACCAAAGTGTATCTCTACTCACATTGTTGAAAGCCACTCGGATGTCAACCAAGCAGCAGTATAGGCCACCATCTGACTCCATTGATTTCCTTGCGGTTCCCCACAATGTGAAACAGTGGTTCCATTGTACAATGCTTTGGCCTGAAGACTCCTTGCTTTATTGGGATGAGTACGGTATCAAAAGCCCAGGCTACTAGATACTTCAAAAATGTTTTGGCATAAAGTTTGGACGGAATGTCCAACAGCTAAATCATATGCTAATTAGCTGGCTGATGCTTTTTGTCTTTTTTATGTAAGGGCTTCACTAAAGCTCCCTTCCAAGACTCTGGTAGGCAGCCAGTTAGTGTTACCCATTTGAAAAACCTTCTTAGGATGAATCCCCATTTCCTTGGATCTTTTTTTAAAATCACCAATGGACGACCATCTGGGCCTCCTGCCCTAGAGGCTTTCATGGAATAAATTATCTCTGACAAGATTCCTGCCGACTGTCCATTAACTATAACTTCAATATCCAACTCAGAGTTGGCCTGCACCACTAACCTATTATCCATGTTTCCACGCCTGTCTTCTCTTTTTTCTACAGTTCCCTACTTTTTTTTCCTCTATAGGGACAGTACCTCCACACATTCATATGTTGTGTAACATCCAGCATGCCATTGTGATTTTGCACACCGTATTGAGTGAGTGGAGGAGGGCTCCACCAGTTCTCTCCAGACATTGAAATCTGGACTTTAGGAACCCAAAAGTCCACTCCACTGGACTCCATATTCTTCCATGTGCCTCATTGAAGCGGATTTCCCCTGGCGGAGTTGGATTCCTCAGCAGTGCTAACAACTATGATTGATTAGTATGAGCTGAGTCTCCTATATGGAAAACAAAATGAGCTAAAAAATGTAGCACAATTTTAGATCACTACACTTTAAATTAATCCTGGGCAAGTAACTCCGCTCCGCCAGTGGAGTTTATAGAGTTTTGCTACCACGCACTCCATTGAGAGCTCGGAGTCCAGGCAAAACTCTGACTCTGTGGCAGAGCTGAGTTAGCCAGCCCCTCCCCCTTCCCTAATTAATTATAATTTTTTTAAAAGGCTTTTACCTGCTGTGGCTGCCACCTCCTTACCATGGCTACTCTCCTTCCTCGTTCTCACCGTCTGTTTCTATTGGAAACCCCTATGTTGTGCATCTTGCTTGTGTGCATGACCACAACGTAGAATGTAGGGGTTTCCAATAGACAAGGACAGCGAGGACGAGGAAGGAGAGCGGCCATGGTGAGCAGGAGGCTGCCACAGCAGGTAAGTGCCTTTTTTGACAAATGATAATTAATTAGAGAGGCGGAGGGAGCTAAGCGGAGTTCCACTGAGTTTTTTTCCAACTCTGTGGAACTCCGTGTAGAGATACTAAGCCACTCCGCCTGGGATTAAAATGAACCAAACAATATGATGAAAGATTGTACTTACTAATGTGCCAGGACCTCTCAGGTTAAGTTGTGATATTTTCTGGGCTATGCTGCTTGTCCGTAGTACAGAGAATCATGGGTTGATCTGGGGAAATGTATACTTGTGATGTACAAATTGGGTAAGCAGATAACTTGCACATTGATTGAATGGATAGTCATCCGATTCTGGTAGAGTTGTTCATTGGCTTTTGGTGACATTAAGGCAATATGTGTGTCATCAATTGATTCAACTACGTGTGGTAGGCGAAACAAATCATACAATTCTCCTTTCACATTCGCAAAATCCTCATGTCGTGCAAACTGGATGAAGCTGTTGAACATCTTGTAGCACACCACTGAAAGTTAGTTGTGACAGTCCACCAGATACTGCCACAGTGCATTGGAATGATCCTGTGACCCCAAAGTAAAGTACTGTCATGAGTTTATTAATTGGTGTAATAGATGTGGGATTTCCATTGTGAGGCAGAAAATCTGGCTCCAGCTGATGACAAACATCCAGTACAGTTTGCCTATTCAATCTGAATTTTCTGGTAATATCCCGTCCTTCCATGATGGCAAATCTGAAAATGGAACACCTGAGGCTGTTGTCTGCTCACTCTACCTGGGTTCAAATGTCTGCATTGGATAATTGTCAACATTTTAAAACATTTACAAACTCATTTAATTTCAATAATGCAAATGTCATGTTTTGCTAAAAATATATATTGTTTCTTAACTAAATTGAGCACAACCTGTAATATTTAAATTCTTTCTTAACAAATATTTGTTTTTACCTGTCTATTGTTTTCAGAAAAAAATGTGTAAATAATACATTTTGATGTACTATTTTCACATTCTCTGTTTAAAAAAAGAAAATTCTACCATAATACCATAAACGGAAGAAAAAACAACACCGTACTACTATTGCATTTAAATTACTGAGTGACATTAGCATTTTGTATATGTAAATGAACTAGTCACCTTTTCAACTGTGGTGACTCATAAACATTCACGAACACACTATTTGACCATCTAAAATGGATGGTGCCTGACCTCACCGTCAGGATATTTGGAAATAGATGTCTGAAGCGGAAATTGACAGGGTAGTGGGTGGGAAATTCCACAACGGACACAGTCTTGGCTAACATGTGTGCAAGCAATGTATGAAAGCCAATGGCTTTGTCTGCGGTCATTGACGATCCTGTACGAAGTGTACATGTATGCTGCGTTTTGAAAAAGAAGGAGGTGTATCGCCATCACTGCGGGGGCCACGCAGAAGAACTACATGCACCAGACGCCCCAGGAGCCAGCAGGGGCTGAGCTACAGGTCGCTGCCCCTCCCGCTTGCCTCACCTGGGTGCTCATAAACTGCTCGCGCCTCCCGCTTCTTGGGAGACACTTCGTCATCACTGCGGGGGCTACGCAGAAGAACTACAAGCACCAGCGCCCCAGGAGCCAGCAGGGACTGAGCTACAGGTCGCTGCCCCTCTCGCTTGCCTCACCTGGGTGCTCATAAACTGCTCGCGCCGCCCGCTTCACGGGAGACGCTTCGCCATCACTGCGGGGGCCATGCAGAGCAGAAGAACTACACGCACCAGACGCCCCAGGAGCCAGCAGGGGCTGAGCTACAGGTCGGTGCCCCTCCCACTTGACTCACCTGGACGGATTTAAACAGCTAGTTCCTCTCGCCCTGCGGGACACGCGCGGACGCGCTCCAGGCTAAGCCAGGGCAAAGGGTGGGCCGTCTGTGGCCATCAGGGGCTGAAGGAGGCTGGGCTGGGCCACCCCCCTTTTCATAGTTGCTTCATAAAGGTACTGTTGGTTTTGAATGAGTGCTTTTTAGCACACGGTTTTGAACAATGGGGAAAAGGAAATGCATGGAGGGAGGGGTGAGGGCCTAAGTGCGTTGGTGAAGGGGAAGAAGCCAAGTCAGTCAAGGAAAGTAGTAAAGCACGCAGGGGATAACTGTGTCATGGACTGCATTGATGAACTTATCGAGGAATATGGAGCCCTACTTACGTCTGAGCACCCCCCTAATCGGAAGCCAGAAAGGGGCACTAGGGGCACTGAAGAAGTATCGAGGGGGAGACAGTAAACAAGGCCCAATAGTGGTTCCTGACATGTTTCATGGGGAAAAACAAAGTGGCCGAGGTCAAGATGTAGGGGAACGTGCTGGGAGGGATAGTGAGATTACTAATATTGACATAGAGCACAGAGTTATTTGTCCCCCTGTGATCGATCCAATTATACTTTGTAAAAATAGATTCTCTGCTCTAGCAAATGTCGATAGCGGTGGTTCTGTAATTGAAGGTCAAACAACTCAGCACAGCACATGTGATGTATTATATGGAGCTAGCGAACCAGTACTGGGGGGCCTTTCTGATTCTCCTGTTCTGTTTGCTCCTATTAAGGATACTGAGGAAGATAGTGAAGCTCTGACCATTGTGGTCAAACAATTATGCAAACTTGTTGAGGGCATGCAAGCTAAGATTGAAAGCCTTACTACCACAGTAAATAATGCCATTCTGGGCTGTGGTCCATGCCCTACTTGTATGGTAAATAAATCACCGAGTGGTACACCTCTAGAACAGGAAAATGTGGCAGTACAATGCACTGTGTCTAACAAAAGTAGTGATAGCTTGGTGAGACAGGTTGGAGTTTTGTATAGCGAGGTAGTTGGAGTAAAGAAAAGGTTATCGCAAGTACCCAATATGTTCGTTGCTAAGCGTCCTAATGTAAAATTAGGGGAAACACAGCAAAGGGAAAGAAGTGGAGATCTCAAACTAAGTGGTAGACACCGTGCCAATCCTAGCATGTCTAAGCAGACTAATAGCAAAACCGTTATGGTAGATAGAGGTGATCTACAGCATCATGCCAATCTGAATGAAGTGTCAAAAATCTATATGGTGAATGTCCCGAAGTTGAGCCCTGGAATGGATCTAGAAACAAGGACTCCCTAACAAATAAGGCTATTCATTGGATCAGGCATACTAGGGGTTGTAGATCTGTGATAAGGGATGACATTGCCAGGGCTCAAAGGCTAACATATCAAGGGGGCAAAACTGATTGCATTGAATTGATGTTCAAACAGGCGAATATGCACAAAATTTGAGTTCAGAAGTTGCTGCCCCGATCATTCCGTTATCCAAATTAGATCTTCTCCCCCCCATCAGTGGCAGGATGAAATGGGGAAGAGAGTACCTGGAAGAGAGCAGGGTTGCTCAGCTTTGGAGTTTAATGATTGACTGCTAGATAAAGGTGACCATCTAGGCCTTCCACTTTGTGCTGTAGAGGAAAGCCCAAGTCTGTACCTGGACCCTAACCCACGTAGTCCCTGCACACCCACAATCTCGTGGCAAATGGAGGACCACGCTAACCCCATCCCAGCTTGTGCCCCAAAAAGCCCAAACTTAAATATGAATGCTAACTTTCTTGATGGTTTTGAAAAATGTGGTTCAATCTTGTCATGGAACATCACAGGGTTGAATGCAAAGATTCAAAGTCCAGAATGGGCTTCGTTTATTAATTTGTTTAATATCTGTCTATTTCAGGAAACTTGGCTACTTGAAGCACAGCACTTCCCGGGGATTTTAAATTATAGTGTACCCGCAGAAAAGAGTGTAAGAGGGCGACCTTCTGAGGGTTTAGCAATGTGGATAAGGCAGGACCTGGAAGTTGATGTAAAGGTGCTCCCTTCAAACCACAGGGACATACAGATTGTTAGCCTTAAGTTTAGCCAGGCTAAATCTGTAGATATCTACAATGTAAACGCGAGGAGTACAGGGGGGGAAGAAATCAGGGACTATTGCCGCCATAGAAGACCTTATAGAAAGATACTCTGCGCAATCATATATAATTGTAGCTGGTGATTTTAATACGACTTTTGAGCCGTTGTTAAGTGGTGATTAGAACCCCGCAGGTGAAGAAGATAAGCAGTGGGGAGTTCCCAAATTAGAGTTGGCGCCCGTTAAGAGGTGGACTGAGCTGGCAATCCAGATTAATTCAATTTGCTTGAATAAAGGGTTAAGGGCAACCAATGGCAGAACATTGAATGATAAGCTGGGTGCCATTACTTTCAATAAGGGCCCACTGGAAAGTAGAATTGACTAAATACTAATGAGTCTTTAAATGTGGAACTACTTAGAGGACACGATGGTTGTTGATCGCTTGGAGAGCAATCACAATCCTCCGTGTCTGCTCTTGATGTACGAGAAATCACCTATGGCTGCCAGGGGATTGAACGAAATGCCCTCCCCAAGTATAGTTCTTGCAAATGATATGCGCCATGTAAAATAGGTCAAATTGGTTGAATGTCAGGAAGATATTGATTTTATATCAAGCAAGCTAGAGCAAGCAACTATGGAGCTGAGTTCTTATGTCAGTAGTGGTGGTATAGAATTAGATATAGAAATTGGTACCAAGATATATGAAACATGTTTTAACCAATTGAAATGTTTGTTTGTTAGACCGTGCAAGGCAAACAAGGCCCAAATTAACCACTTGCCACGTTGGTATTGCAAGGAATGTAGAAAAGCATGCCATGATCTAGGCCAGGCTATAAAATCTGGATCTGGCGAGACTGTACGCCTCGCTAGGGCAGCCTACAAATGTGTAATATCCAAATCAAAGCGTGCTTGGGACGAGAAGAGGTGGCAAGAGCTCAAGGAAGCCAGTGCTTCTGGAATATACTCAAGGGGGGATGTGAGGGCCAACCTGAAAAGCCGCAAAACTGGGTATCCCAAGATGCGTGGGTGGCCTACTTTAAGCCCCAATGCGCAAAAAGCATGGAACCAAATATAAATTGTAGACCAGAGGTCATATATACTCCCTTCTTGGTAGATGCATTTAATATTAGGGATGTAGATTACGCCTTAGATTCTGTAGTAATGGAGAGGGCGACAGGTATAGATGGCGTTCCAGCAGACACCTTTTTGCACAATAGAGATTCTTGGGGGAGGTATATACTCTTGTTGGCTAATATTATAGCAAAAGGAGCACCCATACCCGAATCATGGAATGGCGCGGAAATTATACCAGTCACTCCCTGGTAATTACCGCCCAATCAGTCTGATCGATACTATGCAAAAGATCTTTGGTAGATTGGTTTTAAACAAAGTGCAGGAATGGAAGTGTGAACAGAACATCTTATCACACCTCCAAGCAGGATTTAGAGCCTGTATTAGTACGGTCGACCAAGTATTGCATTTTGCAATGCTCTATTGGAAGACTGTCCAACTGGGTGGGGGTAGTTTATATGCTACCTTTATTGATCTAAGGGCAGCTTTCTATCTTGTTCCATGCTCGATCTTGTGGTTTGTTCTAAATGATATGGGTATTCCTCCTGCCCTTCGTTCATTAATTATGAAACTCCATGAGCATAATTTTGCCCAAATCAGATGGGGTCCTCCTGGAAGTGTTACCAGCCAATTCCCAGTAGAAAGAGGGGTACGACAAGGCTGTGTGCTAGTCCCAACCCTGTTTTCACTTTATATCAACAATATGGCCAAAGCACTGATTGAAGTAAATGTTGATGCTCCGATCCTAGCAGATGCGAAAGTACCTATTTTAATGTTTGCTGACGATTGTCTAACTATTTCCAAGACCCCAAGTGGATTGCAAAAAGCACTAGGCATTTTTGAAGATTTTTGCACTAACCGAGGGCTGGAAGTAAATGTCTTAAAATCCAAAGTCATGTCTTTTAATCAGCATAAATCATATAAGGGCAATATACTTATGAATAAATTACCCCTCTAGCAAGTTAAGGCATTTAGCTACCTGGGTGCCATTATCCAGCACGATTTGCGTTGGAACCAACAATCAGATCTGGCTACGCTCAAACATCGCCATCTGGTTGGGGCATTGAGCAAAGAGCATGGTAAGTCACTAACAAAACCAGTGGCCCCTGCTCCGCGCGTTTATAATGTAAAGGTGGTTAGCTCAGCCCTTTACGGCGTAGAGATCTGGGGATTTGAGAACCTGAGTAAGATGACTGTGTCTGAAAACAGGTTTCTACGCAATCTTGTTAATTTACCCAGAGTACCCCCTTGTCTCCTGTTTTTTATGATTTGGGTATGAGACCCATTGAACTTATTGCTAATTTGCGTCCAGTATTATGCTGGAGGGGCTTATGGTCAACTCCCGAATTAGGAATATTTGCCACAGGACTTTTGGACATAATTAAAAACGATACCTTTCACAAAATTAAATGGCTATCTGGTATTGGTAGGATTCTTACTGAGTTAGGATTGCAGGAATTATGGGAAGATCTACTCAATGCTAAGTTCCCATCAAAACATTTTCTAAAGGGTATATACTCGGGGATGGTAGCTTCGAAGGCTTTTAGAACTGCCGCTCCACTTTCACTCACAGGGGTTTTCCTGGATTTTAAAGATTAGAGTAGACAAGACCGTTTGTATGTGTTTTGTGTTTATTTGATGTGCATTTTGATATATCTATGCATATGTGTGATTTTCATGTGAAATGTAGAAATTTCACATCATGTAAAATTTAAAAACACATCATATTTTTTTTTACAACTGTACATATATATCATTTTTTATTTAGCAAATATAAATGATGTTTGCTCTGTGTATTATCTCTGTACAATTTTAAAGCTGACTTAATAGCTTTTAATTGATTTTAAAGCTGACTTAATAGCTGGTAATTGATTTTAAAAAGGACAGTGGGAGGAGAGCGATCAGGCTCCCTCGTGTGCTGTGCAATTAGATTGGGGCACGGCAGCATTGCCGAGGTCTTGGGCAGCTAGCCTGTTTGCTGAAGGGTATCTGGGGGCAGCTTTCACGGCGATAGGCTCCTACCTGACGGCAGCGGCGGCAACTTCATACAAGCAGGACGGCTGAGCTTGCTTTCCTCTTTTCCGCCCCGTTCTGACGCCGGTGACCAGCACCTTTCGTGCAGAGGGCGTGGAAAGTCCAAGCGAGCCATTTCCGGTGTGCGGGCAGCACTCTAGTGGCTCAGACACTGGGGGAGGTTAAAAGGCAGATGCCTGTTCGGCAGTGCAGCGGGCGCGCCAAAGGCACCCGGGCGCGGCCCAGGGCCCAAACCCCTGGTCAAATGGGGAGAGGGGTACGCTGGAGTAGAGATCAACTCTTGGCTCTCCGCGGTAACACCCCTGGTGAGTGCCTGCATAGCGTGAGAGTGGAGGTAGATGTGGACTGCACGCATTGCAGTTTTCTCAGCAATGCGAGAAAAGAGGAGCAGCAAGAGTACACTAGCCTAGCCTGTGGGTTGCTGAATTTGAGATCTTTACGCAAACATAGATTAGATGTGTACGACTTGCTCACAGAGATTCATTTCGATCTCCTGTTCCTCACAGAGACATGGCTGGATGGGGACTCCGCCGCAGATGTAGTTGAGGCCTTACCAGAGGGCTATCAGGTGATTAGGCAAGATAGACCACTGGGCAGAGGGGGGGGCATAGCCATTATATTTAAACAGCCGCTATGCTGCCAAATGCAACCAGCACCAATCTCTGACAGTGAGGCAGATGCTTTCACTATTAAAGTGAATGGTGGTAATACAGTGAAGGGCTTCCTGATCTACCGGCCACCTGGCCCTCATGCCAGGTTCACGAACAGTCTGGTAGAGAGTAGTACCGAGGCCGCACTACGAAGAGATAAGTTCCTGCTGTTAGGGGATCTTAACATCCATCTTGAAGATCCCTTGGACAGAGGGGCAATGGATCTCTGTCAGGAACTTCAGGCCCTGCAGTTAGAGCAAAGAGTACAGTCCCCCACTCATCAGATGGGCCATCTATTGGACCCGATATTCGCCAACTGGGGGGAGGTAGAGGTCAAAGCGGTTATCCCAGTCCCCTGGTCTGACCACTCCCTGGTGACCTTTGTGGTGCGGATCCCGGGCAGTAGAGCACCGGAACATGCGCCCCTTAATTACCTCAGCCGCAAGTGGACTAAATGTTCGCAAACTAAGTTCAATGCGGCACTGACATCGGGGGGGGCGGGGGGAGAGGATGTGCAAACGGCCAGTAACAATCTGACCAAAAGTATTGTGGAGGCACTGGACTGCACGGCCCCTCTTTGCCTGAAGAAGGTGGGCTGCCGCACTCAGAGAACGGCTCCGTGGTACAATGATGAGTTGCGGGCAGCTAAGGCGGAGTGTAAGCGCTTAGAGAGGCAGTGGCGAGTGGCCTTTAGGATCCAGTTCAAGCAAGAATACTTCGTTAAAAGGCGCACTTACCATTGGAAGATTAGGAAGGCTAAAGCAGCCTACTATGCTGACAAAATCAGGGAGGCTGAAAATTCAGCGAAAGAGCTATTCCTGATTTATAAGACTCTTTCGGTAGGAAAACCCGCCGCTGCACCTAGGGACTGCTCGGTGGAGTCGTGCAATCGTATTGCGGATTTCTTCGCCGAAAAAGTCTCAAATATATATACTCTTCCTTCCCGGGCAAGATCATGCCAGGATCTGTGTTTGTTGAAGCTCCTAGGGAAACCGAGGGCCTTCACGAACTGGTAAATTTTATCACTCCTCCTCCAGATGTGCTGATACAGATCTGTAGGTCGGTAAAATCAGGCTCCCCCAGGGACCCAACAACCCCTAAACGCTTGGCCGATAGCCTTACGCTTTTGGAGCCATATATTAGGCATCTGCTAGATGTCTCCTTTAGGACCCATACCGTACCAAGAGACTGGAAACAGGTGATAGTGTTACCCCTGCAAAAGAAGTCTAACATTAGCTTCGAAAAATTGGAAAATCTTCGCCCAATCTCCCTTTTACCCTACATGGCCAAAGTGGCGGAGAAGGCGGCGAATATGCAACTAATGGAGTTTGTGGAGAAGGCAAGCCTCCTTCACGACACTCAGTTCGGAATCCGGCCCCGGCACTCCACGGAGTCGGCCCTACTTAGGGCAGTTGAGACCATGAGGCAAGGGGTGGATGAAGGCCAAACTATGGCCTTGATCCTGTTGGATCTCAGCGCAGCATTCGACACTGTAGCTCATGCCATCTTGCTACAGTGTCTGAATGAAGGTGGGATCTCTGGTGCTGCGTTGAAGTGGATCCAGTCCTTCCTGACAGATAGAGGCTTTCAGGTCAGGCAGGGAGACTACTATTCGAGAGTGGTTGATTTGGGTCATCCCTAAGCCCTACTCTTTTTAACCTGTATGTCTCCCCAGTGGGCACTATAGTGGAAGGCCATGGGCTTCGCATAGTGTTGTATGCCGACGACACGCAGCTGGCCATCTCCCTATCGCGTGCGCCCGGTTTTGCTGCAGAGAAATTTAAAGTTTGCATGCAGGAGTTGGCAACCTGGATGTCTGCCAACTGCCTAAAGTTAAACGGCAGCAAGTCGGAGGTGCTCGTGGTGGGGGAAGGCCCGTCAGTGTGGTCGTCGGCATGGTGGCCATCCTGTCTGGGGTTGACACCTACACCGTGTCAAGCAGCCAAAAATCTTGGGGTATGGCTGGATGCTGACCTCACTTTTGGACCCCAGATTAGCCGAGTGGTGGGGATATGCTTCAGTGTCCTAAAAAGACTACGGAAGATCCTTGATCTGCTTCCGATGGGGGCCCGTAGGACGCTGGTGCACGCCCTGGTAACGGCACGACTGGACTACGGCAATCTGTTGTATCTGGGGGCGACGGGAAAGAATATCAGTCGACTCCAGGTATTGCAGAATGCCGCGGCCCGTCTGGTCCTGAGACTACCCCGAAGGTCGGCCTCTGGGAAAGCGCTTCAGGCACTTCACTGGCTTCCAGTCAGAAGCAGGATTGAGTATAAGGCAATGTGTACATGCCACCGCATCTTGCACGGTAAGGCGCCGATACCACTACGGGACCTGATTTCTCGCTATGAGCCATCTCGTGCCCTGCGTTCCACGGGTGCGGGGCTCCTAAAAGTCCCCAAAGTAAGAAAGGCTCGGATGGGGGGCAGGTCCTTCCGGTATCTGGCAGCCAGAAGCTGGAATGGACTGCCGTTAGAGCTGCGCCAAGAGCCATCCGAATCCAGATTCAGGGGGAAACTTAAAACCTACCTATTTATCCGCTAGTCTGGCACTGCGACTAGCCGCCTGATTCTGTCACTTCCACTTGTCACAGCGCGGGGACACGCCGATGTGCGTAACGAGGCGCTCTACAAATCTCCCTATTATTATTATTATTATTATTAATATTATTATTAGTATCCCACAAATCACTCAGCCTAGATCGTGTGTTCCTCAACTAGTCGATAGGTAGTTATCAGTAGCTCCCAGACACCTTCAGAGTAGCTGACAGCCTTGAGTTAATTTTTACATGAGCACATAGTCATATTTTCATTTCAAAGTTAAGGGAAGACTGTGTTCATTTGACATCATGATCATCAGGCTGCAGATAGCAGGGCCTGACAATGAGTAGTGCTCAGTAAGAAGTATGGGCCAGGCAGGGGCTGAGTCACATAGGTGCCCAACTGAAGCACTGAAGTATTTGACTCTTGAAAATAATTCCTTGTCAACTCAAAATTGGAGTTATGAACAAAATGATGCTTCTGAATGCTTTTAAATGGTCAGTTACCTTAATTATTGAGTTAATGCTTCATTCCAATTTTATCCCATTTCAATGTTTTGGATTTACTAACACCAGGGCCCTTACTCCCAGTGGACAGTATACACTGTGCATTCAGTAAATTAAGCTTTTTTTGTATCATGAGCAGAAATTCAAAACATATCCCAAATGTGTTTTGATTAACAAATGCTATTTCATTTATGTTGAAAGTGACAGATTTGCATGATGTCTTACTCCTTCACAAATGTGCATGTACGCCAGTATGTTTTGTGAAAACTAATTGTGATAAGCATTCCGTTTTTGGATAAACACAGACAAGAATGTGTACACAGTGGTGAAAGAGTAACCCATTCCCAAAACCATTTTTCAATGTCATTTCTTATGTCAAAACTAATAGGAGATAATAATAGATCAATTTTGTAAAACAGTTTCACAATGGTAAAATTAACTTGAAATAACTTGAGATATTTAGAAGTCAAATGTGAAAATGTTTTGCTCTGCACTTAAGTGGATTAGCAATGTATCAAGCCCTATGGACCTCATTTATGAGGCCCCTTGCGCCATCGGAACTTCACTTTTTGTGACGTTCCGTGGCGCAGAAGCCTGCATGATATTTACCAGGCAGCACTAAGCCACTTTTTTTAGCGAACTGCTGCCTGATAAATATCAGTCCCTTTAACGCAGTGTTCGGCTTTAAAGGGGCGTGCAATGGGCGTTGCTGGGGGCATTCCCAGCAACATCCATGGCCTTTTGACACTGCCCCATATTTACGAGAACTCGTAAATCTAAGGCAGTGCCAAAAGCTTCCGCCTCCGCCTGGGGAGCCTTGAGGGAGGCGCAATGGGAAGAAATATCTTAATTTCTCCATGTTTTTCCTTTTTCTATGTGTGCTGCATTCTGCAGCAAACATAAAAGAGGGAAAGCCTCTTGTGATTATTTCTGTACAGAGAGGTTTCACTTCCTGTAAAAAAATAATCATCCCCACAAGGCCGGCACCCTTGCACCATTGTGCAAAGGTGCCTGCGCTGGCGCAGGCAGTCCATTGTGCGCCGGCAAAGGGGAAAAGGACAGGACTGCATCGTATCTTATAGTTACTGTGCATTCCTGCACTTTTCTTTTGCCATAGGGGAGCGCAGCAGGAAGGCCTGCTGCGTTTCCCTATTGCAAAACCTCATAAATGAGGCCCTATGTATTTACTTATGCTATGGAAGTCATTTGTCAATCCGTGAACAGTATATTTCCACATTGCTTCTACAGCATATGTATATACTTAGTGCATAGTACATTGCTAAACTACTTCAGTACTAAATCTACGTAGTATTTTTTACATTTTAACTATGCTTTAGTTACTTGAAGTAAGTGTTACCATTGTAAAATGCCAAACAAAGGAAACAGACTTTCAGTTTATACAAATACTGGTACAACATTTCAGTATTTGTTGACACACATTGATTCACAATTTACTTTTTCTGAATTCAAATAATACATTTTTTTGGGGCATTGTACACACACAGTTCAAAGGTTTTGGTTTACATCCTTTTTGGTGAAATATGTTCACTATTCTAAACAACAAAAGCAAACCATTCAGAGGTGTTAAACAATTCTTGGAGCTAATTTAAAATGGATAAGAGACAAGATTATAAATAACATAGGAGCTATCATGGGGAATGACAAAACTGTGGCCAAATGGTTTCTGAAAATGTACCCTACAGGCCTGAGATAGTAATAATAAAGAACCAAAGTTTGAGATCTTTGAAGCAGGCAAAATATGAAAACTTTAAAAATGTTTTGTGATCAAAGTTTATGATCAGTTCTATTTACACAGAAACAATAAAACTATAGTATTTGTCTTTTCAGCTTTATCAGGAGCAGGCAAAGTGGAAATTGCCCACATAGCTGGGGAAGCAGCTGGCCAAGCAGCTGGCCACTGTGTTTTGACTGGGGAGACCACTGACACCAATGGACACACTGGCACAGCCAGGAACTTATATGTAAGTTATATGTGCCAATCAGGTGTATACCAATTTCACCATATTTAAAGGGGGGTCTCAAGCACTTTAACACTGGTTAGGAGAAATAAAATGCACAGAGGTCAACGTCAACGAAAGAGGTTAAAGAAAAACTCTGCGGGGTTAACATTAAAACACAGTCCTTTCCAACAATCTGCCAAACCAAAAAAGACTAAATTTAATACTATAGATTAGTCTGAAACCAAATTGAGTGGGATCATGTAGAGTATTTCCCCCCACATAGGCTGATAGCTGAGCATTATTGAGGAAGAGGCAGAAAAGATATAGTTCTACAATTAGACAATCGGGAGGGACCAGCAATTGGTTTTATTGGCCAAGCCATAATAATAGGATTTCTTTCCTTGTTAGAGGCATCTGTGCAGTTTCTGAAGATGGACTGCACATCATATTTTATTGGCTGCTAATTTAAGAGTACAGTGGGAGGGTAGTGATCTATTGCTGACCCAGATATGGCTGCAGATTGATGATTGATGACTTGCTGTTCAGATAAATGATATGATTCTGTAAGGGAGGAACTAGATGAGCTCCGAAAGAGGAGACATTACCTATGTCAACTGAGGAGTTAGAAAGTCCAAATAAAGGTTTTCAATTTTTGATTTAGAAAATAAGGCCAAACTGTAGAAATAGACTGAGAAGGATGGCCAGGCTGCTTGACTATGGCAAAAAGATCACAAATGGGATTAATTCGAATTCTATCCTGATATATTTCTAGTGGAATCCCCCCAGGCATGCTTTATACAACTAAGAAGAAATCCACCCTAGAGATATGCCGATATTTCTCAGTGCGGATGGTTTATTATCTCTGCCTTCCTGCACACTCTCTCTGTGTACACTCTCTCTAGGCAAAAATCGTGCATTCTGCATGCTTTTGGGGTTTTATGATCAACCAGTGTTTAGGGCTATCTCGCACATTCTGTAAAGTGAAAAATCTCTCCCTGCAATATTTTGAGCTATAAAATCCAGCAAATTAGTAGAGAGGCTAATTCCAGCTCGGGTACTGAGGCAATAAAACGAAACGCATGCGAGTATAATTGATTGAAATGTAGCTGTTACAATGATCCATCTGCAAGGGTCATTTGTTGTTATTTCTAGTGTTTTTATCCTTGTATTTGGTACAATACTGTTGCTAACCCCTTTGTGAGAAATGATTGGTCTGATCACCATGTCTCCTAAATCCACCTTCCCTTAAAACGTGCTTTTCATTCAACTCTGGTAAAATTGGTCTTCTATGCCAACATTAGAACTGACACTCAAAGAGATATTCCAAGACTCCAATTGTATTTTTATCATGTCATTTGGAGGACAGGGTACTCCACAGTTCAGAGATGCAGCTAATTAAAAAAAGTAGAGCTATCAATTGACACATTCTAAGATGGGTTTGTCTAATTTCAAATGAGTTCCTACTTCAGATTTTTTGTTGGCCTCTTAGCACCCTCTAAAGCTGACACTCGATTATCCTGAATAGGAGAACACAATATGATGTTAATGTATGTGTAAACACCTGTACAGATAATACCTCATTAGAATCTCAAGTGGGGGAAACGATTCAGCTGTGAGAGTTCCTTAATATATGTGAGTGAGATTATTGAAATGTGCGCTTTTGTTTCTGTAAATATTTCAGGTGAGTGCAGACATTTTTCAGTGCTATGATGGGTAGAAGCAAGAAGCATGAGCCTGTTTTGGAAGGTTCATTCAGCAGCCTCCATGGAAAAGCGAAAGCTTGTTCTTTATAAGGAAGTGCTTTGTGCATATAAGTGCTCGTTATAATACATTTTTCATTGCTACCTATTGAGAATGGAATATGAAGCCGTGACAGCTCCTGTTACAGTCTTCGCACTTCCAAATCCTCTGCTCTCTGGTGTAAGATTAACACACTGGCACTTTAGACAGAATGCCATTTTCCGCATATCACACTACAGTTTTGCAACATATTTACAGCACAGGTAAAAGATGTTTTATGTGCACTTTCATGGCAGAAGTTTATAATATTGTCAAGCATCTGACTAACTGATCTTTAACATGCACAGACCTGTTTTGGCTTCTTTAGGACTCAATTAATAGTATAGTTGGCTTGCTATCGGAGCCTCAAGGCTTATGCATAACACCAACTATGGGCCGATTCACAGAACTAACTTAAGGCAAATCCTAAACTTACTACTATTTTGGTATTCACAGAAGGCACGTAATCATTTTGGTATTCATAGAAGGCACGTACTCATTTTGATATTCACAGAAGGCACTTACTCATTGATGAGTAAGTGCCTTCTGTGAATACCAGAATGAGAAAGTGCACTTACTCATTTTGGTATTCACAGAAGGCACTTACTCATCAATGAGTAAGTGCCTTCAGTGAATATCAAAGTGTATGTGATAAATTGTCGATGTAGGCACTGCTATTAATTGTCTGTAAATGTTTTTTTATGTTTGTAAACGTTTTTGTTTCCTTATGTCCCTGTACTCCTGCTTTTGTGGCTATATTAGCCGAAATAAAGTTGAACTGAGTAAATGGTAGTAAGTTTAGGATTTTGTCTTAAGTTAGTTCTGTGAATCAGGCCCTTATGTCAATATTGTAATAAGGAAAATACAACCGGTAAAATTCTCATTAGCATGTTCCTCAACTTTTGCTTCTAAGCGAAAAAGAGGAGCCACTACTTGTATTTATAAAAGTAGAAGCTTCATGATGCCTGAAGGGTGTAAACGATCAGTATGTAACAAGCTGTAGCCTTCACTTCGCTTTGTGGAAAACATACAAAGCATGTATAGTGCCACCCTTTAAGGAGCGCAGAACCCACACTCCACACAAACAATGTAGGGCCATTGTGTAAATCCTTGGCATTATGATGCCCACAAATGATGTAATGGTGGTAATTTCTGACCCATTGTGCATATCGAAAGGATGATTATATGCATGCTTGGTATGCTGCTGCTTCTAGCATAATAGTGGTAATTTTCGACACACCGTGGGTGTCCATTGCATCTGATAGATATGCAAAGCAGATTCTATCTATTCACCTGAATATTATCTATATTGAATGACAGTACTCAATGGAGCGATAAATTGATATTTGAGCACAAAAGATGTATTTACTAAGAATGAAAAGTTGGTATATAGCAGGGCAAATATAAATCTATTTGGATCTTTTATGCTTTAGCAGCCAGTCCACAACTGGATGTGTTAGCAACGCTTCTCCACCCTCCAGATTGAGAGATCCTGCCTTCCTGGTGGGAAACATTGTGATGAAAGTGCAATTGCCAGCGTGGCAGATGAAGTCTTTGTCACTTCTAATGTTGAGTGACTGCCATGTTTATATGTTTTTACCCGCAGGTGCCTTTCCTTTTCTGAGACTAATCCTTAAAAAAAAATTCTGAAAAAAATATACATTTTCCTGACTGTAAGTGGGTGCTCGGACAGAATCACAAAAATGTAATGCACAAATATTATTACTGAAATCTTGTGATGTCAAAAATATTGCTGACATAAATATCAAAGGTAAGAATGTAGGCCCCTATTTACAAGAACTGACACAGCGCTGCAGCAAGGCAGTGATGCGTCTGAAAAACTTGTGCTGCAGTATGTCATTTTAAAATGCCATGGATATGTTGTATTTACGATACTATGCACCAAAGGTTAATCTTCCATGGTGCGTAAAAAAACGCATTCATGGGACGGCTACAGCAGAGAAACTGGACGCGTGCACATCCAAAGTGATGCTCTGCTGCCTTGCGGCACATAAAGCAATGAAAATCACCCTAGCAACACATTGGAGTGTGTCATGCGTCACACATTCCTTTGAAAAAAACTTTTCCCCACACCTCAAAACAGAAAGATGGATCAAGCAGCAGGCAGCAGCAGCCAGTGCAACAACACTAACGACCCCTGCACCAGCCAAGAGGTCCAGACAGACTCCCAGAGGAGGAGTAAGAGTAATTTTAGTGAGGAAGAGAATAAAACACGTTGAGGAGCAGCTGGGATCAGACATCCCAGCAGAGTTGGTGACAGGAGTGGAAGACCAGGAAAGTGCTGGATTCGAGAACCAGCAAGACCTACAGGGTAAGTGGCAACAAGGGCAACAAGGTCACACTGTGCTTCACAGCAAGCTCTGTCCCTGCACTGCACTGTGCTGTGTGCAAGGGAAATGGTAGGAATGTTTCTCATGTACAGTCATACATCACATAAATGTAAGTCATACTGCCCAGGTACATATTGTACAGTTCAGCCATGCTCCGTCAAGTGGGTCCCGTCAATGCGCGATGTGCAGCACTAGTCAAGGGTCACCTTTGTATGCTGGGACTTGTAGTGGAATGTATAACATGAGTCAGTAGAACTACAAGTCCCACAATACCAAGCAAATAACATGGACAGGAACAACACATCATGTTGGGCTCTTGAACCCTGCTCAACCAGACAGTGACACCTCAGGCCCCCTTGCACCATGAGGCTAGTGTGTCTTACTTGTGGCCACGCAGTCAAATCAGAAACTGTAAAGCAAAGAACAGGAATGGGCTTGTCAGAGGATAAACTCCTCACCGGGAGGAGGGAGGGTCAGGTGTGGTCCATGTGAAGTAACACCACATAGGATCATTTGAGGAGCTACGTGTATAGTCACTAGCATAAAGCTACATTGCACACAGTTGTCTTGAAGTGTGGGGTGATAGCACAGAGGTGTTGCCTGCCATGGAAGAAACCACATCATCTCTTGTCATGTACTCATTCATTCAGGGGGTCGGAGTGAATGCAAGTGAACCACACCAGAGGGCCATGGCCCTCATTTATGGGAGTTTGGCGTAGGGCAGCGCAGCAAATCACCTTACTGCACTGCCCAATGCCAAAATGAAAGTCCAAGAATGCAACATATACACGCAACACGGTGCATTCCTGTTCTTTCTATCAGCACCTCCGCCATTTTCGCAGTCCAGAGCCAACGCAAGTACCCTTACACCATGGTGTAAGGGTGTTTTCGTTTCATACAGGTTTGTTTTTGTGCAGGAAGGGGCACCATCCTGCACAGAAAAAATCCTAAGAGGCATTTTTCTCTATCTACATGTGCTGCAGAATGTATCACACATAGAAGGGGAAAAATAAGGAGAAATAAAGATATTTCACCCGGTTACACAACATCACGGGAGGTGTAAGGATTTGCCACTTCCTCAGATTTACGAGATGTTGTAAATGTGGGGCAATATCCCAATCAATGGGTGCTGGTCGTAACACCCACTACAACACCCATTAAATGCCTCCCGAGCGCAGAGTAAGGCGAAGCAGCGATTTGCCCTACTCAAGATGAATGAGGCCACCTTTAAGCTAAGCAGGGTGGCTTTGTGTGACTTCATTCAGAGCCCTGCATCATGCATGTACCACTATACAAGGTGCAAAAGTGATGTAAGACTCTCATAATCAAGCCCCCCATGTTAAGAAATAGATGGTGTGTGAGCCCGGTGTGCTCCTGGTAGTGCAGTGCAATGTAGGTGTTGCTGAGCACACTAAGCTGGCTCTGTGTCTCAATGGTGACACATCACATAGCAAGGAGGTGAGAAGTGACGTGTGCACTGCAGTGTAGCCTGAGCAATACACATGCTTTGCTGTGTCTAATAGTGTCACACATGTGTCGCAGCTGGGAAGGGATGTAAAAGACGATGATATTGGTGTACTACATCCTACATGTGATGTGTACCTGGGCAAAGATGTAGCAAGTGTCAGGAGGGAGTCGGAAACATAAATATCTTACCATGTCACATATGTCAAAGCAGGAGGATGTGAAACAGGGAAATGTGAAGTGACAGGCTGAGCTAGGTAGGCACGACAATGACAATGGGCAGGATTCAGGGGCTGTTTGAGTGTATGGGTCTAGCTGTGTGCAAAACCCGCGTAGGTACATGTCACAGATTATCATCACTAATAGCATGTGAGGTACAGCTTGACCATTAGCCCACAAAGAGAGGCAGTCATGTGGGTCAAATGGATATGTTGATTGACATTTGGGGGGTTGGTGTCACATGAAAGTCAATGTATGATCTGGTGACATCAGTGTATGACAGTAAGTGAAGTCCCTGGACCTAAATGAGGATTGCCGGAGGACTCATGTACATGGACAATGAGGGGAGCTGAGTTAAACGATGTGCAATACTGTGCATACAACCAAATCAGGCAATGATGAAATGAGGTGAGCGTCAGCCCTAGCAAACTAACTGGTTTGACTGGGCCTATCACTTGTGAGTTAGTACATAGTGCTCACTATTCAGGACTATGCATACAACTGTGTGTGCAATGAAATCACTTGAGTATACACAAATAGAAACACCATGGTAAGTGCTTGCCCTTACACATCCCCACAGTGTGCACCAAGTGAAATATGAGCCTGTGGCCACATAAATGCACATTGTGTATGCAACACAGCATAAGAAGGCAGACTACTGTGGTGTACAGTGTGAAAGGCAGACCTCAGGATCAAATCTAATAAATGACCAAAGCCACAATACTTTCCCTGGGGCTGTGGGCTGAGTCGTGGCCAGAGGGAAGGCAGGCACCCGGGTGATTTGGTGCAATGTGCACAGTAGGGGTGTCAATACGTGAAGCCACTTTCAGAATAGCAATCGTGAAAAAGAAATCTAATCACTGAGGAAGATGTGGACCTTACAGCAACTTACCCTTACAGACAGGGTAGGCCCGCAAGCTGTGCAACTGTGTCACAATGTGCGTTATGAGATGAAAAGTCACCCTTCTCACACAGTGCTTGAGTGAATACAGCAGAGATACTACCATCTATCAGGCAACTACATTGCAACTTGGCCACAATTCCTATGAGTGATACTTGTCTGACACATTAATGTTGAACTACTCAAAGTTAACAAAAATAAAGTCTGTATATCACCCATATTAATCATGTCAACCTCTAGTGTAGATCAACATCAACACATCTCTATTTCATTGCAGAGAGAGCAACAACATATCCTGAACAGCTGCCTGTCTTGGATTACCAACCTCCTGTTGATGACATCCTGCTCCCTATGAACAATGACACCATTCAGCAACTCCTGACCCCCACTGGAACATCTTCTTCAGTTGCAGAAGGAGATGACAGCATTGTAGGCTCTCCAGAGGAACCGCCTACTACAGAACATACCCCATCTGCCCATGCCCAGCCCTGGACTCCGAGGACCCCAGAGATGTCTTCTAACAGCAGGCGGTAGGAGCCCAGCGAAAGCTTGTAAATGAGGTGCAGGCAAGATGGAGACTGTCACGGGCACCCTAAAGAAAGTCTGTAGGTGCCTCAGTCCCAATAAGTGCTGTGCAAACAAATGATGGGCAGAATAATGAACAAATGAAACATTAAACCCCAGTCAAGAGATCTGGAATAAATCCATCATTCTTTTGCTCATCATGGCTATGCATAATGTGCACACTTAGTTCTAAAGTAGGTGACTGTCTCTGTTGGGCTCTGCGTGCAGTCTCAAAAAGAAGACCACTGACAGTGCCCAAAGATTGAAGAAGATCCCTTACCTTAAGTGACTCCATTGCAACACTGACTGATTCTTGTCAATAGGAGTCTTACACAGTTACACATATCTACACACACTGGAGTGAATCTCAACATCATGTGCTCAAATCAACCTCAACAAACATGATAACACCTAAGCAGTAAATCATTACGCAGTCGTGAAAGTAGAAAAATATATTTTATATAAGAAATTGAAATTGTTAGCAACTAAAACTACCTGCCCTGCACCAACCAACTATGACTATCTAAAATAAATCTAAACTAACTTACCATACTTATCTAACTTATTTTAACATGACCTTAACCTACTTAAACTTAACTTAATCTATGCTACGCATGTACCCCACCAGACATGTTGAACATCAACATCCCACTCCCCTTAATACATATATCTCAGCAAAACACAAAAGACTAACACATCCTAAACATACACCACCTGAACATATGTCTAAACAATATATATTTTTGTGTATTTTTAATTGCTTTTTATTTGTTTCCAAAAACACGCACTATACATCAACTCCCTACCCTCTAAAAAACATACCCGCCGCATACAAACCTAAAAAGTACTACCTATTAAAATGTTAAGCTAACTAATACTACACTAACCTATACCTATGCTAATGTCTCTTTTCTGATGTCGTATCTGCAGCTTGATTTGGGCAGAGACGTTTGAGGACATGGTCAAAGTGGGCAATTGCCGATGGCCCCACCTTCCAAGGGCCCCCAGAGAAATTGAATTTTCTCTCCATTTTACTTCTTTTTTATTTCCCAATCTAAACATCTCTACTTCTCTGCCTTCGTCTGCCTCTGCCTCTGCCTAATTATCCAGTGGCTTCTTAACCACTTGGCTGCTAAGGGGTTTTCCCGTCCTGCGCTGATATTTATTGAATCCCATTATACATGACGAGTTGACCTTGTCATGAGCACAGCCCCAGTGTGCCTCATGACGAGTTCACCTTGTCATTAGCATGCAAGTGGTTAAGGATTTTTGGGTCCCAGGCAAGACATATTTCCACTGTTTTTGTGTGGCCCTGTTTAAGTGTATTCTATAGCAGCAGATTGGTAATCCCATTTAAATTTGTTTTGTACTGAGACCCCTAAAATATATCTTCCCCAGGCCCCCTAAAATGCTTAAGATGATACTGGCTTTGAGGCATATCTTCTTAGCCTGGGAGTGCCTGGAAGTTGAGAAATTGTGGACCGCAGCATATGCATTGTTCAGGAAGAATGCCAGCTGCCTGAGTTGCTGAAAGACTCGAAGAACTGTGGGCCACATGGAGTAGTTTGGAGTAGCATCTCGGAGACCATGTCTGCATTGACTGAGTTCATTATTAGCACTCCATAACATTGAGCAGAATCTAGTGGGTTTTATGCTAAATCAGTGCCTTACTCCCAATGCAATTTTAACTCTGGTAGAAAATATTTTCCTTTTGAGGACTTGCATTGCAGAAGCGACCTCCAATTTAAGAAGGACACAAACTCTTTAATTAGCGATCTTTACCCCATTGAGAAATGGTGTCCTCTCCCACCATTCAGTGCAAGCTCCACGCATTACTGGCCAACTTCCTGGAGCCATTGTTTGAGACAAGCCATCATTACTTCTAGATAGACCGACGATGGACAGCACCTGGGCCGCGGGCGAACCGCTTGCAGCGAGGCAGGCAGTCGCAGGATGATCGATACAAGACGACCCGGCCGCCATGTTTAATGACGACAACCGAATTGCCAGGCCCTGACGAGTTAAGGGATTTCGGTACCACCTCATATATTAAACGCGGTCCCCTCGTTAAGTTGGAAAATTCGTCACATTGATAGCTTTACTGATTATTTACGTCTTACGTTCCCTCCGGATATGAATTTCTGATCACAACTTACAGTCCTTTTGGGCTCGTAAGCAGTCGATTTGCTTTCTGCCTCTCAGCCTTTTGTTCCTTAAGTAAGGGAGTGAGGGCTTGTTCCAAATTGGGTGTAGGAGGACAATTGTGATTGTACTCGTGAACTAGGGTTTTAACCTGCGCGCCATCAGGCTGGGCCTGTAACCTCACCTTGTCCGACCGTCACCGCATGCAACCATGCACCCGGGCCGATGGAGATGATGTGCACAATCGAAACGGGACAACGCGCATGAAACGCCCCGCGTGTGAAGCAACGTCCTACCCGCTAGGCACTCGGACATTAAACAATGTTATGTTAAAACGCAATTTATAGTGGCATGTGCAACTTGATGCGGGTTACTGTCCGACTTCCCACCTAGAGGCTCGAACCGCCAACTTACTAGCTTGAAGCCCAACGCTTTACCATTTAGGCCACACGGTCACCGTGTGGACGCCGAGCAAGACACCGCCCGCTGTATGAAGGGGACTGGAAATTGTAACACAATTTCTAAAAACAACGCAGTCCCTCACCGTATTCAAACATGCGACTCATACTGTAGCAGTGGCATCAGCCCACTAAGTTGCACCCCCAGAACTTAACAGCCCTCCCAACTACACAGTAGAGTGTAACAGGGCTCAACACTTTTCTTGCGAATCCATTTCCCTAAACAGTGTTTCTGAACACAACGTTCCCGCCCCTCCCTGCTCCCGTATCAAAGTAGCAATGGGGTTTTGTTGCAAGTTCTAGCTGAAAAGAAAAAATGGGGGTGGGGGCTCTCACCCACCCATGAACCAGTTTCAAAGTCACTCGAGCTTGGAAAGATTTCCTAATTTCCTACCAAATTAGATCTGCGTGAAGAAGCAATGGGGGATGAAATCAAAGGCCCGGAGGGAATGGAGAAGGTGACGCAGGATATTTACCATCAAAGGTTGGACAAGGCTTTTGCTAGCCTAAACCCAGCGGTGTCTTTTAAATGCTTTTATCATGTTTTATGCATGACTGTAATATGCGCGTTGTCAGTGCTAAGCAAGGGAAAAAGGTGGGCCAGCGTGTGGAAGAGGCCATGAAACTAGAAGAAAAGGTAAGGGATAATGTGGAGAGGATGAGAGGTACTGCGGTTCAAATCCAAGCATGTGATCCAAATTGCTTAAAATTTAATTATGAAGTGTATCTTATGAATAAGGTTTTCTCTAAGTGGTCTCATACAAACCTCGTACCCCTTTTCCTGTATAATCGTGCAAGGGCTGGTGAGCTGAGCTCTAGGTGTGCACGAGGTACAGTGTCTACGAGCTCGCTACAGGGAGTTTCCAGTGAGAAAGAAAGAAAGAAAGAAAGAAAGAAAGAAAGAAAGAAAGAAAGAAAGAAAGAAAGAAAGAAAGAAAAATGCTGCAGAGAGGATAGCTGGAAATTGTTGACAGCTTAAGGTGGTCTTAAGGACATGAAAGGATGGTTATCGCTGTGAGGGAGAGGTTGGGACCTCATCTACTTTGTAGAGTTACTGATGATGTTAGTGCCTGACTGCCTCAGCCCAACCAGCCTTTCGGATGCACCGGTAAGGCTTGTGGGTGATTCTGCCCCAGCTCCGCCGGCCTTTAAAGGAAGCACCGGTCTAACATTTCTGAGACTTGCCTAACCCTGTTGTCTGTTGAAAGGTCCATCTGACTCGTGGCGTGGTTTAGTCTGTTCCAGCCCTACCACCCTTTCAGAGGCACATGAATTATGTATCAGTGACGCTGCCTCAGCCTTTCAGAGTCACATATCGGTTGTGGTACTTTAGAGCTGCTCAAACAGCCTATCGCTGACGGGAGCTTTTATGTGACTGAAATATACTCAGGTTCTAATGGCCTTTCATGGGGTTGACCTCAAGAGACACTGCAGAGGCTTTACATATGCAAATCAACTATATCTTGACAACCCTTTCAGAGATATCAGCCTACCTCGTAACTGGGTCATCTCCAGCGCTCAATATATCCTCTACCTCCACTCTGTCATCCAAACCCCATTCTATTACTATGATCCCCAAAATAACCTTTTCTAGACTCTCACCTATTTCTCATGCTATACCTCCCTCATTATATCCTCCACCTCCGCTCTCTCACTCATCCCAAACCCCATTCTATTACTACGATCACCAAAATAACCCTTTCTACACTCTTCTCTCCTCTACCCCTCATTGCATCATCACATACCTCTTTTACTATTCAGATCTTCCAAACAACCCTTTCAAAGGCCTTTTCTCTGACTCTACCCCCTCTACCCCCCCACTTTACTCACTCCAAACTCCCTCCCACTGCCATGTACATGTACTAGACCCTTCCCTCTTCTATCCCTCCACTATTCATTTTCAATCCAAATAATAGACTAATATGCCCACCACTCAAATTAATTCCATATTTCCCTATACTCAGTAATCCTGTTTGGGGTCGGAGTTGCGTGCTACTCACCAAAATGGTGCTTCTGCATCTCATCAGGGGTAGCAAGCTCTATATAAATGCAAATACTTCCCTCTTCCATCCCTCCACTATCCTTTTTTAATCCAGAATACCAGACTCACATGTCCACCGCTCAAATTAATTACATATTTCCCCAGACTAATTCACCACTAATCCTTTTTTGGTGCCAGAATAGCATGCTATTTGCCTAAAAGCGCTCCAAAACCTCATCAGGGGTCACAACTGCTTTATAAATTCAAACCTTTTTCCTCTTCTATCACTCCACTATCCTTCTCAATCCAAATAACAGACTAACATATCCACCGGTCAAATTAATTTTGTATTTCACAATACTAATTCACCACTAGTTCTGGAGTACCGTGCTACTCGCCGAAAAAGCGTTTCAACGCCTTGTCAATGGTAGTAAGCACTATGTAAATGAAATTACAAGACAATACAATTGACTGACTCTGTGCAAGGTAGTCAAAACAAAGATGGGGGGGGTGTAGCTACCTCCCATAAAACAGACCTGTTTTACACTTCACTGATATTGACTTAGGGAAATACCAGGAAGCCTAACACATAGCTTATGGTATACAGTTACAGCAATACTATGGTGACCTTTAGAAATCCAAGTGCCCATCCACATATTTCAGCAAGGCTACTGTCCTTGAAGAACACTAACAAAAATCACATCCATTTAATGAGTGCATGGATGGTACAGATCTCATGTTTACAGGTACTTTGTGCTAAATCGAGCAGGAAACCTTCCATATTGAGTTATGGGTGACAGGTTTGGTGCTAGCCATTAAGAGTAACTCCACCATTAGGAGAGCAGTTTAATGGGCTGTATGCTGCCACCAACTACAGACCTGCATGTGGTCCTTTCCACATTGCATCAACATTAATAAAACTCCCTGCAATGTATAATTATTGCTCATACTTTGACATGTGGACAAATACACTAGCAATGGCATCACACAGTCTGAAGATGAACCATTCAAACTCATGGATAAATAGAGTTTCTCTCCTAAAACCTTACATCCCCAATGCCACCTTTGAAAATGTTCCTCTGTCACCCCTTCTCACATATTAATGATATGGAGTACTCTGACGGATTCTCAGGGACCCCTGAGGTCAGATAACAGTTGCCATACCTCAGGATAATTGTGCAACAAAGTAGTTGATTCCTAATGACTATGTATTTAGACCATCACAGCAACAACACAGTCATGTACCATCTGTTCACTGTGATTAACCTAAACAATGATTAGGAATTACTTTGCTCTCTCCCAAATACATATGCAACATCTATCATAGGAAGGAATGTTTGTTTGTGATGCCTAGCCTTCTCACATGGTCACACATGTTTTTTAACTTGTGAAGTTTGACTACACATTTAGCTACTGGTATATGTATGGATCACAAAACATTTAAGTTGTTGAACAGCATAAATGTCTGATCTTGCCTATGGGCCTGATTTTCAGAGGTAAACTTAGACCAAAAGTCTAAGGTTAGACCTAAAGTCTAACTTTACTTGTAGTAAAGTTAGATTTTTGGTCTAAGTTTAGACCTTTGATCTAAACTTAGACCAAAAGTCTTATTTTACTACTAGTATAGTTTGAGTTTACATCTAAACTTAGACTTCGGGTCTAAACTTAGACTTTTGGTCTAAATTTACATTTATGAATCATGCCCAAATTTCTTACGCACTGTACTCATGTTGGGATTGAATATAACAATATTCTTATATACTATTATCTAGTATGAGGCTAAACAACAATAGTAGAAGTGGTATTTTGAGAAAGGAAATATGTTTATTGTATATACAATTCCATGACACTGTAATGTTGACAATTGTTAATGCTGTCTGGGATATGTGTTACAACGCACCCCCAGAGGTCTCATGCTCAAATATGTACATAGGTAGGCATGCCACGTGCAGACAAGCTCAGCCTATCTTATGCCACTTTGCTGTGACATTTTCTGGACCAATCTTTTTTCACATTTGTCCCATGGAATGGGTGTAAGACAATTCTGCTTATGAAAATCTATATATAATGTGGCAGGTGATGGCATATGTGCCATAAGCATCCAAACCATAGCTGGCCAAACATCACCACAGCAGATGATGAGCCATCAATTATGTGGGCCTACATACATTGCCCCCATATGGAAATTGAATTCATCCTTATCCATTGCACATGCCACTGTGTGCAACTTCATTGGTGAATTAACATGTACTGTAAATTGGTTACAGGTGAATGATGCTACCCCATACATATCACAATATTACGAATGTAAGAGCTCACCCACAACCCTTACAGATCTACACACACATTCTATTGACACTCACTGGTAGCATTTGGATCTCTAAAGGACTCCACCTAACCCCTGGTGTATGGTGCAGGACCACCTACAATACAAAAACATGGTACATTGCTTTGTGAATATTGAACAGATACACTGTGCACATATGAAGCATAGTACATTGATATCCGGTATGTTCAGCACATAGATCATGAAGCACATGGCAAAGATGATTTGGATTAATAATGGACAGTTATACGCCATATGGAAGTGTTGAAGGAAAATATCTGACTAATCATGTCACTGATGCACAGAGTGCAGAGTAGGCTCAACACATCCTTCCTTGCTACATGGAGCAAGGGTGCAGACATTTAATGGCTAAATCAACATCCAATCTTTGAAGGACCACCATCTGAAAGTATTACATTAGCAGGTGAGATGTGGTTGAACGGTTTGGTTCCTGTGATGAGTCTGGTGGCTTCATTAGGAGTTGTAGTAAGAGGCGCAAGGTGACTTTTCGGGATCCCAGTTATGATGGCATTACAGTAGTTGAGCTTTGAGAGAACGAGTGATTGCACTACTGTCTTTAGGTCATCAGGGGGAATAAATAATTTGATTTTCTTGAGATGGTTTAAGGTGTAAAGTGTCCCTTTGGGTGAGTGTTTGAGGTGTTATTTCAAAGGCATGCTTTTGCCGAGGATGACTCCCAAAGACTTCGCAAAGTTGGAGAGTGAAAGGGAACAGATTTTAGTTTTCCTTTTTTAACTTAGCATCCTTTGAAGATGGTAGTTTGAACTTATGTGCTCGTTTGAGACAACTCTTTTCCCCAGACTAAATAAATATGTTATTTTATGACTCTAGCAGAAAATATTTAAACAGAGCTCATTTTGAATTTGAAGATAGAGGCACTTCGCACCAGAGGTATCATGAATCCTGCAGAGAGCTGTGAAAAAGAGGCAGCTCCCGAGGCCACGACATTCATCCTAAGTAGGAAGATAGTTGCACAAGCAGAGAAGTGTGCAGGCATGCACACTGAGATGGAGTGCATTGTTTAATGAACTGAGAATGACTTCTTGAAGACTGCAACAAGGTATGGGGTTAGATCATTCAAACTGGGTCTGGCAAAAGAGTACTCCTATTGTGTTCTAGCTAGAGATGGAGTATTAGGGATAGATAAGAGTAACATTAGGAACAAATAATTTGGTTGAATTGTTTGTGTTTTTCACCATTCTAATAATACTTATAAAAATGATGTCTCATCTGTCTAATTATCACAGTTCATGTTTTACTTGCAAGGATTAGATCTTTTTAAATAAACATTTAAAAATGCATTAGTGTCTTCTTTTTGTGAAACCTTGGGCATGCAATAATGACAAATGAAAGTGTTAGATCTGTTTCGATAAATTGCTTGGGAATAAGAGTGGTTTGAGATTGTCAACAGCATTTATACCTCTAGAGGTTTAGGAGTTTAGATGTTGTACTGTAAACTTGCAGGACCAACATTTACTGATAATATAAGAAAACGTAGGGCCTGATTTATATCTCAGCAGACAGGATACTCCTTAACAACAGTGATAAATATCCCGTTTGCCAAAATATAAAGCCCAGTATAACCTATGGGACTTATATTTCGGCGGCCCAGATATTCGTCACCGTTGTGACGGAGTAACCCATCCACCGAGGTCTAAATCAGGCACTTAGTCCCTGCATTATAAAGTTTTGCTGATCTCATAAGCTGTCCTACTAAATTTATAGGAACCGTAAACCAATACAAATTGTGACCTCTGTGTACTTGTATGGCCACACATTTGCATACAGAACATTATATAGTTGGTAAACATTATGGAACGAAAAATGTGTGCTGCTTCAAACCCATGCCCCCTTCTGGCACCAGTATAGCTTTAACGGAAACGTAGACATGCTTAGTATTGATTTCAGCACTTTCTTGTTTACATCTTTTATACAGACTTTGAAAAAGCTGCACATTATGGGCAAGATGTAGGTAAATCTCATTTACCGATTCATTAATCCCGAATTTTACCGATTCGGTATTTATGAATCGGTAAATAAGATGTAGGTAAAAATTCTGTATTTTTAACCGAATCGGTAAGATTCGGTATTTACCGATTCGGTAAATACCGAATTGGTATTTGCTATTGAATCCTATGGGCCTTGAAGCCCATAGGATTCAATAGCAAATACCGAATCGGTATTTACCGAATCGGTAAAAATACCGAATTGCAAAGGGGGACAGGGTGTCACTTTGACACCCTGTTGCACCCATGTAACTGGCTTGTGCGCCATGTGGCACACATACATGCCCTTAGGGCATATCTGTGTGCCACATGGCACAGGTGTACATGCACAGATGTGCATGTACACAGGGATTCGGTATTTACCATGCAATTGTATTACATGGTAAATACCGAATCCTGAAAGGCCTGAAGCACTGTTCAAAGTGCTACCTACATCTGAAAATACAGAATCTGTAATTTTACCGATTGGTAAATTTACCGAATCGGTAAAATTTACAGTATCGGTAAATTTGCCGATTCTGTAGTTTTACCAATTCCGTAAAATTACCGATTCGGTAAAATTACCGATTCTGTATGTTTTTTGATCCCCTACATCTCCATAGCCCAATACCGGTCGGAAACGACCGAAAATCGGTATTTTTGTCCGTTTCCGACCGGTATTGGGCTACCTACATCTGGCCCCTATATGAATTCAAAACAATTATCCTTGAAAAGATAATAGAAGACATGCCAAAGTAAAACAAAAAGAATTTCAGTGCAATGTAAAGTGGCTTTACAAAGAGATATAATAAATCTTCAGGAAAATATTCAACTTGAAGTGGTGCTGTAAAAGATATAAATAAAGGAAGCTATCAAATTTTAAGTGAGCGAGGCACATGAAAATCCTTTTTGATTTTCGACTTTTCATTTTTGAGGGAGTTAGATGCATACTCATTTTACAAGCTATTTATATGTGAAGTATTAGATTGCTTGATATGTGTGCTCATAAAACAAATGAAATCTTGAGCCAACAGGATTACCCAGTAAAACTAATTCTGTGAGTCAGTGGTTTGTTCTCCTATCAGCTTCTTAGTCTAATCTTAACTAGATAAGATCAAAGTTAACAGTGACGTAAATACATAACACAAGGGTACAACCAATTTTCTAACTATTTGCTCATTACAGTAATCTGGATGTTAGGGATTTAAACCACTAAATAGGTTGACTAACTTTGGACATACAAATTAAGCCCTTTTAAAGTTGCCGTAGACCCATACCCTGATGCCCCAAGGTTACTAATCTGTCATTTTGCGCCAATGTGCCAAATAAATATCCATGTTTCATCTAGATATTGTGGCTGCATTGATTTAAGTTTGCATTCCTGCATATAATGTTCTGTTCAGACTTCATCAGCAAGTCAATGTTGCCAAATTGGGGAGCACATCTTGTTTTCATTAGCATAAATAAAAAAAAATATCATTCAACATTCAAACTGGTGATAAGGAACATAAAAACACACCAATCCTTGAGTGTCTGCCTCTGGTGAGGAAGAGAGCAAAGAGCTGACAGAGCTTGAGAGAAACGGCAGCTAAGAAGGAGAATGATGTGACTAAAAAAACACAGTGTATAGGAGGTTAAGTGTGTGCAAAGGGCGGGTAAGTGGACTTTGTGAAGGAAATGAGTATTTGAAAGAGGGAGGAGAACTTGTGCATGTTTGTAAGAGGAGCATTTTAATGAGAGTGTGAGAGCCTATGGGGTGAAGATTGGATGTGTGAGAAGACAGGTCAATATATGGTGCTCACTTATGTAAGTGTTACAAAAGGGGGTGTTGATGGACGGAGCATCTGAACCAGTCAAACACTCACACCCAGTCAACAGATCTGGGTTTAATCCATCACCATTCTTTAGCCCACTCTGCCACCCCAGTTCAGATATGGCCATATGCAAATCAGTCTAACCCTGTGCCTCATGGGAACAGTCCAGCCTGAACTGCCAAGCCATGCCTTCCCTGGACCAGAATCAAGCTTCCTGGGACCGGTTTCTTGCATTCCAGCCGTCTTCAGCCAGGCTTGCTTGAATCCAGTGGCAAAGTGAGCAAGGGACTCACATCAGGGCATACCCTGCCAACTTATGGCGAACAAAGCGTTACAAAAGGGGGTGGTGATGCATGGAGCATCTGAACCAATCAAACACTCACACCCAGTCAAGAGATCTGGGTTTAATCCATCACCGTTCTTTAGCCCACTCTGCCACCCCAGTTCAAACATCGCCATATGCAAACCAGTCTGACCCTGTGCCTCATGGGAACAGTCCAGCCCGAACTGCCAAGCCATGCCTTCCCTGGACCGGAATCAAGCTTCCTGGGACCGGGTTCTGGCATTTCAGCCGTCTTCAGCCAGGTTTCTTGAATCCAGTGGCAAAGGGAGCAAGGGACTCACGTCTGAGCATACCCCGCCAACTTATGGCAAACAAAGTGGTACAAAAGGGTAGTGGTGATGGACGGAGCATCTGAACCAATCAAACACTCACACCTAGTCAAGGGTGCTACACTTATGTAAGTGTAGCACCCTCACTAACCTGTGCGACCCTTTTGGTGATTTTAGGGGTTTAGAAAACCTTAGAAAGCTCTTGAAGTGGTAGCTGTGGAGAGCTGCCTTCAGGCTTGATCTAGGAGGAGTGCAAAGCAGCTCAGTGCACCAGTATATAATCTTTTAGTATAGGCTAAATGAAAAAAACAACACAGTGTACTTATAAAAATATATATTTATTACAATCACTCATTAACACATTACAATATCTCCTACCCGGGGATATAACCACAATGCACACAATACTTTGGACATAGAACAGCAAGTAGCACAAATACACAGTAGCCCGGGGGGGGGGGGGACCAGACCATATATTAAATTAGTGGGATATGAACCACAACCTAATTCGTGTCTGGACCCAGGAGACGTAGAAGAGTTGGGGATCCTAGGAATCACCATAGGTGAGAGTCTAGGAACCCCACAACGATCGTGTGCAAAGAGCATACACGACTGCGTACTCAATATTACTCAATGGGTACATCGCAGTTGCAGTCTTACCAACGGAGGATGAAAAAGAGTGGGTTGGAACCCACGTGTGAGTTTGAGTCTAAGAGTACCTGAAAACAGAGGGGACAGAGTCTATGCCACCCAGGGGTGAACAGGAGGCATGGAAGATGATGGCCACTTGAGTTCAAGGAAGTTGGTTAAAAGATGACGAGGAGCTTCAAGCACTGTTGCACTGAGTTGGAAGCTCTAACCGAGCTACCATGACTATGAAGACGACAGAGTCTGTCCATTACAACCAACCGCATCGGCACCGATCAGTTATAGCAGGGACAGACTCCTTGACAGAACCTTTTGATGCATCCGACTCTGTTGGCACGAGTCAGTCGGGACAACCGATGCGGTTGCCGTGTGCTGAAGCGATGCAACAACACTGTGTATAGGGGTTCGGTTATAGAGGCCCCAATGAGGGATACTGGCTTCAACTTGATGAGATGACAGCTCGGGCCTCGAGGGAGACCAGACCACCACCTGTGTTGCTGAGCCTTGTGGAGTCTGTGGGAGCCCAGTATCAGCAAACTGGTCAGCTGTGTTGTGGTGCCTGCAAATGCAGGAGAGTGACGCCTTCACTCCATAGGAGATTCCCTCTATTGTCTTTGATATCCACAGGCCTTGGGAGGAACTGTACGGAGCACGGGCACAGGTGTTGCAGTGAGCTTGCAGATCGAGGAAGCCAGGAGCAGCAGGGATCCTCCCAGATGCGGTCTCGATGCCCAGGCAAAAAAATTCATCTGACTCCAGAGTGCCCAGACTGTCGAAATATAAGTGGAGTTAGATCTGAATCAAATTCCACAATGAATCTAGGGTCCTACCGACACGTAAGTCCTTAAGTACCCTCAGGAGGGGGTTGAGATGACTCAGGGGTCCCTCCCAGAGGAGGGTCTGGACAGAGAGGAGGGTACTCCCATGTCCTGTGTCCAGTTTCACACCAGAACAGGAGCCAACAGCTCCCTGAGCTGGTTTGAACTGGAATATGCGAAGAAGGTACAAAATGTGACCTTGTAGCAGACTATGTGGCACTGGCAAATGCCCCCACCCCAGCCTAGTACACTAAATCCTGCCTGTGAGGTGCTTACACCTCCCTGTGAAAGGGAAACCTATTGTCCTACCTTCCTCTGCTTGGGCTTGGCCCAGCAGCAGAAGGGCAGAATCGTGTCTGGAGTCTGCAGCAGCCTTAGGTTGCTGTCAGGCTCTGTAGGATCGGTCCAGGGAGAAATGAGGGCTTCCCGGTCGGGCCCTACCTTGGATGGATTCATACCTCTAACACCAGGTACGGTGTTTGGGTATGATTCCACCACATTTGGTACCAAACATGCCCAGGTTCATTCCAGACAATTTAGAGATGGTCATCGAGTAATGACGCATGGCCTCTCTGTATTATAATGGCTGATTCAATCAGAATGTCTAGAGAATGTACTCCAGGGTTCAGAGGGGTGGTCTTATTGTACTCCTCATGCAGGGCCACCCTCACACTTGAGCAACCTTCCTTTGGGACTGAAAAGCCTGCTAGAGGGGTGGCTTATAGGTTTCCAGTGCAGTGATTGTAGACATAATGACACTTATCTTTTGTGAGAGGTGCATGCACCAACTCACACAGGCTGCAAATGCTGGCCTATCGTCAAAGTTTGGAAGGGCCCTTATGGGTGGCATAACATCTGCTGCAACCCATGGGGGACGCCTGGTGTACAAAGGCCCAAGGTACTTTAGTACCATATACTAGGAACCTACTAGGGTACACCAGCAGCCAATAAGGAATATACCAAGATACTCTCCCTAGACAATTTAGGGAGTAAGCGCTGTGACTGGGGTCCTAATTAGCAGGATCCCAGTCAGACTAGTCAGAAAAAAACTATCACAGCAGCAAAAAGGGGGGTAACCATGAAAGCAGATCCTACTTTCCTACAGAACCCCCAAAACGTAAGGAGATGAGAATAACCTTGCCCAGTTGAGTCTTCATTTTATAAGTAGAAATATCAGTAGAATCCATCTCAGATGGCATTGTTACTCCCAGGTCTATGTGCCACTGTATATTTCATGCCCTGTAGGAAAATGGACCATCTAAAAAGTTTGGGGTTTTCACCCTTCATCTGTTCAATCCACATGAGGGGATTATGATCTGTCTGAACAATGAAGTGAGTACCAAACAGGTATGGCCTCAACTTCTTCAGGGCCCATACCACCCAAAGGCCTCCCTCTCTATAGCTGACCAAACTTTTTCCCTGGGGGTCAACCTTCTGTTTATAAAAGCTACTGGTTGGTCCTGCATTGAGTGTAGATAACACCGCTCCTATCCCTATTTCAGAAGCTTCTGTCCAGACAATGAAGGTTTTGGAGTAATCAGGACTTTGCAGAGTGGGAGCAGTTCATGTCGCCTGCTTTAGGTCATCAAAGGCCTTTTGACAGATTGCTGTCCACTGAACCTTATTTGGCATTCTCATGGAGTTGAGATCATTAAGAGGATTCGCAATGGATCCATACCCCTTAACAAATCTTCTGTAGTACCCAATTAGGGCCATGAAAGCTCTGACCTGAGTCTGGGTAGTGGGAGCAATCCAGCCCATGATGGTCTAGATTTTGCTCACCAATGGTTGAACCTGGCCTCCACCTACCAGGTGGCCCAAGTACACAATCTTACTCTGCCCTATCTGACGCTTAGTGGCCTTGATAGTGAGACCTGCGTTCTGCAGGGCCTCCAGAACATTCCTGAGGTAGACCAGGTGGTCCTCCCAGGTGGAGCTAAAGACAGCAATGTCATCAAGACAGGCTGCACTGTAAGCTTCCAGACCTGTGAGAACTTTGTTCACCAACCTCTGGAATGGGGCAAGTGCATTCTTCCAGCCAAAGAGCATTACAATAAACTGATAATGCCCACTGGGGCTTGAGAAAGCTGTTTTTGGCCTGTCATACTCGGAGAGTCTGATCTGCCAATAGCCATCCGTTAGGTCCAATGTACTCAAGAACTTGGCTGAGGCCAAGGTGTCTGTGAGTTGAGTTCATCTGCCATAGGAATTGGATGGGCATCAGTCCTAGTGACTGCATTAAAGCTCCTGTAGTCCATGCAAAAGGTCAACTCTTTCTTGCCATCGTTGGTGTGTGGTTTTGGTACCATGACAACTGGGCTAGCCCAAGGGCTATCCGAAGGTTCAATGACCCCAAATTCCAACATTTTCTGGACCTCAGTCTGGATACACTCTCTGACATGGTCGGGCTGTATGTACATTTTGTTCTTTACAGGCAGACTGTCACTTGTGCCCACATCATGGGTACACCAGGTGGTTTGACTGGGTGTCAGAGAGAACACGCCCTTAAACTAACGGAGGACTTTCCTGCAAACAGCTTGTTGCTGGGCAGTGAGGCTGCCTGCCAAGGCTACTCCTTCAACTGACCCATGAACAGGGTTCCGAGATAGGAGATCAGGGAGAGTGTCACTCTCTTCTTCCTGTCCCTCATCAGTGACCATGAGCAAACCCATGTCTGCCCTGTCCACAAAAGGTTTCAGGCGGTTCATATGGAGGACCCTATGGGGCTTCCTGCGAGTGCCAAGGCTGACAAAGTAGGTGACCGCACTTTCTGTTTAAGTATGCTGTGGGAGCCACTCCACTTTTCTTGGAGAGCTTTTGGGGCGACAGGCTCCAACACCCTCACTTTCTGTCCTGGCTGGTAGACTGTCATCACACCATTTTGGTCATGCCAGACTTTTTGTAGTTCCTGACTGGCCTCAAGGATTTTACTTGCCTTCTTCATGTACTCAGCCATGGGAGAATGCAGGCCAAGGACATAGTCCACAATGTCTTGATTGGGGGATTTGAGAGGCTGCTCCCATCCCTCCTTCACCAGACATACGGACCCCCTAAGTGGATCCCAAAAAAAAGGTTCAAAAGGGCTGTAGCCAACCACCTTTATTGGGACTGCTCTGTAGGCAAAAAGAAAGCATGGTAACAAGACATCTCATTTTCACCTGAGTTTTTCTAGGAGTCCCATGATCATACCCTTCAGGGTCCTGTTGAACCTTTCAATCAATCAATCAAGTAATTTGTAAAGTGCACTACTCACCCGTGAGGGTCTCAAGGCGCTGCTGGGAGGAGTGCTGCTGCTGCTTCAAATGCCGGGTGTTGAGTAGCCTCCTGAAGAACAGTAGGTCCTGGGTCTGCCATAGGAGGATGGGGAGGGTGTTCCAGGACTTGGCGGCAAGGGAGGGGAATGATCTGCCGCCGGTGATCGCTCTACAGATGCGGGGGACGGTGGCAAGGGTGAGGTCAGCGGAGCAGAGCTGGAGGTTTGGGGTGTAGAAGGTGAGTGGTCTGTTGAGGTATGCTGGTCCAGTGTTGTGGAGTGCCTTGTGTGCGTGGGTGAGGAGCTTGAAGGTGATCCTCTTGTTGACGGGAAGTCAGTGCAGGTCTCTCAGGTGGGTTGTGCTCTGGCTGTGGTGGGGATGTCGAGGATCAGATGTGCAGAGATGTTCTGTCTGCGTTGTAGAGGTTTCAGGAGTTTAGCCGAGGCTCCTGCGTAGAGGGTGTTTCCGTAGTCCATCCTGCTACTGAGGAGGGCCTGGGTGACCGTTCTTCTTGTTTCAGTGGGGATCCACTTGTAGATCCTGCGGAGCAAGTGGAGGGTGTTGAAGCAGGAGGATGAGATGGTGTTGACTTGCTTGGTGATGGAGAGTGTTGAGTCGAGGATGAACCCCAAGTTACATGCGTGGTCGGTGGGTGTCGGTGCTGCTCCGAGTGCAGTCGGCCACCAGGAGTCAGTCGTCCCAGGCTGAGGGGGTGGGTCCGAGGAGGAGGACCTCCGTTTTGTCCAAGTTCAGTGTCAAACGGCTGTTCTTGATCCACTCGGCGATGGCTTTCATTCCTTCGTGGAGGTTGGTTTTGGTGGTGAGGGGGTCCTTGGTGAGGGAGAGGATCAACTGGGTGTCGTCGGCATAGGAGATGATGTTGAGGTTGTGCTGTCGGGCCACGTGGGCGTGCAGAGCCATGTAGACGTTGAACAATGTTGGGCTGAGGGATAATCCTTGTGGTATGCTGCAGATGACCTCGGAGGCTTTGGAACGGAAAGGGGAGGCGGATGCGCGGGGTTCTGCCGGAGAGGAAGGAGGTGGTCCAGTCCAGAGCCTTGTCTCGGATCCCTGCGATGTGGAGGTGTGTGCGTAGGGTGAAGTGGCAGACAGTGTCTTAGGCTGATAGGTCCAGGAGGATGAGGGCCACGGTTTCGCCATTGTCTAGCAGGGCCCTGATGTCATTGGTGGTGGCGTTGAGGGCAGTTTCAGTGCTGTGGTTGCTGCAGAACCTGGACTGGGACGGGTGCAAGATGTTGTTCTCCTCAAGGTAGTGGGTCAGCTGTCTGTTGACGGTTTTCTCGTTGACCTTCACCAGGAAAGGAAGCAGGGAGATGGGCCGGAAGTTCTTGAGGTCCCTTGGATCCGCCTTGGGTTTCTTGAGTAAGGCGTTGATTTTGGCATGCTTCGAGCTCTCCGGGAAGGTCGCAGTCTCGAAGGAGATGTTGATGTCTTTGCGGAGATGGGGTGCGATGGTGGCACTAGCTTTGTTGAAGATGTGGTGTGGGCATGGGTCAGACGGAGAGCTGGAGTGGATGGTGTTCATGATTTTGATGTGGTGTCGTCGTCGTCGTTTATGTTGGTCCAGGTGAGCAGGGGTGATGTGGGTGGTGGCCGTGGGGTCTGAGGTGTTGGTGGCTGTTGGGGCAGTCAGGTTATTAAAGCTGTCATGGATGTCTGAGATCTTGCGATTGAAGAAGAAGGTGGCACACAGACAAGAACAGCCTGATCAGGAGTTCTGACTTGGCCAGAAGCCTACGCAGAGCCAAAGGTCAACCCTACTAATCCCTTGAGGGTCGTACTATCACTTGTACTGGAGCTAAGGGGTGCAGTTGCTTAAGTGGCAGTGTTAGTATCTTGCTCAGCTTTAGGACAATTAGCATGTTTTGTCCAGTGGGTCTTCACCTTACAAAAGAAGCACCAAGGCTCCTTCTTGCCCTTTTAGAGTTTAGGTTTTTGGGGGCCTGGAGAATACTTTTTCTTGTCTTTGTTATTGTCTCCGCCTGTGTCTTGGGATTTAGAAGAATCTGACTTCTTCTGGTCACCTTCACCACCAATGTTTCTTCGCTTAACCCGGGTACAGACCCATTTATTTGCCTTCTTTCCCAATTCTTGGGAGAGGTCAGATCAGAGTCCACCAGGTACTGGTGCAAAAGTTGATTCTGACAGTTATTAAGGATTTTCTCCCTCATCAATAAATTGTCCAGACCGTCATAGTCCTGCACCTTGCTTCCATGAAGCCAGTCGTTCAGATCCTTAATAGCACCAGCTACAAAATCAACCCCATCTTGAGTACCTGCTTTCTGGGTATCTCTGCACTTAATCCTAAATTGTTCAGTGGATACCCCAAACCCATCAATGAGAGCAGTCTAGAAGACAGCGTAGTTGTCAGCATCCTCTTCTTTAATAGGGAAGAGTTTGTCTCTTCATTTGTTAGCAAAGGAGAGCCACATGATAGCTTACCACTGCTCTTGAGGGACCTTTTGTACTTTACTGGCCCACTCCAAGGCAGAGATCCATTTGTAGATGTCATCCCCCGACTGGTAAGGAGGGACTATGCTGCTCAGGTTCCTAGTGTCAAAGGAGGGTTCCCTTTTTCTTGGGATGCTGGAGCTGCCATCATGGGACTCTAGTCCCAACTTTCTCCTAGCCTTTTGTACTTCTAAGGCCTTCTTATAGAGGCTTAAATGTCAAGTGAATAATTCCCTCTATATGCGATTATCTTAGAAACACTCCACATCCATTCGCATACATAAAGACAAACACAACGGGAGCACAGATTTGCAGGACATTGAAACACTTATATATTCAATCAAATAAAAGCCTTCAATCACATGTAAATCATATTGTGCATTAAAAAAATCTTTAAAACATAAATCAAACAGATTTGATGATATAAAAATCGGAAAGGACTCTAAAAAGACAATCACATTCGTCATTAAGGCGTTAATTCGTAAGAGTACATAACACCAACATGCTCTACCACCCATCTCTATAGCCAGCCTACCCATGAATCTGATGAAGGATCAGATGTACGTTTGAAATATCGACATATACTTGCCGAACATGTATGCTCCCATCTAATGAACAATCCTGGGGAACGGGCCAATAATTATGCCCATTTCCACTTTTGTTGATTCTTTTATACATTGTTCTTTTTATGTGCAGGTTAATGTTTGCCTCGCCACCCTTTTATTTTAATTAGAAACGGCGCCTCATGGAGTGTTATTCACCAGTAAGTTAATTTTAAGTGGGTCGTTGACTGTCAGTGGGTGAAATGAGGATGAGCGAGACAGAACTCTGAGAAACCTGAGTGGATGGTGTTTGTTGCGGATATGTTGGCAGTATGGACGCTGAGTTGACGTCCCTAACTCTGGGGAAGCACTCAGGTGGGTGGATACAGGAACACTTATAGTTATCATTGTGACAATTCAGATGACAGAATGTACTGTCTTGATATATGTATGTTGTATGTATGGTAAGAAAAAACAGATTATAGATGTTTTTTTTTCTGAAATAGGTCCTAGGAAAAACACGGAGGAGAGGAGAGGATATATGTTGCCTGTCCTGAAGAAGGTGGTTCAATTTGTCTTATCCCACCAAACCACGTCAATGCTTTGTTTGTTGTTGAATGTGAATAATAATACAGAACTACATTCTGACAAAGAACCGGGTTCTTGCTGCACATTGGATTTATGTACTCTTACATATTAACGTCTTAATGACAAATGTGATTGTGTTTTTAGAGTACTTTCCAATTTTTATATCATTACACCTGTCTGACTTATGTTTTTAAAGATTTTTTATTGCTCAATATGATATACATGTGATTGATGGCTTTTATTAAATTGAATTTATTAGTGTTTCAATATCCTGCGAATCTGCGATCCCGTTGGGTTTGTCTCTTATATGTGAGTGGATGTGAAGTGTGTGTAAGATAAGCGCATCTAAAGGGAATTATACCTTGACATATAAGTCTTATTCAGTGCTGTGCCCTTTTGCTTTATAGGGCCCCTCTCTTTGTGTTTTAGACTCCTTATACAGGGCCAAATGATCTCACCTGAGCCGGAGTCTCAAGTTCTCGAGTTTACCCTTTGGTATTCACTGTTTAAGAAGCTATCCCTCTTGTCAACGACAGATGTCCCTACAGAAGTACCAGAGGCAATTGTTTCTGGAGAGGGCGACCTACCCTCCTCTGCCTACCCTGTACCCACCCATGTGGAATAAAGAAGGACCTAATTCTACGGACATAGTCTGTGCCTTCTGCACTATCCTCTGGGGATCAGAGCTCCCCTGTGGGAGTGAGTGGGCCACAACAGAATTATACCTGCAACTTTTTCAAAAAAGTGTCTACAGTTCTGTACAAATTTTCTACCCAACTAGAGATCTTTCTTCTCGTTAATGAACACCTAAAAAACACCTGGGCCAGAAAGTGGGATAAGGCGGTCCTCCCTGCGGTGTGCTCCTCCTTAGCGGCCACCAGCCCGGAGCTCACAGGCCTCTCTCTTTCCACCCAGCTTTCCGCCATTAACTCCTGGCTGCTTAAGGCGTGCAACTCCACCATCCCCCTTAAGAGAGTGACCATCAAACGTGCTCATGCGGCCAATCGCTGGTTCACCCCGGCTTTAAAGGATAAAAAGTTAGCCACTCGCAGAGCCGAACGCGCTTGGCGCTGTTCCTACTGCCCCCTTCTAAAAACCACCTACTGTCAGTCTTTGAAAGAGTACAAACGGGATATACTCAATGCCAAGACGGAGTACTTCTCAAGTAGAATTCTGACAGCTGACAACCAGTCAAAAGAGATTTTTGCCACGGTTCATGAGCTCGCTGCCTCTGATAGGGCGACCCCTAAGATCCCTCCATCTCAGACCCTGTGTAATTCCCTGAACTCCTATTTTATCGAGAAGATTGCCCTTATCAAGGCCAATATTCCCCTCTCTCCTCCGATACCTTCCCCTGTCCCCCCTATTCCCCCCATCCCCGCCCTTACCGAGTTCCCCCTCCTCACCCGAGACTCTCTGCTCCCTCTTCTGGCCCGGATTAAATCGGGATCCCCCCAGGACATAGGCCCGGCATTCGCTCTTAAAGAGCTTTTCTCCAATTGTCACTCTCCCCCACTGACCCTTATCAACCACTCCCTCAGCATCGGCACTGTCCCCGCCGCACATAAGTCGGCAGTAATCATCCCTATTCTTAAGAAGGTAGGGGCAGACCCCTCCCTACCCTCTAACTACCGCCCTATTTCCCTCCTCCCTTTCCTTGCGAAGGTCTCAGAGGCTCACGTCATCAGGTCTCTCAGCTCCTTTGTGGAATCCTCGGGCGCTCTTTCCTCCCGACAGGCGGGCTTCCGCCCATTGCATTCGACCGAGAAGGTAGTGGTGTCGGTGATGGATCAACTGAGGGAGGGGATCGACACAGGCCGGCCGCAGGCCCTAGTCCTGTTAGATCTGTCCGCCGCGTTCGACACGGTGGACCATGACATCTTGTTAAACCGTGTCCAAGCGGCGGGCATTGGGGGCACGGCCTTCGCCTGGCTCCGCTCATTCCTGACCGACAGGGAGCAGGCCGTTCAACTTGCCAACTTCACGGCCCCCCCCAGGAGGGTGACCTGTGGAGTCCCACAAGGCTCCTCCCTCTCCCCCTTATTATTTAACTTATACATCTCACCCCTCATTTTTTCTTTACAGCAAATGGAGGTCTCGGTGTTTAATTACGCCGATGACCTCCAACTTATCTTCAACTTATCATCCTCCCCTTCCTCGTCCTCCAATTTCCAGAAGGTCATGCTTTTCATCCAAGTGTGGATGAACTGCAACCACCTCAAACTAAACCCGGACAAGACCGAGCTGGTCCTGACGGGGGGTGGTTGCAGCCCGTGGTCCCCCTCCTTCTGGCCCCCCTCACTTGGTGTTCCCCCCCTCCCAGTCCCCAAAGCCAAAACTTTGGGTATTTTCATTAACCCACTGCTCACCCTCCACACTCAGATCAGCTCTGTGGTGTCTGCCTGTTTTTTCTCCCTCCGCATCATCCGGAGGGTTTCACGTTTTTTCTCGGTGGCCGCATTGAAACTCATTCTCATGGCCATGGTGCTGTCGCGCCTTGACTACGGGAACGTTATTTTCAATGGGGCCCCAGCTTACCTCATTCGCCGACTTCAACAGATCCAAAACCAGGCGGCTCGCCTGATTTTTGGTCTTCCTAGGTTCACCCACACGACCCCTCTGCTTCAGTCCCTTCACTGGCTCCCTGTGAGGGAGAGGGCGCTCTTCAAGCTGGGATGTATCACCTACCAGGCTAGATCTGGGACCGCCCCTGCCTTCTTGTGTGATGCCATCTCCCCTTATCTTCCGTCAAGAGAACTTCGATCCACTCATCAGGCCCTCCTGTCAGTTCCTCGTTTTAGGAAACAGAGGGTCGGGGGGGGGCAGATTTGCAGTGCTGGCTCCTTCCTTTTGGAATTCTCTTCCTCTTGCCCTCAGGATGTCTCCCTCTTACTTGGAGTTCCGCAAGCAATTGAAGACCTGCTTGTTCTCCAGATCCATCACAGCTTAATTCGCCATCCACTGACCCTTGGCTATCTAGCGCCATGAAACCGTTTCGGTAAAAGAGCGCTCTACAAATATTTTAAAATTCAAATTCAAAATTACTAAGTGGTACTTCGCTGGATAAATATCCAGTATGTATTCTACATTACAACTGCATATTACAGCACAAGGAAACGTCACCAATGATGCAATGTGATTATTCCTCCAGAATTTGTTTTCAGGAAATTGTGTTACCATGAATATTCTTATAGGGAAGGCAAGAAGAGTACAAAGAGGTAAATATTCACCAGACAAGGGTCCTCCCACTTATCTATATGAAATAGGAGCTTCTTTGTATGGTGGAGAAATTCCTTGGCATGAACAATGCATCACCAAAATAGGGGGAAAAGTGATGTGGCGATTTTTGTTAAGTTGCCCATTATCCTTGCAAAAGGTGGGAAGACCATTGCATACTACTTAGGTGGACGGACAGACCCTAACAAGCGAACCTTGAGGTAATCTTCAAACATTTGCATACTTGTACTCATTTAATGGGAAAACTATGGACTCTGCTCACACCAGGTAAGGACAACAAAGAACGTATTCGTCAGTCACTACAGATTGTGCTCCACTACATTAACAAGCGGTACATTAACAATGCATTCACATCTACAAAGCATTTTATATGGTCTTTTAACGTAGAATAGCTTAGAAAACACATTTGTTTTCTTTAGTGACTTTGTAAAGTTTTTCAATAATATTTTGTATTTAAAAAAATATATATTTCCTAACATAACCCTTTCATTGTGCCTGTCGGCCAACCTATGTCGCGAGCACTTCCTCCGTAGTGCTGTGCACGTCCGTTGGCCAATGTGGCCCCGCCCACTCAATGGAACGCCCTGCACCGCGGTGGAATTGCCGCCACAGTTAAGGTGATAATGCTCCTGTAATGTATAGTTTTTTCAGTGAATTTCTAAGGTATTATTTTATTGTATTTCTTAAGTAAAATATCTTTGGAACCATTCATATTTTCAGTAAATTTGTCAAGTTTAAAAAAAAACAATCTCATTTTTATCAGTTTTTTTTAAATCCTATTCTTTAAGTATTACGTGACTGTAGCTTTTTGTTTTTTTACTGAATCTGTAAGGTTTGTTAGAGTGGTATAGAGGTGTGTACACTAACATGTTGTTATCATGAATATTCTTATAATTTTGTTTAAAATATTTTTGGAGTCGCGACTCCAGCATGGTTTTGGCAGAACTGAAAGAGATATATAGACAATTTAATAGTTTTGTTTAAGGTAAGTGGTTTAGTAATAAAGGCATAAAAGTATTATAATTGCTGCAGGGGATGTGCCCAGGCGTAGCCCAGGCCAAGGGTGAGCCATCCATGCCTGTCAGAGCCCAGAGGAGGCTCAGCTCGGCCCCCCTCTACCATTGTTACCTTATTTTGCTGGATTTAAACATGCGTAAGAACAAGACGCTCTCCACCGAGGTAAAAGTGACATCGCTAGATACCTTCTTAGCTATGGCGACTACAGCCCTAGAAAAAGAGATTGCTCTTACGGAGACTTTCATAGTGGACAGGTGCCGGAAAGGATATTACTATTGATAAATCTTTAATCAAAGGTGGGTCAACAGTGTGCTATGGGCATGAGTTACCTGCACTTTGTGTGGACATACCACCATTTTCTGACCCTTTAAAGGTGGCTCCCACTATTAATGGGACATTGCTCTTAATGGGTCCATCTACCACTAATGGTAAAAGGAAAAGAGGATTGATGAAACCTCCCCCTAATTGTCCTGCCAAGAAAATTAGGCTTTTGTAGTTCGGACTGGACTGTTCCCATGGGGCACAGGGTCAGCGCTGATTTGCATATCACCATTGTCTGACCCAGGGTGGTGTGGAGTGGAAAAACGATGGATTTGGGCCCAGATCTTTGGACTGGGGTGAATGTGTGACATTGATACACATTCTGTCCATCACTGTTGTGTTTGCAATTACCGCTCTAAGTGTACTGGGGATGCTCAGACGTGAGTCCCAGGCACTCCACACCACTGGAGTCAAGCTAGGCGGGCTGACGAGAGGTGTTACCTCTAAACCGGGCCGGTCCTCGGATGCTTGTTTCCGTTCTGGGAAGGACATGGCTTTTGTAGTTCGGACTGGACTGTTCCCATGGGGCACAGGGTCCGCGCTGATTTGCATATCGCCATTGTCTAACCCAGGGTGGTGTGGAGTGGAAAAACGATGGATTTGGGCCCAGATCTTTGGACTGGGGTGAATGTGTGACATTGATCCACATTCTGTCCATCACTGTTGTGTTTGCAATTACCGCTCTAAGTGTACTGGGGATGCTCAGACGTGAGTCCCAGGCACTTCACACCACTGGAGTCAAGCTAGCCGGGCTGACGAGAGGTGTTACCTCGAAACCGGGCCGGTCCTCGGATGCTTGTTTCCGTTCTGGGAAGGACATGGCTTTTGTAGTTCGGACTGGACTGTTCCCATGGGGCACAGGGTCAGCGCTGATTTGCATATCGCCATTGTCTAACCCAGGGTGGTGTGGAGTGGAAAAACAATGGATTTGGGCCCAGATCTTTGGACTGGGGTGAATGTGTGACATTGATCCACATTCTGTCCATCACTGTTGTGTTTGCAATTACCGCTCTAAGTGTACTGGGGATGCTCAGACGTGAGTCCCAGGCACTCCACACCACTGGAGTCAAGCTAGCCGGGCTGACGAGAGGTGTTACCTCGAAACCGGGCCGGTCCTCGGATGCTTGTTTCCGTTCTGGGAAGGACATGGCTTTTGTAGTTCGGACTGGACTGTTCCCATGGGGCACAGGGTCAGCGCTGATTTGCATATCGCCATTGTCTAACCCAGGGTGGTGTGGAGTGGAAAAACAATGGATTTGGGCCCAGATCTTTGGACTGGGGTGAATGTGTGACATTGATCCACATTCTTTCCATCACTGTTGTGTTTGCAATTACCGCTCTAAGTGTACTGGGGATGCTCAGACGTGAGTCCCAGGCACTCCACACCACTGGAGTCAAGCTAGCCGGGCTGACGAGAGGTGTTACCTCGAAACCGGGCCGGTCCTCGGATGCTTGTTTCCGTTCTGGGAAGGACATGGCTTTTGTAGTTCGGACTGGACTGTTCCCATGGGGCACAGGGTCAGCGCTGATTTGCATATCGCCATTGTCTAACCCAGGGTGGTGTGGAGTGGAAAAACGATGGATTTGGGCCCAGATCTTTGGACTGGGGTGAATGTGTGACATTGATCCACATTCTGTCCATCACTGTTGTGTTTGCAATTACCGCTCTAAGTGTACTGGGGATGCTCAGACGTGAGTCCCAGGCACTCCACACCACTGGAGTCAAGCTAGCCGGGCTGACGAGAGGTGTTACCTCGAAACCGGGCCGGTCCTCGGATGCTTGTTTCCATTCTGGGAAGGACATGGCTTTTGTAGTTCGGACTGGACTGTTCCCATGGGGCACAGGGTCAGCGCTGATTTGCATATCGCCATTGTCTAACCCAGGGTGGTGTGGAGTGGAAAAACAATGGATTTGGGCCCAGATCTTTGGACTGGGGTGAATGTGTGACATTGATCCACATTCTGTCCATCACTGTTGTGTTTGCAATTACCGCTCTAAGTGTACTGGGGATGCTCAGTCGTGAGTCCCAGGCACTCCACACCACTGGAGTCAAGCTAGCCGGGCTGACGAGAGGTGTTACCTCGAAACCGGGCCGGTCCTCGGATGCTTGTTTCCGTTCTGGGAAGGACATGGCTTTTGTAGTTCGGACAGGACTGTTCCCATGGGGCACAGGGTCAGCGCTGATTTGCATATCGCCATTGTCTAACCCAGGGTGGTGTGGAGTGGAAAAACGATGGATTTGGGCCCAGATCTTTGGACTTGGTTGAATGTGTGACATTGATCCACATTCTGTCCATCACTGTTGTGTTTGCAATTACCGCTCTAGGTGTACTGGGGATGCTCAGACGTGAGTCCCAGGCATTCCACACCACTGGAGTCAAGCTAGCCGGGCTGACGAGAGGTGTTACCTCGAAACCGGGCCGGTCCTCGGATGCTTGTTTCCGTTCTGGGAAGGACATGGCTTTTGTAGTTCGGACTGGACTGTTCCCATGGGGCACAGGGTCAGCGCTGATTTGCATATCGCCATTGTCTAACCCAGGGTGGTGTGGAGTGGAAAAACGATGGATTTGGGCCCAGATCTTTGGACTGGGGTGAATGTGTGACATTGATCCACATTCTGTCCATCACTGTTGTGTTTGCAATTACCGCTCTAAGTGTACTGGGGATGCTCAGACGTGAGTCCCAGGCACTCCACACCACTGGAGTCAAGCTAGCCGGGCTGACGAGAGGTGTTACCTCGAAACCGGTCCGGTCCTCGGATGCTTGTTTCCGTTCTGGGAAGGACATGGCTTTTGTAGTTCAGACTGGACTGTTCCCATGGGGCACAGGGTCAGCGCTGATTTGCATATCGCCATTGTCTAACCCAGGGTGGTGTGGAGTGGAAAAACGATGGATTTGGGCCCAGATCTTTGGACTGGGGTGAATGTGTGACATTGATCCACATTCTGTCCATCACTGTTGTGTTTGCAATTACCGCTCTAAGTGTACTGGGGATGCTCAGACGTGAGTCCCAGGCACTCCACACCACTGGAGTCAAGCTAGCCGGGCTGACGAGAGGTGTTACCTCGAAACCGGGCCGGTCCTCGGATGCTTGTTTCCGTTCTGGGAAGGACATGGCTTTTGTAGTTCGGACTGGACTGTTCCCATGGGGCACAGGGTCAGCGCTGATTTGCATATCGCCATTGTCTAACCCAGGGTGGTGTGGAGTGGAAAAACGATGGATTTGGGCCCAGATCTTTGGACTGGGGTGAATGTGTGACATTGATCCACATTCTGTCCATCACTGTTGTGTTTGCAATTACTGCTCTAAGTGTACTGGGGATGCTCAGACGTGAGTCCCAGGCACTCCACACCACTGGAGTCAAGCTAGCCGGGCTGACGAGAGGTGTTACCTCGAAACCGGGCTGGTCCTCGGATGCTTGTTTCCGTTCTGGGAAGGACATGGCTTTTGTAGTTCGGACTGGACTGTTCCCATGGGGCACAGGGTCAGCGCTGATTTGCATATCGCCATTGTCTAACCCAGGGTGGTGTGGAGTGGAAAAACGATGGATTTGGGCCCAGATCTTTGGACTGGGGTGAATGTGTGACATTGATCCACATTCTGTCCATCACTGTTGTGTTTGCAATTACCGCTCTAAGTGTACTGGGGATGCTCAGACGTGAGTCCCAGGCACTCCACACCACTGGAGTCAAGCTAGCCGGGCTGACGAGAGGTGTTACCTCAAAACCGGGCCGGTCCTCGGATGCTTGTTTCCGTTCTGGGAAGGACATGGCTTTTGTAGTTCGGACTGGACTGTTCCCATGGGGCACAGGGTCAGCGCTGATTTGCATATCGCCATTGTCTAACCCAGGGTGGTGTGGAGTGGAAAAACGATGGATTTGGGCCCAGATCTTTGGACTGGGGTGAATGTGTGACATTGATCCACATTCTGTCCATCACTGTTGTGTTTGCAATTACCGCTCTAAGTGTACTGGGGATGCTCAGACGTGAGTCCCAGGCACTCCACACCACTGGAGTCAAGCTAGCCGGGCTGACGAGAGGTGTTACCTCGAAACCGGGCCGGTCCTCGGATGCTTGTTTCCGTTCTGGGAAGGACATGGCTTTTGTAGTTCGGACTGGACTGTTCCCATGGGGCACAGGGTCAGCGCTGATTTGCATATCGCCATTGTCTAACCCAGGGTGGTGTGGAGTGGAAAAACGATGGATTTGGGCCCAGATCTTTGGACTGGGGTGAATGTGTGACATTGATCCACATTCTGTCCATCACTGTTGTGTTTGCAAAGAAAATTAGATAGGCCGCTTTGCCGAGGAGGATTCCAAGTGGCAGCGGCTCACAACAGTGACTATACCAACTTTTAATTGTCTGGTTCTAATTATTAATTTTAAACAGTTTCTGAAGCTGATTTATGCACATCTAGAGACTATAGACCGCACATTCGAAGTTTTGTTGTCTAATGAACAGCACAACATCCCCCATCCCAGATCCTGGTTAATCCTCCAATTGCTTGTAGAGCTTGGAATTTTGATTTTCTTACTTTGTGCCAGAACTGTAAAAGCTACCTATCTGGTCTAGTGCAAAATCAATCTGCCCCTTTAATAGGTGTTACTCCTCGTATAGTCAATCAGATGGCTCCTTGTTCAGATCCTACAGGTGTTGCTTCTAGAAGCTGCTCCTTACAGGTGATCACACAGGCGTCCACCCAAGATAACACCGGAACGGAGCTTATCCCGCATTTTCCTATGGTAGAGGCTAACTCAAATGATCTTACCTCTTTAATTCCTAAAAGATCAATCCAACAATTTATGAACCTTCCGCCAGCAGCACGCCCCTTTGTTTTTAATTTTAGTTAATGTCCCCTTATTTCAATCCAACCAAAATGAGACTACATCCCAGCTTTTAGCTGAGGCTCGGCATTGGGTGTCACACAACTCAAATAGTGGCCATCTTATCCAAAATCATTTAATAATGGCCAGAAGAACACCCTGCATTGGATCAGAACCAAAATCAATTAAAAGTGATTGTCGCATCCTCAGTTTTGATAACAAATAGATAGATAGAGAGTTATTGGGGTGCTTTACAGTTGCGCCCTCATTCCAAACCCAGATTTATTCTGTCCCATTGGGCTTTCTTTATAGGCCTCCTGTCACATGTAATTACATCACACTCACATGAACAGAGTTACCCTTTAATGAGTTGTGGGTGCAAGTCAAGCCTGAGGACGTTTAACTCTGTCGCCCTCTCAAATAGGTATCACTGTTGGAAGATATGGAGGCCTATGATTGACTTTTCAATCCCCAGAATCATCCATTTTCTTGGATTGGTTCGGAATATGTAAACCAAATAAAGTCTCCCTTGAAGAATTTTGTGAGGGGACTGTTTGCTGTTTGAGATTTAGAAGGTACTTTAACACCTATATTAAATCCAACTATAACCCCTATACTTGACTCGGCGAGGGCTCCCTTACAGGAACCTCTGGTGCTTAGAACGTTTCTCTCATGGAACATATCTGGTTATGAAAATATAAAAGATAATCAGCTTTGGGTTAATGAGTTCATGATCGCAGATATTATCTGTTTTCAGGAGACTTGGGCTGACCAGACTGTCCATGTAAATGGCTAGCAATCCTTTGCTACGCCAGTTCTCCCATCAGTTTCGGGAACAGCAAATGTGGGCTTACTCACCCTTATAGCAAATACGATTTCTTTAGGTAAGGTGACCTTTACAAATAATTCACAATACTTTCATATCATTTTAGCCAAAGGGCATCGGAAAATTGATGTATTACTGATCAAATCCTGCACAAGTAGCAGATGAGTTGGAGGAAATATTAGAAACTCTGATGTTACATCACCCACAACCGATTTTTTTCATTTTGGCTGGTGATTTTAATATGCATTGCTGCACCAAAATTGACCAACGTATTTGTGGGATAACAGATTGCAATGATTTACTGCTAGTCAATTTTAAACATCATATTTACGGAAATATTTTAAATAGTTTATTATTAACCTGGAATTTAGTCATAATAAATCCATCCTAATCCTCCACATGCTATCCTCTCCCAACTTTCCAATGTACTGGGGCCTCGTTGACAATTGATTTTATTATTATTTATGCAATTTTTAAGAAGTGCATTAGGTCCCCGTTTGTCCAGATGACAGAATTTAGTGACCAGGCTTTTCTTCTTTTTCCCTTTGTTTGGCCTTTCTCAGTTAAGTTTGTTCGCCCCAAAACCTATTCTCGGTTTTACACTGAAGTGGGAAAAAATAGATCCTACAACTTTCCTCCCAAAAGTTGTAAAGGAAGTGTTACCTGAGATGTAATCCTCTGTGGGGCTCAAAACTAATAGCCTACAAGTCCTAACAGAGTTTAGTAAAATCCTAACATCAATCAAAACGAATCTCATATTTCCAGCAACACGCACAGATTAGAGGATTGGGCTCTTGAAAATGTCTTAGCAGAAATTCAATATGGTTTTAGAAAAGGGAGAGGCACAGTTGATCAGGGCCTAAAATCTAGCCCTGATCATAACGAAATATGTGGATGCTAAAAAGGGTCATTTTTACATGTCCTTTATGGACTTATCTGTGACCTTCAACTGTGTGAGCCACACTAAATTATGGGCTCCTATGGAGTCGGTGGGAATGGACAAGTCCATAATTGTTTTTATTAGAGAACTGCATATTGAGGCAGAAGTTGTTATTAGGTTTGGGAAACAGGGGGAATGCACAAAATCTTATAGATATGAGAAGGGGGTCCACCAGGGGTGTGTCCTTGCCCGCTTTCTTTTTTTGTTATAAACCAACAATTTTAATTAAGTTTTGACTGCATAATTTAGGGATATTCCATCTCGAGGTGGTTTACCTCTGTCCACTGTGCTTTATGCAGATGATGCGGTCCTGATGGCCGGAACACCATTGGCCTTACAGCGTTTGATTGGTACCTATTCGACCAATATGGCATATTTGGGGCTGTTTGTTAACAAAACTAAAACGTATGTGTATGGTAGCTAGAGTCGGAAAGAAAAAGCCAATCTCCTTTTAATTAGATGGGGGCTGTCTGGAGTGTGTAAAGAGTTTTATGTACTTGGACATTTTCTTTGACTTCAAACTAAATTGGGTGGCTATCGTAGAGAATAGAATAAACATGTTGAAAAGAAGCCTAGCAGTGCTGTGGAGGTTTGCTTTCAATTTAGGTAAAAAGCCATGTACGGAAATGGTAGAAATCGATCTGGTAAAATCAGTACCTTAGCCACCTACGGTGCTGAAATATGGGGTACAGCTCAAGTGGGTCCCCTGCAGTCTGTGGAAGATACATTTGTAAAAATATTGCTGTCAGTTCCATCTGCGTGTTTGCACCTGATTGCTCACAGAGAACTCGAGCTTCATTTTATAAACGATTCCAATAAACTGGCTCGGCTCCTTTTAGGGTTGTAAATTTGGAAAAGGAATATGGTAGTAATAAATGAAGTAGTGTCAAAAGACATATGAATCTTGGCCAAGCTACTAGCATTCCATGGCTAGTATACGTGAAACAGTCCTTCTCAGATGTGGGCTTAGCGTTTCCATACCATTCACCCACTATGTGCCTGACCTTTTCCAAATCTAAGCTAAGAGATGCTTTCTTCACTAAATGTGAATATGATAGACAGCAATGAAACCAATGCAAAACTACGGGTTTAACCTACCAGACCCTACCTAGAGTGGCTACAGGCCATGATTCATATCTCTCATTTGTCTCTAACAATATGAATCGTTATTTATTGAGTAGGATGAGATTGGGACTTTTTCCCCCTGATGGTAGGTTAACCCGCTCACGTGCATGCGATAAATTATTTACCCCCATGTCGCTGTGATGATCGATCTCCACATATGGCTCACATGTTATTCTTCTGTTTATTTTATAAAGTGGGTAGGAATTTTTTTTATTCAAATGTTGAGAAAACTGAGCATCCCTTCATATTCTTCAGCCCTTGTAGTAATATGTTGAAAGCTCCGTTTGTCTGTTTTACGATGGTGAACTATCTACTTTCGGTTCTATGTACCAGAAAGTATTCGTCTGAGAGGGTTGTTGTATTAGTTGAATGAATTGCTGTAAGGATTTTTAACATCTCACTCAATGTATGTTTTTTTTAATATAGGCTTTGGCACAATGGTTTTTCTCTTTTAAATAAAAAATCAATTCACTGAGTTTTAATATTTATTTGTATATTCCATACTGTGATACTTTTAAAATGTGCAATTTTATGCATTTTTCAAATGCGAATAAAGTTTTGTTTGACTTTAAGTTTGAGTAATAAAAGTAGTATATTTTAGAGGAAATACATGTTAAACATTGTTTAAATACATTTTGCGAGTGGCGATCCCGCTGTGACATAGGAGCGATGACATTGCGAATCTCATGTGACAGAAACAAATGGATTTGATAGGTTAAACACCTTTCTATCCATACTAATATTATAAAGAGAGAGCCCAAACCTTTGAGGCGGGTAATCTCAGTAACCACAGCACCAATCACAACACCCAATACAGCGTTGGAAAGGGCAGTTGCAGCAGAAGGACATAGGCTATGCAGACAGATAAAAAAATGTATTAAAAAAATTGTAAAAAACTACATCGTCCAGAAGGCCGAGGGCCAAAATAACATCAAACAGGAACTGATGTAATAATGTGACTCACTATATTGAGACTGAGAGTCTGGAGCCAAATTGATCGTGAACAAGGGATATGCTATCCCGAAACGCGTAGATTTGTGCCTGCCTGCTTGAGAAACTCCATGCTGTGAGGATTAAATAAAAAAGCACATAAGTGAAGACAAACGCGAGTTCGTCCCGTTTTTCTCCCAGCTGGGGGAATTGGTTGTGGATTTAAATGCGGCGTGGTTCGGCCGCGGGGATTTACGAACAAGCGAGAGAGCGCTGCAAATTCTGGCAAAAAGGAACCGAGGGATATCAATATATATATATATATATATATATATATATATATATATATATATATATATATATATATATATATATATATATATATATATATATATATATATATATATATTCACTGAAAAAACCATAGGTTATAGACCATATATAGTTAGGAATTAGCATTTAAAAAACCTTATTTTACTCACACAAAACCATTGAAATTCCATATATAGTTAGTTGCACTAACTATATATCGCGCACCCGCAATCCACTGCTGATCATGTCACATATTACATCATTCATGACATGGTCAGTGACATCACTGATGACATCACTGATGACATCTCAAATGACATCACTGATGACATCACTGATGACAACATCCAGTGACTATATGTTTCTGTAAAGTTAAAATATGTCTTACATATTGAAGAATGAGTGGATGTATAAGTGTCTGGATGAAGGATTTAGTAGGTGCGTGACTGACTGTATGAGTGAGTGATTAAATGTGTCTCACTGAATGCATGGGTTAGTGACTAAACTGTCTTAATTTGTGCATCATTATGTCTGTTGTTCTGTAAACTGCTGCATGTGTTGATCATTAGCTATACGAGAGGCTATATGTGTTATTAATTGGTTGCCCAAGTATTTCTATGGGAGATTGAGTTTGTGTGGGGGTGGCTGGAAGGTGTGTGACTCTATGCATAGATGTGTGAGCAGTTTATTCACTAGGTGTATGAGTTCAAGAGTGCATGTGGAAACAGCTACATGGGCAGTTGACTGTGTGCATGAGTGTATTGATGAGTGAATGGATATCTCAATGCTACATGTCATAGTAAGTACATATGTAAAACACAGTACATGTGAGAGTTGGCATATATAAATAACTGTGCATGAGAGCCACTGAATGAGTGAGTGGTTGTATCGATCATTGTGAACTTGTATCAGGGATTGTATAAGAGAGTAAATATGTGTTAGTATATGTTTCAATAAGTAAGGTGTGTTTAACTGTATAGTTGAAGAAATTGAGGTGAGATTGTTTCTTTGCATGACTGACTGGGTGTGTGAGTAACTCCATGGATGAGTGGCAGTGTGTGAGTGTCTGTATACACTGAGTGTATCTAAGGTTATATTAGAGTCTGAAGAGGTTTATCGTATTAGCACAAGAATGATGTCAAATGAGATGTCATCAGTGATGTCATCAGTGATGTCATTTGAGATGTCATCAGTGATGTCATCAGTGATGTCACTGACCATGTCATGAATGATGTAATATGTGACATGATCAGCAGTGGATTGCGGGTGCGCGATATATAGTTAGTGCAACTAACTATATATGGAATTTCAATGGTTTTGTGTGAGTAAAATAAGGTTTTTTAAATGCTAATTCCTAACTATATATGGTCTATAACCTATGGTTTTTTCAGTGAATTTTCAAGGTTTTGTAAATGCTAATTCCTAACTATATATGGTCTATAACCTATGGTTTTTTCAGTGAATTTCAATGGTTTTTTAATAGCAAATATCATAAGCTGTCGAATGTCAAGTACGTGGTAAGTGAAAACATTTTCGTGTTTATGCACACTGATCTGCTTTGAATGGTGCGCCCCCCCCCTCATTTCTATTAGGAGTACTCTCTCTTTGCAGATAGTGAAAGGTAGTTAACGCAGGCGTTTGCCCCCGTTGTAATCCGTCGTGCCTGCTTCTCTCTCCATTTGATTGATTGTTATCCAAGTATTTACTGTTTTAGAATTAGTTCTCTTTGGTTCATTCTCTATTTACAAACAAACACAGAGTCGCAATACTCTGTTTAGTCTTTGCAGATAACGAAAAATCGTGTAAAAAAAAAGAAAAGGAATCGAGCAAAATCAGTAGGCCACTAATGGGATCTCTTTTTGACCTCGCTAAAATAGAAACATTAGGAACAACCCCTCATGACAAATACAAAACTAGTGAGATGAACTGAACTCCACACAATGATGGCTGCAAAACAGCTCGGCTCCGCCACCCACCCCGCCCAAAATAACGATAAAGAACGGCTGCCATGATTGGTTGCGGAATGACCACGACGGAGCTACGAAATGGTGCTGCTCTCATGCTAACCCCAGCTTCAGTCTGAAACATCCAGAAACACTGTAGACTACCAATTCGATCAGTTCCGGTAGCGCCCCAATGTAACCCGGTAGAGAAGAACTAGCCCTCCCCTCTTTGACTGATGGTTCTTGTTGCCTGTCCCTTCTGTTGCCATTTAACAGAACTATTTAGCCTGCTGAAAGGGGTTGTGTTCCGACCGCTGGTTGGTGGAGACATTTTGACTATATTCTGGACCTGCGTTGTCGCGTAATGCGTCATATGACGCGCCGCGTTAGCGCATCCGGAAGTCATCCGGGGCGCGCAGCGCGTAACGTAAGCATAACAAGTCATGTGACTTGTTAATAAAACTTTTCATTGGTTCATTTTACTTTTCTTATTGTAATGATGAAAGGCTTGGTCATATCACCTAAAAATTACGCTTTTCATTACTTCCGAACATTATTTTTTCTTAAATATATGTTATAATGTTCCAGGCTAATGTACTTTCCCGGAAATTTTACAACTGTCCTGCAAGTAAAATATATTCTTTTTTCGAGAAAAAGAGCGTTTCTTCGTCCCATGACAGAGCCGTTGAGCAAAAGAGGGTCGACCTGCTGTCTTAGTCGCCGATACGCCTGAATATGAGATTCTTATCGATCACTTTATGTTGCAGGAATAGAAAACACAACAGCCCTTGACCATTTATCTTTACTGCGTTCCTTCGTATTATACCTTTTACCCTTCATGTAATTGGTCTGCTTTATTTCACTTGCCTTTTAATGATTCTAAAACAGTCACTATTATTAAAAACTTTACCAATGTATATACTACTACCATGTTTTCTTTTAAAAACCTTTATTGTGAAAATGTCATTATACAAATACGAGCCTATAACCACGTGGGCCTGCCACAGAGCAAACTGTAATCGTATATGATGAATAGACATTTACACTGTAGAGGAACGTAACGGGCGGGCCATTAGGTTGCAAGAACTAAGGTGTCTAACAGTTACGGAATCGGTGGACGTACATTTTATAATTAAAATACGACAGGGCCAGTTACAATAAAATTATCTAGATATACATTTGCGGGCAAGTACCATGGGTGACGTTAATTCGAACTTTCAACAGTACAGTAATCAATAACACATCAGAACTTAATATCAATAGGGATGTCAAAATAGTCAATCAATTCTCGTCCCCGCCCGCCATGTGCTTCAAAACTGCATACGTATCTCGTGATTTCAAGGTTCTGCAACCAGTACACAACAAGGAGTTACGAGTCCCATTTATTCCGGCGCCATTTTGGGCGAGGACGGGCAGGTCCAGGATATAGTCAAAATGTCTCTACCAACCATCGACTATGATGATGTTCATATGCTGTATTTATTAGAGTAACACTCATCTGTCCACATGAAATTAATTTGCCACAATCTAAACATGTCATTTTAATCTTTCCAAAGTTCTTCTAAATATTTGGGACCGTTTCCCTTGCCTCTGAAGCTCTCAGTGCCACTTCTTTGATGAATGTACTAGCAGGTCAGGGGTTCTCCTCCAAATCTCTCTTTTATGCAGCACTATAATTAATTGGTGCCACCTCTCCATATGACGATGCATGGTATAGTTACCACAACTATATTTTTTTTCGGTTCCTCTGGAGAGTTCATCGTGGCAGATGAAGCGTGTAACGTACCGGGCATTTACCTTTTTTTGCATGTACAGGAAAGGAAAAAAAAATCGAGCGTCCGAGTTCTAAGGTGTCCCAGGGCCATTTTAGTGGACCAGGCCCAAATCCAAAGAACAGGCCGCCATTTTGAGAGTCCTCTTGCAGCCGCCTGTCGCTGTAGCATCAAGAGCAGCCGAAACTCAGCTGAATGGCAACTGAAACGGTAAAGGGGCGCCCCACTACAGCAGACGAGCCTCCACCTAGGAAGGCCCATTCACGCCGGCTCCCCCCCCCTTCGGGCACCCCACGCCGTTATTCGGAGCAGTATTGTAGGATGGCCACACCAGTGCGGCAACTTGCTAGACATCACCTCGGTGGTAACCGAATCTCAACGCCTTGTGGTGTCTTCTATTCAAAAAACATTGTTATGCTGCCTTCGACCTATTCGCCGCAAGTGCACACACAACTCAACTGCATAGCTTGCTAGACACCACCTCGGTGCCATCCGGATCTTGGAATCTCAGCACCTTTTGGTGTCTTCTCTTCAGAAAATATTGTTGCGCTGCCTTTGGCCCCATTCGCACATCAGTCCGCTACTGACGCCATCTCACAGGCTAATGGGGTGCCCCACGCCGACTTTCAGCATTGTAGAATGACCACACCAGTACAGCAACTTGCTAGACATCACCTCGGTGCCATCCGGATCTCGGCGCCCCACTGCAGATGAAGTGCCTCTCAACTATGAAACCACCACGGTGACATCCGGATCTTGGCGCGTTGTGCTGCCTTCGGCCTATTCGCACATCGGTCCGCTACTGACGCCATCTCACAGGCTAATGGGGCGACCCACGCCGAGTTTCAGCATTGTAGGATGACCACACCAGTACAGCAACTTGCTAGACATCACCTCGGTGCCATCCGAATCTTGGCATCTCAACGCCTAGTGGTATCTTCCATACAAAAAATATTGTTACGCTGCCTTTGGCCCCATTCGCACATCAGTCCGCAACTTAGACATCACCTCGGTGCCATCCGGATCTTGGCATCTCAGCGCCTTGTGGTGTCAGTCAGAAAATATTGTTGCGCTGCCTTTGGCCCCATTCGCACATCGGTCCGCTACTGACGCCATCTCACAGGCCAACGGGGCGCCCCACGCCGACTTTCAACATTGTAGGATGGCCACAGAAGTGCGACAACTTACTAGACACCACCTCGGTGCCATCCGGATCTTGGCGCGTTGTGCTGCCTTCGGCCTATTCGCACATCGGTCCGCTACTGACGCCATCTCACAGGCCAACGGGGCGCCCCACGCCGACTTTCAGCATTGTTGGATGGCCACACCAGTGCGGCAACTTACTAGACACCACCTCGGTGCCATCCGGATCTTGGCGCGTTGTGCTGCCTTCGGCCTATTCGCACATCGGTCCGCTACTGACGCAAACTCACAGGCCAACGGGGCGCCCCACGCCGACTTTCAGCATTGTAGGATGGCCACACCAGTGCTGCAACTTGCTGGACACCACCTCGGTGCCATCCGGATCTTGGCGCGTTGTATTGCCTTCGGCCTATTCGCACATCGGTCCGCTACTGACACCGCCTCACGTGCCAACGTATTTTCTACGCATTTTATACCCTATGCCGCATAACAGGTCATGTGACTTGTTTATAAAACTTTTCATTGGTTCATTTTACTTTTGGTTTCCTAATGATGGAAGGCTTGATCATATGACCTAAAAACAACACTTTTCATTGGATGAAAACTTTTTTTTTTTTCCCAAACGATGAAAGCCCCACCTTGTTTCTGGATGTTTCAGACTAAACTGGCGTCAGCATGAGAGCACCACCATCTCGTAGCTCCGTCGTGGTCATTCCGCGAGCAATCATGGCAGCCGCTCCCCACCAGAAGCCTGCAGGAGTCGGGGCCCCCAAAACTTTTGATGAATTCTCAAGGCGGAGGGGACGCTTTCGAGAATGGGGTCCAAGACCTAGCAGACAAGCGTCCGATTTCCAAGGTGTCCCAGGGCCATTTCAGTGGACCAGGCCCAAAAAGGAAAGAGCCTGCCGCCATTTTGAGAGTCCTGTGACAGCCGCCTATCGCTGCACCGCAAGAGTGGGCGCAACTCAGCTGAATTGCGGCTTTTGACACAGTGGACCAAAAACGGACGGAATGGCAACTGAAATGGTAAAGGGGCGCCCCACTACAACAGATGACACTCCACCTGGAGAGGCCCGTTCACGCCGCCTCCCCCGGGGCGCCCCACGCCGTTATTCGGAGCAGCATTGTAGGATACCAAAACCAGTGCGGCAACTTACTGGACATCACCTTAGTGCCATCGTTCTGCTGCCTTGGAACTATTCGCACAACAGTTTGCTACTGATGACCCACCCCCCGCGACGCCCCACGCCGTTATTTGCTGGGTGGCAACTTACTAGACATCACTTTCGTGTCATCTAGATTTCGGCGCGTTCTGCTGCCTTGGAACTATTCGCACAACAGTTTGCTACTGATGACCCACCCCCCGCGACGCCCCACGCCGGAAATCTGGACGTTGTGCTGCGTTGGGACTATTCGCACAGCCGACCGCTACTTCGTTGTTTTTCCCTAAAAATGTTTATATGTTATTACTATTTTTGTTTTCTTGTATATATTTATAAATTATTAAAGTTTTATAATCTTACTACTTTGTCGGAGTGCTATATATTTTTAATGTGACACATAATTGTAAAAACTTTCATGTACAAAGAGTCATCCCTGGAATCTTCCGCTTCACGCTCGGTCCCCTCCCCAATCACAATACAGGATGGTTTTCAGATAATAGCAACGCTTCTGCTGTGACGGATCTCATCGAGTGTGGGCCTTGATCTACTATAACTCCTTTGAAGAGGGGTGATTCTTTACAGCTGTGGCCATAAACTACATCTGCAGGGCTAGCTGATAGCCTAGGACCGGCCTGGACAATCGGACACAGAGGAAAAGAAGTGTCAGAGGGTGCGGTAGTGAATAGGGCGAAAGGGAGGTGTCGGGCGGGCACAGGGTGTGATTCTCAGGGAAGAGCAGCGCAGATGGGGGGAGGTTTATTACCCATGCATAAGACAGAGAGCGGGGGTGACCAGTGCCTGGGGGAGATGCTTGCGAGGGTGGGGAGCCATGTTAAGGATCGACAGCGTGCACAGAGTGGGTCTGGTCAAGGCATCTAAAATGGCTGCCGTGCACGACAAAAGTGTGGCATTTGAAAAAAGACAAGATGGCGCAGACAATGTTTTTCAACACTTCCTGATTTCCTTCGAATCGAACGTTAACAGACGTTGGGGCATATTACCAAAGTTAAGCGATATTTATCCCTAACGATGCATTGCAAAGATTTTTTTACCGTCAGAAATTATCGCAGATAAACCTTGCTATTATCAAGGTTTATCGCAAATACGATAAAAAACGACCGCAATGCATTAATATCGCTGAAAACTCAGCGATATTCATGCATTACCGAGCTAATGCTCTTAGCCATGTTATCCACCTCCCATTGGATAACATGGCTAAGAACTGCTCAGGGCAGCTGTTACTTTTTGGAGATATTCGCGCTTATCTCGAATATTTCCAAAAGTTGATAATAGGAGATAGCGATGTTAGCAACTGTTTCCAGTCGCTAACATCTTGGCATGCCCACTTTGCATGTCATTAGTGATAAATATCACTCACATGCAAAGTGGGGCCCAAGATGGTCGCTATCTCCTACTAGCCGTCGCTAACTGGTGTTAGCAACAGCTAGGTAATACAGATATAATTTTATCTCCGCGAAGCGGAGCGCTGTTACAGATATATATCTTGTTTTTGAACGTTAATTTCTCAAAATGCACTGAAGCACATATATTGAGACCTAGCAAAGGCACATCGGGCTACCAGTCCCTAATATTTTACCAAGTTTCGTGCAAATCCATTCAGCCGTTCGATTATTATTATTATTTTTTTTTTTTGCCCCGCGGGGCCCTTTTAAAACCTCCACATCAAACCTAGGGGGTCAGCGAGGATCTACTATGCCCCCTTATGGTCATTTGCCCCTTCGCTTTGGCCTCCTCTTGTCTCTCGATCCTACCGAGAGACAAGATGGCGGCCGCTACGTACTGTTTGGAATGTTTACAGACACCGGAGAGCCAATCAGCTTCGCTTCGCAAAGCTCCGCAACGCGAAAAGTACGCGAAGCGGTGCGCTGTTACAGATATATATCTTTTTTTGAACGTTAATTTCTCAAAATCCACTGAAGCACATATATTGAGACCTAGCAAAGGCACATCGGGCTACCAGTCCCTACAATTTTGCCAAGTTTCGTGCAAATCCATTCAGCCGTTCGATTATTATTATTATTTTTTTTTTTGCCCCGCGGGGCCCTTTTAAAACCTCCACATCAAACCTAGGGGGTCAGCGAGGATCTACTATGCCCCCTTATGGTTATTTCCCCCTTTGTTTTGGCCTCCTCTTGTCTCTCGATCCTACCGAGAGACAAGATGGCGGCCGCTACGGACTTTTTGGAATGTTGACAGACGCCAGAGAACCAATCAGCTTCGCTTCACAAAGCTCCGTTGCGCGAAAAGTACGCGTCCTGGGACGCTGCCTGGTCCGCTGTTACAGATATATATCTTTTTTTAAACGTTAATTTCTCAAAATCCACTGTAGCACATATATTGAGACCTACAAAAGGCACATCGGGCTACCAGTCCCTACAATTTTGCCAAGTTTCGTGCAAATCCATTCTGCCGTTCGGGCTAAAAGTGAGGCCAACCGCCCTGTGGAAAACTCAATGTTAAAAACACGTTTTGGGACCCCCCTTTTTTCTCGACCCCCCCTGGACGAACCCCCCCCCCCAATTTTCAGGGGCTGCTCAGAAACAAAATGTGCCATTTTCCTGAAAATTTCAGCCAATTCCGTCCACAAACGCCAAAGTTATTAGACATAGAATTTTCAAAAAACCCATAGAGAAAAAATCCTAACTATATATACCTACTGGCGACCGCCAGTAGGTAATATATATATATATATATATATATATATATATATATATATCCATACTATATACTATCCATACTAATATTAAAAAGAGAGAGCCCGAACCTTTGAGGCGGGTAATCTCAGTAACTACAGCACCAATCACAACACCCAATACAGCGTTGGAAAGGGCAGTTGTAGCAGAAGGACATAGGCTATGCAGACGGCCACCATATATTTTATTTTTTTGCAGAGTTTTATATAGCGCGAACTTGACCCGAACTGCATCAGGTATCAGAGCGCTTTACATAGCACTAGTTACGTTACATGAGGCCACACATTCATTTTTGTTAGGCACGGGGAGATTAAGTGATTTGCCCAGAATCACAGAATGTTTGGCGTCGTTACCAAGACTCGAACCCAGATCCCCAGGTCCGAGGTCGAGCGCCTTAGCCGTTAGGCCAACTCCTCTATACATTTAAAAGGTAAAAGTACCGTGCCAGCAAAGTAGTCCCTTGTGGGCGTGTCTGCGTTGTGCTGTGGGCGTGGGCTGGGGGCGTGACTAACGCTGGGGGCGTGTGGTACGGTCATCACATCGTGGGCTCTGGGCATGTGCTGGGGGAGTGACAAATGTTGGGGGCGTGACAAACGCTGGGGGCATTACAAACGCTGGGGGCGTGTTTCCACCCTTCATGCCATGTGAGTCGTACATACAAGCGCCAATTACGTTGCTGCGCAGCATCAATGGGCACGCTGGGGGCGTGACACGCTGAGGGCATGAGAAATGCTGGGGGCGTGTATCCGGCCTTCATGCCATGTGAACGCAATTGTGCCGCATCAAGGGGCACGCTGGGGGCGTGAGAAACGCTGGGGTCGTATGCTACGTTCCGCCCTTCATGCCATGTGGGTCGTACATTATCAGAAGATCTTCTGCTGTGGCTGTGTACTAGGGGCATGACAAAAGGGTTCACCTGGAGGCCTGGTAAGTAACGTTACTGCAGCCTCTCCTGCGCGCTGTTACTGAACTCTCTCATTCAACCAAATTACACGCGCTTCCTACCATCAACTAGGGCTTTAGCCGGGCTCAGGCGGCGGATCAGTACACTAATTACACGCACCTGATAACATCAACCAGGGCTGCAGCTGGGCCTCAAGCGGGGGAACACGCGCCTGCTAACATCAAACAGGACTGCATCTGGGCCTCAAGCGGGGGAACATGCAAATGAGCGTGTCTGCGGAGACAATTACTGCAGCCTCTCCTACTCGCTGTCACTCAACTCTCTCATTAAACGGATTTACCCATGGCTGATAACTCTCTCATGCAATCACATTACACGCGCCTGCTAACATCAACCAGGGCTGTAGCCGGGCTCCGGCGGCGGATCACTACACCAATTACATGCGCCTGATAACATCAACCAGGGCTGCAGCTGGGCCTTCTACGTCCCTATTCTAATGAAACAAAAAATGTCTACCGCGAGATTTTAAAATAAATTGCTCTTGCCAAATACACACATTACACACAGTCTATTTCATACCCGGACAACGTCGGGACGGGCTGCTAGTCATTAATACAGGAAGGTCCTACCCCTTTTCTCCATCTTTGTTTGAGTGTGTATGTTTTTTCATAACTATCTATTGTATTTGACCAGGTTTTCCAGCATTTTGAGCGAGTGAGCCAGCATTTTTGAGCAGTTGTGCATTGCGCCGCGGTGGCGGTGAAGGAGGCAGCAAGCGAGCCGTGAAACGCCCCCCAAAAAAACAGGGAATATTGGGCATTTTTTTCTTTCACTCGATCACCCAGCACTTGACGGCTCCTGTTGGCCAGAGGGTAAAGAGGGGGCTTACACCCGCTACATCAGGCGTCTACACCCAGCTGCGGGCTGTCGGCTGGGCCAACTGTGGGGTCAGGCTGCGAGAGGAGGCCGCGCTTGCGACTGCGGCCACGACTGCGGTCGCGGCTGTTGAGCCCATTGGAAGGGTGCGCCACGGTCCCTGACTGAGAGGGCTTTGCCACGGTTCTTGATTGCTGACTGCCACAGTGAAAGCGGTGGGGGCGAGCAGCGTGACCGGCCGGCTTTTTGTGAGTCCTTCCTCCCTTTCCGCATGCCATGTACTTTTGCATTGTAGCTGCTACCATAACTGCAATCACAACCCATATAACCAAATAGCTAAGAATAGATCTGCAAGCACAGTTGCCCCGCCTTACCCCGAATAATCAGCTGTCCAGCAGCCAAAGATCACCAAAACATGGAGAGTGGTGAGTGGTGGGGAGGTGAGCAAAGGCGATTAACACCTTGCGTGCTCCTGTCGGCCTGCTGCCGTCGGCCAACGGAGCCCCGCCCACCCTTTAGAATGCCCGTACCGCTTTCACTGTGGCATTAGGAAGTGGGCATATTGTTAACCTTCCTGCCTGGGAGTCTTGCAGGGACACTGAGCAGTCCATTAGCCTACCTGTTCAGCCACCAGCAGGTGTGCCGGTGTACAGGTTTGAGTGTGCATACCCGCTCATCAAGGGGGATTGTTGTACAAAAACTTTATAACCTGGCGGGCCTAGTCTGACCTTCAGTTTCTACAATCTAACAACTCTATTACTAAGCAAACAGTTGCCAAAATCCGATAAGATACACCCCAGCAGCTTTCAAGGAGTGAGGTGTGAGGTGGTCACAACAGCGAATAGGGAACCTTGAGGTCAGGCAGAGTGAGAAAGGCATCTACTAAACCAAGACCTCAACCTAAGCCAACAAAACAGAAAAATGAGGGCTATAATGGGCTTAGCGATATCAGCCAACTTGACCCTGCACCAGACAGTCATAAAACAAAACGCAAAAAACTTGAGGAGTCACAAGTCAATCAGATGGCCAACATGAGTCCTCATATGCATTCTCATCCTTTCCCTAGCCCTCAAAATAGTCTGTTTTTGAACAGAATAATTAATGGTACAATCAACAATGACCTTTTAAGCCTTATAAGCCATGGAAAAAAATCTTTCAACTACAATGGGAAATGGAGTCGTGGCTATCCCAAGGCTGGACTAGGCTGGGCAAGAATTCATTAACATAGAAGGGGCACCATCAATGAGAAATCCATGTTCTTTTCAGCCCAAGATATAAACCAGATTTTCCTTCCTGAAAGACCCCGGCACAGTAATATTTTCCAAAAGCAGCACAATAAAAGGGTTACAAACTCCTCTTCAACCTTGTCAACTTTTTAAACGCTTACAATTAAACAGTTTTGATCAAACTTCACAACCATTAACAACTCAAATTGTAGCATTGATCCACTCAAAAGAAAAATCTCAAGACAAAAATAACTGAAACACCAGAGTGGATGAGTCTTCCATTCGACAAAATAATGAAGTGACGCAGGCCGCCGAAGAGGCAGCCGAAGCATCAAAAGTGTCAAATGGAGACGCTTTGACCCGGCCTCGAGACTCTTACCTGCTGCCTGGGACCAACGAGCCGGAATCTCTGCCGGACCCGCTCTCATTTCTGGTGCCCCCACTCACCCCCCGTCGCCGCACACTTCCATCTATATGTGCGGCCGCCGAGTAGGGGAGAGCTCCTGAGCCCACGATAAACTCCAAGCCCCACAAGACCTTGCGCCCGGAAGACGCAGCCCGGAAGAACGCGCCAGGAGGTGCACAAATAGCCGTGTAACTTCCCGCGTCGCGGGAGCGTGCTGGAGCACCCGGGCTAAGCCCGGGACAAGGGCGGGCCGTCTGTGGCCGTCTGGGGCAGGTCGAGGCAGGGCAGGGCCCATTCCCTAACGTCCGCCAAACAAGAACTACCATTGGCTTAAAACTGTAAGAAGAACTCGTTGCACTTTTGTGGACTGGGGTTGTTCCTGTTAAAAGTCCGGGCCCATCTGCTAGGTCTACTGTATTTAGTAAAGTAGCCTGTCTATAGGTTTCATGGGGAAACGTAAAACTATGGAGGGGGACTGGAGCTGGTCACCCCCAAAAACACCGTAAAGGAAGGAAAGCAACGAAGGGGACAAGCCACGCCGCTGCAAATTGTGTAATTGATCGCATAAATAATCTTGTGGATGACTGCAGGGATATCCTTGTGGCTGGCCAAGGCTATATTAGCGGTGACGTTGCAAGTGATAAGGGGGGCGTAACTTTAAAATCAGTAAATGACCCCGCAGAACCCCCGATTATTCCAGATATGTTTAAGGCAAAAAGATAACTTAAGGAGGGCACTGTCAATCATATCGGGGGCTGTCCGATTACATCTAATGAGGCTCCCAGTAACGAGGGCCAGAATATCCATCTCGACCCAGAGAGTGAGAATCTGCCATCGCCCCCTGTCCCCCAGGTACTTCTTGGTAACAGGTTTGCAGTCCTGGCTGACATTCACAGTGAGCTCCCTGCCCCTCTAACTTCCAACATCAGTAGGGATAAAGCAATATCTGTGGAAGTTAATACTCTAACTAATCTTGTTATTCTCTTGCGGGACGAAATAGAGTCATTGAAGTCATTAATTATTAATTTAACTACTATGGTCAATGATAAGCACAAGAGAGTAAAAAAGATCCTCCCTAACGTGACACCAATAGCACAAAATTTCTTCCCTATAAAATCAAGCGAAGTAAGTAAGGTACACTAAACGCAGATCACGGATAAGCACAGTGACTTAGCCACGGCACATGCTACTGTATCCAGTTCTGCCCATTCACCCCCGAAAGGTAGAAATGAAGGGCCAACCACAGAAAAGCTCTAGAGGAGCTGGGAGGGGACCCAAGTTACAACAGAAATTTGTTTGCGTAGCAGGAGGGCAAAAAATAGTATCTGGGGTAGCTGTGAGTGCGAAAGTTGCAGAGGTCAACGCTCCAGGGAACAAAGGGAATACTTTTGTTAGTAAAGCCCATCCCCAAAAGAATAAAATATACATGACTAATGTCCCCAAGCTTGAAAAAGGGAGATCTGGTAATAGTGAGCACCCAGATTCCCTAACTCACAAAGCCATTCACTGGCTGCGCCACGTTGGAAGCTGCCGCTCGGTGATCAGGGACGATATTCTGGTGGCAAAAAGGATTAGTTCCCCAAATTATAAATGCGACTCTATTGAGTTAACTCTGAAATCTGCATCCCTTGCTGATAATCTCTTTGTATTGGAGTTTAGAACTAGCGCCCAGGCTCAATCGCAGATCCAGCTAAGGAAATCGTGCCCCCAGATTCTGGTGCCCACTCCTAACATCATGGGTAGAGTTAGTGAGAGAAATTGCTCTGGGCTGGATATTAACGATTGACATTCACTAGACCCATTGATAGTAAACGGGGGAAATCTGGTGGTCTTGAATGGTGAGAAACCCATGCATGTAACAGAGAAAATTGGCAGGGAACTGTTGGGTGCTGCCCACTTCTTGAACTCCAATCTAAGGGTAGGCACGAGGAGTGGGATGAGTTCTATAATAAACACAAACCTAGGTACCTCTTGTGAACTAGATCCAGGGCAGCTTACTACTACCCCTGTAATCACTCCCTTAAGATTAACTGACAGCACTAGGGATGGTGTGGGCAAGCTAGTCTCATGGAACATTGCTGGGATGCGTTTTAGACAGGAATCCCAGGATTGGTTAAGTTTTGTAAACAGTTTTGATATGTGTATCTTCCAGGAGACGTGGCTGTGTGAACCATCTTTTGCCCAGGGATATCTAAATTATTCTGTTCCAGCATCAAAGGCCGCCTTGGGGCGACCTATGGGTGGCTTAACCATTTGGGTCCGACAGAGCCTTTCGCTCATTGTCAAGGTGGTAGACACCAGAAGCAAAGATATCCAACTTATTAGAGTGGATTTGGGAGCCCCTGGGACGGCTTGACATCTACAATGTTTATGCCAGGGGTAACAGGGGTGGGAGGTCAGACGTTTTAGCGGCTTTGGGTTCCCTCCTTGAAACCCACTCCCAGGATAATTATATTGTGATAGCTGGTGATTTGAACCGAACCTTCGAACCCCTGGCTATATATGATGATTTTGCTGGGGATGAGGAGGACAGGCAATGGGGTGTCCCCAAATTAGATTTGAAACCTGTTTCTCGCTAGTCGGAGGAAGTTATCTGTTTAAATGCTATATGCTACGAAAGGGGTCTAAGGGCACTAAATGGGAGGACCATGAGCAACAAGGCTGGGGCAAGCACTTTCGACAATGGGCGTCATAGGAGCAGAATTGATTATGTTTAATGCAGCATGAAACTTTGGTACCTAGTTTGTGACAAGGTAGTCAAATGGAGGATCGAAAGTGACCACAATCCGCTGTACATAGAGCACAAATGGTGGACATTTGACAATCTGATCCCGAATTCAGAGGGGGACAGTGCCGACTTGATTGTTCCTACTAACGATATGCGTAGGTTAAAATGGGTACACGTTGTGACCAACCAACAAGCCATCGATAATATTAATGCCGAGGCGGAAAGCAATAATGGCTATTGAGCAAGTTAACACAACCAACCCAGGAACGAATAATGTAACTGAAATTCATGATAACCTCTTCACTGTCATCAGGAACCATTTCTTGAAACCTGCAATGAGGAGTAGAGGGGCATCCCTAAAGCCGGCAAAATGGTACAACACCCAGTGCAGAATGCCCGATTAGCTCTAGGCACTGCGATCAAGGGACGACAACCAATGACCATTCGTACTGCCAGAAAAGAATATAATGAAAGTGTAATTAAGGCTAAGAAATTATGGGACGAGCTCCAATGGCAAGAGTTAAAGGTAGCTAGTGATAGGAAAGACTCTAGGCACTTTTGGAACATCGTAAAGTGGGGTAGAGGGGGAGTATCCGACCCTCCCAATAACAACGTACCTGAGGAGGATTGGGTCAACTATTTTAAGTCCCAGTATGCCGTAACACAGCTCGCCAACCTGACGGTAGGCATCAGGCCCGCTTACTATAAAGGAAATTCTTTTGGTAGTAATGAAGTAATGACGGCCCTTAGTACAGTGACCAGTGGTAGAGCCCCAGGCTTAGACGGGGTGCCGGCGGACATCTTTATTAATGATAAAGCGCGCTGGTGTAAGTGTATCTATCTTCTTGCCAATGCAATTGCGCAGGGTGCAACTGTACCGACATCTTGGCAAGGAGCTGTTATAATACCTGTTTTTAAGAAAGGAGACCGATCCCAACCGTGAAACTATAGGCCCATAAGCCTAATTGACACCATCCTAAAGGTAGTTGGGCGGATGGTTGTCAATAGGCTCTTGGACTGGGCAGACGAGAATAACGCCCTGTCCCCATTTCAAGCGGGGTTTTGAAAATCTACAGCACGGTGGACCAGGTTTTCCGCTTTACTTTACTGCAGTGGAAGACCGTGTTGCTGGGCGAGGGCAGCCTGTATGCGGCTTTTGTCGACTTGCGAGCTGCCTTCGACCTAGTCGAAGTTGTGGTTGGTATTGAAGAACCTGGGCCTACCAGAAGAATTATTGACAATGTTAATGAGGCTCCACGAAGTAAATTTTGCTAAGATCCAGTGGGGGGGGGGGGGGCAGGGAATGGTGACCGCAGATTTCCCGGTGGAGCGGGTTGTTCGGCAAGGGTGTTCGATGGCTCCCACGCTCTTCACATTATACATTAACGGTGTTGTCGCTCGTATGTTGTCTGCAAATGTGGATGCTCCTTCACTAGCTGGCACCAAGATACCTATTTTAATGTTTGCAGATGACACTCTGATTTTATCAAAGACTCCAAGTTGTCTACAGCGTGCTCTATCCATTTTTGACCAATTCTGTGGGGAGCATGGCTTAGAAGTTAACGTGGCAAAAACTAAGCTTATGGTCTTTAATCCCCACCAAAGCTTTAGATCCAAATTAGTTATGAATGATGGCCCTGTAGAGGTAGTTAATGCCTTTTCATATCTGGGGATTCATGTATCAAATGATCTTAGATGGTCCCAGCATATAGACATTGTAGTATTAAGGCACAGACAATTGGCTGGTGCTCTTGGTTCAGAGCACAGAAAATCTATGACCAAACCAATAAAACCAGCATTGCAGGTGTATGAAGCCAAGGCCCTCAGCTCTGCGCTTTACGGCGTGGAGCTGTGGGGCTTCGAGAAGCTTCAGTCACTCCAAATTTCGTAAAATAAGTTTTTCCGGCCAATTACCGGCCTCCCTAAAAGTACTCCATTGCTGCCACTAATTACGATTTGGGCAGGAAGGCTGTTGTAGATTTGGCCAGGCTTCGTCCAATTTTATACTGGCGAAGGCTCTGGACTACACCTGAGCTTTTTCATTATGCTGAGGGGGTTCCTAGATATTATCAAAGCGGATGTATTTCACAAAATTGGTTGGCTGAAATCACTTAGTGCAATACTGGGTGAACTTGGTCTTCGGACGCTTTGGGAAAACCCAGTGGGAACTACTTTCCCAACCAAAAAAGTCCTAAAAGAAATCTACTGGGAGAAGGTGGCCACTCGGTACTGGAGTAGTACTAGTGCAGCGTCTATGGCTGGAGGATTCCTAGAAGCAAAGTTGATTCCCAGCCTTGAACCATACTGGGACGCTATAACCAGACCGAGGGACAGGAAGCTCCTTTTTCAACTTAGAGCAGGTGCCCTTCCCCTTAGATCTCTGACAGGCAGGTGGGGAGGCCCACTTATCAATAACTGTCCAGCTTGTGGAGCCCCCAAGGAAACAATTGGCCATTTTTTATTTGTCTGCACGACCTACGCAGACCCCAGACGCATTTGGCTAACACCAATGTGCAAGAACTTAGGTACCACTAGCAGTGTTGTAGCTCTAAGAATCATACGCACTGGCACTTTTTTGCCTCAATTAATAGCTACAGCTAAATATCTTGCTTGGGCATTGACTATTAGACAGAGATTTCTAGGCACTTGAGTGTCTTTTTTTATTGTATTACCAGTCAGTCTGCATTTTTTATACTTGCAATTTTATCTGTAAATTTTATCTGTATATTTTTATTCTGTAATGATATTTATGTTTTAAATAATTTGTCTGTAAATCAAGTCCTATTTTTAACTGAAAGGCTTGCTAAAACAATTTTATATTGGAGATTGTATGTGCTTTTATGAGTGAACCTCGAATAAAGCAATATTTGACTTTGACTTGAAAAGTGTCAAACACGTCAAGTTCAAATAAGGAAGACGACAGTCACCAGCAGGACCAGCAAGTCTTTCAGCAGAAGGACAGTAAAAGTAGTAAACACTGAGTCCTCAAGCTGTGGGGGCTTGCTTTGCCAAAATCACTGAAGCCCCATTTCAACAAGGGGGAAAAGACACAGGACCTGACTTAAAGCTACAACAGGATTCCTTACTAGCAACAGTTCAGCAGGTATCACAATTAAAAAACTCTTCAATCCAATCCCTGCCAACTGCACAAGTTGAAGTAGAAGTAGAAGACTCAATGTTTCTGGTGGCTTCAACGGCTTCAGGCTTACCTTTGGTAAAATCACAAACAGGGCCTGGCTTGTTGCCTCCCAAGGAAGATCTTCAAACCTCCAATGACCACATGGCCTTTTTAGCCTCCCAAGAGGTGGAGGAATTAGTCGCCTTGTATAGCCATGATACAAATATTCCCCCAAAACCTGCGTGCCCAGAGAGAAATGAAATTGAGCACACAAATAAAGGTTCAATTTGGGCAGCAATTTTAAGCCCCATGCAATAATCAACAGCCGCGCTACAATATCAATCTCACAAATTGGACCTCCAACTCACAGTCCTTCAAACACTAGCCGACTTCACTTTAGAGATTGATAGGAAGCTAGCTGATTTGAATGGATTAATAAAAAGGGGACAAGAAGTGGCCTTTAAAACACAATCTTTGCAACAAGAATGCTCTTGTGCTTCAATAGTGGAACATTGTTAACGCTACCATCTATATTAGGTGACTTGTTACATGTTCTGAAACCAACAATTAAAACTTAGATCTCTGAGACCAGTGTCCCAAATACAGAGAATAAAATAAAATCGGACCTTCAACCAGTGTTGATGACACCTTCTAATAGTGAACATCTGACAGGTGGAAGTGGGCCCCTGTGTAACACCAATGTGGGAATACCTGATAATAATATCTCACCAGCAAAAATTCGACGTACACATTATAGGAAAGGAAGGAATAGGAAACCAATTTTCCAGACCCATTACTTGGTTAAGCAGCCCCAGCAAAGCATAGCTACACCTGATCTCAACAGCAATGAAACTCCAAATTCCTTTTGTTCCAACGCTGTTGGGCATTACAATGAAACAGTTTACTGGTTCTAACACTCCACAGACGCATGAAAGGGGTACTCATACTCCATTAAGGGTTACCAACAATTTGGAAGGCAGACATGCATCAGCTAGGAGATCGCCAGGTAGTGGACCAAATTCAAGCTCCTCAGAACAGGACAGTAATCAGGTAAGTGTCAAACTAATACAATTGTTACTTACAACATCTCAAGTAAACAATGCATCAATTAAAGGAATACAACCCATATGGCTGGCCTCAGGCACTGAACCACAGGACAGCCACAAAGAGCCATCACAACCCTTGAGGATAAAACATGAACAAAGCACCAATATGCAAGAAATTCCTACGACACTAACAGATCAACCGTCAATTATTTATAAAACTTGTATAACAAACAATGCCAACAACGTCCATCTCCGGCCTCCAAACAAAATAGTAGTCAATAAGGACGGATTCCCACCACTGATTCAGGAATTACAGCAGTCAGAAGAGACCTATACTATTAACTTCTCTTCTCAATATAAATCACAAGGCCATGTGGCTATATTTAACAGAGGGAATGTGTTACGGCTCCTACATTCTATTCCAAGCTTAGCTAACATTCAAACCTCTGGTTTACTGTCAATAGAATCTCTGCCAAACAACAACCCCCCCCCCCCCCAAGTACTGAAGCAACAAAAACTAAATGGAACACCGTAGAGGTGGCACGTAGAATTATTCAGGAAAGAAATACATTTCACAGCTGGGGATAATCTTGAAACCAGTCCCAAAACCATTATATCCAACACCTTTTTTTAGGAAATTAAGTAAGTAACCCAAGAAGAAAGACCACCTAAGTGTTAAAAAGAGCAAAGAGAACCACAGCTGAGTCAAATTTGAAAATTGCACTGATACCAACTCATGGTCAATCTGATATAATATACTCCCCAACTAACAACTGACTGGGAATACAGTGAACCATAACATCAGTACACTCAAATTGAAAACACATGCCTGCCTTTCAGTCACCTTCAGCAAAGCGAGATGAAATTAACATCTGGGTCTGGAATTTCAATGGATTAGCATCCAAAATAGGTGACCACGAGATGTTGAATTATTTGAAATCCTTCAATATAATCCTCCTTCAGGAGACCTGGGAAGCCAAGCCATATGACCTGCAAGGTTACTCATCTCAAATAACTCAGACTACAAAGTGATCTGTCTTTGGCCGTCGTTTGGGAGGCTTACTGCTCTTAGCCTCAATAACTGAAATAGGCAAGATTATACCCATAAAGATTCAAATAACATCTCCAAGCTGCATTCAGACTATAAAAGTAAAGCTCATGCTTAACCACACCACACTGGAAGTAATAACAATAAATGTCTATATGCAACCAAAACAAAGACTGAAAGCAGCAAAGGAGCTGTCATCAAAACTAAAGAGGGTAATGGAAGAGTAGGACATAGCCCACATGATCCTGGGTGGGGACTTTAATATGCAACGCTTAGGACGTGACCAGGACAATGAGCCCACATTGGACCTAACAGCTGCATGGGGAATTCCGGTACAAGGTTCATTAACAATTATAACAAACAACAAGCAAATAGAGAGGCAGCAATGGAAATAATTGTGCAGTGCTTCAATACACCAAAACGACACAAATGTCCTTCAATAATATGAAAAAAAGTCCTTTTTTATTATATCCTCTTGGTACAAGATGTTAAACAAACAGCCAGTATTCTTTGTACAGGATGATCAGAAAAACAGCCAACGCGTTTCGCCCATTTTGGGGCTTCCTCAGGGCAAATACTCGATTTCACTGAGATGGCACTGATTTCCCGAAGTAAATGGACAACGGTATAAACTAATTAATGAAGGTATCCAGTGCATCAAACACCGAGACGAAAGGGGGAACATAAGTTAGACACATCATGTAGATCCCAAAAGATTCTTTTAACAACAGGTTTCTGTTTTAATTTCCTTATTATTCCACTGTCGAGATTCAATTAGAAAATATGAGTGTATGCTGTGATATGCAACACTCCAATGTAAACAAATATTTCTCAAAATAAAACCATGTTGTACTGGGACTCTCAGTTCAGCTGCATTTCAGGTCAAATTTGATAAGGAAATTATAACAAAAACCCGTTGTTAAAAGAATCTTTTGGGATCTTAACACTGGAGCCTTTCTTAACATTTTTGCGAGCAAAACTGAAGCCCATCAAAACGTATGGGATTGAATCATTGAAGGGTAAAGATGCAACAATTCTAGAAAAAACAATAGCAAACTCTTTTCAAACAATCTTCAAACTCCCTAAATATGTCTCTCAGGCCCAAATAAGGTTGGAATTTGGCCTTCAAAATCGATCAATAGAAAGAAGGGGAGCTTATGTAAAATGCAGGCATAAGATCAGAGCAGCCGAGCAGGGGACCCTGGACAACCAAGTCTGGGCTGAGTTGTCCGGTACTAGAAAATCACCAGCCAAGGAGTACCTTCTGGAATCAATCAAGTCTCTAGGCCTGACAGACCTCTGGAACTCTTCAACGGCTCATTCAGTATTCACAAAAATTGTCATAAGGACAATACGATTACTATCATCCATAGAGGATAAGAAAGCTCTGTCAAAGCGACCGCATGGCTGAGTCGTGCTAAATAACTACGATGTACTGAAACCCCAACCTTATCTTATAACGGGGATCAAGATAGCGACAAAGGATTTTTTTAAAGTTTGCTTGGGAGTTGGTTCGATCAACCGGTTTTTACCCCCTAGGGAAAGAAAAGGAAGCAATCAACCTTGCCGCCTGTGTGGCCATGGAATAGATGATCTCATCTATATCATATGTATTTGTGACGAACTAAAGGGCATAAGGAGTTCTCTATTGAAACCTCTTTTTAACCAGCAAGGAGTCAGGTTATGCAGACAGGTAGTAATGCTGTGCTTTAATCCGACGTTAGTGCAATTAAACTGCAGTTTTAGAAAATGTCTTGATTTTACAGCACAGAGATTGAAAAATATTTATCCCTTGGTTAGGAATCACTCCCCAACAACGAACTTGAGTAGCACTTGAACAGTCCTGTTGAATCCTAGTAAACCTTCTAAAGATGGCACTATGATGGTTAAACAGGGCATGTGCTGAAGAAGTTAACTGAAGTCTAGGAAATACCATGTGGTCATCGTCCACTAATATACCCACGTGCAAGGCTTTCAAAGGATTTCCTGGAGGGTTGATAGTTTAATTGTTATTTCTTCATTGATGCGAGCTTTAATCGATTATGTATTAACTGGCTCGATTGGAAAAAATGTATGTGAAAATCTTTTTAACTTGATTTCGTCGAAGCATTGCAATCACAGCTCAAAGTTTCAGAGGCCGGTTCACCAAGAACGAGCGAGGAGGCGAGACGAGTTGAGGCGAGGAGCCGAGGTGCCGAGGAGCGAGGCGAGGAGGACGCCATCTCACCTACCTTTGCTTTGGTGGGGGGGCGATTCAGCATCCAGCCTCTGGTCTTCAGCCTCTGCGGCTGTCCTTGTGCTCTCGGCGGTGGCGAGTCCCGTGTGCCGGCAGCCGTGGCCACAGGTTCCCGAAGGAAAAACAGCGGCAGGCGGAGAGCAGCGGCAGGCAAGCCCCCCGGCAGAGGTCTCGGCTGCCGCGCGTGGCTGCGAGCCGTGGCCGCCCTACGGCGTCGCACGGCTGGGCTCCATAGCGGCAGGAGCCGCGAGGAGTGCTCCTACCCCCTGCTGTGGGCAATCTGTGGTGGTGGGAGCGGTAGGAGAGCTCCACAGCGAGGATTCTATAGCGGCAGGAGCCGCGAACCACCACACCCTCCAGTGCCCTCTAGCAGCGGTAGGAGCTGCAGGCATCTTCAGCGTATAAGCACAGTGGCAGGGGGCAACAGGGGCAACAGGAGCAGCGTGAGGAGGCAAGAATAACAAGAATAAAAACGCTGCAGCCCTTGGCAGTGGCTGTGTAAGTGGCAGAAGAAACGGCCACATGAGACACCCCCACATTGGACGGAGCAGTGACAGTGACAGCAAACACTGCAAGACACCCCAGCACCAGCACCAGCAACCTCCCAGCAACCTCCCCGCATAAGTCAAGGTAAGGCACGCCGGACGCCCAGGGTGTGCACCAGAGGACCAGGAGCCCCTGGAAGTAGTAGTAACACGCCACCAGCCTAGCACCCCAGAATCAGAAAACTTTTTTGCACAAGAATACGCAATAGACCACCATGAGATCAGGGAAAATAAGGGGGGTACCAGGCACCCAGTGCCCGAAACCTGAAAAAGAGGGAGAGGTGGGAGAGGACTTAATAGAGGACTTAACCGAGTACAAACCAGAATCAGAAAAGCTCAGTAAGCCAAGAGAAAGGGAGCAGGAACAGCTCTTGGAACTAGACCATAAACAGGACACAGGGGGCAAAATAAAAAAGAATCAAACACAATCAAACAACAATACCCATACCCCCACCAGGGCAACTGGCTCCCCTATTAATACTGACATCAAAAGCAGCAAACGGGCTCTCATTACTGATTTCTTAAAAGTATGTCGTAGCTTATCCCCAGGGAAGCAAAAGACGCACAAGGCAGCCAATGAACCAAAGGAGGCAAAGGAGGCAAAAGAAGCCAAGGAGTACAAGTACAGGGGGGGCAGCGCAGACAATGAGACACATAAGGACAAAGTCAGTAGGTCAATAAACACTGAGGACCCAGAGCATAAGGCCCTTAAGCCGTCCGTATCAGAGGATGGAAGTTGTACTAATACTATCAAGAGCCTATCACTCGTTCATCAAGGTCTCCGCCAACAGGCTATTCAGGCCGTAGTACACAATGAACAGGGATACAAACCGGAGTCGGAACTTACACCCAAACAATGGACCTGCCAAGCACAAACAAATCAACTAAGGCAGCAAAACTAACAGCTCCAAATAGCCCAACAAATTGCTTGGCAGCCTTGTGAAGAACAGAGCCAGGATGGTAACCTGGTGCTTGAGCAGGACAGTGATGTCAGCTTTGATAGCTCGCATGCAACATTAAACAAACGTGTAGACCCACAACCAGATCTACCACTTGTCCAGTTCACGGGCCAAATATCCAACGTTCAGGATCGACTTGCCACAAATCCGAAACTACTAAGCAAGCAACCTCAAATAGCACAGCATTTAATGCAGACGTCATGCCAAAGTGAGATAAATGGATCACCTTTCAGCCTACCCCATGAAGCTGAACCAACTAAACAACTCAGCCACCCAGAACCCCAAAAACCACCCTCACCGGGATGATGCACCAAGAAACAAGAGCGACAATACCCCAAGGAACATCAAGAAAGCCCATTAACAGGACCCTTTTGGGACCAGTTACTTGACACCATGAAAACAATAGGATCAGCAGCAACCTATCACGCTGACAAGCTGGACACTCAAGTTGAGCTACTAAATGCACTAGCTTTATATGTGCAGGGAATAGATAAAAAACTATACGATCTAAACGCCATGATAACAAAGGTACAACAAGCACGGGATTTCACTTATCACACGTGCCATTGCCACCAAATAATAGACAAGCTTGCAACCGTCCCGACTATAATGTCAGAGCTGCTGGGGGTAGTAAGGGACACACAATTAAATTCCACAACTTCAACGGAAGGAGAGCTTCAGGAGGTAGAGGGAATTAAAAAGGATACTCTTATCTTTAATATTAAACCATTAAAAGAGGGAAATAACCTGCCAGTCATAGAGAAAGACTGGGAACGAACAGAGGAACATCTGCTATCAGAAAGCTCAATACCTTTTCCAAATCAAAGCATTCCATTGAAGGAACCGGCACAAAGCAAGGAACAAGAAAGCTTTGCAAAACCCCTTTCAAAACGGGAACGTACGCTTGAGGAAAGCAAGGAACAGAAAAATAAATAAAGTCACCTCACAAGCTTCGCCGACACCAACTCAGAAAAGACCGGATGAAAACAACAAAAGTGGCAACGAGCCATCCAGCACGACGAGTCATAAAAACTCATCATTAAAAGAACCCGCAGCCACAAGAAATCAAGACGGCAAAACAAAACAAAAAATGGAAATATGTCAACTAAAAGAATTTATGACATATTTAAGTCATCGGCTGAGAAGGAAAAGGACAAAGAAAAAAACAAAGAATCCATAAAATAAGACACAACGGAAACCTCAAAGAACCAAATTATAAAGGAAAAAGAAACCAAGGCACAGGATATAGTAACCAGTGGGAAAGGTGAAACGCGGACAAGAAATCACAATAATGAAATGCAAAACAACCCAAAGTTCCAAAGTACAATAGAACACACTGAAAAGATACAACAAGACCAAGTCAAATCAGTCCAGCTCGGCAAAATACATCGACAAGACCCACACTAACTATTATTAGGGATTCCGATCAATTATAATAAAAAACAATCATCCACGGCTCAGCGTCAGATAGAATTGATTCCACACTATAAATCGAGAGGAACCCATGTCATACACAATTATAAAGCTACTCAAATCCGTACCAGCCCTGAGCCATATAACATCCAGGGACCTGGAAAGAATTTAATTCAAATCTACCAGTAGTCAAATAGGAGCCGAGAAAAAATAGCTACCTGGATAAACAACTCAGTCGCTGAACAGATTTTGAGGCACAAGGAGGCATTCGCGGATTGGGGTATAGAACTAAAAGAGGTGGAACCTCCTCGTTACCCAAGTCCCCTACAACCCCACCACCGCACAGAGGGCATCCTAAAAGGAGCAAAAGGTCCAGAGACTCACGATCAAATAAAGGATGAAGGTAAATTCACAAGACAAATCACAATTACAATCTCACAGCCAGACAAAATTCAACAAGAGGTAAATCAGTACTGGAGATCACCAACTACACAACAAGGAGCCGCATGAACGAAATCCCAAACAAAATCAATCACAGCACAGGACATTATTATCTGTTCCTGGAACGTGAAGGGCCTAGCATATAAAATAGGGGAAACTGACTTTGCTGACTTTATTCTACAGTACGATATACTGCTGCTGCAAGAAACCTGGCAGACAACACACTCTCCGATTGTAGGCTATAAAGAACATCTAAACCCAGCTAAAAAGGAGTCAGCACACGGAAGAGCCAAGGGTGGTTTATCAATATATATTGCCACAGAAATCCGATGGGAAGAGGAAAACATTGACTTAGACTCGAGCTGGATGCAATGCATTAAATTCAAAGTTAACATCACTTGCACATTGATAATAATGAACATCTACATCCACCCAGCCCACAAGCATAAGGGGAGACACATTCAACAACTGGCCGCCACCATCAAAGCTCTAAAGGCAATACACCCATACGCCAATATAATATTGTCTGGTGACTTTAACATGGACTTGATGCAAGCCCAAGAGAAAAACCTACCAAATGGAATAACATTCAGGAGTAATAATACAACAAGACGTGACACATCGGGCAAGAAATGCGCCGCACTGTTAGACAAACAAGCACTATACACTTTAAACGGTCGAGGCCCACAAGACAGCCCCGCAACCTTCACAAGAGTGACGGCAAAATCAGGAGCAACCATTGACTTAACCTAAGCTGACCCATATTTATTCCCCAGTATTACAAACTTTCACATAACAGAAAGAGTAGATAGTGATCACTATCCCCATTCACTTTAATTGACTTCCGGAAAAAATCTTTGACATCAAGTGCGCTGACGCATTTCACTCAACTATGCAACTTAAATCGGTTAACATGGAATGAAAACAGTGTAGATAAAATCATGGAGTCTTGCACAACTTTCCTGACCACTACTGGCGCAAAACCATTGGGGATAGAGACTTGGGAGTCCTTAGTTAACCGCTTGCACAGAATGTTTATACAAAGCTCCAATAACCAAAAAGCGGCTCGGATCAACGTGTCAGAATGGTACATAAAAGAGTTAAGGACAAAAAAACAAAAAATAAACAAAGCATTGAGACAACTGCAAACTCATGGTAAACAACCTTCCCGGGAGGCCCTGACAACAATTAAACAAATGAAAAGTGACCTGAAAAAAGAGATTCGGGGTGCTAAACGTAAATACAATGAGCAGCTCTGGACAAAAATGCTCTATGTAAGTTGACAACAAAATTCTAAGCAGTTCTGGGCCCAGATTAATGTTTTATCTAATGGAGAAAATCGGCCTTTCAATTCTGATATAACCGAGCATGCATGGCGAGACCACATAGTAGCTATGTATAATTCACAGACAGCTACCACTGAAAACGAAACAGGGAAGGCGATACAAACACACCATAGCACCATCAGTGAGATTCCAACAAGAGAGCAGAGGAAGGTAGAGACTCTGCAACAAACCTCGCAGGCCCCAAACCATACGACCAGCAACCCGTACCAGAAGCATCATAGCAACTCACAAGAAAAACAAAAGGAAGGGAAATTGCAGCAAAATAATCCGGAAACATCAGGGTCAGACCAATCAGTTGTCGACAGCCAGATCTCACAAAAACAAGTAATGAATAACATAAAAAAGCAGATATCAGATAGGGCGCTAGGACCTAATGGTCTGCCGAACGCCCTATTTAAAAAAGACTTACAATTTTGGTCTAAACATCTAGCCATACTGTTTGACAACATTTTGGAATCCCACACTATCCCCGACTCCTGGCGAGGAAGCATAATGCACCCAATATTTAAATCAGGGGCTAGTGCAAATCCCTTAAATTACAGGTTGATAGCCCTCATAGACGTCGAGGCAAAAATCTACGCTGCAAACCTGCTTAAGGATCTAGAAGACTGGGTAGATAACATCAAACTGATCCCCAATACACAGACAGGCTTTCGAGCCGGAATGGGCACTTTAGCAAACATTTCCGCCGTTACACTCTTGGATAATCAATCCATCACAAATTCCAAAGTATTGTATGCGTGTTTCGTGGACCACAAGGCGGCCTTTGATAAGGTCCCTAGACAAGCCTTGTGGGCAAAAATGGAATCTTGGGGCGCACCTACAAATTTATTGAATGCAATTATAGACCTCTATTCGAAAACATGGGTTCAAATAAAAATGGGAGATGGTCGAAGCCTAAAAAACAAAATCACTACCATCAATGGCCTAAAACAGGGGTGCGTCTTGGCCCCCTGTTTATTTAATATATATACAGCTGACCTAGACAACCACCTATGTTCAACATTAGGCGATCCTCCAAAACTGGGGAACGTGAGAATAGCAAGTTTGCAATACGCAGATGATTTGGGCTGCTGTCCCAAACGCCCCGTGGCCTACAACGACTAATATACAAATTGGCAGAATAGACAGACCTAAACCAACTACAGATAAACTTAAAAAAACAAAGTTCATGTGTTTTTCCACTCCACAAAAAAAAATACCAAAATTCATTTGGACGATTAATAGCAACAGATTGGACCGCGAAGAGACATACAAGTATTTGGGATTAACTCTGGATAGCCATCTTAATTACAAGCAACACCTTGAACATCAGAAAACAAAAGCCAAACAACTACTGTTTGCATTTAAAACCTTGCAAAAAAAACTTAGTGACAGCTCCACCACCCACTTATTAAAGGTTGTGGCATCAAAATTTTTACCCGCAATTACATATGGTTCCGAACTATTAAATGCAAAGGATGCAACATCCTTGAATATCGCCCAAACCAGCCTCTTCAAAAAACTGTTTAACATCCCGCGCCACATTTCACAAGACCGGATAAGACTTGAATTTGGGCTAAAGAATCAGATCATGTCAAGACAGGGAGCACTGGTCAAATATTATTGGAGAATGCGAGCAGCAGAGGACGACTCCCTGGTACATTACTGCTGGCTGGAGGTCGAAAAGCAATCAAAATTGACTAATTCGGTTCATTTGTTCTTAAAAAAAATCGATTGAGGCTTTAAAGTTAGAGGAAGCATGGCATACTACACCGTCCTACTTGGAGTTTAAACAATTGGTCAACAAAACAGTTAACCAAATGTCCCAAGAGCAGGATAAGCCACGTTTTCCAAGAAAACTAACGCATTGACGGTGCTCCCGACATATAAAAAGCTAAAGCCCCATTCATACCTTTTGAAACACTTTGCAAACCGAATGAAACAGCAATTAATTCTATTGAGACTGGGAGTGTACCCAACCAAAGATTTAACTCCCAAATGGAAACGCACCTGGCTTTCAATGGACTGTCACCTTTGCGGACAAGGTGATGAATCAGTTCTCCACCTACTTTGCATTTGTCCGGCACTATTATCCAAACGGAAAAAACTGCTGCGGCTGTTGCTGAAAAAAAGAGCAAATGAGGACATGCAGATCCGCAGTAATAAAATGTTTAGGAGGGTCTACAGTGCAATTGGCATGTAAATCATTAAAGCTATTAAGCCTAGCTGCAAAAGCGCTGGAAAAGAAAGACACGGAACTTGATTCAGAAAATGCCTAGTCATTTACTTCAAAACAATATAAGTAAAGAATCAGATTCCCTAAGCCAGAACAACTCCATAAGACTAAAAGGCACTAACAGTACTATTTTTCTTTGCTTTCCTTTTTTTTTATCAAAAGGTTTTAAACGGAAAGTTTACTAACTAACCAGTGTTTATACGTGAATTTTAAGTCACAAGTGTCTACGTGTTTTTAGCGGTTAATCCACTCTTTGTATGATTTAAACCAAATCAAATAAAGTATTTTTTTACCCTTCTAACTTGATTTATGTGAAAAATAATGTGGACACTCCTAACATTATTTTAATTTATTGTATTTGAGCAAGAAGTTAGATTGTAATGCGTATTTAATGTATGGAATGGTTTTAACGAATCAAGCATAATACATTAATACTTACTTACTTATTGCATTTGACCATTGTGTTTTTGTTTTTGTTTGAGTAGTCATTTTCCACTCACGAAAATAGCATCTGCTGGACTACTAGCTGGAGACAACAATGGGAATCCTCCTATGAAGATGAGTCAAGTCTACTCAAGTTCCTTTATTTGATCTCACATAGGGATCACAAACGTGCACAGTACAAACATTACAGTAAATTGATAATTAAAATATTGAAAATGAGCCCAGATACAAATAAAAGCAGTTAAAATTATGAGAGGCATATTTATCCTACAGCAAGGGCAAAAACACAAACTAGCACCTCCATCAATACCCTTGTGTGTCCAGCTCGATAATTAGCAAAGAACAAAATATAAGTACTCATGTATGCATAGACCATCTCATAAATAAAAAGACTCATACAAATTCCCATATAAAGGTAATTATGGAACATATTATATGAAAAAAATGAACAATAAACTATGCCTGAGGTGTATTTATCCAAATGTATAATTGCCTTTAGGCTCATCACCCTTCCATAGTTTTCCTGCTGCGTATTAGATATTTTAAGAAAGCAGGAGACACTAAAACATGTATGATGATCCGCTAGCATCTGGAGATATAGAAGAGCCTTGCTGCGCGTTTTAATAGCCAGATATTTCACATGGTGCGTAAGACAGAGTTGGAAATATTTACCATAACATTTTTTGAAAAAAATAAAATGCAGCAGGCCCCATCACAGGGACAAGGGGGGAAATTACTATCGCACATCTTTTCATCCTTTGGGAAACACATTTAACGCCAAACAATACCAGCCCTAAATCTAAAAAGGAGTGGCTTCTCCTTGGTAGTAGGATCCAGAGTTTAAACATAAGATAAATCTCCTGTTGATAGTAAAAAAAAAAATACAAGTGGAGTGTTTACTGAAAGCTTTCTCTGTTCTTTAGAAGAAAATTAGCTCAGCATAACAAGATTTTACCAGCCTTTTATCAAACTTATGAATGGTCTTGGGTGAGGTAAACATTTAAGGAAGTCCAATTTCAGTGAAAAACTCGCAAACATAATTCAACAGAGAATGAATAAACCCTTGCCCTGTCTAGGACAATCTAAAATAACACCTCTGTTAAATCTTGCCTTACCCTCACCCTAAGCAAGAGGGGGGCAGTTTGATAGAGGCTGTAACATATTCCAGGTTGAGTTCAGAATGCAAAATATAGGCTGAGTAGATGGTGGAACATTATGCAGCCGCCTACCAATTTTGTTTTTCTCTACCTGTATAGGGAAAACATTATGGAACCTGTAGGAACAAACTTGAACCTATAAATCATAAGATAGGGAGAAATAGTGCCCCTTCCATCCTCTGTAAAAGGCTAAAAAATCCTGCAGCCACTCTCCTCAACTTTGAGCATGCTGCGATCACTTGTGGTTGCGATGAATTACCTGTGTCAAACGTGATGCTCACTTAGCTGAAGTTCTGTACAGTGCACAGATGAAGCACTTGAAGCTTTAGGGACGTGAGGCATTTCGTACTAGGCCCACAGCCCATTATAAGGGTTTCCCTAAAATTAGTTATCAAAATTGCTCATAAATGCCACAAAGAATTCCACCATTATACGCCGAGCACAAGGTGTCCTTACCATTAACATGGCATCAACGGTGTATAGTAATGCCAGGACAGGGGAAATGTTAATTATCTGCACGTCTATGGTAGCGATGGGCAAATGGGTGCTAGGTCGTTAATATAGATAGTAAAAAGCACGGGTGCCAAAATGCACCCCTGGTGCACCCCACTAGCTAGAGGGAAAACATCACTCACCTTCTTGACTATACCGCACCCTTGTCCCCAGATTCACATGCAGTGAGTATAGAAAGTTGACAAGGGAAACATCCACCACAAGGTTAATTTAAATCATCCACAGTTTGCTCCTGTTGACACAGTCTAATGCAGGAGACAAGTTCATAAATGCCTGGTACAGTGGGCAGCGCCTGGTGATGATATACATACTCATATTCAAATGTAAGTTCAGACACTGCTCCATTGTGCCAAACTCGGGATGGAAACCATATTGGCACAGAGATAGAATTTATCATCCACCCAGGTATGCAGATGACTGAACATATCTCTCCTCAAATCCTTGATGGTGCTATTGAACAGGGAGCTTGGTCTATAACATTTGGGGAACCTCTATCCTCTATTTTGAAGATTGGTACTATAGTTGAAAGCCTCCAAGACTCCTGGATCAAATTGCACAAATAATGATCAAATAGGTTATTGAGCAGGGGTACCCACAGACTCAAGTTTCATTTATATTGGTACATGGGGATCCCATCGGGAGCCTGGGCTGTCCCACTAAAATTAAACCTAAATACATTCTCCACCTTCTGACGGGTAACTTGGAGAGGAGCGGCCTGCACTAGATGTTAATGCAGCCTGGCAGTGTACATCTTATCTTCAGTTAGACAGTACATGGAGCTAAAGTGCTTCACCCACTCCTCCCCTGAAATGTTACATATCAGTAGTGGGTAGAAAACCTTTCTACTGTTCTGGGCAGCTGCAAGCTCAAGTGTTTTACAATAACTTTTGAGCAGGAAGTGTTTGCATTCCCTGAGGGCACATTTGTAGACTAACCTAACGCCCGGACCGCCCCAGCATCCCTAGGGTTCCCTGATAGTGCCTTTCTCAAACAATGACAAGCCGCAGGGCAATGAGCATCAAACCAGCATAGGAACTCAATGCCAGAAACAGCTTGTTTCAACAGGTGATTTTTAATTCAAATACACAGATGTTGATAACAAGCCGCTAGGTCATCTCTTGAGTCCTTAACTAAACATCTCAAAAACATAGGCAAATTAATTTTGAGAAGCAAACCCAAAGTGGCATTAGGATCACAAAGATGCCAGTTTAGTCTGAGCCCATCTTGACAATGTTGTTTAATCCATTGTAAATGAAAGGAGCTCTATCCCTATACAACAGTAAGATACCCTTGAGCATGAGAGCATTATGCTATCCCCACTGGGTTTCTAATATTGCACCATTGGAACACCACTGCAAAAGATTCTTATAGACGTATATATAGTCTATGACAGAGGACCTTCCTATGCCTCTGTAGGTCGGTTTACCTGGTCCTGTGCTTTGAACAAAGTTAACAGCATCAATTAAGTCCAGAGAGGCAATGTAACTCCTCAGCTCCAACCCTCTAGCAACTCATGGTGCACTATCAGCAGTTGAGATTTGAAAGCCTCATTCTATAGGGTGTTTGCCAAGCTTAGCATTAAAGTCCCCACACAATAGGAGACATGGTAGAAGACTTTGCATGTCCCTGGTGTTTCTAAGCCCATAATAAAACTAAAAAGCCCCTCAGATAGATGACAATAAGAAATTGAAAAATCATTATTATAAAAATGAACCGGATCAAAACAAAAGGAGCTGATGCTCTCCTTGATTAGCAGGGCTTGATACACATGCCTGTCAGTAGGTGCATCTGATACTTCTATCCTAGGATTTAATGTAATCCATATAGAAAGGCCACCTCTAGCCTTCCCCTGAGAAGGAGCCAGGGTTTGAGAAGCACAGAAATTCCTTGCACAAAATGGAGGAGTCAACCCAGGTTTCCAGTATGACAGCAAAATCATATTTATCAATGAAAGGTAACCAATCCTGATTCACAAATGTGTCTTTTAACCCAGCCACACTCCAGCTAACACATGAAAAGGAATCCCTTGGGCTTTCAGTCCCTGTTTCACACCCCTTTATCAAAACTCTGCCTCCTATAGACACTACTGTGGAGACATTGATATACAATGGAGATTCATGCGTGTGATAAAGGCACTTCTTAAAAATAGTATTTACTCCATATGACGGTGCAAAAAAAGGGAAAGCAGTACTGACAGATTTGAAGGGTCCATCTAACCTTGCCTGAATAGTATGCGCAGGACTGATCTTAGATTCAAACACCTAGTGGGCAAAGGAAGTTAATACAGTTAATTAAATTGGTGCAAACTGGTTCTTACATCCGATACGACAATTGCCAGCAATAGCATTACCTAGGTGACTCTTAAGCTGAAGGGGTTTAAAAGCCAAAGACAAGGTCTAGTGAATAAACCAAGGGGCACTAAGTTAACAACAGTGTCCACAATATGAGCCCAGTGGGGCTGAGTGAAGATATTTTTTACTGTCGGTGGGTGACTAAAATTGATGATAACACTGTCCTGTTGAATCGCCTTCCTGGACGGCCCAATCCAGGCCACACACCGTAACATCAGGTTGTTCTTATAGTCCTGAGTGTTAAATTTGGAGTTACTTGCAGGTCAATGAGATGCCTTGTTTAACTGCTGACCGGTAGAGTCCTGGATGGAATGTAATAGCAAAGGGACACCCGCCAAAACCACAGTATAAGGGCAGCAGGCAGGTGGAAGATTGATCACTGGTAGCAAGGATGCAGTATGGGGTTCGCAGTGAAACAAAAACTGAGGGTACATGGGGGCTTGATGTTCTATCTACAGCTCTCGGATGGTAGGGGGAAGAGCTGGATGTGGACGCAGCTAACTCACTCACAGGCTGTAGAATCAGAAGAACAGGGCAAATTGGCCCTAGTGAAGGAGCTGGGTATGTCACTGGCATTTATAGCCACTGGAGCCAGGTGATGGCTTATAGGTGTGATATTCAATTGGTGTTGACATGTTACCAAAAAAGTTCCGCCTCCAACTTCCCAAACTTTTTCCTCAAAGGTGTTAGGAACTCCCTGAGTATAGCCATAAACCCCTGTAGAACGGAAGCCCAGGTGTGATCATTGTGAATTTGCCTTAATTTGTGCTTGGAATTAACAAAGTTTCAGCAGGCTTTAGGGATTTATGCTTCCGCTTAGCAGCTGGAGGGTGCGAGGGCCTCTGAGTGGATATGCAAGGGGAAATTTCCTCCCAGGCTGGTTAAGATGTGGATCCCTCTGAAGCGACCAGTACCACATCAGACTCCACTCCAACATCTGTGTCAGCTTCATCGTAGACCAGAGGGGCAGCAGTTCTAGCAAAACCCAAAGATATACATCTCTCAGTCAGACCAATTTCTTTGGAAATGACCCCGATCACCCTGGTCAAGAATGAGTCAATGGTGGTATGATTAGGACCTGCTGAAGATTTCATGTTTGTTGCCTGTCTTTTGCCCATGACACCAAGCAATACCAACAAAATGAACAGGCAGTCGGGGTTAAAGGCAATCAGAAGCCACACATAATAGTCTAGAGCAAAGGAGCAATGTCACTTACTTCCTCGGGTATTGAAATCTGTCCAGCCCCAAATTACATTGGGAGCCTCAAAACACAAAACCAAGGGACACGGATCAGCCCAGCATTGTCTGGCCAAGGACAGGTGCAGACATTCCCTCCCTTGGTCTGGATTTTTTTACCCAGGCGTGTCCCAGTCTGTGGCACTCGAGGAGTGCATAAATGCTCATGAGGAAGGACACAGGTGCAGGCAACAGTGCAGGGCTCCTAGCCCTGTGTATGCTAGGGACAGGTAGTTCTTCCAAAGATAGCAGCCATCTGGTTCCCTGTGCAGTGGGACTTGAGTAGCACCTAAATTCTTTTGACACTAACTGTTCTTGCCATTTTACTATATCCTTTTATTATGATTCAATCAATCAATCAGGGTTTTATATAGTGAGCTACTCACCTGTGAGGGTCTCAAGGCACTGGGGGGGCGACAGCTCCGGATCAGTTTAAGAGCCAGGTCTTGAGGTCCTTCCTGAACGTGTGCAGGGTCAGTGAGCGTCTGATGTTCACAGGGAGCTTGTTTCAGGTCTTTGCTGCGATGTGGGAGAAGGTTCTCCCGCCTGTTCTGTTTCTGTGGATGCAGGTGACTTCTGCCAGTGCGAGGTCGGCGGATCAGAGGTTCCTCTTGGGTGCATGGAAGGATAACCTTTCATTGAGGTATTTGGGTCCAATGTTGTTGAGATATTTGTAGGTGTGGGTGAGGAGTTTGAAGTTGACCCTCTTCTCTACCGGGAGCCAGTGGAGGTCTCTTTGGTGTTCGGTCATTTTCTTGTGGCTTGGTGTCCCGAGGATGAGTCTGGCTGCGGCATTCTAGATGGTTGGAGTTTGTGTAGAAGGGTTCTGTTGATACCAGCAAATAGGGTGTTGCCATAGTCCAGTCTGCTGGTTATGAGTGCATGGGTGACGGTTCTCCTGCAGTTGGGTGATCCATTTGAAAATCTTGCAGAGAATGCACAGGCAGTTGAAACTGGTGGAGGTGACAGCATTGATATGGTGGTTCATGGAGAGGGAGGAGTCGAGGATGCTGCCAAGGTTTCGTGCATGGTCTGTGGGGGTGGGAGGGCTCACGAGGGCGGTGGGCCACCAGGTGTTGTCCCAGGTGGAGGCGCAGGGTCTGAGGATGAGGAGCTTGGACCTCTCAGATTTGAGCTTCAAACAGCTGTCTTTCATCCAGGCTGCCACATTCTTCATTTCTTCCTGGAAACAGAGTCTGGGGTCTTTGGGCTTCTTTGTGAGTGAGAGGGTGAGCTGGGTGTCATCTGCATAGGATACAATGCTGAGCCTGTGCTGTATGACGATGGCGGTGAGGGGATCCATGTAGATGTTGAAGAACGTGAGGCTGAGTGATGCTCCTTGGAGAACTCTGCAGTTCGTATTGGTGGGTTCGGAGAGGAAGGGAGGGAGTCTGATCCTCTGAGTTCGTCCGGAGAGAAAGGATTGAATCGAGGGCGGTTCCGTGTATACCCGCGTTGTGAAGTCTGACTGCGAGTGTGCGGTGTGAAACTGTGTCAAAAGCTGCAGAGAGGTCCATAAGGAGGAGAGCTGTGGTGTGTCCCTGGTCAAGTAGCATGCAGATGTTGTTAATGGTGGCAAGGAGGGCGGTTCCAGTGCTGTGGTTACTGCAGAATCCAGACTGGGAGGGGTCCAGGGTGGAGTTCTCTTCGATGAAGGCAGTCAGTTGGGCATTTACGAGCCTCTCTGTGACTTTGGCAGTGAAGGAAAGGAGAGAGATGGGCAGGTAGTTATTCAGGTCCGTAGGGTCTGCCGTTGGTCTCTTGAGGAGGGGTTTAATCTCCACCTGCTTCCAGTCGTCTGAGAAGAAGCCGGACCTGAAGGAAGCATTAATGGTCCATCCTGGTTCGGGTGCAATGCAGCGGCAGCCTCGTGGAATATGTGCGGTGGGCAGGGGTCCCTTGGGGCTTCTGAGTGGGTTTTCTTCATGGTCGCAGTGATCTGTTCTATGGTGGTGGCTTATCGGCGGCGAGGGGGTGGTGGTGTCCGGCGTCTGTTCATTGAAGTTGTCGTATAGAACCTTGATCTTTAGATGGAAGTAGGAGCTAAACTTGTCGCTGAGTTCTTGGGAAGGAGTGATGTCCGTGGCTTCGCTGGGTGGTTTTGCGAACTGCTGTATGACATTGAACAGTTCCTTGGTGTTGGTTGCGTTGGTCTGGACCTTGTGTCTTTTGAAGGTTTGTTTGGTGTCTCTTATGCACTGGTGGTATTCCTTCAGGGCGCTCCTGTGATTGTTCTTTGCTTCCATGGCTTTCTGGTTTTGCCATGTTTTCTCTAGTCATCTGCAGAAGCGTATGGCTTCTTGTAGTTCTGTGGTGAACCAGGCGGCCTTCACAGGGTGTTGTTTGGCAGGGTGGTGGAGGGGTGCAAGTTTGAAGACTCAGCAGGAGATCCAGCGGTGTAGTTCCCTGGCTGTGGAGTTGGTGTTGGTCGAGGTGCTGGGGGGTGTTTGGAGGAGGGTTGGGTTGAAGAGTTCCTCAGAGATCCTTTGTGGCAGGCACGGTGGAGGCTTGGGTGTGGTGTTGGTGTTGAAGGTGAAGTGGACGCAGTGGTGGTCTGTCCAGAGGGGCTGGGTGGTGTGGCTGAAGTGGATGTTGGTCCCACCCACGAAGATTGGGTCGAGGGTGTGTCCAGCCTTGTGCGTGGGCGTGTTGACCAGCTGCTTTACTCCCAGGTTGGCGAGGAGACTGAGAGAGGTGGAGCCTGGGTCGTTGCGGTTGTCGAGATGGAAATTCAGGTCCTTGACTAGGATGTAGTCCATGTAGGTGATGGCATGGGGTGCGGCGAGTTCGGCGATGGTAGTTGCGGACTGGGTGCAAGGTCCCGGAGGTCTGTAGATGAGGATGCCGATTAGCTTGGTACTAGGGCTGGGCTGGATCTGGAAGTGGAGGTGTTCTGTGTTGGAGTGGGGGTCACTTGTGCTGGATGTGGAAAGTCAGAGGGGGGTCTTGTGGGCGATGGCAAGTCCTCCTCGTCGGGGATGGGAATGGCGATGTCGGGGCCGGAGGAGGCATTGGTCCAGGTTCCTGTGAAGAAGGGGACATTGGGTGCGAGAGTGTCGATCAACTCCCAGATCACTATGGCGTGTTGGTGGAGGGAGCGCACGTTGAGGAGAATGCACATTGGGGTTTTGGTGGTGCTTGCATCCTGCGGGCCTTTGGCGGGTACGGTGGTTTTGACGACGGTGAAGGAATTGCGGCAGAGTCTAGATGAGAACTGTCCATTGGGGGAGGATCTTTTGCAGTCAGCGAGTTTTAAATTTGTACTTCACAGATGTGTAATGGTTTTAAGTAATCACACAACAAACTATTCATTCATTTGAGTGGATGTGTGTCTGTATATCTGCTTGACTAGGTGTGCAAGTGGCTACATTAGTGAGTGGCTGTAATAGGGGGCTTATCTGTGTGTGTGAGTGGCTGTGTGAGTGGTTGTATGGGTGAATGAGTGGATGCATGAGTAAATGGGTGTATCGGTGGTTGTATGAGTGAGTGAGTGAGTGGATGTGTGAGTGGAATACAGATGAGTGAGTGGGTACATAAGTGGTATATAGTTGAGTATCTATTTGAGTATCTGTGTGAGTGAGAGACTGGATGAGTAGAGTATGAGTGAGGAAGTGGGTGTGTCAGTTGCTGTGTGGGTGAGGTAGTGAATGCATTGAGTGCTATATTAGTGGGTGAATGAGTGCATGAGTGGTATATGGATGATTGAATGGGTGTGCAAGTACCTGTATGAGTGATTTAGTGGGTACGTGACTGCCTGTATAAGTGACTGATTACGTTGATTAGTACCTGTATGGGTGAGTGTGTGCCTGTGTATGTGGCTGTATGAGTGGGTATGTGAGTGGTTGCATGGTGAGTAACTGCCTGTGTAAGTCATTGTATGGGTGTGTGAGTGGCTATATGTGTGAGTGAGTATATGTGGAAGAACCTGTATGGGTGAATGAGTGGGTGTTTTGGTAGCTGTATGGGTGAGTGAGTAGAGTATGAGTGACTTAGTGGGTGTCTAAGTAGCTGTATGGGTATGTTAGCACCTTATGGATGTGCAAGTGGGTGTGTGACTGATTCTATGGGTGGGTAAGTGGCTATATCAGTGTGTGCATTGGTGGGTGAAGGACAGAGTGTATGAGTGGCCTATTGAAGTGATATTAAGAATGATATACTGACGAGTGGCTCCATTTGGCATAACTAACTCCATTTTCTGTGCTGACTCCATCTTGTGTAGCATAGTCCATTTTCTGTGCTTGCACGTAGCTACAAAGTGGGGAGGGGATGTTTTCACTCTTCAATTGTTTTCGCTCCTCACCAATCAGAGTGAACTGGAACATGTTGTGTGGGATGTATGCTTGGTTCCTTTCAAGGAATGTGTGGAATGTACAGCTCTGTCTCGAAGTCAAAATACAGGATCCTGGCCAGCGTCTTTATTGAACTTGCCACAGACCAGTACAGCCAACTGGGTTTTTCACAACAGAAGAAAGGGGGTGAGTTTTCTCGAACCTTTGCCTCACGTTGAGTAAAAAGTATTAAAGCAGGAGAATGTTGACAGGTGGATTGGAGCTCACTTGTGGAGTAGACGTCCTGTCACAAAACGAACAGAACCTGGGTCCAGGTCGAGAGCCCAAGCCCAGCTGTCAACGGGCTCACCAGCTTGAGTTGGCCAGGATGCCGAGTGAGTGATCGGTGAGGTGTTACTTACTTTGTGTATATAATTTCTATGTTTCTTTGCTCTTTGCTACATGTATATATGCTACATGTTATTCTGGTTTTATGTTTAAGTTGCTTGATATTTGGGAGTCTGCATCAACCGATATACTTTGCCTTCATTTCCAGAATATTAAATTAATAAATATGTGTGTGTCACTTTAAATGCACCTGAATTTGTTTTCTAGCCTCTCCTTAAGAGAGTGTTGGGTCTTGTTTTATCGCCTCATCTTTTGGGGGTCATTTTACATGTGTTATTTAAAGGTGCAGCACTGTATTTGCCTCCTCTCTGGAGTGAAGAGTTGAGGTGTATCCTATTGGGTCAAATTACAAGCATGACATTTATGGATGGGTATGTGGATGTCTGAGTCACTGTATTAGTGAGTAAATATTTGTGTGAGTGTATGTATTGATGAGTGAGTTGGTGTGTGAGTGCCTGTATGTATGAGTGGGTGTGTGAGTAAATGTATGGGTGAGTTTATGCTCCAGTAGAGTATGGAGGAGTGAGTGGATGTGTCAGTGGCTGTACAGGTGAGCGAGTGAATGCATGAGTAGAGTAAGTGGGTATCTCACTGGCTGTGTTGGTTAGTGAGTGCGTCAGCATATATTTGGATGAGTAAGTATGTGTGACTGCTTGTATGAGTGAGTTAATGAGTCTGTGAGTGGCTGCATGGATACGTAAGTGGGTGCCTTAGTGTCTGTATGGGTGTGTGCATTGCTGTGTGAGTACTTTTATGGGTTAAAAAGTGGGTAGTAAATCACTGTAAAGGTGAATGAATATGTGTGAGTGTATGTATGGGTGAGTGAGTGGGTGCATAAGTAGCTATATGGGTGTGTAAGTGGGTGAGTGAGGAGCTGCATGGGTAAGTGTGTGGATGCATTAGTAAAGTATAGATGAATGAGTGGGTGGGTGTATCAGTGGCTGTAAGGGTAAGTGATTTGATGCCTTAGTGGTGTATGGGTAAACACATGACATGTAGATGAATGAGTAGTTGTCTGAGCATTTGTGTGAGTGAGTGAGGGTCTGTGTGAATGGTTGTATGGCTAAGTGAGTGGTAGAGAATAGGTGAGTTACTAGGTGTGTACGTGGTGTACAGGTCAGTGAGTAGCTGTGTGAGTATCTGTATGAGTAAGTAAAATGCTGTGTTAGTAGAGTATGAGTAAGTGAGTGAGTACATCACTATATAGATAAGTGAGTGGATATATGGGCACCTTTATAAGTGAATGACTGGGTGTGTAGGTGACTGTACAAACGAGTGAATGGATATATAAATACTTCTAGGAGTAGGTCTGGGAGTGAGTATATTAAGGGCTGTATGGATGGGTTGGTGGGTGTGTGAGATGCTGTATGAGTTAATGAGTATGTGTGGGAGCATATGTATGGGTGAGTGAGTGGGTGTGTGAGCACATGGATGGATGGGTAAATTGATGTGTGAGTAGATATATGGGTTAGTGAGTGGGTAAGCCAGTAGTGTATAGGTGTGTAAGTGAATGCATCAGTAATGTATGGGTGAGTTATTGGATAAAAGGGTAAGTGACTGACTATATGAGTGGCTGAATGGTGAATAAAAGGGTAAATGAGTGCATGTAGCAGTGTGTGACTGAGTGTGTCAATATCGGTATTGGTGTATGCAGATGGCTCAGTCCCTGTATCATTAAGAGGATCACTGTCTACCTTGACAATGTAAGCATGTTAAACAACATAGAGATAACTATCAATCTGTTTAAAAGAAAAGAAACATAAATATAAGTTAGTATTGCATTTATCAAAATTGCACAACAAACTTCAAACAAAAAAGTAGTCATTTCTTACAATGTCATGATATTTTATATCACATTAAAGCATTTCATTTTCCCCGTTTTTCTGTTCAAATCTTTCATACTTGTTCATCATAAATGATGGTCTATATAAAGCTTCATCCTTGAACAGTGGGGAAGAGACAATCATGTAGATTATAGGGAAAAAGCCTGCTCAGTATATCACTGTAATTAAGTGACACTATGCATTGCATTCACTACAATTCATGAAATGGTTATTTTTACTTATAATTACTACACTAATCTAAAGAAACCTATCTTTCTATAATTTGTTTTATTAGTATACCAGGTACAATACTACTAATAAACATAAACAATTTTGAATTTTATAAATCCTTTTGAAAACATCACTTCTTGTATGTTGAATGATGTTTAAAATGCTGAAGATCCATTTAGACAAAATCACAAATATAATATTTTTCAAGGAATAGTATGTAGAAGTTTGCTTGAAGAAACAGAAGGTGTCAGTTTTAAGTATGAAAGGCAATGTTGGTTTCAATTTAATGTTCCTTTGATAGCATTGTGTCCATCCAGTGACCTTACTGAGGGCTAATGCCCCCACGGTTCCTGCTGGCTCCCTGCCTCCTATGAGAGCCGGCATTGCTTTTGGACAAAGGGAGCTTCTGACATGCAGTTCCCTTTGCCCAAAAGCAACCATGCATCGCTTCATGGAACCGAGAGCAGTTTTCCTGCTCTCGCTTCCATGAAGCGAAGCAGAAGTTTGCTATGGTAGGGCAGGAGCAGTGCTCCCGCCCTGCCATAGCAAACTGCAATGTCCCGGGGTTGGGCATCCCAGGACATTGCTGGAGCCAGCCCTGGTGGTTGGCGCTCCCCCGGGCCATGGTGGGCTCCAGGAGGGGGAGCTCGTGGACCCCCTCCAACATATTCTAAGCCTCAGTGTGTTGGTGGTTCCCAGCACAACAGAACCCCGTATTTACATAATCTATGCCCCTGGGAAGTGGTGGTCCCTGGGGCAGTGTGAAGGGGGACATGAGTCCCCCACTTTTTTGAACTATTTAAAGCCCTGGAGAGGTGACAGTCATTGAAGCTTGGGGGGGCCCACGAGGCCCCCCACTCGTAATTGATGAATGCTCTGTGGAGATGGTGGTCCCCCAGGGCAGCATGGGGGCTAGCAGGAGTCTCCAGGTGTTTTTTTTCAATGAAAAGCCCTGGGGAGGTAGCTGTCCTCGGGGCAGCGTGGGGGCAGTCAGGAGCCACCCCACAGCTATTTTTGTCAAGAAAAGCCCCCGGAGGTGGCGGTCCCCGGGGGGCCACGTGCCCCCCACATATCATTAAAATAGCCCCAGGGAGGTGGGGGGCCCAAGGGGGGCTTAATAAAACAAAGCACTGGAGAACACACTTCGTTTTGTAAAATATTTTCGGTGAGATTTGTGGACCCTACTCGAATCTTGTTGAAAATATTTCTTTTTAATCCTTTTATACCACGCTAGGTATGTGTGGGTTCATCAGCCAACGTCATTATATGAATGTGTGGTAATTCCATAGGAGGTTTAGCCTTTTATTCCACGATTGTTTATGCCTTCTATATTTGACTGTTTATGGATCCTATAGAACAGTCCTTTTAGTGTGCTATCCACTTGTATTGTATGTGTTCTACATGTTTGAGACAAACTTTTTATGTCCCTCCTGCTTGTGAAACCTGTCTTTGCGTATTCTTTGTGTTCTGAAACGTTGTGCTGTTGCTGCCCATGTTCTACCTTTTTTTGTGTTGTGCACTACAGAAAAGGCAACATGACTTGCCTTGCCAAGTTTTCCTTTAATGTATGATGTTAATAAAAGAGTAAACACTTACACAATATGTAAGTAGAATTTACTTTTGGATTTAGGTGTGAAATAATCTGTTTTTTAAATGAACTGGATTTTATCTTAAACATTCAAACCATAGGTGAGAAGTGGCTTAATTGCATGCATAACAGCATAGGCCAATGCTAGTATTGAAGCTAATACCACTTTGTGTGCTGGGATTTTGAACACACAATGGCAGCATTAAAATTCCGACTCCTGTTGGGACTGAAATTTCCCCTGCATGGTGACAGACATGAACCCCTGCCCTGAGTGCCCCAGCAGCATGGATAGCTGGGTCCTTTTATCCAGATTTTTTGTCATGAGTGAACATGGATCATGATCATGCCCCATTACCTAAGCCTGACTCTTGGTAATGCAGTCTATTTAACCCAGGATGGGTACAACAAGCACTGATTTCTTGAGGGTAAAGAGCTAATGTCCTTGCATGTAGTTAAGTGACGCTGCCATGGTATTGACAGCATATCCTTTATGTGTTTCAGTAGAATCAGTAATGTGTGCATGGAGTGGGGGCAGCATGCCCACTGATGTATTGTTCTGTGACTGTGTACTTCACTCACCGTTGACCTGCAAAGATTTTGTGTAGCGCAGGACAGCTCATGACACTTGCATATGTGCGCTAGGATACAAACGTCTGCCTGTTTATGGTATATAACATGGAGGTCTTTGGGTTCCATTCTGGGAATCCCTGGTCCTAGAGAGGCTTGTGGAGCTGAGTACTGCAACCCCCAGACAGGAGATGTGTGTTGGTGACCTTACTGAGCGCTAAGGTGGAACACACACACGCATACACTGGAGTGATAGAAGCACAGCATTCTCTGTGCACATTAAATTTCTCTTTGATGCGAGGAAGGGCTACTGGTCAGTGCTGCCTAGGCTCATTGTTAGAGAGATGGTGGGACTAATAAGGTTGGCGCCCTGGACCGCGTAATCATAATAGAGATGAAAACATAGGCATTGGAACCTTAATGGGCTGCATTTCAGTGGGGGCTGATAGCCAGTTGTGATGCCTCGTTACTTCATTAGTCTTTGTTGTGGGATGATCAGAATTGGGGTTACACCTGCTGTGACAGACCTTCCCTTTGAAGAAGGGCAGCAGAGAGGAGAGAGCACTTCAAACGAACTGACACCTCCATCTTGAATTTCAAAGGCCAGACACTGAATCACATATGTGTCTGGATTTGGACTATAAAGGGGGAGTTTTAGTCCCATACTTTGTTGAACAGTGCTGTCTCTGCAAGAGAAAGACGATCACAAAGACTTATAGTTGCTGGAGCCTGGACTGAGGACCAAGTTCTGCCAGTCTCCCGGGCGGGTCACCACCCAGGAAGACAAGACACTTGCTCTGAGCCTCTAGCGCCAGCATTCACCCTGGGATTCCGATCCAGATGGGGCTAGTATGTTGAGTTTATGAGAACTGTGTGGAATATTTGGTGGCGTGGGCCCATTACATGCTTTGTGTCTTGACATGATATCCTTCTTTTTTTCAAGCCAATATTTGACTTGACAATTAATGTTACCATTACGGTTTGTACTTTGAGTCTTAGGCCTGTGTATGCTTTGCACATACCTCTCCCTGAAGAGCCTTGGACTGCATGGGCCTGTCAAATGCTTTAAGGGGTAGTACTTGGTGCAGTTACACAGGACCCATTGGAGGTCAAGCTCCAGGATATCAAGAATTAAAGGTTTCAACCCTCTTGCTTGGGCTCAGTAGCTCCTCGTGGCCCTCTGAAAGGGGTTCTGACAACCATACAATGCAACATGCTGTTGGATGAAAAGCCAGAAAGTGGTGGGTGGAATTATATGCAGGGCCACTGCAATTATACAGCAGTGGTTAAAAATATTATCCATCTAGGAAATTGAATACATGGGGCATAAAGCTGCAACATTTGCAGCAGTTTTATAAATGTACTAGCAGCCCGTCCCGACGTTGTCCGGGTATGAAATAGAATGTGTGTAATGTGTGTATTCAGATACGATCATTCGCGTGTTCCCCCGCTTGAGGCCCAGCTGCAGCCCTGGTTGATGTTAGCAGGCGTGTGTCCGCCCGCTTGAGGCCCAGCTGCAGCCCTGGTTCATGCTAGCAGGCGCATGTAATTAGTGTAGTGATCCGCCGCTTGAGCCGGCTACAGCCCTGGTTGATGTAATTTGGTTTAATGTGATAGTTCAGTAACAGCGCGCATGAGAGGTTGCAGTAATTGTCCCCGCAGACATGCACAGTCACGTGTGCCCCCGGTTGAGGGCCAGCGGCGACCGTCTAACAATTAGAATTGTGTGAGTCTTGAATGATATTTTCCCGCTGTTCTTATTTTTTTATGGGCCACACCGACGCTCTTTGGCCCCGAGTGCTTTTTAGACGCACCCAGGCCAAGCCACACACTGCATTCGGCACTCCAAGTATGTGTGAGACAACGGGCAGTCCCCCAAAGGAGTCTTGTGAATGGTTACTTACCACACTTCGAGGTGAACGCCTTTGTGACGCCCCCAGCACAGGGCCACAGCAGACGATCTGATTAATATACGACCCAGATGGCATGAAGTGCGGAATGTAGCACGCGCCCCCAGCATTTGTCACGCCCCCAGCGTGCCCCTTGATGAGGCGCAATTGCGTAATTGCCGCTTCACATGGCATGAAGGGCGGACACACGCCCACAGCACGGACACACGCCCACAGCGTTTGTCACGGCCCAAGCGTCTCACGCCCCCTGCGTGCCCCTTGATGCGGCGCAATTACGACTCACATGGCATGAAGGGCTGAACGTACCACACGCCCCCAGCGTTTGTCACGCCCCCAGCACATGCCCACAGCAGAATGCAGACACGCCCACAAGGGACTACTTTGCTGGCACGGTTCTTTTACCTTTTAAATGTATATGGTGGCTGTCTGCATAGCATATGTGCTTCTGCTGCAACTGCCCTTTCCAACGCTGTATTGGGTGTTGTGATTGGTGCTGTGGTTACTGAGATTTCCCGCCTCAAAGGTTTGGGCTCTCTCTTTATAATATTACATATGGAGATATATATATATATATATATATATATTGATACCCCTCGGTTCCTTTTTGCCAGAATTTGCAGCGCTCTCTCGCCGGTTCGTAAATCCCCGCGGCAGAACCACGCCGCATTTAAATCCACAACCAATTTCCCTGCTGGGAGAAAACCGGGACGAACTTGCGTTTGTCTTCACTTATGTGCTTTTTTATTTAATCCTCACAGCATGGAGTTTCTCAAGCAGGCAGGCACAAATCTACGCGTTTCGGGATAGCATATACCTTGTTCACGATCAATTTGGCTCCAGGCTCTCAGTTTCAATATAGTGAGTCACATTATTACATCATTTCCTGTTTGATGTTATTTTGGCCCTCGGCCTTCTGGATGATGTAGTTTTTTGCAATTTTTTTATCCGTCTGCATAGCCTATGTCCTTCTGCTGCAACTGCCCTTTCCAACTCTGTATTGGGTGGTGTCATTGGTGCTGTGGTTACTGTGATTACCCGCCTCAAAGGTTTGGGCTCTCTCTTTATAATATTAGTATGGATTATGTCACTTTAGCAACTATTAAAAGTGTTTGGCCAAAGTTACGTCACATTCGTACAGAAACTGAAATGTAACTGTTTATACTTTATGAAGGATCTACCACTGCTCGGAAATATGGACGGTGCTTTTTGCATAATAACTTTTGAGCTGGAAACAATTGTTGAGGGGGAGAAATAATTGAACTATGCAGCAGGGTGTGCAATATGTGTTAAATGGGGAACATCCATGACTCTGTGGAATACTGCAGTCTCAGCAACCCATAATTATAGTGGATCGAGTTATATGATGCAGAGCCTATTGGCAGACTTCTGAAACTTTTGAGATGCAAAATAAAATTTCCTTCCTGACTTTCGACTGAGAGGGTGGGATAGTGAGCACTATAAAATGCAATGTCTAACTTTTTTTTTTTTAGGCAATCAAGGGATAAACAGCCATGTGAGTGGGTCGACTGAAGACTGCTCTCTAAATCCAGATGAGAGAAACTGATTGCAAATGGGTTCAAATGAATACTCCTTGTATAAACAAAGGGTCGTGCAGTGCTGAAAATAGAAAAATAATGTGCTGGTAGGTGCCCCTCCTCCTTATCCCACCCTCAGCGTTTGGCTCGGAGACAGGGCCTCCATGAGGGCGGAGGGGCATCTCCCCTCATGGAGGCAAATACAGGAAACATGAAACATAAAATGTCAATAAAACAAATGTATTACCATTTTTCATGCAGGAAGCAGCCGAACCTGAGAGCGGGGTCAGCAGCAGGAATGAACAGTGTGCACGTCAGTTTGAAGTGTGCATATCACTTTGACTGGGTGCCTTGCGATGGTCAGTCTGACATGCGCACTTTAAACACTCCAACCCAAGCTGTCTTAGACCACTGGGTGGAGAGCAAACATAGTGCCCCAGGGCCTGAAGGAGCGTCGAACCAGCATGCTCCAGCCAAACCTGGTGCTTCTCTCGTGCTACCTGAGCAGCATGAGAGAAGTGTCTGGATTGGTAGAGGGTAGTTGGCTGAGACTCTGGGAGCCTGTGCTGGAGCCACCGACTGCCGAGAGGAAGTGGAGCACCAAGCACGAGGCAGTGAGTAAGTAAATCCTTTTTATTTTTAAAGTTGAATTAACTCACTGACAGCCACTGTGAAAAACCCACAGTGCCTTTAGCCTCATCTCCAGAACTCTCAATCCTGGCCCATTATAAACAGTGTTTAAAACGGACCACAAATTAAATCTCAGAAAGAGAGTAAGCCTTTACATGCATGCCAGCTAGACCCCTGAGGTCTTCCTCCTTGGGCCCGGCCTGTGTTCCTAGAATTTGCAGAGGCTGGGCGGGAGGTAGCTCCTTCAGGTCTCTGGGAGCCTAAGATTGGAACTTGCTCCCAGAATCCCTCAGAGCTGTTACAGACCTGGGGACCTTTAAGAAACTACTCAGAACCTGGTTATTCCGTGGTTAGGGATGTTCTGGATTCGTTAGATGGAGACTATTTAGCACCTGGACACACTTGCTGAGTAGCCGTGCGCTCTACAAATGCGCATCATTCATTCAGAGCTGTGGCGGTGAGCCGAAGTGAATTGCTGTTTTTTTTTTATCATTTACTATCAGTGGGTTTAATATTTGCCCCACCAGTTTTATTTGTTGCTAGCCCCCCCTGCTTGAACTTGGTGTAAATTAGGTGGAGCACTGAAACAGGCCCTGTCCTGAACATATGCAGCACAGGCTTCAGTTACTGCCCCGCGAACGCCGCCAGTGATCCGTTATCTTTCATGATAAGCCAGACCAACTACAATAGCGTGACCTGCTTTGGCATGAAATTCTAATGCCAAGGGAGACAAATAACAAACAAGCAAGATGTGAAATGTTGTGTTTTATTCAACAAAAACAGAGAGGTCAGATCAATCTATCGTCGGGGTCCGGTATTGAGGCAACACCCAGGTTCATAGCGGGCTGAGAGCGTTGAGGGCGATGTGCCAGGCACGCTCCAACCCCCCTCCCGAGACCCATGGTGCAAGTAGCGCCCTGTTTTAAAGTGCTGAGATACTCCACAATTTGGAGCATTTTTTGGAATGAGCAACCCGCTCTTCTATTTTTAGCACTTTTTCACCTTTTTTAGATTTTCACTTTCACGTCCCCAGGTCAGGGTGGACGATTAGAGAGTCCATACCGCCGGGGTTTAGTCCTGATGAATGCCTTGGTAAATTGAAACCACCCATATGGCAGAAACATGTTGACTGATGTAAGTATTTCTGAATTTAACCAATCCTAAAACCTTGGCAGCTAAATTCAGACACAAATTACTCTTTATTTTGTGCCTTAGGGATCACTCATTAAAATTTGTTATTCTGATACCCTTTTTTAGGCACTTTTAATTTTACCTCACAGCACGCCCTTCTCACACAACCAGCTCCGCAGTCTTTCTGGCGTCGCAGCACACGGAAGAGGCACTCGGCCTCTTTGGTGGGGCCCGATGATGAAGCATGACACTGACTAGGTCGGTGTGTGAGGGCTTTCCTTCCCACCCAAAGTGGGTGTGTGATTCTTATCTGACTCCGTCTCTGTGGTTTTTTTAGATTGATCTGACCTCTCTGTTTTTGTTTATTTGTATCTAACCGGGGACTGAGAGAGTGTCCTTGAATTTCCCTACCTCTCCCATTGTTGTTGTGCGTTTTATTCAACGACAGAAGAAGTATAACAGGAGTGAGATTTCACATGTTCCCCGATTAACCCCAGGGTGTTTTTGCCCACCCTGAGATTCGTATTGGAGGTTAAATCTTGCCATAATGTAACTAATCGCTTCATGCACAAAAAAAAGCCTTTTCTGCGTGAGCGCAGCCTATGACATCACCTTCAAGTGACTTGTTAAATCTGGTACTGCCGAGGGTTAATTTGTAAAATGCTACTTGCCAGGCAGATAGCTTTGCTCAGAAGCCAGCTTCCGGCACAGCTGGGATTCCGCCCCATGCCTCTTTGTATGCCTTGTTTTTCAGACTGCTCCTCTCCTGATTGTGTAGTTACTAGACGTGATATGCTGGGTACTTTTGCACGGTCAAGTACCTCATTCAGTGGCGTAACTAAACGTGAGGGGACCCCCTGCATGGTACAAGGCTTGGGTACTGTGCCGAGGGAGCTCCTGGACTCCCCCCCCCCCCCCACGCAAGGAGGCCTATGTGACGCCACTGACCTCATTAAAGTCATACTCCAGAGAGTCAAAATTAATGCTGAGCCCTTGTATTCATGAAAAGACATGGTTATGCTGAGATGTCTTGTGATTGATAAATGTTAAAAATGTCAATGTTCAAAGAGGTTTTTCGAGATAGGTTCTGAGAGGGTAGACCGTTTGTCCGTATATTAAATATAATCTTTATGAACTTATTCGATGGCAATCATCTTGAAAGTACACATGTCACATTGTCTATTAGCAGACAGATCTGTGCACGTGCAGTCAATCATGTAAAAGCAATGAATTTTTGATATATTTTCAATCAGAAAGAGTGTCACCAATCATCACCTTGTCAAGGGGTTTTCTGCATGATTGAACCCTGCATTCCTTGTGCTCCAGGTAATACTCGAGCAGAAAGTGGCTCTTCGGGCCTGGCCAATCGAAGATGACATTAGCAGACATCTTTGCTGCAATCAGCGGGTCATCCCGGGGCCATTTCTTGTCACATTAAAGGCAGTCTGTGAGCGCGGCCAGTGACTTTCCCGCGGAACGAGCTCCTCCGCATGCCTTTTACACGCATCATTACGGTAGACCTGGAGGCCCGCAGGCCAATGAAATATCAGATTCCAACACACCTTTAGTTTCCGTCTGAGCGACAGGTTCCTGTACGCTGGTGTTTGTGCGTTATATAGTTTTACATCTAAAATTGCCTGTTTCATCAAGAGAGTTACTTGTCACGGCGATGTCCCATTGCCGGGTCACGGTTGACAGAGGGACAGACTCACAAAACTATCGCAAAAGTTGAGAATAGTTGGGGTATAAAATGCCTCTTTGTGAAAATGTGTTTACTTCTTTTTTAACGTTTTCGAGTCGAAAACAGCAGAGCAGAATATCCCGGAATAATATACGCTTTCTTAACCTGCAGCAAAATAACATTGCTTTTAATACACATCTGGGTTACATGACCACCCTGGCTGAGAATATTATCCACTTTTAGTTGCATTTGCACACATGACTAATGCATAACACTATTGCTATGACAACATTTGCAGCGAAAGAAAATGGAATTACGTAACTAGAGACTGGCCAATGTAACTAATGGTGCACAATTGCCCAATTATCAGCTATAATGCATGTAACTGGTCCATTGATGTTTACATACAGAATGTAATTGGATCTCTGAGCCTTTTTTGAGCCACAATAAAGGTTGCACAAAATGTGACTCTCTTAAGAAGCACCACTTTATTTAGTGGAACCAAAGCCTCTTTGATGCTCATATTTTTAGCTGGAGGCTGTACATTAGGAGCAGTCGTAACGTCCTTCATGAGGTTTGTGAAATGCCATCTACTGCGTCTAACATTTTTCATTCATTCAATAAACTTTATTTCGGTTAGTTTTAACCATAAAAGTACATAAAATATACATTTTCATTATTCCGCAGTTAATTTCTTAATATAAAAATTAATATACATCATATGCAGTCAGAGGGGAGAAGGCAAATTGTTAAAACCGTTAAAACATTTAAATATTTTTAAAATTATATTGTTTAAAAAAATTAAGACAGCATTTGTTGATCCCTAACATTTTTGTAAGGCGATACCAGTAAATTCTCTTTTTACCTAGTCACAGTAATTGATTTGATGAACTGTAGGAATGCTTGTTTAGTCTACAATGGCCTAGGGCTATGACTTTTTTATTGTTTAATGTTAATACAGGTTATTCCCATTGGTCGTCCTTCAAGTTTTTTGATCAAGGAATGGTAACCAGATTGTACTTGTTTTTACTATATATGTGTCGGGTCCCAATCGAGTGCATTCTTTATTGGGATTGTTTGAATCTGACGATCTTGGGTCTATCCTACCATGGCTTTGCAAAATTAGGCAATGTACAACTCCTTCACCACTTGGCTCTCAGTGACAGAGTGAAAGAAGACAGGAGACGTGGATTCATTGTCAGCACTTCAGGACTGGTTGAGGGTATTTCTTCTTTCAAGTGTCCTTTACAGGATGCTCTCCAGACACAGTCTTTGTGTAGAGTGATGCTCTTCAGAGCAGAGTATTCTCCAGCCTAGAGCACCCACAGAGGAGATAAAAAGGGGTGTGAGGTTTCTGCACTGCACTGTTATCAGCCATTCTGAAGAGTGTTCAGGGGAAAAGATAAAAGTCCTGTCTTACCTAAGGGGTCTTTTCACCTTCAACAACAGGGACTATGGTTTCACTCTCCAACCACACCATTTACCAGGTGGCATTTCTGTAGAAAGACTAATCAACACCCTTTCTTAGAAAATGGTCTAATTCAATTTCTAAATGAGCATTGTATCCTCTGTCCACTACAGAGCCTAGATCTCTTCCCTTCAGCTTCAGGAAAGTGAAAAATATTCTACTAATGTCTGCATGAAATAATCTCACCTTGATTTTATGAACAAGGCCAGGCCAGGGGAAAGGCAAAAATGGACCCCACAGTCCTCCCTTATTCTAATTCACTCATGTGGACAATGCATGCTCTGCACAGGCCATATACACAAACGTACATATTGTACAAAACCAGGATTCCATATGCACGCAGTCAGGTACCACAAAACAGGTGAACATGACTGTCCACATGCAGGGAACATTCTTTTTGACCACTTTCAGGAATGGTAAAATGGAATTTTGGAACATATATTTTGGAAACTCAACTTGTTTGATTGTCCGAGTATGATTATCAATTTTTTTTAAAGTTCAAATAAACAGTAGCTAAGAAATGTGGGAGAAGATGTTGTGAAAGAACAGGGACAGGACATCACTTTTTCTTCGGAAAAATATATAGTGAGCTGTTAAAGAACCTGTAGGAGACAAGTGAGGAACTGCAGAAAGCTGTAATCTTCATCAGTGCATTGAGGCTCATTTAAATATAGTGATGATACGATTTAGACAAATTACCTCACTGATAACTCCTAGCACGAACCAGCATCAAAGTACGCCTATGGAAATTTGAAATAGGAAAAATGTATGTCACATAATCATGATGATGAGTAGGAGCAGAAATATATACTTATGCTTACAGCTATGCTTCAACTTAAGTGACTACGTGCATGCTGTTACAACATATCGCTACAGCATTGCACAAATTAACTATGGGGTTTGGGCTTCACTTTGTCACATATCCCACACTCCTACCCTTCCTTTCTGACAGGTTTCCTTGCTTTTTCAGCAATCACCTAGGGATTGGCCTGGACCGCAGGAGAGGTTCACTGCATTCTCTTCTATGAAATGCACCATACTTGATCTTTCAGCATTGGTTGAGTTTGGAAGCATTGCTTCATGTGAGTTGGAACTCTGCAACATGTAGGTGGACTCTAGGTGAGTTCCACATATTCATACACTTTAAAAACTAATGTTAAACATTTTTTTATTGAACATATAATAGAACAATGTGGCACATATACCGCAAACGTTATGCAAGAGTACAGTAGGTGCATACAGTTTAGTTCATTTCAGAACCACCTCTTTTCCGATATTGAAGTGTAGTCGCAGCCAGTTGCTAGTCAGAGGCCATATGGCTTACATTCCAGGACTCCGAGGACATCATTATTGAGCCTGCACACAGACTTCCCTTGTAGGCATTCCATTTGCCCCAAATCCTTTCCCACTTTTTAGGGCAGCTCCTGCTTTCTTAAATCCCTCTCTCTGCCACCATACACCAATCCATGTTTCTCTTCCATTCTCTGAGGCTCGGTGTGGACTACGCCCTCCAAAAACGCACAATATTATGTTTAGCAATCACTATGCCCAAGCTTGCCGAGATTTGCTCGATACAACTTTGGTCTGCTACATCTGAAACATAAAGGGGACACCATTTCCCAGAGAGTGTTAGGTCATCACCACACACACTAATACAAGCCACTATGGACCTCTAATACGCCTGGATTGTGGGATTTTCCAAATAATTTGGAAAAAGGATCCCTCGTGTATACATCACCTACAGCAAGCAGGATCAGTCACCCTGCCCATCTTAATCATTGCACTACAAGAGAAGTAAGACTTGTGGAGTACCTTTAGCTGGACAAGTCAAAACCATGAACGAATCGCCACTTCCCTAGGATAGGCGAGAGCTTAATGCCTGTCCACATCATCCAGGCCACTCAAATCAGCATAGCAAGGGAAGGAGTGTATCTGGGGAGTTCTCAATTAACTTTTTGTAGGTGAAGGAGACCACTTTGTGGTTTATATGCTTATCTAACAATCTATTATTTAAAGGTGATGATTCTGGCAGGACTTCCCCCAAGGGATAACTGCCCAAAGTGCATGTTGGACCTGCAGGTAGCGAAAGGTCTCTGCAGGTGCCAGCTCATAGTCTCTCTGCAATTCTGAATAAGTTGGACCAGAGATCCCCCATTCTGGAGTTATCTATGAGGTTCCACGTATCAAAACTATATATTTTGCCTAATGAACCTAACCTCTAGGAGTCCCATGGAGGTGTTTACTGGGTAATCCTGCCATCCCTGCACTTTGAATGTTGTGTATCAAATTTGGGTTGTAAGTGCTGTTGGTTTGGTGAGGGCCAGGCTCTTAGGAATAGTGTAAAGTGCATGCAGGTACCCACCTGGGGGTAAGATATGATAATCCATGTGATATGCTGGTTCATCCGCAGGATGATGAACCCATTGGTTAATGACCGCTAAGTCATTATCCATTGGCCCAGTAATATTTACATACATCTGATAAGGCTATTCCTCATCATACCAATCTCGGATTAACCGGGTAAGGGAAACAGGAGGGGTCCCTCCATCCCAAACGGGGTTCTAACTTCACCCTCTATAGTTTTAAAATAGGAAGCATGAAAGGAGAATAGTGTATTTTGCAGCACGTACAGGAACTGTGGCAATGCCATCATTTTGAATAATGCTGCTCTTCCAAACAGTGAGATAGGGAGTGAACTTCAAAGCTGGACATCACTTTTAAAAGATGTAACAGGGGACCCAGGAGGTTATTAGAGTGGAATTACATAGGATCAGTTGTAACACAGATTCCTAGATAGCGGAATCCATCTGACTCTAAGTTTGCATTACAGTCAGGTGGTAGGCTATGTGCCCCACCATGGAGGACATATCCCGTATATTCGGAGTACTTGCTGAAATTGGTGAAAATATCTAATATTCTATAAATGGAGGTTTGGGGAACAGTGATGCACAACAGGATATAATCTGCACAGAAAGATGCCCTAGCTTCCCACTCCTCTGTCAAATGCAATTCCCAAATTAACAAGTCCATCTGGACCCAAGCTGCCAGGGTTCAAGGATCATGGTAAAGATAAGCGGCAAAACAATGCATGCCTGCATAGTCCCACACCGGAAGAGGCATGTCCAAGAGGTCCACCCATTCACAACTACCTGAGCAAGGGGTCCGGAGTAGAGGAGTTTCAACCAGGACAGAAATTTCAGACAGAACCCCAACTGCTCAAACAAAGCAAAAAGGTATGGCCATTCAATCGTATCAAAAGCCATGCTTGCATCAAGTGGCAGGACTACTACATCTTTCCGAATCATGCCAACTCGACCCAGCACTCCATTAAGTTGCTGCAAGTTAAGAGCAGTATTTCCGCCGGGCATAAAGCCAAACCAATCTGGATGTACTAATTGAATTATTATTTGAATGAGCTTGGATGCCAAGAACTTGTCTGCATTGAGCAGTGAGCTAGGTTGATAGGAGGCGCCGGAGTTTGTTGCCAGTTGGACAATCCCTACCTGCTGTTGCCCTGGTCGTGGAGCCCCCCAGTGGGGGTCTGCTGCTTGTCTCCTGTTTTCGCGGCCGCTGCCGCTTTCCGCGCCGCACTGCCATTGGAGCTGTGCCAGAGGGGAAGGGACGACATCTCCCTACAGTCCCCAGCGGCGCAGGAAGTCGTCGTCATCGTCCAGCGCCAGGAGGCGCTTACAGCCCCAGGAGGACCAGCGCAGCACGGGACGCGCCGGAGTTTGTTGCCAGTTGGACAATCCCTGTCTGCTGTTGCCCTGGTCGTGGAGCCCCCCGGTGGGGGTCTGCTGCTTGTCTCCTGTTTTCACGGCCGCTGCCGCTTTCCGTGCCGCACTGCCATTGGAGCTGCGCCAGAGGGGAAGGGACTACATCTCCCTACAGTCCCCAGCGGCGCAGGAAGTCGTCGTCATCATCCAGCGCCAGGAGGCGCTTATAGCCCCAGGAGGACCCGCGCAGCGTGGGACGCGCGCAGGCGAAGCCCGGGCCAAGGGCGGGCCCGTCCTGCGCCTGTCATCGACCGGAAGAGGCTGGGCTGGGCCACCCCCTGAACATTCCAAGAACTGTAAGGAGATTGACTTTATAAATCTTTCCTTCCGTTCTGAACGTTGTATTGATATTGGCTGTATATTAAGTTATTAGGAAGTGGTTTGGGAGTAACCGCTCCATTTTTGTATGGCTATGACGGCTCGTCTTGGAAGGGGGAGGAAGTCTGCAGCGGGGGGATTGATAAGTGGAACGCTTGATCAGTTTATCACGAGGGCACAATCGGTTCTTGAGCATGAGATAGCCTTGACAGAACATTGTTTATCATTAGAACCAATGTATATAAGAAGGCCTTCTTCAGGACCTATAAGATCGGCTATTTCGCCAAACCGATTAGAAGGGCAATCTTTCCTCCCTCAACACAACCCCCAACACACTGATGAGAGAGGGAGCACTGAATATGAAGTGGGGAGTGTACAAGTTAATTTAGTGCTAAGTGAGGCTGTCCCACCGACCTAGCAAACATCGTAGCTAGTGAGGAGGCACCTACTAATGTTGAATTACATTCCTCAACAAGGTCTAGTGCAAATAAAAGTACTAAAATACATAAGATCAAGCGATTCACAGGACAAACTACCACTGCCAAAAGGAAGCGGGGGGGGCTCAGAAGGGGAGACTCTCAAAGTTGCCAAAAACTGCGGAAGTGGCAAATAACATTGATAGCATCGTTGAGGAGGTTGGGACTTCCCAAGATATTGTATCACCACACCAGGAACTGTTACTCACTACTCCCTTAGTGTCCTTGCCATTAAGGCAGGTTGATTTAACTCTCCCTTCGGTCCAACCACTGGAGGGACTCATGCCCCAAATGGAACAAATGATAAAGTCCCTAATTTTACCATTATTGCAAAGGATAAAAGTAATTAGTGAAAGGTTGGAGAGACTCGAGTTGAACACTACTGAGCAATCTGGCATGCTGAAAAAAATGGTTGAGTGCTCAGAATGGGCTAATACGGGGGAGGTAAATAAACCCACTGCATCAGCAGTGGGAACAATCTCATTACCTAATCCGATGGCAACTAAGATAGTTCCGGTGGAATCTGGTAGAGGAAACCAAACCCATACACCAGTGGAAAGTAGGAGAAGGGTGGAATTTGGCGCAGGAAATCAAACTGCACCACCACTGGAAAATAGAGTAAGGGAACTGTCAAGATGCTCGCAAGAAGGGTGATTGAAGATAGAACCAGAGGACAGAATTAGGATAAATCATTGGGAGTAAGGGAACAAACCAATCCTATAAAGAGTACAACTGACTTAAATCGCATTGATCTTCCACCAGATTCATTCCCATATGTGGTGGTTCTCACTGGGGTACAAGAATTAAAAGATGACAAGACAGAAACCTACCCAGAACTTAAAAACAAACTAATATTCTGGCTAAATAAGAACAGACCTCTCCCGAGCAACACTGACGGGGAAATTCTGTTTGCTCGGAGAGTTAGTTGGGTCGGGCATAGAACTAAAGATATAGCTGGGGATTCTGTTATCGTTAATTTCAGAGACCGAAGGGTAGTTGGGTATATCTTTGACCGTTTTTTATCCAAGTGATGGGAGCAGTATATACCCTCATGATTTGACCTATTTTTATCGCCCATCATCCACGACACTACCCAATTATAACTCCTTTGGGAGGCAACAAGTAGGGATCATGGGCGAGTCTAGGAAGTATTATACCATCCCTACTTTAAACCGATTTGAGTTGTTATCTGGTCTTGAAGGTGTAGACTGACTGACCTTACCTAGTATGGGAGAGGATTTGAACTAGGGTATTTCCAAAAACAAGGAGGCTGCGATCAATGCATCTCCTGTTGGGAAAGAACGGGGAAATAATTGTGTGCATATAATACCCCATGTAATTGTACCTGTTCCACACCCCTCGTCAGATAATGCGAGTGAAGTATCTAAAGGTAATTATCTAGAGCATAGTGTCCAACATGCTAGTACTGAGGTGGTACAAGAAGCAGGAACAAACCTGACAGGCAATATAGTAGTTACAGGGGTAGAATCAAGTTTCAAACTGAGGTCCTGGAATATAGCAGGTATCAAAAAGAACTTAAGTGATCCTGCATGGCAGAATTACATAGATGATTCTGAAATTATATTATTTCAGGAAACCTGGGCTGTCGAAAACCAGTTTAAAGTTGGCTTCAGATCATTCTGCGTACCCGCTATTGCTGTGCCAAAAGGAAGACCCTCTGGAGGTCTGGTGATATGGACAAAAATTGCACTAGGGATTGGCTTCCAGCAAATTGACTGTAATAGCCCGGATATTCTGAGTTAAGTTTAATGCCACAAATAAAAGAGAAGTTTGCATCCTTAATGTCTATAGCAGGCCCTCGGCTGCCAATAAGGAAGCAAAAGTCATCGAGCAATTAGATAATATTCTTTCTATGCTCGATCAGGGAACGTTGGTAATTGTTGGGGGGGATTTTAATCGCACATTTGAGCCGATAATAGGCCTAGAAAATATCCTTGAACAAGAGGACAGCGCCAACAACATTCCAGGAGTTGAGACCAGTTGGGCGGTGCCATGCTCAGTGGCGACAGCACAGATACTCTGTCTGACCACTACGCATGGCTTACGAGCCTGTAATGGGCGTCTTCCATCAGACAGACCAAGCCAACCAAACTTTAAGAGGGGTAGCTGTAATAGCCACATTGATTATGTTATGGTGTCAATTTCTCTCAGGCCGGAGGTAATTGACCTTGTAGTGGGGAATCGTGTTGAAAGCGAACACTACCCGCTCACCTTAAAGCTCAATAAGGCATTATTTAATCTGTTGTCTGAGGAGAGAAATTTTTTAAACATACTGATATTGAACCTTTAACTTCATATAATCGAAGAGCACTGAAGTGGCCAGTTGTAATGGGAAAGGATACTACTGTTAAAAGAATCTACGAACTTTATATTGATCAGCTTTCCCCATATATTAATTCCTCAGTACAGGATATCCCCATTATGCAAATTCATGAAAACATTTCTTCAGGACTGGGGGTATTGCTGACCAAAAATAATAAACAGTTAAAAAGGGTTCAGCTAAACCTAGCGAAAGGGGATACATGGTATGATAAAAGCTGCTGAAATGCCAAAAAGGAACTTATAACAGCTGCAAAGAACAACAATATACAAGTGCTGAGGGAGAAAAGGAGGTGCTACAATAGTTTAATAGCCAGGGCAAAGAAATGCTGGGAGGAAGAAAACTGGTCCAAGTAACTGGAAGCGTGCAAGGCAAATGATCAGACCTTATTTTGGGGCCTGATCGCTAAAGGCTCTGGAGGTGGAACCCCTGGAAGGGATAGGTTCCTTGAAGCAAACGTTTGGATCTCCTATTTTTCAAAGCTATACTCCCAAGCAATAATGAATTCACATTTACTATTGATGACCCCGGACCGAACTTGAGTGTTACACCTTTGTTTTTTAGTTTGGCAGAAACCATTGAAGCTATTAAAGCGATGACACCGGGAAAGGCACCCGGACCAAACAAGATCCCGGGGGACCTATGGAAGCATGAACATATGCTGTGGGCCACATATGTTAATTGCCTTTGTAATGATATTGATAAGGGCACCCCTATTCCAGAGACGTGGAGGGGCGCTGAGATTGTAACAATTTTCAAAAAGGGGGATCGTATGAATCCGGCCAACTATAGACCAATTAGTCTAATTGACGTTCTACAGAAGGTATTTGCGAGGCAGGTTTTAAATAGGCTTGGTTCTTGGATTGAGGAGACTAATACCCTAACCAAGTACCAAGCAGGTCTTAGAGAACGGATTAGCACAATCGATCAGGTGTTCAGATTCTTATGTATCATCTGGAACGATATAAAAATTAAGGGGGCACACTTGTACCTGGCCTTTGTTGACCTTAAGGCAGCCTTTGACCTGATCCCCAGAAACTTACTCTGGTCATGATTAAGGGACCAGGGCGTGCCTGGGGAAATTTTGGGACAGATTGTCAGGTTGCATAAGGCAAATTTTGCTAGGGTGAGATGGGGCCCAAATGGAGAACTGTCACATCGAATTAATATAAATAGAGATGTCAGGCAAGGATGCGTGCTAGCACCAACATTGTTCTCCTTGTATGTTAATGATATACCAGACACCCTCTTGGGCTGCGAGCATGTCTCTCCCAAGCTGGGTGGTCAACATGTGCCCGCTTTTTTATTTGCAGATGATACCATTTTAATTTCACAGACACCCAAAGGACTGCAAAACTTATTAGATACCTTCTGGTCTTACTATGAAGCTAAAGGACTGGAGATTAACTCGTCAAAAACCAAGTATATGGCGGTTAATCCCCATAGAACTTTTAAAAAGACATTAACTGTTAATGCGGAATCGATTAAATACGTTCTGAATTTTAATTACCTAGGCATTACAATTGACGCTAAATTAAATTGGAAGACCCAGATAGATAAAAGCAAAATGATCCTCTCACAAAATGTAGCACCAATAATAAGGCGCCACAAGATTAGTTACTCGATATCTGTTACTCCAGCTTTGAAGTTGTATAAGTACAAAGCACAATCGGCCTCACTCTATGGGGCGTAGTTAGGGGGCCATGTTGCCAAACATGCCTTTATGGTACAGGAGAATATCTTTCTCAGGACTATCCTAGCGATTCCACAATGCACACATTTGCTCCCACTTACAATGGACCTGGGTATTGATCGCGCTGATGACCACTCGGCTTTACGACCCCTGCTGTACTGGGTGCGCTTGTGGTCAACTGATGAATTAACAGACTACAGAGAAGCCCTGAAAGAAATTATGAAAATAAAAAACAACACAAAAATGGTATGGTTAGATCATATTAAGGAGTGGTTGTTTAAGCTGGGGCTGAGTCATTACTGGGTGGATCCTGAGGGTCTTACTCTGAGTTGCAAAAATTGATAAAGGAACGATACTGGGCATTTATCTTAAATTTAAAACTACATAACCCAGATTTGGGGATTTTAACTCTCAAATATCTGAGTATGAAGTCAGAGAGTAGATTCGAACCCTTTATGGATGTGATTCGACCAGTCCTAGCCAAATCACTGTATTTAAAGTTTCGATATGGCATATTGCAAATCAAAGTTAACACAGTGAGATGGGTATGTCATGAGGGTAATGTAGGGAAGGAAGACCTGACTAAATGTGAATTATGTAACAGTAATGCCAGAGAAGATGAAGCACATTTTTTATTCTTCTGCCCTGCATACACATACCAGAGGAGAAAGTGGATAAAACCTATCTACCGCCTCTTGGGTTTTAGGTGCTATTGCGAGGCGGAAAGAATCCTTAGGTCAGAAACAACTCAGCCAATGGTTTTTAGTGTGAGTAGATACCTCTTTTCTGTGGCAATAGTATGGAAGAGACAGGGTTTTAAGCTGTAATGCCATTTAGTTAGTTTTATGTATCCAATTGTCATAAATATTTGCACTTTTTACCCATTTTTCTATTAATAGGAAAAGGGAGTAATAATTCACATATAAATTAGGCTTTAATGAAATATTAATTTTTAAATTGTGATTGTAAACACTTCTTAAGAATGGTGATTTGCATTATGGTTTTAAAATTATAAATGTATTGATTGTTTTATAATCGCAAATCCCTTCGAATGAACCTCAATTGGTCTAAAATGAATTGTGGGAAAAGGGCCCGGTATGATAAATTGGTTCTGTTTTAATTATTGTATGTATGTCTTTTATGGTTATATTTTAACCGAAATAAAGATTTTGAAATGATAGGAGGCACAGTTGCCCACCTGCGTACCCTGTTTATGTATTATTAATATGGTAGGCTAGTCATTGGGCCTTGGGGAGGATACCCCTAGTACGGTTCTCCATGTACATCCTTACCAAGTGAGGTGTTACTATAGAGGCGGGGAGTTTATAAAGCTCTATTAGGAGACCGTTCGTTCTGCTTACCTTTCCCAATTATATATTGCAAATCGCCAGTGCAATTTCCACCTCCGTGGGGTCACTCTCAAGGAGAGTTTTGTCCTCTTAAGAGAGAGTCTGGAGGTGTAAGTCAGCCAAGAATTCTCAAGAGCCTTCCTTGGTAGACTTGCCAACAGGAGAAGAAAAAATCCCCAGCACTCGATAGTCTTGTAACAGAATTATCAAAGTGAGCAGTGTGAGCACAAATTTAATGCAGATAAAAGAGTTCTTGTTCTTTTTTCTTTTATTCCTCAGATCTTCTAACAGTCGCTGGCTATGGGGGCAGTCTTCGCCCCTGACTTGGCTATTATCTACGTGGACAATTTTGATCAGTCATTCGCCTTCGACAACAACCCCTTCCTACAGAGGATTAATCTATGGACAATATATATAGATGATATCTTGATGATATGGTCTGGAGACAAGACCGAACTGAACCTCTTCTATGAGTGGTTAAATCAATGTGACCAAGACATCAAGTTCACATTGCAATCTGATGCCAAGGAAATTGCTTTTTCGGACATCAAGATCCGCTGTGATGACAACGAGTTGTATACTATCCTGTACTGCAAGCCATCTGAACGCAACTCACTACTGAGGTACAACAGCCACCACCAGAGGGCCTTGCGAGACAACCTCCGAGTCGGACAATTTTTATGTATTACGAGGAATTGCTCAAAGAAAATAGACTACTTGAAAGAATCTGATGACTTTTGTACAAGACTTTTATCCAGGGGTTATCCCAAGAGAATGGTTAGAGGAGCACAGAAGAGAGCCTGGTTCAGCCCACGTGATAAACTATAGACCCCCAATGGTTAAAGGTGATATCTCACTACAGAGGTTGATCTGTGTGACAACTTTCTCGACGAGGAGCAATGCAATAAAAAATTTGATCAATAAGAATTGGAATTTAGTGTCTGACGACATTGAACAATCAACCCCATCAATGCATGCCTTCAAGATAGCGAAAAGCATCAAGGACCATGTGGTCCACTCCTTTTTGGAGACAGAAAAGAGCCTGACCATGTGGAACCTACCACCGATTAAGGGACACCGTAAGTGTGGTCAGTGCAAAGCCTGCGCCACCACTATTCAGACAAAAAATGTCACATATGAGCAACATACGATTGATCTACAAGTCTTCACAAACGGCAACACTATGAATGTGATTTATGGCATTATATGCCCTTATGGATTACTGTACGTGGGCAAAACACAGCAGAAGGCCAAAATGAGAATACTCCAACACCATAGCAGAATAAAATGTAAGGTCCAGGGGGCCCCCCTTGTTGAACATTTATCTACCCAAGGCCACATTCCAGATCAACTACAATGGCTGGTGTTAGAAAAAGCAAAACTTGGCCCCAGAGGCGGCGACATTGGCTCCATTCTGAATATGAGAGAATCAAAATGGATGGTACGCTTGGACACGATCACCAATGGGCTGGATGAATTAGACACCAGTAATCCCCAACTAGCGTATTTGATTACAGAACGATAGACCCATATAAGCAGACCCCTCAGTGCCTCTATCAATAGCCTCCTTGAACTCTTAGCGACTCTATTGAGTTCAGGTTACACAAATACTTTTCCAGCATGTATATTCTATAAACCACTACTGCTGTTTTGTTCCTGTGTTTCCTAGTCTCCATGACATGCGATTTTCCAAATGTATAGTAGTCTTTTTTAATTAATTTTTGCTACTCTATTATAACGTCAATATTTTGTTTAGCGATGCTCAAAGCGTGACAATACACAATAGAACCATTTCAATACTAATGTTACCTTATGCTATGGAATGTTCTATCAATATTTTGTTTAGTGATGCTCAAAGCGTGACAATACACAATAGAACCATTTCAATACTAATGTTACTTTATGCTATGGAATGTTCTGTCACTTGCTTCCTTAAACTCTACGTGATGCTATTGAGTTCAGGTTACTCCGTAATGTATAGTAGTCTTTTTTAACTAATTTCTGCTATTCTGTGAAAACGTAAATCATCTGTCTAATGATGCCCAAAGTGTGACCACACACCAGAGAACCATTCTTATGCTATGAAACGTTTTTTGAATGCTTGAAAAGTATCAATTTCAAATGTAGTATTAATTTGCCAACATTTAGGCTCACTCAGTATAATTAATGCACCCACTTTTTTCAGTCACACTAATTTCTTCGACATCCCCTTCCAATTTGATTTGTCAATTCGATGTTTAAACTACTTAGGACTTGCCAGGGAGCGGGTGGTAGCATCTTAGTGAAGTCTTTTTTCACCTCCCATGTTTTCCGGACATCGAGCAACCAGTGCAGTTCAGATACGTCACGAGCTGTGTCGCTCGTGCACGCAAGCCACGTAGCGTCCTGAGCATTTAGGAGCGCTTACTCTCCCGGTTCGGCGTTCCATTTCCAGGTAGCCCTCTCACACCCAAGCGGTGAGTACGCATTTGCGATCTTTCAAGATATTTGCCCTTTAGGATGTTTTATTACTGTATAAGCAGCAGACCGGCCTGCTGTACCTCACCTGCAGGTCTCTATCACACTAGAATTTTATCTGTATGCACATTAGATTTAGACACATAACCTGCCCGTCCCGTAATTTGATGTCGTACCTTTACGAATGTAAATGCATGGTTGTTGTCACGCCGCTTTACAGAGCATTCCCACGCTTGTAATCATACGGCGGTATTTAATGTTTTACCATTACTAATGTAAATGCAAGTTTTTTGTCACGCCGCTTTACCGAGCATTCCCACGCTTGTAATCATACCTCGTTATTTAATCACGCTCCCCGCTGCCACATTCAGTCCGTTTAAAAGCGATTTTTTTTAAATACTGCATACCGTTTTCCTACAGTAATTGCCAGATGATTGCTGTACCATGCCCATTAGGGTCGCATGCTTTGGTATTTTAATCGTGCACTCTGCCACCTAGTGTCGGCACTATTTCAAGCCACTTTACCGAGCACTGCCACTCCTAGATACACACCGCGTAAATTAATCACGCTCAACGCCACCACCCTCAGTCTGTATCACAGGGTTCTTTTTCCAGTATTCCATACCGCTCTTTAGCAGTAATTGCCAGATGATTCTTGAACCTTTACCTGTATGCATGCATTGTTATCCAACCTCGCATTCTGCCCGCATGTCTCTTTGCCACCTCATGTCGGCAATATCTTTAAATATGAACAACGTCTGCTGGGTCACACATATTAACTGGCTTGTTCTACTCCCTTTAGATTGAATCCGGTCTTTTTCCCTTGATTGATTCGGGGTACCAGACGTTCTCTAAATATACTTGGGATTTTATATCCCGACACACAATGGATTCCTATCTTGATTGGACCCTTCATTTTGCCAAATCACTCGGAGTAAGTACTGAGTTTCCACGGCTCCGATCATGATACTTGTGTAAATCAATTGCCATATTGGGCTGATGGACACCTTCTTCCCTCAGGTGTCTTCTCACTTTTACCTTCAAGTTTCCTTTGCATTCACAGTAATTATATTGATCAAGCCTAAGCTCTTGGGACGTTTTTAAGTGTTTTTCTAGTTTTAGCAAGGATGTGACACAACATCCTTTTTCTTTTTAGGTGCCCCTACACCCCACACCACTTTCCACTTGTCTTGAGGAAGACCCACGAGTAAGGTCTGAAAAACCTACACACCTAATGGGGTCGAAACGTCAACACTTGAACAATTGTCAGTCCGTTCAACAGGAATGACTGTACTGTGAAATCCTGTGCTACATGGCAAATTTGTATATACACTGTGTACTTTGATGAATATGTACTTGAATATTCACGTTACGAGGAATATATGCCAGAACTGCCTGTGATTTTATGTCACTATCGTTTACTTTATCTCACTACCACACTTGAATCACAACCCTCCCCTATTTCTCTTCTTCCTTTCAGGCACTGTCATATTGAATTTTGACATACAAATATATGTAATTCAAAATCTGTCTGATGAACTGACACTGAGTTTCAGTGTGATTACATAACTCTGAAACAAAAAAGTTTTTTTGTTTACCTACTTAAATGTTTTTTTTTATTTTTCTCTCCACACTAATGTTGTAATTGCATTGGGACCACCCTAATATATACTGTCTAGTACCCAGGTCCCAGTGATTCCGTGTTTACCCTTTTTTGTAACCTGCTTTTTAAATTAAGCAGCTTTTTTTTTTTAAATGCAGCCAGTTTTCCTTAAAGGAAAACAGGATTTTTCAAAAACAAAAATTAAACGTTTCAGTTTCTTTAATTAAGAGTAGACAGTGGTCCTTGGGACCACAGCCTGCTCTTAGAAAATATTTTCACTGCCATTTATACAGGCAATGGGGTCCCCTGGTGACACCTTCTTGCTTGCGAGTGGCTTACCACCTCCTTGAAGTAGACAGAAAACTGCAATTGTTTTGCCATCGCATACATCCCACTGCAATTTCTTATTAGGAAAGCACCCCCTTGGCAGGCCCCTTCTAATAGTGAATTCCAAATGCTATTTCGTGAGTTGGTAACAGGTTTTTAGTGGTCATAAAAGGATCAAATCTCCACATAAGTCCACAAGAGCCAGACAAATTAATTAATGTATATGAAAAAATCACAATGGGCAAATTAGGGCTGAAAAAGAAAATTTTGACCCAATACGGTGATAAGAAAGAGGGGCACAGATTTATCAAGGGTTTGTATTGCCCTTGTGCTGTGCAAGGGAGTTTAAGGGCTACAAAATTCCTGAGAGAGATTTATCAAGCCATGAAAGGCCACCTTACGTGCTTGATAAATCTAGAGTAATGCAAGGCAGCACAAATCGCTGCCTTGCGTAACTCTGAGGCATGGAGGCACTCCATGGATGGAGCAGGAGTTTTCACACACATCCTCCCATGGATTTTGGTGCATTCCCAGATTTACCTCTATGGGTATACCGGGGAATGAATCCGAACACTACGCCTTCCCAGGTGAGGTGTAATGAGGAGAAATATCTTTACTTTTCTTTGTTTTTTCCTCTTTCGATATGTGCTGCATTCTGTTGCATAAATAGAATGAAAAAATGCCTCCCAGGATTGTTTTTGAGCAGGAAGGTGTCCCTTCTTTCACAAAAACAATCCTGCCTACAATACTGGTACTCTTGCACCAGGAAGCAAGGGTGCCTGCATTAGAGCTAAGCAGCCAAAACTGCGCCAGTGCTAGGAGAGAACAGAAGTGTTGCATAACATGGTAAAAAAGATGGTTTGCTGCACTGTGCTGTGAGAATGGATGATAATCTCAAACTGTTGTCACAACGAAGCATGTTTAATTTTTATGACCTACACCAAGTACATCAAAGGTAAAGTAGAATTCCTTGGTTACGTAGTGATCAAGGGTAAAGGCAATGCCCGGATTTCAATCACATAGAGAAGACACACATATAATTTTTTCACGCAGAGAAATGCAGCAAGTCACCTTGCTGAGCTGCACTGCATAAAGGGAAAGTGCAGGAATGCACCATATTTAACATTATACAGCACATTCCTGTCCTTTCCTAGTGCTGGCGCACATTTGACTGCCTAGCACCAATACAGGCACCTTTGAATCATGGTGCAAGGTGCCTGCGTTGTAGGTATTATTGTTTGTGTGCAGGAAGGGAAAGCTTCCTGCACAAAAACAATCCTGATAGGCATTTTTCTCTGTCTATGTGTGCTGCAGAATTCAGCACACATAGAAAGAGGAAAAAAATAACAGAAATAAAGTTATTTTTCATCATTATGCCTCACCTGGGGAAGCATAGCATTTTGATGTATTCCAAGGACTACCACTAATGGTAAATTTGGGAAAAAAATCAATGGGGCGATGCATGGGAACACCCATGTTCCACCCATGGAATGCCTCCCTGGAACAGAGTAACACAAGGCAGAGATGTGTGCTAGCTTTCGTTACTCTAGATGTATCAAGCAATGCAGGGGCATGCAAGGTGGACTTGTGTGGCTTGATAAATCTCACTTGGGTTTTGTGTTGCTTTTGCGTTCTGTTCTGTGGTGCAAGGATGAGGTAAAACCTTGATAAATCTGACCCATAATACACAAAAATACAAAGGATATCATAGCACACAGTCCAAGTTCTGCTTATTGTTAGAAATCTTCATGTGACAAAGTGGTGTTGGAAGATACAGCCAACACATGTTTTGTTACCCCGCAGTTACAGGGTGCCACGTTTGGGGATGGCTTCGTGCGGATACTAGGAGCTTATCCAGTCTCTTAAATGTCTTGTGAGACATGACCATTTTTTACTGAATCTCTTTGATGTCTATTATGATAAGAGCCTTGAAGAAGTCATGCAAGTGACGAAACATGGTGTGTGTACCTTCCAATGTCACTTTGTCACATGAAGATTTCTCACAACATCTTCTGACCTTTGGACTAAAGTGTATACATTAAATCACACTTTCGAGTGCTCTGATATCCTTTGCATCCATGTCATGAGTGGTGGCCTTTCAGACCCATTGCCCTCCTTTGATATCATTTGTAGTAGGGTATCTGATGCCAACTAGCACCATGTTGATGTTTTGTTCTTAACTACATTCTTGAAATACCTACCTAAAATTGTTGCCAGTAGGGAGTGCAGTCCCAGTAACCACTAAGGCAATTTTTCTATTTCTATAACTCACAAATACAGATTGGACAACGACACTATAGTGGTATTGAAAAATCTGTTAAATTACAACTAAAAACTGGCGCTCATATCATAACATCTGTCACACCAATTGTGGGGTGTGGCTAGCAGCCAAGCATGGCGGTCATTTTCTAGACGAGCTCCGGACCTGGGCTGCAAAATCCTGGATTACCCTGATGTAAACTGCAGGACGGGGGCTGTAAGTGAGTGGGCAGCTGGCCGGTAGTGACAAAAAGACTCGGAGCTGCATGGTTGCTGAAGATCGCAGATCCAGGCGTAATTGTTGGCTCAGAGCCTGACTGCAAGGACAGGGGCAGAGAGACGTGGAAGGTCCGGAGCAGGCAGGCCCGGTCACGACAAGTAAGCAGGGTCCCTGACGGCTCCTCTGCAAGCCGGAGTGGTGCGCGGTGGGCGTTGGGGCTAGACTGCAAGTACGGAGGAGGCGACACTGCAGGATCCATGTATGACGCCCTCGAGGAGTAGGTGAGACTGTGGCCCTGCGCCTGAGGGAAGGAAAATCAAGGGAGCCCGGTGATGAGTTGCGGCCTACCCCCCTCCTGGGTATGATCGTCAGAATAGAGCCTGAGGCAAGGTACAGTGAAGTGCTTTGGTGACTCCGTCTACAAAGTAGCGGTGGCAGATAAAGGACGCGCTGCCGTTGCAGTGCACCCTGGGGCGACCAGAGACGGGTGGTCCCCTGCCGGCCGCCGGTTTCCTTCTTGGCTTGGTTTTTCGCTGCAGAGCCTTTGTATGGGCAATGAGGAGTGGTGCTTGGTGCATCCCGTGCTGCGGATGGCAGGCTCCTAGCCCCTGAGCTGAAGGAGTGGATTGCCTGCGGTCCCCTGCCCCCCTGCTGCTGTACTGTCCTGACGTAATAAGAGCCTGACCCTGGGTTCAGTGGTGGTGTTGTGATGCGCAGAGGCTGGTGCTAGACTGCGCTGTAATGCACAATAGTTGGGCTGCTGTGAGGCACTGCTGGGAGATGACAGGGGTGGTTGCTGGGCCACACGACTTGAGAACTGCTGCTGGAGTGTTTGGCAATTGCTACTGCTGCTAGTGGTATTGGCTGTCTTTGTCCTTACCTGCATGATGGGGCGCACCAGAGCGAAGCAACAGGATCAGGGAGGCCCAGACTCTGTCCCGTACACCGCGGAGAACGCAGATGCCTCGCTCACAACTGGGTGTGTCCCGCCTACTGCTGTGTTCGCACTTATGGCCAAACTAGGTTTGATCCAGCAGGAGCTGTGGGACTCCAGGACCGCGATGGAGCTGCAGATTGGGACCCAGACCACTGGCCTTACTTTGCTACGGGCGGACCATGCAAACCTTGCGGACAAGGTGAAGGACAGCACTATGTCGCAGGAAGGATTGGTTCCATGCCAGGCACAGAATGAGACCCACAGTAAACAACTACAGGATCAGGTTGCTACCCTCCTAGACCGTGTGGAGGATGCAGAAGGCAGAGCTGGGTGGAACAACATTCGCGTCATTGGCCTCCCAGAAAGGAGCGAAGGGAATGATGCAATGCGCTATATGGAGCAATGGTTCAAGGACCACGTCACGACGGAGGGACTTTCCACGCAATACTGTATTGAACAAGCACACAGAATACCTACTGGACGCCCAAAACTCGGGCTTCCCCCACAACCTCTCATAGTGAAGTTGTTGAACTTTTGTGATAGAGACACTATTCTGCAAACATTTTGCGAACTGCCTCAGATACATTTTGAGAATACCAGAATATCGCTGTATCCCGACCACACGGTGCTGGTGCAAAGACAGCGCTCTTCATTCCTAATGGTTAAGAGGATGCTAGAGGCCAGATGTAGGTAGCCCAATACCGGTCGGTAACGGACGAAATTACCGAATTTCGGCCGTTACCAACCGCTATTAGGCTATTGAGATGTAGGTGGCTACATTTCAGATTCGGTAATTTACCGAATCGGTAATTTAAGGAATCTGTAAATTACCGAATCCTTAAAATACCGAATCGGTAAATTACCGAATCTGAAATGCAGGGAGCACTCTAATGAGTGCATTGCACAGTTAAGGATTCGGTATTTACCACCAAATAAAAGTTGGTGGTAAATATGGAAAACCTATGAAAAAGCAAATTTGTGCTTTTTCAAAGGTGCAATGTGGCAGACATACATGCCCCTTAGGGCATGTATGTGTGCCACATGTGCACCCATGCACTATTCAGGGGTGCAACAGGGTGTTAATGTGACACCCTGCCACCCTTGAGAATGTTCCCCCTATTACCGATTCAGTATTTACCGAATCGGTAATAGTGAATGGCTTCCCATTCATTCCTATGGGCCTCCAGACCCATAGGAATGAATGGGAATTACTGAATCGGTAAATACCGATTCGGTATTTACTGAATATTACTGATTCGTTGAAATTTACCGAATGATTACCTACATACTATTTACCTATTCTTAAATACCGAATCGGTAAAATTCGGTATTTAAGAATCAGTAAATAGTATTTACCTACATCTGGCCCTTAGAGACTTAAACCTGAAATATGCGCTTCTCTTCCCGGGCCGATTAAAGATTCTGCATGACCAAAAAGCTTATTTTTTTGAGAATCCCGGAGACGTGGACGACTGGCTGGAGGTGATGGAATTGACCACCGCTGCAACATGTGTCTCTCAACCCGCTGCAAAGAGTTGGGACAGTTCTGGTGTACCCACTGTTCACGGCAGCAGACGATCGCGTAGGACTCCTGCGCGGAAATACCTCACATCGCAGCAGATATAATGGAACAAATCGCAGGCGATTGTCGCAGCAGCCACCTTTATGCATGCTACGAGACTAGAGGCCAAGACCTCCTCTGAGGAGGAAGAAACGCACGACACGGACTCGGAAGGCAGTGTGGCTCTTGACCCTTCGGCAACCCTACAGTTAATTACTGATCTATATGACTGAAGTAGTCCCCACTAGGACAGCAGGATGATTCTGTAACTGATGATTAAAATATGTGTATGGTTGTTTGAGTAGGAACATGTTTGAATGGCCCAGGATTTTGTGGTAGCTTACATGTACTGTTGAGGCGAAGATCACACCATATGGAGAGCGCCAGCAATGTTCCCCCACATGGCAAAAACGTTTTACGTTACCACTATGTTCTTAATTGTTCAGTTGGGTGGAATGGTCCGGGAAAGTGTTTTGATCAGACCGAGTATTGGGGTTTTTGGGGGGAGGGACGGTCCCATTGTAGCTATAGTTCTAGATAGGCTTTGCAGCTTGGGAACTACACCAGTTTTTAAGCGAGTTCTACCTGCATCATGATGCATACACTGGGCAAATACACCATACTGACATGGAATATTCAGGGTATGGGTTCAGTGCAGAAGCGTCACAGAGTGCAGGCGCAACTGCAATGCTGCAAGGCGCAGATCATATTCCTACAAGAGTCTCATATGGTGGACAGTGAAGTGGTGAAACTCCGTAGGAAATGGAGAGGGCACATTTTTTCCACTACATACTCCAGCTATGCGAGAGGGACTACAGTTTGGGTGAGGCATGGAGGGCCATACTTAGCTTTGGAGCAGAGAATAGATAAACAAGGGAGGTACATATTTGTCAGAGAAACGCTGAATGGTCAATCTGTGGTACTTGGCAATGTATATGCCCCACATTTTGATCAAGATAAGTATTGGGGTATGTTAAACATTGCATTGATAGGGTGGGAATCGCATGCAAGGATTGTAGGGGGTGACTGTATTGCAGCAATGGATGGCTCTTTGGACAGGTCGCACCCACCCCTGCATGGAGCAGGAGTGCTTAAACAGGCTGAGGCGTTGGGCGGATGGGTGGGAACTATGTGATGTCTGGAGTATGCGACACCAGACACACAGAGAATATTCCTTCTATTCCCCCTTCCACGTACTCCAGACGAGAATAGATAGAATATATTGTTCCAACAGGATTGCTATGCAGGTGCCCCAAGCTACGTACTTACCAAAGACTTTTTTGGATCATAACCCATTGGAGATTGTCATCACCTGGGGCAGGGTGCCCACACCGGTTCCCACGTGGCGTATGTGGCTGCAGCTTTTAGAAGACTCAGTCTTCCGCACCGATCTGCTAGGTACCATTGAGAATTATTTCGCACAAAGAAGTAATAATACAGCGTCGACTAGACTGATTGAATGAGATGCTTTCAAAGTGTTAGTTCGGGGAGGGCAATAAGCATGACTGTGGGAACCAGGCAGCAAATTTGTAAGTCCCTAGTGGAGTTGGAACATACTATGGGTAGGTTGGAACAAGACGCAGTGACTGAAGAGATCAAATGGGCCCCACTTCAGGAGGCTAGAATTAAGCATGCAGAGCTACTAGATTCTCTACGGGTCATTGATTATCAGGCATAATCGCGGCGAACTCACACTGAAGCGGATAAGTCTGAAACTTTGCTTGCCAGGTTGATCCGAGATACCCCCCAGCGGTGGTAATAAATGAGATACATATCTTAGAAGGGGTTATTACCGTTACTCAGAGAGATATCAATGCTGCCTTCCGTCAATACTATGTCACATTATATGGTACTTCGGATAACAGCGCAATGACCCACTTGGAGGCTTTCTTGTCTAACCTCACGTACCGGTAACTCATGACAGCAGCTCAGAAAGGACTGATAGGGCCCATTACCCAGTCTGAGATTAGGGTTGCCATGAAGGGACTGCAGTGTAACAAAACCCCAGGTTTGGACGGTCTTCCAATTTAATTTTATGCTACGTATGCAAATTCCCTAGTGCCTCAATGAGCAATACTATATAATTCAGCACTAGAGAAGGGCTCTTTACCACTCACCACTGCACACGCATTGGTACTATCACTCCCAAAAGTGGGAAGGGATACAGAGTATAAAATATTGAGTAAGGTGTTGGCCAATAGAATACTGCCCTCTCTGTCCACACTAATCCATATAGACCAAACTGTTTTTTTACCTGCACAAAGCACATCTCTGAATACTAGAGGGCTCCATTACCTCGTGACTGAAGCCCCGAAACGATATCCTCATGCATTTCTCTAGATCTGCGGCAGTCATTTGACTCCATTAAATGGGAATATATGTTTCAGGTGCTGGAGAAATTTGGGATTCCAGAGGGCTTTATTGCCTGGCTTCGCCTCCTATATGATGCCCCCGCGGCGCGTGCCCGTACTGGTAGCCACATCTCAGCGGAATACTCCATATATAGGGGGACTAGACAGGGGTGCCCTCTATCACCCCTTGTCTTCATATTGGCACTAGAACCACTGGCAATAAGGATGCGTCAAGATCTCCTCGATAGGGGCATACCACTAGGGCATACAACGCATCTGTTTTCTCCGTACGCTGACAATATTTTTCTATACCTGCATGATCTCCATCTGCCCTTGGATCCGATCTACGAGGTATTTTGCCCTTTCGAAACTATTTCATGCTTGGCCATTAACTTTGCAAAGTCACACACTTTTTTCTTCACAGACCATGCAGATATCACGGACGGGAAACTTGGGAATACTAGACTCCAGGTGGCACCCCATACATTCAAGTACCTAGGTATTCAGGTATATCGGATGCATACTGACATGTTGGACGGTAACCTACACCTTGCGCTTAGAGCTTTGCGGTCCAGTATCACTTTCTGGACCTCACTGCCACTGTCTGTCATGGATAGGGCAACCTTTGCAAAGATGGCGGTCCTACTGAGGTTGCTCTAATATTTCACTAAATTACCACTGATGGTGCCACATTCTACATTTGGATTGATGAACACGTTGCTTATTGATCTTATTTGGGGCGCTGGCAGAAGGCGTATTTGTGTAAAGAAATAGCAATTGGATACAAGTAAAGGGGGCCTGGGCGTTTCGGACTTGCGTGCTTATTACTACGCATGTCATTTACAGAGACTGTCATACTGGACGGTGGGGTGTAATTTACAAGAGATAGGATATACGGAGGCGGACATAGATCATGGTGCTTTACATACTTTGTTACTGCCTGGTGGTGTGATCCCGAAGGACCCCCCCTCTGCTGTGTACGGTGCTCCAATGTTGGAAAGCAGCTCTGCAATATGCACATGCACCCCCTGCATATGTGGGTAACATTCCACTACTGGGTATTCCGCTGACAGGCGGCAGGCTTACAAAGCACAAGATAACATCATGGCTAGACGCAGGGATTAGCACAGTAGCGGATCTGTTTGGGGATAGAACGCTGCTGGTTCATGACACATTTGTTAATGAAACTGGATTCCCAGCGCACTTATTTTTATTGCATGCTGCACTGTTCCAATATAGAGAAGCACTGGGCCTCACAGAGACAGGAACCCCCACTGACAATTTGATCAAAATGCTCTACTATATGGGCAGCGGCAGACACCTTATTAGGTGGCTCTACACTGGTTTGCGATCTCATACAATGATTGCTCTGGATTCATTGCGGGCAGCATGGAGTGAGGACATCGACAGGGAATTGTTGATGAGGATTGGAAGTGTGTTTTAGAACACCCCAAAAAAGCCTCTAGGAATGCGAAATTCAAATTTATTCAGACTATGATCCTTCATCGCGGTTACCTTACGCCACATAAACTGGATAAAATGTTCAAACAGACGCAGCATCACTGTCCGAGATGTTTATTGGAAGGGTCGGACCTGCCTCATATGGTTTGGACTTGCCCGAAGGTGATGGGGTATTGGGACCAGGTTCGAAACATAACTAGGGGGGCTACACACCGTGAAATACTAAACACTATAGAAGAAAGCATACTAGACCTGCATAAACAAGTGTCCAAACATAAGGGACAATATTGATTTATAGACCTGCCGCTTATTTTAGCAATACGTGCCATCAGTATGCAATGGAAATCGCGGAATCCCCCTCTGTATTCACATGGCATAGTGAGATGCTGCGCTGGGGCAGTGCAGAAAGAGCCGCTTTGCGCAGAGAGGAACTTAGAGGTCTACGCAAGACCCCAATAGCATTGGAATGGGATATTATGCTTGAGGCCTTAAAATCCGTTAACATCAATCAGCACACCTCTGAACTCACACAGCTGAATTCACATTAAGACACCTAGTCCCCGAATTACATGACACATGTAGTGTTTTTTTATTGACTACGGATGCATACCTTTTATATGAAGCCTACAACATCTATTATACGATATGTATGATTTACTATATGCTCATGGGATCAGAGGGATAGGGGTGGGGGAGTTGGGGACTCGTTTGTTGGGTAATTGCTCATGGACGTGACTGTAGACACAAGATTTGCTTCCGTACCTAGATACTGTTGAATGTTTAGATGGTGGCAAGCGCCACTAGATATGCTGGTTCCATAGACTGTATAAGATACTCTTATTTCTCTGTTGACTGTCAAGAGAAATTATCCTAAGGTCATAATATAATAGCAACGTAGTTACCGGTGCATGTTACTTTAAATGCGTAAATGGTCATGTACGATGAGCAACATAGTAATGTGATGTATATGTTCTACGAAAACCAATAAAATTATGTTAAAAAAAAAATCTGTCACACCAATTGCAAAGATTGAATCAGTATTGCACTTCCTTGCAGTTGGCTCTTTACAAAGTACTGTCGCAGAAAGAAATCCAATGTTTAAACCAACATTTTCTGTTGTCTTCAGCCAGTTCCTCAATTTGATATTACAAAATAAGCATGAGCTTATCCAGTTACCATCTCTGGCCACCTTCAAGACTGCATATTAATATGCTTACCTAGGAATACCAAATATTGTTGATGTCACAAATTGCATGCATGTAATATTGGTTGTACCATATCACTGAGAGCAGAGTACAACTACCAAAAGTACTCTAGCAATGTGCAGATTGTGTGCTTGTCTGATCTCTTTATCACCAGTGTCTGGACAAGGCTCCCTAGATCTATTCATGATCTATGGTGCTTTGTAGCAGAAATGAACCACAAACTATGGCAGTTCTTCCTTCAAAGAGTGCAAGGCTTGTTTGCTGAAAGTTGTTGTCTGTTATTGTTTGTGTGATAAATAAGACAAGTATTGAATTACCCGACAACTGAAGTGCGCATGTTTTGTTGTATCTGAGGATTCTAAATATTCCATTAAATGCTGATTATTAACTTCATTGAGAAACGCACCAATGCCAAGGCTCACGATAATATAGATGTTGGCAGCAGAGGACCTGTACAACATAAGGGAGAGAGTCAGTCTGTTGGAACAGACAAGAAACCTACTAGGTGCTGAGAGAGAAGTGCCCATCAGACTCAGATAGCTTGTCCAGCGATCAGCATAAGTGTGAATTCCATCAGCCCACCCTCTTGGCGGAGCCTCGTCATCTGGAAAACAACGGAGTAAAGTCTGTGTAGCCAATGCTGCTCTTAGGCTAACAATGTTGGATACTTGACCTCTTGCTCCAGATCAACTTAGCCAAGAATGCTTTTCAAAGTATGCGAGTGCTGATGATGTGCAGTGCTATAGTGATGCGAAACTAAAAATGGCTATAAGGGCGAAAAATATGTTTATTAAGGATCGTCCGAATGCCATAAATAAAAACAACCTGATAGTATGAAACAAATTTACTATATCATAACAATAGGTAAAGTTGACATGTTTCAGCCGCTATGGCAATGTTGCCCGGCTTTCTTCAGGACTTCGTGGATGTAATATGCTACTGCATGACAAAAAACTATGTGTAAAAATGTGAAAGAAATAATATTTCACTCAGAATGAGAACGTCAGTGGCCAAAGACCACCCTACCAGAACCAGTTTGTGTGTCCATGTAGGTAAGTGCGTACTCTACTTCTCCTAAAACACAAGAAATAGGAATTGAACTGAGCAAGGATGAGCACAACAGTTTCTGAGCAAAGGTTTCTTAGTCAAAAATCAATTCTGTCAAGTAATTGAAAATATCTGCCCAATCAGTGGCTATGGTAGGAACACTGTATAAAGTAGACATCTTAATTTCATTCATCCAATCTGATGTGGGAGTGTGCCTCACCTCACCCGGCAACTGCTCGGTGTTTGAGGCCCCGCTCTATTTGTAATTGGAACAAGGGAACAAAAGTGAACAGTGACGGTTCTTCCATGGGGGCATTTGGGCGCCGCCCCCCTTGCTTTTCTCGCTGTGCGAGAAGGCAGAACAATGGTAGTTATCATATTATATAACTACCATTGTTTCTTCCTTCGCGCACGGCGAGAAAGCAGAACTTCTTGGTTTAGAGTTACTCGAGGGCAGGGGGGAGTGGCTTGGGGGAGTGGCTTGCCCATTGTTGTTAATACTGACTGTTTGGGCAGCCTGAGGCTGCCCAAACAGACAGTATTACCAACAGTGGGAAAGCCACTCCCCCAAGCCACTCCCCCCTGCCCTCGAGTAACTCTCCCTGTTCTCTCTGTATGCTGCATCTTGTGTCACCATGGACTTGTTTATGACAACTTAAAGCGAGGGTGTGGCCTATGATCGGCTAGAGCAGTTGAACTCGAAGCTAGGGAACCGGGTCATGTCTCGGCATGGGTGCTCAACATCCTGTGATCCTGGGCAAATCACTTAATCTCCCCCTGCCTAACAAATATGAATGTGCCCGTTAGTAAAGCAACTTGTAACGTAAAGGCTCTGATACTTTTGGGTCGAGGTCGCGCTATAAAAAACTTAAATAATGGATTAAAAAGCTGTAAAACGGGGGGCGTGGCTTAGCGCCCGGCGAGGTCGGAAGCGCAGATGTGAGCGCTCCCGGTCGCTTGGGGTTTTCGCCACTTTTGCCACCTTACCTGAACCTGCAAGACGATTCCTCCGTGACCGGAAATTGAAGCGGACGGAGAGCTGCCATTTGGGAACCCTTTCGAGCGCCGGAATGCCCGTTTTTGGTGTTTTTGCGGCGGACGCGGCTGAGTAAAAGTCGCGCCCGCCATTTTTTTTTTTTTTTCCTTCCTCTCAGCGCGGACTGCGGCGCCCGCGCTTCACAACAATGCGACTCTGCCACGGAGCCCTGCACCAGGATATGGATTCTAAATGAGGTATTTCCTGCTCCTGCACTTCCTCACTACCAACGTATGCCAAATGCTGCCTATTAACAAGATTTCCTGCGTTTCACTGCTTCTGTGTTGCATGGGCGGCCATTTTGAGTGAATGGACTTCCATCTCCTCAGATATTCTGCAGGTGCATTCAGTCAACGTTCATTTTATGCCTATATGCGCTGCTTGGTCTCCTGCCCGTACTTTTACCAGTATTTACTATTTGAGGCAACTTTGAGCAAGGTTTTTCTTCGCTTTTCTTCAATTGCTCCCCTTGCACTCATGCTGTTTTCTCCCTGACGGACTTCCTTTGCTCCACAAAGTGCCATCTTTTTATATCTCATTACCAGGGTGGCTCTCAGCTTTCGGCATCATTTTCTTAACCCCTCCATCAAAGAATTGGTCGCTGCTTCACCTACTCTCTTCACCTCAGGGCATACCTGCATCTTACGTAGTTTTTCATTTTGAAGCTTTTAAGCGTCTTCTTCATTGCCTCTGGTCTTGTACTGGATAATATTGCTCTTCATCCTTATGGAAAAAAAGGCACTCTCTCGTACCCCCAAGCCTCCACGACGTGGCTTCATCAAAAACTCTAAAGTCTTCTCTGCGTTGGCGCACCTCGAGGCCTCCCAGGAGTTTCTCACTCAAGTGTCGCAGTCCAACACGGAGCGGCCCATCCAACCTCCGGGGAAGGTCACGTCAAAACGCCTCAAACAGGATCCTCCATCGCCAACGGGGTCCACATCGGCTGTTTCCATGGAGCTGTTGTTGGAAGAAATTCGAGCCCTCAGACCCTTCATGGAGGAAACCAATTCTAAATTGCAGGTTCTAACCGACAACTGGTCTCAGATGGATGCCAGAGTAACCACAGTAGAACATTCCTTAACCGCTTTACAAGAGTCATCCTCCACAGTAACACACATGCAATCTCAAGTTTCGTCTCTTCAAAAGCAGGTTGAGGAGTTGGAAAATCGTAATAGGCGCAACAATCTCCGCCTTTATGGCCTGGCGGAAAATTCTGAGGGGAATGACCCCATCGCCTTCTTCAAATCGTTTCTACCCAAACTTCTCCATTTACCTGAGGACACCACGCTTAACATCCAGCGTGCACACCGGTTGGGTCGCCTTCCTTCTACTTCCTCTCCTTCTTCACGACCAAGGGGTGTCATCATGTACTTCTTAGAATATACTGACCTCCTCAAAGTTATTTCAGCAGCTCGTGCCTCACCTCGCCTACAATGGTCTGGTTCCAATCTTTTCTTTGCGCAGGATTATGCAAAAGCTACAGCCACTCGCCGCAAGGCCTTTTTGGACATGCGACCTGAACTTCGTGCCATTGGAGCCAGATACGGTCTTTTCCATCCCTGCCTCTTCAGAGTGACCTACAACAACAAAACTACAACATATGAAGATCCTATTCGCCTACGGAGCTTTTTGAATGCAACTCAAGCCTCCGGCATGGACTTCTCCAGCTCTTCGTCAGCCTTTCCGCCATGATTCCGGCGTGATGAAGCATTGAAGTTTCATTCATTCTGCATGCTTGTCGTGCCTTGTTGAATGTATTCTTGTTTGTCGTTGCCACGCTTTTCGGCAGCTTTTGTTGTTCTAATGTTCTCTTGCTCTTCCTCTCCCATTGATTTCCTTTACCCTTGTTCGTTAGTTCATACAGTTCATCGCCGTCTACTTGCGTACCTTTTTGTCACTCTTTACTGTTGTATTCTCCCCTTCTCTCCTTTGTCTCATTCATTATTGTTTTTTCTCCTTTTTCCTTGCAGGTTTTATGATATATATGGCGTCATTCCCCCGACCTGTTGGTCCGTTTGCACTGGACGCTTGCCTCCTCTGCCTGGTGCTCCCCCCTCATTCATCTTCTCGCGTACCCCTCCCCTGGTGTTCAACCCTCCCATCTTTACCCTCCGTAAGTATGTTTTCCCTATCTTTCCTGTTCCTCGCCTCCCTCCTTGTATCTTTTTCACTTCTCTGTTCTCCGATTTTTTATGTTTTACAGGTGTCTACCTCTCTTGGTTTTCAAATACTCTTCTATTACTGCCTTCCGCCTATCGTTCTACCTACTTCTTGGACTACTTTATCCTTGTCACTGCTCAACTCGCTTCTACATTCCTTTCCTTCACTCTTTTTATTTTTTACTCATCCTTTCATTCTTTATTATACTGTGCTGATTTTCACCAACTCCCTTACTCTTCTGGACTTTTTCTGCTTTTCCTACTCATCTGGTTCCCTTCCGACTTTTCTTACCTTCTTCTGCTTTTCTTCTTTTTTCTCCCTCTTTCTTGATATGAAATGTCTCTTAAAATAGTCACCTGGAATGTTAAGGGCGTCAACTCGCCTATCAAACGACAACGAATTTTGTCTCATCTTTCGCGTCTAAATGTGGACATTGCTTTTTTGCAAGAAACCCATTTGTCAGCTGAAGAATCTGTTAAGTTGAAAAGAAGTTGGGTGGGTGATGTTTATTTTTCTCCTGGGGATGGCAAACGCAATGGCGTTGCTATTTTATGTCACAAAGCTCTCTCTCCTTCTATGATTGCTCAAGAGTCGGATACTGAAGGCCGATGGACTTATGTTAAACTCTCTATTAAGAATGTTCCAATTTCTCTTCTAAATGTTTATGCCCCTACCACTGGCGATCCCACTTTTTGGCACTCATTTTCCCAGCATGTCACCAGATTCATTGATGATAATTTCATTTTAGCAGGAGACTGTAATCAGCCCTTAGATCCCTTTTTAGACAGAAACTCCAAAGCACATTTCACACCTAATAAACCTCACAAACTCTTCTCCCAAACCATTTCCCAACATAAACTCACTGATGCTTGGCGTCTCTGTAATCCAAGTCTCCAAGAATTTACCTTCTACTCCCCATGTCATCATTCCCAATCCCGAATCGATTATATTTTTGTTACCCATAACATTGCCCAGACTCTCTCTCACGCAGAAATAGGTCCAATCTTACTTTCTGACCATGCCCCTACATTAGCCCAATTGGACCTTTTGCCCAAATTAACAGGCCCACGACGCTGGCGTTTCAACAATTCTCTTCTCCTGGACCCCAAATTTACTACCGCTTTCACCTCCTTTTCCCATGAATTCTTTGCCCTAAATGATAATTCTCCGGTTCCCAAGCATACTATTTGGGATGCTTTTAAAGCGGCAGCGAGGGACTTTATCATTGGCTTTGTTGCTAAAAAGCGTAGAGCTGCTCGAGAAGCTACTAGAACCATCCTTCTAGATATTAAGAAATTGGAGCATTCTTATTTCACCTCCCGCTCACAGCAAACCCTAACCGCCCTTATCAACGCTAAGATGAACTTTAACAAAAAATCTACAGATGATGCATCATTGTATTTATTGAAGTCTAGTGCCAAGTTTTATGGGGGCAAAAACAAAGCTGGCAAAATCCTGGCTAATTATCTGAAGGTGAAACACAACAAACTAAACATTGAATCTATCTATGATACTGACTTGACCCTTAAACACACAGATGCAGACATTCTCACTACATTCTCCACTTTTTATGAGACCTTATATTCTTCTGAAACTCACCCATCTTCCCATTCACTGGACGCATTTTTTTCCACTATACAAAAACCATCACACTTTCCACTTGACCTTTCTCACTTAGAACGCGCTATATCCCAACAAGAGTTACTTAAAGCACTTCAAACACTCCAAAAAGACAAAGCTCCTGGGCCTGACGGCTTCACAGTTGAATTTTTTCTTCACTTCTCAAAGCTTCTTATACCCAGGCTCCACTCTCTTATCGGCACTTTCCTCTCCTTGGGTTCTTCCTCGGGCTCCTTCTCAGACGCCCATATCTGCCTCATACCCAAGGAGAGGAAGGATCCTCAATACTGCAAAAACTACAGGCCGATTTCCCTGGTCAATATCGATTACAAAATTTTTGCAAAATCCCTTGCAGTACGACTTGACCCTCTCCTCCCAGATTTATTGGGTGAAGAACAGTCCGGCTTTGTCAAAGGCCAATTTATCACTGATAACACCAGACTCCTATTTGACATTCTCTCCAAATCCCGCCTTTTACCTCATCCTCTTGCGGCCATTGCCTTGGACGCTGAAAAAGCGTTCGATAGGGTTGAGTGGACTTACTTGTTTCATACCCTCCAATGGTTCGGTTTTGGTCCTCTTTTCACCTCCTTAATTTCACTACTTTACTCTCACCCACGCGCAGCGGTTTGCGCCAATGGTCAAATTTCTTCATTTTTTGATTTAAAAAGAGGCGTTCGTCAAGGATGTCCCCTGTCCCCCTTTCTCTTTAACTTGGCTTTGGAACCCTTCCTCTCCAAGCTTCGTCAAAGTCCCTCCATTCAGGGTTACCAATTCTCGGATTCCCACATCAAATTAGCAGCCTATGCGGATGACATTCTGTTATTTGTCTCCAACCCCTCTCTCTCCATTCCTGCTTTTCTTACTGAAGTCCATGCTTATTCCCAAATCTCTGGTTATAAGCTTAATAATGACAAATGCGAGATCCTCCCTTTAACCAAATTTACATTTAAACCAGATTTTGTCGCCTCCAACTTCACATGGAAACCTTCCCACATCAAGTACCTCGGAATGCATATTGCCCCCACCATCCCGGATACCGTTTCCCTGTGTCTGTCCAAATGTATTCAAAAGTTGACAGATCTCACGTCCAAGTGGCATCCTCTTTACCTCTCTTGGTGGGGCCGCCTAGACACTATCAAAATGATGCTATCTCCTATTGTTTTATACACGCTCTCTAATATTCCGGTTCACATCCCATCCAAATTTTTTAAACAAATTAACTCCATTCTAGTCTCCTTTCTCTGGAACAAAAAGAAACCGCAAATGTCCTTGGCACGCTTAATTCGCCCTAAATCAGAGGGTGGGGTTAACTTTCCTGACTTCCCAGCCTATCACAAGGCGTTCCAATTGAGACAAGCCTCTTTTTGGCTCCAAGATCCTGATACCCCATGTCCATTATGGGCCAAGCTCGAACGCCTGCTTTTGTCTCCCTTCTCTTTTTCCGAATACCTTTCCTTCTCTCGCAAACCCACATCTGTTTCTACTCCGATTCATAAGTTTACCACAAAAATACTCCTCTCTTCCTCTCCTCCATCCCCCACCACTATTGCTGATTTCATATCCTCCCCCATATGGCATAACACTTCCCTACTCATCCGGGACAGACCCTTTTTCTGGAAGTCTTGGCATACTCGAGGTCTGCAATGGATTTCCCAACTTTTTTCTAACTCCTCTTTCTTGTCTTTTCATGAACTTCGCATCCTTTATGACTTGCCCGCCTCATCTGCACGTCAATATCAATCCCTTAAAGACACGGTTTTCTGAAATATGATCTCCTCACTCAACCCAACTCTTCTTCTCCCCCTTCCACTCTCACCTCCTCACTTCACTTCTTCTTACGCACTGCACCAAGAGCTACCGCTATTTATAAATACCTTCATGCCAGCAAGACCCCGAGACCTAAATCCAAAATCGAGGAGTCCTGGGAGCATGATTTGTCTGTCTCTTGGTCAGTTCCCTTCTGGGACAAAATCTGGACCAAACTCCGCAAATCTTCAAGGGCTGCTACACTCACTCAGACTTTATTTTTTATTTATAACAGACTCCTCTTCACACCTTCTGACCTGCACAAACGCTTTCCTAATACTCCTCACGCATGCTGGTCTTGCTCATCTCCACAAGCTGATTTACTCCACATGTTATTTTTATGTACTTACGTTCGTAGTTTTTGGTTGCAGGTTTGGGCTCAAATTAATGTGATATTCCACACTTCTATCCCGTTTTCCCACACACATATTTTTATGGGTAGCCTTTCCCCCTGTTGGGATGATGTTGACTTGAAACCCCAGATTGTTGACCTTTTACTTGCTGCTGCTTTCCAACAATTAACAGTTAACTGGAAAGATTTTTCCAAGATTTCTTTCAAAGCATGGTGGTTTAATGTGTGTCATAACCACAGACTCGATACCACTCATGTTTTCCCGGCATGTTTGGCTGTCAAGCGCATGGACTTATGGACTCCAGTAACGCTTTATCTGGACTCTTGCAGTAAGCGTTTGTTTCATCCTCTACCTCCACAACAAGAGGTTCCTAAGCCCCCTTAATCGCCCGATGCATTCCATTTCTCCTTTAATGTATTATTTTCTCAAATTTTCTCACCGTTTTTATGATTGCCATATTTTATGTCCATGCATTTTTCCTGTATCTCTTCTTCATTTGTCAATTTGCACCCAGATTTCTTTTTCATTGCTTAAAAGTCTTTAAATTTGTATCCCATTGTATTCTGTTTTGACACCTGATTTTCTCATTTTATTACTATCAAATAAAATTCTTTTGAACTTAAAAAAAAAAAGCTGTAAAACCCTGCTTTCAAAGTAGGGAGTGTTAAATAAATTCACCAAGTACTTGCGATTAGCACAGCCCAGGAAGAAACACTAACGGAGCAAGAGCACGCAGTGGGTGCTGCTAAATTAGGAGGTATTTCCAATTCAATATTACATACTTTTCAGTGTTTTAAAAGGAACAGCTCTTTGTGTAACTTGTTAGGAATCATTTTCATGATTACTTTATTAACTGAACTGACTTGTCAGTACAGCAATCTACTGAGAGACCGCATTGCTGTCGTCATGGGTAATCGCCTATTTCTCGGTTTGAGGGCCTGAGTTTGGAATGAAAAGAAAACGAATTTCACGCTTTGAGCCCTGTCCATTTTATCTGATTTATTTTTTAGATGTTTACTCGCTCCTGCGAGGCTTTGAAATGTTTTGTGAGCGGGGTTTAAAAGCTTAAATGATTATGTGGGAAATATCATAGTACCATAGGAAAGTCATGGTGGTATTGCTACGAGGAAGTCTATTTTAACATGACTTCTGCTCCTACGCTGAAACATGTGTAATCCGAGTGAGGAAGTTGCACGGATTGGCTCCATATTTAAAAAAATCTGGAAATGAGGGGCAAGTGTTATTCAAGTTTTCAGATGGATTTGGGCTCTGAGTTGCTTTCCTCCAGGGACGTGTCTCCAGCTTCTGGAAGAATCGGTGCTTCGCCTACAGCTAAGTTTTGTGCTTGTGCAGTTGATTTTCACTGCGATACATGTCATGTTGTCCTGAATAAGTAGTGTCTGTCACTCGGTCTGGGATCTTGCAGGACAGAATTCAATTAATTAAACATTTCCAATATTAACGGCAATGTACCTGCATAGCAGTGGCCAATACCTGCTTTGTCATTCTGTAATACCCCACGCACTGCTGTCTCACTGCCATAGTTACGTTCTGAACCCAAGAGTGTTGCCTATGATTGGTTGAGATTTGAACAGGCACCTTTCAATGATTGCCTTCCTGGTTCAGTTCTCAGCATCCCTTCTTGATTAAACTACCTTCTAAACCCATAGTTACTTTAGCTAGGACAGTTTCTCAGTGAAAGGTAGTTATCACATTTAGATTAAAAATAGTGACTGTTAGTCAGAACATTACAGTGTTTTGTTATGTCAGCATGTTATGTCAGCATCATGTCTAGGTACAAAGCATACAAAATATGATTGGTAGTAGTGTGGCTAGGTTTAGGTGAGTGGGTGACTATAATAGTGATAACTTGGGAGGATTTGGAGAAGTAGTGATCTGAGTGGCAATATATGAGTTGAGTGAAAGTGGCAGTGGGGAGGTCTTGGTGTCAGGAGAAAGCATAGCGATGGCGTGGGTAATAGTGAAAGTGGCCCTCGGTAAGAGGCGGTGTTAGTGGTTTAGTGCCAATGAGTTTCTAAGTGTGTCAATTATAATTGGCAGTAGCTGACTATTGTAGAGGGTGATTGTTTGCTAATGATGATGCAGGCCATCAGGGAAATTGTTGTAAACATGTTTATGATGTCTGAAGGTGTTTACTTTGAACCTGTCGATGGGGTTGGACAGAGTTGAGCTTCTGGGTAGGTGCATACCATTTCAAGACTATAAGTTCCCCCTGCTTTATAAGCCTGGCTTTATCATGAAAAGCATTTGCTTTAAAATCTACCATTTGCCATTCTTTTTCCAAATTTCTCTTGGGAGGAAGGCCCAACCTGTACCCCACTTTTGCTCGCTTCGGTTGCGGCTTAAAAGTCATGCCCAACTTTTACGCCCCACTACTTTCAAATGTCACCAGCCGCCACTGAAAGTGAAGTCATCTTACAGCACAGTCCCTTATTTTCACTATAATATCAAATGAATCATAAACCTAAATCAACTATAAGAACTAATCGCTAAAACACTAAGCTAAAATGCAGGTAGGCCTTTCATCTTGTGATTCTTAGTTAGTTATTGGTGATGAGGTTTGTATTTTGAAGAAAATCATAACAATATAACACATACATATGGCCTTGCTCTATGAAGGCCATAGACTAATAAGCAATATGTTGAAAACCTCTAGTAGCACTGTCTGTGCAAAAGAGCATTCACAAATAATTCAAATCATAATAAAGATTGAAGCCCAAGACCTCTGACAGATGTATTTGAAGAAAGAAAGGGCAAAAAGGAATGAAGTGCCAAAAGGAAAGCCCTCTAGATGTTACTCCTTACCTGTCCGTCGGTACCCCCAGTCAAGTTCCGAGCTGAAGGGGAGGTACCTGACGGCAGGAGCATGTTTTTATACCGTCACTAATAGGCTAAACAGTCTCTTGTTACATCATTAACCAATGGCAAAAAACTATACTGGCCGGGCACATCATGCCCGTCTCTCGCGTAAAGTGAAGAAAACTCTATGGTGTCTCTCGCGAATCGAGTCGCGCGTCCATTGGAGACACTGTAATGCAAGCGGAGTGGGCATGCGCACCCGATTAGCGTCTTAGTTGGGCGCATGCACGTTCAGCTTAGCATGATGCTGTAGAATGGCAGAGACAGCACAAGGCTGTGTACATTAACCCGAATGTCGGGAAACGAGATTCATTAATGAAGTGTGACTCGCAGCTATGACGAGTGGTTCTCTTTAATATTAGTGAATCAATGCGTCTTGTCTTAACGGAACACTCAGCAAAGATCGTGTAAATGCCAAAATAGAACGTGTAAATGCCAAAATAGAACAAGTATGCACAAATGTGTCACTCAATGTTATTAGTTCGCTGGGTAGCTCGTTGTCATGTCATTACCGGATCCCACCCTGGCAGGGTCAGCACAAGTTAGATGATGGTAGGCTTTTGCATGAACTGCCTGTGTTCAACCAAAACATCTAGTACAGAGACCATTGAAACCCTAATTCCGTGTCATGTACAAGATCTACATGTAAGGTCAGACATGGTGACAGACAGCTGGGGTGACCAGTCATGATACTGAATGGGAATACAACCTAATATGGTGTATGTCAAAGATCTAAAAAATAAAAATAAAAATGCACCAATAGGAATTATATTTCTTGTAATATGATCCTTGTAGTAGATATTGATTTGTGCATGTGGTCCACTAGTTAAGACGTTATTCCCAATCAAGTACCTTGGGTAATTAGCAAATCACTATCCGTGTAGCAGGGCAGAGGATGATACTCACATCGATGCCCACGGAATATTGTCGTTGAGGCCTTCTGTGTCACATTTGAGTCTAAAGATCCATTTTTGTACCCCAACATCATGTCATGGTGCACTGTCTTCTTGCAGACATGCAAAGCCATGCCATTGTCAATCATCTGTTGCATCAAATATTACAAATATCAGTGTAACATCAACCTTGTTGCTGCAACTCAATTTCCATATGACGTCTGTCCAACAGGAGAACAACAACGAACTACACAGGATGATGACAACATGCAGAGCCAGTCCCCACCACCACAACGTGAGCACTCAGATGCAGATTCACTCATAATCTACGACTTGGATTCTGAAGCTGGCCCCTCTGGTGTGCCAGGGAATAACATAGGTCGAGCCCTCACCGTCACCACTACCACAGCAACAACAACTGGCCTGGCCCCTGCCACTACAACCTGTGTGGCATCCACCAAAATCGTCTCCACCACAGCAACAACAACTGGCCTGGCCCCTGCCACTACGACCTGTGTGCCACCCACCACCATCCTCTCCACCACGGCGACAACTGTGCTGACCCCTGCCACCACGACCTGTGTGGCCTCCAACAACCCCATCACCACTACTGCCAGTAACAATCGCCCTGCCATGGTGGTTACCAACACCACCGCACATTTGCATCATGGCAGGTAGAGTGTGCCAGTGCGTCGTCGGACAATGCCACAGGGACATGGCAGGAGGGCAGGTGGGAGGGGACATGGTGCAGACACACAGAAGGACAGTGACCCTGAATTCCTGGCCACCATTGCAAGAGTCCTTGGTTCCTACCAGGAGAATCCTGGAGTAATGTGCCAGCTTGCAGAGGACATGCATGACAGCCGCATGCTGCAGCAGTCCATGGACACACGGATGGGCCAATTGGTCAACATTGTTGGACAGCTCGTGGGTGTGCTGAGGGACAGGCTCCCAGGCACAAGTGCAGATCAACCCCCCTCTAGTGGCATGCCTGCCAGGCAGAATAACGAACCAGCCATAGACACAGAGAGGGCTGTGCAGGAGGAGAGGGAGTCCTCAGACACCACTGACCCTGGAGCAAGTGCAGCCCCCGCCAAACGCACCAGGGGCCGCCTGAGACTCCTCAGGGGAGGATCTGATGGCAGGCCACCATACCAATTCCACACACTGAGCCAGCCATGATGGTTCCTTGCTATTCCACCTTGCATGGACTCTGTAGACTCTGTTAGCCCACGTTGCCAAGTTGATGGCCTGAGTCTGTTAGACTGTGTGACTCCTGCTTTGTACATACTACTACATTTTTCTCATCTACCATGACAGACAAACAATGTATAGACTCCTCACACCTGTGTACATATTCACTACAGTTGCACAAATCTTTTCTTTCAATAAACACCCATCACATACCTATGTCTGTGTCAGCGCCATGTTTATTTACGTAGGTACAATGACAATTCAGTGTCCACGTAACACCAGCAGTGAATGTGAAGAGGCCTTGACAGTGTGAAAGAACCTGGAAAGACAGTAGAGAATGACATTTACTACTCATGTCATGCCATTGCAGCTGAAACACATCAATAGTCATCAATGGTATTTAGACAAGCACACATAGCAATGCACAATAAACTCAACATACACATGAAGTACCTGGAGACAAATACCCTGTGCAACACACATCAGCCATCACCTCACACACAACAGCCAGCAGTTAAGAACATCAATGCCTTCACACTGACATCCAAGCCAACACATGATCTCCCTGTCCTACCAAGTCACTTAAATGCAAGGGAAGTAGTTGGCAATTAGCTGTTGACGCAGGTCACCACCTTCCTCTTCACCACTATCGTCATCACTGGAAGTGTGTGGGTTTGCAGGAAGGGGAATCTGCTGCTCATCCTCCTCCTGGGTGAGTGGAATGGCTTTGCGCATGGCAAAGTTGAGGAGCATGCAGCATGCCACTACTATCTGGCACACCTTCTGTGGGGAATACAACAGTGCACCTCCACTTTTGTCCAAGCACCGGAATCGGGACTTCAGCAGGCCAAAGGTGCGCCCAATCACATGGTGTGTCCTACCATGTGCCTCGTTGTAGTTGACTTCACCCAGGATTTCTGGATTCCTTATTGGGCTCAGCAGCCAAGGCCGGTTGGGATACGCTGAGTCACCTAGGTGTGGCATACACAGAGAAAGTTAGTGATACAAACAGTGGTAGAGAACAACATGTCACACACAGCACACTACTTGACTCAGTCTACTCACCTACAAGCCATGCATGCTCTGGTTGCAGATCTGCCATCATCCGTGGTACCACGCTGCTCCGCAGGATGTAGGAGTCATGGGCAGAGCCAGCAAATCTCACACACACATGGCTGATGATCAAATCAGCTTGGCACACCACCTGCACATTAATGGAATGGTAGTGCTTCCTGTTCCTATACACCCTCTCATGCGCTCGTGCTGGTACAAGGCCAATGTGTGTGCAGTCAATGGACCCCACTACATGAGGAATGCGGCCAAGGGCATAAAAAATAGCTGGCAAATTGTGTGTACTTGGGAACATAATGAATTGGTCCTTGTACAGCATCATTGCCGACACAACCTCCCACAGCACCATGCTTAACGTGCATTGCGCCATACCACCACCAATGGCAACCGTGTATTGCAAAGTGCCCGTAGCATAACAATGCAGGGCTGCCATGAGCTTCACTGTTGGGGACAGGGCAGTTGGATAGGTCTGTTGAGGTGTCAGATGGGGCTCCAACTGAGCACACAGCTCTTGCAGCGCAATCAAGACAGAACTTCCTGATGACGTCCACATTCTCCATGTCTGCCAGCACTGTGAAAGGACGGTGCACATTTGGTCGTCGCCTACATGACAAGAGGAATAATGTAATTCTGATAACGCTATGACATGTGTCAAACATATCACATATTGACTTATGTGGCACAAACAATTAAGGGACTTCAACCATTCATGAATCCACAACTCAGATGCAGGTACATTTTGAACATATAGTCGGGTTACATCAGGTCATGTTGCACATACTGACTAACTCTAAAACACATTTGGACGTCATGAATGGCACACCAATGCATCTTGTGTACCAAGCCCTAGGAGTAGGTGACACAGCAGATGTATGATCTAGCTATACTGCTGACGAACATGTAGCTGCATTGCCTGCCACACCTTGCTGATCAACTTACACAGACCACCAGTGTTCATCACAATGTAAACAGAGTGTGTAAGCAGACCACATGTACTACATCATTCATATGTGCACATCAAAATTACCGCAGTATTTGTCCATGCAATCATATGTGTGGACTGATTGTCCCTCTCACACAGTGATTACATGGTAAACATTGTACCATATGACAGGAGCAAGAGATGTACATGCACACACATATCATGGCTGACAGGAGTAAGTGCATGTCAAGGCATTTCACTTTGCGCACACACATGACATGTGTAGGGATCAGTGAGTTGTATGTCACATTAGCATTCATATTGAGATACAAGTGCAAGAAGACACTGTGCTGCCATCTTGTCCAGGAAGAAAAGTCACTGAGTCACATTGCTAGTGCATACAGTGTCCATATGTGCGGTAGGAGTGCTCCGCATCCGCGGGTCAGCTCATTGAACATACTTGTAAGATGCTACATCGCGGTAGCGACCGCTTGGCCTCCGCGGTGTGACAACGCCAATGCCATTGCAGCCAATGGGAGCCGCGATCGCGTGGTGTGATGCAACATTTAAAAAATGCGGTAGGTGTGCTCCGCATCCACGGGTGAGTTCATTGGACATACTTATAAGATGCAACATAGTGGTAGCGACCGCCTGGCCTCTGCGGTGTGACACCGCCAATGCCATTGCAGCCAATAGGAGCGGCGATCGCGGTTGTGTGATGAAACGTTTGAAAACTGCGGTAGGCGTGCTCTGCATCCGCGGGTCAGCTCATTGGACATACTTGGAAGATGACACCCAGCCAGCCCAATTACAGTAGCTGGCTATCACTGTAACAACCCTCGGGGCCTATAAATGTCTGTGATAGCCCAACAGATCTCACATGCCTTCAGACACTGCTGACTGCCATTACTCTACAGCAACTGATTGTTTCCCAGATACCTGGATACTGTGATTTCGAGGACGGAGAAAGTCAGGGCCAGTCTCTTCATCACGGAGGAGCTTGAGGTTCTGTTGGACAAGGTCCTTGAACAGTATGGTCGGCTTTTTGGTGCACCAGGTGTACTGGTAAGTGTGACTGAATACAAGTGTGATACTAATCAGAATGTCACCTTGATGTTCCTGTGCACTAGTATGTGCCTGTGAGTGCAAGTTAATGTGCAGGCATCCATATAGTTATCATTGCATGCACCATACATGGACCCTATAAATTTCAATCGGACACATGTGCTGAGGAGGTAATTTGTACACCTCTCCTGCCATTCCTGCACTACAGCAATGAACATGTTGTTGTGAGATTAGCTATTGTAAATCTAGGTCACATTGCCATGTAAAGCAATGTAATATAAATGATGTTTGTATTACAATTAGGGGTGGGGTCGCACACTACTCGCACACCAGCGGTATCGCCCCTAAGGACTATGGTAAATGCAGTTACGTGTTCCGCGATGCATCTTCTTTTGATTCTCTGCTATCTTCGCTGTCTTCACCATCCCTGGTACAGGGATGGCGAAGACAGCGAAGATAGCAGAGAATCAAAAGGTGTGTGAGTAGTGTGCGACCCCACCCCCAATTGTAATGTTAAAGCTCCCTCGAGCAGTTGGCTGACGAGCCTGGGACCCTGCACCTACGCGCCTGAGTGGTACTAAACCTGGCAGATATTTGGCAGCCACAGGCAACCCCAAAACATGGCCTATCCCTGCTGATGAGGGGTGATACCCCGAAACACGTGTCTAGAGATTACCGAACTTTCTAGAGCTGAATTGCACCAACCAAGGTGATACACTTTGAACTTTCAGGTTTCCTGTGCTACCCGCACTACTAATCCCAGAATGCTGAGGGGCGATCCGATGGAGAGGCCAGCAGTGTCGCGCCCGTCTTTGCTTTTTAAATGATGTTTGTAGCCTGATTAGGAAACATAGTTGACAGGGCAGAGGGTAGGGAGTGCCTTGCATTTTACAAAGCTGGCACACAGACAAATGTTGATTAAATACAGTCCAAGTCAGGAGTTACTCTGACTGCACCATGTGATGTAATTGCCCACTCACACGAGACAAACTCACTGGTGGATGTTCATATGTATACTGTATTAGGCCAATGGATGATGTGTGTTGTGAAATGCTATAGCGCATAAGGTTTAGATGTGCAGCGTGTTCAACAGTCCCATGCATGACTGTTACCCAGTTCTGTAATTTGCAACTTGACACACCGATTACCCATAGAGACATCATGGGACTGAGTATTGCACAATACCGGTCTTGACTTTGTGATAAGGGCAGTGAGGCATCACCATGCCAAGGGCATTGGGGTGTGGGGGAGTGGTTGACACAGTCATTCAGGTACAACACATCTCTTGCACTATATTACATGTGTTGCTCACTCACAGACTGCGTCACCGATTGATGCCTACTACACATAGCTTTCAGTGCTGCAATTGTGCCTGTGTAGGTGATGGCCATGTCCCGTGTCCTGCATCATACGTACATATGCATGTAGTAATGTCATGCAAATGTACAAAGTGTAATGCTCTATGTCCTCTGATGAGGATGTTGTGTTTAGCGTCCTTTGTCCAGCCGGACAGGAGTTTATTTTGCAGGTATAGGTAATAACACATGGATTTTTCAAAATGACAGGTGGGCACGACCCGTGACCCACAGTGAACAAGACAAAACAACGAAAGTTTTAGGAAAAGGCACTCTGTGTATCCAACAGACGGCACACACACTGCCATAAGATGTGGGACGACATCTCCCGTCTCAGCAAGACCGTGGGAGAGATGACGTTGGGGTTGGCACCTCGAACACGCAGGCTGGCGTGACGAACCCTGACTCCAATTATGTCCCGCATCTGGGCTGTGACACAGCCAGAACTGTATGGACGTTTGAGGGACCATCAGCAGGATATATGTGGTGAGTATTCTGAGAAGGCTGACTTCGTGTGTGACTGACTGACTGCATGAATGGCATCCACAAGCCACTTCTGTTGTCATTGATGTGTCAATTCCGACAAGATTACTACTCAGTGGCCTATATGTGGAGTACAGGTGTCATGTTACTTCCATGGATGTGAATCCACATGTTCAATGTACAATGGCACTTGATGTTGCATCATGACATGTGCGATAATGACATTCTGTGCATTTTGGGTGTTAACAACATTTCACGATCTGTCCCTTGCAGCACTTTGAAATGGTGTGACCTACACTTCTGACAACAACGTGCAAAGGTTTTTGTGATTACTTACACAAGTTGAGATGCATTAATGGCTCTAGTAGAATGTAAGAAGCAATTCCTAGTATTTGTGTTGTCTCCTTACAGTGACTGCATATATGACTGGGGCAACAGGCTGTGTTGTATGCCTCTATCACATGCACCCATGTGGGTTTGCCTACAGGGATGTCCATGTTGGGTTCATAGGGAGCACGGCCTTAATGTTTGCCTGTGTGTACGTCACATGGGACCTTGCTGTCAACAATGCATTTTTGCATCTGCCTCTGTACCTAGCATTGTTGTTACAAACGCACACTGCACAGGGTGTTGTGCAACATGGTGTTGTCATTATGTACTTTGGTGTTGTGCATGTATACATTCTTTGTGTCTCTGCACCGTACTAAACCTATGTCTCTGTCAATTGCAGAATCTACTGAGTGCACAGGAGGCAATGAGACAGACACCAGTGCTCAAGCATCTGGCACGCATGAGTCACATGAGGTCACAGACAGTGTCCAGTGCCTCAGAAGGGGACCGGAGTGTCCATAAAGAATCGCGCCCAGAGAACCCAACATCTACATCCGATGACTCCGCAGCAATGGTGGCCACAGTGACAATGCAAAATCTACATCCACAACACATTGGCCAGTGTCCACCATCCCGCCTACTACCAATAGTGCATTCCGTGCACGCAGGGCTGTCAAGGGTACAGTCACATTCACCCCAGGCACTGCTGCCCCTGCCCCAGTGTCCCCTGCTGCCCTCAGTGTTGAGGCGGTAGATCTCTTGCGGCAGTTGTGTGTGGGGCAGACAGCTCTACTAAATGCATATAAGGATCAGGACAAGAAGTTGGTACAAGTTCTGGTATACATGGAGGGCATTCATTCGGACGTGGGTGGGCTACACAGAACTCTCCAGGGTTTGTCCTCAACCGTGACTGCTGCCATTTAGCTGTCCCGGCCTCAAAGTCCGGCTTCTGTACCTTCAACAAGCACCCTGCCAGTGGCAACACCTGTGGAGAGTGTAGACACAACAGAGCCCTCAGGCCCCAAGTTGGTGAGACACAGCCCACGACAGCAGCACCCCAAATGTGGCAGACGACAAACACCAGCCCCTAATCTGGACACAGGCAGAGAGGGAGACAAAAAACAAGCCCTTCAGATGAGACTCTGGGGCATCAGGCAAAAAAGCAGGCCTCTAGCTCATGTTCCAAGACGTCACATCCAGCACAGTGCCCTCCCATCCAGAAAACTGCTGCTAAAGACACAAACTCAGTTGCCATTCCTGCTGTGGTGCAGGTGCCAGTGAAGGCGAAGCAACAACAGCTCCCTAAGACACCCTAACAACAAACCTTCACTCCAACCAACACCCCTGTGAAGCATAGTCAGGAGAGCAATGTGCGATTGGCAACAGGACTACAGGGGTTAGGGGGCAAAAGTCAGGCCAACACCAAGGCTAAAACCAAATCTATCAAATCCCCACAGGGACAGACGCCTGCTCCTGTGACTCCTTTGTTGGAGGGTGTATCTGTTGTGCCCACACCACTTCCCAGTCAGCCCAAGACAATTCTGAAATATCGCATCCCTAAGAAGTGTAGAGTCAGCCCTCCACATTCTCCCTCACCCTCCCTGTCTCACGGCAGCTTATGCATGCCTCCACGTGCCATCATGCCACCCGCGCCATTCAGCCCTCTGCATGGTACAGCCACTACTGCCTCTGCCTCTGCTGGTCCTCTGTCTCCTAGGTCAGGTCCTACCACTGGGCTGGATGCTCTGCCACCTCAAAGTCCAGAAGACAGGCAGGTCTGATGCCAAATGCTCCCCTCATTCCCAACTCTCCCACAGATTTGCCTGGACGGAGCTCTGGTTTCACCATAGCATTTGGATTCACATGTCAGTGCACTGTGTGGCACATTCACTGTGTACATTCTAATGCACACATGTGCATTGTTTGAACTATGGACTGGACAATGTCATTTCCTTTGTTGGCAATATGATGGCTATCATGTTATTTTGCAATAAAAAGTGTTACTCCTGTTGTAGACTTCATGGTCACTTGCTGAACTAAACAGTTTTATGGGTATGAATGGCTCAATGTGCAACATGCTCTGCATGGCACTTCCACAGTGCTATTTCATTGATTAAGTTTGTAACAGTTTGACTGACATAACACTCACTTTTGTTAGGGTCAACTATGTGGCTTGGGAGTGCAATTATGCTTGTTTGTGTTGATGTACTCTTACACACATCATATCACCCTGAGATTCCTTTAATTGTACACATGTGATGTTAGGAGGCTATGCCACAACCAAGGTGTATTGTACACACAGTGTGACTTGCGGGGTGACCATGGCTGGTGTTATCTGTGTGATGGGCTTGGATTTGTGAACAGTAGTGTGTGTGTTGTAATCTTGTGTAGGCCTGTCTGCACACTCACATGGGTATTTTTGTATGTGCGCACTTGATTAGTCAGACAGTGTGCTTGGCCTGTCCTTGTCAGTGTTGTTGATGTGTATGTGGCACTTAACGTGCCAAATACACACATGTATGATCCTGGTATGCATTGCCTGTTGTTTATTTGGTCTGACAAGTGCCTCTAATTGTTTGCACATGTATGAGTTTGATGTTGGGCAGTGTGTCCTTGCACTCCTTGTGGACACATTAATGTTTTTGCTGTCAGTTGAGGGTGTGAAGAGTGTGTGACTGCAAAGTGTGAGTTTTGTATTGTTGTTGAGGCACGTGTGTCATGTTAAGGGTGAGCTTCTTGTGCTGTCCTACTCAGCCCGACTGACATGTTGGTGGATTTTTCACCTGCCTTGCTGTGACTTGTCTAATTTTCTTTGCTTATGTAGTGTTTGCTGTGGGTATTCATGGCATCCTCTATGTGTAGTTATGATATGTGCACATTGTGCATGACTGGATGATGTGTTTTTGGCTGTGCAATCATTCATTTGATAACTTTATTTCGGTCATTGACCATAAAAGTGCAGATAAAATACATACAAGCACGGTGATAAAATCCATAAATACAAACAGTTAAAAAATTATTAAACAGCAAGTTTATCAAAAGTTATCAAAGGGGGAATAAAAGGAAAAAGGAATAATAGAGGGGGATTGCTCCAATTAGGACCTTATCAAAAAGGCGGTCCTTCTACGCCACATGCCGTGTAAGAAGCGGGAAACAGCAAACACAATGGGAGGGGAGGTATCATATGTTAGAATTCTGCAAGCCTGTACACATTGTCTAAGTCCCAAGTTTCTGCACAGTGGGGCCAACCAGCATTTCCGTATTTTGCTATACGCCGGGCAGAAGAACAGGACATGGACGATATCTTCTGTGCTGTTATTACATGCTGGACAGCTTCCCTCATTTGAGATAGTCCATTTAGAGGTCAGCACCCTAATGGGCAAGCAGCCATGCCTTAGTTGGATATATAGTTTTCTCGCAAGAGGAGGCTGCACTAGATCTAAGAATTCCTCCTTCTTGGGCGCAGTTTTCACCTGCAGGAATTCAGTTGTTATCCTGCCCAGAGTTGGCGAGCTGTGTAGCGTGTTGAGGCTATGGTTTCTCAGGATAGCCAATAGTTCTGACCTCTGGAACCTAGGACAGCTCTCCTCCGGGGACTCCCACAATTGAGGCAAACCAATTTGGTAGAGCAGGACCTTGATGTGGGATAGCCAAGGTATATTTTTGTTCTTGAGCTGCCCCCAGACTGCTAAAAATTCCGCTCTGTAATCAACAAGTTCCGGTGTAGTCTAGAGCCTTCTCCAATAGAGCAAGGGTCGTGCGGCTATCAGATCTTTTATGGACTCAAGGCCCATATCTAGCCGCAACGGTATGAGAGGGGTGCTTTGGGGTAAGCCTACCAAATTTCTCATGAAAGCTTGTTCCACCTTTAGTAGACTCAGTACATTCTTGTGCCCCCATAGTTCTGCCCCATACGTAGCTGCTGACCTGGTCTGGGCTCTATAAGTTTCAAGAACGGGGGCGACTGGTTTAATTGTAAAGTTTTATGAAATTTCCCAATCCCCCCTGCAATCTGTGAAAGTCTCAGGGCAGATCTTGACACCTGATGGCCCCAGTCAAAGTTTTCAGTTAGCGTGACACCCAGGTAAACAAAGGTGTTCACCCGCTCAAGTGGGATGCCATTCGAGACAGGGTTCGGGAGGGTGTGCCTCGGGGGATTGAAAACCATAAACTTGGTTTTATCCAAGTTAACCTCCAATCGCCTTGAGGCACAAAAAGTTGAAAACCCATCCAGAACCCGCTGGATGCCTGTTGATGTTCGGGATAACAGCAAGGTGTCGTCCGCGAACATCAGAGCAGGCACCCTTCCAGTAGCCAATCTCGGGCATCGTTATCCCTAACTCCATCCAATTCATCTATAAGGCCATTAACATAAAGGCTGAAGAGTGTAGGGGCAAGGGCACAACCCTGGCGTACACCCCTGGTTACTGGGAAGGGGGGGCGAGAGTTTGCCATTCCTTCCACACCTGACCTGGGCAAAGTTCCCTGCATGGAGTCGGATCAAGACATCTAGTAAATAGGACTGGAGGCCTAGTTCTTCCATTACTCTCCGTAATTTCTCTGGGCACAAGATCAAAGGCGGCCCGCAGGTCGACAAAAACAAGGTAGAGGCTGCCACCCTCTACTCTTGCAGTTTTCCAAAAAAGGACCTGCAGCCTAAAGATCTGGTCCAGGGTCGAGATGCCTGATCTGAATCCGGCTTGGAGAGTGGTCAGTATTTTGTGTTCCTCTATCCAGCCCAGTATCCTATCCAATAGAATCCGGCCCATTAGTTTTTGGGTAGTGTTTAAAAGACTAATGGGCCTGTAATTGGATGGGGATAACGGGCAGCCCTTCTTATAAATGGGGACAATCTCAGCTCCCAACCAGGTTTCCGGTAGCTTGGAACCCTGAAGGATGGCATTAAACAGGACTACAAGATACGGAGTCCAGATTTTGGGCTGGGGGCGAAAGAGGTCACCAGGTAATTTGTCAAGGCCTGGGGCTTTGTTTGGGAGCAATCTGTCTATAACTGACTCCACTTCCTTGAGGGAAATACTCTCTAGGTTTTGAAAGGGAGTCATCGCCCAATCGTCCAACGGGCCCCTCCGACGACCCAGGCCCGCGGCCCCCGACAGTCGATACTCGTGCGGGGGTTCTGGGGCCGGGGAGGTCCGAAGGGTCCTATCTGTCCCTGACAACTGGGCCTGTCTATGATACACATCAATATCAGTGTCCGGGCTTGTATAGAGAGCTGCGAAGTGTGACTCCCATAATTAGGGGGCTATGTTAGGGAAATTTACCTCTCCCCCCCCTTTTGTACCATCATTTATTAGAGCCCAAAATAATTTAGCATCCTTTGAGAGGAGCGCTTGTCTCAATTCTTCCCACCTGGCCTTCTCCCACTCTCTCTTGCCCCTGATGATCTCCTTTTTGTACCGCTGTCTAGTGGCCCTAATCAATGGCATATCCTTGGATTTTATTGCTGCAAGGAGGTCCCTCTTTACTTTCTTGCAGGTACAGTCGAACCAAGGGTGCGACCTAGGGATACTCTGTTTGTTTCTACTGACTGGTTAGAGTACCTCCCCAAGCATCATAGCTAGTTGCGTATGTATTTGTACGGCTGGCCGGCAAGAGGCCGGCTCACCCATCTCGCTTATGCAGGGAATTGCAATCTGGTATATTTTAGCGAGGTTAGTGGGAGATTTCGCAAAGTGCGGCCATTTTACCCTTTTCCGATTGTTAGTTACCATGAGAGGTGTTCTCACCATAGCTGGGTCTGGGGCAGGATTTGTAAGGCCAAAAGACCCAGGCTTGAGGGTTAGAACCAAGGCATTATGATCACTATCATGCCTTGGTACAACCCTGAATTCTTTCAGCCTATCCCAATGTTTTGCCTCCATCATGATATAATCTATGATGAAGGTATGATTTGCCCTGTTATAGGTGACTACTCCTGGACAGTCGGGATCCAATCTCCCATTGCACGACCGCATAGACGTTGCAAGGGTGAAGGATTTTATCTGGAGCACCAACGGTGTCCATGCTCTCACTGGGGTGATCTTTGGGTCTGGGATATGCCAGAATGAGTCTACCTCGTCTTGTTCGCTAACCTCCATGCTACCCAGAGGTTCGAATTGGCAGTTAAAATCACCACCCAAAATTATCGCACTAGAGGGGTCCAAACCTTGGATAAATTGATCGAGTGCTTTAATTGTATTTGATTCCTGCCCCTTTTTAACTGGCCTTGATTAGATGTTTATTATGGCTACTTGTGGGTTACTTTGGGGTGTTAGTAAGACACACTGGACATCCAGGGAATTAGTTTGCATTTGTTTCGCCTGGATGCCCAAGTGGGTACCTATCCATATCGATAGTCCGCCAGAAAGGCGGCCTCTTCCTGTAGATACTGCTAGTATATCATAGGTTGCAAAGGCCGGGCTTTTGCTCTCCTCCATTGCCCAGGTCTCCTGCATAAGGCAGATATCGTGAGCAGCCATAAAAGAATGCCACTCTGGTGTGATCAATTTATTTTTTAGCCCGGCTATATTCCAGGAGATTATTTTTAAACAACCTTCCACTGGTTTATCTAAGCCGTGTGCTTCCCTCCCTCCATTTACAGGGGGGGTATCCAGGTTCCCCTTTTCTCTGGTCCCCTCCTTCTCCAAAGAGTAAAGTATCGAGTCGTCCCCTATAGTAGTGGATGTAACCTTTTCCTCGACAGCCCGCCTCCCAAAGGCCTCTTTATTAGTAATTTGTAGTGGGGAGTTCCCCTTCGTTTTAAGTCAATCCACCTCCTCAAGCACACTGAACCTATTCCAATGGGGTGGAAGGAGGTGTGTAGGATTATGTGGAAACAAATCCTCCCCAAATGTTGGCCTATGTTGCATTCTGCTTATTGGTGAGTGGATTCCCCTGTTGTAGTGAATCCCGTTGGGGGTGGGTTGATCTCCACTTGGGGGTAGGGTAGAAGGATGATAAATGTAATGGGCATATTTGAGAATTTGATCTGCGATAGGGGGCATTACTGATGTAATCCACAGCGGAGGTGTCCCTAAAATGTATTATTACAACGTCTCCTGACACTGTTTTAGGTCCCCTCCCTATCCAGTCTATTCTTCTAACTGCCATTATTTCCCCAGAGACATTTGGAGGTAAGGGTCTGTTTGTGCTTAACCATTGATTGCACTTATTTCTAAGGTCAATCTCCTTTTCTCTTTTCCCATCACTTGGAACTGGAACTCCTGTAAGGGCTACCACATATGGTTGTGCTTCCGGGGGTAGGTTGATTATTGGTAACTGGCAGGAAGAGGCTTTGGATGGAAGATTCCTGGTCGTTAGAATACTAGTTTTACTTTCATTTTTACCCCCCTTTGGCTTTGAATCAGTTTTATCCAAATTGGCAGTGGATTTTCCCGCTGACACTTGGGTTTGGCCATGTGCATTACTATTAGGTGGGAGGGATGGTGAAATATGTGTAGACTCAGTGTGGGATATTGATATTACTGGGTTTTTATTCTGTTTTAAGGTGTTTTTTTGTAGAGCAACCCTGTCACTAGGCCTACTATTAAGTCTGTCATCACAATCAGAATCTCATAAGGATGCAGAGTTTCCCAGGGGATTGACTGAGTTTGTTATCCCTACGCCCTTATTATTTAAGATAGAGGATAATCTGTCAAGCTTTGACACCAAGGGTTTAATGTGGGTAACAATTGTCCGTTCCAGGCATGCTTGCAAATCAGCCACCAAGTTAGTGACCCAGTACGGAATTCCTAGATTCGGGTGGGACGTATTGGGAATTGGGGTCACCAGGTTATGATTGGTCGAGTTCTTTTTGCCCGATTTTTTTTTGGGGCGCTCTCTTTCTTTCTCCTGGGGCGTGGTTTGCCTACTGAGGGAATTTTCTTGGGGGGGGGAGGGGGTCAAAACAATAGGTGAATCCTCTACAACTACAGGGGTCTCTATGGATAGCTGTGCACAGGGCAGTTGTACATAAGATGATGTTAAATAGGAGTTTTGATCCGGGATGTCAGTTGCAATAACTGAACATTCACCCTCCTGGCTTTGCAGTGATAGAGTGGGTGTGATTGATAACCTTCTCTCAGTGTTTTCGATTGCTGTAACCACAACCCCAATAGTTTTTTGTAACATCTTATTGATTGCTGTTCAGGTAGGAAAGGGCTGTGGTACTGCCGCTTGCAGTCTAGTGTTTTGTCGTGTAGCTGCCTGAGTTTGTGTTTTTTTCCCCACTTTACTCATTATAAAGGGATCAGTAGTACTAGGTGGAGTAGAATAAAGCAGCAAGAGCCCAATCAGATAGGCTAGCTCCCCTAAGGTTGCAGAGTAAGTGCTGGTGTAGTGCGTTTTAGTCCAGAGGAATTAGATCCAAGCAACAGTACCTTTTATGAATTTTCCTCACCTAGAAGTTGTCCTTGGCAGAAGAAAGGGGGGTGGCCCGTCCCGTCCTCTTCCGTTCACTGACGGCCGTTCACTGACGGCCACAGACGGCCCGCCCTTTGCCCGGGCTTCGCCCGCGCGCATCCGCGACGCGGAGGGATTTTCCGCTGTTTAAGCGCCTCCGGGCACGTTGCAGGGCGGAAGTGGGCGGTGCGGTGGAAATGTCTGGGAGCTGTTCTATGATGAAGGGGACGGCGGCAGGGGAGACCAACAGCGTGTGCAGCCCAGGAACAAATGCACCAGGTAGGATGTGTGCTCCGCGCTGTCAGAGCGTCTCTGTGCCCCTTTGCAGAAGAGTTCAAGCCCCCGCTCCACCGAGGGAGCGTCCGCTGTTTAAGCGCCTCCGGGCGCGTTGCAGGGCGGAAGTGGGTGGTACGGTGGAGATGTCTGGGAGCTGTAGTCTCCACCTGCAGCGGCCGTTCTACGATGAAGGGGACGGCGGCAGGGGAGACCAACAGCGTGTGCAGCCCAGGAACAAATGCGTCAGGTAGGATGTGTGATCCGCGCTGTCAGAGCGTCTCTGTGCCCCTTTGCAATCCTGATATATACACCACTTCAGTCGCATGTGTTCCACCCCATGCCTTCACAATGTGTGACCCTCACCAGCACTTCATGGTCATGGTGTGAAGTGGTACTGTGAGTAGCTGCTCGGTCTACTGGTCCTATGTGCCACTCAGGACACTTTAACATGCATATGGGTGGCATTGTAAGGCACCTGCTTGCAGGCATGGTTGCACATGTGCAGTGCATGTGTTTCAACAGCACGTTCCTCTAGTCAAGTTGTTTGCATCTGTGTTTTGCTTTGTTGTTCCGCTGTGGTTGTGGTCACTGCTGTATGTGTGTTTGAAGAGCTGCAGATACAGTGGTTGTGTGTGTTGTGATGTGTGTAGTGTGATGACTTGTATTGTATATCCACATGCTGGGGCAATCGGAGATATGTGATTGTGCTTTATTTTTTGTTGCCAGACTGCTTACTGGGTATGCAGTGCTGTCAGTGTATTGTTGCTAGGTTAGCTGCCACATCAGGCACATCGATTGGTATTCATGTATTTGTGATGGTCACATGTCAGTATGTGCTTTTGCACACTGCTGTGTCTCGTCCACACAATGTTGACTTAATTAGCACATGGATTGGGTGGTGTATTGCCAACTACTGTTGACTCTGCCTGTCATGTGGATGAACCACGATTACCTATGTGGCACCTGTATGCTGGTGGGCTTTGGTCCCTGACACTCACCTTGCCACTAGGATGGAGGGGGGCTGACACCAGGGGCACCTGAATGCTGGTGGGCTTTCGTTCCTGACACTCGCCTTGCCTCTTACAGGGAGGGGGGCTGACACCAGGGGCACCTGTGTGGCACCTGTATGCTGGTGGGCTGTGGTCCCTGACACTCACCTTGCCACTAGTAGGGAGGAGGGATGACACCAGGGCCACCTGTATGCTGGTGGGCTTTGGTCCCTGACACTCACCGTGCAACTTACAGGGAGGGGTGCTGACACAAGGGGCACCTGTGTGGCACCTGTATGTTGGTCGGCTTTGGTCCCTGGCACTCACCTTGCCACTAACAGGGAGGGGGGATGACACCAGGGGCAACTGTATGCTGGTGGGCTTTGGTCCCTGACACTCACCTTGCCACTTACAGGCAGGGGAGCTGACACCATGGGCACCTGTGTGGCACCAGTATGCTGGTGGGATTTGGTACCTGACACTCACCTCGCCACTTACAGGCAGGGGAGCTGACACCATGGGCACCTGTATGGCACCTGTATGTTAGTGGGCTTTGGTCCCTGACACTCACCTTGCCACTAGCAGGGAGGGGGTGACACCAGGGGCACCTGTATACTGGTGGGCTTTGGTCCCTGACACTCCCCTTGCAACTTACAGGGAGGGGGCTGACACCTGGGGCACCTGTGTGGCACCAGTATGCTGGTGGGATTCGGTCCCTGACACTCACCTCGTCACTTACAGGGAGGGGGGCTGACACCAGGGGCACCTGTGTGGCACCAGTATGCTAGTGGGCTTTGGTCCCTGACACTCACTTTGCCACTAGCAGGGAGGGGGATGACACCAGGGGCACCTGTATGCTGGTGGGCTTTGGTCCCTGACACTCACCTTGCCACTTACAGGGAGGGGGGCTGACACCAGGGGCACCTGTGTGGCACCAGTATAATGGTCGGCTTTGGTCCCTAACACTCACCTTTCCACTAGCAGGGAGGGGGGATGACACCAGGGGCACCTGTGTGGCACCAGTAAGCTGGTGGGCTTTGGTCCCTGACACTCACCTTGCCACTAGCAGGGAGGGGGGATGACACCAGGGGCACCTGAATGCTGGTGGGCTTTGGTCCCTGACACTCACCTTGCCACTAGCAGGGAGGGGGATGACACCAGGGGAACCTGTATGCTGGTGCGCTTTGGTCCCTGACACTCAACATGCCACTAGCACGGAGGGGGAATGACACCAGGGGCACCAGTGTGGCAAGTCAATACAGGTGTTGGCTTGCAACATTACACCTATGACCTGGTTGCCAGACATCACTTTCCCTGATTGTCAGATGGGCACACATTTGTATGTGGTGCAGGTTGTGATGGTAGTTGCTGTGATTGTATCAGGTAATGACAGCTGCTACTAATGGGGGCACGCTATTTACTTTGGACCCAGGTCCCACTCAATGCTTACCCCCTCACTGACACTGCACACGTGTGGCACTGGCCATGCCTACTCGGTTGTGTGGATGTTTTTCCCACATCCTCACTGCTGTGGTGACGTGACGGGGAGATGACGGTGCTTACTTTGTTGATGGATGGTACCGGTGCATAGCAGTGTGTTTACAACTAGCGACGCATTGCAATGACACTGGTGGATACGGTCCTGTGTCCACCAGGAGGTCTGGAGTGGACAGGAAGTCATTTGCAGGTCAGGTGTTGTGTGTTGATGTTGTGTGCAATTGCTGTACCTGTGGCGTTGTGCACGGCGGAGGCGTCTTTGTTGATGGCGGATCAGGAACAGCAGCGGTAGGGCCTGTAGAGCAGGATCCATTGCGGTAGCGACTGCGTGGAGCACTCTGGAATTCCTGTTTTGCTCCGCTGTGTTGCTTCTGCCATGTTTCGATGGATGGTTTCTCTGTTGTGGTCCGGTGACCTATTTGAGGCATTGTAATTGGTACGGCGGTCTCACGTCATTCCGCCTGGCGGTCTCTCGCTATTGGCAACGTCCGCCCTCGTTGCGGAACAAAACTACTGGCAGAACTGGATTTACCCCAGCGGACGGAAATTGGGCTACGTCTGCCCATCGTAATGTGCCCGTCGGAGATGCGTGGACGTGGTTGGCAAAACTACACCCGCCAAGCCGGCGGAGGGCCACACCGGCCCGGCGGTGGCGGACCGCCCGCCATCATAATCAGCCCCATAGTTTTTAAATCACATTTGTGTTTGGAAATTGACTATAACAAGGGGAGCTTGAGGGTCCCAAAATTGTAAACTGTCAAGCAGCCAGCCAGGATATGTGAGGAAAAGAAGCTCTGCAGGATTTCAGTCTGTGACCAGGACTGGGGAACAAGCACTGCTAGTCTCCCATCTGGGTGACGGGACATCAAACATATAATCCAATACCAACTGAGCCTTGTGAGAGACAGGAGAGTTGGAGGAGGGAGCAATGTCCAGCGGGAGATTCTGCAGATGGAAGCCTCCCATGGTAAGGGGAGCACAACTTTTTTTTATTTTCAAAAAGAAAATGGTGTTTTATGATTTTGTTTTTTAAAAGAAAAATGAATACTTTTTGCTACAGTGCTACTCGAAGCAAACAGTAAAATGCACTGACAGAATCTGTCATGACGGTGGTTCCTGCAAATGCCTTTATAATTGACCACCAGCTAGGCCACGTTTAAGGGAGACTGCTCCATGCACCAAGAAATAAACCGGGCCCTAAATGACCAACCAACCACCCAATCAATCGATCTCGGTTTGTAAAGCACGGCTACTCACCCATGAGTGTTTCAAGGCACTGAGGGGGAGGGGGAAGGTAGGGGGCTACCGGTCTGACTGGGCTCTCGAGTTCAGTCGAATAGCCAGGTCTTTAGATCCTTCCTGAATAAGTCAGCAACAGGAGTTGCCTAAGGTGGAGCTGCAGGGTGTATCAGGTCTTGGTGGCAAGGTAGGTGAAGGATTTTCCTCCGGTACTGGTCTTGCAGATCTGTGGGATGATAACCAAGGTTAGATAGGTGGAGCGAGGTATCTGGTACATGGAATGAGTGGCGGTGGTTCAGATATGCTGGTCCTGCGTCGTGGAGGGCTTTGTAGTGTGTGTGAGGAGTTTAAAAGTAATTCTTGTGTTGACTCGGAGGCAGTGGAGTTCTCCAAGGTGTTCAGTGATGTGGCTATGGTGGGGGATGTTGAGGACCAGTCTGGCTGTGGCGTTTTGAATGTTCTCTAGTTTCCTAAGAAGCTTCAGAGTGACGCCGGTATAGAGTGCATTGCCGTAGTCGAGTCTGCTGGTAATGAGTGGCTGGGTGACAGTCTTTCTGGACTCAGTGGGGATCCATCCATATGTCTTTCGAAGCAGGTGAAACTTGTGGAATCATGAAGAGGATTCAGCGTTCATCTGTTATCCAAACCACAGGTCAAAAATCATCATCCTAGGAGTAAATGCAATAATCAAATATAACCATGATTGGCTGCTCTTATTTCTGGTAATAAAGCAGAGGTATTTTGATCATGAGTGTCTGTCAAAATCATTATTTCTATAAAGCCTTTCACCACCTTAGGAGCGAAGGCAATAATCAAATATAACCCTAAATGAATGCACTTACTGGCAATAACGTTATGTACTTTGATCTCAAGTGGCTGTCATCGACATTATTTCAATAAAACATTTACAAAAATGAAATATGCTTTATTCATTGTTTTGAGTGGTTTTTAAATACTTGCAACAGGGAAAATGCAATTATAAAAATAGCCCATAGAGGGAATCACCTTTTGATCACAAAACATGCAACCATGTCCTCTTTTGCAAGCCCATTGTGCCGCCAATGAGTCACCTTTTTCGATGCACCGGCAGAGCAATGGGCTTGCCCATATTCACAAGGCCAAATAGTCACACTGCGTGACTTTTCATGGCCTTCTAAATATGGACCCCTTTGATGCATTCCTCTGCATGAAACGGGGTGGTCTATGGATGTTGCTGTGGTTGTTTCCACGCAACACCCATAGAACCTGACACATTCCCAGACTTACAATGTTTTATAAAACTGGGAATGCGTTAGAATCCTACATCTCCCCATGGGAGGCATACCTTTATTTCTTCTTGCTTTTTTCTGTTTCTATACATGCTGCATTCTGCAGCATGCTTAGCAAGAGGGAAATGCCATCAAAGATAGTCGCTGCAACGCAGGCACCCTTGCAAGATGACGTAAGAGTGTCTGCATTGGCACATGGCTGCTGTTTGTGCACTGGCGCAGGGGAAAAGGAAAGGAATGTGCTGTATCTTGTAGATATGGCTAATTTCTGCCCTTTTATTTTGATGCACAGCAGTGCAGCAGGAACACTTGCTTCACTGGCGTACATCAAAGTATAGTAAATGAAGCCCCATAGACTTCGTCTTTTTAAACGCCGTTTGGCAACAATAATTGCAGCCATAGGCTTTGCCCCCAGAAGGCGCTGTACAGCAAGTACTCTTTTTAAATGCCTTTAGGACATAATAATTGCATCCCCAGACTTTGTCTCTAGAGGGCGTACCACTCCCAGCCGTAGAACAGAAACTCCAGACTAAGACATTTTTTAAAACAAGCAAAATCCTAGCCTGGTCTTTCTTTTGATGACCCTGCAAATATAGGTTCAGTACTTTTTAAACATGCTTTAGGCCGGAGATGCTGTGCTCCTGCAGCACCCCCCCCTTTCTAGGTCACGTTGGTGGTGCCCCTTCCACCCTGGGGCCACCACAAGGGTGAAAACATGCACACATGAAAAATCCACACAGTGCATTATGGGGAGCTATGACCAGGACATTAAATATCATAGCAGCAGGTCTCCCGTTGTACCAGGAACCCAAATGCCTCTCTTTTTCTATTCTCTTTCTGCCTGCTTCTGTGGGAAGACTGCTCTTCTCCTTGATGGCCGCTTGCTCCCCCGGACATGGGGATGGGGAGTGGCGCAGGCCCACCACCACTGTGGGGGCACAGCCATGCTCCCCTTGTCTCTCGATGCTGGGGGATGGGGTCCCATCTCCAGTTCTGAGAAATAGGGTCGGGGTGGAGTCCCAGGCCAATGGAGATTCTGGGGAGCGCTTCCCACGCATGCATCCTCCTTTGAAAAGTTTAATAAAAAAGTTGTGAGCTGACGACAGTGCCCTGGCCTACCTTGGAAGTAAATTATGTAATGGCAGTGGAGCCCCCCGTCCTTCGCAGAACAAAATGTCAAATGTCATCAAACTTTAAAATGCCATATCTTTGCTCCCATTTGCCAGGTTGTGACAATCCTGGGCTTTGTGTGCTCTTTGTTGTGAGCCCTAGCCACCTCAAACACTTTCCTCTGGGCTCCTGGCCTTTAAGGTGATGAAATGGGTTGGGGAATGGTTCCCAGGGTCTCTGCACCAACAGTGGTCATTTGTTTCCTCTGGAGCTTTTGTACCCCATTGCACAGAAGCCCAGGATTTCCCCCAGTTAGTCAACAGGTGGTGTGAGGGGACCAGCTTCCCTGGTCCGGGGGGAAGCTTCACTGTTGCTATGGTCAATTGAAGTTAGAGTCCTTAGTCCAGATGCCAACAGGGTGTTTTTCCTTCCAGTTGTCCATGGCTGCTGCGTCCAATCCTAGTGTCCATCAGAAAATCTCATCGAGAGAGCTCTCTTCCTTGCACAACACCTTTTAAGTAGGGGCAGGAGGTTCTAGTAGTGAGGCACCTCTGGCCTCTTCTGGGGTGCCACATCACCTCTCCGCCCCTTCCCAGAGCCTTTCTCACCAAACTTTCAAAGGGAACCTCCTCCTATTTTGGGTGCTCCTTTGTTCAGTGGGCTTGGAAAGGCCCATGCTTGGTACAGTGTGAGAGTTGATTGATGTAGATCCTTCAGGCCCACCCCATTCCTCCTCAGGAGCTGAGTGAAGCACTGTTACTTGCTCCCTTTGTGGGGGAGGCCTTTGTTCCTGCTGCTGGAGAGAAATGTAATATACCTGGCGCAGTAGGGTGCCAAAAGACCTGGGCTCTGATCCTGAGCTGAGCATGAGAAATATGACAATTCTGGATGACCCATAAGTTGTACAGCTATATTTTTGGAACTTGCAGTTTTGAAATTTCCACACAGGTTGCATCATGTTTCGATACGTCACTGGTCTATGTAGGCCACTGAGGCATGGACAAGCCACACAGCCTCTTACTATGATAACATTAAAAATATCCAAGATACTTTTACTGTGCAGCCCCTTGTTCAGAGTGAATGTCTGAAGCTTTTGTCCCCACCCACTCAGGCAATGGGTCCATTTCTTGCGCAGTACCCCCCCATCCCCACAGATAAATCTCTGGAAGTCATGAGAGCCCTTAATTCAGGCTCACACTCCAACCCTTGCCCAGCCGTAGTTCTGGCGTCAATTGCGAAGATAATCAATCTGGCGGTGAATCTGATTAATATTGCCTCACTGCAGAATGGGCTGGTCCCGGATAGGTGGCAGAAGGCAAAAATCCTCCCCCAATTAAAAAGCCTTTATCTATTCCAGAGATAGCTTCAAATTACAGGCCAATATCCTAGCTCTCTTTTTTTCAAAGCTCCTGAAAAATATGTAAATATTGTCACCACGACATATGTTGAAATCATGCAAGTACTTCACAAGAGCCAATCCGGCTTCAGAGCAAACTTTAGCACTGAAACAGTGCTCTTGGAAGTATCTGAGGTTATCAAGGATACTTTAGACAAGGGTGGCAAGGCCGTGTTGATACTATTGGACCTATCCATGACTTTTGATACTGTGCCCCATGACCGGCTTCTGCTGAGACTCCAGAAGTGCAGTTTTGGGGGCACGGTACTCAAGTGGTTTTCCCCCTTTTTGAAGGACCATCAGCAAACAGTTTGGTCCCTGCCCTTTGCTGCCCCCATTCCCCCCTTGAAGGTGGAGGTTCTGCAGGGCTCAAGTCTGAGCCAGACACTTTTTAGTCTGTACATGACCCCCTTGGCGTATCTGGCCGATATCTGGCAGATATGCAGCTGCTCTTTACCTGCGATAAGGTCGCTGATTTTAGAGAAGATGTGAAACACCTGCCTATCAGAGGTGTAATCCTGGCTTTGACTGAACCAACTCAAATGAAATTTTGTGAAATCAGAGATAATCTTCTTTGGCCTCCACCCAAGCAATGTGTGCGAAACTGGTGGCCTTTGGACATGTCCCCTTCTACAACCTCGGTAAAGAGAGTCAAAAATTAGGAGTTAAGCTGGTGGATAACCTATCCATGAATGCTCAGTCTCAAGCATTAGTGGGATCCTGCTTCGGCATGCTTAAAATGTTAAAGCAGTTCTTCCCCTTCTTCCGGTTGCACACAGGAAAACGGTGGTCCAGGCTTTAATTGTATCTAGGACGCATTACATACACGCCCTGTACCTGGGGTCACCAGAGTATCTATTGACATGTCTGCAGGTGGTCCAGAATGGGTTGGCTAGGAGTTAAGCAGGAGGATAACCTATCCATGAATGCCCAGATTCAAGCAGTAGTGGGATCCTGTTTCAGCATGCATAAAATGTTAAAGCAGTTCTTGCCCCTTCTTCCGGTTGCACACAGGAAAATGGTGGTCCAGGCTTTAGTTGTATCTAGGCTCGATTACGTAAACGTCCTGTACCTGGGGTCACCAGAGTATCGATTGACATGGCTGTAGGTGGTCCAAAATGTGTTGGCTAGGGCAATACTCATGCTTGGCCCTAGAACACAGATGTCCTCCTATCGGAAATCCCTACACTGACTCACGATCAGCAAGAGGATCCACTTCAAAGCGCTGGTTCTGGCCTTCAAAGCCCTTCATGGCACTGGTGCCTCGTACATCAGGAAAAGAGTCCAGTTCTACGGCCCGCACTGAACCCTGAGGTCCTCAGCGTTGCTGCAAGCGTGTACTCCCAAATTATTCCACGCTCAAATAGGCGGACGCTCCTTTAAGGTGCAAGCCACTCAACATTGGAACAGTCTGCCTCTGGCACTAAGACAGATGCAGGATCTTCTCACTTTCAGAAAATCTTTGAAAACTTGGTTATTTCAGCAATAGTACATGATTCTAGCTTTTGATAGCACACTGTCAGCCCCGTCACAACATTTTTAGTGCTGGGACACTCTATTGAGTAGCTGTGCGCTTTATAAATACCTAACTAACATAACAAAGGAAAGCGAAGCAGCACTCTAAGGCAGTGTTCTCCCTAAGTGTATAATAAAGTGTCACAACAGACAAACAGTAAATTACACTGCCTTTCCCTGTTAGTGTTCATTAACATTATAAGGGTTATCCCAGGTCAGTATCCAATCCTGCAGAGTCACCTCTGTGCCAGGCTGCCGGTGCACAGTTACCGGGATTCGCACGAATGTAGTCTCACATGCACAGCTCGAACATGTGTCCACATGTGTCCATGTGTAACCAGCTAAGTGCCCCTTGCCTTTGCTGCGTCTCAGCAACCCTATCTTAAAATGTAGACAATGGCGGTAAACATGCGCAGTTCAATTGGAACGTGTTTACCGTGAGACTCACCCACAATAAAAAGCCTAAAAGCAGATCATGCAAAAGGCAAACAATCTGGGTGTACTGAATGGGCAGAATACAATTGAAAAATACACATTTAAACCCCAGATCCATATATACACAAAGTCAGTATCTGCAGAATTTATTGAGCTTGAATATTACTTGAGCTATGGAAAATTCTCCAGTTGTGCTGCTTTTTAGGTCGAGTATTTGAGACCTCTTGTATATATTTTAGTATATACTTATATGTGTATGTACTTTGTGGTCTCTGGAGATTAGCCCTAGGACTTTTCTGCTTCCGCTTAGGGACTTTTGTTTTCTGTTTTACTGCCTCTATTTGACTGTCCGATAGAAGATGACCAAAAGAGATCAGTAACATACAGAATTGCTTTCCGCTTAGGGACTTTCTTGATAGAAAACGACAATCAGAGGTCAGTAAAATACCAGATAACCTTCAGCATTCTCTAGATTCCAGTCCATAGAAATTGTCTTCCATGAGCACCCGTAGACAATAATATTTTTTCAAATCTTGTATTTTCAGTGACATGAACATTGACGTCCCGGATTTCATATTAAAATCAGAGCTTTGGACTATACCATTTCCTTCTGAAAGGCAATATTTCTCTCCATATGCTCCCATACGTGTAACGCAGTTTGGGGCTTATTTTCCCTCCATGTTAAAGAACAGTAGATGTTTCAGCACCCAAGCGAATGTGCTGCATAGCTAAATACATATAAGGTCCCAAAGGTGAGACTGTTTGCATTGCAAATGCAAATGCTTGTTCTGGAATGGTAGAGAAATGTTGGGTAATTATCAGCAGAGTTTGCAACAAAAATTTCCGGTGTTCTAATCTGCAAAACTCCAAATATCATTGGGGCATATTAGCAAGAAGCTCGTTAAAATATCGCCGTTTTGGCTGCAGGAAACTGCTGCTAAAGCGGCAATAATGGGCTTGATAATATGCGCTATAAAATTCCAACAGAAGTCCAGGTTAGATGTCCTGCACATCTAACCTGGGCTTCTATTGGAATTCTATAGCGCACAATATAGAGCCCATTATCGCCGCTTTAGCGGCAGTGTCCTGCTGCTAAAACGGCGATAATTTTAACGAGGTTCTTGCTTATATGGCCCATAGTTTTTATCTTCACAAGTGTTGCCAGACTTAACCTGATGAAAGTTGTTCGTGAAATATCAAAGCAATATTAGCAGTATGTGTGCGCCCGACTAGAATGACAGTCAAAATTGTAACTTTGGCTATATGTCTGTTCGAACCTCTTTGCTATGCCACTATTTTGAGAGTCATAAGTTGCAATGGGTTCTGAAAACAGCACACACACTGATAATGTCTGGCTGGTATCGCACTCACAGAGGTGAAGGAATGATGGAGGATGTGTAGTATGGTTTATCGGCCTCTTTCTGCGTGCATGTTAAGTTAGCATGGCTTATTCGAAGTTTAAATGCCATTTTTCCTTTTTGCTGCTTCTGCACACGACACTGCTTGGCTGTTTTTGCTGAGGTAGCTTTCACGAAGGTCTATACATGAGAAGAGGTTTGTTTTTCGACATCGCTAGACATACATCGTGTCCCCAGTCTGTACAGTGAGTGCTAAGCCGCCAAGGTTATCATAATGTGCAAGCCTGTTTATCGTCGTGTCCGTGTAACAAATTCTAGACACAGCAATTTGGCAGCTGCAAGCCGAGTAGGATTCTGGCGCCTTTATCGTAGCACACTTGCCAGAATTGAACACACTTGGAAGATTCTAGGCATCTAGAGAGACTAACCGTTCCTGATGTAACTTACACTTACTGAGCGGACAGGTAAATGGGAATCCCCTAAGAAAGCTCAAGAGACCTTCTATAGTTTTATAATACATAGTTCCTAGATAGGGAGGGTGCTTTAAATAGGCGCTTTTCATCACATGGTTGCACTATCATTGTAACATGATTCCTTCTTTTGTATTTTATGGAATTGTAACCATGCTCTCCATATTTTTATTATCCATATGTATGCTGATGTTGATTAAAATACTGCGCTTGAGATCACGTTGTTAAAATAAATATTTTAACCTTACCATGTCTCTATTTTACTCCTGTTGTGGACTGGTATGAGCGTATAACAAAAGAGTGTTCTTACATCCCACCATTCCTGAGATGGTCCAAAGTCGCATGTTCTAGGTTGTCTAATCATTGGTTTCTTTGCTATAGGACGAATAGCTAATGTGACACTGATTGCTAGTCTGGTAGGGGATTTTGGGTACTGAGGTGAGTTTTGGCACACCCTAATTCACTGATGGCCTTAGTCTCTGTGCACAGTTCCGTGTTTGCACAGAATCCCTGTTACAGATGCAGAGGAATCTAAATCGTGGGAGAGAAAGAACTAAAGATAAAGGAAAAAATGCATAAATGCAAAGAAGAAAATTAAGAATACCAGGTGAGGAAACGGACGAACCAGCACAAAGGAAAGAATTGTTGGCTCATAACAGATCACTAATGGTGACAGATAGATAAGAGAGGAGTATTGCAAAAAACTAATCACTACTAACACAATTTTATAGAGTCATACAGAGGATTTGGCCAAATTCTTCCTGTTTGGACCTTAGTATGACCCTGATTGTAAGGGATTACTAATTCACCTAACTGAACCTCGGGTAAGTGAGACCTTTTAAAAAGTCAATGTTCTGTCTAATAACGTGACAAATTCTGAGCCATTTAAAGAACCTGATTCATTGTGTTTCCCACATGTTGTTAATTAGGAAAAATACAGCATAGCAGAGTTATTCCTCTTTCCTAACAGTAGCGGTCAGCAGTAGGTGTTTCTGCATCATCTGCAAATGTGATGCAGTGCGCACAACAAAATTCGTTTTATTTATTTAAATGTTTACTTACCTGTAAAACTCCGTAATCCATACATTACTACCCCCACCCTGCCCCTCCCCACGTCACCGCCCTACAGAAACACCTACTGCCGACCGCTACTGTTTCCTAATAGAATTGTGAGAGTGGACCCATGAGTGCTGTAATCAGATGTTGGAGGTCTATAGAGCAAATGTTTATATCCAGTTTAAATCTTTTTTTCGTTGTAAAACATTAAAAGATACACACATATGCTTCCTTGACAGTAGAACTCAAGATACAGTTAACACAAGATAAAAGTATTCGATACACCAAGTTCTAGAAGTCCAGTATCTCATATTATAGATTATAGACACAAGACAAATCACTAAAAAACATCATTTACAATGTGGTATCTCTATTAAAAATAGATAGAAATAGATAAAATGAGAGTAAAGTGCAAGTGCATTAGTAGCTAACAATCTCCACAGTTATTACTCTGAAACATTCATTATAGGCCCTTACATACAAAGAAAACATGGCCTACAGTTTCATTTGGGTTTGAGGAGGATGGGCAGCCCTTAGGCTAGCTGTTACTGTTTAGCCAAGAATTGGTAAAAGCATTAATGGATAAACAGCCATACCTGAACTGCATATACAGTTTCCTGTCCTTAGGCTCCTTAATGATATCAAAATGTTTCTTGAGATGTTTAGAGAATTGTGTGTCTAAAAAAGCATCGGTTAGGCTACCATGGCGAATCTTTGAGTAGGTGATCTGCTCTACCTATAACCAATATTGATGTTTTATTAGGTCCTTCGAGTGCAGTGGTGGAGAACTAACAGACTCATTTGGGAGACCAATTGCTGCTCAGATAGTATTAACATGTTTTATCCACCAAATTCTTTTGTTTCTGTCTAAGGCAGAGACTTCGTTGAAAGCAGCAGCATAAGGGGCCAGGTCAGGAATGGTAACCAGCCCATCCCAGAAAAGCAAGGGGCGCAAACTCGCTTGATCGTGTATTGACCTAACTCCCAGGCCCAATTTCAATGGAAGGAGGGGGGTACTTTGAGGTAGGGATACAAGAATCCTAAGAAACTTATTTTCCACTATTGTTAATTTTCTTGCATCCACTAAACCCTACACTTCTGCCCCATAGAGAACACTGCTCACAATCTTTGAGTTATAAAGTTTAGGGGCTGGGGCTATGGGCTTGGTATATGATAAGCAAGTCTCAGGCCGCAAGGCTCCTGATAGCTGTGAGAATTTTAGGGAAGCCTTGTTCAGAGGATTATTCCAAGTCCTACTGTCAGATAGTGTTATACTAAAGTACTCAAAGGAACTAACCCTCTCTAGTGGGACATTATCTAAAACCAGGTTTTGTTTAAAAGTTTTATGAGGATTCAATATCGTCAACTTGGTTTTAGTAGTGTTAATGACCAGACCCCTCGCATCACAGAAGGCCTTAAATTGATCCAAAACTTTTGGAGGCCCAGAGGAGTTTTAGATACCAAAAGAGTATCATCAGCAAACAGCAAAGTAGCTATTTTCTGGTTCACCAATGAGGGGGCATCAGCCGGAGTTGAACATAAAAGATCGACAATCTGATTAACATAAAGGGAAAAAAGAGTAGGGGCTAGGACACACCCTTGGTGTACCCCATGCCGGATCTAGATTTGGTCAGTAAGTTGCCCCTGATTACCCCACCTCACACTTACGAAATTATCGTCATGCAACCTAACCAAAGGTTCTAAGATTTCGAGGGCTATTCCCATATTCATGAGGGTTAGCCAAAGTAGATCCTTGGGGACTAGGTCGAAAGCAGTTTTAAGATCTATAAAGGCATGATATAAACTGCCTTTGCCCAACATAACCACCTTCCAATATAGCGAGACAAGGCGAAACGCCTGGTCAATGGTATTGGTCTTGCGTTGAAAGCCTGCCTGCAGTGGAGAGAGGATGTTCTTCTCATCCATACAGGTTTGGATTTTAGATAAGAGCGAGCAGCAGAAAACCTTTTGGGTGCAATCTATCAAAGTAATTGGACGGGAGTTGGCGGGCTTAGACCTGTCTCCTTTTTTAAAAATTGGGATCACTTCAGCCCCCTTCCATGAGTCCAGAATGCTTCCTCCTCCGGCAATATGATTGGCCAAGTTCATAAAATACATTGACCAGTTTGCACTGTCAGCGCGGAAGAGGTCGCCTGGGATGTCATCTGGGCCTGAAGCTTTTGCAGGTATAATGGCATCTAAGGAACTCATGATCACTTTTCTAGTAAATACAATGGTACATGGTTGAGCATCCAAGTTGGAGGGCATCTGAACACTATCGGTAATATTACCTGTGGAATATAGCTCACTGAAATGATTGTACCATTCTATTGCCAGAATGTTTTTAGCCAGGGAAGGTGATCGCTCAAAGTTTGTTTTAGCCACTAACAACCAGAATTGTCGAGGAGCAGGGTGTCCAATGGCCTCCTCTACTCTTCCCATCTCCCTTCATCCCATTGTTTTTTTACTTTACCCTGTACCTGTTTGCAAACCCTTCTGGAATCACGAATGCTTGTTTGGTCCCTATTTTTAATTGCTACGGTCAATCTCGCTGACCTACATTCTTTATTATACCATGGGTTTTCTCCCAGGTGCCTTCCCCAAGAAGGTCTAATCTTTTTAGTGGGGATGTAGATAAAAGAGGCCAGTTGCTCGAAAAAATCTCTATGAAGGTCACTACAGGTATTTTGTATAAGTGGATCGCTGCTTGCTGTTACTAATGTCACTAAGTGCTAGACTAGAGCTTCATTAATCTTTTGCATTTTGGATTCATCTGCCAAAACCGTGGGCCATTTAAGCCGACGCTTATCATTTGTGGCACTTAACTCCCTTGTGCATAATGGGGCTTTGGAATCCTGTCAATTGCTCCCCCATAGGTGACTAATAGATAAATGTAGGGAGTTATGGTCACTGTCACAGGCTTGGTGTATGAACATGTCAACTACTCGGGCCACTAGGTCAAATCCACTAATATATACTCAATCCGACTTGACCCATTTGTTCCTGAAAAGGTCATTCCACCACTTCTGTCGGAGTTAGTTCGACCTTTGGTGGCCCTTAGCCTATTTTTTAGGGATATTGTGATTAATTGAAGGGCAGCATGTGACCATTTCTTAATTGGAGGTAATTCCAACGAAGGTACACTCCAAGCTTTATCCTTCTCAGACACATCAATGGACTCAACCCAGTCAAGAGGTTCGAATGTAACATTGAAATTGCCACCGATTATTAGCGGGTAGCTGACATTTCTGTCTCCCAGTAAATTATCCAAAACAAGAAGAGTCGGCGAACTACCACCTCTAGTGCTCCTAGCATATACATTATACCTATCGATAGTTTGTCCTTTCCCTTTGGCCAGCCTAATCCCCAAAATATCGGGATTGTTAGTAACCATGTTTACATTTGTTTATGTGATGAATTTTAAAATGGTACACATATATGTATTTTAGCAAGACTGTTAGCACTTCACTTCAGTTGTGAAGCAATTAAATTAGCATTTTTCACAAGCTAGATGCTTTAAGATCAATTAAATAAATTAATCTGTTGGTTAACCTTCAATTGAGAGGCCATTGATTTCTGAACATTTGTCTGAGATGAAAAATTCTCTTTTTAAGAAATCTTTTTAGATAAAGTGTATACTAACAGTGTTAGCTTTAAAGGCCTGGTGCAAAAAATGAACTATTTTTTATTGTGAATTTGGATAATTACAAAGACTTGCAATTCCTATCACACGTGGCTGGTGACCTTTAAAAGTGTTGAGTTGTAAATAGGTACTACAATTTGAGTGAGTGAAAGACCAAGAAGTATGAGACTGTTCCCCGCATGTGTTCAGGGAAACTTTGAGAAACCTTTGAAAATTGGAGAAAATGCTATGGGCTTTTCTCATAAGTTGGTGTAGCAAGAATACCTCACCATGGTAGTCCAACTGATGGCTGGCTGAACTCTGACCCAACATACACCCAGGAACCTTGCCAGATGGCTCCCAAGCAACACTAGAAAAACTGACACTCACACACTAGTCACCAGCAAATTGGACTATGAGTACACCCTCTACTCAGGGATCACCAAACAGCTCATTAGAAGACTAAAAGCCACCCAGAACTCGGCAGTCAGACTCATCGTCAACCTCCCACATAGAACTTACATCACACCACACCCCAAGAGAGCTCACCTGGCTCCTGATACACAAACACACTCATTTCAAACTTCTCACACCCACATTCAAGGCTTTACATATCTTGGGCCCCACCTATCTGAACAATCACATCTCCTTCCATCAACCACCCAGACAACTCCACTCCACAGGACATATACTCGCACACATGCATAGAACCAGGCATCGCTGCTAAAGTGTGGAGCAGTCTTTTACTCCACATCAGAGGCTCCATCTCTCTTCTTGAAATCCTTAACAAGCTGAAGACCTGGCTTTTCAATTAACAACCCTACCATTCCAAGGGATAGACACATACAACTGCTCAGTGCCAAGATACCATTGTGGGTGCTAGTATGCTTTACAAATACACATAAAACAGCATAACATAACATATCAGCAATGGAATACTAAACAAAATACTAACTCTGATAGTAATCATTATACTTTGTGTGATATGTCTATTTCTTTTTATAAGAGAGATACAAATGATTACTACAAAGGGTTGATTAAGACGCAAGGGAGAAAGGAAACTTTGAATTTAGAAAGAGAAAAGGTATGAACTGGATCTTGAAGGACTGCACAGTCAAATATATGGCACACTGAAGGACGTAGAGGAATCTAGATGCAAGCTTCAAAAGTTGACAACAGTTTTGTAAGGGGAGATTTGGAAGTGAAAGTGTTTCATGTTTGGTAACTCAAGAGTCACCATAAGAAGGGTTTGATGGAGTAAATATTCATATTAAGGGGCATATTTATGACATAGTGGTGCAGTTCAACACAGCAAGTCATCTTGCAGTGCTGTGTCACTGGAAAAGGGCAGGAATGTGCCATGTTTAAGGCATACATCACATTTCTAACTTTTCCCCCTGCGCTGGTGCACAATGGGCTGCCTGCGTTGCATGCAGAATTGTTTTTGTGCATGAAGGTACACCTTCCTGCTCAAACACAATCCTGCAAGGCATATTTCAGCACACACAGAAAGATGAAGTAAGGGTGAGAAATAAAGATATTTCTCCTCTTTACGGCTCTCCTGGGGAGGTGTATCTTGTTGGCACATTTCCAGGTTTACAACTAGGCCTGGGCGGTAAATTTACAGAATTTGCGGAGAATGCGGAATTGTCAAAAATTCTGCGATCCGTGGCTTCGCGGAATTTTTTGCTGGTTCGCGCTTTCAAAATGTGTGTTTGCAAGATATTTCCCCCGAGCACGCAAACAACGTTCGCGAACAGGAAAAAAGCATCACAAACGGGCGGAACAAGCAAGTTTCATTGAGCTTTGCATAGTGCGACGACGCAAATTCCGCCCACCCCTATTTACATCGCCATGTAAATCGAGGAATGCGTCAAAAATCATGGTGGTTGTGTGAGTGTGGAGCACCTTTCCAGGGCAGAGTAACGCAATGCAGTGATTTGTGCTGCTTTGTGTTATTCCAGATTTTTGGAGCCACTCAGAGCCACGCAAAGTTTCTTTGCGTTGCTTCAGAAATCTGACTTAAGGTTTGTGTTGCCCTTGCACTATATTGTGCGGTACAAGAGCGACACAAACCAGGTCATAAATATGGTCCTGTGTGTTTTCCATTTATATCAGCATCACCATGTGTACAAACAAATGTCCATTCTTTATGTTTAGCTATATCATAGATAATGTATGCTTACATTCTAAAATGGTTAAGAGCTAGTTATCATCGTGTTTCATATCACATGTATTTCTTTATTTCTAGGAGAAATTGACACATTTTTAGAAATTGCAACAGGACCTGTTTTTTTTCTCTTGTGAAATGTTTTCCTTTTCGTGATAACTCTAGAATGTGCTAGCAATTGTTACAGTGCAGAGTACAGGCTCGTCCAAGGAATCTAGGGGCATATTATCAAGAACGGGCGTTATATTATCGCCGCTTTTATCGGCAGGAAACTGCAGATAAAGCGGCGATAATGTGCTTGATAATATGCTCTATGAATTCCAATCGAAGCCCATGTTAGATGTCTTCACATCTAACATGGGCTTCGATTGGAATTCATAGAGCATATTATCAAGCACATTATCGCCGCTTTATCGGCAGTTTCCTGCCGATAAAAGCGGCGATAATGTAACGCCCGCTCTTGATAATATGCCCCCTAGTTATGTTGCAGAAAATTGTACGTTTGAATGTCGCATAGCGAAGCTTTATTGTTCAGGAGGTTGAGAAAATAATGAGCTCTGATTATCTCCGTGTGCCTTAACCTGATTGGATCTTTTTATTGGAACCATGTGTAAGTGTAGCGATTGTTGTAATTGTGTGATTTGAGCGGGTGCAGAGTAGAACCCAGCTCCAACATATTGCAGACAAGCTATCGTTCACTTTGACATTATTTAGATTAGGGTACAGTGCTCTCCTGAATGCATAACTGCTTTTACTTAACATTTCCTTTTGAGACAAACTTATGCTGATTTGAACTTCACAATACTAAATGAATAATTTTACTGACTACTAATTGATACTGATAAGATGCAACCACCCGTTGTCGTCCCCGTGGACTATAATATATTTCACATTATTTGAGAGTATTGACTTGAGGATGAGCCTCAGGTATGGATTTAGGCCCTGCATTCACACAAAGAAAAGTGCAAGAAAACAGGCTTCAATACCAAAGGTACTACCCAGGTTAAAGAAACCCTTTAAATTCATGCAATGGAAATATCTGAACGAATACATAACTAGCTTTACACTGGACACAAACAGTAGCAGTGATTACAGTGGCATACCTTTTTTTAAATAGTTTTTATCTATACAAAGGTTGAAATGCATCTGCATGAGCTATGCAGATCCAGTAAGTTTCCTCCGGCACTATCAATGTAAAGTCTGGAGTATATGGCTCTAACTCAGCAAGAATTATTACTCAAACAGCAGGCATACATAAATATTCAGAATGCAATAACTATGTACCCAAACATTGAACACATTTTCTTAGAATACACATTTTTCACCCAAAAACCAGCAATTAAATCGGGGTAAAACATTTTAATTTCCCCAAACAAAAATAAACAGTTTCCAAAAGTAGCATTTTACCCCAAAACTTAAATGTTTAATTCAAAGAACAGATATACCCCAATATTAGCTTTTCTTTTTAGTCAAATATTCATATCCACCATTGCCCCAAAGGAACATATTCTGCCTTCCACATACCATTGCCCAAAATAGCATATTCTTCCCCCACATGCTCTAATATCAGACGTGGGAAACAACCATTGCCACGAGAAGCCATTCCAATGCAGCCATTACAACGCAGAGATAGTCACAACGCATGTCATTACCAAGCATTATTGTGTAATGCCCTTGCAATGCATTAGTGGGTAATTATATATTGGCAAGTATTTGTTTCATTATTATTTTTTGAATGTTAATGATGAATTGTAAAATGCTTTTTAGTTATTGATTGATGACATTTTTAAATGTGATTATTTATGACTTCACAGATGTTATAAGGGTGTAACACACATTCTTAGGCAAGGTATGTGAGGGTCATAGGAGTTTTGGGAGGTGTAGTGTATTGATACTCTGGAATACATTCTAATACCTGAGTATTAATTAATAATGTGATTTTGCTTCACTTACACTTAATTGACTAGTTTATTTAAAATAATTCCAACTGGTGTAACACACTCCTTAAGGCATGGGATGTCAGAGATATAGGGGTATTAGGTGGGCAAGTGTATTACTACTCAGGTAATAATGGTAATAGCTGAGTATTAATTTATAAACTGATGAATTTTCACTGAACATTTAAACATTTTTTTTTAAATAATTCCTGGGGCGTAACACTCTTTTAGGCACAGGATGGCAGGGATATAGGGGTATTAGGAGGAGAATTGTGTTAATATTCTTGTATTAACTTTAATACCTGAGTATTCATTTATAATCAAATACATTTTCCCTCTGCAGTTATAAAAAAATATTATAAAGAATTCTAGGGGTGTAACACACTCCTTTAGGCACGGGATGCCTAAGCATTTTTTTCTACCACATTTTGAACTTGTGGATTACAGTTTTTACTCAATGTGAATTTAGATAGGTGTATTTTTCTTTAGATCTTTGATATGGAGAGGTGATTTCATGTGGTAATTAAAAAAAAAAACATTCAAACTTTTCATGATTTTTTGGGCGTTTTTGCATTTTTCACAACACAGAAATGTTTTGTACAACGCACTTGTAGGAAAGGGTGAGTTTATCAATCTGTGTGATTCCTTTCAGGAGTTTGGCTCTTTGGGCTCAATTACAGTCTTGTTTGGAAAGCCCTCCGGATGACTCGGATCAGGAGAGTTTTCCAAACAACTTGCACTCCGGGAGTCTGAGCGACCGATACCGATGTGTTCGTATACTGACGAACCTGGTTCGGTCTGACTCCCATTGAACTCAATAGGAGCCTGTGTACTGAACGTGTACACAGGCTCTCATTGCAAAAAGGGGTAGAGAAAAGCGTGCACCCTGTGGCAGGCACCCACCCCATGGTACCTGCCACACAGTGCATGCATGGAAAGGGGGGGTCCCATGGGTACCCTCTGCGGCTGATTCGGAAGGCCTCGGGTGAAGGGTGGCCTGCCATGGCCCCCTAAAGTTTAATTCCTCCAACCGTTTCGTCCCGGCAAAACCGAGTTGGTACGGCTGTCAGAATTGGTCATCATACTCGCTCGTTCGGAAGCCGTCCCCATTGAGCTGCGCGATTTGGCTCAGAATGACTTGGACTGACTGATTTGGGTTCAGAAACAATTTGGTCAGTGTGGATGGCTTCCTCGTATCATACTTGGTCGTTCACAACGGGGGACGATTTGGACTGCAACGTACGCTCCGAATCGGATTTGCTGCTACCGAATCCCATTTGGAGCCCTCTGAACGAGATCAGAATCGGACCCTTTGTTGAATACTGTGTTTCACCCTTTGGATTTTTGGACAACACATGCTCTTGGTGACAGGTGAACCAGAGAAGTGACCAAGAGTTGGAGAAAGAAGGTATCTATTGTTAGGAACTTTGGAATTCATTAAATACGTCAAAAATAATTTACAAAATGACAATCAAATGTAAAAATAAATGTTTAAATCAGGCAAGTTAGTTAGAGTTGGTGTTAGTATGTTTTAGAAATGTGTGCAAGTTTGTCCAGGTACTCTAAATACACCATCAACTGTTGCATTTGAGCCAATAGTCGCTCAGACATTTCTTTCCTTTTATTTTTTTTTAAACACTTGGATGCTGACTACCAGTCAATGATTGTGCTTTTCTCATTTCTTGGAAACTTTGCTGCTTCTTAAACACTTCCAAAAAATTATAGAAGTTAGGGTGCGGTCTAGCACCAGATGTGTTGAAGGAGTTGTTCATCCCCCAATGGTGTTGTTACCTTTGCACCTCCCTCTAAGTAGGTCACAAACATATTCCACCACTCAATAGGGAACTGTGGCTTCCTCTTGTGACGCGACCTGCTTAGATATGTGCTCAAAATAGTTTAGTGATGATGTAAATTTTACCTCATTTTGGGTAAAAAAACGCTGATTCTCTAATTGAAGCGTAAAACTCATCCATACAATCAGGAGGTATGAAGAATAACACAGTTAGTTTTTTTTAATTCATACTGCAGTTTACTGTTTCATATGTAATCCTCAACTATAGAGGTTTTTAATTTTTTTGGCAAATATGCCTCTGAAAAATGAAAAGAAAAAAACCCTTGTAGTTGAGTTTCCTGATATAATTTAGTAATGGTTTTATTAATGGTCAGTTAGAAATCAATTATCACTTTCCTAAGACTTTTGTTTAGAGTTTTAGATTTACCACTGTTAGAAATTCAGTTAGGTTGAGGATTGCTTTTTGGAGTAAACTGTAAACTAAAGAGACAGGGATGTTATTGATAATTGCATGAATAGTGTATATTTGATTGCATGGATGTGGTGTGCACTTAAAGGTGCCATCCATTAACCAAAAATCACTATAAGGGGTGTGCTCATGATTGGCATTCTTTTTTGAGGATTTTTGTTGTCATGTAAAAGCAAAGTTTCATTAGTGAAGGTTACAGCTAATTCAGGAACAATGGTAATGTATTGGTAGGCCTAGGGTGGTACTCGTTGGTGGTTTCTTGCCTGATTTTGTCTCTGTACCATTCTTCTAAGTTAGGAATTGTGGGCATACAACTTGCAACATGAATTGTAATATGCTGGGTTACGTCCCTCAAAACTGAGCCACAGGGCTCATTGGAGGTGGATGCAAGTGTTCTATTTGCTGAATGCTCTGTCTAACTTCATTCTCTATTGCAGATGCAGAGTGGTTATGTTATGTGCTCCTTTCAACAGTCTCACCAAGAGTAACTGCTCTGCCTGTGTAATGGGATGAAAAATACTGCACACACCTCCAATGACTCCTGGGCTCAGTTAATATCTCTTTACAATAAAAGTTTCATCCATACTTGAGAAGTCTATTACCTCTTCTTGATTGGCCGTAACTTGCTTGATTTATGAATACCATTCTGTATGTATCTGTAGAAACACAGAAAACTTGAAACATTTTGTTGTCTTAAATAGTAGCGTTTCACTAACAACCCGCAAAGTAAAATGTTTTATGCATGATTATTTTACAGACTGCTGACTTTTTGAAAATCATGTTATTGTATGTAATTGCAAAAAGAAACGGGACAATATGTTCAAATAGGACGCCTGTAAAATGAGAGGGCCTGATTCACAAGGGTAAAGTTAGACAAAAGTCTAACTTTACGACTTTTGGTGTTTACAAAGGGCATTTACTTCTCGTAAATGCCCTTTGTGAATACCAAAAGTCGAACTTTAGGACTTTCAGTAATCACAAAGAACATTTCCGAGTAGTAAATGCCCTTTGCGAATACTGAAAGTCATAAAGTTAGACTTTCGTCTAACTTTACGTTTGTGAATCGGGCTCAGAGTTTCTTGTTTTTTAGGAGGACTGCTTTGTTGAGACTGTTTACCTCAAATTGTTTGTAGCCTTGTGAGGTGTGACGTCTGATGCTGTGGGTTTTATTCTAAAGGATTTTATTGTAGTTGGATTGCTCCTTTCTGGTGTTTTTTTGTAGTGTACTCTGCAGGAAAATGTGCACAAAAGAGGAGGTTTCAGATTGATTTGAATATCAACCATATATTTATGGTTAGCAATGTACCTATTACTGAGAAAATGATTATTTTTATACATTTTATTGAAGGTGTAAACATTTTTTTATATTTATGTTAGAAATGAGAGATCTATGCCTTTCTTTGTTTGTTTCCTGTTGAAAGATATTGGTTAGATTTTCTTTATTTGAAAGGGTTGTGGAATCATTTTTTACCATGGAAGGTCTTTATCATTTCAGAGATTGGTGGTGTTGATTGTTTAGTTTTTGATGTTGGATTGTCAAGTTCCGATTTATTGGACAATTTGCAAGGTCTGTAAAAAAAGTAAAATGTCAGTATTTTTCAGTGTAAATGCATTCCATTTTGACCCTCATCACTGTCCAGCACCTTCCCTGAGGCAAGCACCAGTCGGAATAGTAAGAGTTATTTTGACCCCCAGCAGTGTCCAGGACCATTCCTGAGGCAAGCACCCAACAAAAAAGTGATAGTAATTTTGACCCCTACCACTGTCCAGCACCTTCCCTGGGCAAGCACCTGGTGGAGTAGCATTAGCAATTTTCACCCTCACCACCTTCCCTGAAGTAAAGGTTGTTTTTATTTTTAAATTAATTTCTATGGTAAAAAATGTGGTTAATTTAAACTCATTCTCAATTTTAAGGCATCAGATAGCATGTGCGAATTCTGTATATTTTAGGGAAAATAACAATTAATATAAGGCTTGGGGTTTATTTGGTTTCTTACAAATAATGTTTACTGAAACAGTTTTACTTGAGCAGATAGGTGGACTGTGAAAACAACAAACTGTCACTTGTCTCCGCTTCAGAAGCATGTGGTCACCAGCGCAGTAAGTGTACCACTGAGTACAAAATGGTGGACGAATGAATTTATACATTTTTTCATAATATTCAATAATTTGAAAGAAAATATGTTTGGAATGTATTTTTTGTGTGCTTCGGAATGTATATTTATTTTTTACTTTAAAAAAAGGTTCATTTTGTTCCTTTTTAGAATGACTGCCATTTTGATTGGTCACAGACTGCACACATAGAGTGAAAATACCCCTCACGCAAACCAGGTCCAGGATCAGCACACAATGTTCCATCTAGTTTCTCCATGGAGGGGGCCCTCGCTCCAGACTCTCTCTATCACCCGAGGTGTAATTGCCGAGGAGGGGGCAGGAACCCATCCCTGCCCCTTGAAGGCCAAAAATAAAGGAGTAGCCCTATCACCCCCCACCGTAGCAGTGGACCTGCCCCGCTCCATCTGTCAGGGGGGTGGGCAGCCACCACGGGAGAGGAGATCCCTGGCCTGTTGGTCTTTTTTTTATTTGCTCAGTTTCTTTACTCTTGGTAGCCCCAGGATGACAGGGGCACCACCAACATGACCAACAAAGTGCGGAGGCTGCAGGAGTGCAACATATCCCCTCTAAAGAGTTTTATAAAGGTACTGACCCTATGTCTGTGGGGTTCAGGGAACCCGGACCTCTCTGGGATTTTGCCTAATGTTTTCAAAGTGCTCCCACTAGTGGAGTTTTTGCATTACAGCTGGGTGTGCAAACCCCTCTATGGGCTTGTTCAATGGCTACATTTATTGTGGCCTGAAGAAGCTAAAGAAGTATATGTCATACAGCGCCCTCTAGGGGCTAACTCTATTGCTGCATGTTATATGATCAACATGAGATAGCTTCTACAGGCTGTTTTGATTGCATTTTCATGGTTGGAAAGTATACAAAAAGCAAACAGACCTATGATTTGTGGAATTTAAAATACTTTATTGCTTTAATAATGTTGACAGAGATTATTGATCAAATTGAATATGTTTTAAGAGGACTAATAAGTGCATTTACCCATGATTATTATTTTTATTGATCGCATTTACACACAAAATGATGCATTTAACATATGGGGCCTCATTTATGAAAAGTGACGCATCGCTGCGTGAAAACAGCAATGCGTCACTTTTCACTGCCCCCTCCTTGCGACACCAATGATGCGTCATATTTACAGTATGACGCATCATGGCGCAAGGAGTTACAGGTACGTCAGAATTTCTGACGTATCTGTATGGCGCAAAAGTAACACATTGCTGGAGTGTGTGACGCAACTCCAGCAATGTGTCCTTTCACATGGGGCAAGCCCCATGTGAAAGGGCCTGCATCAGTCTTACGGCTGCTGTGAGGCAGGCATAAGAAATTGACGCATTTGTGTCCTAGAAGTGGCGCAGTAAAATCTTATAGATTTCACTGCGTCACTTCTACGACCCTTTCTTGCTCCGGAACGCCCCCCCTGCATACATTATACCTGGCGTAGGTATAATGTAGCGCAGGGGTTTACAGAGTGATGCAACTACCTAGATGCGTCACCTTGTAAATATGGTGCAACAAGGCACATTTTTACGCTGCTGGTGCATCACAAAAAGTGACGCACCCGCGGCGTAAAAGTGACGCATGGCCTCATAAATGAGGCCCATGGTTTGTTGATCTTGAACCTTTGCCCAAGCTAGCAGACTTGCCTTACAAGGTTATAAGCTCCCTGTTGGGGATAAAATGTGATTATGCAATGTCATCTATGGTATTTTACATCTGCCTACGTACATATTTGTGAATTGAAGCATAGCATTTAGTAGTGCGTGTGTAAAAACGTACTTTCCCTTTGTCTAAAGGAAAAGCAATGACTGGACAATCATTTAGTAAGTGTTTTTTTATTGCATACAAGCGAATGGTCATTACTAGCCACATCACCACCCCTGAATAGGTCTTGGACTGCTCTGCTTCGCTACCCTGAGAGAGTCAAGTGCTACAATGGGGTGCTTGGTTCCCCGTAATGGGAAACTGTGTGTCTTTAATTTGTGCACATGCAAAAAGAACAATTGAGGGACAGATTGCGGAACAATGTCATACATTCACCCCAGTATAGAGATCTGGGCCTAAATCCATTGTTTTTTTGCTCCCCATGCCTTTCCAGTTTGGACTCAGCCATAAGCAAATCAGTCTTGACCCTGCCCCCGATGGAAAAATTCCAGCCCAAACTGCCAGGCTAGGTCCTCCCTGGACTGGACACAAGCATCCTAAGACCGCTTTCAGGGTTTTACCCCTTATCAGACGGGATAGCTTGGCTGCAGTGGCATGGCAAGCAAGTGACCCACGTGTGGGCATACACCTCCCACTCGGGGTGACAAATGCAAAAAGAACAATTGATGGACAGCATGGAGAACAATGTCATACATTCACTCCAGTACAGAGATCTGGGCCTAAATCCATTGTTTTTTGCTCACCATGCCTTTCCAGTTTGGACCCGGCCATATGCAAATCAGTCTTGACCTTGCACCCACCGGGAACAGTACATGGGGTGCTTGGTTCCCAGTAATGGGAAACTGTGTGTCTATAATTTGTGAAGATGCAAAAAGAACAATTGAGGGACAGAATGCGGAACAATGTCATACATTCACCCCAGTACAGAGATCTGGGCCTAAATCCATTGCTTTTTTTGCTCCCCATGCTTTTCCAGTTTGGACCCAGCCATATGTAAATCAGTCTTGACCCTGCACCCAATGAAAAAATTCCAGCCCAAACTGCCAGGCCAGGTCCTCCCTGGATTGGAAACAAGCATCCTAGGACCGGTTTCAGGATTTCACCCCTCATCAGCCAGTATAGCTTGACTCCAGTGGCATGGAGAGCACGGGACCCACTTCTGGGCATACACGTCCCACTCTGGGTGACAAATACAAAAAGAACAATTGATGGACAGAATGCAGAACAATGTCATACATTCACCCCAGTACAGAGATAACATAAATTGTGTGTCTTTGTATTACTTGTGCAGGCCACACAACTAATAACTACATTTCCTACAGTGTAGTTCTCATATTTTTTTTATACAATGTTTTTAGACTTGGGCACATTATTTTTAAAACTGACCCTTCCTAGTGGGGTTCATACTCAATGTGTAAGCCAATAGTTATGCACTGCATACCACATCTCAAAAACGTTAAAAAATAGAGTTCTGCTCTTCAGCATAAGTACTCATTTGTCAGGCATACATTAGGCATGCGAAAATATGTGAACATTTTGGGTCTCCTTGTATACTGCTGTTAAAAGCAAATCAATATGTACAGATCACAAGAGTTCTTGAAAGGGGTCTGCACCAGAAAAAGCAGGGCATTTCTACTGCATTCAGTATTACATTCCCTCAATTTTCACCATTTTATATGGAAGTATAATTTTGCATATTCCTGTCTCACAAGTGTTAAATCGGCTTCAGAAAAAAGAAAAGAGTGAGTGGAAATTAAGGGAAATGTATGCTAGTGCATAGGGACATGTGTGAAAATCCACAATCAGTGTGTAGGTCAACAGAGAGCATAGGAAGCTGGCTCTCTATATAGTGTACTAAAAAGAAGTACATTGTGCAGAGAGTCCAGAGAATCCCCAAACGGCACACAGAGATAAAAGCAAATAATTCCAATGCTCTTTTTGTGCTAGTGTGGGCAGGCAGTTAGACTTATCAGAGGGTAGTGTAAGCATTAGTTGTACTCACAGAGGGAAAACACAAACTCAAGAATACATCTGAGACCCATTTAAAAAAATAAAGGTGATTTCTATGTATTTTTCAAGACCAAGAACACAGTTCTAAGGTAAGTACTTTCTCAGAGTTATGATTTTGCACAGTTCCGAAAATATATCACTTTTATGCGCAATTACGCACAGGGCTGGACTGGCTACCGGGCAGTTTGGAATGCTGCCAAGCTGTTGCTTGATGTTACTGCAGTGGGGGCTGATTTCGTCCATGGAGACCTGCGTGTGCTTCCAAATACTGAAAGCAAAACGAATTTCGTTTAGCTCATGCAGGTCCCCATTAACAAAATCAGCCCCCAGCTCAGTAGCATTCCAAACTGCCCAGTAGCCAGTCCGGCCCTGATTATGCACCATAAGAATTAATAGAGAAAAAGAGGAAAAATGGATATAAAATCAGGCATCGCTTTAATGAAGTTCACCACCTCATTTTAGGTCAATGTCGGACCAGGTTCCAAGTACCAGCAGGAGAAGTTCTGGAGCATCCTGGGATCGGGTGGGAGCAGGGTGCTGAGGGTCTTGGAATCTGGGGTGCAAAGACAAAGGGGGCCACTAGAAAATGCACTGCACAGCTGGGCCCCTCAGGGAATGGGTCTCAAGTGCCTCAACGTCCCTTGATAGGTGCTTGCTTCTGGTGCTTTGGGAGTCTGGAGTGGACTTTTATTTTAGTTTTTTACCATCAGGGGTCGGTGCCCCGGGTAGTAGTACGCTGCGGCTCCGGTAGGTCCTGGTGCCTCCAAACTTGGTGGAGAAGCAGATTTGACCCTCCAGAGCTGTTATACCTCGTCTTGCTTTCCTACTGCATCAAGGTCTTTGGGGAGCAGCAAGTCAGCAAAGCTGATAACACCGAATCAGTGCCTGCGGTGTACAGGGGAGTGATACCGTCACTCCAAGGGAGCTTAACAGTGATTTCTTGAAGGCTAGAGGGGCTCCTGGTTTCTTGGAGTCCTTTCAGGTTTCAGGATGACACAGCAACAGTGACTGTCGAGTTATCCTTGCAGCTGGCAAGGTTTGGTGCCTTTCTTTCTGCAGCAGGGCTTTTGATCTCTTGTAGCAGGTACTCTTTTCGCCTGGTCTCTGGACTTCTTTGGTTTGATAAATCTGTGGTTCAGATCTCAAGCAGCCACCTAAATACTGAATTTAGGGGCTTTACAAGGGGAGACAGGTATTAGCTAATGGGCTACTTACATTTAGGGTGTCTACACCCTCTAGTGATCACTTCCTGTGGGAAGAGGCACTACCCTAGTCCTGATTGGAGGTATTCTTACCATCGCAAGATGGTGGAAATTCAGGAGAGGGGATTACATTGCCTACCCTGCCCTATAGGTGTGCAGTCTGAGGGGGACCCACCTCCTCATCTAATACATTTTCCTGCCTTTTCTCCCACCAATAGTGGAGCAGCAGAGGTGGCTTGGCCTTCCCCTCTATTTAGGACTCCTGGGTTGGATTTCAAAGGTGGCATTACCTTTGGAACTTCCCACCAGGGAATACCATCCTGTCCTGGAGGAGGTGTGAAACACCCCTTCCCAGAGTAGGTATTGTTTATGTCCTCTGACTGGCTCTTACCCCATGAGGTCAGAAATATGTCTGGTGGTAGCAGACTGGTGAGAACTGCTCAGAGACCTCACTACTGTTTGGTTAGGTTTCAGTGGATCGTCTACAAGGGTCTCCTGTGTGAATCTATTAATAAATTCAGGACTGGCAACAGTGAATATTTATTAACACAAGAGGTTTGGTACCAAACATCTTGAAAATCAGTGAAGCTATCAAGGAGTCAGGAAACTCATGTTAATACGTATCCAGCCCATGAACTCCTAATGGCTGCCCTGTTCACATACATCACCGAATGGACTGGATATTGTAAAGGCATATCTGCTCATGCTGATATGCTGACACATAGGATATAGTGCACCCTGCCTTAGGGTTAAGGGCCTGCAGTAGGCGGTGACTTACCTATATCGTATGCAGTGTATGGGTGGCATGGCACACAGGGCTGTGGTGAGGGGGCCCTGGGGTGGCACAAGCAGTGCTGCAGCCTCAGAGGACCCTATTCAGTATTTTTGCCCTAGGTACCAGGGGTACAGTTTACTAAGGACCAACAGGGTAGCTGAAGTTGTGCCAATCGCGGTACAGTGTTTTGTGAAAGGGATCTGGTACTGGGGACCTGGTTGGCAGGAACCCAGTGCACTTACAGCTTGAAATCACATCAGGCACTAGGTAAAACGCGGAGGCTAACCATGCAAAAAGAGGCACTTTTCTATAGTCAGCAACTATGCAATCTCATGCTGGAGTAATTTAAAAGCTTTGCACCACTAAGAGGTAATCACAGTAATGAAAGGCTCTTGACTTTTCATTGAGGTTTTTTATTTCTGACTACTTTGAACATGTTTCCTGGAGCTTGAATTTGTGCATGTGCTCTCCAGGTTCACTTATGTATCTTAATTATTTAGAAGGACTAAACAACTTGATGTTTCCATTTTCTGCATTAGCCAGTCAAATGAAAAGGTCTTCTTCAACAAGCTTCTTTCATTTAAAATTCCACTTAATGTCTGTCTCCTATATTTACTTTGCACATCATCCTACTTTTTAATGGCAATTTTAAGTAGCTATTCAAAATTCAGCAAAATTAATTATTTGGTAAAGGAAAACCCCGTTGATGACAATGAATATTGTTGTTTTTTAATGAAAAAAAATGTAAATTAGTAAAAGTAAAAATTAATACAGTCAGCTTTCTTTTCACCTGCTGCATGTTGTACCTCCATAAAACCCCAAAACAGTGCGCAAGCAATTTTAATTACTTTCAATTAGTTGACACTGTTATATTTATTCATACCTTGCACTTCACCTGATGGCATTTTTTTATGCACGTCTTATGTGCTGTAATTTGTAATAAATTAGGAGGATGTGAAGTGAAAGTATTGTTAAGCTTGTTTCTGTCGAGTAATATTTCTTTGGAATATGAAAACAATAATGAGTTACTGATCTCTTGTTAATTACTGAAAAAGTGGAAACGTTCAATATTCAAATATCAGTAATTTTTTTAACCAAGGGTTTAAGGATACTTTTGCCGGGTTTATTGATTTTAAACTATCTTATGAAAATCTCTACTATAGAGTAAAATACAGTCGTGAGTAGTATGAATTAATGTGTATGTACAAAATACGGAAAAAATACGTGTGTGAGAGAGTCTAGGGGATAGTATTTATAGACCAACTTTGCTCCATACAAAATACACCACAGATGCTGTGGTTTACATTACAATCACACAATGAGGTTTAAAATGGACCACAAAATAACGTTACTGCAAAAGGATCTTTATGTATTTCACAGAAGTGAGCTGTACATTATAACATTTGAGGGCCTTATTTTGAGACTGTGGTGATCCCAATTCGATCGTCATCAATGGTTAACAGCCATAGCACGAAGATGGTCAGATCTGCAGTAACCAGGAGTTATTTTACACGTGGCGGGTAGCGTGGATAGAGTAAGGGTTCCTCATCAGTTTAATCTATTTTCTAAGGGAACATCCAGTGCTCTTGTAATACTGTACAACACATTTGGACAAAGCCAATAGTCCTTGTACTTGATATTATTTTGATTTGTTAGATACATAGTTAAAGTTGGTGTAGAAAACTCTGTGGGGACTAAATAATCCCTGACTTTCTAGCACTCAAGGCTAACATTTATGTTCCTAAATGCTACCCAGTTGTTCGATATTGTACAGCATTTCACCTCACTATATCCGGACACATCCATACACATGGCTCCCATTGGCATTATGCCCTCAAGTTATTATGTTGTAATCAAATAAAATTGGATGGTGATAGGTAGGAAATTCTTCACTGAAGACATATCCTTTCTGGGAACGTTCTTTCTGGCTTCCGTCTCATAGGGCCATATTTATGAAAATGTGATAGCAATGGTCTGTAATTAAGCCAATATGGTGCATTCCTGTCCTTTCCCCTGGGCTGACACACAATAGGTGCGAGGGTCCATGCATTGCATGCAGGATTGTTTTTGTGAAGGAAGAAGCACTTTCTTGTTCAAAAGCAATCCTAAGAGGCTTTTTCCTCCTTCTATGTGTGTTGCTGCACACATAGAAATAGGACAAACAAGGAGAAATGAAGATATTTCTCATTGTTACACCTCTCCTAAAAAGGCATTTCTTTTTGCCACATACTCAGTTTTACCTGTGTCATACGCTTTGTACTAATCCAGTAAGACTGTGTGTTGGGGCAACATAAGCATCAAAACTATGAGGGACTGAATCCACTCCTACCATCAGAATATGTTGACCTAGTTCCTGGATAGCACAGAGTGCACCATCTAGACCTCTAAACATTACAAGGTACTGGATGGTATCTGCAAGCTCAGAACATGATGACCCTGATTGTGGCAAGAAAATTGTGGAACCAGATCTATCCTTTTGTTGATAACTCAGGCATGCCTAATGTGACACACAAGGAATACACAAATTTGCATTTCAAACATTTATTTAAGCAATTGGATTCTGGTGTATAATATGTGTGCTGCAATTATGAGTAGAATGAAATAGAGCAAAGTGAACAGCATTGGGAGGATGGTGAAAAAAGATAAATAATTCAACCATATGCATTTACCGTTGGTTGCATAAATACCTATAACTGTACTCCGACCCAGCACTCTCTATCCTAGAGAGCATAGGGTGAATGCTTCTCTGCCAGATAGCTTAGAGTGGTCTAACTCCCCATTTGCCTACGTGCATGAGTCATCTGATAGCCAGTCTTGGTGCAGAGCAGGCAGCGTCCTTCTCAGGATAGTGATGGAATTCAGCTGGGCTAGAATTCAAGCACTTAGTGACTGTGACAATCCTTTAAAATGCTCCTCTGCCTAAACAAAGGCTTGGTGCAGTTTATACAATAAAACTGAATCCATTCGTACTGTGCCTGAGTTCTGGGCTAGGTGTCATTTTAGTTCGACCCACCCAGAGCTGTTGCCGAACAGACAACAACAAAAAAGGACAGTGTGTTCAGTGTACAGGATCCTTGAACAGAATTACTTAAGTGTGATAAAGTGCCTATGAAGAAATGTAATTGTAAGCAAACCTTTTCTGAGTACACTATCTCAAACTGGCACGCAAGCAAATATGTGCTAAAAGTCATTGTTTAAAAATATGTCAACTTTAAAATGTGAACATGTAAAATGGAAGTGTTTGTGCACAGGGCCTGCCAACCTCACCACACCTGTTCTTGTAGTCTGGAAAAATGTCAAAATCCTTGGATGTTGCGTGGGAATACCCACACAACTCCCAAGGAAATGCCTTCCTGGCGCAGAGTAATGCAATGCAGTGATTTACTTGAGATTTATGAAGCCATGCATGGCCACCAAGGTAGCCTTGCGCGGCTTCATAAATCTCATTTTTCAGTTGCGTCCAAGAGCAACGCAAAGGGACTGATGATTAGGCCCCTTAATGTCAAACCCAAACCTGGTTCATTTGTAGGTAAACTCAGAGTAAAATGCTATGCTCGGGTGACCAGTCAACTTAATTTAGAGGTCTTCTCATGTTCCTTCTGGGTGTCTGCTTTGACTCAAAGCTATCTTTTACCAACGAGATCAGTCATGTTGCAGCTTCATGTTTTCTCATTCTCTAAAAGCTAAAAAAAATGTAGCGCCTCTTCGTCTATTCACTCCGAACGATGACTCATTTTCTGATTGCTTCCAAAACTAGATTAACGGAAATCCTTATATCTAGGCCGCCCAGATTCTTTAGTGTATCATTTGCAAGGCGTACAAAAATGCCACAGCCAGACTTATTCTGAGGCTGCCACCTCACTAGTCAGGATCTAGTTATCTAAAACACGTATACTGGATCATCATCAGCTTGTGTTTTAAATGTAAGGCCCTGTCTGTGGTGCAGAAACCCACATATTATGTTGGTCTTATGTTGCTTAGACATAGACTTCTGCCCTACCATCAACCAGACCTCTTTGGTATTCCAATGCCCTTCTTGTTCAAACTCCTCGTATCGCCATGTGTCACCTTGGTAGTCCAAATTTCTCCACTTTCGGTAGCTAAAGCATGGAGTTCCCTTCGTTCTTCTTATGCTTCATTTTCTCTTTCATTACTTGTTGGGAAGGACCACCACTGCTAACCACCTAACCACCAGTGCTGAAGTGTATGTGCTCTATACTTAAAACATGGTAATATTGGCTTATCTACAACTGGCATATTTAATTTACCTATAAATCCCTATTAAAGTGGACTACATGTGCCCAGGACCTGTAAATTAAATGCTACTAATGGGCCTGCTGCCCTGATTGTGCCACCCACTTAAGTATCTGTTGTAACTGAAAATGTTTTCTTGGTAAGTAGGAGTTCATGTATATTTACAAGTTATAGATTTACTGAACAGATTACAGGTAATTTAATAGAGCAACGCACAAGGAGCAGCATCCTCTCTGCTCAGCCCACTCTCTCTAACTGTCTATCCTTCAGTCACTCATTAACATTCTATAACATCATACTCTTAGCTGAGCAGGGCAGTAAAACAGGCAAGCTGAATGCATTATAACCACAGCCGATTATATCATATCTCCTGCCATTAGAAAATAATAAAAATACAAACAGAACTGTAAGAGACTCTAGCTTTGATAAACCCTGAAAATGAGTCACACAAATAATATAAATACAAACAGAACCATAAGAAACTCTAGTGTTGATAAGCCCTATAAATTATTTACATATTGGTCGCATCCGACCCCATACATATGAAACCAAAAGCACACCCATATAGAGGTCACACAGAACCCATACAAACAAACCTTCTAGCATGCACAATACCAGGGGAACAGTATTTTCACTCCAGTGACACAAATTCAAAACCTTCTACAGCACTTTCTTGCAGGACCAAGCATTATTTTCTACACATACCCTCCTCTATCGGCCAGCCAGTCACAGGACTAGGAACATAAATCATACACTTTCCCTCTAATGCACACTTTTGTATATTGCACTTGTCCAGGGAAATAAACTACACACTAACCCTCTTCTGCACATCTTTGTGCATATCCTTTAGACAGCCACACACAAAGGGAGCTTATTTGTGACTGACAAATCACCTCCCTTGCTCCCCACATCACCCTCAATGTCAACACATCCAAGGTTCTGTTCTGTGGACCAAGGCTGGTCCCTGTATACTACCCGTGCTCCATCATGGTCAGTCTGAAATTTTGGATTTGACCAGGTCAAGCATGATCAGAAATTCCTGGTTGAGTCTATTTGTTCCTAAGCACTAACAAAAACTGTTTATTCTGTAAAAAATTCATATCTATACGTCTACTTATTGGATTTTTGTTGTTTTGGTTTTCTTTTGCCTATAAAAATGTAAGCTATTTGTCTAAATTGCTATGAAATCTTTTTGTGGTGTTTTCACCGTGTTACTGTTTGAAGTGTTGCACAAATATTTTACACATCTTTTACATTGAGCCTGACTGTTCTGTGCCAAGCTACATGAGGGTGAGCACAGGTTACTTTAAAGTGTGTTTCTGACTTAATCCCGGCTAGGATTGTGGTTGCTGCTTAGACAGGGTGCATACTTCTGCCAACCAGAAACCCAATTTCTAACAATCAAGCTATCTACTGGGTGAAAGTACAACATGTTTTATAAAACTGAAAAATACAATAAATGTATTTGTATACTTTGTTATACAGTTCTTTGTTACATATACTGTCCTAAACTAGTTCTGTGCGTTATTGCATTAGCCTATGCTATGTTCTGGTATTTTGCTGTATGGTATATCGTGTTATGTTGTGTCCTCCTATGCATTGACATGTTACGGTGTACTGTGATACGTTGTGCCATGCTTTGGTAAGCTATGGTTTGTTAGGATGTTTTATATTATTTTGTGCTGTGTATGTTATAGTGTAGTATGTTAAATCATGCTTTTCCATGCTGTGTTTCATGTTGTGGTGTATAGTCTTACTATATGTTATGCCCTGTCATGCTGTGGTATGATGCATTACGATTTGACATGTTAATGCATTGTGTGCTAATCAGTATTACGTTAGGGTGTCTTTTCCTAATTTGTGTTATTATGTACTATGCTGTCTTATGTTAAGGTGTTTTGTGTTAAATTTTATCAAGCTGGGCTAGCTTGTGTTCAATTAGTGTGTGCTATGATGTTTTTGGCTGTGCAAAGCTGTACTATGATGTGTTGTTCAGTGTGTTATCTAGTTGTATGCTATGCTATGATAGGTTGTATTCATTTGTGTTGTTCTGTGCTCTGCAGTATTATTGAATGGTATGTTGTGTTATGATGTGTCATGTTATGTTAAAAGGTTTATGTAAAGCACAACAATTACCCAGAGGCATCTTGGCGCTGCCAGGAAATGGAGAAGTGCATGCTCATTAACTATTAAAAAGCCAGGTTTTGAGAACCTTTCTAAAAGTCAATAGGTTGGGTAGGAACTGGACTTACATGGGGAGGGCGTTCCACAGTTTTGAGGCCCCTACTACGAAACCCGTACCACCCCAAGCAGATAGCCTAAACTTAGGGACAACATTTAAGGCTGTGCTTGAGCATAGCAGCCTTTCTGGCTGTTACCATCTAAACCTATCTTTAAGGAATTTAGGGACTGAGTTGTGTAAGGCTCTATGTGTGATACACAAGGAAATGAAACTCACGGTTTGTTTTACCATAAGGCATGTTTGGCTGACTTAGTTTTAGGAATTCCCAATAGCAGCCTGGCTGCTGCATTTTGGGGAACATGTAACTTTGTTGTAGACGAATCTAGGACCCTATTGAAATATTCCCGATTTATGCCCTTATGTGGTTATATCAAATCATAACAAAGGAGTGACTGTGATACAAAGAAATAAATGTGGTAGTTAAAAGATTAGTGAGAGATAAACTCCGCTGTGCGCCGCACGCGTGATCAATGCTCACACGCGTGCAGTGTACACAGCGGGGTAGTCTTTAAGTCACTGATTAAGCCCAGAAGATTATCCTCAAATCGAGGAAGGTCTAGGGGCTTGCTGGTTACCCAATCATGGGTGGAGGGAAAGAACCCTACTTCTTTGAAGGACCCTCACTCACCACTAGTTGGTGACCTGCTTCATCATCGGGTCCCCGCTGGGGTGACCGAATGTCTCCCCAGCGTGCTACGACGCCTGGTTACAGCGGAGCAGGATGTGGTGAGTGCAACAGTGCCCAAATTAAGAGGTGACTAACTGTGATTGTGCAAATGTGTCAAAAAGTTAAAAAATGCAAGGGTTGTGCCTTTAGAATTTTTTTTAATAATGGCCAGCCCGCATTGATTAAAAACAGAGTGAGCGGACTCCCCAGGTTCTTAGTTAAGGAACCGGAATCCTAGATCAAAGGCATACATTGGTCGACATGTTTCAGCTGTTTTTGGCGTATCGCTCAGCTTTCTTCAGGACCTATACAAAAAAGTCCTCCGGTGGTATGCGCGCGCTAAGGCGCACCCTCCCGAGAGGCTCTAAATGTGAAAAATATATACAGTGACAGCACCACACTACACACTTGGTAAGGATGTATTGAAAGACCTGTGGGAGAAACGGGACAGACAAGACCACAACACATAAACATGAAGAAGGAGAGTTACTTTCTTCGTTATGAAGTTTTGATCAACAATAGGTTTCACATCTAGGTAGGTCTAGGCATCATGCATATTTTGTGTGCCACCAATGCAGGGGTGCTACCTTAGATTCCTTCATTTAGGTGCTTCTAAATTAGCCCCAAGGACCGTCCCTGTAATTAGGTCCGTATCCAATCACTGCTCGGTATTCATTAAGAACAAGCAATGTGCCATTCGCTTTCTATTTGAAAAGCGGAGGAGTTAGTAAACCACAGTGTTTAGGAGAGTTTTTGCAAGTGTATTCTAAGATATTTATGGGGAACCAAGAGCCCACATTAAGAGAAGAAAATCCCTCTCACAGCGTGACAAACAAGTAAACGGGATTTTCAAACAACTGTGAGTGAAATAGAAGTTGCTGCAGAGACTCACTTCAAAAGGGACATGATTACGCCCCTACGGAAAAGACAGCGTGGGATGTCTTCACGCGGCGTTTCTCTGTGAGACAAAATAACGAGAAAGGTCGTTTAAGAAAAAATGCCACGCTGGGAGTGTTCGTCTTGGCGGCAGGGTGGAGTTCAACTTACTTTAACGCACGCGGCTCCCCTCCGTGTACCTACACGATCAGCGGCTGTCTCCCGGAAGTGCGGGGAGAAAACAGCCGGACCGTTTATATCCACAATGCCCCTAATTGGTTAGATCGGTCCTCGTGGATCTATGACGTCGGAGACTACGCCCCGCATCAAAGGTGTTTAGCAGCAATGGTGTAGAGGCTAGCGGGATTGGTTAGATGATCCCACGTGGGAGGTGGGTGAATCCGTGCTCGTAGCACTGGGTTTAGGGGTTCAAGTCCCCGTTCCGATCGCAACCCGGGTCCGGTTTTTTAATTGCATAAACACAACGAAAACCAAGGGAATGTTACATGGTGGGTCTGAAAAAATTATATATTGTTTATACAATTTTCAGGTCACACTAGAGGGAGTTGGTTGTGATCCCTCGTTGTAATTTAGCAAAACCAAGCAGTGAAAGGCTAGGATGGCACCTGATCGTGGAGTGAATGCACTGACGGCACGAAACACTGATCTAGGTGGTGCTGGAGGGTAATAATGAAAGAAAGGGATCGAGTATTTAGCCTAATCCCCTGTTAGCATGCTTTGGTAGTGTGCCCCCCCGCAATAGTGTGCCAAGGTATTGATAGCCATTTCTAAAAGCAAGGTTAATTATCGCCATTAGGGGGAAGTTAGAAAGGTCCTCACCAAGAGTCAGTAAGGTATCCATAGACCTGAATGTGGTCTGTCCCACCTATTGTGCACTGGGTCCCTGACTATGGGCATGAGAGCTCTTGCTGGTATCCAGAAATTATAATCTCACGATTAGACCTGTCAGCGTAATACACTGCCCCACGGTATCTCATCATTAAGGCCTTTAGAATTCGTACCCAGGCGGTACACCCAACGCTGCTCCTTCTCGAATAGCAAGGACTCTGAGCTACCCTCCAGATGTTCCAAAATTGTCCATTCGAGGTCATTGGGTGTATGGTTGGTTTGCAAGAAGTGTGTGGTGAGTTTAGTCGTTGATTTCCTGCAGCGAATATTGCTGCGGTTTTCACATATTCTGGTTTTGACACGTCTGGATGTCATCCCAACATACTGTAAATTGCATCTGCATGTGATCAAATATACCACGTTTGTTGTGTTACAGTTAGTGTGGCTGCGTTGGACCCAGCGTGTGCCATCCGTTAAGTTCAGAAATTTGGTGTGTGATGTCAAATGGCAGATGCTGCAGTTGCTGCAGGGGTGATGACCCGTTACTGGTGGTAGCCCCCAAGCGTTAAGAACGTTCGGTGGTTGGTTATGATTCTTGTTGTCTCTTGGTCGTGTATGGACCAAGGAATCTTTCAAACTGGTGGCCCTTTTATAGGAAAGAAGTGGTTTTTGCCAATGCGCCTTACTGCTGGTGATAATTCTCCAGTTCCGAGATATGCATCTACTCACTGCGTTAGAAAGTGGGTTGAAAGTCGTGACACAAGTTAGGGGGATCTCATTCCTTTCCGGAGGGGGATTGTCTTCCAACAAAACCTCCCTTTGTTGGTTCCGTGCTCTCTTTTGGCTGGTATTCAAGATCCTTGATGGGTATCCCCTTTTCTCCAATTTGTTGGTCAACACACTCGCTTGTTGTTTGTATGTAGACAGAGTGCTACAGTTACGCCGTATTCTTAGGTACTGTCCATACGGGAGGTTCTTCCGTAGGGCCCGGGGGTGGTAACTGGTGAAATACAACAAGTTGTTTTTTGCTGTTGGCTTTGAAAAGATTTTTGTTTCCAGTCGGTTGCCTTCCCTCATGATGGTAACATCCAGGAACGTGAGTTCATCCTGGGAGTGTTCATGAGTGAACCTCAGGTGGTCATTACACGTATTGATCCAGGCATAGAACTCGAGTAGGGTCGGTTCATCTCCTTGCCAAATCATAAATACGTCATCTATGTATCGACGCCATACGGCGATGTTACTGCCGTATGGGTTCGCGGGATTCAGGATGTACTTTGACTCGAAGTCATAAACGTAAAGGCCCACTACTGATGGGGCAAAGGTGCTGCCCATCGAAGTTCCTGTTGCTTGTAGATACAGTTGTCCTTCGTATTCAAAAAAATTACGTTTAAGGGCAAGGGTGGCACAGTCAACTACAAAATCCCTGGTGGTGTTGAAATCCCATACCGCTTGGTCCAGCGCTTCTTTGACCACTTTGATGGTCTTATCCTGCGGAATGCAGGTATATAAGCTCTCGATATCCATCGAGACAAGGAAACAAGGGGCATTTGGTAAAGAGATAGTGTTGAGCAGAAAAAGAAAACTCTTGGTGTCCTTAAGATAGGTGGTTGTGGATTGCACTATCGGTTTTAAGAAGAAATCACAATACTGTGAGAGAGGCTCCAGGAGGGATCCTAGACCCGAGACAATTGGCCGTCCGGGGGGGGGGGTAACACATTCTTGTGTGTTTTTGGTAACACATAAAAGTACGGAACCCGGCCCTCTGATTGCGTCAAGAAATCAGCCTCTTTCTTCGAGATCCAACCATCCCTCTCTGCTGTTGACACCAGGTCACAAATTTCATATTTTTAAGTCATTGGTTGGATCCGCCTCTAGTGGAATGTAATTATCAGCATTGTTCAAAAGTCTGCGGCACTCTGTGTCGTAATCGTTTTTGTTGAGAATCACAATCCCGCCCCCCTTGTCCGCACTTTTGATGACGACCTCCTTATTCTTCTTAAGGGATTGTATAGCCTTAAACTCCTCGGCGGTCAAGTTCTTAAAAGGAGTTGGGTCTGCAGCTGTTCTATTTCTTTAAATACAGCTTGTTCGAAGGCTAGGATCTCTGGTGCAACTGTATGTGTTGGTGGTACAAAGGTTGATTTTAGTTTAAAATCTGTGTCACTCTCAATCCCTTCCGCTTGTTCTCTTTCTGGTGATTCAAAAAAGTTTTTTAGGCGTAATTTCCTAAAAAACTGGCTCAGTTCGCAATGGAGTTTGAAGCGGTCAAGTTTGGGAGTGGGGATGAAGCCTAATCCTTTCTCCAACACTTTTGTTTCGGGTGGGGAAAGATTGTAAGAAGACAAGTTCACCACTAGGGTTTCGCACTGCTGGGACCGGGTCTCTGATCTGTCAGTATTGGGTTGCTGGGATCCCCTGTCCCTTCTTGAGTGTCCCAATGTACATGGTTGGGACCTTTCTGCCTCCCTCGGTTGCCCCGCCTGCCTCTGTCCTGAAAAGGATGCGGGTATCCTTGGGGGTTGTAATGTGGATAAGGCATAAAGCGAGGGTTCCAACCCATCATGGGGGGAAACGGAGCCTGGAAAAGACTGGGATGATAAGGGCCCATGGTTTGTTGGGGGAAAGGCGCTCTCCAGTTGGGCTGGTGATAGTCACTCGCGGGTTGTTGTTGCCCATGCCCACGGCCTCTACCCCTCCCCCTCCCTCTTGGTCTTTTCCCAGTGTTATCAGAACTAGAACCGCTGGTGTTGGAGTCCACTGAACTATCAGAATTGTAACCTGTACTCATGGAAGGGGTAAATTCAGGGGTGGAGTAGGGGTAGACTTTGGCATAGGACCACCTCTTCAGATCTTTTTGTAGCTTCTGTGACTTAGATTGGGCCAAATTCTCCTTGAACTCATGTTGTTCCTTATTGAGTTCCTCTAGTCTCTTTTTGTACCCAGTAATTGTTGTTTTAAAGTGGGCTTCGGTGGTCTGAATTTCCACTAATAGGGCGTCAGAGAGGCGCAGCGCGGTTTTAATGATTAATATGCCCCAATCTCGTGTGCAGTGCCACGCTATTTGTGCCCATTCTTTTCGGAATACTGCGTCTTCAAGAAATATTCTAGGAGCATTTGTGACCAGTAGACCTTTAGGGGCTGCGTTATTGTTCAAATATTCTTTTATCATGGTTCCATGAAGAATGGCCCTGATTCTGCTACGTTTAAGTTCCCCCAGCTTTTCCCAGTCACCAGTCTGTGAAATGGCATGTGCCAATAGTGGGTCAGAAAAAAGGCAGTCGTCCCCTAATATTGCATCTGCTTCTTCCCTCGTGAAAGAGAGACCTTGGTCCTCCATGTTGTGTGGAAGAGACTTGCAAAGAATTTTTTTTTTTTTTTTTAAATATAACACTGTGGGAGATAGATTGTGTTAGGAGCTATTCTCACAGCTGCGCGCTGCTCAACACTATTTAATATCAACAAGAGAGGTAGGGCATAGACACTCCTGTACCCCAATTCAATGTATAGTAAACAACAAAGGAGTGACTGTGATACAAAGAAATAAATGTTGTAGTTAAAAGATTAGTGAGAGATAAACTCCGCTGTGCGCCGCACGCGTGATCAATGCTCACACGCGTGCAGTGTACACAGCGGGGTAGTCTTTAAGTCCCTGATTAAGCCCAGAAGATTATCCTCAAATCGAGGAAGGTCTAGGGGCTTGCTGGTTACCCAATCATGGGTGGAGGAAAAGAACCCTACTTCTTTGAAGGACCCTCACTCACCACTAGTTGGTGACCTGCTTCATCATCGGGTCCCCGCTGGGGTGACCGAATGTCTCCCCAGCGTGCTACGACGCCTGGTTACAGCGGAGCAGGATGTGGTGAGTGCAACAGTGCCCAAATTAAGAGGTGACTAACTGTGATTGTGCAAATGTGTCAAAAAGTTAAAAAATGCAAGGGTTGTGCCTTTAGAATTTTTTTTAATAATGGCCAGCCCGCATTGATTAAAAACAGAGTGAGCGGACTCCCCAGGTTCTTAGTTAAGGAACCGGAATCCTAGATCAAAGGCATAAATTGGTCGACATGTTTCAGCTGTTTTTGGCGTATCGCTCAGCTTTCTTCAGGACCTATACAAAAAAGTCCTCCGGTGGTATGCGCGCGCTAAGGCGCACCCTCCCGAGAGGCTCTAAATGTGAAAAATATATACAGTGACAGCACCACACTACACACTTGGTAGGGATGTATTGAAAGACCTGTGGGAGAAACGGGACAGACAAGACCACAACAGATAAACATGAAGAAGGAGAGTTACTTTCTTCGTTATGAAGTTTTGATCAACAATAGGTTTCACATCTAGGTAGGTCTAGGCATCATGCATATTTTGTGTGCCACCAATGCAGGGGTGCTACCTTAGATTCCTTCATTTAGGTGCTTCTAAATTAGCCCCAAGGACCGTCCCTGTAATTAGGTCCGTATCCAATCACTGCTCGGTATTCATTAAGAACAAGCAATGTGCCATTCGCTTTCTATTTGAAAAGCGGAGGAGTTAGTAAACCACAGTGTTTAGGAGAGTTTTTGCAAGTGTATTCTAAGATATTTATGGGGAACCAAGAGCCCACATTAAGAGAAGAAAATCCCTCTCACAGCGTGACAAACAAGTAAATGGGATTTTCAAACAACTGTGAGTGAAATAGAAGTTGCTTCAGAGACTCACTTCAAAAGGGACATGATTACGCCCCTACGGAAAAGACAGCGTGGGATGTCTTCACGCGGCGTTTCTCTGTGAGACAAAATAACGAGAAAGGTCGTTTAAGAAAAAATGCCACGCGGGGAGTGTTCGTCTTGGCGGCAGGGTGGAGTTCAACTTACTTTAACGCACGCGGCTCCCATCCGTGTACCTACACGATCAGCGGCTGTCTCCCGGAAGTGCAGGGAGAAAACAGCCGGACCGTTTATATCCACAATGTCCCTAATTGGTTAGATCGGTCCTCGTGGATCTATGACGTCGGAGACTACGCCCCGCATCAAAGGTGATTAGCAGCAATGGTGTAGAGGCTAGCGGGATTGGTTAGATGATCCCACGTGGGAGGTGGGTGAATCCGTGCTCGTAGCACTGGGTTTAGGGGTTCAAGTCCCCGTTCCGATCGCAACCCGGGTCCGGTTTTTTAATTGCATAAACACAACGAAAACCAAGGGAATGTTACATGGTGGGTCTGAAAAAATTATATATTGTTTATACAATTTTCAGGTCACACTAGAGGGAGTTGGTTGTGATCCCTCGTTGTAATTTAGCAAAACCAAGCAGTGAAAGGCTAGGATGGCACCTGATCGTGGAGTGAATGCACTGACGGCACGAAACACTGATCTAGGTGGTGCTGGAGGGTAATAATGAAAGAAAGGGATCGAGTATTTAGCCTAATCCCCTGTTAGCATGCTTTGGTAGTGCGCCCCCCCGCAATAGTGTGCCAAGGTATTGATAGCCATTTCTAAAAGCAAGGTTAATTATCGCCATTAGGGGGAAGTTAGAAAGGTCCTCACCAAGAGTCAGTAAGGTATCCATAGACCTGAATGTGGTCTGTCCCACCTATTGTGCACTGGGTCCCTGACTATGGGCATGAGAGCTCTTGCTGGAATCCAGAAATTATAATCTCACGATTAGACCTGTCAGCGTAATACACTGCCCCATGGTATCTCCTCATTAAGGCCTTTAGAATTCGTACCCAGGCGGTACACCCAACGCTGCTCCTTCTCGAATAGCAAGGACTCTGAGCTACCCTCCAGATGTTCCAAAATTGTCCATTCGAGGTCATTGGGTGTATGGTTGGTTTGCAAGAAGTGTGTGGTGAGTTTAGTCGTTGATTTCCTGCAGCGAATATTGCTGCGGTGTTCACATATTCTGGTTTTGACACGTCTGGATATCATCCCAACATACTGTAAATTGCATCTGCATGTGATCAAATATACCACGTTTGTTGTGTTACAGTTAGTGTGGCTGCGTTGGACCCAGCGTGTGCCATCCGTTACGTTCAGAAATTTGGTGTGTGATGTCAAATGGCAGATGCTGCAGTTGCTGCAGGGGTGATGACCCGTTACTGGTGGTAGCCCCCAAGCGTTAAGAATGCTCGGTGGTTGGTTATGATTCTTGTTGTCTCTTGGTCGTGTATGGACCAAGGAATCTTTCAAACTGGTGGCCCTTTTATAGGAAAGAAGTGGTTTTTGCCAATGCGCCTTACTGCTGGTGATACTTCTCCAGTTCCGAGATATGCATCTACTCATTGCGTTAGAAAGTGGGTTGAAAGTCGTGACACAAGTTAGGGGGATCTCATTCCTTTCCGGAGGGGGATTGTCTTCCAACAAAACCTCCCTTTGTTGGTTCCGTGCTCTCTTTTGGCTGGTATTCAAGATCCTTGATGGGTTTCCCATTTTCTCCAATTTGTTGGTCAACACACTCGCTTGTTCTTTGTATGTAGACAGAGTGCTACAGTTACGCCGTATTCTTAGGTACTGTCCATACGGGAGGTTCTCCCGTAGGGCCCGGGGGTGGTAACTGGTGAAATACAACAAGTTGTTTTTTGCTGTTGGCTTTGAAAAGGTTTTTGTTTCCAGTCGGTTGCCTTCCCTCATGATGGTAACATCCAGGAACGTGAGTTCATCCTGGGAGTGTTCATGAGTGAACCTCAGGTGGTCATTACACGTATTGATCCAGGCATAGAACTCGAGTAGGGTCGGTTCATCTCCTTGCCAAATCATAAATACGTCATCTATGTATCGACGCCATACGGCGATGTTACTGCCATATGGGTTCGCGGGATTCAGGATGTACTTTGACTCGAAGTCATAAACGTAAAGCCCGCTACTGATGGGGCAAAGGTGCTGCCCATCGAAGTTCCTGTTGCTTGTAGATACAGTTGTCCTTCGTATTCAAAAAAATTACGTTTAAGGGCAAGGGTGGCACAGTCAACTACAAAATCACTGGTGGTGTTGAAATCCCATACCGCTTGGCCCAGCGCTTCTTTGACCACTTTGATGGTCTCATCCTGCGGAATGCAGGTATATAAGCTCTCGATATCCATCGAGACAAGGAAACAAGGGGCATTTGGTAAAGAGATAGTGTTGAGCAGAAAAAGAAAACTCTTGGTGTCCTTAAGATAGGTGGTTGTGGATTGCACAATCAGTTTTAAGAAGAAATCACAATACTGTGAGAGAGGCTCCAGGAGGGATCCTAGACCAGAGACAATTGGCCGTCCGGGGGGGGGTAACACATTCTTGTGTGTTTTTGGTAACACATAAAAGTACGGAACCCGGCCCTCTGATTGCGTCAAGAAATCAGCCTCTTTCTTCGAGATCCAACCATCCCTCCCTGCTGTTGACACCAGGCCACAAATTTAATTTTTTAAGTCATTGGTTGGATCCGCCTCTAGTGGAATGTAATTATCAGCATTGTTCAAAAGTCTGCGGCTCTCTGTGTCGTAATCGTTTTTGTTGAGAATCACAATCCCGCCCCCCTTGTCCGCACTTTTGATGACGACCTCCTTATTCTTCTTAAGGGATTGTATAGCCTTAAACTCCTTGGCGGTCAAGTTCTTAAAAGGAGTTGGTTCCTGCAGCTTTTCTATTTCTTTAAATATAGCTTGTTCGAAGGCTAGGATCTCTGGTGCAACTGTATGTGTTGGTGGTACAAAGGTTGATTTTAGTTTAAAATCTGTGTCACTCTCAATCCCTTCCGCTTGTTCTCTTTCTGGTGATTCAAAAACGTTTTTTAGGCGTAATTTCCTAAAAAACTGGCTCAGTTCGCAATGGAGTTTGAAGCGGTCAAGTTTGGGAGTGGGGATGAAGCCTAATCCTTTCTCCAACACTTTTGTTTCGGGTGGGGAAAGATTGTAAGAAGACAAGTTCACCACTAGGGCTTCGCACTGCTGGGACCGGGTCTCTGATCCATCAGTATTGGGTTGTTGGGATCCCCTGTCCCTTCTTGAGTGTCCCAATGTACATGGTTGGGACCTTTCTGCCTCCCTCGGTTGCCCCGCCTGCCTCTGTCCTGAAAAGGATGCGGGTATCCTTGGAGGTTGTAATGTGGATAAGGCATAAAGTGAGGGTTCCAACCCATCATGGGGGGAAACGGAGCCTAGAAAAGACTGGGATGATAAGGGCCCATGGTTTGTTGGGGGAAAGGCGCTCTCCAGTTGGGCTGGTGATAGTCACTCGCGGGTTGTTGTTGCCCACGCCCACGGCCTCTACCCCTCCCCCTCCCTCTTGGTCTTTTCCCAGTGTTATCAGAACTAGAACCGCTGGTGTTGGAGTCCACCGAACTATCAGAATTGTAACCTGTACTCAGGGAAGGGGTAAATTCAGGGGTGGAGTAGGGGTAGACTTTGGCATAGGACCACCTCTGCAGATCTTTTTGTAGCTTCTGTGACTTAGATTGGGCCAAATTCTCCTTGAACTCATTTTGTTCCTTATTGAGTTCCTCTAGTCTCTTTTTGTACCCAGTAATTGTTGTTTTAAAGTGGGCTTCGGTGGTCTGAATTTCCACTAATAGGGCGTCAGAGAGGCGCAGCGCGGTTTTAATGATTAATATGCCCCAATCTCGTGTGCAGTGCCATGCTATTTGTGCCCATTCTTTTCGGAAGACTGCGTCTTCAAGAAATATTCTAGGAGCATTTGTGACCAGTAGACCTTTAGGGGCTGCGTTATTGTTCAAATATTCTTTTATCATGGTTCCATGAAGAATGGCCCTGATTCTGCTACGTTTAAGTTCCCCCAGCTTTTCCCAGTCACCAGTCTGTGAAATGGCATGTGCCAATAGTGGTTCAGAAAAAAGGGAGTCGTCCCCTAATATTGCATCTGCTTCTTCCCTCGTGAAAGAGAGACCTTGGTCCTCCATGTTGTGTGGAAGAGACTTGCAAATATATATTTTTTTTTTAAATATAACACTGTGGTAGATAGATTGTGTTAGGAGCTACTCTCACAGCTGCGTGCTGCTCAACACTATTTAATATCAACAAGAGAGGTAGGGCATAGACACTCCTGTACCCCAATTCAATGTATAGTAAACAACAAAGGAGTGACTGTGATACAAAGAAATAAATGTGGTAGTTAAAAGATTAGTGAGAGATAAACTCCGCTGTGCGCCGCACGCGTGATCAATGCTCACACGCGTGCAGTGTACACAGCGAGGTAGTCTTTAAGTCACTGATTAAGCCCAGAAGATTATCCTCAAATCGAGGAAGGTCTAGGGGCTTGCTGGTTACCCAATCATGGGTGGAGGGAAAGAACCCTACTTCTTTGAAGGACCCTCACTCACCACTAGTTGGTGACCTGCTTCATCATCGGGCCCCTGCTGGGGTGACCGAATGTCTCCCCAGCGTGCTACGATGCCTGGTTACAGCGGAGCAGGATGTGGTGAGTGCAATAGTGCCCAAATTAAGAGGTGACTAACTGTGATTGTGCAAATGTGTCAAAAAGTTAAAAAATGCAAGGGTTGTGCCTTTAGAATTTTTTTTAATAATGGCCAGCCCGCATTGATTAAAAACAGAGTGAGCGGACTCCCCAGGTTCTTAGTTAAGGAACCGGAATCCTAGATCAAAGGCATAAATTGGTCGACATGTTTCAGCTGTTTTTGGCGTATCGCTCAGCTTTCTTCAGGACCTATACAAAAAAGTCCTCCGGTGGTATGCGCGCGCTAAGGCGCACCCTCCCGAGAGGCTCTAAATGTGAAAAATATATACAGTGACAGCACCACACTACACACTTGGTAGGGATGTATTGAAAGACCTGTGGGAGAAACGGGACAGACAAGACCACAACACATAAACATGAAGAAGAAGAGTTACTTTCTTCGTTATGAAGTTTTGATCAACAATAGGTTTCACATCTAGGTAGGTCTAGGCATCATGCATATTTTGTGTGCCACCAATGCAGGGGTGCTACCTTAGATTCCTTCATTTAGGTGCTTCTAAATTAGCCCCAAGGACCGTCCCTGTAATTAGGTCCGTATCCAATCACTGCTCGGTACTCATTAAGAACAAGCAATGTGCCATTCGCTTTCTATTTGAAAAGCGGAGGAGTTAGTAAACCACAGTGAATGAATGAAATGGCATTTATCATGCGCAGCTATGCCCAATGGGCGTCAAGGCGCCTAAATCAAATAATTAGCTGTCAGTAGTCAGAGACAGAGCTTACTGGTATGCTCCAATAAAAAGCCAGGTTTTCAATGACTTCCTAAAAAGATCAAGCGAAGGCAGTGACTTGGTCTCAAGGGGGAGTGAATTCCACATCTGGGGTGCCAGAATGGAAAAAGCTTTGCTCCCCCATCTAGCCTTCTTGGCTCGAGGAATCACCAGTTGATTGAGCTCACTAGAGCGCAAGCATCTCTTCGGGACATATCTGGTAAGCAGGGATCCGAGGGCATCAGCCGGACCTGCAGTTAACGCCTTGTATGTTAGACAGAGAAGTTTGAACGTAATCCTTGAGGGAATAGGGAGCCAGTGGAGATTCTTCCTCGCCAAGGTCATAGATGAAAGCCAAGGCAGGGCCAGGGCAAAACGTGCTGCCGCATTTTGTATAACCTGCAGGCGCTGCAGAAGGCCCTTGTTGGCCCCGGCATAAAGTGAATTACAATAATCCAGCCTTGAGCCAACAAGGGCGATCACCACCTGTTTCCGTGACTGTAAGGAAAGATAATGAACAATCCTTTTCAGGGTCCTAATGACACCCCAACAGGTAGCCACCGTTCGATTGACCTGAAGCTCCATAGAGAGCTGGGTGTCAAAGATGACACCGAGGTTCCTGGCAGATTGTGTGGGTGTGGGGCAGATGCCTAACAGAGGAGGCCACCACTCACCTGACCACATGCCCTGGTCTTTGCCAAAGACCAGGACCTCTGTCTTGTCCCCGTTCAACTTTAGGGAGTTGGAAATCATCCACTCTGCAACAAGTTGCATGCAGGCTCTAAAGTTTGACGCGGCTTCGGTCACAGAGTGGGTCAGGGATACCATAATCTGCGTATCGTCGGCATACGATACTACCTCCATCCCCTGAGATCTTACTAGTCTTGCAAGGGGGGCCACGTAGATGTTAAAGAGGGTCGGACTCAATGCCGACCCCTGTGGCACCCCACATTGCAAAGACTTAGCAGGGGAGAGGTACTCACCTAACATGACACGCTGCTCTCGTTGCTGTAAAAAGGAGCTCAGGAGACTGAGGGCCGGTCCTTCTATACCAGCCTCCCTTAACCTAGATGTTAGGGTGAGGGGAGACAGGGTATCAAAAGCCGCTGTAAGGTCCAGCAGCACCAGCACGGTGCTTTAGGAGAGTTTTTGCAAGTGTATTCTAAGATATTTATGGGGAACCAAGAGCCCACATTAAGAGAAGAAAATCCCTCTCACAGCGTGACAAACAAGTAAACTGGATTTTCAAACAACTGTGAGTGAAATAGAAGTTGCTGCAGAGACTCACTTCAAAAGGGACATGATTACGCCCCTACGGAAAAGACAGCGTGGGTAGTTTTCACGCGGCGTTTCTCTGTGAGACAAAATAACGAGAAAGGTCGTTTAAGAAAAAATGCCACACTGCGAGTGTTCGTCTTGGCGGCAGGGTGGAGTTCAACTTACTTTAACGCACGCGGCTCCCCTCCTTGTACCTACACGATCAGCGGCTGTCTCCCGGAAGTGCGGGCAGAAAACAGCCGGACCGTTTATATCCACAATGCCCCTAATTGGTTAGATCGGTCCTCGTGGATCTATGACGTCGGAGACTACGCCCCGCGTCAAAGGTGATTAGCAGCAATGGTGTAGAGGCTAGCGGGATTGGTTAGATGATCCCACATGGGAGGTGGGTGAATCCGTGCTCGTAGCACTGGGTTTAGGGGTTCAAGTCCCTGTTCCGATCGCAAGCCGGGTCCGGTTTTTTAATTGCATAAACACAACGAAAACCAAGGGAATGTTACATGGTGGGTCTGAAAAAATTATATATTGTTTATACAATTTTCAGGTCACACTAGAGGGAGTTGGTTGTGATCCCTCGTTGTAATTTAGCAAAACCAAGCAGTGAAAGGCTAGGATGGCACCTGATCGTGGAGTGAATGCACTGACGGCACGAAACACTGATCTAGGTGGTGCTGGAGGGTAATAATGAAAGAAAGGGATCGAGTATTTAGCCTAATCCCCTGTTAGCATGCTTTGGTAGTGCGCCCTCCCGCAATAGTGTGCCAAGGTATTGATAGCCATTTCTAAAAGCAAGGTTAATTATCGCCATTAGGGGGAAGTTAGAAAGGTCCTTACCAAGAGTCAGTAAGGTATCCATAGACCTGAATGTGGTCTGTCCCACCTATTGTGCACTGGGTCCCTGACTATGGGCATGAGAGCTCTTGCTGGTATCCAGAAATTATAATCTCACGATTAGACCTGTCAGCGTAATACACTGCCCCACGGTATCTCATCATTAAGGCCTTTAGAATTCGTACCCCGGCGGTACACCCAACGCTGCTCCTTCTCGAATAGCAAGGACTCTGAGCTACCCTCCAGATGTTCCAAAATTGTCCATTCGAGGTCATTGGGTGTATGGTTGGTTTGCAAGAAGTGTGTGGTGAGTTTAGTCGTCTATTTCCTGCAGCGAATATTGCTGCGGTGTTCACATATTCTGGTCTTGACACGTCTGGATGTCATCCCAACATACTGTAAATTGCATCTGCATGTGATCAAATATACCACGTTTGTTGTGTTACAGTTAGTGTGGCTGCGTTGGACCCAGCGTGTGCCATCCGTTAAGTTCAGAAATTTGGTGTGTGATGTCAAATGGCAGATGCTGCAGTTGCCGCAGGGGTGATGACCCGTTACTGGTGGTAGCCCCCAAGCGTTAAGAATGCTCGGTGGTTGGTTATGATTCTTGTTGTCTCTTGGTCGTGTATGGACCAAGGAATCTTTCAAACTGGTGGCCCTTTTATAGGAAAGAAGTGGTTTTTGCCAATGCGCCTTACTGCTGGTGATAATTCTCCAGTTCCGAGATATGCATCTACTCACTGCGTTAGAAAGTGGGTTGAAAGTCGTGACACAAGTTAGGGGGATCTCATTCCTTTCCGGAGGGGGATTGTCTTCCAACAAAACCTCCCTTTGTTGGTTCCGTGCTCTCTTTTGGCTGGTATTCAAGATCCTTGATGGGTATCCCCTTTTCTCCAATTTGTTGGTCAACACACTTGCTTGTTGTTTGTATGTAGACAGAGTGCTACAGTTACGCCGTATTCTTAGGTACTGTCCATACGGGAGGTTCTTCCATAGGGCCCGGGGGTGGTAACTGGTGAAATACAACAAGTTGTTTTTTGCTGTTGGCTTTGAAAAGGTTTTTGTTTCCAGTCGGTTGCCTTCCCTCATTATGGTAACATCCAGGAACGTGAGTTCATCCTGGGAGTGTTCATGAGTGAACCTCAGGTGGTCATTACACGTATTGATCCAGGCATAGAACTCAAGTAGGGTCGGTTCATCTCCTTGCCAAATCATAGATACGTCATCTATGTATCGACGCCATACGGCGATGTTACTGCCGTATGGGTTCGCGGGATTCAGGATGTACTTTGACTCGAAGTCATAAACGTAAAGGCCCGCTACTGATGGGGCAAAGGTGCTGCCCATCGAAGTTCCTGTTGCTTGTAGATACAGTTGTCCTTCGTATTCAAAAAAATTACGTTTAAGGGCAAGGGTGGCACAGTCAACTACAAAATCCCTGGTGGTGTTGAAATCCCATACCGCTTGGTCCAGCGCTTCTTTGACCACTTTGATGGTCTCATCCTGCGTAATGCAGGTATATAAGCTCTCGATATCCATCGAGACAAGGAAACAAGGGGCATTTGGTAAAGAGATAGTGTTGAGCAGAAAAAGAAAACTCTTGGTGTCCTTAAGATAGGTGGTTGTGGATTGCACAATCGGTTTTAAGAAGAAATCACAATACTGTGAGAGAGGCTCCAGGAGGGATCCTAGACCCGAGACAATTGGCCGTCCGGGGTGGGGTAACACATTCCTGTGTGTTTTTGGTAACACATAAAAGTACGGAACCCGGCCCTCTGATTGCGTCAAGAAATCAGCCTCTTTCTTCGAGATCCAACCATCCCTCTCTGCTGTTGACACCAGGTCACAAATTTCATTTTTTAAGTCATTGGTTGGATCCGCCTCTAGTGGAATGTAATTATCAGCATTGTTCAAAAGTCTGCGACACTCTGTGTCGTAATCGTTTTTGTTGAGAATCACAATCCCGCCCCCCTTGTCCGCACTTTTGATGACGACCTCCTTATTCTTCTTAAGGGATTGTATAGCCTTAAACTCCTTGGCGGTCAAGTTCTTAAAAGGAGTTGGTTCCTGCAGCTGTTCTATTTCTTTAAATACAGCTTGTTCGAAGGCTAGGATCACCTTTGACGCGGGGCGTAGTCTCCGACGTCATAGATCCACGAGGACCGATCTAACCAATTAGGGGCATTGTGGATATAAACGGTCCGGCTGTTTTCTCCCCGCACTTCCGGGAGACAGCCGCTGATCGTGTAGGTACACGGAGGGGAGCCGCGTGCGTTAAAGTAAGTTGAACTCCACCCTGCCGCCAAGACGAACACTCGCAGCGTGGCATTTTTTCTTAAACGACCTTTCTCGTTATTTTGTCTCACAGAGAAACGCCGCGTGAAGACATCCCACGCTGTCTTTTCCGTAGGGGCGTAATCATGTCCCTTTTGAAGTGAGTCTCTGCAGCAACTTCTATTTTACTCACAGTTGTTTGAAAATCCCGTTTACTTGTTTGTCACGCTGTGAGAGGGATTTTCTTCTCTTAATGTGGGCTCTTGGTTCCCCATAAATATCTTAGAATACACTTGCAAAAACTCTCCTAAACACTATGGTTTACTAACTCCTCCGCTTTTCAAATAGAAAGCGAATGGCACATTGCTTGTTCTTAATGAATACCGAGCAGTGATTGGATACGGACCTAATTACAGGGACGGTCCTTGGGGCTAATTTAGAAGCACCTAAATGAAGGAATCTAAGGTAGCACCCCTGCATTGGTGGCACACAAAATATGCATGATGCCTAGACCTACCTAGATGTGAAACCTATTGTTGATCAAAACTTCATAACGAAGAAAGTAACTCTCCTTCTTCATGTTTATGTGTTGTGGTCTTGTCTGTCCCGTTTCTCCCGCAGGTCTTTCAATACATCCATACCAAGTGTGTAGTGTGGTGCTGTCACTGTATATATTTTTCACATTTAGAGCCTCTCGGGAGGGTGCGCCTTAGCGCGCGCATACCACCGGAGGACTTTTTTGTATAGGTCCTGAAGAAAGCTGAGCGATACGCCAGAAACAGCTGAAACATGTCGACCAATTTATGCCTTCGATCTAGGAATCCGGTTCCTTAACTAAGAACCTGGGGAGTCCGCTCACTCTGTTTTTAATCAATGCGGGCTGGCCATTATTAAAAATGTTTCTAAAGGCACAACCCTTGCATTTTTTAACTTTTTGACACATTTGCACAATCACAGTTAGTCACCTCTTAATTTGGGCACTGTTGCACTCACCACATCCTGCTCCGCTGTAACCAGGCGTCGTAGCACGCTGGGGAGACATTCGGTCACCCCAGCGGGGACCCGATGATGAAGCAGGTCACCAACTAGTGGTGAGTGAGGGTCCTTCAAAGAAGTAGGGTTCTTTCCCTCCACCCATGATTGGGTAACCAGCAAGCCCCTAGACCTTCCTCGATTTGAGGATAATCTTCTGGGCTTAATCAGGGACTTAAAGACTACTCGCTGTGTACACTGCACGCGTGTGAGCATTGATCACGCGTGCGGCACACAGCGGAGTTTATCTCTCACTAATCTTTTAACTACCACATTTATTTCTTTGTATCACAGTCACTCCTTTGTTGTTTACTATACATTGAATTGGGGTACAGGAGTGTCTATGCCCTACCTCTCTTGTTGATATTAAATATATCAAATCATATCCTTATAAAGGCATAAGAATCATACCAATATTAAGTCATAGTCAATGCAGTCCAAATACGGCAAGGCTACTCCCATAGACTCCTAGAAAGCACAACATGTTCTTAAACAAAACAAGCCTCCAGCAGCCCTGCTTCTGTATTGATTTGTCCTAGAACTCCTGGAGTCCTGAAAGTACTGCGAGTTCTTAGTGACATCTTATGTCCAACCTTAGGACAAACTCGGCACCTTCAGGTATAAATATACCAGCATCTGCCCTAGCAAAACACATGGTGGTTTGGAGCAGAGAGGCTATCTCCTTGCCCGACGCCCTCCTGTAGCGAGTGCCGAAGGAAGCCGACCCTCCCATTGACGCACTGAGAGAGACGCTGCGTTTTCTCCTGCAGAGAAATCCAGCTCCAGTGTTTCCCTGTCACCCTTGTGGGTTGCTGGGAGATCGAGTCCTGAGAGAGAGATACAAGACCTCCTTCATTCTATAACCAAGGTACGGAGCTGATTAGAACCTTAGAGAAATCTTAATTCAGATTCTTGGCAGAAACTATCTTAACTCAAACTACAGCTCACTTACTCCTTCCTACGTACTAGGCTTAGGTTAGGTACACCGGGGTAGGCGTATCTTAGAAGCACCAGTTGAGTACGTTTAGTCATGATTTTATCAATGTATATATTTTATCTATTTTAAACACCGTATGGCTTAGAAACCATATCATGCTTTTACAGTATTATTTCATAATACTCCTTTTACTGTACGCACTTTACTTTATGACAAGTATTGCAATTGTAGCAACTCACTTCTCTTTTTTTGTCCTCATTAGCCTTGCCCTCTTTTCAAGAAACCGCCAACCACCTAGCGTGTCCATTGCCGAGAGACGGTAAGATTTAATCTGTCTCCAGCTCCAAAACATGATTTGAGATTACTGGCAGAAGATGGAACTTGAAAGAACCCTGCGGGGGAGGGGTTAAGAGAGGGGAGTGAGCTTGTAATTCCTCCATCTTGGTTTATTTCAACCTGTAGGACCGACAATGAGACGGGGAACCCTGGTCCATGGAGTGTCATAGGCCTAATCATAGGACCCGGGCGAAAAAAAAAAAAAAAAAAAACCGGAACCTTATCTCCACAGTACCAGCAAATTCCAAAAAGCCAAATTACATTTGCTACCAGATCTGGCCAAGTCCACCTTAGATGTTTCATATAGGGACATCAACCAGTCTGAGTGCGAAGGAGCCGTGTTTTCCACCCATACTTTACAAATCTGCCTCCTGGCCAGAAGGATCGCATAAAACAAAAATTACCTTGCCTGGCCGGTAGAGCCTGCATCCAGGCCAAAAATTATTAATGGTAGCGTTATGATCGAAGATGTATTCAAAATAGAATCCAGAGTTGCTTTCACTTCCTCCCAGAACCGGGAAATGTAAGGGCAGTCCTTAAACATGTGCACGTCTGAGGCTTCCACAAGATTGCACTTATTACATTTCTTCCCAGGGAGGAATTTCGATAGTCTCAGAGGTGAGAGGTAAGCTCGATGTGCCGTAAACAGCTGGTTGCGTCTCAACCACGCCGGTTTAACGATTTTATAAAGAAGAGTAAACAACTTAATCCATATTTCCTCACACTGGGTGCCTAACTCTACCCCCTACAACTCATCGGGAAGAGCCAATTCCCCATCCACCTCTTCCACCAAACTCCAATACCAATGGCCTACCTCCTTGCCACCCCCTGGTCGTTCTACCAACTGTTGTTCCAGATTACTATCGGTCCCCAATAATACTCCTTTCCGGCAAAGGACCCTGGCCCAGCTATCTAGTTGTATAAACTTAAATCTAGAAAGACCAGGGCCGACCTGTTCCCGTAGCTTCTCCCAAGCCCTCGCTTTCCCTTCTGCTAGCAACTCCCCCCACCTTGATATTCCGGCATCCCTCACTGGCATTGACAAACTATCCTCTAAGCATTGTGGTAAGCCTGGGGAGTTCCAAACCGGTGCATAATTTGAGTAATATGGCAACCCTATTCTTTTTCTAATCTGTGCCCATGCTTTCGCCAAGGACTGAAGAGTTTTTAACTTGACTTTTTTGAAGAACTTCTGGTCCCCGAATGTAAACATGAAACCATCGATTGGTAGGTCCGCCCCTCCAAGCATGGCCTTAAACATTGTCCCAGAAGATAGACTCGATGGTGTTTTTAGGAGCATTCTAGAATGGGACAATTGAAAAGCCCATGCATAATATTGTAAATAAGGCAGAGCAAGCCCCCCCTTTTCCCTCCTCCTCCTCAACTTCTTCCACGCCAATCTGGTAGATTTGTAATTCCAGATGAAGGAGTTGATCTCTCGCTGGCATTTATCCAAGATTTTAACGTCAAAGGCCAGGGGGATGGTATTGAAGATAAATGTGAATTTTGGGAGAATAGACATCTTTATCAGGCTCACCCTACCCAAAATGGTGAGTGGGAGATGTGCCCAAGATTTTAGTAACTTCCTGCATTCATTATATACTCTATCTACATTTGTTTGTGCAATGTTTCCAATATCTTGGGTAACTCGAATTCCTAGGTATCGCATAGAAGTAGTCACCTCTAGATGTAAGTTGCGGATATTCCAAGCCATGATGTCTGTTTTGCTGGCATTTATCTCGTATCCTGAAATTTGCCCAAACTCCTCAGCCCTCTTAATTACTGCAGGAAATGATGACACCCGGTCAGACATTAGAATAAGAATGTCGTCTGCATAAAGAGCAACCCGTCTCTCCCACTCCCCAAACTTGAAAGATGGAATATTTTCGTCTTCCCGCAAGACCTGGGCGAATGGCTCAATATATAAATTAAAGAGGAGGGGAGAGAGCGAGCACCCCTGTCTTGTGCCCCTCGTGATTTTAAAGGATTCTGTCAAGGCACCATTTATTAACAACCTTGCCGATGGTGCATCGTACATAAGAGAGATGACACGACAAAAGCCCTTACCAAAGTTAAACTTCTTTAGAACTGTGGCCAGATAGACCCAATTGACCCTATCAAAGGCCTTTGTCGCATCTAAAGTGAGTGTAGCCAATGGGAGGGAGAAAGCAGAGGCTATGTCTATTGCCCCCACCAGGTCCCACATCAAATCAGATAACTGACGCCCCTTAATAAATCCCTTTTGATCTTGGTTCACAATCAATCCAATAACCGACCCCACTCTCGCAGACATAATGGTAGCGAAGATTTTATAGTCGCAGTTCAAGAGTGAGATCGGTCGATAGGACCCACACTCCATAGGGTCCTTCCCTGGTTTAGGGATCAGCACGATGTTCGCTTCTCCCCAAGATTTTGGGGGGCATCTCCCTTTCTGAGAATCCCATTAAAAAGAGTTGTCAGTATTGGAACGACAGTTCGGCCCAAAGCTCGGTATAATTCTCCTGGCAAACCATCCGGGCCTGCCGCCTTCCCTTGCTTTAGCTGTCCAATAGCTTTCCTCACCTCTGCTTCCGATATTTCCATCTCTAGACTGTTACTCTGAGCAGTTGAAAGGGATGGCAGAGTGATTTTATCTAGCCATTCATCTCTTGCCACCTGGTTATTGGGTGTGTCTGCTCTATAAATCTCTTCAAAAATTCCATAAAAGCACTGCCAATCTCCAAATTAGATATCCTAGGACCCGCCTCCCCTTCCACTCTTATTTCTCTAATATAACTTTGGGCTTGGTCCGCCTTAACTTGCCATGCCAGAATCCTACCTGCTGCCTCCCCAAATTCGAAATGGGAGATCTTACTGGCCTCCCATCTCTTGGCCACCCTTGCTTGGAGAATATTCTCCAGTTGATTTTTCAGCACACCCAGCTTCTCCTGGTCAGGCGCCCAGTCTCTGCTCGATCCCCTCCATCTCCCGCTCCAAGCTGCTTATCCTCTCCCTATACATTTTCCGCCTATAGGAGGCTCTGTTGGTAATATATCCTCTTAAGAAGGCTTTCAGTGTCTCCCAAACCGTAGCTATTACTGCCGATTCGAGATTAATCTCCAAAAAAGATATGGTCTCTGTTACCAGAAATCCAACCTCGTCTACTTCCAGTAAAATCGTATGGTCAAACGACCAAGATGGATGTTTAAACTGTGGATCGAGTCTTAAAGTAAATGTGAGAGCTGAATTATCCGACAGATGGGAGGGAAGATATTCTCTCGTGGTTAGTGTATCCTTAAGACAGTAACTAAATAATACAAAGTCAATTCTTGATTTGTGCTTATATTTAAGGCTTCGAAAAGAAAACCCCAATTTGTTGCCTACCCTTTCCCTCCACAAATCAGCCAAGCCCAGCTGTGTCATGATTTCTATACGTGTTTGCCTTGATTTGGCAGATGTACAAGCTCTAGAATTGACAGATTTATCCAGTTTAAGGTTAAGCACTATGTTAAAGTCCCCTGCCCAAATTACCGGGTCCTGGGAGGTCAGCAGTTGATTCCTGATGTTATCCAAGTAAGACGGATCATCTAAATTAGGGCCATAGTAACCGACCAAAGCACAGACCCAGCCGTCCACTGAGATTTTCAGTAGGAGCCATCTCCCACTCAAGTCCTCTTTGTGGTCCAGGATCTGGACTTTCGCAGATTTTTTAAAAATAATAAGGACCCCTCTTATATTTGCGTTATGGTCTGTACAACTAAATTTGTCGATCCATCTCTGCTTCTTTAACAGTACATTAACCTCCGCCTTTAAAAGATGTGTCTCCTGTATGACAATGATCTGCGCTGGGGAGTCTCTCAAGTATTGTAAAATTCGGTCTCTTCTACTCCTCACGCGCAGACCATTGACATTCCAGGACATATATTGAACAGAAGTCATCTTTTGATTTCCATCTCCCCTCCTATACACCACCACCCTACTGTCTTTATATACTGAAACTGAACGTATTCCCAGCTAGGACAACTAGCCTTTTAACGTAGGCAGACACGTGAGGATTTTCTATTTTTTCCCCTCCCCACCTAACAAACCGCCCACCCCTCCCACCCCTGGGAAACCCACCCATACTTACTCCGATCAGATGTATAGCCGGATTTACGTCCTCTAACAGCCCTCCCCCTCCTGCACCACATCAAGCTGCTGAGTCGAACGAAATACCAAAAAGAGAAACAATCACCACTGCACTTAACCCCTAAGATCTAATGTATCCCCTTTTATATATACATATATATATATATATATTACCTACTGGCGGTCGCCAGTAGGTATATATAGTTAGGATTTTTTCTCTATGGGTTTTTTGAAAATTCTATGTCTAATAACTTTGGCGTTTGTGGACGGAATCGGCTGAAATTTTCAGGAAAATGGCACATTTTGTTTCTGAGCAGCCCTTGAAAATTTGGGGGGGGTTCGTCCAGTGGGGGCCGAGAAAAAAGGGGGGTCCCAAAACGTGTTTTTAACATTGAGTTTTCCATAGGGCGGTTGGCCTCACTTTTAGCCCGAACGGCTGAATGGATTTGCACGAAACTTGGCAAAATTGTAGGGACTGGTAGCCCGATGTGCCTTTTGTAGGTCTCAATATATGTGCTCCAGTGGATTTTGAGAAATTAACGTTTAAAAAAAGATATATATCTGTAACAGCGGACCGGTTAGCGCTCTGGTTCGCGGACTTTTCGCGCAACGGAGCTTTGTGAAGCGAAGCTGATTGGTTCTCCGGCATCTGTCAACATTCCAAACAGTCCGTAGCGGCCGCCATCTTGTCTCTCGGTAGGATCGAGAGACAAGAGGAGGTCAAAACAAAGGGGGAAATAACTATAAGGGGGCATAGTAGATCCTCGCTGACCCCCTAGGTTTGATGTGGAGGTTTTAAAAGGGCCCCGCAGGGCAAAAAAAAAACAAAATAATAATAATCGAACGGCTGAATGGATTTGCACGAAACTTGGCAAAATATTAGGGACTGGTAGCCCGATGTGCCTTTGCTAGGTCTCAATATATGTGCTCCAGTGGATTTTGAGAAATTAACGTTGAAAAAAAGATATATATCTGTAACAGCGCTCCGCTTCGCGTACTTTTCGCGTTACGGAGCTTTGCGAAGCTGATTGGTTCTCCGGCGTCTGTCAACATTCCAAACAGTCCGTAGCGGCCGCCATCTTGTCCCTCGGTAGGATTGAGAGACAAGAGGAGGCCAAAGCGAAGGGGGAAATGACCATAAGGGGGCATAGTAGATCCTTCCTGACCTCTTAGGTTTGATGTACCATTTTGCCAAGTTTGGTGTAATTCCGTTCAGCCATTCAGGCTGTAGACGTATGTAAATGTCCTATGGAAAATTGCATGGGGAAAACACATTTGAAAGTGTTGAAATTTAGAACCAATTAAAATGTTACTTTGGTTTTGTATTTGTGTGTGATGAAAGTTAATTGGTTATGTATATATGTCAAATGAGAGGAAACCACAGCCATTTTGTGATACTACTGTCTGAGGTACATTTGTGAGGAATTTTTGGTGGTGAATTTCTGGTGTTTGATTTACACAGTACTAACACTTCTGCTACTTTTAAAAAGGTGAGTTGTTAATTTGTAAGGGGAACTATGTTGTACACTTGAAGATAATTTGAAAAATGTTTTCTGTTATTTATTTGCAGTCCTTCTGTTATACTAAATACTTGATGAAGTTAGTTTTATATTATGTATTACTAAAAACGATAAATGAAAGTGATTATTTTTTTCTGCAATTTACAGCAAGCAATTTCAAAATAAAATGGCTCACAATGAAGAGACCGTGGCAATTTCTTTTGAATTGTCCACTACATTGATTGAAATTGAGAGCACCAATAATGAAATATTGTCACAAGGAGGACATGACTTGTATGATTCCATTAGATTGATTGAAATGGACAGCACCAAGAATGAAATATTGTCACAAGGAGATGACTTGAATGATTCCACTACATTGATTGAAATTGAGAGCACCAATAATGAAATATTGTCACAAGGAGGAGATGGCTTGTATGATTCCATTAGATTGATTGAAATGGACAGCACCAATAATGAAATATTGTCACAAGGAGGAGATGACTTGAATGATTCCACTACATTGATTGAAATTGAGAGCACCAATAATGAAATATTGTCACGAGGAGATGACTTGAATGATTCCACTACATTGATTGAAATGGACAGCACCAATAATGAAATATTGTCAGAAGGAGGAGATGACTTGAATGATTTTTTTGATCAATCTCTTGATGGCGAATTTATTGAGTGTTTGGAGACCATAGAGTTACAAGAATCATCATTGCAGACTTTTAATGAGGAGATTCCAGATGAGATGATTGAAGAGGAAATTACTGATGAGGACATGTTACTAGTTGTTTCAAATTTAGAAAATTCTGAAGAATAAATTTATATTTAGAAATCAAAAATTGTTTGAGACATTATTTATTTTTATTTTTAATTTATGAGGTTGTAGCGAAGTGATTGTAGTATAAAATGAGACTTATAGTATAGAGTGCAACATTTTTATGTTACATGGTAAGTTTACTCATATTTACTTCCCTTCTGCCACTATATTATCTCCAATGTGTATTTGACATGTCTTCTTCATCTCCGGCCTCCTTTCTCTCAGTGTGTGTCTCCGATGCATCTTATCGCTGGTATTTTGTGTAATTACAGAAGAGAGTAAAATAAAATAGTTCGGAACGTGAAAAGGGGGCAAAGTAGAGTACTCCTCACCCCCTAGGCCTTTTTAGGCGGTCCCAAAAGGATCAGTTTCTGCTTTCCTGAGAGATTATGGTATGAGTTCCATATACCACAATAACTTGCATTACAACATGCAAGATATCTATCTCCTATTACCAACTTTTGGAGATATTCGCGCTAAGCGCGAATATCTCCAAAAAGTAACACCTGCCCTGAGCAGTTCTTAGCCATGTTATCCAATGGGAGGTGGATAACATGGCTAAGAGTATTAGCTCGGTAATGCATGAATATCGCTGAGTTTTTAGCGATATTCATGCATTGCGGCCGTTTATTATCGCATTTGCGATAAACCTTGATAATAGTAAGGTTTATCTTCGATAATTTCTGACGATGCTTAGTGGTAAAAAATTGGTTGGTAAGCATCGTTAGCGATAAATATCGCTTAACTTTGGTAATATGCCCCAACGTCTGTTAACGTTCGATTCGAAGGAAATGAGGAAGTGTTGAAAAACATTGTCTGCGCCATCTTGCCTTTTTTGAAATGCCACACTTTTGTCGTGCACGGCAGCCATTTTAGATGTCTTGACCAGACCCACTCTCTGCACGCTGTCGATTCGTAGCATGGCTCCTCACCCTCGTAAGCATCTCCCCCAGGCACTGGTCACCACCGCTCTCTGTCTTATGCATGGGCAATAAACCTTCCCCCATCTGCGCTGCTCTTCCCTGAGAATCACACTCTGTGCCCGCCCGACACCTCCCTTTCGCCCTATTCACTACCGCACCCTCTGACACTCCTCTTCCTCTGTGTCCGAATGTCCAGGCCGGTCCTAGGCTATCAGCTAGCCCTGCAGATGTAGTTTATGGCCCCAGCTGTAAAGAATCACCCCTCTTCAAAGGAGTTATAGTAGATCAAGGCCCACACCCGATGTGATCCGTCACAGCACACGCGTTCCTACTATCTGAAAACCATCCTGTATTGTGATTGGGGAGGGGACCGAGCCTGAAGCGGAAGATTCCAGGAATGACTCTTTGTACATCAAAGTTTTTACAATTATGTGTCACATTAAAAATATATAGCACTCCAACAAAGTAGTAGGAATATAAAACTTTAATAACATATAAATATATACAACAAAACAAAAACAGTAAAAACATTTAAACAACGAAGAGACCGTGGCAATTTCTTTTTAATTATCCAATAGATTTATTGAAATTGACAGCACCAATAATGAAATATTCTTGTCAGTAGCGGTCTGTTGTGCGAATAGTTCCAAGGCAGCAGAACGCGCTGAAATCTAGATGGCACGAAAGTGATGTCTAGTAAGTTGCCGCCCAGCAAAAAACGGCGTGGGGCGCCGCGGGGGTGAGTGAGTCCAGTAGGCACCACAGCTATTCTTACCGGCATTGCAGAATTACTGCTGGGGACAATGCCTGTGCTGTAGCAGGGTCACAGCAGAAACAAAAAGGATTCTGTTGAAGATGTTGTTGGTTTTCAATTTGAAAACAGTTCTGGTGTCAACTGCTATGCTAATGTAGTGGTTAATGTTTTGTTTTCTCTAGAAAATGTAAAAGAGGGGGAGGCAGTCCAAAGTTCCGTTAAAAGGGCAAAGGAAAGGATCGGTGGTTTGAACTATCAGTCAAAAAGGGGAGGGGGTGCAATAATTTTTCCTACCGGGTCACACTGTGCTTTCACCGGAAGTGAGGTCTGCAGGATTGTAGTAATTCAAAGTGAGGCTGGCGCCAGCATGGGAGCGCCGACGTCCCGCGGATACAGTTTCGTCACTCCACGGGCGATCATGGCAGTCATTCCCCATCGGGGGTCGGAGACTCCCGCGGCTCCTCTAGAATCTTCAAGGTCGTGGAGGACTACGGTGGTGGAGTCAACCAGTGACCGGGCCATTTCTTTATGTTGGGCCCGCTCTTGCCAGGTCGACCGCCATTTTGAGAGTTCGGCAGCTACCGGCGATCGCGGGGTCACATGAGCGGACGGGCTCCACCCTGCCGGGCGAGACGTTGCAGCATGGCCACAGTGGAAGAACCGTTATCTAGGTCGTTCCGAAACTGTGCAGCACTGTAGTTGTTAGGATGCCACCGCCTGGAGCGCTGAGGGTGCAGCTGGGAAGCCTCCACCTGGGGAGGCGGGAGAGGCCTGTTCGCACCGTCTCTCCCTCCCAGTGCACCCCACGGCGTCTCGCTTGAGATTTGTTATGGCCGGACCAGGCGATGAGGACGAGGGGGGGGTCGGAGGCATGTGCAAGACATCCCCCTCCAGTGTTGTCGCAGCCATTATAAAAGAAAGAAGTGTCCCGTCCGTCTTCGGGCCGGGCTTCCGGTGGATGTCGGCCGGACGCCCCTGGCTCTGGCCCCATGAACGGGTTTCTTGGTTTATCGGCTGCAGCCGGATCCCGTCGGCCTCGGCCCCCCGACCGTTGGTGGTCGGACCGGAAGAGCATGTGGCGGGACTACCTGCAACTCTCAAGGGCCACCGCGGCCGGACTGGGAGAGAGAGGGGAGGGTCGAGGAGACATTCCCCCCCCCTGCAACTGTTCAGCGTTGTAAAGGCAATCCCCTGGCAGGGTCCCGCTGGTCTCGGCCTCTCCTCCGGCTACACCCTACGTTAGGATCTCCTGGCCGAGGCGTGGCAGCAGGACCTGCCTTATATGGGCTGCTCCCGGCTGGGCGTAGCCGGAACCCTGCCCCACCTTGGAAGTTTCCAGAGTGGGGGTGGATGTTCTACTGACTTGCATTTTCCCTAGTCTATCGATTTTTTTGGCGTGGCAGGCGGTGGGACAGCGAGGGGTGATTTGGTTTCTCTTACTGTTTTTCTGGTCTCTCACCACTGGCATATTTTAACGTTTTCTTGTTTCTAGGACATTAATAGGTTTTATCATTACGTTATGTTATCGTTTCTTTGTTCGTTGTTTAATAAAAGTTCATGTTCATCAGTGGCCTACTGATTTTCGTTTTCCTATTTTTTTCTTTCCAGGTTGTTTCATGGTAAAGTTTCTGTTAACAGGATACAGTGATCACTTCGTTATTATTGCATATGTCCTTTTCACTAGGGGTGCTCTCTGGTCGGGCCAGATGACGTATCTCTAGTAAATGGTCCGGGTGAAAAAGGTGCATCAATCAGTGGGGAGTAGATAGGCATGACAGATTACAACGGGGGAGAACGGTCCGCATTACGTACCCTTTCACTACTTGCAAAGATTTTCCTACGTTTATTTGCAAACAGGGAATACCTCCAAAAAGAACTAATTCCCAAACAGTCAATGTTCGGACAATCAATCAATCAATGAGGAATGAAATAGGTACGACGTGTTAAAGGCTTGCGTTACCTACCCTTCACTATCTGCAAAGGGAGATAGAATATTCCTATTCTTCCTCGTTTGCAGGTAGAGAAGATCGTTAAGAGAATTAACTTCGAACAATTCAATGCTCGATTGAAACAATCAACAAGGGGTACTGTGAACACAAATGAACGCCGCTTATATACATACGCATTGCTATTTTCAACAGGTTGTTCCTAATGTTTCTATTTTAGCGAGGTCAAAAGAGATCCCATTAGTGGCCTACTGATTTTGCTCGATTCCTTTTGTTTTTTTACACGATTTTTCGCTATCTGCAAAGACTAAACAGAGTATTGCGACTCTGTGCTTGTTTGTAAATAGAGAATGAACCAAAGAGAACAATCAATCAAATGGAGAGAGAAGCAGGCACGACGGATTACAAAGGGGGAAAGGGCTGCGTTAACTACCCTTCACTATCTGCAAAGAGAGAGTACTCCTAATAGAAATGAGGGGTGGGGGGCAGCAATCAAAGCAGATCAGTGTGCATAAACACGAAAAAAAAAATTCTTACCACGTACTTGACATTCGACAGCTTATGATATTTGCTATTAAAAAACCATTGAAATTCACTGAAAAAACCATAGGTTATAGACCATATATAGTTAGGAATTAGCATTTACAAAACCTTGAAAATTCACTGAAAAAACCATAGGTTATAGACCATATATAGTTAGGAATTAGCATTTAAAAAACCTTATTTTACTCACACAAAACCATTGAAATTCCATATATAGTTAGTTGCACTAACTATATATTGCGCACCCGCAATCCACTGCTGATGATGTCACATATTACATCATTCATGACATGGTCAGTGACATCACTGATGACATCACTGATGACATATCAAATGACATCACTGATGACATCACTGATGACATCTCATTTGACATCAATGACCACATCACTGATGATATCATTCATGTGACAATACAATGCATCTCCTCACATTTTAATATAACCTCTGTTTCACCCAGTGTTAAAAACAGAGTATAATTTTTGAAACCATTGACACACCAATACTAGTTACTACATACGTACTCACTGATTCCTACGTCTACACACACATTCACTCATTCACCCATACAATCATTCATACATACAATCACTCATGTTTACAACACAATCATATGCACTCATACACCTATACAGACACTCACACTCTGCCACTCATCCATGGAGTTACTCACACACCTAGTCAGTCCTGTAAAGAATCAATCACACTTCCATTTTCTACTCTATACAGTTAAACATAGAGCACCTTACGTTTTCAACCATATACTAACACATACTTACTCTCTTATACAATCATTGATACAAGTACACATTGATCTGTACAGAGTCACACACCTCCCATCCAGCCACACACACACTCAGTCTCCCATGCAAATACTTGGGCAATCAATCAATAACCCATATAGTTACTCATATAGCTACTGATCAACACATGCAGCAGTTTACAGAACAACAGACATAATGATGCACAAATTAAGACAGTTTAGTCACTAACCCATGCACTCAGTGAGACACATTTAATCACTCACTCATACATTCAGTCATGCACCTACTAAATCCTTCATCCAGACACTTATACATCCACTCATTCTTCAATATGTAAGACATATTTTAACTTTACAGAAACATACAGTCACTGGATGTTGTCATCAGTGATGTCATCAGTGATGTCATTTGAGATGTCATCAGTGATGTCATCAGTGATGTCACTGACCATGTCATGAATGATGTAATATGTGACATCATCAGCAGTGGATTGCGGGTGCGCAATATATAGTTAGTGCAACTAACTATATATGGAATTTCAATGGTTTTGTGTGAGTAAAATAAGGTTTTTTAAATGCTAATTCCTAACTATATATGGTCTATAACCTATGGTTTTTTCAGTGAATATATATATATATATATATATATATATATATATATATATACACATATACACATATATACACACATACATACACACATACACATACATACATATTTTTTTCCCCTTCCTTTTTTTTCTTTCTTTTTTTTTTTCAGATTGTCAGTATACCACCTCCTTGTGTTACTTACAGAAGTTTTTTTTTCTTTTTTTTCCCTTCCCGTTATGCTCCTTAACACTTATTACCCTTGCTGGGGGGGATTTAAGTAAAAGGGCGTCAGATATCCAATGACTCCAGAGCTCTTAGGCCAGTCTTTTCATTATAGAGACCATGAAAAGTGAAAAGAGACATAGGCGAGACCCAAGCTAGAGCCAGATATAAATGTGTTAAATACGACCCTGTGAATGAACTCTTATAGATTCCAGCAGTTCATCGGCCTCTAAGGGACATCTAATATTGTGCATCTTGTTGCTGTACATCACACGCAGAGATGCGGGAAACCGCATCTGCACTGTTGCCCCAAAAGACCTAAACTTGCCCATTCTCTGGCCGAGTTCCCACTGTCTATCCAATGTGAGTTTAGAGAGGTCAGACCGCACCTCAAAAGAGAAGTCAGGGCCCTTTAACGTTTTCATTTTTATTGCTTGATTTAAGATGTTCTCCTTCATAGTACAGGTGAGAAAATTTATCAGGATTTTTCTAGCTTTTGTTCAACCAGGGTTTAACCGGAAGGGGTCCCGATGTACCCGCTGTATATCTCTGACAAGCACCTCCACTGATTCTTCAAGATTAAGTGTTTCCTTCAACAATTTGATCACGAAAGCCTTGACATCGCCCCCTTCCTGCCCTTCTGGAATCTTGAGGATCCGCAGATTATTACGCCGAGAATAATTTTCCAGCGATTCGACCCTCTCCTTCATAGCAACTCCCTCTCTCTGTAGATTTTGAATTTTGGACTCTGCTATCTCTAAGTTTGACTTCAATAGCTCCATAGAACTCTCTAGCACCTCAGTCCTTTCACATAACCCATCTACTTTCCGCTCTTGTATCTCACAAGAAGCCCTTATCTCATTTTGGTTGGCCTTAGAGACAGAAAAATCACTTCTTATTTCTTCCCTCATTGATGTTATTGATGCTACTAGGGTCTCCAGTGTGTTTCCAACCCCCGTTCCGCCCACTGCCCCTACATCATTACCCTCAGTTGCTGCCTCTACTGGTACTGTAGGTACTTGATCGCAATAACCATTGCCCTCAGCCACTGCTTCTAAGACATGGAAAAGGTCAGCCATCCCTAACACAGTCGTTATTGTTGTTACAGTAGTGAGATCTAAGGATGTGGGTATGTGTGGAGTCGTGGGTTTAGACGCATCTATAGCTGTAGATGTAGCTGTAGCTGGAAAGAGATCCAAAACTTGAGGTAACACTTTAAAGAATGAGCGCAGGGAGGGGGTAACCCTGACCGTACTGTTCTTGGGATGTTTATTTTTAGCCCCCCTCTGTGAACTTCCCCTGGGTTTCAGGTTTTTACCCTCGTCCTTATTATTAAGTTTCTGAGTCACTCCTGTATTATTCACAGCTTCAGTCGCAGACTCTGCTCCTCCACCCTTGTTAACCACTGCTCTTATCTCTGACCTGTTCCCTTCTTCAGCCGTGCGCTCTGGGGCTTGTAGTTTCTTATCCACTTTCTGCCCTTTCCCACGTTTTTTACTTGCACTTTTGTAAACCTGCCTTTTATTTATGGCTTTGCTGCAGATAACAACCTCTGCCCACCCCCCTCCACTGCCCCAACCTTACTGCCAAAATCCAGCACTTGACCTTCGGGGGTTTCACGGGCGTCACAGGTATCACAAACTTTCACTGCCGCATTCTTTTTACCGCCATTAGTGCTTTTCAATGTCCCTCCACCAGCGTTGTAAAAAATGCTATCAGAAAGTGCTTGCCGGGAATCCACGCTGCCACTACTGCAAGATGCCGTTTTACTTCTCAGGATCCCCCGGGCCGCCGCAATGCGGCCGCGCCTGAGCTCCACGGCTGCTCGGACCCAGCGCGGCAGGGAGGTGGGGGGAGGGATCGTAACCCTGCAGCCAAGCACGTCCGCGTAAGCCCACGAGCGCTACTGCTGGAGCAAGGAAACAGCAAGAAAACAGAAATGCCCTCCTAACAGGGGAGAGCTAAACTCCTCCAAATCACGAAAATCACGGCTCCAATTACATCGCGGAAAACGCCATGCAAGCAAGGTACGGAGCTGATTAGGCCCTTAGATAATTCTTAATTCAGATTCTTGGCAGAAACTATCTTAACTCAAACTGCAGCTCACTTACTCCTTCCCACGTACTAGGCTTAGGTTAGGTACACCGGGGTAGGCGTATCTTAGAAGCACCAGTTGAGTACGTTTAGTAATGATTTTATCAATGTATATATTTTATCTATTTAAAACACCGTATGGCTTAGAAACCATACCATGCTTTTACAGTATTATTTCATAATACTCCTTTTACTGTACGCACTTTACTTTATGACAAGTATTGCAATTGTAGCAACTCACTTCTCTTGCATGAGAAAGAGGACTGTTCAATAAATAACCTCTTTTATTGAAAACGCCTGTCTCTCTATTTCTCTGCACTTCTGGTGAAACTAAGCATGCACGATTGACTGAGTAAAATAGCTATCTATTGTTTCCGCGACTCTGGGGATATACTCCTTATTCTTGAGGGAGCAAAGTTGTCATGTTTAAGCGGTTGTCAGAAACTAATCCCTTCTTGTGAATTCAAGAAAGTTTCTAGTGACCTCTAAGCTAGCTGGCATTCACAATTAAGTCTAACATATTCAATAGAGACCAAATCAACCTAAGTCCTACGTCTAATCTATCATTTATGTTATTCCAATGCGCAGAGCCTATTGGGAATATAGGAACTACACTACATGGCGCCCAACGTTTGGTAAGGCGATAATTTAACGCTAGATAATAGAGAAACTCAGTCGTGCTTTTCACACAGACCTCTTTTTCCCGTAAAAACTCCAATAGACGTCTGGAGTGGGTAAAAGGTTAATATCCGCCAAAACTTAGTAGGAAAACATTCCTATGTATTAGTTTTCAGTTTAGTCAACGTTGAAGGATACAGTGTGCCAAAATATTGCGCACCTAATCTTTGTTTCCTTGAAACTTGCACTGCAAACTTTCTGTCAGAAAACATGTTGGAAAGTGACGAAGAAAGGAAGAGAGCTAGAATAGCAGCTCAAGTGGTCTTAGATGACACAGCTCTCCAACAAAATGACCCGGATGCTATATTCATCCCGGCAAATATAAGGAAAACCATAACTATAAAACTTATAGAAAATGGAGTATCATCAAGAGGTGGTACAGTCATATTTGTGGTAGAGGCCCATGAATATCGGCAGACAGAGGTATTCTATTCATGGATAACATTACCAGCAGCAAATGCTGTGACACAGGAGTTCCACTACTACAAAACAGAGGAACCTCCAGAGGAATACGTCCCTTTCGAGGACGTTGAAATTCCACTAACCTACCAAGAGCATCAGCTCTGGTTTAATGGCGCCCTAAAACATCAAAATCACATTACCAGGCTCGGTCCACTAGGTAGACCAGGAGCCACATGGCCGGTTCTAGTCTGCTATACACCACATCCTGACATTGAAGGAATGTCAAGCGGAGAACTTTTAGTTCAGCTAAAACAATTAATTAAAATACATAGACAATAGGTCCAATATGTCATGCGGACTTTAACAGTCCAACCAGCAATACAAATTCCCCAGCACACCCCTCACCAGGGGAACACAAATAAAATTACACCACAGACTATACAATCAGTCATTGGCAAATTACCCGCAAAACGGGAACAAATTCTGGTTAGTTCAAAAAATTACTCAAATAGAGGCAGTATTTCCTGATACTACACCTAATGAAAAACACAGAATTCTGACAATCTGTCTACCAATGGGGAGCGCACCACATATGGAGGACTGTGACACTTGGGCAACAGTCTTTGCTTCAATATACACAAAAACACATGGTGTTCCGTCTATGGCGGTTATACCAGACGTACTAAGACAGATTCAAAATGAATACGGTCCAGAGCCTGCTTTAAATCTAGGTATGAAATTACTGAAAGACTTTAAGCAAGTCTTGGCTATACTACTAGCCAACATAAAAGGAGAAGCAGCATCTGTGGCGATCCGCCAAAAATTAAAAGAAAAAGAAATAACAGAAAACCTTTTGAACTTGCCAGAATAATTGAAAAGTGCTATGAAGAATTAGGTAGAGATAGTTTGGGTGGGAAACCACTAAAACAACAACTAACTGAAAACACTGAAAAAATCTTTATTAGGAATAATCTCATTACTCCAAAAAAGAAATGGGAGGGTAATAAACAAATTACTCCCAGAGAAAAACAGGTTCAGTCCAGAGGAAGGTCTCCCCAATGGAGAAATAAATCTCCAGGACAGGGGGACAAGTCTCCACAACAGGAGCCCTCTGAAAAAAGATACAACCTTAGAAATAGGGACAATTTAAGAAAACCTGACAGATATCAAGATAATGATATACGTCCCTCTCGATCTTTTCAGACTTCCTCACAGAAATCGGAAAGAAGAGGACGGTCAGAACATAAAGAAGAGCACGTCAAGTCCAAAGACAAGGAACCTGCTCATCAAAGTAAAAAATTACAATTTCCCCCAAAAAAGGTAGCTAGTATTAAAATTAAACATGCCGAGGATTCTGAGGACACAACTCAAGAACGGAGAATGGGCCCAGACAATGCTAGACAGCGCTACAGAAGTGACCATAGCTCGCAAGATCCTGATGAATCTTCTGGAGACAGTGGACACGAATGAATACATTCAAGTGGAAACTGCAGACGCCAGAGTTAGTGTACCCCATAAACTATATGAAATAACATTATGTATAGAGGGGGACAAAACTAGGAAAATAAGAGGTCTCTTTTGGGAGAATCTATCTAAAGGCTATGATATCCTGCTAGCAGAGAAAGACTGGCCACCAGAGTTTGTCAGGGCGTTCCCACATGGCGAATACATGATTATGCCTGCCTTCTCAAATCACATTCCAATTAAAAGAAAATACACATATGCTAGAAAATGGGCAGTGGCCCAAGCCCCTGCATTATACAAAAATCATGTAGGATTGGATGAGGATTCTGCTCACCATAAAATTCAGTTAAAAAAGCAACCTACTGCACAGAGGCAGTATCCTGTTAAGCAAGAAGCTAAAAAACAAGTCAGGAAAATCTTAGATCAACTTGAATATCAGGGGGTGATTGAAACATGCACCTCACAAATGAACAATCCTTTGTTTCCTGTCTCCAAACCAGACGATTCATATCGTCTAGTTTTGGACTACAGATACCTAAACTCTTGTTGCAAAACATTTGCAGTACAAAACTCACACAGTGCAGCACTAATGAATAACATTGTGCGCAAAAAATATAAAACGACATTAGATATTTCAAATGGTTTCTTCTGTCAAAACATTGCCCCAGAAAGCAGGTATTTGACCGCTTACTCCAGTATGGGGGCCCAAAAGCAATTTTGTCGTCTCCCCCAGGGATTCAAGAACAGCCCAAGATTATTTTCAGCCATGGTAACAGAATTACTACAAATGTGTGATGATGAGACATTATCTTATATCGATGACATCTATCTTACAGACGATGACCTGGAGACACACTTGAAAAGAGTGAACACCATTATACTTGGGTTCGCATCTGAAGAGTACAAATTCAACTTTAAAAAATCAAGAATTGCCCACCTCACTGTCCTATTTTTAGGATATGAATTATCAAGTGAAGGCAAAAGCCTAGCAGACAACTTCTTAGAGAAGTGTGCAGTACTCCAAGCTCCAAAAACGCTGAAAAACTTACATTCAATTCTAGGTTTCCTGAATTTCGGAGGAACTTACATTCTAAACTACGCAGAGAGGGTTAAACCCCTCTACGAATTAATAAAACCTGATTTCAAACCAATTAATTGGACACAGAAACACACAAACATTTTACGACCATTACAAACAGACATGTTAACTAAAACAAATCTGCAAACACGCTCAAAAGAACGCAACCTTGTAATCCGAGTCATCCCAGGAAGATGCAGATTTACGTACCTGACCTCTAATGAGGGAGAAACGGTACCAATAGCTTAAAAATCACACTGGTACACACAAGCTGAAATGAAATTCAGTTCTACTGAAAAAATTCTGACTGCGGTCCAAACTGCTGTAGCAAAAGAAAGAGCCCTAGCCCAAGGCAAGAGCATATCTGTTTTATCAGCAGTATCAGCCCCTGAGGCAGTAACAAGACCGAGCATTCCAAATGCTATGGCATTAGATCCAAAATGGATACAATGGGTTAATTCTCTTGCTGCAACAGACGTGATACACGCATTTGATCCCAAAATGAAAAAGCTAGAACATCTAGAATACGAACATGAATGTCCTCTATCGATCGAAATTCTGCCTCCGAACAGTACGCCTGTGTTATCTACACAGACAGATTTGCACAACACTACGTTGTGGATAAACAAGTTTACAATGCAGCATGCGCGATTGTTAAAGGTCGCTGGCGCATAGGTAAATTCAGACCAATGGTCACTAAAACTGAATCACTCAGAAACTGTACAGCTCAGCAAGCTGAACTACGAGCTTTAAAGATGGCGCTTGAGAATGCCGATCTTGAATTCCCCACACTAATAGTGTGCGATTCATATTATTGCGTCCAGTCTTACAATGAATACTTGCAGAACTGGGTTCAAAACGGTTTCAAAGATGCAAAAGGTGGCACAATCAAGCATAAAATGCTTTGGGAACAAGTAGTTCTTTTAAAGAAAGAACTACAAAAGATTCACGTGATACATACACTGAGTCATCAACGTGATAGCGTTCACGTTGCAGGGAATTCATTGGCTAACAAAGTCACAACGACAGCTGTTCAATCGGCTTCCGTAGCTACAAAAAAGTGTTTCTGAAAAACAAATAGATGGAGAAACCATGCTGGCAGTAAAAGCCTCATTAAAAGGCGACTATGCGGCATTACTTCTAAATTATCCACTCAATAATGCATACATAATTGATGTGAACTCCGTTCCTTTTGCTCGATTCCCTGGAGTGGGGGACAGAGTGATTCCAAACACAAACCGGAGGGCTTACTTGGTTCAAGAAGCACACATGGGAATGGGTCTGAGGCACCAAGAGATCTTGAAATCTCTAATAGATTTACAATCACAATGCTGGTGGCCGGGGATGAGCGTGTAAATTTATAACTTTGCAATGGATTGTCAGGACTGGAATAGAGATCACAGTTGTGAACCGGACCAGAGACCATCCCAGACACCTCTATGAGACAGCATTAGGCTACCTACACGCAGACGTCCACAGGGAAAGAAGCGATCCCATAAATATTAAGACGAGATTCATTTGGATGTGGCCCCAGCGCTCGGCTGATGCCAGAACTGTTATAAAAGATTTGTGAGTCTTTATCGGCATATACTCAATTGGCATGCCACATTCTGACCAGGGTCCTGTGTTTAGCTCTCGAGCTTACATGGAGGCCATGGCCAGCTTGGGAATTGCATTGCGGTACTTTAGTAAATTCCATCCTGAGGGAAATGCGGCAGTGGAGAGAAAAAAACGTGACATAAAGCAATCTATAACAGCGAGGGTATTAGGTTCGGGTGATGGGTGGGTCAAACATCTAATAAGTGTCTAACGTAGTCTTAATAATCTGCCAAGACATTCTCTGGGTAGAATCACTCCGTATGAACTTTTGTTTGGTACTAGAATGATAATCGAAGACCTCGATAGTCAGACTTCAGTGGTGGAACAAAAAACCTTTGATATCAAAGATTGTTTGGCTGTTTTACAGGACTCAAATGAAACAAGAAGAAGTCTAAGTAACACAAAGCTAAAGCAAACGGCCACTGAAGAAAAACCACCTGTCCCAGCAAGACCTGTCTGGATTCCAAAGATTGGGGATCTGGTCAGAGAAAAGATCGCGGTGAAGAAGGAATTTGGGCCTTCTTACAGAAAAGCAGTACCTGTCTTAGCTATCAGGGGAACAAGATCAGTAGTACTACCGCCCCTTGCTGGTAAAAAGGAGAACAGAGTTGAATCAATCGACCTGGTAAAACCACAATCATGTGGCTAATAATAAGTAGTAGGCCCAGTGGACTCCCAAGAAGTAGCAGAAGACCAAACCTTGCTGCAATTCAAGAGGTTCAAACTGAGAGGCTAATCACATTTGACAAACCTGCAGTGAATAATGAAGAACTATGCAACAAAGCCATGGAACTTGTGTCTCTTGAAACCCAAATTGTAACAGCTCGTCAAGAAATACCTGTCTACAATGATGTAGCCTCTGACTATACTAATATGACAAAAGAAGAATCAACTACAAAGATTAATAACAATCATGAAGCAATTCGAAATTGACAGAACTGCATCTGGTTACTTCATCAATTTCTATGACTTTTCTAAGGATCCAGGTGAACATGAAGAAAAACCAGCAAATAAAACTTTCAAAGAAAAAATAACTGAACTCTTTCATCAACTTGGAGAAACATATCTGATTTCACCATGGATTGAATTGTGGATTGTGTTAGGAGTACTTTTCCTCCTACTTTGGCTCATTTTGTTTTTAAGCTTAGGAAGAATTGATTGGTGGAAAATACAGTACCATGGACACAGCAAGTCAGAACATCAACTTGGTTCTAAAGCCTCACAGATCTTCTCACATTGAAAAAAGAGAACTATCATCAGTAAACATCACAGCCATTCCTATACCTGGTGGTGTAGCATGGGACGCAACTGATTACGACATCTATGGCCCGGTTGAACTCTTGAAATATCCACACCAGTTTAAGGTTTCTTTCAGTGACTTTGTATCACCTAGTACTTTCTCTGATGATTGGGACTTTGAAAATATTAATAATATGATGTCAGATTTAGAAATGTCAGCAAAATTTACAGAACATGATTATTTAGAAGGTTCATCAGAAATTTGAAGAAATGTATTGCTTTAATCATTATGGGCATCACTATTTGCATAAATCTGCTAATCCAAGAAATGTTTTTGCTTATTATCAATGGGAACATTGTCCAACACCGCCAAAAGGCAGCTCGAAAACTTTTTATGAGAAATTCCCATACTTCTCAGGATTTAATAACACTGATCCCGAAACGTTTTATTTTAAGATTTTAAATAAGACAGGAATGAAAAAAAAGTTGACAAATACTAAATTGATATATTCTGCAAAATTTTATGAAAAAATGTCTACATTTGGTTTTGAATTTTGGAAAAACAACATTGAGACAAAAAGGGCCCGATTCACAGAACTAACTTAAGACAAAATCCTAAACTTACTACTTTTGGTATTCACAGAAGTTAGGATTTTGTCTTAAGTTTGTCTTAAGACAGACTTAAGACAGACTTAAGTTAGGATTGTGTCTTAAGTTTGTCTTAAGTCTGTCTTAAGTCTGTCTTAAGACAAACTTAAGACAAAATCCTATCTTCTGTGAATACCAAAAGTAGAAAGTTTAGGATTTTGTCCTAAGTCAGTTCTGTGAATCGGGCCCAAACAGTCTGGGGTACAAAAGACTGGCAGGTACAAGGTTTAGAATCATTATTCAGAGCCTGCATGATCCCAGAACAAATAATGTTCCCGAGTGACACCATTCAACAAACAACCTGTCTTGGCCTAGCCAGGATAAAGGACTTAAACAAACCGTCTATACCAAAGCCCATACTTGTAGTAATAGCACTACAGATGTGGAGATAGACGTATCCCATATTTTACACTAAAATAGAACTAATCCTGATTGGAGAAAATGGTTGATCTGGCCCACAGACACTAATAACTGTCAAGATAGATTCCTGAACAAAACACAGGGGTTCAAACAGAACAGGCCAGACCCAAGATATTCCCAGAGACAACATCCAGGGCTAATAACAACATACAGTGTAGGAAAACTATGCCTCCAATGGCTACAGAAATCCACACTACCTGAAATTAAGCAACACTTGACCTTACTTAAAGAAGGTGCTGACTTGCGAGATTTCTTATTGGGACCTCGTAAACAGCGTCAAAAACGTTTCATATACGCCGGTATATTTGCTGCTTACAACGAAGCTTAGAAAGTAACGCAAATTGAAACTGCTGAAAAAATACGAGAAATTGATCGTATTAATTTGGAAAAATCACTGTCTGTAGTGGACAATGGGTTAACGACTCTGTCCTCCAGAATTTATTCACTGGACAACATTGTATCATCTGCTATTGATATAATAGAACAGATATGCTAATGTTATAACATGGCCAGTCCCAATTACGTTCTATTGTACAGTTAGGCTGGATGTTACAAAACCTCCGTTCAGGCTACGTGCCATGGCGTCTAATCAACACAACGTCATTATTTTCTATCTTTAACCTTACAGATAAACAAATCTCTTTGGCACAAAAAGGAGCAGACTATACGGTGCTGAGCATTGAAAAACTAGAAAGATTACCATTGACAGTCTCCGAGAGACCTGTCATTGAATGGATAATACATGGCACAATTACAATTCCGATAACCACTTTTCAGTTTCAATATTGCCAGAAGCACATACCAGCGGGCCTGTATGAAAGGTTGGGTAAAGGGTACATCAAGTCAACCTGGAATTTACCTTACACACATAGATGTTACAGTGGGGGGAAACAAGAGGTATATCTTAGTGGTTACAACTATAAAAACTCACTGAGCGGTACGCTTCTGTGTCAAGGAATTAACTTGCATGGAGCCTGCGAAGGTTCATCAAATAACCTTTCATGCCACCTGCACGGCACCCCTGCTACACAAATAGAGCCTTTTTTCAGACAACTTTCCAACGGCAGTTACGTTATGATAAGTGACCGCAGCTGTTGTGGCATGGTGCCAGGAACCGCCTATCTCGTCAGTGTAACTTTCAGAGTCACTTGCTGTATGCAAGTATTGTATCAAAACAGCAAACCAGACAAGGAGGCAACGATATGGCCTTCCCTGAATATCTCTTCTATTCAAATTGATACTTTAAGCAGAATGAAGTCCATTCTTTTACAAACAACTGTGCCTTTAACCTCGTCTAGAGAAACGTATGATCTGCAAGTCGCAAGGACAGCAGCAGAGATACATGCATTATTATCGACAAATTGCCCCGTGCATTTTGTAGAAATGTTAAGTCAAATCTTAAACATGTCTGATACCAGTGGCATCGCACATGTATTTAAGACAGTTTTTTCGGGACTGTTAGCACCCTTTGAAGCAGTCCTGAGCATATTCCCGAATTTCGTGCACTCTGTGTTCGGCGGCCTGCCTCTCATCTTGGGACTCGTAGCAGGAATCGTATTTTTGTTCCTTCTGCTCCCATATGGCAAGTCAAGTCACAGACAAAACTCAGGCTACCATGGAAGAAACGATCCTAGCAATGCGATACCGAGATCGGATTACTAAAGTCCTCTGCTTGGCTTGGCTAAGGGATCTGAATACTACCTGGTTTCTTTCATTCATACCAATCTGGCAAGATTGCATCCTACCTGTTCTACGATGCATGCTCTGCGGAGAAGAATACGTGTTAAATGTCTGTCTCACACTCCCATCAGCAGTACCTATGGATATCGATACTTTGCTTGGTTCGGTAACGGCTCATGCAACGTGTTGTCCCCAGCGGCTACCTATTCTGATGACGGCATTTGTTGAGACCTCACCATTACGATTAGGTGGTGGTGAGGTATGAGATGAAAGCGGCACACAGGTACAACCTTCTGTGACCATTGCTGATCTAGACACCGATGACTATTGGCATAAGTCAGTCAGTCAAAATACTTTTATTCGATTTTAGGAAAATCAAAAAAAGACATTACATCCGAATTTCATTTATACATATTACAGTTATTTCCAGTATATCATATTAATAAGGGATTAAAACACATGACCAAGACTTTAAGATAAAACCTTTAAAAGCTTTTAGATGTATAAAAGTAGCCACAATAAAGAAATGCAGAAATAGGCAATTTGATCAACAGCAAACTAAGGTCATTGTATTCTGTTAATGGATGCGTGGTTAGCTTTAATACGCGCTGCTGCAGCCAAGAAGCTTCCCATACAGAAAATTATGCGGATGGAACTCATCGACTGTAAATATAAAAGTGCGGGTTTAACTTGTCGGAAACCCGCTTCTCTGAGAATTGGGAGCAAGTATTTCTTTCGAGGCGCAGCGAACAATGTACAAAACAAAACAAAGTGAGTGGTATCCTGAATTGAATAGTCGTCGCAGGAGCACAAAGAGGCTGACTCTGGCTTAGCCCAGGATGGATAATCTCCCAATAAGTAAGGGATCAAGTTTAGTCTGAATTTTGTCAAGAGGAACCTGTGGAAAGGTCTTGTACATATTATGAGATAAGGTTCCATGGCAATGGCGTTTTTTGTTAAATAATGAGACCTAACCGAGTGCTTCTGCAGTTCTTTTTCCTCTCGGTTTGATCTTGCCAGGGACAAAAACTGCCTCTTGATCAAAAGTACATCCTTGTTTGTTATACTTCTGGGAGATTCAAAGAGTTCGGATCTTCCTAGCTGGTGAAATGACCTCCTCAGATAATCCAACCAAGGAATCCTTTTATAGTGCTCCAGTGACATAACGTCCTCCATGATGGAATGATTCAGGGTTACCTCGTTATTGAGCCACGTCTTTAGCCAATAAGTCAGAGGGGTCAGCTGCAGCCTGTCAGTTATATAGTCTATGCCCACCTCCGAGTGGATGGAATAAGTTGGGGTAGATGGGGGGACTGACAGTAATGAGCGTAAAAACCTGTTCTCCGCTCTCTGGATAGGTTCAGTTTGTGCATAACCCCAGATTGGGGCGCCGTACATGGCTATTGACAGGCATTTCGAGGTGTAAACCTTCAGTAGGGCCTCCATTGGTCTAGCGCCCAGCTTTTTAGAAAAGGCCATAAGGGCAGCCGATGACCTGGTCATCGATAAGATTTTTGCCCTAACCTGAGGACCCCATGCTCCCCTCTCGTCAAAGAGCACCCCCAGGTAGGCAAAAACTGCTGTTCTTGAGACCTCCTGGCCCTTACAACTGAAGGGTTTAATCGTTCTTTTATGCCTGTGTGCTCCTACTATCATTGAGTGAGATTAACCCACATTAACCTTCATATCAAGATCGTCCATGAAGGCGCCAAATGCGTCAAGCAGGCTCTGTAGGGCATTACCGGTACGCGCAATAAGGACTGCATCGTCCGCGTATATGAGTGCAGGGATCTTAGCTACTCCTACACGCGGAACGTCACCCCCTGTCTTCTCTAGGCACTTCCCTAGACCATTGATGTAGATAGTGAACAGGAGGGGAGCTAATATACATCCCTGCCTTACCCCCGCCTGGAGTCAAATCGGGCGCTGCATCTTCCCTCCCTAGTGACCCTAACCTTAGCGGACAGATCCTGATGTAATGAGGCCATGAAACCAACCAGGGCCTCATCTATCCCAATCTTCCATAACATGGCCCAGAGCTTAGTTCTGTTCACCAAGTCAAAAGCCGAGGAGAGGTCCATGAATGCTAAAAATATGGACCCCTCCTTGGCGACCGTGTACTTGGCGAGCAGCAGATGTAAATTTGGGCACTGTTCCACTGTACCCCTCTTTTCCCTGAAGCCGTATTGTATTTCGGCTAGCCCTCCATGGATCTCTATACTCTCCCTCAGCTTGGTTAACAAGAATCTGCCTAGAATTTTAACGGCAGAGTCCAGGAGAGATATAGGCCTATAACAACCTGGCTCATCCCGGTTACCTTTCTTGAAGATTGGGATGATGATGGAAGTGGCCCAGGAAGATGGGTAGCAGCTGCTAGTAGCCGCGTTGAATACATTTGTCAAAACAGCTGCCCATGTACCAGGGGAAGATTTATATAAATCGGCCGGCACCCCGTCCGGACCTGGGGCTTTGTTCTTTGTGGTATCATGGATGGCTTTTTCCACTTCGCCTATATTAAAACTTATGGCGTAGCACTCCGGGACAGCGGATGGGTGGGGGGTACTGTCTATGCTCTCGCCGCCGTATACTGTGCTAAAATGACTGATCCATTTTTCATCCAGAATCACGCAATCCATAACTGAATTTGGTGCGTCCGTGAAAAAGGGCTGATTAATTACCTTCCAAAATTCTTTGCTGTCCCTTAAGATATTTACATTCAATAGATTGTCCCAAGCAGTTGACTTGATTGTCTCTTTCCTTGATTTAATGGCCAACTTATATTGCTTCCTAAGGTAGGCTATATTCCTCGTGTCCCTTGTGGGTTGCTTTAAGGCAAGCATCAACAGCCTATGGGCCTTGTAGCAATTTGAATCAAACCATCGATGGGTTTTGCTGGTTCCCCGCCTCGTGCTGGCCGTGAGGTCCAACACAATTTGGTTACAGATTGCTTCAAAGGCCCCCTTAATTTCCTCGGGCGGAGACGAATTGTTTTGGCAGACCTCAAGGTAGCAGTTGATTTTGGGTAGGAGCTCTGCATGAAAACTGTTGGGTACTACATTAGCCCACTTGAGCCTTCTCCCCGGTCAGTTGGGCATACTAAGATATGGGCCTCTTGTGTTTGAGGCATAGGTCCCATATACTGGCCCCAGGCTACCTCTGCTACAACCGGGTTGTGGTCACTGTGTACCGACACCTGCGTGTTGTATGACATTACCCTATTCAGGATCCCTGGAGTCACAAATATATAATCAATAGTGGACCCTGGGGTAGTGCCTTTGTAGGTATGAGGTCTAATGGTGCCTTCGGGTGAATTAGGTTCATAAAGATTATGAAGAGCCACTAAATGTTCTAGTTCTGCTCCCTCGGTAGAATGCTCAAAATGAGGCACTGCTAGCCCTTCGGAATCTGCCCCCATCATTAAGCCGCACGGACCGTTACATGTGTGGATATTAAAATCTCCTAAAAGGATAATTTCATGACTAAAATGTGTGTTTTGACTGACTGAGACTAAAAAATAATTTAGGCTAGCAATACTATTATTGCTAGTATCCTTGTTCTTTGAATTATAAAAATTAATATAAAAGGTATTCATGGAAGGGGAAACTTGTCTTTCAACTATTAACAGGTTTGGGCAAGGATTGTTAACCAATTTTAGCGAGCCTTTGAGTTTCAAAGAAAAAAGAGTTATGAGGCCACCCCTGGCTCTGCCTGAGCTACTTGGGGATGCGACCCTAACAAAGCTAGTAAAGCCGTCCAGGAAGAAACTATCTGATGTCTCCCATGTCTCCTGCATAGCGATAACTTCATATCCTCTGACCACTCTCACTCAATCCTCATTTATTGCCATACTTTTAATACCTGCCACGTTCCAACTAGCTAGTTTACATACCAAGTCCTTCCCCCACTCCGCTTGGCATATTGGGGGGGTCGCACATGAGTTAGTGGTCAATCAACGTCCTCCAGTCCCTCCATACTCCCCAGACCCTCCATGCCTGATAACGGGGCAAACTGGTTAGTAGTGGGTATCCCGCTAACTATTTGAGCATCACCCGCCCCTTGAACTGATGATGGCAATAATATAGGTTCTGGACTTTGGGCAAGGCATTGGGGGGAACCCCTGGTGATAGCTGCGGTGGAGCCTGTCCTTGGGCGTGGGGTCAGGGTAAGGCTCGTGGTACAGTAACGCTGACTGGTGTGAGTTCTCTTCAAGGGGGATAGAAAAACCCCAGTGGTACGGGTCTCACATGATCTTTGAAAGTTATATCAGAGCCGTCCCAGAAAAGTTTCTCTGCCAAGTTGGGCCTGTTAAAGTTTATTATCACACAGTCCCCCTTAGTGATTTTAGGTCTTTTCCCAACCCACCCGACTCTCCTTGCGAAGATAAGCAAGTCTGCAGGGCTGTCCCCACTAGCACCAGGTTTTTGCTTTGTGTAAAAGGTTCCTGGTGGATTCGAATTCGCCCTCTTCGAGCGGTGGCACGCCTATGAACACTGCCACCAGGGGGGCAGCGGCTGGGGGTAGGTTGAAGTTGTACTTGCTTAGTTTAGGGTTCGTAAGTGGGGGCTTAAATGGTAGCAATCGTGAGTGGGCAGTAGATGTTTTTTGGCGCACCTGGCTTGTGAGTGCGGTAACTTCGGTAGGCTGCCCTCTAGGAGATATGCCCGCTCCCATCTGGGGCGGAACTGTGGCACTGGGACTTGGCCCTCCTACCAAACCAGGGTCTAAGTACGAAATAGCCCTCTTAGGCTGCTCCACAGGTGTCGTGTAGGAGGTGATAATTTTGTCCAGCTGTGCACATTTCTTGAGGAGGTCGGACAGACAAGAATTTAATGTGTCAACAATGTCTTTAGCGATCCCCGTTAACAATGGCTCAATTCTGGCAACAAAAAGCTCCTCCAGTTGGTCTCCAAGGGGCTCGGGTAGTAAGGTGTCTGAAGCCACTGCTCTGGTTTTTTTCCCTCTAGCCCCCCTTGGTTGTTTGGCTGCCTGCTGACATGACTGCAATTGGGTTGTGGGGGTGCTGGGCTTGGTTGCTGTTGTAGGTAAAGGAGCGGCTTTATTATTGATGATTACCACGGGGTCCAAAGGTATGGGGGGAGCCTCTGACGTAATAGCCACTGTACTGGTGGGAAGCGGCTCGAGGGTGGAAGACTCTACTCCCGCAGGAGATGTTAGGCCCAGTTCTTGTTCGGCGCTAGCAATTTCTTTAGTAAGGGTCCCCACTGCTGATGTAAGATATGACATATTGGCATGAGTATCAAGGAACCCCTGAGGAACCAAATAATATAAGTCCTAGGACAGGGATAAAGCAACAATTGAAATAAAACAACCTAGGCACTTAAATGTAACGCTTGTCAAAAACAATATTATCCACAAAGAGAGGTTACAAAAGGTCCATATTCAATATTTATTAACACTGTTATTAAGATCACTTATATCAAAATTCATTTAAAAAAAAGGAAAATTACAATTCATATTCCAAATACCAAAGACACAATAATTGGAAATACAATAAAAGAAAAGAAAATAGTTCTTAAACACAAATAATAATTGGAAAAAACAGTAAAAAGTGGCAAAGGGAAATAGATCTCACCGATGACGGCAATGCTTCTCACATATGCACTATTTCTACTTTTTCGGACATGGTCCAACTTTCACCTACTGTTGTAGACGAATTCTTTGCCAGCCTATCTGAGTTGATGTTCTCTCCTAACAACGAGAATAACTTTTGAAAACACGAGCACACAGCGTCCCCTGAACTCTGAATTCAGCCTTCAGTTTTGATAAACAGAACTTCTGAAAAACGTTTGGAACTATTTTTTTCCCCTGAAAGCGAAATTATTTTTCCCGTTCCCAAAATATTTACCTTTTTTGGCACATGATACTCTGCTTAAAGTAGAACTATTCTTAGAGAACAAGATTTCTATTTTTGAAACACTGGAGACAATATTTTGACTTAGCCTCTAGCACATGTACAGTCTTGTATAAATATGTGATGGAATGGTCTCGACCTTCTCTTCTGTTTTAAGAGCCATTTCATAATGTAAATTCCGTGCTTCATTCAGCCAATATTTCAATGTACTATATATGCATTATCTGAATGATACCACTGCTTGAAACGTACAGTATAATACTCAGTTTTCGTGTATATACCATTTCAAATGCATTTTATGTATTTTGGGGTGGGATGGAAACACACATGCATAGATATGTTTAAAATTGCTTAGTATTTAGTAATGATGGACATTATACGTCGAGTGGGTGTTGTAGACGAATCTAGGACCCTATTGAAATATTCCCGATTTATGCCCTTATGTGGTTATATCAAATCATATCCTCATAAAGGCATAAGAATCATACCCATATTAAGTCATAGCCAATGCAGTCCAAATACGGCAAGGCTACTCCCATAGACTCCTAGAAAGCACAATGCGTTCTTAAACAAACCAAGCCTCAAGCAGCCCGGGAATTCCCCCTGCTTCTGTATTGATTTGTCCTAGAACTCCTGGAGTCCTGAAAGAACTGCGAGTTCTTAGTGAGTCAAACTCTGCACCTTCCAGGTATAAATATACCAGCATCTGCCCTAGCAAAACACACGGTGGTTTGGAGTAGATTGGCTATCTACTTACCCGACGCCCTGCTGTAGCGAGTGCCGAAGGAAGCCGACCCTCCCATTGACGCACTGAGAGAGACGCTGTCTTTTCTCCTGCCGAGAAATCCAGCTCCAGTGTTTCCCTGTCACCCTTGCGGGTTGCTGGGAGATCGAGTCCTGAGAGAGAGATACAAGACCTCCTTCATTCTATAACCAAGGTACGGAGCTGATTAGACCCTTAGAGAATTCTTAATTCAGATTCTTGGCAGAAACTATCTTAACTCAAACTGCAGCTCACTTACTCCTTCCCACGTACTAGGCTTAGGTTAGGTACACAGGGGTAGGCATATCTTAGTAACACCAGTTGAGTACGTTAAGTCATGATTTTATCAATGTATATATTTTATCTATTTAAAACACCGTATGGCTTAGAAACCATACCATGCTTTTACAGTATTATTTCATAATACTCCTTTTACTGTACGCACTTTACTTTATGACAAGTATTGCAATTGTAGCAACTCACTTCTCTTGCACGAGAAGAGGACTGTTCAATAAACAACCTCTTTTATTGAAAACGCCTGCCTCTCTATTTCTCTGCGCTTCTGGTGAAACTAAGCATGCACGATACTCCTTATTCTTGAGGGAGCAAAGTTGTCATGTTTATGCGGTTGTCAGAAACTAATCCCTTCTTGTGAATTCGAGAAAGATTCTAGTGACCTCTGAGCTATCTGTCATTCACAATTAAGTCTAACATATTCAATAGAGACCTACGTCTAAACTATCGTTTATGTTATTCCATTGCGCAGAGCCTATTGGGAATATAGGAACTACACTACAACTTGTTGGCATATTGCAAACGTAAGTTAAGGTATAAACTGTTACAGTAGGCGAGTTTGCCTGAAACAAGAGCAGTTACTAAAGTTGTTTAAAGCATAGAGGAAATGAACTGCAAGATTTATTTGATTATCTTGAGAGTGTAATAAAGATACAGATTGTGGTAATGGTGTCTTTTCTTTATCTTTATTTTAGAGTTTAGAGTGTATTTAGGTCATTTAGAATATGTTGATGTAATATTGGAACTTTTGGGGAAAAGCTTGTTTTTGAAGGCGATGCGGTTGGACATTTGGCAAAGCTGGACGCTATCATATTGGCACTAGTGGGTCTTTTATTTTAGCACTTAATAAATAAGATTTTATACATTTTTTGACTACTGCACATATTTACACAGATATGGTAGCATTCACTTGATCACTAAATGCTAGTCTGTTATCCATTTGGATGCCCACATGTTTTACTTTGCTAGCTGGTGTAAGTAAGGTTCCTAACTCTGAAGGCCCACAAGATGGCATCCAGAAGGTATCCTTCCCAAAGAGAAGAACCTGCCTCTTGCTGGAATTTAATTTTGAGGCAGTTATGGTCCATCCAATCACTGATAGCTTGCATGCAATTATGAAATCTTTGGCCGGTATTGTTAAGAGGGTCGAAGAAGGAGACAAAGATTTGGGTATCATCAGCATAGGAAGTTAGAAAAAAAACACTACCAGGGGTATCACATACATACTGAACAATGTGGGACTTAATGAGGACCGCTGGGGAACAAGGCTCTGATTCTAAATCATTCAGGGATACCGTTTGCTCCCTACCCCTTAGTCCCGATACTGTCAAGAAGGTCAACCAACAAGCTGTGGTTGATTGTATCAAAGGCCACCAATAGTTCTAAAAGAATGAGCATGGCTTGGCTTTCTTTATCCAAGATCTGTCTAATTTCCTCCGTGGCCTTTAACAACTCATTTCTGTGCTATGGCAACTCCGAAAACCAAACTGAGTGTGGTACAGGAGGTCATGTGTCTCTTTAAAAGCAGCCAGTTGCTGAATTAAAGCATTTTACATTTTATGCAAGGAATGGTAGTCTAGATGTGGCACAATAATTATTAGAGTTACTGGGGTCTAGGCTAGGTTTCTTCAAAGGGAGAATAAATGCATTTTCCAAAGATTTGGAAGCAGCCCTAAAGAGATCATATTATTAAAAATTGCAGTAAGATGATTGGCAATGACCTCAGGGTCCTGTTGCATAATGGAGCCAGGACAGGTGTCAAGAGGTGAGCCTGACTTAGTGATTGTTAATCAGATCAATTACTTGTTCATTGGTCAGAGGGGTAAACTCCAGAAAAATGGGGTTGACATCCTTATAGTTGTTTGCCTATTTCCTTCAGCATAAAGAGTAGAAGATGAAGATAATTATAAATAATCAGTTCCACTTTGTTTCGAAAGTGAGAGGCCAAATTGTTACAAAATGAGGAATGAGGGAAAAATTTGAAAGCTTCTTGACTGCCAGGAAGAGTTATTTTACTTATTTTTTTTGTTGACTAAAACTGTAGGATGAAATAGGGAGATCTCTCTTCTCTAAGCAAAGTTTTGTAGACTGCAATCTCGTTCCTATATCTTACTTTATCTACATGCTTGTGATCTTTCCTCCAAAGCCTTTAATACTTCCTGCGTATCCGTTTTTACTGTTTCAGTCTTTCCAAAAATCTAGGCGCCAATGGTTTACCTCGGCGAGACGCAGTTGTTTTTGCTGTATCTAATGTGTGGGTAGACAAACGGAGCCAATTAGAAATATTTGTAGTAAGGTACTCAAGATCGTTATCTGAATCATGCTGTGAGTTGGATAGGAGCTGGGTGAACATGTCAGGGTGACTTTTGGTCCATTTATGATATGTATATAACAACCACGATTGAGTGGGGACTGGCCAATCTGGCTTTATACTAACACTAGCAGCCCGTCCTGACGTTGTCCGGGTATGAAATAGAATGTGTGTAATATATGTATTCAGCCACGGTCATTCGTTTGTTCCCCCGCTTGAGGCCCAGCTGCAGCCCTGGTTGACGTTAGCAGGCGCGTGTCCCCCCGCTTGAGGCCCAGCTGCAGCCCTGGTTCATGTTAGCAGGCGCATGTAATTAGTGTAGTGATCTGCCGCCTGAGCCCGGCTACAGCCCTGGCTGATGTTAGCAGGCGCGTGTAATTTGGTTTAATGTGATAGTTCAGTAACAGCGCGCATGAGAGGCTGCAGTAATTGTCCCCGCAGACACGCTCAGTCGCGTGTGGCCCCGCTTGAGGGCCAGCGGCGACCGTCTAACAATTAGAATTGTGTGAGTCTTGAATGATTGTTTCCCGCTGTTCTTATTTTTTTATAACCCACACCGATGCTCTTCGGCCCGAGTGCTTTTTAGACGCACCCAGGCCAAGCCACACACTGCGTTCGGCCCTTTCAGACGCACCTAGGCAAAGGCACACACTGCATTCGGCACCCCCAGTATGTGTGAGACAACGGGCAGTCCCCCAAGGGAGTCTTGCGAATCGTTCCTTACCACGCTTTGAGGTGAACGCCTTTGTGACGCCCCCAGCACACGGCCACTGCAGACGATCTGATTAATGTACGACCCAGATGGCATGAAGTGCGGAACGTAGCACACGCCCACAGCGTACCCCTTGATGCGGCGCAATAGCGTAATTAATAATATAATAATAATCCACATTTGTAAAGCGCACAATCACCCGTAAGGGTCTCTAGGCGCTGGGGGCCGTCGGGAAGATTAAGCAAGCTATTGCCCAGAGTCGCATGGTGCTGGGCTAACCTGCCGCCGGAGCCGGGGATCGAACCCTGATCCCCAGAGTCCAGCGTCAGTCGCCCTGGCCGCGGCGCCACACCTCTCCCACTCCCATGGTGCTTCACATGGCATGAAGGGCGGAGACACGCCCACAGCGCGGAGACAAGCCCACAGCGTTTGTCACGGCCCCAGCGTGTCACGCCCCCAGCGTGCCCTTTGATGCGGCACAATTACGACTCACATGGCATGCAGGGCAGAACGTACCACACACCCCCAGCCTTTGTCACACCCCCAGCACACGCCCACAGCAGAACGCAGACACGCCCACAAGGGACTACTTTGCTGGCACGTTTCTTTTAACTTTTAAATGTATATGGTGGCCGTCTGCATAGCCTATGTCCTTCTGCTGCAACTGCCCTTTCCAACGCTGTATTGGGTGTTGTGATTGGTGCTGTGGTTACTGTGATTACCCGCCTCAAAGGTTTGGGCTCTCTCTTTATAATATTAGTATGGATTGATGATCTGACCAGGCTAATGGAAAAACATCAGCAATGGTCAATAGTGAATTATCTCATCCAGCACATGACCTTCCCTATGAATAGGTACGCTCACCAACTGCTCAAGGCCAAGGCATAACAAGGTCTCCAATAAAGAGTTAGGACCTCATTAGGCTGCCCTACGGGCCGCAACAGACCAGCAGTCTCTGGCTGTCCATCCGACATCCAAGCCATCGGCTGACTGCCGGATTACAATGCAGGCAGTCAGAGTGAGGTCGTCAGAGGGACTCACCACCGCCTCTGACAGGATCAAGGATCCCGTTGGGGTGTCGGTCGGAGGCCTAATCCCTACATTGGAGGCGGTGCTTGCAGAGGCACTACCGTAGGGATTAGGATGTCCCTTTCCAACAGTCTTTCCATGTTGGCCTTCCTGACATGGAAAGGCTGTCTGAAAGTGACAGCCTACGTCCCCCCAGGCCTCTGCTTTGTGGCCAGGGGGTTACATGTTTTGCCTACACCAAACATCTATGCACCGTGTGCCAGGCACCGAATGGTGTCTGGCACACGGTGCATAGATGTTTAGAAACATACACTTTACCATTGCAATTTGTGCTGCAGCCCTTTTCCGGGCAGAAGCACAAACCGCAATGGTAAAGGTTATGTTCCAACCATTGTGCCTGCAGTCACAAAATAATATCAGGAGTGGAACTGCTAGCTACTTGTCGTGCGTTTCCACTCCCGAAACTATGTCGGTCGGATGCTCATCTGAAGGGCATCGTAAAAATGCCTTAAAGGTCCTTGCTCGTGCTTTGCTCCAAATGAAAATTAGAATTGCCTAGAAGCATGAAGCTAGGCCAGCTTCTATGAGAGAAGTGATCTCATAATTAAACGAATTTTCTTGGGCTGGACAGGCGGTAAACTAGCATGCCATTCTATGATTCAGTGTTAGATAGCTCAATTTTGATAGACATAGCCTCACATACTTCAGAGGAAATCACTTGACATTTTGCAGACATATGGTCTTGATAAACCTAGACCATCACCTTTCTTATGTGTCCTATCAGCCCTGAAAATCGAATAGCCCTGTGGGATAGCTGAAACCAAGTCCGGACCTGAGGCTGGATCTGCCCAGGTTTCTGTAATAAGGACTATATCAGGTTTATAGTGGTAAACAAACAACGAAAATGTGGTTATATGTTTAATAAGTGACCTTGCATGCTGTTCTACGTGAAGTAAGGGTATGAGCCATTACGGTTGGCAAAAGTGGGCCATATATAACATAAATGCAGTTACTTTCAAAGTTAAAACTCTGCTTTTTCTGAATACCACTCAGACGTTATTCTAGTGGTGCTTATCAATGTTTTAAACCACTAATATCATTCCCACATAAAATTCGCCTACGCCATCCCATTTCTTATTCAAGTACTGTGCATTTGCTAAAGTCATTTTAAAATACTGATGTTACTTTGAAAATTATCCCCATAGTGGTGCCTACACTATACAGAATACAAACTGTGTCAAATGCTTGGCTGACTCAACACACTGGAAATGGTCAGCCGTGTGGTGAATTCCTCTCCACCAAAAGGAATCAGGAGCAGACACAATGTTTGACAGAGTGGAAAAATAAAGGGATGGAGGGAGGTAAGAGGAAAGAAGAAAAAGGATGAGCCCAATATAATAATTGTTGGAATATCTTAACAAAGGGCAATCAGTCTGTCATCCCGCAGTATCAATATTTGTCACTGAGTAAAAGCTGACGGTAGCGTTCAAGGAGACGCTATTATAACTTGGAATCAAAGTGCCAGTATCCTTGTGCCATCATCGTTGTGCCAGCTGGTGCTGAAAGATATGTTACAAAAACACCATTATCTTAAAGAAGCTGAGATTCTAGAGTAATCATAGACAAAAAAATGACAATTGGTTTGACTTTAATATAGTGCATACACATGCATGCACATTTCACGGAAGCACACAAAGAGCATGCACAACTGCACATCTCCTATGCTTATCTAAAGCCAGCAGACATGGTGTAATCAGGTAAAATACTGCAACCTCACACAAGGTTCTCTTCAGGGGAGCACAAAGTGATGCACACAAAGAAAGTGACAGAAGTGCTACATCAGGGAAGTAATGCACAACACAAACCTCATTAGAACAGTGAAACATGAGTCATGGAATTAGAAGTAAATGAAGGTATTTCTCGAGAATTTTTCACTCATGCGTGCACTTTGTGGTCAAATGTATTGCAGGATACCGGTAGGAGATTAGTTCAAGCAGAAAATATCTCTCAGTGAGACACTTTTTGCATAGAGGAGATTCCTTCATGATGTTTAAAAAAATGTTGCAAATTTCACATAATGTGAAATTCTAAAATTAAGCAAACTTCATCAGCGTAAATAAAAATTTCCCAGACCTAGATGAGTGACTTCTATCGAGATCTCTCTTTTGACTGAAGGGCATACGAATCTGATGCAGATATTTGAGTGTAAACGTCAGGCCCTATGCTCTGTCATGTTTAGAAGTGCAGTGAGTGTGGAAAAAGCCATTATCAATTGTTGTAAATAACAATGGGTACAAGTTGGTATGTCTTAACCACATTGCCTCTGGGGCAGAGCGGGCTACTCTGCGAACAGGACTTGAATACAAGCAGGTGAATGTATGCAGAACATGTTAGGCAGCTGCCAACATTTGCAAATGCATAACACTATCTACATCATAGTCCAAGGTGAAGAGGCCATGACAATGGTATAAAGCAATCTAAAAGTCCTTTGCAGCATACTTCTGCAGCTTCTTTTGTGATTGTATATTATGAGGCACATTTAATGGACGCTTATTTAGATACAGGCTTATTCTTGTTAACCCCAAGAGAGCTGGGAATATTTCCATTAGTGCAGAGGTGTATAAATGCTTTCTTCTGAGGAAAAATGGCATATGCTTATGTAAAAGAGGACAGTTCTTTAATTGCAGGTTTCCATGCTTACGGAAAACCGACATATATTGATACTTTGACCTCAGTTTGTATGTCACTTCTTAAACGAGGGAACATTCATAATATATATCATATAAATATCCAACAGTATTAATTGAAAAATATATTTTGCAGATGCCATTCATCATTTAAATTAACATTTAGTCAGCGATGCGGTGAGCGTAAGGTAAGTGGTTTTATTTATATATTTATTCATTTTTCATTATCCCGTCGTATGTCGGCTTCCACCGCCCCACTGTGCTTACCTGTGTGAGTCGTGACCTGGTGGTTGACAGAAATATACGATTATATGAGAAGTGGAAGGTAAAGGGGCTGGGTGGGAAGAAAGTAGTGTGGTAGAGAGTAATGGGGAGGTGTAATTGAGAGAGAGGTTTAAAGGGTAGAGTCATTCAGAACTTAGGCCAACAGATACCAAACACTACTTAACCGCATGCGCGCTAGCGGGTGTTCCCGCTGTGCGCTGAAATTTTTTAAAAACGCGGTTCGTGACAAAACCAGCTCGTCATCCGCGTAGCGCAGGTAACGCGCATGACGAGCTGGCTTTGTCATCCACATCGAAGGGGTTAATGGCCTCCAGACACATGTGGTGGAAACCGGAGTCTGTAACAGACCAAAAAAAGACTGTTAGAAAGTCTCTTTTTTCTTGAGCATATGTGAAAATTAGGCTGGCATGTCCTGGAGTCAGTTGCTTTCCCTGCACAGAATCTGGAAAAGCATGATGGCTTTTCAGCTGCCAAACAAGCTAGGTGTGCCATAAAGAGGGTCAGTGAAGTATTCTGAGGCCTGGACTTGCACAAGGACATATCAAAATATAAATAAGCACCCAAGTCTTTAATATGGAGCAACATCTTCAGTGGCACTTTTTTAATGAGGACAAAGGAGAGTTTCTCCCCCGCCCGCTTTAGGCTGCGCTAGCTAAACATGAAAAATAAAATGGTAATTAAATGATTTAATTGTCATTTCATGTTTAACTATGGAGGACTGCCAGCCTGCCCCTGAGCCAGGAGAAATGGGGGTGTCCTCTGCTGCCGATTGGCAACAGAGGACTGGAATAGTGGCTTTACTGGATGCTCCAAAGGGCGCATGTCACTTTGGCTGGCTGTCTTGTGCCAGCCAAAGTGGCATGCGCACTCTGAAGTGCTTCACCCTTCTTTTTTAGATAGCTGAGTGGAGACCAAGCTCAGATGTGCAGGGCCTGAAGGGGTGTCTAGCCAGCCTGCTCCATTCAATCCTGGTGCTGCTCTCCTGCTGCTTAATAGTATAAAAGTAGCATCTGCTTTCTTAGGGAAGTTAGGTCTTCGACTCGTGCTTGGAGCCAGAGACTGCACAGGACACTCGGGTAAGCAACATTTATTTTATTTATACTGTTACTGTAATGCATGGCAGTGATTTATTGCTTGCTTTATTGTGCATGTTTGTTTTATTTATGTATTTTGGGAAGTGGTGGGCTCACCCCACCACTTTCAATTGATACCAGCTGGCCATGAACGTCTATCTGGAAAATCTTATTCAGACAAAGTAGGCCTCTGTAGCATTCACTGGTGCTAGGAGCAGGGTATCCCTGGTTGAGCTTCACCTGTCTTCTAGATCACTGGTCTTGGTTCTTAGAGGTGAAATTTGTTTACTAAGAGATGCCTTAGCCTCAAAACTGCTATTGTAAATAACACACACAAACTTTTTACCTCCATTAACTGTGAGCTCAATATGTTTAAAAACAAATATTGAAAAGGGGAAAACTCAGTGAACCAATGGAGCAACTTGAAATGTTCCTGTAACTCTGAAGATACTCTCTAAAACAGTTGGACTGTCCCCACTTGGAAGCTATCAGTTGTCTGAGCTCCTATTCACCGACTGAGGGAGAGAGTTATCAATATTTAATGCAGCACAACACAACACAGCAAGACAACTTGCTCAGCTACATTAAATTAAGAGAGCAGAAAAATGCCATATTTACTAACATATGGCACATTTCTGCTCTCTATCTGCATTGGTGCACTGCGTGCTGCCTAGTGCCTACTCAGGCACCATTGTGCCATGGTGCAAGGGTGCCTGTGTTGCAGGCCGAATTGTTTTTGTGCAGGAAGGCACACCTTCCTGCACAAAAACAATTGTTAGAGGCGTTTTCCTCTTTCTAAGTGTGATGCATAATACAGCACACTTAGAAAGAGGAAAAATATAGATAACTGCGCCTCATTACGCCTCGATTGGGAAGGCGTGTAATTTTGATGCATTCCCAAGTTTATTTGTGCTTTTAAATCTGGGAATACACCAAAATACATGAGGGGATGCATGGGAACACCCACTCTCCACCCATGTAACACCTTCCTAATGCAGAATAATGCAAGACAGCGCCTTGCGCTGCCTTGCATTACTCCAGATTTACAAAGCAGTGCAGGGCCATGCTAGGTGGCTTTGCGTGGCTTGTTAAATCTGATTTAAGGATTGTGTTGCCCTTGTGCCACCTTGCTTGACAGAAGGGCAACACACTAATTTGATAAATCTGCGTCTAACTCCTAACCTCACTCATGCGAAATTGGCCAGACTGGTGATCCCGGCCCCCATATGTTTCCAGATATGACTTTCATGTTCCCAGGCCCAGTCTGGAGGCGCTACCCAGCCATTCTTTGACACTTCTCAGCTCCAATCAAGTCAAGTCAAAGATGCTTTATTCGAGTTTTTCTCATGAAAGCACATACAATCACAAATATAAAAACATCACTAAAAAAAGCGCCAATACCTTCAAAAAACATTAATACATATATAACATTTTCATGAAATATACAGATAAAATAAAATACAGACGATCCCTGAGAACAATAAAAATAATCTGCTGCCTAAAACCCTCTGTCTGATAGTCCATGCCCATCCAAGATATTTAGCTGTAGCTATGACTAAAGGCAGAAAAGTGCTAGTGCAAATAATTCTTAAGGCTACATCACTTCTAAAGGTACCTAGGGTTTTGCACACTGGTGTTAACAAAATGCGCCTGGGTTCAGCATAGGATTTACAAGCAAATAGGAAATGACCAATTGTTTCCTTGTGTACTCCACAGTCTGGACAGTTACTATTGGATGAACCCCCCCCCCCCCTGCCTGTTAAAGACCTAAGGGGGAGAGCAACAGCTCTAGTTTGAAAAAGGAGCTTTCTGTCCCTGGGCGAGTTTATAGTATCCCAATAAAGTTCTAGGCTGGGGTACAATTTAGCTTCTAAAAAACCCTCTGTCATAGAACCAGCCTTGGTGACTCTCCAATTCCAGGTAGCCACATATTCCCAATAAATTTCCTTTAGGGCATTTTTACTTGGGAATGGGACACCTGCTGGGTCATCCCAGAGTGGTTGGAGACCAAGATCGCCCAGCATGGTTCTAAGGACTTTTAGCCAGCCTATTTTATGGAACACATCTGCTTTAATTATAGCTTGAAATCCCTCGGCATAATCGTGGAGCTCGGGAGTGGTCCAGAGCCTCCTCCAGTAAAGAATCGGACGAAGCCTCGCTAGATCTACTACTGTCTTTCTACCCAGATCGTACCTAAGTGGGAGTAAAGGAGTACTTTTGGGGAGACCTGTGATTGCTCTGAGAAACTTATTTTCTGATATTTGTAACGGCTCAAGCTTCTCGAAGCCCCACAACTCGGCACCATATAGTGCAGAGCCGAGGGCCTTGGCCTCGTAGACCTCCAGAGCTGGCTTAATTGGTTTAGTCCTAGATTTTCTGTGCTCCGAGCCAAGAGCACCGGACAATTGTCTATGCCTTAGGGCTGCAATATTTATGTGCTGGGACCATCTAAAATCATCTGTTATATAAATCCCTAGATTCATAAAAGCTGTGACTATCTCTAGAGGGCGATCATTCATACTCAGCTTTGATCTAAATCTTCGATGGGGGTTGAAGGCCATTAGCTTAGTTTTCCCCACATTGACTTCTAAGCCATGCTCCCCACAAAAGTTATCAAAGATAAGTAATGCACACTGCAGGCCGCTCGGAGTCTTGGATAAAATCAGGGTATCATCTGCAAACATTAAAATCGGTATCTTAGTACCAGCCAAAGAGGGGGCATCCACGTTAGCAGATAACATGCGAGTCACTACACCGTTAATAAACAGGGAGAAAAGTGTGGGGGCCATTGAGCATCCTTGCTGGACTCCCCGCTCCACCGGGAAGTCTGTGGTGACTACTCCTTGCCCCCCCCCCCTCCCCCACTGGATCTTGGCAAAATTCGCTTCGTGCAATTGTATTATCATTGTCAGTAGATCTTCTGGTAGACCCAGGTTCCTCAGTACCGACCACAGCTTAGTCCTTGGCACCAGGTCAAAGGCAGCCTGCAAGTCGACAAAAGCCGCGTACAGGCTGCCCTCGCCCAGCAACACAGTTCGCCACTGGAGTAAGGTAAATCGGAATACCTGGTCCATCGTACTAGTGCACTTCCGAAACCGGGCTTGGAACGGAGACAGGGCATTGTTCTCCTCCACCCAAGTCAAAAGCTTATTGACAACCATCCTCCCCACCACCTTTTGGGTGGTGTCAATTAAGCTTATGTGTCTATAATTCCCGGGTTTGGATCGATCTCCATTCTTGAATACAGGTATTATGATTGCACCTTGCCAGGATGTCGGTACAGGAGCACCCTGTGCCACTGCATTAACAAGAAGAAAAATATATTTACACCACAGCTCTTTATCATTGGTGAAGAGATCCGCCTGGACCCCATCCAAGCCTGGGGCTCTGCCACTAGTCACTGAGCTGAGGGCCAACATTACTTCATTATTACTAAAGGAGATATCTTTGAAGTAAACCGGCCTAAACCCAGCCATCTCCCTACCGACTTGCATTTCAGCGTACTGGGGCTTAAAGTAGTTGACCCAGTCCTCCTCCGAAACATTATTATCGGGAGGTTCAGGAACTCCACCCCTGCCCCATTTTACAATGTTCCAAAAAAGTGTAAAGTCTTTCTTCTTGCTCGCATCCTTTAGCTCACTCCAGTGGAGCTCGTCCCACATTTTCTTGGCTGTAAATATGCTATCCTTATAAGCCTTTCTAGCAATGCGAGTAGCCATCAAATCTCTCCTCTTAATTGCGGAGCCTAAAGCCAGGCGGGCGTTCCTACACTGGGAATTATACCACTTAGTAGTTACCCTACTAGTCCCCTTAGCTGATTTCAGAAAGTGGTTCCTAATTTCGAAAAAGAATTATCATGGATTTCCGTTACTGTATTTAAACATGGAATGCTTGGATTGACCTGCTCCATGGCCGTTAACGCTTTAGCCGCCTCAGCCTTGATGATATCCATAGACCGTTGGTTGGTAACAACATTAGGCCATTTTAGGAGTCAAGGTTTCATTGTCGGATGTCCACCCTCTGTGCTCAACGCACAGCGGGTATGGTCGCTTTCAATCCTCCATTTGACTTCCATGTCGCACACCAATTTCCAGAGTCTCAGGCTACACAGGATGTAGTCGAGGCAAATGGCATTTAAACAGACGATGTCTTCAGACCATTGGGTGACAGGGGTCAGTTCTAATTTAGCGACCCCCCATTGCCTATCCTCTTCCTCCCCTGCAAAGTCCTCACAAATGGCCAAAGGTTCAAAAGTGCGGTTCAGGTCACCGGCTATGATAATGTTATCGTCCGGCGAATGGGGTTCAAGGAGGAGGGCCAAGGCCGCTAAAACCTCTGACCTCCCCCCCTTGTTGCCCCTGGCATAGACATTATAAATGTCAGGCCGTCCTAAAGAGCCCAAATCCACTTTAATGTGTTGGATATCTTTACTTCCAATTTCGACCACCTTGATAGTTAGCGACATGCTTTGCCTGACCCAGATAGTCATACCACCCATAGAGCGACCCTTAGGGCCTTTTGTTGCTGGGACCGAGTAATTCAGATACCCCAGGGTGAAGGACGGTTCACACAGCCACGTCTCCTGGAAAATACATACGTCAAAGGTGTTAATGAATTTTAACCAATCCTGCGATTCCTGTTTAAGGCGCATGCGAGCTATGTTCCACGAAACTAGTTTTCCCACACCATCCCTCTCACCATAGGAAAGTCCTGATGGGATACCTACTGGGGGCGTAGGGAAAGCAGTATCGTTACCAATGACTGCAACAGGATAGCTGTTTTCATTTATCGTATCAATCCGACGTGAAGAGTAAGCAGGAAGGGGATTGAAGTCTTCCTGCGAGTGACAGCTGGGTTGGTTATTACACAGTCAGTCGCAGTCTTTGAGGCCTGAGACGTTGTTAAATCTATTTGTAACCTCAACATCTGTGATATGTCCTGGGTCTCCACTATGCCAAGCTCTATTTATTTTCATGGGTATTGTATTCCACCCTCCTGTTCCCAAAGGGAAGCGAAAATTATTTGCAGACATCTTATTCGTGGGATTCCAGTGATTAAATTTACCCTGATTTCCGGGTCCGTAAAAAAACCCAAAGGCAAGATTTCTATCCCCTGTCCATTTGTACTTCGCTCTGGCTCCCTAAGGATCCTAGCTACTAGTTTTGGGCTATTGAAATGTATAACTATACAGTCACCCTCTCGGTTTTTCCTGGAGCTTTCCAGCCATGCAACTCGGCGGGCCATAATTATATTATGGCCTATCATATGCCCGCCCTCAATATTTTGTGAGAAACAGTGGGTAACCTTATTCTATAGTCCTCTCTTTCCCCTTGGCGAAGGGGGGGGGACTTTAGCCAAAACCACCACTAAAGGAGTGCTTTGGGGTGGTAGATCTAAAATAGATAGGTTGCCTATAGCATTGGCCGACTTATTAGAGTAAATAGGGCCCGTGGCTGGTTTAGTTGGCTGAGCACCGACTACCTGATGGGACTGGAGACCCCCTGTGAGGCACTGGCCTACCTCGATGCCCAGATCCCTACCCCTCTGGTCAATTACTCTGTTTACACTGTTTATCGTAGGCCCATTTACTATATGGGATGCAGTTTTGCAAAGAGATGTTAATTGGGAATCGTTGTGAACTTCCCGTTCGACTGCTTGTAGAGAGTCAGCTCCCACCTTCTTATTAGCAGATAAAGAGTTTAACATATTTGAATTGTTGATGGTAACTTGTTCCAACTTGCCCAAACTAGCAGTAATTATTTTCAATCTCTCTATTAAGGGGAGTATCAGGGATCTAATTGTGTGTTCTAACTGCACCAACAAAGCCCCATCCCTTTGTACAGCAACTATTGGCTTAAACATTAGGTGAGGTTGCACCGAAGTAACAGGCTGAGTATAAGTCGGGGACCCCTGAGATTTAGCCCCTTTACCCAATAACTTTGGGATTTTTGCTCTTTTACCTTTCTGTCCACCCCCCTCACTTTCTTTTGCCTGTAGGTAGGTTGCATAGAAGTGGAGAATCAACTATATGGCAAACAGGAATAATCAGGGGAGGAGTTGCAGTGGAGACAGTAAACACCTGAATAGCGCTACCTGTCTGTGAGTTTTGAGAGCTATTTCCCAAGGAAATATTACTAAGCAAATCTAATTCTATACTAGTCTGTGGCAGTCCCAGGTCACTTAAACGTTGGCTTATTCGATTCTCTGGGGTAGTGCAGTGCTGGATTAGACCCAAAGATGACCTTTTAGAAAGAATTTCGGTCAACAGTCTTTTTTCAGCATCGACTATTTCTTGATCCAGAACAGCTGCAACCCGAGTAATATAATTATCTAAAGTTCCCATGAGACTTCCACTGGTTGATTTCAGCCCAGTCTTACCCCATTTATCCAACTGAGCAGCCATGTTGGTAAAACAAGACTGGATTGACGTATAGGCAAATTGTACACACAACAACAGATTAGCCCGTATTAGTTGTCGAAGCGGCTAGTACACCTGTATATGAAACAATATATTGGGCAAAGTCTTAGGGGGGTGGCCCAGCCCGGCCTTGTCCGGCCCCGGAGGGCCACAGACGGCCCGCCCTTTGCCCGGGCTTCGCCCAGCGCACGCCCGCGCGCGTCCCGCGTGCGCGGGTAAGAAGAAACCTAAGCAGCGGCAGGTGGGGGCGGGAAGAGGACCAGCTGCGGCAGATGTCAAGCCGCACTGCACGCTGGTCCTCGCAGTCCCACAATGCGCCTGTGGGGGGTGAACAATTAGTCCTGGTCCGGTGCCCCTCTCAAATCAGCAGCACCCAAGCACTCCTGCACGAGCGGCTCCCGCTGAGCGGGGGCCGCAAGAAGTGGAAGTGGTGTCCTGCACTCGGCGAAACCCGCTGTCCCTGGAATCACCAACTCGCTCTCCGAGGGTCAGGCCAAACAGACGACAACCCGGTAGGCAGTTCCTGTGCTTGCTTTTACTAGGCGGCAGGTGGGAGCGGGAAGAGGACCAGCTGCGGCAGATGTCAAGCCGTGCTGCATGCTGGTCCTCGCAGTCCCGCAATGCGCCTGTGGGGGGTGAACAATTAGTCCTGGTCCGGTGCCCCTCTCAAATCAGCAGCACCCGAGCACTCCTGCACGAGCGGATCCCGCAGAGCGGGGGCCGCGAGAAGTGGAAGTGGTATCCTGCACTCCGCGAAACCCGCTGTCCCTGGAATCACCAACTCGCTCTCCGAGGGTCAGGCCAAACAAATAACAACCTCTGCACTGCCACTTGTCACCCTTCCTAACACCTTTTACCTGGGAAACACAGAGAAGTTTGCAAACAGACACAACATTCTGCTTCAAGATATCCCACACTATAGACATTCTGGAGAAGGAAAAGACATCTTAGGTGTGCTGGTGTTTAAATTCAGTCTGCTTTGACAAAGGGCTAAAGTTCTTGACTTCACCTCACCATGTAGGCAAAGTATAAATGATACTGCACCCTAGTGTAGTGTACCAGAGGCCGCCATAATATACAAAGTGCCCTATGGTGCAACAGGCATCTGTGTCTGCTTTTTGAATCCCCACAGCACTTTTGTAATAGACAAGAGGACACAAATGCTGGATCACACCATTGCTAAATGTGCACCTGTGTAATTCCAAAGAGGTGTGCCCTCATTTTCACAGTGACACGACCCCATGAAAATGAGGGAATCCTTTGTACTAGAACCATATTACAGTCATGGTTGCAGAGGTAAAGAGGCTGTCAGAACATGAACTGGCTGTTCACCACATAAAGGAGGCCCACAGTCAATGCTCCCCTTGGTCCCACCGGGAGGAAAGCACAGGTTCTCAGGAATCTCCCTTACAGGTGACTGCAGACACTTTCACAGTTGAGGTTGCAGCATAACAAAGTGGGACAGACCACCCTTTCTCTAAAGCAGTCTCAGGATCTTATTCATGATGAAAAGTATAGTAAACGGTGCTTGGTTGAAATATCTTACATGGAAATTGTCCTGGTTCCAGGAGCAGTTTGGTCTAAGGTTGTGTTTCTTTTGCTCTTGTGAGCATCATGAGTAACAGTCAGGGTTTTAAATACCTCTGATACGTTTTTTACCACTGACACCTTGGGATAGGATATTATCACATCCTGTATTCCAGAGGGCCGGGGGCAACACATAATATTGAGTATCTGCTCCTAGGGATTACAACATGTTTTCCATCAGCAGGAGTGTCTCATGGCTCCATTGTCAGTGCTCAAAGTTGGTAAACCTTCCTTTGTATTTGATCAGGGGAGACGGCCACCCCCTTTTGAAGCCATAGCTAATCCTCTCTGTGAGATATGGTTGCAAAGGGGTAAGATATCTCCAAAGAGTTCAATGTTTTTTTCCACAGGTTGGTACTCTTTAGGAGAGGGGGTTTACTCCGATCTCAAGTGGTTAATGGAATCCATCAATGAGTTCTGTGATGTAGCACAATGTAAGTGAGATACACATATAAAAAAATTCCTATTTTGAAGATACCATTGATGAGATTTCCCCGCCATTGTTGTGGAAATTGTTTCTTCAGTTTATGTATAGGACCCTCCCCTCTAAGGTGTTCTGCAGTAGATGACAAAGCCAAGCCCCCCTTGACGATATTTGTCCTGCATGTAAAGGAGGCCCCAAATCTCTGGTCCACCTATTATTCTTCTGCCCTCACTGTAAGAATTTGAGGTCTAAGTGGATTGTTCCTCTGTGCAGGCACGTTGGCCCTTAGCATTATTTGGAAATACTCAGAATTCTTAGTACAGGTACTAGGAGAATATTGGTTTTTGGCTTAGCTAAATTTATGATGGCCCTATGAGTCAGACGCTCGAAGTGCAATAGGTAATTTATTTATTTAGCCACTGTTTTTATGGATTTATGTGTTTCTTCTTCTCTTTTTAGTATTGATTTGTTCTTAACTATTTATCTATTTGAAACTAAATGAATCGTCTATTATATGTGTTTTTATGTAAAAATGGGATTATATGGTTTTAATAGGATATCCCCTTATAAAGTAAAACTGCACACTCCTATTCCTTTAATATGCCCTTTTGCTTTCAGAAAGGCAATTTCGCAATTTTAAACATTTTTTAAATCTATGTCCTGTTTGTATGTATGTTCTGAATAGCACTTTACAAGATCTCCGTGATCGAAAATACAATTATGATGATGGTGATATAACGCAATTGTAATTGTGTCTCTAGCAAGACAGCTCTTGCATTGTTTGCAACCACTTGAATGCTAGTTCTGTCTCTTAGGTATTTTTGTATTTATGTTTCTCCAGCAAGACTGCTCTTGCATTGTTGGCAACCACATGAATTCTAGTTCTGTCTCTTAAGACTTTTTTATTTTGTATTTTTTATTTTACCCAAAAAATCAAATTAAATCCTGTCATGACATTTTCTGAATACGTAGTAAAAACACCTCAAATATATGGAGAGAGCACAGATAAAAGGACAAAAATAATTCATGAATATACAAAAAGCATTGAGAGATAGCAGCTCGGATCATCCTATGGGTTACCTTTGATAGTATAACAAAAAGTGCCTGTGCAATAAATAGGTTAATAATTACAGCTTTACTAGTTCACCAAATTACTGATTGGGGCCCATAGTTTTTGCCCAAACTCCCTTTTCCTTCTACCCTTTAGCATATATAGTGAAGATTCTATATTATAAATAGCCCACATCCTAGACCTCCAGTTGGAAATGGTATGAGGGTCAGAGCTTATCCACTGTGAAGTAACACAAGAGCGAGCAATGGCCATAGCAATAAACAAGAAACCTATCTCTTGCCTAGCTCTTTTATTAATTTCTATGCTATCTAAAAGCCCCAGAATAAATAGAGTTGGAGTGATTAACACAGGGAAGCCTAAGACTTTAGTTAGGAAGGCTTCTAGGTCCTGCACAAAGATATCCATTTTTGGGCAAGAGTGAAACATGTGTAGAGAGTCAGCAGCAGCTATACCACATCTGTTGCATTTTCCTTCTCTCTCCTCCTTCAGCCAATTTAGCTACTTTTGCTGGAGTATAATACAAATCAAAAACTGACATGTAGTGTTGGCTACAAAGACTCCCTGTTAATAACACCTGATTTGCCAGCTCCAATGAATCCTCTATATATATTGCATCCTTGCCCAATCTACTTTCCCATTTCCCATTCTGGACTTCCAAATCATCCAGGAAGGATTGGATTACGTTTTGATAGATCTTATCAGTCCTGGACTTGCTCCTCACTATCTCCACCAAAGGAATTTTTCTGATATCCCCTTTATCCTACTGTCATTACTACCAAGAAAACTCTGTATCTGCAAATATTTAAAAAAAATCCCTTTTATCCACCCTAAATTTTTCCTTCAGATTTATAAATGACATAAGCTAGCCTTCCCTACACAGATCCCCCAGGACACCAATTCCTTTTCACCTCCATCTAGAAGTAATTTGGTCCTGAAAGTTTGGTGGAAGTAGACCCGGAGAGGAAAGTTGAGTATATGCATTGAGATTTGAGATCTCCAATTTTCACCGCACTTGTCTCCAAACCCCATAAGCTGCTTTTACATTTTGTTATTTTTTTTTTTATAATAGCTAGGTTCAAGCATCTTATCCAAACAACCCTTAACTTCAGACCCCCAACCCTATTTCATATATTGTTGGCCTGGCTTCCTCTGGAATTCCAGCTTTATCCCCAACTGAGAGTATACCCATGTGTTGTAACACAGACGCCCAGTAATAAAGAAAAAAGCTTGAGATTGCCCAACCTTCCCGCTGCTTTGGGAGAGTCATCCATTTGGCCAACCTTCATGGTTTACGGTGACCCCATAAGAATCTCTGACAGATCCTATCAATCTTTGCTAAGGTGGACGAGGAACATTGTAAAGGAACCATTCTAAAAATATATAAAAACTTTGGGAGGACTGACATTTTGAAAACAATACTTCGACCACACAAAGAGAAGTGTAGATGATCTGGCCTTTCCAATTTTTTACTCACATTTTTCATTATTGGAGAAATATTCATATCCGGCATTTTTTCTATTGTGGCTGTAATCCTAACCCCCAGGTATATTACCTCTTGGACAATCAGAAAATCGAAAATTTGAGCGGGTCCTAAGCATAGAATTTGTGTCTTCTCAATATTTAACTTATAACCTGAAAAGGTTCCAAACTGTTCAGCTAAGAGCTTTAACTCTGGAATTGCTGAAGCAACATCTGTCGTAAGCACTGCGATGTTGTCAGCATACGCCAATGCTCTATAGTAAATATTGTTGACCTTCACCATCTTAATATCAATGTCCAAATCCAATTTTCTTAAAAAAAGGATCTATATAAAGAGCAAAGGTGAGCAGGGGCAACCCTGCCTTGTGCCTCTACTAATATCAAGCTCATTTGAGTTCTGACCTTATATGCGGATTGCAGCTTTTGGAGAGAAATATAATGTCTTGATCGCCTGTATAAACTCTCCATAGAATCCCTTCCACTGTAAGGCAGACCACAGAAACCGCCAGGAGACCCTGTCGAACGCTTTCTCAGCTTCCAACAGGACTACCCCCAGTGGTGATTCCGTGGCCTGGGCCCAGTGTAGGAGGGCTATAACCCAGCGTACATGGTCTGTCGCATCCCTGCCAGGAATTAATCCATGCTGATGGAGTGAGACTAGAGGGGTGATGACCTTGGCTAGTCTAGTTGCAAGTATTTTAGAGAAGATTTTACTATCAAAGTTTATAAGTAATGTGGGTCGATGAGATGCTGGTATCAAGTCGGGTTTCCCCTTTTTTTTTTAAAAAACAACTATAGCTGTCTTCTGCCAGGAACAGGGTGCATATCCCCTTTGAGCCAATTGAAATATTTGCAGGATCTCCTTCTGACAGAATTTAGAGAATGCCCTATAAAACACCAGGGGAATGCCATCGGGGCCAGTGGCCTTACCAAGGGCTAAAGAGTTTAAAGCTGTTTCTAGTTCTTGCAAGGTAATCGGTGATGCAAGGATTTGATTATGTGCATCTGTGACCCCATTCGTTTCTAGATCTTTAAAAAATACTGCTACAGAACCTCATCTAATGGGGTCCCTCCCTCAGTATATAATTGGTCATAATACTTTTTAAAAAGCATTTAGTATTTCTGTTTGGGATTCTTGAATTTGATCAAAGTGATCTTTGATTTTGACAATTCTATTCAACAACTCTCATTGTCGAAGGCGTTTTGCCAAGATCCGCCTGGTGTTCTCCCCAGTTCATACAACTCAGCCCTATGGTGTACATATTTAGCAGCCACCTCTGAGCCCAAATGTTGATACATTTGAGACTTGACAATTGAGATTTCTGGTTGGCACTCCTCACTATTAAGCCCTTTGCTAACTCTTCTCATGAGTTCTAATTCCGCCATTTCTAACTGCTTGAACCATTTCCCTATTTCATTCTGCAGAACTTTCTGTCAAGAAATGGAGAAGCTCAGGGTCTCGCCTCGAATCCCTGCCCTAAATACTATAGTATTGGCGGATGAACCTCTGTTAGTATTGAAGAACTCACCAATCCATTTAGTCATATGATCCTGATAAAGTTGATTACACAGACGTTTCTTTTTGAAAGTCCAAGGCCTTTGAGCCCTAGTAACACCAGACAATAAGACTTCAATTACTAAAGCATTATGATCTGAAATGGTCCTTGAATAACTTTCCACTTTAGTTATTTTAACTAGTTGGTCAGAAGTAAAGAAATAATCTAGCCAAACTAAGTTATTGTAGGGGGCCAAGTAAACAGTGAATCCTGGATCCGCTGTTCTATACTCGTGCCAGCTATCGTTCAGACCCTGTTCTCTCACTAAGCTTTGCAAGGCTTTATAGACCTTTACTTTCCTGCCCTGATATGGTAAATCAGCATGTCTATTAAAATTGCTATCTAAATGAATGTTAAAATCTCCAATAAGGACCAGGGGGCGTGGCCATAGGGAAAGTTCGATTCTTAGAAGTCCCTTAGACACCAGCGCTTGCTCCAAGGTATATGAGTCACCTGCAGACATACTACTTCAACCTGCATATAGCGAGATTCTAACTCCTGTAGAGAGGCAAGTGACAGCACAGGTTTTGGAAAGTTCGGGTGGTAATGGGGGGCGCCTCTGCACCAGAATGGATCTGAGGTATTAAGGGCTGGAGGAAATTAAATATCTCAATTGAACGGCCCCTTTGCTAAACATGATGGGGCAATAGAGAGATAGTTGCTAATTGTGGGGCAGAGACATAAGTCAGAGATAAGTTCTTCTCCCTATCTGACATTTCAGACTGGTCTGAGTCAGATAGGAAAAGTCAGGCAACACGACCTCAACATCATCTCCTGTGCCGACAACACCCAGCTCATCCTCTCCCTCACCAAGGACCGCACACTGCCAAAACCAGCCTCCATGAGGGAATGAAGGCCGTCGCTGACTGGATGAAGACCAGCCGTCTGAAACTGAACTCGAACAAGACAGAGGTCCTCATCATCGGACCCACCCCCTCAGCCTGGGACGTCTCCTGGTAGCCGACCACACTGGGAACAGCACCAACAACCACCGACCATGCACACAACCTAGGATTCATCCTCGACTCCTCCCTCTCCATGTCTAAACAGGTCAACGCCGTCTCCTCCTCCTGCTACAACACCCTGCGCATGCTCCGCAGGATCTACAAGTGGATCCCGACCGAAACGAGAAGAACGGTGACACAGTCCCTCGTCAGCTGCAGACTGGACTACGGCAATACACTCTACGCAGGAATCCCAGACAAACACCTACGACGACTACAACGCATCCAAAACGCCTCTGACCGACTGATCGTCAACGTCCCCCGCCGCAGCCACATCACTCCCCACCTGGAAGACCTACACTGGCTCCCTGTCGACAAGAGGATCACCTTCAAGCTCCTCACCCACGCACACAAAGCACTCTACAACGCCGGACCAGCCTACCTGAACAGCAGACTCAGCTTCTACACCCCCACCCGCCAGCTCCTCTCCGCCAGCCCGCCAGCCTCGCCCTTGCCGCTGTCCACCGCATCCAACGAACAACCTCCGGTGGCAGATCCTTCTCCTACCTCGCCGCCAATACCTGGAACACCCTCCCTACCCACCTACGGCAGACCCAAGACCTACTCACCTTCAGAAGACTCCTCAAGACCTGGCTCTTCGAGCAGTAGCGGCCCCCCTCCCCTCAGCGCTTTGAGACCCTCACGGGTAAGTAGCACCCTTTATAAGAACGCTGATTGATTGATTGATTGATTGATTGCTTTATTCCTGTAACTCCAATGGGGGGCATGACAAAACATCGGCCACAGTTAAAAAGGGAAGAAATCCTCATGACTGAGGTAGCAAAAAGGAAAAGAAAACTCGGGGTCTTATTTGGGACTACTCTGTCTCCCCAGATTTAGAAGGTAATACGCCTTCAGCTGAAGACAATATAGGTGAAATTGAAGCTGCCTTCTTAGACTCTATATATCAAGACATCATGGCCCGTAGAGAAGAAACGCACATTGAAAGTCAGAGGGACCAGACAGCATTCTGGAAGATGCAGGGGACCATACAGAAGATTTAAAAAACTTGCTATGAATTTCTGGGAAGAATGAACGAGGTTGAAAGTAGTCTGTGTGTTGGAAAATGAATCCATAACCCATAAGAAGTTGACAGTGTCACTGGAGGGTCAAATGTTAGACAATCGCTGGAAGTTAGAGGAGTTCAAAAATGTAATGCAACACAATAACTTGAGGGTCTTGGGCATTCCAGAAGGGGCTGAGGGGGGCAATGTTTTAAAATACATTGATCTTCTGAAAGGGGCTCTTCTGGAGTTGGGGAACTGGGACTGGGCTCAATAAATACAGCATGCTCGTAGTTCCCCATTCAAGCAGAAGAAACCTTCATCTTCGGTTGGGAATAAACCCAGTGCTATCTTGATTTATGTAGAGAATTTCCTCCTTCGCCAGGCAATCTATGATCTTGCCCACCCTGATCAACAACAATCTTTTAATGGCCACATCTTTTTTGTAAGGCCCTATTATTGTCATTCTACAGAGAGTTAACTATGTTTTTGGTTTTTCTTGCTGTGATGTTTGTGGTGTTCCTTTATTCTCTCTTTTGACTGGAGCGGGCATGAGGGAGGGCTCCCTTTTCATCACAGGACCTGGTTGGTCTAGCCGTTAGTGAAGGGTGGTGAGGCACAAGGGAAGTGGGGAGGGTGTGGGGGTCATGAGAGGTAGGCTTAGGAGAGGGGGAGAAGGAGAGGGAAGGGCTGGGAGTAAGCAAAGTTTAAAGCAGTTGTCGTTTAATATATGTCATGATGTTTACATATGTTTAAGGAAGACTGAGATGATTTCAATGAGCAATCATAATTTAATGTTTTCGATGGAGAGATGTGATACTAAGAATTGTCAATACAAGGATGATGGTTAAAATTTGTATTTGCTCACAAAATGTTTGTGGCCTTAATGATAGGAAAAAAAGTTGTATACTTGCTAAGTACCTGTCTCTTAAGTCTTTGAAACAACATAAGAAGGTTTTTCTTATATTTACGACCAGCAAAGAATATTAAACTACCGGTAGCTGGCTTGCATCAGAGAACAGTAGCAAATATGCACACAATGTGAACCTCTGCCACTGCTGTAGTGTAGCTGCACACATGCAAGGTGAAGGTTGAGCCAGCAGGCTGTATCCTTGTCTGGCTGATGTTCATTCTTCTCCGACTTGCTGAGCCTACGATGGGACCATCCCTGTGAAAGAAAGGGCCGGAGTCCCAGCTTTACTAGTTTCATCCGCTCCTTGTCCCCTACCTGTAGTGCATCTCCACTCTGGAGGACTCAGAGCTCCATACCTTTCTGTCCATTTGCCATTGCTGGGATATGGTCTATCTCACGTCTGGTGGCAAACTTCTAAATTGGGGCCCTGCAGGGGCGTACCGGAGGTCCCTGCAGCCCTCGCGTGCTGGGGAGGGGGGCTCAGGGTTCCTTGTTTTGTGAGGGCCCTCTCAGCCCCTGTCATGCCATTGCAGGCCTGGCAGAATGGGTGTAATGACATGGAATATTAAACATTTAAACGCTCGGGAAAGCTACTCTACTTTCCTGAGTAGAAAGAAACTGAAAAGCAACAGTATCCATGTAATATTTCTGGCCGACAGAGGCCCAGCAAAAGGTACCCCATGTCCATAGTTCCAAGGCAGGGGCATAATGCAGGCCTCTGCGGTGTAGGGGACATAATGAGTCCAAGACTAACTAATGTGTGTGCGCTCTGGGAGACGCCGGGACCCTCGTGGCATTTTTCTGCAGGAGACACCATCATTTGGGTTACGATATTGGCCGGCACTTAAAACAAAAGGGTTGGGTCCTAGAAGGCGGCAGTCTGGGTTCTGAGATGTGCAGTGATTCCTGACTGTAGACAAGGTCTTGGGCTGCGGCAACTCGGTGCAAGGGCTCATCACCGTCCCTATGCAAGACCCACGAGGGAGGGGGCGCACAGCCAAAGACGGATACATCGTGAAAACTCTTTCACCTCTGGCTTTTATAACTATTTTAAAGACAAGTGTGCTGAGTCAACCTGTAAAGGTGGTAAATGGGAGGAGGGTAGGAAAACAGCTTCTGAGCTTATATCACCAACAGCATCTCTCTCTCTCTGACTCACACACACACACACACACACACACGCACGTACAATCTAGTACATTGATCACCACAACAGACACACATGCTATCATATACACAGTAGCACACACTCCATCACTATCGACCATACACACACGCCATGAGGCATACTTAAATCATGTACATACCATCACACTGACCAAGGCATCCACTTTCACACATATTACACGCACACTAATGCAAATTGTTCTTTATTAGACAGTAGCATGAAGTTAACATATTTGTTTTACAGTAATCTGTTGAGAGTTTTATATGAAGGAATTCCTCTTTCACCCATGTGTTTGGTTGGAAAGAGATCGCTGAAACCTTTAGACACAGCAAGCCAGATTGCCATCGTTTACGCACACATACAAAGTAGGAAAGGTTTTACAACTTTGTCTAAGGGTGGGGGCGCAAGGTGGCGCTGGAGCAGAATGGCCGCAACTTCTAGAGGCACCCACAGTCCGGCTATTAATTTGTCATTTATCTTACGTTTCTGATCCTGCTAAATAAAATCATTGCGCCTCATTGAGAGTCCCTAAGCTTGTGGTGACAGCGGTGCCTGATTTTTCTGCCCGGCGGAACGTTGAGACAACTGTGTATACGTCTGGAGCTGGTGAGCAAGTGGACTGCTGTGGTGCCCTGGAGAGCCGGCTGGGCAGAGTGAGCTACGCGAGGGCCGAGGCAGCCACGTGGTGTGTGGGCCGCGCGGCCGTGTATGGCTGTGGGGCTCGATCTGGATGCGGACACGCTGGTTAGAGCAATCTGCAGAGGACGATAGTAGTGGCGTGAGATACCCGCGGCGGACACTGTACCACCAACTGCTTGTTAAGGAGGTGAGCGCGCTGTGCAGAGTGAAAGCTGGGTGCCCCACTACTCGCAGTATCAGACAACATGGCGGCCACCTGCTGAAGGACGCTGAAGCTGCATTATTAAGAATTGGTGCTCCTGCTGCTCCGTACAATATTTGCCCCCTTTTTACTGTGGATCCTGCGTGGAGATGCTTTTTATTGTATTCTCATGTGCATCATTGAATCCTAGCTGGATGTGAGGCAATATTTATATGAGATCTGCGTGGGAGATGGGGAGACATAGACCTGGATTTTTTTTGTGTTCTTCAGTTTGGTGAACGGAGTGATCAGTGACTGTGTGTCTGGAGACTCTGCCAACTAAGTTTTGAAACAGCTCCCGAGCTGAACTGGGAGCAAACTAGCTGGGATCGGCAGGTGCGCATGTGCTGACTGGCAGTGCAGGCCATATTCACTACAACATTAGCCCTACGTATTGGATGGGACTTGCAGTAATGGCGCTGGGTGCAGAGGTGGCCTAGGGGCATATGAAGTAGTGATGCTTGGAGTAGGGTGTGCGGGGAGCCCCTTTACAACGACATTAGATTGCGACGGCACTAGCTGTGTGGAGCCACAAGGAACGCTACTCTTTCCTGTTCTCGGGAATTTGCTGGCCTGAGGTTTGGTTAATCTGGGCTCTGCACGATGGGAAGGGCGGACACACGGCAGTCGAAGCTCACCTTCGATGCCAAAAAAAGCGCACATCAACAGGCAATGGAGATGGAGAATGGGGCGGAGGGGCTGCCCCCTGGGAAAAATGACAGACTGAGTGCGTATATGCATACCACTTATCGGAGGTGCGCCAGGGATTTGCTACAATGGCAGACAAAATGGATACCTTGCACACGCGGATGGATGCTATAGTTCGTAAATTGGACGGACATGATTCGCGCCTAAAAGAAGCGGACCAAAGGATTTCAGACACAGAGGATGTTACGGCGCAATTGAAATCTACAGTGCTGCAGATGGATAAATTGATGAAAATTATCAATGCAAAGAATGAGGACATTGAAGCCCGAAGTCGGCGTAATAATGTTCGTATTTTGGGGGTGCCTGAAAGTATGAATACAGGCAGATTGGAGGGGTACGTGGAACAAATGATAAAGGTGGTGATTAGTACGGATGCATTGTCCCCCCAATTCATTGTGGAGAGGGCCCACCACTCCCTTGGCCCGCGACCTCCTCCTGGCAGTGTCCCCAGCTCTATGATTGCACGTTTTTTAAAGTACCGCGGCACGACACTGTCCTGAGAGTGGCAAGGGAGAAAAAGCAGCTAACCTATAATGGTGTGTCCTTCACGATATTTCCTGATACGGCGCATGTGCAAGAGGAACGGCGGAAATTTAACACAGTCAAACAAAAACTGAGACAAGCTCAAGTGGATTACGCTTTGCTATACCCGGCGCGGCTGAGAGTTACATATCAGGGTATTCAAACCATCTATACCAAGCCAAATCAAGTAGAGGACTTTCTAAGGACACTAAAACACGGAAAAAAAACACGAGGCCAAGAACTGATGACACATTGGAGATGCACCTATCGGATGTGGAATGAGTATATCTCAGGATATGTTATATTTGACCACCCTGTGCTAAATGTGGGCTCTCAGTGACAATACAGCACTGTTGTTGTTTCTTGGACTATGTTGGTCATTGAGCGATTTGCAGGCTATTTCTTGCTGTTGTGCTGTGTCCATCATACTGATACTATTTTGGTAGGATGAAACGAACTGACTATGGAGAGCCGGACACCCTCGTTGCCTACCTGGGGATTCCACGACCACTGTGGAGTTCTTGAGGGGGTGAGAGGTATCCATGGGCCATCTGGTAGTATTACCCCGAACGGGAATACCCCTGATCTATTGTTCTTTTTGGTGATTGAGGGGGTGGGGGGTGGGAATGCAGGATGCTGGCATGATTGGGATGATTCAGTGGGTAGGGGGGTGGGGGAATGGATGTTTACAGTGTTGACAGTCCATTTTGCAATATGAATTTATTTTGTGCTCTCAGGCATGATGCAAACTACTACAGCATGGAACAGATTAGTCAGTGTGAGGATATCAGGGAATATGTCAGTGACGGGTGGCGAATCGGAACTGAGGGTGCTGTCCTTGAATATTAGAAGGCTGAATGATGCCAGGAAATGCAGGCAAGTTTTGAGTTATTTGGAGCGGCAGTAGGTACCAGTGGCACTGTTGCAGGAGACGCATACCCACCCGCAATCCCATAACACCTTTGCTTGTAAATGGGCGACAGTACGAGCCTTTTCATCCTACTCCTCTTATGCATGGGGTACAGCCATATTAAAAATGGAAACCCTTTGCGCATGCTGGCACAACAACGGATCCTCAAGGGCGATATACCATAATGTGGGGGAGACTGGGTAGTGATTCTGTCACGATAGTGAGCTGTTATGCATCTAATGTCGATATGCCTGAATTTTTTTTATCTCTCTGTGGGGTAAGATAGTGGCTCTGGGATCTATACATATAATATGGGGGGGGGATTTCAATGTTGCACTGGTTCCCGCTCAGGATAGATCGGATGCTGCAACCCACTATAATAATAAGTCCCGTGAGGCATTTGAGGGAATACTGGTGGAAAGAGGGCTGATGGATAGCTGGTGGCATCTCCATCCGATGACTCAGGAGGGGACACACTTTACTTAATACACAAGGACATGGGCGAGGCTCGATTATTGCTTCTTTTCTAGGGGGTTGAGACATGGCATAATCCATGCTACACAACTAGCTAGGACTTATTCAGATCACTGTCCGATATGAGTTACGCTTACATTGCCGGGTTTTGACAGGCCCAGACCCACTTGGAGAATGCAGCCGAATGCTCTGCTGGACACAGTCTTCCGAACAGAACTTGGTGAGGAAATAACAGATTTCTTTGTGCGTAATAGAGGCTCCGTAGAAAGTGTGGAAGTTATATGGGAAGCTTTTAAAGTTACGGTGAGGGGATATTACATTTCCAAAAGCTTTGGAGTGCTCAGAGACATACAACGCACAATGGGGAAGTTGGAACAGGACTTGAAGAGGCTTGAAAATGGGATGCTGGGTGGGGAAACAGGGCACGTGCAGGATGAGTTTAGGGCTAAACTATCTGACTATGAGGAAGAAGCTTCTAGGAAGGTTACATTTAGAGGGAGATTTTGGGTTGCACGTAGATATGGGGAAGGTGAGCGCCCCGGGAAGGGGTTGGCTGAAATAACCCGTAGCCCGCGCTTTCACACTCAAGTGCTGGAGATTGAGCAGGCAGGGGGAAGGATTTGTCAAGACACCAAGGGGATCCTTGACACCTTTACTTCTCATTATGCTGCATTATACACCACACAACAACAGGGGGAGGTGGACCTTGATGCGTTTATGGGAGATGTAGCGCTGTGCTGGCTTAGTGATGTCCATCGGGAGAAGTGTGGCTCAGGGGTTAGAGGCGGCAGACCCGGAAGCTGAGATCGGTCCTAGACCAGGGTTCAATTCCCCGCCCCGGCGGGTCTTGGGCCAAAAATTCTACGGACTCGATAATTCTCGTCCCGGTGCCTCCTCGACTCACGGGTTCACACTCTGCGACTCTGGGCAATAGCTTGCTTAATCTCCACAACGGCCCCTCGTGGCGGGATGCCTGACTTTCACCTTGTGGATACCCTGCTATCTCACAGGGGAATATCAGGAAGGGTTCCCTAAGCAAGCGCCGGGACACCCACTGCGGGTAGCCGTGCGCTATATAAGCACAATCTACATTTACATTTACATTTACAATTTCTCAGCTCCTCTTTGGAGCTTGATGAAATTAGAGAGGCTATAATGTCATTCAAAAATGGGAAGGTGCCAGGGTTAGATGGCATACCTGCCGAGTTCTATAAATGCTACATAGATGTAATGGCACCTGTCCTCAAAGAAGTTTTTGAAGAGTCCCCTGAGGTGGGAGTACTCCCACCTTCAATGAGAGAGGTGGTAATAACGTCCCTATTGAAAGCCGGTAAAAGTCCCCAGGCATGCAACTCTTATAGGCCACTGTCGCTCATTAATTGTGATACGAAGATATTAGCCAAGGTATTGGCCACGCGGCTAGCTCTGCTTATGGACAAAATTATTCTTCCAGATCAGTCTGGGCTGGTCCCTGGTACTACTCACAATTTACGTACATTATTCTCACTGATACAGACTGTCTTACCCAGAATTCCCAATCGCTGCTGTTTTTCCAGACACATCTAAAGCATTTGATTCTGTATAGTGGGAGTATCTATTTGGTGTTCTCCGCAGGATGGGATTCCCCAAACTGTTTGTCTCTTGGGTACAACTGCTATATCAACAGCCCTCGGCTAGGGTGTTGATCAATGGCCATTTGTCTTCGGCCCTCACTATATCGCGTGGCACTCGACAGGGTGTCCGCTTTCCCCACTACTTTTCGCCATCGCGATTGAGCCATTGGCTTCTAGGCTGCGTCAGCTCCATCGTGACAGGGCGTTTCAGTGTTTCCAATGGCAGGTCCTGATTTCATTATATGCGGACGATGTCACATTATATATTAGGGATCCACAACAGAATGTTAACCCACTATTGAGAGAATTTCTGGTGTTTGGTCATCTGTCCGGTGTTCATATAAATTGGGGAAAATCACAATTCTTTCCACTAACAACGGCTATTACTAAATTTCAGTTAAACTTTCCCCTTGAATGGTGCGGTTCTGATAGGCGCTACTTGGGGATACAGGTGTCCCGGGATCGGGAAGAAACAATTTGACTAAATTATGGCACGGCGATCACACGTTTAGCTACTAATGCCATGCGCTGGATATCTTTACCCTTGTCATTGGCAATGAGAGCTTCCCTCATCAAAATGGGGGTTCTTCCCCAGTTCCTATACCTTTTTTTGAATGTTCCTTATTACCCCGGGAAGAATTTCTTTAAAACATTGCGCGTGGAGCTGACTCATCTCCTTTGGGGGGGTAAACAGTTGCGACTTCAATGGGCCATCCTTACACAGCCTTATGATAGGGGCAGATTTGACATCCCAGATTTTGAAATGTACTATGTAAGTGCGCAGGCACATTATGCATATCATTGGATGCGACCCACTCCGTACATGCCACAATTGGCTGCTGAGGATTGGCTGGTGCATCCTCTTCCACTGAGTGGGCTTATACATGGCCCCGTACGTGCAATATAGACTCCACACACGACGATCACTAGTACAGTGGATGCTTTGAGACGTATGGCAAATTTCTTAGGGTCCCAATTATTATATTCTCCGCGCCTTCCATTAACTTATCATCCCAATATGGTTTTGCTGCAAGAAGTAGGATTTCAGACCATGTGCAAAAGGATTCATATTTATACTTGGGGAGATTTGTTTCAGGATGGTCTGTTTCGCTCCATGGACCAAATGTTCCAGGACAAGCAACTCACCACTAGGATTTTTTTTGTATGTGCGATTGAGGCAGGGGATGAAGGGGGTTATCCCAGACTTTCCAAGGAAGCCGGAGATTTTTGGGCCGCTGCATTACATGCTTAGCTCCCCGGGTGGGAAGCATATATAACTAGGGTTGTATAAGTGCATACGCTTGCATTCACGGGATACTAGGGGCTCCGCCCACCTACATTGGAGTGAGGATTTGGGAGTGGAAATGACGGATGCGCAATGGAGCTATTGCTGCAGACTAACAGAACATATATCGGCTAGTTGTCGGTTCAAGGTCATCCACTATAAATTCCTGCAGCAAGTGTATTTTACACCTGCCAAGAAGTTCAGATTTCAGTTATCGGATAATGACCGATGTGACAGATGTGGGAGACCGGAAGCGGGATTTTTGCATTTGGCTTGGGAATGCCCGAGGGTGTGGGACTATTGGATGCAAATACACACAGCTCTCGAACGCATGTTAGATATTGTCCTAGCAAAGGATCCGTTGGTTATGCTATTGGGATATACCGCACAAATACCCAAGCAGCATAGAAAATTCCTTGATCTCACCCTTCTTCTAGCAAAGCGTAAGGTGGGTTGTCGGGGTAGGGGACGGGCCCCAAAGTTTAAGGAATGGCGGCGCGATGTTGTGTATTGCCAGAAACAATCCTCTGTATATGCGGAAACACAACCGATGGCCTCTAGACCAAGAGATGTCTGGGAGCCACTCCGTGCATACCTTGCTTGTGGGGGAGAGGAAGGATCTGAATCTAATGAGGGGAGTGGCGTGTGATTGATAGAGGATGACTCTTACTATAAGCTAAATGAGGTTGTAGACCATGACTATGCCCAATGGTGGATTAATGATGAGCATATATGAGAAATACTGCTGAACAGATTTATATACTTCGAGTGTTCATCTGTTTTTATGTCACCAGCTCTTTTGAATGCTGCACTATGTTTATCACACTACTGTTATTATCCAGAACCCATCTAGCTCTGCTGGGACACTATGATGCACTCATGGAGGATGTTGAATGCAATTGCCTTAGGATTCTATTATCACTTACTATTTGGAACTTATGCTGGAATATCCTAATGCGCTCATGTTTAATGTTGAATGATATTGTCATTGTTTTTCTTTGCAAATGTCATTTTGAATATCTAGATGAATGGATATGTCTTACTGTATGTTTTCGAAAAAAGACAAAAATAAATTAAAAAATAAATTAAAAAACTTTGTCTAAGGGTACGATTATGTACTTGAAGAGAACCCTTCCAGTACAATCCTATGGTAGACTCACACACACACACACCCTTGCACTATGACACAATGGTGTGTACGTGGCATTCGGCAGCAAAATTCTGCACTGTGGCTAGGAAGAGAGGATGAAAGAGCCAAATCTCTGTGGATATGGTGCTCTCCTACTCAATGCCTCTCATGTAACACAGCACACCATTTTTGGATGTTGTGTTGCGTTGCATGGCCATTTTGTAAATTTGGCCCAGCCTCTACCAAGAAAGGAAAAGAAAATGTGGGACACCATAGAAGCTTCACTTAAAGGAACTGTGCCATGGTTTTTCTGTATAATCCTGTTAAGACTATAAAATTAATTTCAATAAAAGGTGAATATGCAGCTCAAGGCCTTTACGCTTCATATAGAAGAATATCTGATAAAATTATCTTTCCAATAATATAGTTAGTGAGAGAAACAATGAAGCTTTAGTGGCAAAAACGTAACACAACTTTAACTAATAGGAATATTTGTAATAAAAGTATGATATAGTCATGAAATTGGATTCTAAAGTCTGCAAGTAGCCATCAAAGCCTGACACCTCATTAACGGTGTAATAGTACGATCAGATTTTCGAATGTAAAGCAAGACTTTGCCTTTTCAGCACAGGATCAAGTGGCAAGTTACATTTCCCTTTGAAAAGGAAATAATGATGAGCATAATCACCTCACCTTTTTGAAAAATTGAAGAAAATCAAGGTCATCATAAGCTGGAGTGTAGATATTAATCATAGCCTTCACAGGGGAGCCAGGGGTGAAAACCAGCAACACCCATCTCCTCTCGTTATCCTAAATGTGAATCAGGTCATCAGTAGCTATGCGCTTGTAGAAAATGTCTTGCTACACCATTCCTTCTATATTGTGCTGCAGGGAAATTAAAAGAAATTACTTTATTCCGGAATAGCTTCAAAGATTCAGCATAAGGCAGATTAGGCTCTTAAAGAAAAGCAATAGAGCATCCATTCTTTTTTGTCTATTCATCTTCTGTAACATCAGGTTACTGATAAACTAAGCTCAAAGTGCGGTTAATTTGCTTGGATACAATTTTAACTTTCTCTCTGGGCTTTACATAGAAAGTATACATTACTGTTGATTAGAGAAAATATGGTCCAGAGCTTGTTCTGAGTAGATGTTTGGACAGAGATAGGACCTTCTTTAACCCCTCTCATGCTGTTGACGGAACTGCTCCGTCACCAGCCACGGACGCGCTGTGCTGATGATGGAGCGGTTCCGTCATGGCCCGCTCGGCGCACCTGCGCGGCGCGGATTCCGCGCCTGCGCTGGACGTTCTGTTGAGCGGGCGGGGCCGTAACGGAACCGCTCCGTCATCAGCACAGCGCACCCGAGGCCGGTGACGGAGCGGTTCCGTCACGAGCGGAATTGCCGCCACAGCGAAGGGGTTACAAGATCCTGGGCCAGATTTATGAAGGTTTTTCATTGCTCTTGCACCACGCAAGAAGGTTCAAGGGTGACGCAAAACCTACGTGAGATTCATCAAGCCACTCAAGGCCACATTGTTTGGCCCTGCATGGCTTGATAAATCTAGAGTACTGCAAGTCAGTGCAGATCACTGCCTTTCATTTCTCTGCCGCAGGGAGGCATTCCATAGGGTGGTTGCTCCCACCCATCCACCCATGGATGTGGGGAAACATCCTTTATCACGCAACTTTTACCACGCAGTGCTTTTACAACGCAGGTTTTACAACGAAAACCATTACAACGCATTGCACTGGGGGCGCTGTAGGATAGGGAATAGTTTTAATTTACTATCCAACACCTTCCCTACTATCCATGGGGACTGGAGTTGAAATAGTAAATTAAACTATTCACTATCCAGCACCCCCCAAAGCAATGCGTTGTAAAGGCTTGCGTTGTAAAACTTGCGTTGTAACAGCATGCGTGGTAAAAGCATGCGTTGTAACAACGTACATCCATGAATCTGGCATATTCTCAGATTTACCATTAGTGGTAGACCTAAGAATGTGTCAAGTTTTATCGTTCCTCATTTTTCCTCTTTCTACAAGTGCTGAATTCTGCAGCACACATAGAAGGAGAAAAATGCCTCTCAGGAGAGTTTTTGTGGAGGATGTTGTCCCTTCCTATACAAAAACTACTGTGCTTACAATGCAGGCACCCTTTCACCATGATGCGAGGGTGCCTGCATTGCTGCTAGTGTGCCAAAAGAGCAGCAGCACTAGGTAAAGACATGAATGTACTGTATAATGGTAAATACAACGCATTCCTGCCCTTTCACTTTCATGCAGCTCAGCAAAGTGGCGTGCTGCTTGAAAGATGCTACATTTGCCACCCTGTCTCTTACTGTTCTTGTCTCTTATTAAGGCTAGCAATAGAGTGTTACATCGTATTTAAAGTGTTTACCAGTGATACTGGAATGCCAACATCATTACCCTGTGTCTATTGTATTTCACATGCTGTATCTTTCAATTGCTCAACAACCAGGCTCTTTTGATGACTTCCTGAGATTAAACTGTCTCATTTAAAAAATAAGTAGTTAATCATTATATTGTTTTTTAATATATTGGTGGGTTATAGTAGTGTTTTATTTTATGTTTAGTTTTGTTTATTGTGCTATCTTAATCTGTTATGTTCTTAGAGCTCTTAACATACGCATAAAGAAGTGGTAAATTTGGCAATTTTGCTTTGGAGCAAGTAGAGGGGAAGGTAGGCATGTGACTTTTCGATGCATAAGTACAACTCCAGGAATAGGTTAGAGGAAGTGACATTTATCTATTTGTATACATTTACACTTACATTTTCATGAACACAGAGGGCCTCATTTTCAAGCCCATTGCATCACTTTTTAGACGCACCGGTGGTGCAGGGTGCCTGTCCATATTTTCAAGGCCACTTAAAGTCACACTGCATGACTTTCCATGGACTTGTAAATAAGGACCCCTTTCATGCATTACTATGCATGGAAGGGGCGCTTCATGGATGTTGCTGATGGCGTTCGCACCCAAGATCCATGGAACCTGACACGTTCCCAGATTTACAAAGTGCCATAAACCTGGGAATGTGCCAGAATCCTACGCCTCCCCCGGAGAGGGAGAAATACTTTGATTTCTCCTCTGTTTTGCAGCACACATTGAAGGAGCAAAACACCATTAATTATTGTTTGTGTGCAGGAAGGTGTCCCTTCCTGCACAATAACAATCCTCCCTGCTATAGAGGCACTCTTGCACCATGGTTCAATGGTGTCTGCATTGGTGCACAGCTGCTCTTTGTGCACCGGCAAAGTGGAGAAGGACAAGAATGCGGCATTTCCTATACATATGCTCATTCTTGCCCTTTTATTTTGGTGCAGAGCAGCAGGGATGGCTTGCTGCACTGCCATGAGTCAAAATATAGCAAATGAGGAGCAGAGAACCTTAGGAGTAGTTATTTGAGGAGAATCATAGTTGAAACAGGCATGTATTTAAGATAGGGATGATTTTCGGTCCAAGAGGCAAAAGGACAGTGGCCAGCAATTTCATGATTAGGTGAGCTTTCATGTTTTTTTTTAAATATGCTATTAGGAACCTTATTACATTTTCAGCAGAATTTAGTGGATGATTACCAAAGAGCAAATTGGCAATCTTCTATGTTGCCCTCGCACCACAATCCATAGTTTAAAAGTCTTGTCCATGGAATGTGGCATAATCACACAGACCCAGGAACACTAGTTCATTTTCTATGTGGATTTCCCCGATTCCAAGGAAAAACAGCTGACATTTTCCACCTGTCTATAAGAATCAAAAAGTGCCTGAGCCAGGGCTGGTTACTGCCAGGGGTGGTCAATCAATCAATCAATCAACAAAATTTGTATAGCGCGCTACTCACCCGTAAGGGTCTCAAGGCGCTGGGGGGGGGGGGGGCGGGTCGCTACTGCTCAAACAGCCAGGTCTAGAGTTGTTTCCTGAAGGAGAGATGATCCAGGGTCAGCCGTAGGTGAGTGGGGAGGGAGTTCCATGTCTTGGCTGCCAGGAAGGGGAAGGATCTTCCCCCGATGGTGGATTTCCAAAATCGTGGGACGGAGGTGAGGGCGAGGCTGGCGGATCGGAGCTGGCGGGTGGGTGTGTAGAATGTGAGGCGGCTGTTGAGGTACTTCGGGCCCATGTCGTGGAGAGCCTTGTGTGCATGGGTGAGGAGTCTGAATGTGATCCTCTTGTTGACGGGGAGCCAGTGCAGGTCTTTCAGGTGGGCAGAGATGTGGCTGCGGCGAGGGATGTCCAGGATGAGTCGTGCTGAGGCGTTCTGAATGTGCTGGAGTCTTTTCTGGAGTTTGGCTGTGGTTCCAGCATAGAGGGTGTTCCCGTAGTCCAGACGGCTGGTGACGAGGGCCTGGGTAGTCAGGCCTTAGGGCTAGGGAGAGGTCGAAGCACTCTGCCAGCAGTGATGCCTGCTCACCCATGCTGCAATCTGGCCAGGGGTGAAGGAGAAAGGTGCACACATCCTATGGCTCTGTCATAGGCTAAGGGCTGTCCATTTTCGAGGGGGTGCAAGAGGTCCCAGGGCTGATTGAGAGGAACGCTGCATGACATCTCTCCATGTGGCAGGGTTAAGACAGAGGCTAAGCTGTGTTCATACCCTCACCCCTTACAATGGTAACACTGCTGCACATTCACATTTGGTGAAATAGTTGCCAAGGTCCCCCTTGAGTCTGGAGTTTGTGGACCTGGGATTTCTGAACCTCATGATAAGGGGCTACTGAGGATTGTAAGAGTCAAAATTCTACCCTGCATTATCACTCTCAGTAAATTTCTGCCACTTGCAATTATTGGTTTAAAGAGATGGTGTTTGTTTCCTTCAGAGCAAAACTTGGGAAGGTGTAATTTTGCATGCAGTCTTTGTTGGAACAATGGGGCATATTTACCAAAAAAATGCAGTTACACCAAAATACATATTTTTAAAGCACAGGGATGCCGCTTATTCACAAGAATACGGTGCACCCTGTGTTTCCCCTACCACTGGAGCCAACAATTTTGCCCTGCACTAGTGCAGGCACCATGCGGCCATGTTCTAAGAGTGCCTGCACTGTAGGGGCAATTGTTTATGGGCGGGAAGGGACATAAACAAATAACAATGGTGATTTGCTCTTTCTATGCATGCTGCAGAAAGAGCAAAAAACTAAGAGAAATGAATAATTTCTCCTTGTATTGCCAATCTAAGACCAGGTATTCCCTTGCCTTCGTTTTTGGCACTGCCCCAGCCTCGTAAATCTGGGGCAGTGTCAAAAAGCAATGGGTGTTGCGGTGGAACAGCCACTGTACGCCCCTTTGCCGCAGAGGACTGCGGTGGAAAGGGGCATATTTACAAGTTGGCATTAAATATTAGTCTTGGGCTCAATGAGTTCCACTCTGTGGAATTCCCCAGAGTTATCAAAAAACTCAGTGGAGTTCCACAGGCATATCATTAACAATACCATTGGCATTCACATGCAGATGCACAGAGATGCAAACATCCTCCATCATGCAACAACAAAACGACAAAAATCATAAAAACAAATATGGCAGATAAATGAAAAGTGATAAAACATGGATTTATTTCACTGCATAGCGAGATCACATTGGAACTCCATTCGGCTCGCAGTGGAGCTGCGATAAGTAATGAAGGAGTAAGCAGTTAATCAACAAGATGAAGAACCTCCGACAAGAATATTTAAGGTTTGTCAAATCCTTCCCAAATATTTGCATTTTGCTGACCGAGTTGGTTGTTAATGTGTTACCCATAGTCCCGGACTGCATTATTCCAGCATCTCTCAAGCCATGGCAGAGATAGTCGAGCATTAGGGAAGGCAGGCTTGCCTTTGACCATGTCAGAAAGTGATCTAGTAGAGTGGTGGATTATGTTCTGTTAAAATAAAAAGATTTATCTGGAAAGGTGGGCCCGTTTTGAATATCTGTGCCACTATGTTGTTAACTTGTTGAATAAAGATAGAAGGATGACAGTTGTCTATAGAGGTGCTAGCACATACACGGTTTCAGGAAATTGTTCATAACATCCATATAATACAAGTGTGCTCAATGAAGACGGATAACACGATGTCATCCCATTAGTGTCAATTACACAGAAGGAAACACCATATATACAAAGAGTATCAAACAAATGTCCAAGGCACCAACAAAATGAGAAATAAATGGTCTGTCACTCTAGCAGTTCCGTTCATGTAGGATGGGCGTCAATATACTTAAGCTAAGTACAAAAATGTAATAATTCCAAACACTTTTATTCCATATTCCTGGGCATATAAAATTCAAAACAACAGCCGACACGTGTTTCGGCGTACTCAACAACTTTTTCAAGGCTGTGAAGTGAAACAAAGTATAAACAATGCTTAGACTTGTATCTCTTCATACAGGATGGTATGATAGAAAATCAAACACATAGTGTGCATAAAGAGCTGTTGATAAGAATAAGGAGACAAATATCATAGACCAACGTGGTCTCCAAGTGGAAAAGTATGTGGACACCAAAAAAACCTGGTACAGCTGTGTAACCTTTTGATATAAACAACAATACTCAGGACAAATTCCAAATTAGTTACACAAGTATTCCGATAGACCTAATCATTGTCGTAACAAAATGTCACAACATTGTCGGACAGGATATACTGTACAGAAAGGAAGGAGGAGTGTTCAAATCGGAATTTATCTTTAACGATAAGTCAAAGGTGAAGTAAAGTGAGAAAAAGACAGGTATCCTAAGAGCCCATGTGATCGAACAACCGTTAGTCCAATAGAGGATTAGAGTGGTAAAGAGGGAGAAATGGAACAGAGAGAGTAACTAAAAACTAAGTTGGCTAACTCGGAATGGTATATCTGATTAGTTTGAGGTAAGATTCAAAGATGACAGAATCCTGGCCCTCAGAGCCCTGGGAGCTGCAGAAGAGATGCTCTGTAATGATACCAACATTAAAATTAAAATTAAGAAAGACACAAATTGAATAACCGCTAATATGTTAACTTGTTACAGTCTCCAAAGGTGCTTTGTGCCATCACCGAAACATATGATTTAATAACCCCTTGCACAATTCACAAAATCCCGCCCATGGAAATTGTCTAAAATGGCATTGAATCTGCAGCACTAAAACAAGAAGGCTCCCTTGGTCAAACTCTGATTGCTCCAATCCTCTATTCAATCAACTATAACTCCTCTTTCATTCTAGTGACTCATAATCAAATCTTCTACCAGTCATACTGCATTTTGCTCAAACCTCATTAGTATAAGTAGAACCACAAAGGCACTTCACAATCTAGAAATGATTCAGCCTTACGGTGCCAAGATGTACATTACAATCAATTTTATTAAAAAATGTTTACAATTGTTTAAAAAACACCTGCATATATCAGTCAAATGTACATATGCTACTTGTAGTGATTTAATCAAAGAATTTTCACTGTATTCAAAGCACACATAAAGCACCCTGTCACACTATACAATTCGAAAATCAAAAACATCAATATTTCATTAGAAACATATACATAAATGATTTAACTAAAACCACAGAGGTTTATTTTGTTGATGCGTTTCAGTGGATCCTGCTTTCGCACCACCTTCCTTAGGACAGTTAAAAACACAATAATCTGTGAAGAAATGTTTTTAAAAATTCAAAATCACTAATGTACCTTGGCAACAGTTACAGAACAAAAATGTATCCATTATCACATACATGTATTTACTATTCAGATTTCATAATTCATTCTCAGAGGGAAATAGAAATAACATCTCATCCTGTGCTGTTTGTGGGTCCCACTTATAGTTTAAGAACAAAAACACATCTACTCCACACCCTTTATCTAGACTTGGAACATACCCCTGTTTTCATTCACGCACTTTTTAGACGGTTTACATTCATCCTCAATATTATCCAGTCCTCATTTATTGAGCATCTCATCTGCATACTTTTAGACACTTCTCCAGGTTCCCTGATCTTTCCTTCAAAGAAACTGCAGTCACCTTTTGCCGTTATTCTTTCTATGAGACTGAAGGAACAAATATTTACATATATGGTTTTTCCTAAATAGGTATGTCTATTAACGTTTATCGTATCATGTACTCACCCTTAAATAAGGTGTTTAGGGTGTTTAATCATATATCACGCCCCGGTCATCCTTTAATTCTGCACGTGTTACTTCCCTTGTAAGCTATTCACATAGACGGTCCACCTATTCCGAAAAAAATGTTTTAAGGAGCCGCTTTTAAAATTGGTGCTGTTAGGTCTCAATTCAAACCCTTCAATCCACAAATACACAAATTTATTTATTTTCTTTTTATTTATTTGCAAAGTTTTATATAGCGCTGGCTAGACCCGGAGGTATCGGAGCGCTTTACATGAGGATCAGCGAGTTACAGGGTACATAGTTATATCAGTTGGATCAGCGAGTTACCCGTTACAAAGTTACAACAGTTTGAATCAAAGAAACAGAGGGAGGAGGTGGGGGAGGGAAGGAGACACAAACGGGGAGACAGGAAGACAATGCCAGATGACCGGCTGGGTAGGTGACGGCCAAGGGGCCAGACTCCTCTATAGCTGCATAGGACAGCTCCACTGGGCATTGGCCAAGGTTGCTCAGGCTCCGCAGTAGGTATCTACATCAGTAGAATCAGTGAGTTACAGGATACATAATTACATCAGTTATAATCCAGAGAATCACAGAGGAGGGAGGGAGGGGAGATCAAATGGGGAGACAAGTAAAACAATGTCAGATGTCAGGCTGGGTAGGTGACGGCCAAGGGTCCGGACTCCTCTATAGCTGTATAGGACAGCTCCACTGGGCATCGGCCAAGGTTGCTCAGGATCCGCTGTAGGAATCTACATCAGTTGAAACAGGGAGTTACAGGATACATAATTACAGCAGTTAGCATTAAGAGAATCAGAGAGGAGGGGGAGGGAAGGAGACCAAACGGGGAGACGCGGAAAACAATGTCAAATGTCCGACTGGGTAGGTGACGGCCAAGGGGCCAGACTGTTCTATAGCTGCATAGGACAGCTCCACCGGGCATCTGCAAAGGTTGTTCGTGCTCCGCGGTAGGTATCTACATCCGTTAAATCCACAGGTAAGTACAAAACAGTATTCCTTTCTTCCCATGGGGCATCGTCCAAGATCAGACTCATTAGAGGACGCAAGGAGAGATCGAAGGAGGTGGAAAAGGAAATGGCTACCTAGAGGAGGGTGATGTAGAATTGTCTTGCTCAGGGGGGGGGGTTATGTGCAACCACAAGGCACCAGGCACACAGGAGGCAGACGGGACGCTGTGCAAGCTGTATGGGATCCTGCTATACGTGGTGTTTTCCTTCACTGTTAAGATAGATATGTGGTTCACAGCAAGAGCTTGAGGCAACCCTCTTGTTTCTCTGTCTTGGGGTTAGTCAATTATCCCAGGGTTGCGTTCTATAATGGACACCAAAAACTTAATTTGTTTCTGTTATGCTTCAAAATATAGAATACCACATATTATTCTATATTTCACAATTGTGTTATAGGCTTCATCTCTCCTTTATTGCCTTATTACTAATTTTATCCTTCCATCCTGTACTCGCTGTGGCCAATATATCAGGACCACGTTTACAGCGCAGGTGATCGTTAGTACTCTTACTACTTTATTATACCTCTGTACCACTCCCATTGTTTACTATTTAAAGTCATCCTTTATTTTCAAAAACATTTAAAAATTGAATATTTCTGCACATTGTTGCATATTACATTAATCCTATTATGCTGCATATAAGACCATACTTATGCTGAAAAAACGTTCATTCGCCCTAGTGATTAGTGCCCTCTACCATGGCTTGTGCTATCTGTAAATATACCTTGACAACATGGTTATTTTGAATTTGCCTTGCATTATCGACATTACTGTAAGATGATAGACGGAATGCTGAAACGTTTCAAACACTCACCCCTATCAAGAGATGTATGTTAAATCCATTGTTCTTTTGCTCACCATGCCACCCCAGTTTGGACTCATTCATATGCCAATTAGTCTTGACCCTGCTCGACATGGGAACAATCCAGCCCTAACTGCCAGGCCAGGTCCTTTCTGGACAAGAGAAAAGCATTTTGGAAAAAGTTTGGGGTATCAACAACCTTCAGCCAGGCTAGCTTGAATTCAGTGGTAAAACGAGCAAGGGACCCACGTCTCGGCATACCATTGGAGATTTAGAGTGGACATAGCAAACACAACAAGATGATGGACAAAGTACTGAAACTTCTCAAAAACTCACCCCCAGTCAAGAGATCCGGTTAAATCCCTTGTTCGATTTCTCAGCATGCCAACCCAGTTTAGACCCAGCCACTTAGAGTGAACATAGCAAACACAACAAGCTGATGAGTGGAGTGCTGAAACATTTCAAACACTCACCTCCAGTAAAGAGATCTGGGTTAAAGCCATCACTCTTTTGCTCACCATGCCACCCCAGTTTGGAGCCAGACATATGAAAATCAGTCTCGACCCTCCTCCCTGTGGAAACAGTCCAGACAGAACGGCCTGCCAAGGTCCTACCTTGACCAGAAACAAGCAGCCTGGGACTGGTTTTGGGGTATCACTCCTCATCAGACAGGATAGCTTGAATCCAGTGGCACAACAAGCAAGGGAGTGTGGCAATTTGCCAACCCAGAATGTACAATTCTGCCCACTCTCAAGATGGCGTGTCCCCTCTCTCAATGTGTAGGCTTCACAAGCCTACCCCTGGGAGTGTGCCTACCTCAGGGCCACACGCCCCTGGGGATACTGGTTTGTCAACTGCTTTCCCCTCTCTGCTCTCCATGCCAGCCCCTCTGCCCATTCAATGAGGCTGTCCCCTACCCTAGATTAACAAATTTGCACTTTAATGATGGATTCTCTTTGAAGGCTGCTTTGTGGGTGCTAACACCCATGTAGCTTCCTGCTGGAGGAGCTAACTCCTCCCTGGCCTGCAACCCCTCATGTTTCCCCTTCCTGAGAGTCATTGCGAAGTCTTCCCAGAAAGGGAGAAAGTTGTCCCATGGAACAGGCTCCATCTGCGCCCAGGAAGGCAACAAATTGTCAGCTTTGTTAAAACTTTACACTGCAACAAATTATATTCATTTTGACTTGAAATTCAATTTGAGCTTTATATATCATGTTGTTTGATACCTTGGAGTGCCCACATTGGTTGTATCTGTGGTATAAAAGGGGGTGGTGATGGACGGAGCATCTGAACCAATCAAACACTCACACCCAGTCAACAGATCTGGGTTTAATCCATCACCGTTCTTTAGCCCACCCTGCCACCCCAATTCAGACATGGCCATATGCAAATCAGTCTGACCCTGTGCCTCATGGGAACAGTCCAGCCGGAACTGCCAAGCCATGCCTTCCCTGGAACGGAAACAAGCTTCCGAGGACTGGTTTCTGGCATTTCAGCCGTCTTCATCCTGGCTTGCTTGAATCCAGTGGCAAAGTGAGCAAGGGACTCACGTCTGAGCATACCCTGCCAACTTATGGCAAACAAAGTGGTATAAAAGGGGGTGGTGATGGACGGAGCATATGAACCAATCAAACACTCACACCCAGTCAACAGATCTGGATTTAATCCATCACCGTTCTTTAGTCCACTCTGCCACCCCAGTTCAGACATGGCCATATGCAAATCAGTCTGACCCTGTGCCTCATGGGAACAGTCCAGCCCGAACTGCCAAGCCATGCCTTCCCTGGACCGGAAACAAGCTTCCGAGGGCCGGTTTCTGGCATTTCAGCCGTCTTCATCCCGGCTTGCTTGAATCCAGTGGCAAAGTGAGCAAGGGACTCACGTCTGAGCATACCCGGCCAACTTATGGCGAACAAAGTCGTATAAAAGGGGGTGGTGATGGACGGAGCATCTGAAGCAAACAAACACTCACACCCAGTCAACAGATCTGGGTTTAATCCATCACAATTTTTAGCCCACTCTGCCACCCAAGTTCACACATGGCCATATGCAAATCAGTCTGACCCTGTGCCTCATGGGAACAGTCCAGCCCGAACTGCCAAGCCATGCCTTCCCCGGACCATTGGTTGTACCATTCCGTAGTTAGCACCAATGATGTGGCAACATGCATTCGTCAACTTGTCAATTGGGTGACCAAGACTTTACAGAGTAAAAAGGGCAGTCCTACATTTGTACTGTCAGAACATGTAAACTACATGTCCTACTGGTGTCATGTGTTATATATGTTATATGTCAGTTCCTTCGTCCGTGTTCGGGAAAGTGATCTCAACTGACGGTGCCGTGAACCCTACTAAAGGTATCACGGTAGTACCTTACACTACCCTCGGCAACTCACATAGACGCTACCCGGCATTGCGCTTGCATTTACACAAGGAACCGTCGTTAAACAGGACTTACCATAGCCCTCTGGGGGTAAGAACTCTTGTCTGCCTTGTCTGCAAGCATTACCTATTCCCACACACGGAGGAACGTACTTGGATTTCTCTCTGGGATATCACCTTTTACGAAGGTATTGGACAGTCGGTTATTGATAACAATTCGTCTGCGCCTATGGTGAGCCTTTCCCTTCGAATATGGGATTGAGACGATGAAATTATTGCCCTGACGAAATTCCCAAGGCACATAAAAAAGGGAATGAAACGCGTTGGCTGTATCAATCTCTTCTATGTTTAGTTAGTCACATGATATCTAGACCAATCGGGAACGAGCACTCTCCATAAGGAGTTACGCGTATGCACGCCCTCAATACCAACTGCACCTGCGACCGAGCAGCCAACACTTCACTACGTCTGGTAAGTCCAACCGCTGCATGTACGTGCGAGTCTATCACGAGGTCCGATAGCCAGTCTGACCTCCCCCCGTACCTTGTTTTGCATTTCAGGTCACCAAACCACTTAGTGCCAAAGAGCGATCAGAAACGCCATTAACCCGGCTCAATTGGCGCTCCTTTTTTAATTCATCAATCGGTAAGCCTTCGTCCTTGGTTAGTTGCATGGCCCTTGGTCCATCACCATGCCCGCGTCCTGATATATATCACTTTTACAGGTTCACTGAATTTCCTGAAACATCTGCTGCAACCGCAGCTTTTACCATAGCCATGGGTCCAACTGGCCTGCCCACGGTAAGGTTGTTCAGACCTTCATTCCGCCAGCCTTCCTCAAATCACGCTATGTTACCACCACCTTGGAAGCTGTCCCACACCCTCACTACACCCGTTCTCGGTTTGATTTAAGTCCAACTCCAACTGCATGGGTTCACTAGTCAGCTTTTACCGTAGCCTTGTTTTCGACCGGCTGGCACACGGGTTGTTGTTCAGACCTTCATTCCGCCAGTTACCACCACCTTGTATCCTGTCCCGCACCCTCTCTAAACCCGATCACGGTTTGAATCTAGTCCATTATACCAACTGCATGGGCTCACATGATACGCCTCGACGTCCCTCGGTCGGTCCTCACGCGTCCAACCCGCCTGGAAATTCACGGAAGTTGACGGTCATCTCTTTTACTTTCAGTGCCTTCGCCGTTTTAAGCACCAAATTCACCCAATCCAGCATTCAACACTGGTTCTCCAAATGTCCTTTCACCCCTTACCTTCTTATGTTCCACAATTGAATGTCCCGCAGTTGAAGTTCCATAATTTCTTGTATTTTTTATTATTTTCCTAATGGTTGTCTGTTGCATTTTGCTTCCCCTTTTTTTCCCCGTAGGCAATTGAGGCTTATAACTGTTAGGCATTTATCACATGTCCTGATGATGATCGTGTAATATGTAAATGGATCGAAACGCCGTCGACAAATGAGTGCACCTTATACAATTGAAAAACTTATTTGTCTCCTAAAAATGTAAAGGTGCCTGTATTGTTCTGTTTCAAATTTTGAACTGTGCAATCAACAGTATAACAGAACGCTAAGCTTTTGACTAAAAGCCCTTTGTTTGTTTTTTCCTTTTATGTTTTATGTACTTTAAGCTGGGTATAGGCTTCTGCCCCGCCATGTATATTGTGAAAAAAATGTTGTCTTACATTGCTTAATAAGTAAATACTCAACCTCTGTCCGGCTGGACATGTCAAACCAATATAGAAACAATTGCGTCTATATTTATTGATTCTATCTCTACGCTTGTAAGGGACCACTGTTGTCTTAAAGAATTGATTCTCAAGGTCCCTTGCTGACTTAATTTGGGTGCCCTTGTTGTCCTTAAATATATGGACTGTTCTCATGAGGCACAGGGTCAAGACTGATATGCACATGGCCAGGTCTAAACTGAGGTGGCATGGTGAGCAAAAGAATGATGGATTTAACCCAGATCTCTTGACTGAGGGTGAATGTTTTGATTTGTTCTGCATTCCGTCCATCAATTGTGTGTCTTTTGTTTTCTCACCTCACGTTGTAAATAGGGCGCATTGTTTGCGCCGCCGTTGCGTCACAAAAAGTGACGCAATGGCAGTGCAAAGAGGCGCAAGGGACTTGTAAATCTGACCCCAAGTATGAATCTGCAATTCTGCCTGCTGTTACCACAGATATCGTGTCTCCTAGGACAAAGTCCCAATAATGAGTTTTTATCTCTTCACTTACACCTTTCGAGATTGTGCTATGGTGTAACCAGTAATCATTCAAGCCAAGCTTAAATAGCCAGGTTTAAACGTGCAGTAATCATGGAAGTTTGCTGGATGAATGTTCAATTAATACTTCCTCAACATAGTCCTTAATAGGAGTCAACTCTTTGATTGACCTAGGCCTACCCCAATTTTGGATGGGTCTTAGTGAAGCAATATCTGATATTAATCTAAAATTTAGATTAAATCTCTGTGGAAGAGTTGGGGTGCTGATGAGAAGTTTCAGAAGAGATTTAAGGAATACATTTCCCACTTTTTCAATCAAATACAGATTACAATATCCCCACAAGTCCACCCCATACAAGGTTGCCCCGAGCATGAATTTCGTATATCTCTATGGGGGAGAAATAGCAAAGGGTGATGCCCTGTGGGCATGTCTTATAATGGATCCCACCCGTAATTTTAAGGCCAATTTACTCTTAGCTATCTGGGGCAACCAGCTATGAGAATCACTGATTCTTGCACCCTGTTGAATTCGTAGACACTACCGAGTTGCTCACCCTCTAGATATACCCTAACCTTAACTTTTTTGCAGGCACTACAAATCATTTATTTCGTTCCATTACAATTGATTTCGAAATCATTACAGTAAAATAGGCCACATTTCTCTAAGAGGGTTGAGGGGCCTTGTGATCCCATAAGGAAAACCTCCCTGTCCTTGGATTATACTCCCAAAAATTTGAATAAACTCAATTTTCTATAAAATAATTATTTTTGACTTCATGATTTTCCAATATTAAATGTCAAACTCAAGGCATTAGGAGGGAGAGATACTGCATGTTTGAGATCATATAGGTATTCATTAAGCTTCTTCCCTCATTTGGAGATGATGTTCTAAGATATGTTCCTATAGAGGAAAACCCAGCATCAGTCCTGTTATGAAATGCTGAATCAACTTGCATATGGTGTAGTAGATATTTTGGTAAACAAGTACTCTGTGTTTCTGTAATCCAGTCTTGATGTGATGTCAGCATGAGCAACTGTTTTCCTACACAAATATAGTAAGAATGAGAACTTTATTTCGTAAGTATGCAGAAGGAGGAAACAAGCAGAAGTTATCCTGGAAATTTAGGGCTGAAACAAACGTTTGGCATTCATTGACATACCAAGATTTCTATCGTGGGAGGCAGGCGCCGGCGAGCCTCCAAAAGAAGAGAGCCAATATACACCATAAAAAATGGAAGGCATGTCTCCAAAGACAAGAATGTTTTCTTTATCATTGGTCTCATTGTACAATACATTTTCTTGTAGCTGATATGAATTTTTCTGTTGAAAAGTAAAAATCAGCAGTGTATCATCTGCATAGCAAAATAGAATAAATGCATGTAATCGCATGAAAATGCTAGTGGCAACATATAGGGCCTTATTTTGAGTTTGGTGGTTCGATGGACCGCCAAGCTCATGGTGGCGGGACAGCTAAGGCTGCACCGCTGCACCTGTGGTCCGACCGCCCTATTACAAGTAGGGTGGTTGGACCACCATGGGACACCTGCTGCCACCAGGGATCCGCGATCCCTGGCGCTCTTACCACAATCTTAAGGCTGCAATTGCTTGGCAGGGGCGCTGCAACTCCACCAAGCATATTTCAAGTTTTGTCCCTGCCTCCCTTTTCACAGCAGTGAGCCTACAATGATAAGTTTGGTGATGAGGAAACAGTAGGGCCCCCTTGTGCCTCTGAACCAGGGTATACATGCAGGGGTGCACATGATGTGTCCCCTGTGTGACAGACCAATTAACCAAATAGAGGACGCTATATGGTAGAAAAGAGCCAGGTTTTGATTAATTTCCTGAATGCCCAGTGGTCCTGTGTTGCTCCGGGCCATAAGAGGGATGGAATTTGAGAGGGCAGGTTCTCTCGCCTTGAAAGAGCGCCCCCCTGCTCTACGTCTGCGCGTAACAGGAATGCAGACGAGATGTAGGTCAGCAGAGTGCAGGGAGCGGGATGGGACATATGGTATGCAGAGCCACTCCAGGATTTGGGGACCCTGCCCATATAAGATCTTATGGGTGGTGTAGAGGGTCTTAAACTGGACTCTCTGTTCAATGGGCAGACAGTGGAGATGACGGAGAAGATTGGAAGTGCAACAGTGTTTTGGCAGGGCAAAGAGTATGCGTGCCGCTGCATTTTGTGTCCATTGGAGTCTTTTGGTGACAGTTTTATTTACACCCATAAAAAATCCATTACAATAGTCTAGGCAAGATTGCACCACTGATTGCACAATTAATTGGCACGTCGATGCATCAAAGTACCCCAAGATGGGTTTTAAACTGCGTAAGAGGCCAAAACAAGTCCCTGCCACTTTTTTTGCATGGGACTCAAAGGAAAGGGTGTTGTCCATAAGGACCCCTAAGTTCTTAACTGCATTTTTCAGTTGGGGGGAGATACGAGAGCCGTGGGCCACTAATGGTAGTGTAGTAGGAGTGGGATGCACATCTCACCTTATTTATGGTTTTATCCAGGTTTGCGTGCAGACTGGTAAGATGGCGTGCCCAAGTGCCACAGGAATCGATATAGACACCATGAAATGGGGCAACCTCTTGCCCCAGCCAGATGCACTACTAAATGGTACCATTGTGGTAACTTTGCCATCGTTTTTGTCCTTCTTAATAATCAATGTATTCATTTTCAATCATCATTTATACTCTCAGCTTAACGTTGATGCATCAAAGAACCCCAACATGGGTTTTAAACTGCGTAAGAGGCCAAAACAGATCCCTGCCACTTTTTTTGCATGGGACTCAAAGGAAAGGGTGTTGTCCATAAGGACCCCTAAGTTCTTAACTGCATTTTTCACTTGGGGGGAGATCCGAGAGCCGTGGGCCACTAATGGTAGTGTAGTAGGAGTGGGATGCGCACCATATCTTCAAAATTCTCAAGTTTATGCTTTTATCCAGGATTGCGGGCAGACTGGTAAGATGGCATGCCCAAGTGCTACCAGAATCAATATAAAAACCATGAAATGGGGCAACCTCTTGCCCCAGCCAGATGCACTACTAAAGGGTACCATTGTGGCAACTGTACCATCTTTTTAGTCCTTCTTAATAATCAATGTATTCATTTTCAATCATCATTTATACTCTCATTTTAACGTTGTTACATCTCATTTCACTTATTCATATGCTAATCCACACGCGGAAAATATTGCTTTTTTCCAGATTTCTTATATTCAAACTGTGCCCCTCCGGACCTCTTGTCAAGATACAATTAATGCAGAGTTCATCATAAGCAGTGTTTATTCAATAAAAACCCAAACCTAATGGTAGTCCCACTTGTGGGTGTCACGGCCCACCGGCAGCAGCTCGGTCTTAGAAAAGTTGAGTTGTAGGTAATTGTCTGCCATCCAGGCAGAAATGGTCACGATGTCTTCACAGAATTTTAGTCGATCCTGATCCGGGTTGTTGGAAAAGGTGAATAACAATTGAGTTTTATCAGCATAGGATATAACACTGATGTTCTGAGCTTTCGCTAAAAGGGCCAGCGGGTGGACGTACACGTTGAATAACGTGGGGCTTAGAGCTGAACCTTGGGGAAGACCACAGCTGAGAGGGTATGTGCTAGACAGATAGAGGGGGGCATGTACCTGAAATGAGCTATTAGATAGAAATGACGTAATGCGATTAAGTCATTTTAAAACACCACCATGTAGCCCAAACTCTTCTAAATACAATAACTGAATGGTGTATGATACAGCATACATTTGGGTGGATAAGCCAACAGGAGCACAGCAGCCGATGCACCACTGTTCAATGAGATTGAATATCATTCCTCACTGGTACTGACACCAATTCGGTGGCATGGCCTTTAGAAAAACCTAAATGCACTGGCTCAAGAATTGGAAACGTGAAAGCTGAAAATCAAGGCATGACTTAGCGATTTTAGCATGACACAATAAGAAAGATGTTAGACTACACTTTTAATGAATAGTAGCGTATGAATTTAACTTCTAAAGAGGTAAAGTGGGAAAATAGTTGATAATACCTTAGAAAAAACATAAGCTGAAGAATACATAGGATTCTGTTTCCTAAATTAATGAGTTTTCCTTTGCTGGATGGATTTTCACGCATGCCAACTTCCCAACGTGTCCTACAGCCCTCCATCTGTTTATCTTTCTCTCATATGTTTGGGATGATTTTATGCCAGTATGGCGATTGAGTTGTCTGTGATCTACTTTCCCATTAAATCGATGATGAGCCATCTCTTGCTTAAGTAATGTGCTCGTGTTACTTTGCAAGCCAAGTTGACCTGTCCTCGTCTGATCAATAGATTAACTTTCATCATAAGCGTTCTGTTCACATGGGGAAAGAAATGCTGTGTACTGTCATGGCTTTTTTATCGGCCAGGAGGATGTTGGAGTACCTGTAAGGATGGATCAGGCAATTGAGATTGAGACAGTCAGTGTGAACCGGAATGCTGTAGAGAGTTATGGAAATATGAAAAACAAGTTGGATAGACACGTCCAGAGGTTAGGTTTGCCACTTGGTAGGGTGGACAGGGACACAGAGGCAATGTAATAGCATATGGGGCATGTCTAAGAGGCAACGTTTTGCGCTGATCTATAGTCTGAGAACAAGTAGTACTGAATGAAATTGGATGGTTAATAGAAGAGATTATAAGGTCACACAGCGGTATCATTGCCCTGGTGCTTGAGTACCACACTCTCATCCTCTCACTGCTGATGATGTAGCGCTCTTCTTCTGCTTGGTGGCTGATTTTTTCAGTTTTTTGTAGACCAAGTACTGCTCCATATAGTTAATTATTCGATAGGTGGTGTGCCTGAATCTTCTGAGTTGGGGTGGTTTCTATTAGACTTATTTTCTTGCCTGCTTTAGGTGCATTGTATTATGCTTCGCAAATCGAATTTCTGTGAGATTTCATATGTTCTCTTTTCACGTGTTATCTGTATTACTATACCAGTATCTTAGATGTGACCTAAAGCCAGTCCATGGCTTTATAAGACGTGGGAAATAATCTTTGCCATGAAGAACATATGTGGTGAGTGTGTTCGAAGTCTGTAGGGAAACTAAACTGAGAACTTTCTGCACTGGGATTTAATATTGGCTTAATCATGTTGTTTCATCTTTTAATTTTCACGTTTGCGTCATATTATTTTTAATGCATGTCACTTGCAAATTGGGCATCAAGCATGACTTGATAAAGGTGATTTAGTTTGAAAAGCTTCTTCGAACATTTAACTAAGACATTTTTGGGCATATATACAACAAAATGTTGGAGCACGGAGCTGCACCAAATTTGGCAATGCCGCAATCCAACATTTATAAAATGCAGGGATGAGCCATGTTTACTACAATACTGTGCACCCCTGTGTTTTTGTTGTGCTGGCACCGAATCTAGCTGCCTAGGGCCACTGAAGGCACTCTTGCACCATATTGCAAGGGTGCTTGCGTTGCGGGGAATGATTGTTTATGTGCATAAATGTGTCCATTCCTGCATATAAACAATCTGTAATGACTATTTGTTACTTCTATGTGTGCTGCATTCTATAGCATACTTTCCTGCACATAAACATTCATTAACGGCGTATTTCTCTGTCTATGTGTGCTGTAGAAAGCAAAAAGGAGGAGAAATAAAAGCATTTCTACCTGTGCACCATTCTAACGCCTGCTCTTGAATGAAGTTCGTTTTTGGCGCTTCCAAAGATTGACACCCCCTTGTAAATATGGGGCAGCATAAAAAAACAATGGGTGTTATGTTAGAACATCCACAGCATCAGCCATTGCATACCCCTTTCTTGCAGAGACCTGTATGAAAGGGTAGCCTATTTACAAAGTGGGGTTAAGCCACAAAAAAGTGGCTTAACGCCACTTTTTAAATATAATGCAGGAGCGTAAAAAAAAAAGTGGTGCTCTGATGGCACTAGGGGCTTGTACATATGCCCCTAAGTTTTGGAATGGTACCATCTTTGCATCTAATTTGTAGCTTGGACCTTCACTTTTGGCTTCCGAGCCGTGTAAAAAGAAGCATCTTCAGCCTAGCTCTCAATAGTACTCCCCATAATTCCTATCATCTCCTCCCTTTTGACTGCCTTTGAACACTGTAATTAATGTTTTGCTCTCACAATGTACTTGTCAGCTTTAACTGCACTATGTGAGAAACAAAAACATGAACTGATAGAATATGTTGAATCATCGCTTACAAAGCTGTCGAGAGACAAATACAAGGAGTGGGCTAGGCTCGAAAAAGTGTTGATAAGGAGCAAAGCTTTGAAATCTGTGTAGGAAGTAGATGCAGCAGCTTATGTTGACCGAAAATATTAGGACTTTCATTACTGCATATACAAGTCATACCTGACCCTCCATTTCATCGATAGGACCATAGTTATAAATAGCTCAGCAGGGCCTAGATGTAGGTAATAGCAAATTACCGAATGGTAAATACCGAATTTTACCGATTCGGTATTCACTATTCGGTAATTGCTATGTAGGTAAAAAAATCGGTAAAAATACCGAATCTGTAAGATTCGGTAATTACCGATTCGGTAATTACCGAATCAGTATTTGCCATTGATTCCTATGGGCCTTGAAGCCCATAGGATTCAAAAGCAAATACTGACACCCTGTTGCACCCCTGTTTCTGCCTTGTGTGCCATGTGACACACATACCTGCCCTTATGGCATCTCTGTGTGCCACATGGCACAGGTGTACATGCACAGATGTGTATGTACACTGGAATTCATTATTTACCATGGACTAGTATTCCATGGTAAATAACGATTCGGTACGGGCCTGTGGCACTGATTACAGTGCCACCTACATATTGATTTACAGAATCGGTAAATTTACCGATTCGGTATTTTACCGATTCTGTAAATTTACCGATTCGGTAAATATACCGATTCTGTAAATAAAATGCCCCCTACATGCCAAATCCCAAATACCGGTCGGTAACGGCCGAAGTTACCGACCGGTAATTGGCGACCTACATCTGGGCCCAGGTGAGGTATCACTGGGGCCCATGGTGGTGAGGGAACTTCTACAGTCCAATTATGGCTCTTTGTAAGTGCTATATGAATACGGGGCTAATAATGCTTGCTCGCATTGAGGTCCGTGGTAATCTTGAAATGCCACTGATCTTTGGACAAGGTGTTGAATTTTGTTCATGAACATCTTATACCAATCTGCAATGGACGTTAATGGGTGATACAGTTTCGACTCTAGAAGGTTGTAGTCATAGTCACATAACTTTGTTATTATCATTCTATTTTTGATAGCTGCGGGGCTGGGTTAGGGTGTGGGCAGGGCTGGGGTCACAGGGGGAGGAGTGGTGGGCACTTTGTAGGTGCACCTGAATATTTGGCCGGCCAAACATTCATGTGTACTTTGCTTGTTCTCCACCCAGGCTGCATTACAGTCTGCATTACCAACATGCCCATGCCCCCATTCCCTTGCTGAGCACCAATCCACGGCACTCAGACCAATCACAACGCTGCATTGCAGCGTTGAGATTAGCTCAGGGAAGCCTGGGAGCTGGGTGATTTCTGCTTCCCTGTTGCAGCTGGAGAGACAACAGAGGGACGGCAGAGGAGAAACCCACTAATCTGGTAGTTTTTTTCGTCTTTTTAACTCTTCTCCCCCCTACCCCGCCCCCCACCTCCGATCCAATGCTAGTCAGTAGCCACGGAAATGACTGATCACTGCTGACTGTAGATGTGCTGTTGGGAATACCCAGTTCCTATGTTCTTAAACTGCAACCAAGTCTGCTGGACCTGGAGTGCAGTTTGTTCACCCAGGATGGACACTAGCCTTCACCAAAGAGAACTGCTGGTTTTGCTGTGAGCAGAGACAAGTAGGCCAATGAGAACTAGACTTTTGCAGGATTCTAGAGGATTTTGAAGGCCATCGACCCCTGTGGTTAAAGTAACCCCACCTGGACCATGGACAGAGGAGTATCTCCAGGAAGGCCCATATCGACAGCACAGCATCTTACAGCATCTTCAGCATCCTGTATCCCTTGCATCAAGACCACTCCATTGAAGTCTATAGCAGTCCGCTCACTAAGCCTGGAGTGGGACGTGAGACTGATTTGGTGAACAAGGTAATTGTCCTACAACTCCTTACTGCCCCCCTTGATGTCCTCCCTGCCAAACTTGGTCGCCAAAAGCAGGACAGAATAGATGAATGCAACTTTAGAAAAAAAGTTTACAGAGTTTACAGACTTTCTGCTTACTGCTTTTTTATAATTTTGGGTGCAAAGCACTGATTTATGATTTAGTAAAAGATCTATATCTCCAGAACCCTCCAGTCAGTTTTGTTTGTTTTGGTGTTAAAAAAATAACAATTAGAACTATTAATCTTCTGTGTTGTGTGACTTTCCTATTTCATTGTTTTGGTACTTTTAAAAGGTTTACACTTGTTCCTTTGTTTAAGCCATCTGCGAAGCCACAGCTACCCAGGGTGCAGCTATGGTTAACAAGCGATCATGAGTGGACCCGAGTTGGTATTGTAAGTGTATTATACGGTGAGGTCACACAATCACATGATATATTACACCACTTTCCTTACAGTCATTTTTGCGAAAATAGTATTTTTTTTTTACAGAACATTGTTGAATCCAGATGTGCCTGCTTAATCAAGGGCTTGCATCATTGCGAGTCGGTTAAACGTCTGTTAATATTATCCTAATTAAAATGAAGGTGAGAGGCATTTTTTAAAAACTTTATTTGATTCATAATAATTGTATGACCAATTTATCCTGCTGATTTGACCACAATCATTTACAACAAGGGGTGGTGATGGACAGAGTCTCTGAATTAAGCAGAGTCCTCTCACCAAGTCAAGAGATCAGGGCTAGATCCAACACCGTTTTTTAGCTCATTGCACCATCCCAGTTTCAGAACCTGGCTGCATGCAAATTAGTCTGTCCCTGGCCCAGTGCATCATGGGAACAGGGCAGACCAGACTACAAAAGCCAATTCTTACACTGGGAAGGAAACAAGCTTCCAGGGACCGGTTTCTGCCATTTCAGGCGTCTTCGGCCCGGCTTGCTTGAATCCTGATGGTGCAATGAGCAAGGGACTCACATCTGAGCATACCCTTCCACGCTTAGGGTGGACAAAATAATTTACAACAAGGGGTGGTGATGGACAGAGTCTCTGAATTAAGCAGAGTCCTCTCACCAAGTCAAGAGATCAGGGCTAGATCCAACACCGTTTTTTAGCTCATTGCACCATCCCAGTTTCAGAACCTGGCTATATGCAAATTAGTCTGTCCCTGGCCCAGTGCATCATGGGAGCAGGGCAGACCAGACTACAAAAGCCAATTCTTACACTGGGAAGGAAACAAGCTTCCGGGGACCGGTTTCTGCCATTTCAGGCGTCTTCGGCCCGGCTTGCTTGAATCCTGATGGTGCAATGAGCAAGGGACTCATATCTGAGCATACCCTTCCACGCTTAGGGTGGACAAAATAATTTACAACAAGGGGTGATGATGGACAGAGTCTCTGAATTAAGCAGAGTCCTCTCACCAAGTCAAGAGATCAGGGCTAGATCCAACACCGTTTTTTAGCTCATTGCACCATCCCAGTTTCAGAACCTGGCTGTATGCAAATTAGTCTGTCCCTGGCCCAGTGCATCATGGGAACAGGGCAGACCAGACTACAAAAGCCAATTCTTACACTGGGAAGGAAATAAGCTTCCGGGGACCGGTTTCTGCCATTTCAGGCGTCTTCGGCCCGGCTTGCTTGAATCCTGATGGTGCAATGAGCAAGGGACTCACATCTGAGCATACCCTTCCACGCTTAGGGTGGACAAAATAATTTACAACAAGGGATGGTGATGGACAGAGTCTCTGAATTAAGCAGAGTCCTCTCACCAAGTCAAGAGATCAGGGCTAGATCCAACACCGTTTTTTAGCTCATTGCACCATCCCAGTTTCAGAACCTGGCTGTATGCAAATTAGTCTGTCCCTGGCCCAGTGCATCATGGGAACAGGGCAGACCAGACTACAAAAGCCAATTCTTACACTGGGAAGGAAACAAGCTTCCGGGGACCGGTTTCTGCCATTTCAGGCGTCTTCGGCCCGGCTTGCTTGAATCCTGATGGTGCAATGAGCAAGGGACTCACATCTGAGCATACCCTTCCACGCTTAGGGGGGACAAAATAATTTACAACAAGGGGTGGTGATGGACAGAGTCTCTGAATTAAGCAGAGTCCTCTCACCAAGTCAAGAGATCAGGGCTAGATCCAACACCGTTTTTTAGCTCATTGCACCATCCCAGTTTCAGAACCTGGCTGTATGCAAATTAGTCTGTCCCTGGCCCAGTGCATCATGGGAACAGGGCAGACCAGACTACAAAAGCCAATTCTTACACTGGGAAGGAAACAAGCTTAATTCAGACACTCTGTTCATCACCACCCCCTTTTCTGAATCGATTTGACCACAATCAGCATATCTTACGAAAGGACGACGGACACCAATATCTTGGTTTTTCTTACAATAAGAAAAGAGTTATTCACACTTTCTCGAATGTCGCTGCAGCTCAAAATGTCCTATTTTTATAGGTAGCTGTAAAACGAAATTTAGAAGAGTACTAAATGTTAACAGAATCCAGACAGTCAGTTAGTTTCAACAAGACACCGTAGTCTTGAATTTAAAGCAGGGGTAAAAGTAAACAGTAACTTAAATTACTTTTTGGTTTTTATAATATGAAATGGTTCAACAAATTTTTAAAGTGCTTTTGAGTAGTTCTTCACATTTTTGCACCTAAAGCATACATCCAAAATGTATATTTTATTTCTTTCTTTTTTAACTTGGACCCTGTCCACATAAAAAAGGTTCAAAACCATACAGTAAAAAGCATCAGCCATGTCCTAGAGAAAAAAGACATGTTGGTCTGTACTCCGGATGGTACTTAAATTGAGATGAGAGCCATCTAAAATGTAATTTGCTTATACTCTTTCTCTTCAAGAAAAAAGGATCAAAGGTTCAAACAAAAAAAAATGGCATGTCCTCAAGCAAATTGATATGTTATTTTGCACTCCATGTGAATCGTGATGAAGTGGGGTACCTACCTACCAGCTGTCTTCTAGTAAAATCATCAAATGATATCCTCCACTGGTCGTGTGAACCTTTGATTGTCCATGTGAAGTGCTTTCAAAGATCTAACATTGGAAATACATTACCGTTCCGTGAAATCAATGTGGCTTCACCTTCAAGAACGAGAAACAGTGATCAACCTTAAACTTTTATTGAAGAAAGTGCCCAAACATAGGTAAATAATTTAGCAAAGATTTAGGAAACATATCAATACAGCAAAAATGTTAAAATGTTCCAGTGCGCTAAGTCTCAATATACTTAAATACAATATAGAAAGGCCATTATATGAAGGAAACACGTTGTCGAAATCGGGTGTTCCATAAAGAAACTTAACCTTCAAGAAAGACCTCAAGCTGCACCTTCTCAACAAATACTGGGGTCCTTAATCCTTGCCTCCTTTAGCCGGTTTCACATTTTGCTCCTTACCATATTAGAGTTCTGCAACTTTATTCTTGACTTCCTTCCCTCCCCCTTCCCATTCTTACCTATACTCCCACCCTCCCCCTTTATGTTTTCTTGTAATTATCGCTCTCCTCCAGCATGTGATCACCTATCCCTTCTCCCGCCTCAGCTCCCCTCTACTTCCATACTCCCCCCTCTCCCCTGACCATGCTCACTAAGCGTCACTATCCAATACTTGCCATGGCCTATAGGTAGTCTGTATTTATATTCAAATTTTATAACTGTGCTGTTTATATTGCTCTATTTGTTCTTTGCATGTTACCTCTTCCATCTTGTGAGTTGCAGCCTACCTGTGCCCCAGATTGCAGTGAGCAGTGTCCAGGAAGTGGTAAGGAGACAGACTAGTGCTGTCTCTTCCCAAAAACAAAAGTTGTTTAAAAAACGATTTTCCCCTTCTGTGATTACTGTCTTTGTCTGTGGTTGTTATAGTTTAAAATTGTAGTTCTAATTTGCCTGTGATTGCATATTTTATCAGCTGTTTTGTGGTTTAAACCTGTGGTTTTCCCTGCCCATGATTGCTTCCATTTAAAGTGTTGAATTGTGGGATTTGCAGTCCAACCTCTGTAGTTTATCTCTCTTATTCCTAGTGACAATTACCTTTTCCCTCCAAATTTCTCCTGTGCTCTGTGCTAAAACCTGTATGTTTAAACAGTGCACCCCAGCCACCATTTTGTGTTCACAAGTCAGTGAAACCAGCCCCCCTGCCTCCCCCCCCCAGCAACAGGGATATTCTACATCAAAGGGTGCTTCTGTGAGCTGTTTAAACTGTGGGCCTGTGCACTTCTTTTTTTGGTCAGCAGAGGGAGTAAAGTTTTATTCAAACAGTATTGTTATATTTCAAGTTAGTGAGGCCTTTACCTGCAGAAGTCCTAAGTGTGGATTGAGCCTGTCTGTCTCATAGGAGATTCTGAACAGGAGAAGCAGCTCCCCAGCCCCCACCCCCAGGCCTGCAGCCCACTGGCTATTCAGTTACCAGGCAACTCTGAGCCCTCCTCTCACACCTGCCCAGGCCCCTTAAGGCCTTGCTGGCTGCACCCCAATTCATTCTCCTCCATCTTGTGAGTTGCAGCAGGGAAAGGACGGAGAAACACTGGAGCGGGCTGTGGAGTCTGGATACAGGGAGGAAAGTGTAGCGCTTACGAGGCTTTCTCGAATAGGCAGGAGGGGCCGTTACCGGAAACATCCACCGGGGGGTGCCTGGTGTCCATGGACTACGCTTCCCAGAGGCTTCAGGGAAGGAGCCAGTAGTTCCGCGGCATACTAAGCCCTTCCGGGGCCGTGAAACGGGGCTTGTCAATCCTTGTTTCCCGGAGTTGCCCTGCAGCAGAAGCCAGCAAGAGTCCACGCCATATCCTACAGGTTTTTCAGTAGGGGACGGAGTACAGCGCGGACGCGCTGTTGGATTACTCCGCCCTTGCACTGACTTTCATAGCGGCGTTTGAGAAGCCGTGTCTGGAGGACAGTAGACCTCCCTTTTTTGTTTCCACTGCATTGTTTCCCCGCAATCCAGTAAGGCGGTGTGCCTCGAGACACAGTGACAATTGAGAACAGCGCAGGAGCGCGTTTCCGTTCTCGGTCACGTTAGTCTCTCTGAAGGGCTTTAATTTATCGTTTTACCACTCAGTACTTATAAACCGGATTGTAATATTTCATTACCGGTGCACACTACGAGTGTTCTCCAGAAGCCTTGGCGGCTCAAGCACATGGTCTATATGTTTCAAGCTTCCTACGTTTGCCTTGCTGATTTTGTTTCTTACGTTTTGCCTTGATGATTTTGTTTCCTCTTGTGGCCTTGCTGATTTTTGCTCGATTACAAGTGCGTTGCACTGGAGAGATCTGGCAATTTCCCTGAATGGATTGTGGGAAATCTAGAACAAGGTTCCCTCTCTTCTGAGTGCCTACAAAAAGAAAACCTTTTCATATATTTTCTGAAACTGCCTAACATGTTAGTATACGCTAAAGGGATGACTGTTTTTTTTTTAAGAGTTTGCTTATGGTGTCCTTCCTTATCTGCAGTTACCCCTGGGTTAGACACCTCCTTTGATTCTGTGAATGATCCACTCTGCTGACAAACAGAACCCAGCAACAGGAGAAGTCTTTTGGCATAGTTTATTATTTTATCCACTTCCCTTTTCCCTGGGGGGCATAGACATATAGTGGTGTATACTTCGCCCTGTGTGTTGTGCGTCCTGGAGAAGAAGGGGGGATTACTTCTATCAATTGTTCCTGCTATCATCTATCAGAGGTTAGTGGTTATGGTATGTGGCCATTGACATCGTGACAGAAAGACGGAGAGCTTGAGCTGGAGGAAGTCCCTGGTGGAGCATAGAAGCGAGGAAACGATAGTGCGAGGAAGAACGGGAGCAAGTACCGGGGAAGGAGGTCACGGATCGGACCACAACTCCTAGGCACCCCAAGCATCGCAAGAGCACCACGTAAGATCACAGCGCCTCCCGCAGCGCGGGAAAAAGTCTGTTCATCTGGCTTTGTGGCAGGAAGTCCCTGGCGGAGCATAGAAGCGAGGAAACGATAGTGCGAGGAAGAACGGGAGCAAGGACCGGGGAAGGAGGTTACGGATCGGACCACAACTCCCAGGCGCCCCAAGCATCGCGAGAGCACCACGTAATTGCCCGAGAGCGCCTGAGGCGCTCAAAAAATCACAGTGCCTCCTGCAGCGCGGGAAAAACTCTGTTCATCTGGGTTTGTGGCAGGTAGTCCCTGGCGGAGCATAGAAGCGAGGAAACAATAGTGCGAGGAAGAATCGGTGCACGGACCGGGGAAGGAGGTCACAGATCGGACCACAACTCCCAGGCGCCTCAAGCATCGCGAGAGCACCACGTAATTGCCAGAGAGCGCAGGAGGTGCTCAAAAGATCACAGCGCCTCCCGCAACGCGGGAAAAACTGTTCATCTGGCTTTGTGGCAGGAAGTCCCTGGTGGAGCATAGAAGCAAGGAAACGATAGTGTGAGGAAGAACGGGAGCAAGGACCGGGGAAGGAGGTCACGGATCGGACCACAACTCCCAGGCGCCCCAAGCATCGCGAGAGCACCACGTAATTGCCCGAGAGCGCCGGAGGCGCTCAAAAGATCACAGCGCCTCCCGCAGCGCGGGACGCGTGTGGGCATGCCAGGGCAAAGCCCGGGCAAAGCCCGGGCCAAGGGCGGGCCCATCCGTGCCCATCCGCGACAGGAAGAGGCAGGGCTGGGCCTACTCTCTTGGTCCCGTTGGAAAAAACTATACATCCAAGTAAGACTTTTTTACCTTTGTGACATCCCTGCTAAGTACTTGCTAAGACTCGCTTAAGACATTCCAAGCTCGAACCCATATGTGGAATTGAGTGTGTAAACTACAAACTAACGTGTAGTAATAATACTCTGCAGGATTTTATTTACCATTGCGTTTATCGTATATATATGAGCTGTATCCACATCAGTAACCCAAGGCTGACCATTATCCATTTTTTTAACTTTACCTATACTTACATCCACGTCTCGGGGTAAAGCACTGGTCAGACAGCAGTAAAGATGGGGAAAGGGAAGTTACTCAGTCCTAAATTAAAAAGAGGATGTAGGGTAAACACAGATTCCCAGCATACCTTGCTGACCTATTTAACAGGCGCAATGGGAGCTCTAGATAAACAGATACGTTCAGCGGAGGAACTCCTTGAAGCTAGCTCTCTAAGATCTAACTTGGAACCTAACCAATCTGATCCCACTGAGAGTCCCAGTCAAATTCGACCTAAAAAATAATTTTTAAATGGCTGTGTTCAGCTCATCCCAGATAGAATTAGTTTAAGTGATTCGGACAGCTACCTACAACCACCCCAAAAGAAACACAAAAATCCTAGCTCTGTCGATAACATAGGACATGAGACCAGCACAATTAGAGTAGCACAAAAAACTCTTGAAGTAGAAGAAGATGAGGTATTCAACCTAAAAAAGAAGTATACAAAACAAGGTAAAAGGAGGGGGGCATAAGAAAACCTTCTATAAAACCTCATATTGGTATTGATAGTAACTCGGAGGTGTGTACCAGGGACATCAAGACCCTTACCGCAGTGGTAGAAAGGCTCAACATGTTCCTGCGCCTTAGGCTTGATCAAATCGAGCACAGACTAACGATAATGGAACAAACACTATCTACAACCAACAGACAAGTCAGAGAGCATATTCCACCCCCTTCTAAGGAACGAGAAGAGGCAATCATGGGGGGAAACTCGACAGTGGGGCACATAAATATAAGCACTCAGAAGAAAATCGTAGGACCAATGCCCGGACTTCAAAATCCTTTCTAACCACCACCTTAGGCGAAGAAAGTAAGCCAACAAATAAGATTTTTGACTTCATGGCAATAGATGTCCCTTCCCAAATTCAATCCCCATGCGAACCTTCCAATCCCATTCCTGAAAGTCAACCTAAAACTAAATTGGCATTAGACCAGCATCTCGATTTGCCACCTCTTACCACCCCGTATATTATAGTGCTCGCAAATGTTCCAAGGAAACCTCCATTAGAATTAGAAGGGTGGGAGACATTGCGAAATAAATCACATACTGGCTAGGTCGAAGGACAGGTATAAGGGATTCTCTATTTAGGGAGTTCAAAATGGCCAGAAGGGTCCAGTGGGTGGGAGCACGTGGAAAAACACTTCAAGGAGACTGTATAGTCCTCACTTTTAGATCACCCATCTTAGTAAAAGAAATTTTGCGGACTGCAGGAACCACCCATATATCCAGGGGAGAAATCAACATACTTCCATTAGGTTATTTCTATCCCCCCCGAATCCCACACAGTACGCTCAAGATTCTACACAGTCTCAGAATCTTTTTTATGAGATCCCGACCACAAACAGATTGTACCCGCTTCTGGGTTTGGAGGACTTGGATTGACTGGATAAGGCAGGCCCCACATGTTTAGAAGTAGAGCCACATGTCACAGAGGCAATTCAAAACGCAAACATCGAATTGCCTACCATAACTCCCACAGACATAGATGTTGGGCTCTCTTTTAAAAGCCCCCCCAAAAAAGATAATACAGATAAATCTTTATTGAATATACTCTTTTGGAATGTTGCTGGCTTGAGTTTCAAAATAAACAACGAAATTTGGACTAATTTTATTCATAAATTTAACATCCTTTGCCTGCAGGAGACATGGGCAACAGCCGCAAATCATATAGAGGGTTATAAAAGCTATCTCTCTATGGTACTCCCTTCAACTTCTGGGAGAGCTAAGGGCGGTTTGTCGGTCTTTGTTTCGAACCTGGTTAAACTGGAAAAAACAGTGTTAGTCAAAACACAGCCAAATTCTAACGCTGTGTATGAATAAAAAGAAGCTTCTCACCCTAGTCTACTTCTATGATAATTTGAAACAGGACGAATCAATTAGCGTAGTAAGAGAAATATACTCATGTTTACAAAATCTAAGGAATAACACAAGAAAGGACATGGTGATTATATGGGGGTGGGACTTTAACCAGTCCCCTTGCCGGGATAGTAACGGTCGAACCTGTGGTTTCGTGGATGAAAATAATGATCCATTCATGTACTTCCCACATACAACTATTGGGAGTTCCTTGAACAAAACATTACTTGGATTAGAGCTGGGTTTGGCAAATGAGTTGATTACCCCCCCACTCCCGCTTACCAGTACATTTAATGGGAGAGGGCAATTTAGCATAATCGATTACATACTCATCTCACGCCATTTCTCTTCTAAAATCATTGACTTTATAACACATGAAATTGCAATAATTGATCACTACCCTAATAGTGTCACGTTGCATCTTCATGTGCAAATAGATGAAGGTATTTCCTTAAGGACCTTGGGGCAAGCAACTTTATCCTTAGACAGACTAAATGGTTTCTCCTTAAAATGGGCAAAAGCAGATTCAGCGGCAATTACAACGAAAGTAGTTAAAAATTCAAGAGGTGCGATTGGAAAATGTCTTGATCCTACTACTGGATATGAGGTGGTCTTGACGAACTTTCTAGATATAACAAAATCAGTTAAAGAAGCACTTTGTGTCAACTTAAGAAAGACTAACCTTAATTGTAAAGGTTGGTTCGACAAACCATGCACTAAAGCCTATGCTAAACTTAAAAAGGCCCTCCGCAGAACTAACAGGGACAAAAAAGAAATAGCCATTCTGAGAAGAGAATATAACATGGCGATAAAATCAAGAAAAAGGGATTTGAAAAGCGAACTATGGGTCCAACTTCAAAAAAGCTGTGCTACGAAAGACAATATTGCCTTTTGGGCAACAGTTAAATCTCCTTTTTTAGCTGATAACAATAATGGCCCAAAAATTGATGTGGCCATAGATGAGAAATCGTGGATCGCCCACTTTACTCAGATATTTGGCTTACTACCACAAGAGAATCTAGCGATAGGAAAGACAACTACAATTAACGGCCTAACTAGCACTCTCTTTCTTCCAATTGATCTTGATATTACACTTGTGGAAGTTGAGTTAGCCCTCCTTGCAAGCAAAAACGGAAAGGCCCCAGGCCCAGATGGGGTCCCAGCCGACTTTTATAAGTACAACCCAGCCCTGTGGACCCCTATTTTAACTCGTGTTTTGGAGGCATCATGCAAGGTAGGGTTACTAGAGTCATGGTCGGACAGTATATTAGTACCAATTTTCAAAAAGGGCGATAGGCAGTCTCCCTCATGCTACCACCCGATATCGCTGCTAGATTCACTGGGGAAGGTGGCCAGACGAATTATCCTAGATGGCCTCCAGCAGTGGGCAGATGAGAATAAGATCCTCTCGGACCTTCAGTTCGGGTTTCGAGAAGGGCTTGGGACTGCGGAACAGGTCCTTAATTTGACACTTTTTCTAGGTAAATATGTACATGCCAAGGGTGGTGCCTTGCATATGGCATACGTAGATTTATCAGCGGCTTTTGACTGCGTAAGGCATAGCAAGTTATGGGCCATATTGGTGAAATTGGGGGTTGACTTGCCGCTAGTAATTTTTTTGTGTGAATTATACTCGGGTGCGACTGCACGAGTGAGGTACGGTCTTGAAGGACAACTGACTGCGCCGTTCAGCGTGCAGCGGGGAGTAAGGCAGGGGTGTGTCCTGGCTCCCTTTCTCTTTACACTCTACACCAACGGTCTTGAACAAGACATGGTGAGGGGGTGCCGGGACCTACCGCAAATAAAAACATGCCCAATACCTGCCCTGCTGTACGCGGACGACGCAGTGATCATGGCTCGTACCACTCTCGAACTGCAGCGTGCCCTCTCAAAATATCATCAATTTATGGCCAATCTAGACTTGAAAATAAATATCAAAAAGAACTATGTCATGACATCAGGTCATAATACACGTAGATCTAAGGCAATTTTTATAGATAACATCAAGCTAGAAACCACAAAGACATACACCTACTTAGGGATTGTAATCGACAACAAGCAATCCTGGAAACAAGCAGTTGAGGTCAGGAAATTGTCGTTTGTGAGGGCAACAGCAGCACTAATTAGTTTTTCACACAAACTAGGGAAACGACCCCCAAAGGAACTATTGTATATTTATCAAGCTAAATGCAGGAGTACCGCACTTTATGGGGCTGGAGTGTGGGGATACGGGAAGGTGGACTCTATTCAAACTGTGGATAATTCCTTTCTTATATTTCTTCTGGCACTACCACAGGGCTCCACAACCTTTGCATGCCACATAGAACTAGGTCTGCCTTTTTTGACAGACTTAATTAGAATCCAACCACTTCTGTTGTGGCATCGCATATGGTCATCAACTAGAACAACTTTTTGTCAAAACCTCATACAGGATTGTCTCTCTCTAGAAAATGCACAGAAGATAGGCTGGATTGCTTACATTAAGAAGTTCCTATTTGATCTGGGCATGCAGGAATATTTTTACAATCCGGCAGCAAAACAATGTGCATTACTCATCTAGAGCAGCTGCGACTGAGTAATGAGGTATAAAAAAAACGGTGAAACATGCGCTAATGTTTCAAACATCTGTGATCATCCAGCCCTATTTAACTTTTAATTTAACTATCTATGAAAGGTCCTTTTTAACCAGGTTTAGGATGAACACTTTCCATAGACTTTTCACCTTCCCGCAAACCAACGATTGGGCAAAGTGGCTATCCCTCTACCCATGCGATGAATCTTCTGCCCAAACTACAATGCACACTGTCCTATTTTGTAAGTTTTTTATTGAGCACAGAAAGCGCTGAATCAGTCCCATTTTAAAATCCATGAATTTACGAAGATGCCGACCAGCATTTCTCCGTCTTCAATTTTCAGAGGAAGAACATATTGCGAAACAGGTTGTCAGATTTCTGTAATTTACAATAAGACATAGGACAAATCTTGAATAATTTAATGGAATATAGTATTTTCTAATACCCCATGTCTATATTCATGTCTTACAGATTCTGACTATTGAAATTCATGGTAGTTTAATTTTATCTTTTAAACTTTGTATTTTATAATATTTTTAATGGTGAAATTCTGTTTTGCATATGTACTTTTATGGTTTTTACAATATAAAAACCGGATAAAGGATTTTTGATTTGATGATTCGAGTAGCAGCATAACTGTGCCCCAGATTGCAGTGAGCAGAGTCCAGGAACTTCAAAGGAGACAGACTAGTGCTGTCTCTTCTCAAAAACAAAAGTTGTTTAAAAAACGATTTTCTCCTGCTGTGATTACTGTCTTTGCCTGTGGTTGTTACAGTTTAAATTTGTATTTTTAACTTGCCTGTGATTGCATATTTTATCAGCTGTTTTGTGTTTTAAACTTGTGGTTTTCCCTACCCATGATTGCTTCCATCTAGCGTGTTGAATTGTGAGATTTGCAGTCCAACCTCAGTAGTTTATCCCTCTCATTCCTAGTGACAATTCCGTTTTCCCTCCGAATTTCTCCTTTGCTCTGTGCTAAGACCTGTATGTTAAAACAGTGCACCCCCAGCCACCATTTTATGTTCACAAGCCAGTGAAACCAGCCCCCCTGCCTCCCCCCCAGCAACAGGCATATTCTACATCAGAGGGTGCTTCTGTGAGCTGTTTAAACTGTGTTTACTAGGGCCTGTGCACTTCGTTTTTTGGCCAGGAGAGGGAGGAAAGTTTCATACAAACAGTATTGTTAGATTTCAAGTTAGTGAGGACTTTACCTGCAGAAGTCCAAAGTGTCTCCTAGAAGTTTCTGAACAAGAGAAGCAGCTTCCAACTCCCTGGCTAGCAAACCTTGTCTGAGGTCGCTGGGACCTTATATGGTCTGCTAGTGGTTGGTACATGTGTACACTGATTGGTGGTTATATCTGGTGTTTCTATTGGATTAGGGTTAATGTCCTCATTGGTTGGGTATTTGAGCGCTAAAATACAAACCTCTTTCCCTTCACTATCCCCCACCTACCCTTCTCTACCCAAATAACTGAATAACATATCCACTACTCAAATTACTTCATATTTTACTATACTAATTTTCAACACTAATCCTTTATGAGTTCTGGAGTGGCATGCTACTCGCCAGAAAAGCGCTTCAACATCCATCAGGGGTAACAAGTGCTATATGAATGCAAACCTTTCTTCCCCTTTTATCCCTCCGCTATCCTTCTCACTCAAAATAACTGACTAATATCCACCACTGAAATTACTTTCATATTTCACCATATTAATTCACCACTAGTCCTTTATGGGCTTCCTGAATAGCATGTTTCAACACCCCATCAGGGGTAACACGTGCTATATAAATAGAAACCTTTTTTTCCTCCTCTATCCTTCTGCTATCATTCCTAATCCAAATAACTGACTAACCTATCCACCACTTAAAATGTACTTGCATGTTTCACTACACCAATTCAACACTAATCCTCTGAGGGTTCCGGAGTAGCGTGCTACCTGCTGAAAAAGCACTTCGACGCCTCGTCAAGGGTAGTAAGCGCTATATAAATACAATACAAATGTTATATTGTAATTATTTCATCATCCAATCTCCTGTAAAGCGCTCTGATACCCTCGTGTCTAGCCAGTACTATATAAAACCTTTTAAATAAAATAAATACATAAACCTTTCTTTTCTCAACTTCGTGAGCAAGCATGCGATTTTTAGAAGGAAGCATAGAAGGTGTAAGCATGGTTTCAATCGTCAGTTGAAGTGCTAAGAAAAATGAAAGAATGTTCATCTGTTGTGAATGTATCTAGGACCCTATTTAAATATTCCCGATTCATGCCCTTATGTGGTTATAACAAATCATATCCTTATAAAGGCATGAGAATCATATCCATATTTAGTCATAGCCAATGCAGTCCAAATACGGCAAGGCTACTCCCATAGACTCCTAGAAAGTACAACACGTTCTTTAAACAAACCAAGCCTCCAGCAGCCCGGGAATTCCCCATGCTTTTGTTTTGATTTGTACAAGAACTCCTGGAGTCCAGAAAGAACTGTAAGTTCTTAGTGAGGTCTTATGTCCAACCTTACGTCAAACTCGGCACCTTCCAGGTATAAATATACCAGCATCTGCCTTAAGCAAACACACGGTGGTTTGGAGCAGATCGGCTATCTATTTACCCGAAGCCCAGCTGTAGCGAGTGCCGAAGGAAGCCGACCCTCCCATTGACGCACTGAGAGAGACGCTGTCTTTTCTCCTGCCGAGAAATCCAGCTCCAGCGTTTCCAGTCACCCTTGCGGGTTGCTGGGAGATCGAATCCTGAGAAAGAGATACAAGACCTCCTTCATTCTATACCCAAGGTACGGAGCTGATTAGATCCTTAGAGAATTCTTGATTCAGATTCTTGGCAAAAACGAACCTAACTTAAACTGCAGCTCACTTACTCCTTCCCACGTACTAGGCTTAGGTTAGGTACACCGGGGTAGGCGTATCTTAGAAGCACCAGTTGAGTACGTTTAGTCAATGATTTTATGAATGTATATATTTTATCTATTTTATGTATCTTATGGCTTAGAAACCATATAAATGCTTTTACAGTATTATTTCATATTACTCCTTTTACTGTACGCACTTTACTTCATGATAAGTATTGCAATTGTGGCAATTCACTTCTCTTGCATGAGAAAGAGGACTGCTCAATAAATAACAACTTTTATTGAAAACGCCCGTCTCTCTATTTCTCTGAACTCCTGGTGAAACTAAGCATGCACGATTGACTGAGTGAAATAGCTGTCTATTGTTTTCACACGACTCTGGAGAAATACTACTTGTTCTGGAGGGAGCAAAGTTGTCATGTTTATGCAGTTGTCAGAAACTAATCCCTTCTTGTCTAATCAGGAAAGTTAACTCCTTCCTGTTCATTCGAGAAAGTTTCTAGTGACCTCTGAGCTAGCTGGCATTCATAATTAAGTATAACATATTCAGTAGAGACCTAGTCGACCACAGTCCTACGTCTAAACTATCGTTTATGTTATTCCAATGCGCAGAGCCTATTGGGAATATAGGAACTACACTACACATCATGAGCTTCCCACTCAGGTAACCTAACAGGGGGAGAGATCTGCTCAATCTCAAAGCCAGAATAATGTCTACTCTAACTAGCTACAATAACAGATAAAAGCACAACCGAAGGCTCCAGAACATCCATACCCCATTTCCACTATCAGTAGCCAAACACATAACCACATCTTAGGGGAGTCAGCATTCACCCTAAACTCCCATCTTCACACACATTAGATGCACACCAGCCATTCGTCAATGTTGCTTCTTCCTGGTATGCCAAGTGCAGAAGGCCCCTTTCACCATCATACTCATCGTCTACCAACAACTCCCTTTTATCCAGCCTCAGTATCAATATAGTACACAACAATAAGCCTTTTCTCTAGCTAACATGGAACACAGTAACACACTTACAGAGAAGATAAATACAGCATACTGGGAATGTTTAAAGCAAACATGTTCACCTAAGGATGAATATCAAGGTAGGTTAGCACGTGAATAAAAATAGTTGCATATTACAATATTATTAACCATTGGCATATGCAGTAAATAGGGTTAGACTTGTTTACCAACCGAATACAACCGTTTGTGAACTCTTAGCGATTAAGATGACTAAGTCCTACTATTGTGTAAAAACATTTCACACGTTAGCAAAGTGAATCACTTACTAAGTATACAGGTTACATATAAATATTTAACCATGACATATATAAATTGGGGGATAAAATTACGCTGCTCCAGTTGAGAAATGGCCCAGTTAACTAAAAATGGTTTCCAGGTCTGTACAAATGTGAAATGTTAGCAGGGAGTTAGGCCTGACAGAAGGGGGTGGACAGAGGAGGCATTTTTTTCCAGGCCCTGCCCTTATTTGGTGCCCGATCTAGTACTGCAAAATGTATTTATAGGTTTAGAATAATGTTATTGATGATGAGAAGGCTGCCATGCTTCATGACAGTAGATTGTGGAAGATGCTGGATCTGCGATCATTTATCTTTCGCTGCAGGCTATATTTATATATGTTATTTTACTTTGATACAAGTCCTCTAATATGCCAACCCTGCTTGAGCTTAGGCTTGCCACAAACTTCTGAAATGCCCTTTCAGTTTATACAATACATGTTTATTTTTTGTTTATGTTGAAGTAGTGAATAGATATATGCCATGCCTGCTTTTATGGTGGTGATAAACAGAAAGACAATTCAGGGAAATATGCGATTTGGCATTCCATAAACAGAGTAAACAAAGCTATCACAATTTCTTATATGAATCAATCAATGGAATAGAAAATATATCCAGATTTATTTCCATTACATTTAAATGTGGCAGCCATTTGAAGATAATGTTTGAGAATAAAGCCAAATACGATTAAATACGGATAACAAATTTTTATTGACATGACAACTGGCCAATGCCAGTAACATTGTTGTGCACGTGGGTCAGGATAAAGTGAAAAAGCAAATGGCAAAATATGAACAGATGACAACGATGCAGTTTGCTTCGAGAGTGCCACGATCGGTTTCTAGGTAGTGAGCCAGAAAGCAAGCAGTCAGAATATCTGCTCTTTACTGTAACATATAAGAGCCCTGCAACAGGCAGTTCAATTGTTACGTTTATATATAGAGAAAATGTGCAGTATAGCACCAGAGAATTTTTTAGTTAACCCAAAAATATGAAATGGAAGAATTTCTACAATTTGTGTAGTGGGCAGGTGAATCCACTTCACATAAGCTCAGAGACGGCTGCACACTACTTTGGATGAGTCATTGTAGAGAAAGGGGGTGAAGCTGAATCTTCGAAGCCCACAGAATATGAGGATCTTACCACTCTCATCTGTAGGGGACATGTATTCACAGCCCCTGCCCTGTTGGAAGTGCTGTCTTCATTGAGAGGGAAGGTTTACATGCTTAGTATGTTAGCAATATTTGATGAGCGCATTGTACAATGGCCAAAAGGTCAACAAATGGAAAGCAATGTAGGATATGACCAAAAATATAAATTACACAACAAAGAAGGTAATTGACACTTTCAGGACATTGAAAACAAAGAACTAAGGGGCATATTACCAACGTTAAGCGATATTTATCGCTAACGATGCTTAGCAACGAATTTTTTAACGCTAAGCATCGTCAGAAATTATCGCAGATAAACCTTGCTATTATCAAGGTTTATCGCAAATGCGATAAAAAACGGCCGCAATGCATGAATATCACTGAAAAGTCAGCGATATTCATGCATTACTGAGCTAATGCTCCTAGCCATGTTATCCACCTCCCATTGGATAACATGGCTAAGAACTGCTCAGGGCAGGTGTTAGTTTTTGGAGATATTCACGCTTAGCGCGAATATCTCCAAAAGTTGGTAATAGGAGATAGCGATGTTAGCAACTGTTTCCAGTAGCTAACATCTTGGCACGCCCACTTTGCATGTCATTAGTGATAAATATCACTGACATGCAAAGTGGGGCCCAAGATGGTCGCTATCTCCTACTAGCTGTCGCTAACTGGTGTTAGCGACAGCTAGGTAATAGGGAGATAATTTTATCTCCGCTTTCTTGGCTTTTAAAGCCAAAAAAGCGGAGATAAACCCCCTTGATAATATGCCCCTAAATGTCCACCCTTTCACATACACTGCATCTTACCCAGGGGGGTACCTTGGGCTTACCTTAGGGGTACCATATATGTAGTGAGAGGGAAGGTTAGGGCCTGGCAAGTGGGTGCACTTGCAACTTTAACATGACAGTTAAAACTGCATGCATACAATGCAGTGGCAGGTCTTAGACACCTTTGAAAGGCTACTTGTGTGGGTGGCACAACCAGTGATGCAGGGCCACTAGTAGCATTTGATTTACCAGGCCCTGGGCACACACATTGCAATGTACTAGGGATTTACAAGTAAATGAAATATGCCAATCATGGAAAACCAATCATAACACAATTTACAGTAGGAGCACTTGCACTTTAGCACTGAGTAGCAGTGCAAAAGTGTGCAGAGACACTAAAACTGCAACAGCGAGGTCCAGCATAAAATCAAAAACAGGAGGTCAGAAGGCAAAAAGACAGGTGACAAATGCAAAAAGATGCCAGGTCTAACAGTCATCATAAAGACAGAGAGAACAATTCTGGATTCGGTATCAACAAGAGAAAGGATGATTAAAAGAATTAACCCCATGAATGAAATCATCCAAAATTAAAAGGAATATATTATATGAGGTCATCTCCACAGTACCTGAGAATCACTATAGAATTACCTGAAATGTAAAGACAAAACGGCCCCATAAGCAAGTATAAGTATACCATGAGTGGTTTGTGTGTATAAGTGAGGGGTGACAATATTCAAACTCTAGATGACTTCAAAGAGTGCCCAAAAGGATCCTGTAAAATTGATAGAGAAGGAATACAATCTATTCCAATTGATATATCAATAATGAAAAAAGGGGGGACATTTATACACATACCTCACAATAAAGTATTACGTGGCCAGTATAGCCACTTGATCTGCCAGTCAATCATAGCTGGTATGGAAGGGATGAGCAATGTAAAAAAATCACTGCTCAGGAAAAAAACCGCAGTGGAGTGGGAAATTAATTCAATTCCTCGAGGTGGGTCTGTTGAAAAGAAAAGGAAGAGGGTAGGGAAATCTTCCCCGCAGTTTCATGAAGCTTTGGGACGTGTTCAGTGCGAGAATCAAGCTTGCTTGAGCACTGGTTACTGTGTCATAAACACTCACATGAGCATAGGACATACAGACGTAATGGAAAAATAGACTGCTGTCAGCTTTAGGGTGGTCTTCCCCCAAACATTTTGCCTTTTACCCTCCTATTTTTGCAGAAATTATTTTTTGTTGAATCTAGGACACTTTGCCACTGCTAACCAGTGCTAAAGTACTTGTGCTATTTCAGTATATTTAATTTACTTATAAGTTTCTTGTAGAGCGGTATTCCCTATGCCCAGCACCTGTAAATTAAATGCTACTAGTGAACCTGCAGCATGTATTGTGCTACCCACTAAAGTATCCCTTTCAAGGGGGCGTGACCAGACTGAGCACCAAGATGGTGGCTTAAGCGAGGAGCTCCCAAGCGACTACGATCATTGAACTGCCTTGCGGCTTCCCAAGTTGGTGGTCTGAGCCCCTGAACGCTGCCACGGTCACCTGAGACCTCGGGGCACCAGTGGAGTGCGGTGCTGTAGGCGGAGATGCCCCTGCCTTCCAAATATGGCGCTGCCGCTGCAGTGGCCTGATGCGGCCCTCGGAGGCCCTGGGACGACAGGGTTTGCGGGCAAGCTTGAGGGTTGACCACTGCTTCGGAGGACAGCTGACAGGAAAAATCGAGGCCGCGGCTTGGTGGCCTGGTGAGACAGAGCAGTGGAGCGGGTGGGCTCCTGTAGGGCTGAATATCAAGGGTGGCGGTGAGTCACACAGTCAGTTTCAAACACCCCTAGACACCGGGGCCCCCCCCTTCATTTAGATCCCAGCATTGAGGACGCTGATGCCCCACAGACAGAAGGCCCAATGTAGGGCCATTTTGAAGCAGATACA